>NC_090445.1:335277537-336527537 GCF_031143425.1 Pleurodeles waltl
TCAGCCAAACATATTTGTATCACATGACTGGGAGCTTAACAAAGTGAGAACATAAATGTGGACATGAGGGACATAGGTGGTCATTACAACCGTGACGGTCGGTGTTAAAGTGGCGGTAAAACCGCCGACAGGCTGGCAGGAAATAAAATGGAATCATGACCATGGCGGAAACCACCAACAAAGACAGCCACTTTAACACTCTGACCACCACGGTACAAACAAACACCGTAGCGCTAACCGCCAACAGACAGGTGGAAGACAATGTACCACCCACAGGATTACAACAGGCCAATCCGGCACCTTTTCCGGGGTGGATTCACCGCGAACAAGAACACGGCGAAAACAGGACTTGGAAGGGAAAACGCTCACCTCTACAAACCCCACGAGGAACCAGGATGCCATGGAGCCGGAACTCCATATTCTCCCTGCCTTTGTCTTCCTGCTCCTCTACCAGGAGCACAAATGCAGTTGGCGAAGACCACGGTGAGTACTGCACCTACGACACAGGTGAGGGGGGAGGGAAAAGAGAGTGACACACACACGCAACACCCCCACCCCCACCCTCAACCACTACAACACACACACTAATACATGTTGATACATTACAGTTACACCCCTCAACCCCCCCCGGAAGAATGCAAAGACAAAATGAAATGATTTGAACGATTGTGATCTATTAAAATCCAGTACTCAAAAATATATATACACTATAAACAAATACATACACCAATAATACAAGTCCAGGTATTGCACCATTAAAGTCCGTGGACCACTGGGCCCAAAATGCATGGGCGAGGCCCACACTCAATACCCGATCAAAATGGAGAGAACACTGCAGGGGCATCAGATAGAAATACAACAGGCACCGAAGGGGCAAGGGAAGGTGGGGCACCTCAGCCGGATGAGTGCACAACGCCAGGTCCACGAGGGGGCTCCATGCCCACTGCTGTATCCTGGGGAGTGCAAAGCCACAGTATCTCAAGTCTCTCCAGTGGGTGGTTTGCCCACTGCGTTATCCTGGGGAGTGCAAAGCCACAGTCTCTCAAATGGATGCCTTTCTCCACTGGTTCTGGAGGGGGCTTTGTGCCCAGAGTGCTTCATCTGCCAAGGACAGAGGTAGTGAATGCCTTTCTCCACTGGTTCTGGAGAGGGCTTTGTGCCCAGAGTGCTTCATCCTGCCAAGGACAGAGGTAGTGGATGTGAATCTCCACTGGTTCTGGAGGGGGCTTTGTGCCCAGAGTGCGTCATCCTGCTCGTGGCGGCCTCAGTAGCGGCGGTGCATGCAGCGCCCATGGGCCTGTGGTGCTGGTGGGTGGCTCAGTGAGCATGCTGCTGGTGGCGGTGTCGTGGGCAGCGGTGCTGGTGGCAGTGGTGTCCTTGGCAGCGGTGCTGCTGGTGGTGGTGTCCTTGGCAGCGGTGCTGCTGGCGGCGGTGTCCTGGGCAGCGGTGCTGGTGGCGGTGGTGTCCTTGGCAGTGGTGCTGCTTGCGGCGGTGTCTTGGGCAGCAGTGCTGGTGTCCTTGGCAGCGGTGCTGCTGGCGGTGGTGTCCTGGGCAGCGGTGCTGCTGGCGGTGGTGTCCTTGGCAGTGGTGCTGGTGGCGGCGGTGTCCTTGGCAGGGGTGCTGGTGGCGGTGGGGTCCTGGGCTAGCAGTGCTGGTGGCGGTGGTGTCCTTGGCAGTGGTGCTGGTGGCGGCAGTGTCCTGGGCAGCAGTGCTGGTAGCGGTCTTGTCCGCTGTGCAGGTTGGCGGCAACTTCCCTTTCTTTCTGTGCCCCTTCCCCACCTTGGATGGTGGTGCAGCTTTCTTCCCACTCCCAACTGTAGTCCTGGGAGGGCCCTTGGTGGCAGGTGTTTTACCCTTCTCCCTCCGGGCAGTGGCCAACTTCTTATGCTTTTGAGGTGGGGGACTGTCCGTGGTCTGGCTCCTTGGCACACTGGCTGCCCTGCGTCTTGGCGCACTCCAGAAGCCGGTTACTGCTGGCACCACTGTTCCCGCTGATGTGGTGGCCGAGGTGCTGGGTTGGGACCTGGAAAGCTGTGCCCTAGGGGACTGAAGGGGTGGGGGAGGTGAGGGGAAGAGGTCAAGGTTGGACAGGAAAAGTGTTTTAGACACACTGGGACGGGTAGATGGAGGGGGTTTGGGAGTGGAGGAAGAGATAGTGGTTGTAGGAGGTGTACATTCGCTGACTTTGCATGAAGGTGCATGGGCTAGAGGCTGTCGTGAGGTGGATGGCTGCTGGGTGGTTGTGTGACTGCGTTTGTGTACCTTGGGAGGTGGGCTCACAGACACACTGGGAGAGGACACAGGGGATGTGTGAATGGTAGTGGGGGTGGTGACTGCACGTGAGCAGTGTGTGCTGATGGGTGTGCTGGTGATGGACATAGTGGATGAAGATGTTGTGAGTGCAGGTGTGAGTGGAGACGAGACAGGGAGGGAGGAGGGAGATGAGGTGGAGGGGGACACAGTGGAGGAAGTGGATGTTGCTATGTCTGCATGGATATGATGCTTGTGTGAGTGCCTGTGGGATGTGTAGTGCTTATGTTTGCCAGAGCTTCCCTTGTGTGTTGAGGTGTGTGCATGCTGGTCTGATGGTGTGCTTGGTACAGGTGGCTGAGGTACAGGGGTTTGGGTCTGTGTGGAGGAAGTTGGAGGGTGGAGGCTGGATACAGGGACAATGGCTGCCATCAGTGCTGAGGCCCGAGTCTGAAAAGCTCGCTGTTGGGCTTCCTGACCAGAATGAATGCCCTCCAGGTATGCATTGGTCTGTTGCAACTGCCTTTCTACACCTTGGATGGCATTCAGAATGGTAGACTGCCCAACAGTGAAGGATCTGAGGAGGTCAATGGCCTCCTCACTGAGGGCAGCAGGGCTGACTGGGGCAGGGGCTGAGGTGCCTGGGGCGAAGGAGATGCCCACCCTCCTGGGTGAGCGGACACAGGGCACACACTGAGGGGCTGCTGGGAGGGCGGTGCTGGTAGTGGGGTGGTGGCTCTACCTGTAGATGAGGGGGCACAGAGGGGCCCGCCACCACAAGGGAGCTCACATCAGAGGAGGAGTCTGTGTCGCTGGTCTCAGCTCCTGTTCCCTCCATGGAGCTCCCCTCGCCCTCCGTCCCACTGGTGGCTTCAGACTCCATTGTCTCACCCTCCAGGGCCATGTGGGAAGCAGCTCCCTCCTGCTCCGGTGCCACTGCTTCTCCGTCTGATGATGCTATTGCACACAAGGACAGGGAGACCAAAAAAAGAGGGGGAAGACAGTAGAAAGACATGATGAATGCATGCAATACCACTACCGTTGGTGGACTACAGACACAGAAGACCTCTGCACTATGCCGTGCACTTAGAGTTCACTAATTATTCACAGGGATATGGGGTACAAGGCCTATGCCCGATTGATGCACACACGGATGTCACACGAGCCTGACTAGGTGTAGTTGCCGCTGAACACTGGTGGGGTGGGGTGCCACATGGCCTGCCTTACGAAGGGACCTTGCCTACTAAACTCTCCCTGGCCTAGGGGAACCCACAGCCCACCTCCCCCACCCAGACACCTTGTAATGCGCGCTGATTCAGCTGAATGAGAGTGTACTTATCCCCTTGTGGCTGCTGTGATGCTCTCAAGCGCCCATCCAACTCTGGATACACCACCGCCAGGATCCGGAACATCAGGGGGGTCATGGTGCGATGGGCACCCCTCCCACGTTGGGAGGCCATCCCCAGCTGGGCCTCCGCCGTCTTCTTTCTCCAGCGGCGAATGTCCTCCCATCTTTTATGGCAGTGGGTGCTCCGTCTGTGGTGGACCCCCAGGGTACGGACTTCCTTGGCGATGGCACGCCAAATATCCTTCTTCTGGTCGGCGCTGACCTACAGGAATGGTACAGGGGAAAAGCCGGAGATATAACCGTTCGGACCATCACAGTCATTGGCCCATGTTCCCACCCTTGCCCTGACGCACATGCACTCACCGTCGTTTCATGCACGCCTCATTCTCCCCCCCATCTTACATCCACACCACTCCACACAGGTATTGCCCATACAGCATGCTCACAGTGTACTTACCTGTTTGTCTGGAGGACCGTAGAGTAGTGTGTACTGGGGGAGGACCCCCATCCAATAGTTTCTCCAACTCCTCCATGGTGAAGGCAGGGGCCCTTTCCCCAGACACATGAGCCATTGTCTCTTCCAGACTGAGGTCACAGCAGCACTTGCAGTGTAGGTCCTCTCCTGTCGAAGATCAGGTATCAAGCGAGTGAACAGACAGAAAATGGTGGTCACGTCCGCGGCGGCGCGTACCGTCATCACCGGCGTACATCGCCATTGGCTCCTGGAACCCATAGGGTCCAATGTTAACAAATGCAGGATTGCGCCGCAGTCTTTGACTGCCTACTATGACGGTGTACAATGCCAGCGCAATTACCTCATATCCCCTTGTCCCACATTACAGGTCAGGCAGCCGTCATTTCAGGGGGCCACATGGCATCAACTTTAAATGCGTCACACATATCTAGGCCTTGCATACACATTACAACAGGGACATAGCGGATTGAAAAATGTGTGCAATAAAGTAGTGTTTTCGTACCTCGGTGTTGGCTGACCCTCTGCTCGCTGTTCTCGTCCATAGGGCACGTCCGCTGTGGCAGGTGAGGAGATGGCGGCATCCTCCGGTGTACAGACCGATGGTGGACCTGTCGACAATGGAAGAGCGACATGTAATTGTCACCTACAGACTGGACCATGCCACAATCCTGGAACTGTGTGCCCAGTTGGAGCCAGACCTGATGTCAGCTATCCGCCATCCCACAGGGATACCCCCTCTAGTGCAGGTGCTGTCAGTACTCCTTTTCCTGACAAGTGGGTCTTTTCAGACGACAGTGGCCATAGCATCAGGGATGTCCCAGCCTATGTTTTCCAACGTGTTGTCCAGAGTGTTGTCTGCCCTGCTGAAACACATGCGCAGCTACATCCCGACACCAAGCTCTGCATGCAACACCAAAGCATGGACACCCATCACCAATGCATGGCCACTGCACATACCCACACATACCCCTAAACAATTATCACACAAGGTCCCACACAAAAATGCAAGCACTGAGGTACAGGGTCACCCACCCATTACACACCATGGCACACACAGATGCAATAATCATGCCTTTACACCCCTGCAGGACCCCTACCCAACATCACTGGACAGGAGGGTCCAGACATGTTCACTCCACCCACAGAAGAGGCCCACAGTGATGACAGCAGCTCTGTCCAACTGGATCTAGATGACCAGCCCGGCCCATCTGGGACCTCGGGACAGTCGGTTCCCCTCACACTGGCACTGGTCACAACAGAGCCTCCCCCCTCTGGACACACCAGCACAGCACCCACCCAGTGGGCCAATACCTCTGTCCCCAGGACACGTCAAGCAGCAGTGTGTCCACCACTACAGGGAACCCAGGCTAACCCACCACCCCAACAACACCAGGGACCTGGGGGCAGTGGTAGTGGGCACACGGTTCAGGGGACAGATGCCCAGGAACACAGGGGAACTGGGAGGGCTGCTGTGCGACAGGGGGAGGACAGGCCCAGGGAACCCACTCTCCACGAGGCCCTCTCCAACATCATGGGAGCCTACCACCATTTCCAGGAGACAACGGCAACGGTACTGGCCAAGTTTCAGGAGACTCAGCAGCTGCAAGAGGAACAGTATTTGGGGTTCAGGGAGGAACTCAAATCCATCAACACCACCCTGTGCACTATTGTAGGGGTGCTGAAGGAACTCGTCAACACCAGGAGGGACACTGTGGCACAACAAGGGGCCCCTGACACTAGCCTCGATGATGAATTGCCCACCACCTCCGCCAGCGCTAGTGGACAGGAGGCACCGCCACAGGACCACAACACCAGCACCCCACCCCCTGCAGATGGAGAACCACCCCGCAAGCGGTCCCTGAGATCCAGGACAAAGACAGAGAACAATGCCAAGACCCCCGCCAAGAAATGAGACCACCCTGATTGTCATCCTTCTGTCCCACATTGTCACCCTGTCCATCCTTAAACTGCCCCAGCTCCACTTCCCATGCCCCTTTGGACAATGCACCTGTGAGACTAATAGACTGGACTCTGCCATGGACATTCCTCCACCATCACCCCTGGCCATTTTACAACACCCTCCAATATTTAGCACTTAAATAAACACCCTTAAAGCACAAAACAATCTGGAGTCAGTCTGTGCTTTTGAAAATGTGTATTTGCAATAACTGTGTAAAAATGCTATATCCATTGTATTGTCAACATACCTATGTCACACAGCTCTAGTCCATGCGGAAACAAAGCAGATGTCACACAGTGGGACCCACATCTGGGAAATTGAAAGGGAAAGTGACAACTCAGGGTCCATACACTGGGTAAAAGTGACAGACAGATGAGAGGTAGAACAATTATATCAGATGTAGCAGGCAGTAATGTCTTCTTACCTGTTCTCACTGGAAGTATTGATGAATCACGTGTTTCTGTTGTCGATGTCCTCTTCTTCTGCTTCCTCTTCTTCACTGTCCACAGGCTCCACAGCTGCCGTAACACCTCCATCTGGACCATCCTCCTGCAGAAAAGGCACCTGTCGTCGCAAAGCCGAGCTGTGAAGCATACAGCAGGCCACAATGATCTGGCACACCTTCTTTAGTGAGTAGAATAGGGAACCACCTGTCAGATGGAGGCACCTGAACCTGGCCTTCAGGAGGCCGAAGGTCCTCTCTATAACCCTCCTAGTTCGCCCATGGGCCTCATTGTAGCGTTCCTCTGCCCTTGTCCTGGGATTCCTCACTGGGGTCAGTAGCCATGACAGGTTGGGGTAGGCAGAGTCACCTGCAAATGTCGAGGGAAATCTGTTAGACACACACTAACTCTTAGGGACATCCCCAGACACCTAGTCACACGGTATAGGATCCATGTCCTCACTTAATAATCGACACACGGTGCCTCTGGAGTTGCCACATCACATAAGGGATGGTGCTATTCCTCAAAATGTAAGCGTCATGCACTGAGCCAGGAAACTTAGCGTTCACATGGGAGATGTACTGGTTGACCAAACACACCATCTGCACATTCATTTAATGGTAACTCTTCCGGTTTCTGTACACCTGTTCACTCCTGCGGGGGCGACCAAGGCCACATGTCCCCATCAATGGCACCTATGATGTTGGGGATATGTCCCAGGGCATAGAAGTCACCTTTCACTGTTGGCAAATCCTCCACCTGAGGGAACACGATGTAGCTGCTCATGTGTTTCAGCAGGGCAGACAACACTCTGGACAACACGTTGGAGAACATAGGCTGGGACATCCCTGATGCTATGGCCACTGTCGTCTGAAAAGACCCACTTGCCAGGAAATGGAGTACTGACAGCACCTGCACTAGAGGGGATATCCCTGTGGGATGGCAGATAGCTGACATCAGGTCTGGCTCCAACTGGGCACACAGTTCTAGGATTGTGGCACGATCAAGTCTGTAGGTGACAATTACATGTTGCTCCTCCATTGTCGTCAGGTCCACCAGAGGTCTGTACACCGGAGGATGCCGCCACCTCCTCATCTGCTCCAGCGGACGTGCTCTATGGAGGAGAACAGCGAGCAGAGAGTCAACCAACACTGAGGTACGTTAACACAACTTTATTCCTCAATTTTTTCAAACCGCTATGTGCCTGTCTTAGGGGGTCATTCTGACCTCGGCGGTAAAAGGCGCTTACCGCCGGTCAGAAGACCACCATAACACCGCCGCGGTCGCGGTAAACCGCCACGGTCATTCTGACCCGCAACTGGCAAACCGCCAAAATACAGACATCAACAAAAGTCCGCCACACCAACGGCCAGCGAAAAACCGGCGATGACCAAACCTCCAGCGTCACGCCAACAGAAATACGCCCATGCCATTCCGACCCACAAATCCCCGCAGCGGTCTTTCAACCGCGGTATTCCATTGGCGGTACACACCGCCGCGCTCAAAATACACACACCTCTACAAAACACAGCCACATTGGACAATTCAAAATACACACACCTGAGACACATACACACACCACTCCCACACACCCAATTAAATATAAAACACACACCCACATCCCCTTACGACCACAATTGCGACTGAAGGACAGAGATAGACAGCACAGAATAGAGTAGACCCTCACACAGAGGCAAATCACAACATCACCCACACAATATCCACGCACAAAACACCATACACCACCACACTCACCACACTCTACAACACATACACCACCCCTCACCTCATCCACACCACCCCATGGCACCCCAAAGACACCCCAGGTTCTCTGACGCAGAACTCAGGGTCATGGTGGAGGAAATAGTTCGGGTAGAGCCCCAGCTCTTCGGGACACAGGTGCAGCACACCACCATTGCCAGGAAGATGGAGCTATGGCAAAGAATAGTGGACAGGGTCAACGCTGTGGGACAGCATCCACGAAATCGGGACGACATCAGGAAGCGGTGGAACGACCTACGGGGGAAGGTGCGTTCCATGGTATCAAGGCACAACATCGCGGTGCAGAAGACTGGCGGCGGACCACCACCTACTCCCCCCGAATTCACAGCATGGGAGGAGGAAGTCTTGCACATCCTGCATCCTGAGGGTCTCGCAGGAGTAGGCGGAGGAATGGACTCTGGTAAGTCAAATCTTCACTACTTCATTCCCCCACCCCACCTGCATGCCAAATCATACCCCCATCCTCACCCCCACCCCCATCACACCAACTCCTTGCAAATGGCTCACCATCACAACCCACCCATCCCAAAACCTAGCCCTGCATGCGTCCCCAAAGCATGGACACCCATCACCAAAGCATGCCCACTGCACATACCCATCTCCCACACAAGCCACCGTCAAAAAGCCCCCACAAGGGAATACCAGCACTGGGGTACACGGCCACTCACCCATTACACGAAATGGCACACACAGAAGCAATAACCATACTCTTATACCCCTGCAGGACCCGAACGCCACCACACCGCCCAGGAGGGTCCAGAGATGTCCATCCCACCCCCAGAAGAGGCCCCCAGTGATGACAGCAGCTCTGTCTCCCTGGACCCAGATGACCAGCCCGGCCCATCGGGGACCTCAGGACAGTCGGTCCCCCACAGACAGCCACAGGCTACAGCAGACCTAACCCCCTCTGGGAACACCAGCACAGCTTCCACCCAGCGGGCCCATGCCTCTGTCTCCAGGACACGTCAATCAGCGGTGTGTCCACCACTACAGGGCACCCAGGTTGACCCACCACCCCAACAACAACAGGGACCTGGGGGCAGTGGTAGTGGGCACAAGGTCCAGGGGACAGAGGCACAGGGAAACAGGGGAACTGGGAGGGCTGCTGTGCGACAGGGGGGGGACAGGCCCAGGGAACCGACTCTCCAAGAGGCCCTCTCCTCCATCATGGGAGCATACCACCGCTTCCAGGAGACGATGGCTACGGTACTGGCCAGGTTCCAGGAGATCCCGTTACTGCAGGAGGAACAGTTTATGGGGTTCAGAGAGGAACTGAGAAACATTAGTTCCGCAATGGGGACCATCGTCGTGGCCCTTAACCAGTCACCACATTGCGGGACCATGTGGCACCACAAAGGGCCCCTGTCACTAGCATGGACCCAGACCAGGCTACCACCTCCGCCGGCGCTAGTGGACAGGAGGCCCCCACACAACGACAGGCCACCAGAACCCCACCTCCTGCAGGAGAAGAACCACCCCGCAAGCAGTACCTGAGATCTCAGAAGAAGACAGAGTAGGATGCCAAGACCCCGCCAGCAAACGATACCCCCTGATGTCATCCCACTGTCCCACATTGTCACCCTGTCCAAACTTAAACTGCCCCTGCTCCATCCTTCCACAGGCATATGGACAATGCACCTGTGAGACTGAAAACTGGACTCTGCCATGGACATTACTCCACCATCACCCATCACCGTTTTAAAATCATGTCCCTAAATTTAGCACTTTAATAAAATCACTTATTGCACTTAAAAAATCTGGAGTCTTGAACAAATGTATTAGACATAACGGTGCCAAAATGTTCAGTTACATTGTGAT
Source organism: Pleurodeles waltl (assembly GCF_031143425.1). Taxonomy (NCBI): domain Eukaryota; kingdom Metazoa; phylum Chordata; class Amphibia; order Caudata; family Salamandridae; genus Pleurodeles; species Pleurodeles waltl. Next base: position 335,287,614 of record NC_090445.1, read on the forward strand.
GACAACATACCACTGTCACACAGCTGTAGTCCATGGGCAAACAAAGCAGAGGCCACGCAGTGGGGCCCACAGCTCTGAAAACGGAAGGGAAAGTCACAACTCAGTTAACAGGAACTGGGGGGAAACACATACAGTAGAGAGGCAGGAGACTTTAAGTAAATGTAAAATGGCGGGGTTGATTCGTACCTGTGTGCTACTGAAAATACTGTTGTATCACTGTGTCCCTGTTGTCTGTGTCGTCCCCGTCGTCTTCCTCCTCTTCACTCTCCACAGGCTCCACAGCTGCTACAACACCACCATCTGGACCATCCTCCTGCAGGAAAGGCACCTGGCGTCGCAAAGCCAGGTTGTGAAGCATACAGCAGGCCACGATGATATGGCACACCTTCTTTGGTGAGTACATTAGGGATCCACCTGTCATATGCAGGCACCTAAACCTGGCCTTCAGGAGGCCGAAGGTCCGCTCGATGACCCTCCTAGTACGCCCATGGGCCTCATTGTACCGTTCCTCTGCCCTTGTCCTGGGATTCCTCACTGGGGTCAGTAGCCACGACAGGTTGGGGTAACCAGAGTCACCAATTAGCCACACACGGTGTCTCTGTAGCTGTTCCATCACATAAGGGATGCTGCTATTTCGCATGATGTACGCGTCATGCACTGACCCAGGGAACTTGGCATTTACATGGGAGATGTACTGGTCAGCCAAACAGACCACCTGGACATTCATCGAATGATAACTTTTTCTGTTCCTGTACACCTGCTCACTTTCACTGGGGGGAACCAAAGCCACATGGGTCCCATCAATGGCACCAATGATGTTGGGGATATGTCCAAGGGCATAGAAATCACCCTTCACTGTAGCCAAATCGCCCACCTCAGGGAAAACAATGTAGCTCCGCATGTATTTCATCAGGGCAGACAACACTCTGGACAAAACCTTAGAAAACATAGGCTGAGACATCCCTGATGATATGGCCACTGTTGTTTGGAATGATCCACTTGCCAAAAAATGGAGTACTGACAGAACCTGCACCAGAGGGGGAATCCCTGTGGGTTGGCGAATGGGGGACCTCAGGTCTGGCTCCAGCTGGGCACACAGTTCCTGTATAGTGGCTCGGTCAAGTCTGTATGTCAGTATGACATGTCTTTCTTCCATTGTCGACAGGTCCACCAGCGGTCTGTACACAGGAACATTCCTCCATCTCCTCGCAAGTCCCAGCGGACGGTGCCTAGGAAGGACAACATGGAGCATAGAGTCAAGCAACCCACAGGTACGTAACCACAGCTTGCACAGAACACGATTCGCTATGCATTGAATGGCTTGTATGAGTGGCAATGCAACGCCTAGGCCTGTGTGACGCAGTAGAAATTAAGCCATGTGGGCCCTTGAAATGGCGGCTGCCTGACCTGTGAAGTGTGACAATGGGATGTGAGGTCAATGCGCTGGCGTGGCACACCATGGCGGTAGGCGGTTGAAGACCGTGGCGCAAAGCAGCATTGGTTAACATTGAACCCTATGGGTCTCAGGAGCCAATGACGATGTGCGCCGGCGGTCGCGGTACGCACCACCGCGGTACGCACCGCCGCAGGCGTGACCGCCTTTTTCTATCTGCTTAATCACTCGAGACCTGATCATCCACAGGAGAGGACCTATACTGCAAGTGCTGCTGTGACCTCGGTCTGGAAGAGACAATGGCTGCTGCGACTGGGGAAAGGGCCCCTGCCTTCACATCTGAGGAATTGGAGAAACTTGTTGATGGGGTCCTCCCCCAGTATGCGCTGCTCTACGGTCCCCCAGACCAACAGGTAAGTACACTGGGACCATGCTTTGGGGGCAATGCCTGTGTTGAGTGGGGTGGATGAAAGATGGTGGGGAGGGGAGCAAATGAGGCATGCATTGCACGACAGATGAGAGCATGTGCCATATGGCAAGGTTGGGGAGGGGGGGCCACTCACATCGACCATGCAGAAAATGATGATATTTATTTTCCCACCCTGTCCATGTCACATAGGTCAGCTCCCATCAGAAGATCGACATTTGGCGTGCCATCGCCAAGGACGTCCGGACCCTGGGGGTCCACAACAGACGGGGCACCCACTGCCGAAAGAGGTGGGAGGACATCCGCTGCGGGAGCAGGAAGACCGCGGAGGCTCTGCTGGGGATGGCCTCCCAACTTAGGAGGGGTGCCACACGGCAATTGACCCCCCTGATGTCCCGGATCATGGCAGTGGCCTACCCCGATTTGGATGGGCGCGTGAGGACATCACAGCAGACACAAGGGGGTGAGTACCAGCACATTCTGCTATATTAGCGCACAGTGGAGGTGTCTGGGTGGGGGAGGAGGGCTGTGGGTATCTCTAGGCCAGGGCGATTTCTGTAGGCTAGGCCCCTCCGTAAGGCATGGCCCTGTGCCCCCGCCTCCCACCTCTGTAGGGGGGTTAAGTACAGCTATCCATGGCCCTGGGTCACCTATGTGTGCAGTTGTCGTCCATAGGCTTGTAGGCCAAGTCACAATAATTGAGTAGTGTACACCGAGTGCGTGGCGTAGTGCAGGGGGCTTCTGTGTCTGTCCTCTCCGCCAACGGTGTCGCTAATGCATGCACTCAACATGTAATTCTTTCTCCCCCCCCCCTTTTTTTTGGTCTTCCTGTTCATGTCTGCATTAGCATCATCAGGCGGAGGAGAAGTGGCATCGGAGCACGAGGGAGCTGCATCTCACATGGCCCCGGAGGGCCATGCAACCGACTCCGAGATCACCAGTGAGACGGAGGGCGAGGGGAGCTCCACAACGGGGACCCGTGGAGACGTCAGCGACACCGACACATCCTCGGAAGGGAGCTCCCTTGTGGTGGCGGCAACATCCGTGCCCACCGCAACAACAGGTACAGCCGCCACCCAGCGCGCCAGCTCCGCCCTCCCAGCAGCCCCTCAGCGTTCGTCCCGTGCCCGCTCGGCCAGGAAGGCGGGCATCTCCTTTGCCCCAGGCACCTCAGGCCCTGCCCCAGTTACCGCTGCTGCCCTCAGTGAGGAGATCATTGACCTCCTCCAGACGCTCATTGTTGGGCAGTCTACCCTTTTGAATGCCATCCAGGGTGTAGAAAGGGAGGTGCACTGGAGCAATGCATACCTGGAGGGCATTCATTCGGGTCAGGCTGTCCATCAGCGATCGTTCAACGCTCTGGCCTCAGCACTGACGGCAGCCATTGTCCCTGTCTCCTGCCTCCCCCCTCCAATTTCCTCATCCCAGTCCCACTCCCCTGATCCTCTGCCTATCCCAGCCACACCTACAGACCAGCCTGCACACACATCAACACCCAAGGGCAGCTCATCCAGACATAAGCACCACAGATCACACAAGCATTCACACATGCAACATCCACATGCAGACATGTCAACAGCCACTGCCTCCTCTGTGTCCCCCTCCTCCTCGTCTCCCTCCTCCCTCCCTGTGACGTCTCCACTCACACCTGCATGCACACCACCATCAGCCAGTACGTCCATCACCAGCACACCCACCAGAACACTCCGCACACGTGCAGTCACCACCCCACTGCCATTTACACGTCCCCTGTGTCCTCTCCCAGTGTGTCTGTCACCCCCTCTTCCAAACCACACAAACGCAGGCAGCCACCCACCCAACAGCCATCCACCTCACGACAGCCTCCGTCACAAGCACCTGCACCCAAAGACACCACACTTGACTCTCCTACAACCACATCCTCTTCCTCCACTCCCATACCCACTGCACCTACCCTTCCCACTGCTCCTAAAAAGTTTTTCCTCTCCAAAATTAACCTCTTTGCCTCACCTGACCCACCCCCTCCATCTCGTAAGAGTCCAAACAGCACCTCAGCCACCACAAGCCCTGCACCTACAAGGACCATAGTCCAGGGCTATTGGAGTCCACCAGCTTCTAGGGCAGCAACATCGGCCAGCAGCAAGGGGACAGCCAGCCCACCCCCTGGGAAAAAAACTAAAAAAGGGAAGGGCCGGCGCGAGAGGCCAGAGACTGCAGCCCCCAAAGGCACTACCCTGCCACCGTCACCTGGCACATCCACAAAGGGAGGCAAGGGCCCCAGAGAATCGGCGAAGGAGGGCAAGGGCAGCAGGGCGTACAAGTCCGGCAGCAGGCGAGCTGCCCCGGAGGGCCCCACCAGCCCCATTTCAGGTGTGAAGGAGGACACCCACGGGCCCAGGACTCCAGCACAGGAGGGCCCCGCAAGCGAAAGGTCGGATGGCGACTGAGCGGAAAATATTGGCCCGATCTGGTTCCCTGGGAACACATGTCAAGCACCGCTGAACAGGGCCCCGCCGTGACAAGCACCGCTGAACAGGGCCCCGCCGTGACAAGCACCGCTGAACAGGGCCCTTCCTGTCAAGCACCGCTGAATAGGGCCCCGCCGTGACAAGCACCGCTGAACAGGGCCCCGCCGTGACAAGCACCGCTGAACAGGGCCCTGCCGTGACAAGCACCGCCGAACTGGGCCCTTCAAGACAAGCACCGCTGAACAGGGCCCTTCCTGTCAAGCACCGCTGAACAGGGCCCTTCCTGTCAAGCACCGCTCCTCTGGGCCCTTCCTGTCAAGCACTGCTCCGCTGGGCCCTTCCTGTCAAGCACCACTCCGCTGGGCACCGCCGTCTCTGCACCGCTCCGCTGGGCCCTTCCTGTCAAGCACCGCTCCGCTGGGCCCTTCCTGTCAAGCACCGCTCCGCTGGGCACCGCCGTCTCTGCACCGCTCCGCTGGGCACTTCCTGTCAAGCACCGCTCTGCTGGGCCCTTCCTGTCAAGCACCGCTCCGCTGGGCCCTTCATCTCAAGCACTGCTCCGCTGGGCCCTTCCTCTCAGGCACCGCTCCGCTGGGCACTTCCTGTCAAGCACCACTCCGCTGGGCCCTTCATCTCAAGCACCGCTCCGCTGGGCATCGCCGTCTCTGCACCGCTCCGCTGGGCACTTCCTGTCAAGCACCGCTCCGCTGGGCCCTTCATCTCAAGCACCGCTGGCCCATTGGCAGGGCCGGATCTGTGTCGGCCAGGGCTTCACGAAGCACTCTGGGCACCATGCCTCCTCCAGAACCAGTGGAGTCTGTAATCCACTTGATGGACTGTGGCTTTGCACTCCCCAGGATGGTACAGTGGGCAACCCACCCACTGTAGAGACTTGTGAGACTGTGGCTTTGCACTCCCCAGGACGGTACAGTGGCATTGGAGGCCCCTCGTGGATCTGGCGTCGTGGACTCAACAGGCTGAGGTGCCCCCCCTTCCCTTCCCCCTGAGGTGCCTGTAGTTTTACTATCTGATGCCCCTGCAGTGTTCTCTCCAATGGAATCGGGTCTCGTGTGTGGGCTTTGCCCATGTGTTTAGGCCCATTGGCCCACGAACAATGGATGATAGCCAATATGGGCCGGACTTTTGACCTATGTATATATTGTTCATGATGTTATATATTTTATTTATATATTTCATATTTCACTTAACTTCAATTATGCTATAATATACTTCATTTTTAATGATCATTTCATTTTGTCTTTGCATTCTTCCGGGGGGTTTGGGGGGTGTCACTCTGACTTGTTGCTCTGCATTGATGTGTGTGTTGTAGTGGGTGAGGGTGGGGGTGGGTGTGTGGCATATGTGTGTCCCCGTAATTTTTTGCCTCCCCCCTCCCCTGTGTCGTAGGTGCAGTACTCACCGTTGTCATCTGCGCCGGCGTTCGTGCTCCTGGTAGAGGAGCAGGAAGACAATGGCTGGGAGGATGTGTAGTTCCGGTTCCATGCTGTCCAGATTCCTCGTGGAGTGTGTAGAGGTGAACGTTTTCCCGTTCGTAGTCTGTTTCTGCCGTGTTTTTATCGGCGGGGCTCCCGCCCTGGAAAAGGTGGCGGATTGGTGAGTTGTGATAGGGTGGGCGGTACATTGTCTGCCGCCTGTCTGTTGGCGGTGACCACCGCGCTGCTTGTCTGTCCCGCGCCGTGGCGGTCGGAGTGTTAAAGTGGCGGGCTGTGTTGGCGGTTCCCGCCAGGGTCGGAATTCCATTTTTTTGGCCGCCTGCATGTTTGCGGGTTGGCCGCCGCTTTAACACCGACCGCCAGGGTTAGAATGACCCCCTTAGTGTGTATGCAAGGCCTAGATATGTGTGACGCATTTAAAATTAATGCCATGTGGCCCCCTGAAATGGCGTCTGCCTGACCTGTAATGTGGGACAAGGGGATATGAGGTAACTGCGCTGGCGTTGTAAACCGTCGCGGTAGGGGGTCGAAGACCGCAGCGCATTTCTGCATTGGTTAACATTGGACCCTATGGGTCCAAGGAGCCAATGACGATGTACGCCGGCGGTGACGGTACGCACCGCCGCGGATGTGACCGCCATTTTCTCTCTGTTCAATCACTTGATACCTGATCTTCGACAGGAGAGGACCTACACTGCAAGTGCTGCTGTGACCTCAGTCTGGAAGAGACAATGGCTCATGTGTCTGGGGAAAGGGCCCCTGCCTTCAGCATGGAGGAGTTGGAAAAACTAGTGGATGGGGTCCTCCCCCAGTACACGGTACTCTACGGTCCGCCAGACAAACAGGTAAGTACACTGTGAGCATGCTGTATGCGCTATGCCTGTGTGGAGTGGTGTGGATGGAAGATGGGGGGGGAGAATGAGGTGTGCATGAAACGACGGTGAGTGCTTATGCGTCATGGCAAGGGTAGGGATGCGGGCCAATGACTGTGACGGTGCGGACGGTTATATCTTCTCCTTTCCCCCTATACTATTCCTGTAGGTCAGCGCCCACCAGAAGAAGAATATTTGGCGTGGCATCGCCAAGGAAGGTCGGGCCCTGGGGGTCCACCACAGACAGAGCACCCACTGCCGTAAAAGATGGGAGGACATTCGCCGCTGGAGCAAGAAGACGGCGGAGGCCCAGCTGGGGATGGCCTCCCAACGTGGGACCCCCGATGTTCCGGATCCTGGCGGTGGCGTATCCGGAGTTGGATGGGCGCTTGAGGGCATCACAGCAGCCACCAGGGGGTGAGTACACTCTCATTCAGCTGATTGTGCGCGCAGTGGAGGTGTCTGGGTGGGGGAGGTGGGCTGTGAGTTCCCCTAGGCCAGGGCGAGTTTAGTAGGCAAGGTCCCGTCGTAAGGCAGGCCATGTGGCACCCCACCCCACCTGTGTTCAGAGCCAACTACACCTAGTCAGGCTCCTGTGACTTACATGTGTGCAGCAATCTGGCATAGGCCTTGTAACCCATGTCCCTGTGATTAATTAGGGAACTCAAAGTGCACAGCGTAGTGCAGGGGTATTCTGTGTCTGTAGTGTCCGTCAACAGTAGCGGTTTTGCATGCACTGAACATATCTTTCTTCTGCCTTCCCCCCCTTTTTTGTGGTCTCCCTGTTCTTGTGTGCATTAGCATCATCAGGCGGAGGAGCAGTGGCACCGGAGCAGGAGGTAGCTACATCCCACATGGCCCTGGAGGGTGAGACAACGGAGTCTGAAGCCACCAGTGGGACGGAGGGCGATGGGAGCTCCATGGGGTGGGGACAGGTGCTGAGACCAGCGACACGGACACCTCCTCTGATGGGAGCTCCCTTGCGATGGCGGGCCACTCTGTGCCCACCGCATCTACAGGTACAGCCGCCAGCCCCCCTACCAGCACTGCCCTCCCAGCAGCCCCTCAGCATGTGCCCCATGGCCGCTCACCCAGGAGGGTGGGCATCTCCTTCGCCCAAGACACCTCAGCCCCGCCCAGTCAGCCCTGCTGCCCTCAGTGAGGAGGCCATGGCCATAAACCTCCTCAGGTCCCTCACTGTTGGGCAGTCTACCATTTTGAATGCCATCCAGGGTGTAGAGAGGCAGTTGCAACAGACCAATGCATACCTGGAGGGCATTCATTCTGGTCAGGCAGCCCAATAGCGAGCTTTTCAGACTCTGGCCTCAGCACTGACAGGAAGCCATTGTCCCTGTGTCCAGCCTCCCCCCTCCAACTTCCTCTACCCAGACCCAAACTTCTGTACCTGAGCCTATCCCAAGCACACCATCAGACCAGCATGCACACACCTCAACACACAAGGGTAGCTCTGGCAAACATAAGCACCACACATCCCACAGGCACTCACACAAGCATCATACCCATGCACACATACCAACATCCACTGCCTCCACTGTGTCCCCCTCCTCCACGTCTCCCTCCTCCCTCCCTGTCATGTCTCCACTCACACCTGCATGCACCACATCTTCATCCACTACGTCCATCACCACACCCCGCTCACTTCCACTCACCACCCCATTACCATTCACACATCCCCTATGTCCTCTCCCAGTGTGTCTGTGAGCCCACCTCCCAAAGTACACAAACGCAGCCACACACCCACCCAACAGCCATCCACCTCACGACAGCCTCCAGCCCATGCACCTTCACCCAAAGTCAGCAAACATACACCTCCTACAACCACTACCTCTTCCTCCATTCCCAAACCCCCTCCAACTACCCGTCCCAGTGTGTCCCAAAAACTTTTCCTGTCCAACCTTGACCTCATCCCCTCACCTCCCCCATCCCTTTAGTCCCCTAGGGCCCGCCTTTCCAGGTCCCAACCCAGCATCTCAGCCACAACATTAGCGGGAATAGTGTGCCACCAGTAACCGGCTTCTGCAGCAGCAGGGCAGCCAGTGTGCCAAGGAGCCAGACCACGGACAGTCCCCCACCTCAAAAGCATAACTTTTTGCCTGTTGCCGGGCGGGAGAAAGGCAAAACACCTACCACCAAAGCCTCTCCCAGGAGTACAGTTGGGAGTGGGAAGACAGCTGCTCCACCATCCAAGGTGGGGAAGGGGCACAGAAAGACAGGCAAGTCGCCGAAAACCTGCACAGTGGACAAAACTGCCACCAGCACCGCTGGCAAGGACACCGCCACCACCAGCACCGCTGCCAAGGACACCGCCGCCACCAGCACCGCTGCCAAGGAAACCGCCACCACCAGCACCGCTGCCAAGGACACCGCGCCACCAGCACCGCTGCCAAGGACACCGCCGCCACCAGCACCACTCCCAAGGAAACCGCCGCCACAAGCACCGCTGTCAAGGACACCTCCGCCACCAGCACTGCTGCCAAGGACACCGCTGCCACAAGCACCGCTGCCAAGGACACCACCGCCACCAGCACCGATGCCAAGGACACCGCCGCCACAAGCACCACTTCAAAGGACACCGCCGCCACCAGCACCGCTGCCAAGAACACCGCCGCCACCAGCACCGCAGGCCAATGAGCGCCAAAAGCTCCGACGCTACTGGGGCCGCCACGAGCAGGATGAAGCACTCTGGGCACCAAGCCCCCTCCAGAACCAGTGGAGAGATACATCCACTACCTCGGTCCTTGGCAGGATGAAGCACTCTGGGCACAAAGCCCCCTCCAGAACCAGTGGAGAAAGGCATCCACTTGAGAGACTGTGGCTTTGCACTCCCCAGGATAAAGCAGTGGGCAACCCACCCACTGGAGAGAGAGACTTGTGAGACTGTGGTTTTGCACTCCCCAGGATAAAGCAGTGGACAAACCACCCACTGGATAGACTTCTGAGACTGTGGCTTTGCACTCCCCAGGATAAAGCAGTGGGCAAACCACCCACTTGAGAGACTTGTGAGACTGTGGCTTTGCACTCCCCAGGATAAAGCAGTGGGCAAACCACCCACTTGAGAGACTTGTGAGACTGTGGCTTTGCACTCCCCAGGATAAAGCAGTGGGCAAACCACCCACTTGAGAGACTTGTGAGACTGTGGCTTTGCACTCCCCAGGATACATCAATGGTCATGGAGGCCCCTCGTGGATCTGGCATCATGCACTCATCCAGCTGAGGTGCCCCCCCTTTCCTTCCCCCTGAGGTGCCTGTTGTATTTCGATCTGATGCCCCAGCAGTGTTCTCTCTGTTTTGATCGGGTATCTTGTGTGGGCCTCGCCCATGCATTTTGGGCCTAGTAGTCCACGGACGTTAATGGTGGAATACCTTGGACTTTTGTTCTTGGTGTATATATTTGTTTATAGTTTATATGTATATTATTTTGTACTGGATTTTAATAGATTACAAACGTTCAAATCTTTTCCTTTTGTCTTTGCATTCTTCCGGGGGCGTTGGGTGGTGTAACTGTAATGTATCATGATGTATTAGTGTGTGTGTTGTCATGGGTGAGGGTGGGGGTGGGGGTGATGTGTGTTGCGTGTGTGTGTCACTCTTTTTTCCCTCCCCCCTCCTCTGTGTCGTAGGTGGAGTACTCACCGTGGTCTTCGCCTCCGGCGTTCGTGCTCCTGGTAGAGGAACAGGAAGACAAAGGCAGGGAGTATCTGGAGTTCCATTTCCATGGCATCCTGGTTCCTCGTGGGGTGTGTAGAGGTGAGCGTTTTCCCTTCCAAGTCCTGTTTCCGCCGTGTTTTTGTTTGCGGAGAATCAGCCCCGGAAAAGGTGGCGGATTGGACTGTTGTAATAGTGTGGGCGGTACATTGTATTCCGCCTGTCTGTTGGCGGTTACCACCGCGGTGTTTGTTTGTACCACCGTGGAGGTCGGTGTGTTAAAGTGGCTCTCTATGTTGGCTGTTTCCGCCACGGTCGTGATTCCATTTTTTTTACCGCCGGCCTGTTGGCGGTTTTACCGTCGCTTTAAACACCGACCGCCAGGGTTGTAATGACCACCATAGTCTGTTCATAGCATAACACACCTTTGCTTTGCATGCAGATGCATATGAGGGTACACTAGAATCAATCATTAACTTATGTATTCAATGAATGTGCATGATATGTGGCTATGTATATGTAAACAGTTTTTAGAGGGATATTGGGGAATCTTTTTCACTCATAAATAGATATGTGAGCAGTGTAAATGTTCAATATTAGCTTTGTAGGTTTGATTGTGAATCTACTTTATGGAACAAATAATATCAAAATATACTCATGTTTTGAATTGATGGCTGTTGAGACCTGCTGGCTGCAGTATTATGAAATTGTTGATGTCCAAAACTGAGTTTACACTTTTGTCATTTCTTCCAATAGATCTGAAGAGGTTCAGGCAGATGCAGATGTAACATCAATCTCATTACCAAATTTCTGTATTAGTCTATCTGTAGGCTTTAAGAAGAATCTTAAGTATTCTTCAGTGTCATTTATGTTTCTGCACATTGATCTCCAGCACCCAGATCTTTTTCCAACTTAGGTCCTATGCAAGCTATTGACAGTTGAATTTCCTCAGTCAGTTTCCACTTTCTCATACCTCTGTACCAAATTTTGTGTAGTAGGTCCTTCACCTGCATCTAATATATGGTATTTCACCTTATGGCCAACTATAGTCCCAGGCCCTCCACACAGTAACAATTGCATTTCTTAGAGCACAAGTATAATCCTAGCATACATTTCTTTACATCTATTTTTATCGTATTTCCAATTGCTTTTTATTAGGTCTGACATTAGCTTTTACAAAACAACTCTTAATATACACACGTGCATATATGTGTAGAGGGGGTTGCCACACTGTATATAAGGCCTTGAGTAATGTAATTGCAAATAGATTGCTTACAAAGGTCACATATCTGACACACACTGAACAACTGTGTTTTATCCCACACTACAACTCCATTCATAATTTTAGGGATGATACATTTTAAATTCTATTTAGATAAATCAGATAAGAGTATTCAGTGGTGTAGCAGAAATTTTAGTACTATCCCGCATGTCACAGTGATCATCTATACGGGACAGAATATACATTTTGTTAATCAAAGTAATGATAGTCTGACTGTAAAGTGATGAACTGAGGAACTGTAAAAGAGTACATTCAACTTAGATTACTTACTGAAACCTAGGTGGTATCGAGATTAAATTACATGTTTTTGAGAACTAATCCGTCATTATGTTATATTTTAGAGTCTAAACTGAAAGTCTGCATTGAAATGATATTAGGTTTTTACTGTTAAGTGTTTTAAATTTGCATGCAAAAATAGAGAAATGCAGTTCTGCGCCACAGTAAGAGAAAAGTATTGACAAAGTTATTTTGTTTTAAAGTTAATGTAACATGAAAGATAATGAAGATTTATTAATGTTGAATTTATAGTTTGTATACTAAAATGTGTTGTATTTGTATGTATTAATGTGCTGTTTTAATTATTTTTGCATTATCCTAAGTGAGGCTTGCTAGGCCCTGTATTTATTACTGAACAGCATATATTAGGTCATCTTCTTAATGTGTACCGTTCTTTCAGACTCCGTTACCATGAGAATGCTAGCTTGGTAATAGACGTCTATTGTTCTACACATAGAGAGTGTGAGAAAATGCCCTTGAAAGTAGAACATCCTGAATTGTGGACTGACAGTAATAACATTTGTTTTAAACTTGTGTGAAAGAATACAGATGGACACTGTTCTCATGACCAACCTAGGAAAGCATGTGGATGTTTCAAGTTGGAGTCACATGATTGATTTCTATTGGATGTTGCCCCTTCAGCGTCAGGTGGACTGTCTCACTGACTAATCAGCTTGTCCTTTGAACTTTATAATATCGATCCCCCGCTAGTTTTTGTTCAGATCTAAGCAGACGAGTTTCCCTAGAGCTCTGAGAAGATTCCTTTCTCCCTGTACCCGGCATGCTGAAACCCTTAGACTCTGACAGGTATTGCCTTCTCCGCCCTTGCCCCTTTGAAATGTCTTGTTAAGACACAGAGATTTTTCCCTAGCCCAAAGAAGAAGGCTCTTGACCGAGATTTTGAAATTCTGATGTTTCAGACTTTTACCTACTTTTTGCCTATCTTAGTAACCTGATGCCGAAGATGATCTTTTTCCAAGTTCTTTTTACCCTTTTTGTCCTTTTTGTCTTTTGCCCACATGCGTTCCTCTCCACACACGTTATTCCCTGATTGGCTAATCTGTGGGGTTTTACCCTGGTCCATACTAAGCTGAACCTTGATGATCTACATTGCCTAATGTTTATTAAAACTGAGCAATGCTTGTTTTCTATACATCAAATCATGTTTGCTGATGTTCTACAGTATATTGCCTTTGTTGAATGCTTAGGGTTCCTAATGTTAGTACTTCTGCATTTATTTTGTTGTCTTGGTCAGCCCTTGGTGATACTGTATCTCTATAATTTTTATTTGAGAATTGTCTACATGACTCTGAGCTTAACTTTATTCGTGACTGGAGTTTTCATGCAGTGTAATGTAATTGGTTCATATTGAAACTTTGTTGTTAGTTCTACCACACTTTTCTGCAGTGTCCAAAGATCTGTTGACCTCATAGAGCACTGAATTCTGCAAAGGATGAAAATACTCTAGCTGATCTAGTAGCAGACTGATGGTTTATCCATTTAAGTGTAGTGTTAGGGAAACAGGATTGGTCCCATGCGATTGTCCAGTCCATATTTTATCCATCCCAAATTTTGTGCCATGGTCTGAAGACTGATGACGTCCAGCATTATTCCTACGAGAGGTGGATGTGTGAGCATTAATAGGGCTTCGCGCTTGCATTGCTTTTGGCCTGAAGATTGTGGTAAAGTGTGATGTTGTAAAGTGTTTTATGGAGTCATCGTACTCGTTTAATTGTGGCTCTTGTTGCTAAAAATTGTCTGTTATTGTTGTTGTTGATGGGTCCATTGTGACCTATGATCCCAGGTTAACGCACAAGTGTAGAAGACACTTGATTAATTTATTGTTTGCGGTGGTGTACTTGTCATGAGACATCGTTGACAGTGCTAATAGTTTTTCTTGAATGAGTGTGAGTTTTGGTTGGTATTAAGTGAATCAGGAGTGCCCATGGAGGATCTGTATCAACTGGAGTGAGGTTTGCTAGTCAAGTTTCACTTGTTGTGTAATTGTGAAAGCCACAGCCAGAAAGTGTATCACCAAACAGCTTTGAAGGTTTTGAGTCCCTACCCGTTTTATTGTGCAGACAGGTTGATGGTTTTTGCTCATAATATTTTGCATTAGGTATGCGTGAGACACAACTGTGAATCAACTACATTGCTGAAATAAGTGATTGTGATGTCATCCTGTGCTGTGCTGGTACAGGTTGGCAGGTGTGAAGCTGCTCTGGTGGACAATACGCGTTGCTATTGGTTGAGAACATCAAGAGAAAAGGATTGTTGAATTGAAGTTACTTCCTGATTTGAACAAAAAGTTATTGTGAGCGATTGAATTTGATTAATAATGAAATTATTTAAAGCGTTAAAAAGTGCATTAAAAGGAGATGTGTCTATTCCAGTTAGAGAGGGAATAGAGACACACATGTAGGTAGTCAAGGTCATTATGTTCTGTCTATAAAAGAATTTCATGCATGTTTGTGGCTTGAACAATGGTGCAATATTACTGAGAAAGAAGGTTCCATGGCATTTCCCTGTTATGGAACTTTTAATCTGAGGATTCTAGACAATCTGAGGCAAGTGCTTTATGAAATAAAACCTCCTCCAAGACCCTCACAATTCGAAGTCCTTATTATTTGGGAACTTATAGCACGTAAGAAACTGACAACTGAGTGTGAAAGCAGAATGCAAAACGCAATAAAGAAACATGCTGAGGCAAGATGGAATGCAGAACAGAAAACTTGGAGAGCAGACATAATTGAGAGAGTAAGAATGTATCCAGATATTTCTAGTGAAAATGGATAAAGCGCTAAGCCCAAGACAAAGAAACAGACAAGAAAAGCAGAGCAGGCAATAGCTACCAAGGAAATGATGGATTAGTTATTGTCATTGTGGAATAAAGAAAAAAAGTTTTCATAAAATCTCAGTTGAATTATGTGATTTGTGATTTGTAAAGAAATGTGACAATATTTCTGTGGACATCAATGGACACTTTGATGTGCTGAGTCTCCCTTTCAAAATTACTGAATGTGCTGGACAGACTTATGAAACATTAGCTGAAGTAGCCAAAAAATATGATATGATATGATATGATATGGTTGTTTCACCCTTCCATTTGGCTCAGGCAATTACTTTGTCCACGTTCTATCCTCCGCCTCATCCTTCCAAAGAGGAAGAAAGACTGCACCGTCTGGATCCAAAGAGAGCGTTGAGCTTCTTTATCAATAGAACAAAGGATTTCAGGCTGGAGGATCAGCTGTTTATTGGATACGTGGGCAAGAGGAGAGGAAAGGCAGTCCACAAGAGAACACTATCCAGGTGGGTTGTTCTTTGCATTAAAATATGTTACTCTTTGGCAAAGAAGGATCCTCCTGAGGGCATTAGAGCTCATTCCACCAGAGCTAAGTCGGCCACTTCGGCCTTAGCCAGAGGTGTTCCTGTGGTGGACATCTGCAAGGCCGCAACTTGGTCGTCCCTTCACACTTTTGCAAAACATTACTGTTTAGATTCTGAGGTTAGAAGGGACGGCCATTTTGCACGGTCAGTGCTGCAGGATTTCTTGGTTTGACCATTTAGGCACCCACCGCCGGGCGTGGTACTGCTTTGGGACTCTATTCATGAGGTGAGGAATCCACAGGTAGTTGTATCCATCAGAAGAACGAGTTACTTACCTTCGGTAACGACTTTTCTGGTGGATACATTAGCTACCTGTGGATTCCTCACGGTCCCACCCGCCTCCCCGTTGCCTTTATGGTCTTGCCAAGTAATCCTTGAGTGCGCTCCTCTTGATCTTTGAGGGTGCAATAGATGTATATATATAATATATTTATATATATATATGGGTATATGTGTATATATCTTTATGTATGTACTTGGTGTGTGTATATATTTTTAAAAGAAAGAGTTTTATATATATATATATATATATATGTACATAAAAAAGATTTACAGTTATTCATACAATGTGGTGTATTTTTACAATATAATGGATGTTGCTTTGTTCTTTCATTGCATTGCCTGGTTGTTCTCATGCACGTAAAAAATGATTGGTACTGACGTCCGCACGTCGTCGAGGACCTCTTATTGCCTGTATGACGTCAGACGGCATCGCGTGCGAGACAGTGACGTCCTCGTCGACGTGCAGAGACTAGTAAGAAGATTTCCGTAGAATGCTGGCGCCATGGGAGTATTCATGAGGTGAGGAATCCACAGGTAGTTGTATCCATCAGAAGAAAGGAAAGTTGAATGTGCTTCCGGCAGGAACAAATGAAGTGAGGACAATGTACAAATGCTGCCCATGAGAGAAATACCATGTAGAGGTTATGCCCATGTACCCTGGAGCAAGAGTGATATTCTGTCATTCACCAATGATTACCTGAGATTGAGAGAGAAAACAATGGAATGGTACAAGCAGACCGAGAGATTTGTGAAACTTTCAAAATGCCTGTGGGAGGATTTGAATACATTGTTTGACATGGAAGTTCAGAGTGATTTGTGGACTGAATGTAAAATTAATGTTGATTGGCCTGGCGGTGAACCTCCAATAACAATAACCAATAACAGGTGCTCCACCTGAAGAAGTGATCAAAAGGTATTGCAAGGTAATGGAGTTCTTGAAAAACAAGGTGTCTCTGAATTACATAGATTGGCAGAGGATTGATGGTACGACACAGGGAATCAAAGGAGTTGGTTCATGCTTGTTATGAAAGATTGTTACAAGCTTTGTGCAGGGATTGAAACCAGACATAAGTGGAATGATTCAACAGCACTCGATTTGTTGGCAGAGCAAACCAATTGATGACATCCTGCGGCATGCAAAATACTGCAGCAAAGAGGTGGAATTAAGGCAGAAAAAGTTGAAAGAGAAGGTTATGGTCATGCAATTGAAAGCTGCACAGAAAGTTAGTTAAAGCCTGCAGATGATGGTGAACCCCGCTGGTATGCAAAGAGTGCAACAGCAGGGAACTGATGTTATCCATCCTATAGGTAGAGGTCTAGGTCTTCAGTAGATCAAATTGGAGGTGTTGCTGTTGTCCATCCTTTGAAGAGAACTCATCTGTGTTACGCGGGCAGACATTTGGGCCATTGGAGAAGGGAGTGTCCCCTTAATAATATGAATAATCAGGTAAAAAATACTGGAGTTGCTCAAGTACAAGGCAATAATCAGGCTCATATTCAGAGAGTTCAAAGACCCTGAGTACAAAATGTAAATGTGTCCCAAGGACAGCAGATGCAGGTACCACAACCCAGATAAATGAATATCAAGGGGTTGTTCCCCAACAGAATCTAAATTAAATTGCCCATACCAATGTGAATCAGATCGCATCACAGTTTACCCTAATGGACTTGAGTGATGAGGAATTTTTAGACATTCTTCAAACATAGCTCAGATGACGAGGATTGCAGGCTAGGTGCATCCTTGGTGGTCTACTTCCATGTAAATGCTAACATAATGGGTCATGATGTGTCATTCTTGGTTGGCATCAGGGCTACACGCGGCAGTAGTACCAAATTTGCCTATTTCAAGAAAGAAAATCCAGGTTGTAGGAATAGCAAATAAACAGTTGACTAACCCTGTGACAGAATCTGTCCATGTACAAAGAGGTTCATTTGAATATGAGTACCAGATTGTGGTCTGTAATTCAAGTGCTGTTATTTTGCTTGGACGAGGCCTATTGTGTAAACTAAACTGTTCCATTAAGTGCAAACCCCGAGGAATAGCAATCCAAACAACGGATGAAGATGTGCCCTGTAAAATTGTAAAACAGTATCCGAGTGTCACATTGTACCCAATGCTGACATGTAATGATTTAACCAAAGATAATTTTTTTAAAGTGACACCTGGGGTTTTGGATTTTTCAGGATAAGAAATAGGACACATCAAAGAAGTTGAGCCTATAAAAATAACATTAAAGCTCAATGCAATGTAGCCAAGAACTCCTCCATATAATATGACCAAGAGAATTGCCGGAATAACTCCCCTGATAAATTGTTTAATTGAACAAGGCATTCTGAAGCAGATAAGGGGAAGTCCACGTAACTCTCCCATTCTAAGAAAGTGGAAGCCCTATGGAAAGTACTGCATAATCACACGAAAAAATCAATGAGATTGTCAATCCATCTTGTCCCGTGGTACCAAATCCTGCAGTGATTGTATTCCAAATTCCATGTGAAGCAGAATGTTTCACCATGATTGAGTTATGCCAAGCTTTGTTCTCCATACCATTGCATGAGGAAAGCCAATTCCACTTCACTTTTAAATTTGGCAGTTGTGTTTTGTCAAGGTGCTGTGCTCCTCAAGGGTATACTGAGAGTTTGTTTATTTCCAACCAGATCTTGAAAAAGAATCTGGAATCAATTAAAATGTCCTATCATTGAGTCTTAGTGCAGTATATTGATGACTTACTGGTCACATCAAACACTCAAGAAGCAAGCAGGAAAGATACAATTGCTCTCTTGAATCATTTAGGAAAGAATGGACATAAAGTTTCCCCTTCAAAATTACAGTATTGCAAGTAAGAATTCCTGTACTTAGGTCACCACATTGAGAAAGGTGTGCGGAAAGTGTCACAAGAAAGAATCTCAGCAGTCATGAAGATGAATCCCCCTGTCCCACAGAAAGAAATCTGAATGTTCTTGGGAATGATTGACTACTGTCGCCAGTGGATTCCAAACATTTCCCTTTTGGCCAGGCCTTTACAGAGGCTGACATATAAGGATGTGCCTGATCCTGTACCATTGGATGACAACTGCACACATGCCTTTACACAGCTGAAAGCAAGCCTATGTTGCTCACCAGTTCTGGGAATGCCTGATTATAAGAAAGGTTTTTTCTTTGTTTTGCTGTGAGAGGAATGGATGTGTTCTCTCAGTTTTGACACAGCTGCATGGAAATGCGAACAAGCCAGTCACACTTGATCCTGTGGCTTTTGCGCTGCCTGGTTGTTTGAAGACAGTCACTTCCCTGAGCGTCAGCACTGAACAGTGCAAAGGCATTATCATGGGTCACTCTCTGAATGTTTTTATTCCTCACTCTGTGGATATACTGTTAACCTGACCCAAGACACAGTAGCTTACCAGTGTGTGCTTGACCCTCTAAGAGCAGGTCATCCTCACCGCTGAAAATGTTATCTTAAAAAGATATACAGTTTTGAATCCAGATATGTTGTTGAGAGAAGTGTTTCATACAGTAGGAAGGGAATTTATGTTCCAGGTACTTGAGAAATATAACTGTGGAAACTGAATTATCCATTGGATTCAACTGTTGTATGCAAGACTCCAACCATGAGTGGTGTCCAGAAGATGGGCACAGTAGGATGGGCACAAAATAGGGATGCCGCTATCATATACAGTATATTGTTCACTGTAGAAGCAAACTACCTGACTTCTATGTTGAGACGATGGATGGATTACTAGGGGATGAGGATAACAGGAGTTAATCACAGTGTCCCAACATGCAGACAACACTTTGGGAACTCTAAGGGAACCAGGCCTGCATCTTGTAGAAGAACATGGAAGGAAATTGGTAGTCTACAGTGGATCTGGTCCAAGTACAGGATTTTTTCATTAGGCAAATAGAAATATGAGAAAGGAGTGGTTCTGCCTGTAATAGAGATGTAGTGGCAGACCACTATGTTAAAGTACATCAGATTGTTTCATTATAAAGAAGCATATATAAATTACCTATAAAGTGATTGAGGACATACTGGAATCGATAATGTTTTAGTCGAGGTACTCTTACTATTTATGGGTAGACATGCCTTAATCAAGCTGATTATATTGCATAAGTGTTAATATGTATTCCAGGGAACCATTTCCCTCCTGTACAAAAAAAGTGTGGATTTATATGGGCTCCCCTATCTATCAGTCCTGATGAAGACCCATATGGAGCGGATATCTGGCCCAAGAGCGTGAGGGGGTCCAAATGTCGACGGTATTGCTCATGCCTAGATTGGTTGGATTTCTTGGAAACAATTGGAAATTGAAGGATATGATTCTACCTTGAAGAAATTATATGATGATTTAATGTGGTTTAAGGATTAACCAACAGGCTGTATTTTAAAATGTATATATTTTTAGGAATTATCTCCGGAATGGTTTGAGGGATTACTTCTCTTTCTTTACTTTAAAACACAAGCACTTTATATCTTTTACACTGGTTTCTCCTTTATTTTATGTGATATGATGGGGGGAGTTATAAATTGTGTTTAAGGGAAGATATTTATTTGGTATTTGTAATAAACTGTTTTTGAGATAATACGAAGGGTAATGTTGTGTGTCTATGTATGAGGTTTGAAAAAAAATGTTTGTACCTAGGGGTTGTTGTTTTTTATAATTAGCTATACCCAAACCCCTTTGGGGCTAATAGGGTCACCCTCTGTGGTTGGTAAATATACAGCAAGAAAGTAACAGCAGCATTGTCAATTATGAGCTGGCAGCACTGCTCCCGCACGCAGGGGGCATCAGCATCCTTGAAATGCGCCCTGTCTGCACAGCCATGCTATGGGCTCCCTTCACTGTCCATGCTACGGGCTCCCTCCACCTGTTCTCCGCAAGCCTTTTCATGGCTGTGGTACTGCCATGAAAAGGATGGTGGAGAACAAAGTTGTAATCAGCAGGGCTGTGCTGCATTCAGCACCACCCTGGCTGATTACAACCTGCACCCACCGTCAGCCTACTGGGATCGAAGATCCTGGGAGGGAAGGAGATACCACCAACCTCATAATGTGGCGCTCGGACCACTGCAACGACAGCATTCCAACCGCCACCGGTTCATTTGTAATCGTGCCCATAATGTGAAGAGAACAGTACAGGAGAGAAGAGGAGAAGAATGGAGAGAGAACATGAAGACAAAAACACAAAGATGGGAAAGAAGAGTACTGGCTGAGTGCAAAATCAAAGAGGGCAGGATAGGACGAAGACCAAACGTCATAGCATCACAAAGGAAAAGAAGAGGATGGGAGAGAACAAAATATGTGGTTAGGTGAGAGAAAGAGTGAAGGATGTAAGGGGATATAGGTTGGGAAAGGGCACAGAAGTGTGAGAGCAAGGGGCCTGGGAATGGAGGATGAGAAATAGTATATTATGGGAATGTTCATGCAGTGAAGGGAAGGACAGGATATTGGAGCTGCAAGAACAGAGAAGGGAGAGTATAGAATAAGAGAGCTAACTGAACTAAAATGGTGGGAGCACAGGATGGAATGGGAATACAAACAAGCACATGTGGGAGTGAACAAGATGGATAAATTCAGGAAAGATATGACACACGGATGGGGGGGAGCACAGAGAGAACAGCAAGTCGATGGTAGCATAAAATGGGAAAATGCTTCTCCACAATGAGAGCGTTTAGCATCTGGGGCAGAGGATGTGAACACCGAGGGTGGATGGGACAGTGGATCAGAAAGGGCAAGTGATGAGAGAGCAAGGATGAAAGTGTAATGGCTGAAGGGGAGACAAAATGAGATAGAGGGCAGGACAGTCGAATGCATGTGATAAGGGAACTGAAGATGAGAGAGTAAAGGGTGATGGTGCATTGGATGGAAAAGGCTGGATGGAATGGAGCACCGGATGGTTGTAGCACATCAATTAAAATAACGCATTGGAAAGTTACAGGATTGGAGAGCATGGGATGAGACACAAGATGCAACAGATTATGGAAAACATATGATCACAGGGAACAGAAAGAGAGGCTACTGTATTAGGGCAGACGATGGAAGGGGTGGTATGCAAGAAAACTGAAATAGGGAGATTAGAACTGAAAAATGCATGACAGACTATCACAGTGCGAGGAAGAGCACAGAAGGTGCGGAACACGGGATATAAGGACACACAAGCGGAGAGCACAGTATGTGAATGGCACATGATGGGATACAGTACTAGATGGGAGAGCCCGGGTAGGAAAATGCAAGGTGTTGGAGCACAGGATCGGTAGGCACAGGGCATAAGACTTCTGAATGAGGGAGCACAGGAAGAGATGTTATGGGACTAAAGAAGGCCCAAAAGGGGAGCTACCACACATTGTGGAAAAGAGCAGAATGGAATGAGAATTGGAGCAAACATGTTTTAGAGACCAGTGAAGATGCAAAAATAGAGGGTAAGAGAGAACATATGATCTCTGATATTGGTCTGGGCAGATCCAAACATGGCAGACTGCATAATAGGAAAGCTCAGGAGAGAATGGCATGATGGACGAGGAATAATATTATTCAATAGATCACATTATGAGGAGACTATAACGAGGGGAATAGCACTAGATCGCAGTGTTCATAATCTTAAAAGCATGTGGACAGTGCCAAGACCCAATAATTCTCAAAGCAAGTGGGGTCTCCACCTCTAGTGCGAGGTATATTTGGCATAAAAGGGAATTCCAGAATGTTCAGCGAAATACGCCTACCAAATCTTGGCAGAAAGGATGGAAAACGTGGGAGAACAAAGGTAAGGAGAATGGTAGAAGTAAAATAAGGGGGAGAATTATAAAAGAGAGGGAAGCTAAAATGGGAAGATGAAATCAAAGAAGCAGGAAAAGAAATACAGAGAAGAGATTTATGAGGAGAATTAGGAAGAGTGAAGGGATGAGAGAAAATAACATTTGTGGGAAAGGCAGACAAAGGCCCTCATTCCGATATTGACGGGCGGCGGGCGCCGCCCGCCAAGCGGAAACCGCCATTTGGCCGCTCCGCCGTCAAAAGACCGCGGAGGCCATTCTGGCTTTCCCGCTGGGCCGGTGGGCGACCGCCAAAAGGGCGCCCGCCGGCCCAGCGGGAAAGGCCCTGCAACGAGGAAGCCGGCTCCGAAAGGAGCCGGCGGAGTTGCAGGGGTGCGACGGGTGCAGTTGCACCCGTCGCGATTTTCACTGTCTGCAAAGCAGACAGTGAAAATCTTCATGGGGCCCTGTTAGGGGGCCCCTGCACTGCCCATGCCAGTGGCATGGGCAGTGCAGGGGCCCCCAGGGGCCCCACAACACCCGTTCCGCCATCCTGTTCCTGGCGGTAAGAACCGCCAGAAACAGGGTGGCGGGAAGGGGGTCGGAATCCCCATGGCGGCGCTGCAAGCAGCGCCGCCATGGAGGATTCCCTGGGCCAGGGGAAAACCGGCGGGAAACCGCCGGTTCCCCTTTTCTGACCGCGGCTTTACTGCCGCGGTCAGAATGGCCCTGGAAGCACCGCCAGCCTGTTGGCGGTGCTTCCGTGGTCCCCGGGCCTGGCGGTCCACCGCCAGGGTCGGAATGACCCCCAAAGACTGCTAGATAGT
Source organism: Pleurodeles waltl (assembly GCF_031143425.1). Classification (NCBI taxonomy): domain Eukaryota; kingdom Metazoa; phylum Chordata; class Amphibia; order Caudata; family Salamandridae; genus Pleurodeles; species Pleurodeles waltl. The sequence goes on from NC_090445.1 coordinate 335,310,672, forward strand.
GAGAGTGACATGCACAGCTATAGAGAAGCTGGCTATGGAGAATGGGATAGAGGGGTGGTCAGACAGGTGAGATGAGGTCTCAGGTTTAAAAGGAATGGGGCACGCAGGACAAGAGTGAGGAGGCTAGGTCAATGGGGCGAGACATAAAGGGAGAAATCAGTGGTGAGAGAAACAACAGGGGATGAGAGAACTTGGAAAATGATTTAAAGAAATACCTGGAGAAAATGACATAAGAGCGTGAGACGGGGCACAGAAGAAAGGCAAGGGGTGGAAAAAAAAGTCAGAGGAAGGGTAAGCAGGCAGTGAGAAAGAATAAAGAGAATAGGTGAGTGGCAGAGGCGAAGAAGAACAAGCTCACAACAGATTTGCAGGTAATTAGTAGTGGGACAAATGCTGAAGTGTAAAGAGAAAGGGGAACTGAAGTGAGAGAGCTAAGGGATGGCACAGAGGATAACAATAGCAGCTTAGGGAAAAGTGAGATAGCAGTGGTAAAGGAGATATTGAGAATTGGAAATGTCTCAGAGAAAAATTATATATTTTTGTAATTTTGTTTTACGAAAAACGTTTGTTAAAAGATGTGTCTGCAGCAACAGCACATTGTCATCGTTCTCTGTGCCACATTATTGTCTCGCCTGCAGTACTCTCTTCATACTCCACACTGCCAGTGTTCGCCTGCTGCTAGACATTGATAGTGCTCATATCCATGGTGACATATGTGTTGACCCTAGACAATCCCCTAGCTTCTTCCTGTGCAGAAGAATCAGACACTTAGAAAGGAGCACCGACATTAGCATATACTTGCACACTGTTAACTGCAAGTACCCCAAGCCTGATGTTCCTCTAGATGGCCAGGTGGGGGAGCCCAAAGACTGTATTATAAACAATAAAGGCGTAGAAGCATGGACATTTGCTGAGGGCATGAGCGTGTCCACACTGCAGAAGCAATATGTGCAAAACTACGTTTTCATGAACCGAGAGGAACGTGATGACGAACACTGTTGTCGAGTACGGGATGGCTGACACTCAGCACCAGAGGATTTCACAGACGCTGTTGAATCACAGCTCCCTTGCTATCTTGCATATTTCAATGTGTTTCTCCTCGGCTGCATTTAAGACCAAAGAAAGATACAACAACAACAAAATCAAATCTGGTTTTAGAGCAGCTTGCCTTTCCATACAGAATGCATTTACTTAATCTCACTCCTAGCATCGTACTTGCCTATAGGGTAATCCGGTCGTGCCCGAAGGGTTAGTCTGACATATCAGTTTGAGGGATGACATATCAGTGTGAGGGATGACATATCAGTGTGATGGATGTTCTTTAGGATGTTTGTCGACCTGCTTTATGGTCTGGTGGGCCGGTTTTTATTGTTGGTTTCTTTGATATTACTATAAACATTGCCTGCAGCAAGCACAAATGCATGCAGTCACCCGCTAACTATACAGCATGTTTACCATGATTTATAAACGTAGGTCACTTTTTAGGCATCTGATTTGCTAATGGGAGGGGGGGGCACTTTTATTTCAGTGCCCGTGTCTTTTTGCTGCCCCAGTCCAATCAAACTGTCGTTTGGCATATGTCTTACGAAATACAGTATAACCTACCCACCTAAGAATAGATACGTCATCAAATATTTCCTTGGTCAAACAAATAGGTCCTGTGAAGAAAAGACTCAGCCTTCTGCGGGATTTAGGTCCTGATTTAGTGGACAGGGTGCGCCATTGTAAATGCATCGGAGTAGCCTGCCCACCAAACCCTCTGTCTGCCTGCCTCATTTCGAGATGAGCAGACCTTAAGTATTCTGTCGAATGAGCTCCCGTTGGCTGCATCAATGAAATACCTGTCTGAAGGTCTAATCGAGTAGGGGCTGTCGGAGGAAAGGCATTACACCATCTGCTGTATTAGGGTGAATGGTGTAATGTTTTTTTTTCCCTGTAGATTACCACCAGAAAGTACCAGGTGGTGATGGCCAGGAAAAATCCAAAATAACCCCAATGCTCTGAGAAAACTCCTAGGGTTTGAGGGTTATTGTTTTTTTTTGTTTTGTTTTTCAAAAACAGATTCTCACTTTTGAAGTTTTTTTTTGAAAAACAAAAAAGTTTTGAAAAGTTGGACTCTCGGCCATCATGGCTGGCAGTGCCATCTGTCAATCTTTTCCTACATTAACAAGAACTGCCATCCCGGCAGTTCCTGTCTGTGTAGAGCAATGCCTTTAGGAAGGTGTATATAAGCTCCACCTGCCAAACGCTAAATTGGCCCTTACTTTAGTCCAAGGCTTATCAGCCAGATGGAATTGAGCATTTTTCAGGTCTCTGGCAGGGAAATGGTCATGACTGTGCTTATAAAGATAGGCTGGCGTCATATTACACACAAAGTATTCCAGCTTAAATTTTATCCTCACCTTTACCTGGCAACCAGAACTATGGCTATCTCCAGCAATAATATGGTCTGCTTTTATTAAGGTCTAAACCCAGACGCACTGTGTACTCTACTCCCAGTGGACTGTGCAACACTTGTTATTACAAAATGTCAGTTGGAATACTAAATCTGTCTGCAGATTCGTTGTCAGCAGTACATTCTTGCCATCCAGAAACATCTAGCACTTGTTTCCCGATAAACACATTCCACTTCTTCAGGGCTGGTAAACAGATTCAAGTCAATTTTTTGTATTTAAAAATATTAAATCACTTAAACAAATACTTTTAGAAAACTTGACAAATATTAGCGTAATATTTGTACCAAGGAGCATATTAAACCAAAGTAATAATCTGCTCTGTTCAGTCAATGTGACCATTATGTCCTAATATCTGTAAACAGACCTCTAACATCTGATAAATTATGTATACAGAAAGCTAAACCAGTCTAATTAATTGTCAGCTGACAGATTCTGGATATGTATAAAACCAGGAGCTTCCACCAAAAGTAAGTGATATATTGGTATACAGACTGCTCTAAAAGGTATACTTGAGGTATGCATATGGCAAGATAAACGTACCATGGAATATTGATTGAAACTGGTAAGAGTATATTTTTACATCAATTAGTGATCAATGCTAAACATTTCTAAAGAGTTTAGAGTCTTGCTTCAAATGTATACCATGTGAATGAAATTCACGCTAGATAAAGGAGTAAAACACATTTACTTCATGATATATTATGGTTTGAATCATTGATAACAATAGCTATCATATAGACTATTAAAATGACAAAGGTTAATAACTTCACAAAATGCTGTCCCTTCAAATTTCCATATTCAACCAGTAGATGAGTCACACTGCAGTTCAAAGATCCACTGCCTCAAGTAAAAATATATTTTAACAAATCACAAGAGCTAAATGGGATCTTACACAAGAGGCAGGTACGACCTACCATGAATTCTAGTTACATAGAAGCTGCTGATATATTTTTAGCATAAACTAATTAATTAATAATCTTTGTAGGATGAGAATTATATGTGAGAACGCTGGCTGCATGAAGTGTCATAGATAAGGGGTGCTGTAGTACCCCTAGTAAATATTATAGATAAGGGTTGCTGTAATACCGCTGGTAAATGTTAGTAGCTTTCAATCATACTTAGGTGCCGATTAAGACTTTGGTGATCTGACCTGACCGTCGGACCAAACTGTATTATGATGCCCCCACACGGCTGGCACACAGATGGTGCAGCGGCATTGGCTCTGGCTCTAAGGGAGAGCATATGCCAATGCCAGCTGCACTGACTGTGCTGCCAGCACAGTCGGAATGCGCACTGTTACCATGGCAGACAGTGAACATTCTGACTGTGCTGACAGGGGGGCCACGACATGGGCATGGGCGGTGCAGGGGCCCCCTGTGGTCCCTTCTCTGCCTTTCTGACAACCTTTTCATGGCGGTGTCCCCGCCATGAAATGATCGGCAGAAAGGCAGGCTGTGATCAGCACGGCGGTGCCGGCATTGGCACTGCCGCAATGGATCATGCTTTCCCCGACTGCCGTAGGATTCAAGATCCAGGAGGTTGCGGCGGTCTTGTGGTACTCCGACCACCAGCTGCATAATTTGGTGGTTGGGCTGTCAAGGAAGAGGCGGTCGGACCGTCACTGCAGGTACGGCGGTACCAGGACTGCCTTACTCGTAATCAGGCCCCTAATGCCTGTTACAAAGCTGGTCTGAAAAACAAAAATAATAAAGAGGTACTCTCACAGGAATCCCAAATCACCATCCTATTAACTTATCAGACTAAGTAAGTCTGCAGAAAGCTGAACTGCATCATGCAGTATAAGGCTTGCAAAAGTATGAATTGTCAACGGAACACTTCTGCAACTGTGTGGTATTCTTCAGGATAGAAGCCACCAGGTCATCTTGCCTTTTTACATCTGGTTCATAAACAATGTAGTTTGAATTATCCGTTTAAAAACACAAACTGCAGGCACCTCAGGCTCTGAGGGTTGGCTATTGCATAATTCACAAAACTGCATATGTGTGAATAAAAAGGTCCTTATTGCTTGAAATAATGGCAACTAAGTTGATGACCACAATAACATATGGTGCAATGGCGTTTCAGGATAAACTTTATGAGTGGTTAGACAAACAGCAATGTATCTGCTATCACCACCTATTTGCTCTCCCAGACTGCACTAGCCAATCTCAAATAAGGCTCTAATTTAAATTACAAAGCAAGATCTGGTTTTGCGGGCCAAACTTGTCTCATAGTGTCAAACCTTGGAAATGGCCTCAATTAGCTCAATGAACACCTTCTCTGGGAGAACTTTTAAGAGTCTGGCTCTATATAGAGTCAATTTCTGGCAACCTCCAAAAAGGCCCTGAGTGCAGAAGATCTAATAAATACCAAACTACCGCAGAGAATGACAGCGAAACTATTAATGAAGTTAGCAAAGATAATTCATAGGATCAGGACCTTAGGCATCAAACAGCTAAATTTCACAGCAGTTGGTCTGTGAACCTATACAACCTCAGGCACCCTGTCTGAATGTTTGAATTTTCCCCTCCCAAACCATGCAAAGTATACACTCAGGAGAAAGCACTTTGACCTTATTCCCTAAAGGTGCTATTGGTAAGGTCGAAAGGATGGTGAAGTTGATGTGCGATGCAGATGGTGGTGTATATCAGAAGGGACTTTAATACATGTGATCTGCATTTGGGAAGTTCTAAAACCCTTGAGGCGCCACAGGCTTTGGCCAATATTTTGAACCTCAAATGTGAGGTCATGTTGGGCAGCTGCCCTAACCCTTTAAAAAGGAGAATCTTGTCAGCGCTTTTAAAAGTTCATGAAAGCAGCAACCGGTAATCCAAAATGTCCATGATGTTGTTTTTTTCTCTGACAGACTCTCAAGCGCTGAGTACTTTGACTTTTGGGCTGCACCTTACTTTCGACCAGTGAAGGAAAAACTGAAAGCAGTAACCGGTAACCCAAAATGTCCATGATGGTTCTTTTTTCTTGGACGGCCTCTCAAGCACTGAGCACTTTCACTTTTGGGCCACACTTTCCTGGCACGGAGAAGTTAGGGCCAGTGGGGGTCAAACTGAAAGCAGAAACCGGTAATCTAAAATGTCCATGATGGCTTTTACACTGGAGACCTATCAAGTATGGAACACTTTGATTTTTTGGGCCACACTTTACTAGCACAGAGCACTTTAGCCTGGTGCATGAATGATGAACTAAGAAGCAATTTTAGAATTAACCACATTTAGAATTGTGTGCTGCCCTGTGGTTTCCATAACTAAGCACCTAATTTTGAGGCTGGCAGGTTGACCGTCGGCCCGCCAGTTCTGTGGAGAGGAGAACGTTGTGGAGCTAGTGGGTTCCCCTGGCCCGGTTACAATGTTTTCACTGGGGTGACCGACAGAAACCTCTATAATGGGAGGTTTTCTGCCAGTCATCCTAGTGGAATCAGTGCAACGGCATTGGCGGTGGCAGTCGGGCCGCAGCACACCAGGAGGTCTGACCTCCTAATTAAGACCCTGGCAGGTGACCCACCAGGGGATCACCATCACTACCAGAATGTGATACCTGACGGGTTGATGGCAGTTGAAGTCGTGCTCAGACCCTTGCAAAAACAGGTTGTTTTCATATAGATAGAGGGCCACCTGCATTTTTGTTCCCAGGCTCTGTGGCCATCTAGGGAAACATACCAAACCCAGGCATTTCTGAAAACTAGACATCTGGGGGAGCCCAGGGAGATGTAGCTTGCTTTGATCACCCAATGTTCTCTTACCCAGAAGCCCCTGCAAACCTCAAATTTAGCTAAGAATTCACACTTTCCTCACAGTTCTGTGAGAAAAGGTTGTGGGATCACCGCGCTGGCACAAATTTCCAACCACCCAGCGTTCCTCTCCCAATAAAAATAATACCTCACTTGTGTGGGTGCCCAAAGCAGAGTCAGCCTTAAAACGCATAAAATGAAAAACTGAGGGGGAACCAAAAGTGAGTCCAAAAGTGCAATATACACGTTTTTGACCCTTCCTTGTCATAGGTGCTTGGTGGGCCAAGCACCTACAACAGCCAAGGCCAAAAACAAAAGGCAAGGCCAACGAGACCTCTCCCGTCTGCCTTGATGCCCTGGGGGCTGAGATAGCCCCCTGAGCACTGAGGCAGGAAAGTAAAATGAGACGATCAGCTCATTTCACTTTTAGTTTAAGCGAAATGATGCCAGTGCGACGTGCACGATGATTGTTATTTCACTGAAACAAAAGAAACAGCCTCGGGAGATGGGGAATATCCTCCCATCTCCCAAACCTATTTCTTTCTAAAATAATCCATCTGGTGCCCTCACCAGAGGGATTTCAGGTGCCATGTGCTTGGACGTCCAGGGGCTGTCCAACACACAAGAGCACCGTAGAGTTTGACAGCCCCTGGCCGTTCGATGCATGGAAGTGGTTAAATAACCCGCACAAATAAAGCAAATGCAAAATACTTTGTATTAAAAAACAAAAACATAACATTCAAGTAAAGTGAGTCAAATAATTCAAACTGTTTACACAATAATCAAATCAACCAATTAAAACAAAAGCTGATTATTGAAAATAGTACTTAAAAAGCAGTTAAATTACTTGCATGATTAATTATCTAATTAGCCAGTTAACGTCCCAATATTAAAACAACATTTGAAAAATATATGAAAGTTCCTCTCCACTTCCCTATAAACCCAACAACCCATCAATAATTTAAAAAAGTTTATATGAACTCAAAAACAATACTTTAGAAATATTACTAAAGCAATAAAAAAACTGCTAAAAATGGATACAAAACTTCTCACATAACATGCAAGGGAGTGTCAAAAGGTGAAACATAATTAGAAAGTTAGAGTTATCAATGAGACTCTACCAACAATAGTAAGCAGGTGTGTATTCCATCGCTGAAGTAATTGTCAAATGTTTTTCAGCAGGGAGGGGACAACTTTAAATCCTGTAAACCTTCATATTTTTTGGAGACCTAAATATCATTTATCTATTATAGTTCTGACAATCAGAATTTAGAATTATCTGGGGGCTGCCCATTAAGTAACAGAAATGTTGTTTTTAATAGTATTACTTTGTATTTCACCAACATCATATACTGATCAAGCACCTGGAATACTTTATCTCTATTTTGCTTGTTGGCACGCAAACATAACACTAGATTTTCAGCATATCAGTGCCGGTCAGGTGTCCTTTGTGAAGATAAAAAGATCCGTAAACAAATATATCTGGAATTCACTAGTGATTCTCAGATAGTAGAGAACATGCACACACTCATACAAACGTACATACATGGAAAGAAACAATGGCATCACTACGAGGGGTCAAAATCAGCCCAAGGGGTTGCGTGGTGGGACTGGCTCTGTAGTCGTACTTTCATCAATAGTCCTGGTCTGCTTCGTCACTTAGAGTGCCATCCACCGGGATAACTCCCTGATCTACACATGCAACACACCAATGGCCGTAACCTGTAGACCAGAACAGTGATGCACAGGCTAATATTGCCCTTAGCGTCCAAGTACAGTAATACTATAGTACTAAGTGTTTCTAACCTTATCAGAGTGCCCATCATTACACCAATTTTTCATGGTTACACCCTAAATAATTGTATTTTTCTCATCCTTTCAATATCAAGAGCTTCTACACCTCTGGTTGAGCCCACCCAGCTGTATCATCATTCTGGGCGAGGGGTCCAAAGTGGAAGCATGCTACGAAGCTTTCGTGGGTGAGGACCACTTTACAGCCTGATTTGGTTGTCTAAGCAAGGCCACAGATTTAGAGTCTCTTTGACTTCTTCTGCATCAGGATCACATTACCTCGTTTGGCAATAAATTTGAACCTGAGGCTGCCACAAAGGGAGATATTATGGACAAAATGTATTCAGAACAGTTACATACCCATGACTACTCAAAAGTGAGTCAAACAGCATTACAATAAATGGTTATCCGAGGCCATTGATTTTGCATGTACCCCTTTTTTAACAAAAGAAGAGCCCGTAAAAGAAACATGATGAGATACTAAAAAGTTCATCATGAGGAGACCTGAATTTGGGAAAAAGAGAGTTCCATCCAGTGATAACAGGAATGAGGGGGAAATCAGACCATAGTTACTCTATTCCATTGCTGCTGCAACAGCCTCTATGATTCAAATGTCGGTGATGGGGCCATAGTGCTTGGAACTGGAAGGAAAGACGAAGGAAGGTGAAAGGAAAATGGTTTTGCAGCCAACCCTATCTTTTGCATGGTCAACGCAAATCAAAAAATTAAATATCCAGTTATATCCACTGGAAGAGCTGTGGAAGCCTTAGTTAACACAGGGTGTACTCAGACTGTAATTAGAGGTTTTCTGGCTAGAGAGGAGCAACTAAAAAGAACCAGGGATATAGATGTTGTTTGTCCATGGAGACTCTACAAAATATCCTACAGTTATAATTCCAATAAAAATGGGGCTTCAGGTTGTAGATGTCAACTTTGAAGAAGCAACTGGGATGCAGTAAGACTGGGCAGCGTATGTGCAATAGGAGATTTCAGTTGATTTGACTTGGAAAAAGAAGGCTTGAAAGACAGATTGTTAAAACTGACAGTCCTTAGAGTGGTCTTTCCCCAAACATATCACTCCTGTTTGCTGAAATGTATTATTGTTAGCCTTATGACTGTGCACTTTACCACTGCCAACCAGTGGTAAAGTGCTTATGCTCACTTCTCACATGGTAACATTGGCTTATACCCAATTGGTACATGTACTATTCCCAAGTAAAATGGTAGCACATGTACCCAGGGCCTGAAACGTAACTGCTACTAGGGAGCCTGTAGTCCTTTAAAACATGCTTCAGAGCTGCTACTGCAGCCTGTGTGCAGTTTTAAACTGTCAATTCAACCTGACAAAATACACCTTTTGCCAGGCCTAAACCACCCTTTTAAATACATATAAGCCATCCCTAAACTACTCCCTAAACAGCCCATAGGGCAGAATGTATAGCATTTCAATGGTTGGCCTTATACTTTTATGTTTTGCATGTCCTAATTGTGAAAAACTCCTAAATGTGTTTTTTAATATGGTGAGGCTGACCTCTCCAATAGGATAACATTATGTTACCCTATTACACTTAAAAACTGATAACTGTTGGTGGGGAATAGGTAGAAATGCCATGTCTGGTCTCAAAAGAATTGTCATTTTAAATCCTCTTTAGAGGTTAAGTGGGGTTATTAAGTCCAATTCTGAAAATGCCACTTTTAGAAAGTTGGTATTTTCTTGCCCTAACCATTTGGTGCCTGCAGCCTGTGTCACATGACTGTGACTAGAGTAAGAATAGACTTCTGTGTATTCTTCCCACACAGTGAGACAAAGGGGGGCTAGATATTGGCAGAAAGGGCTGTCCTGCCAGGATGGGCGGGCGGAAGTGTTCCCTGTGCCACTTATATTTCAAAGTGGCTGCCTCAGCACACTCACCATGAACTTCATACTAGTCTTTTGTCGTCCCAGACACCTTTGAATCTGGGCAGGGAGAAAGGAGATTCCAGACCCATCTGTGGGGGGGAGTGGGACTCTAGATGTTTCTTCCACTTCAAAGCTGGCACCACATATAGGACCCTCAGACCCACTCTTTAGCTCACTCCTGGACCTGTGGAGGATCCCCAAACAGAGTGTCTTGTACTCCAGAACACTGTCCTGCTGCTTGAGGTCTGCTGTGTACCTCAAAGAACTGCCCTGCTGCCACCAGAGAACTGCACCGGCTGCTTGAAGCTTGCCTTGTACCCTCAGAGATCTGCCCTGCTGCTTGAGGCCTGTCTTGCTGATTGATCACAGGACTACCTGAGTGACTCCAAGGGCTAGATGGCTGACCTCCTAGTCTGACCTACAGGGACACCACAAACCTCAGAGGCCTCCCTGCAACTGCCCAGTTAACCTGCTGCACTGGACCTGCCTGAGCCATGCTGATCTCTGTTATAGTTAGTTCCTGATCCCCAAGTGGTGCCTCCCCAGGTCCTGAACCTTTAGCTGCCATCAGTTGAGCTCCTTCTGTGAAGAAAGGGAGAAATCCTGAAGTTTTGGGCTCTTGGCGACCCCGAACAGGCTAGTTCACGCTGAGATCTTGCTGCCTGCGATGACCGCCAACACAAAGCTAAAGTGAACCTGACTCTTTGTGCTACAGCACAGTGACTGCCAATGATAACCGGCAACACAATATCTGCGCTTTGCGCTACAGAGATGACACCCCATGGTGATCCCCAATACAAAGCTCCAGCAACAACCGTTGGCGATGCCTGACAGGATCTTCGTGCTACAGTGATGACTGTATGTAATGCAGGCCTGCTCTTTACGCTATAGTGGCAACTATCTGAGACATTCAACCTGCTCTTCGTGGCCTCCTTCACAACAAACTGGACTCAACTGGTAACTATTTTAGTGGACTAACCTGGTCCCTGTATCTGTACCGTGCTCCATCACTGTCGGCCTGAACGTGTGACTTTTCCCTGGTGTAGCACTATCAGATAACTGCGAGTGACACTTTGTGATTCTAGGTATCTTTGTAATTGCAGCTGTCTGGTTCTACTGACTGCATTTTTGTTGTTGTGATCTCAAATTATTTATTAAATTCTAGTCTATGTTTCTAAATTGGTGTGGGATGCTTCTGGTGTTGTGTTTTAATGTTATTAATGTTTGTGTGCTGCATATATAATTTACACATTGCCTCTAAGTTAAGCCGGACTTCTTTGGCTGCAAGCTACCAGAGTGTTAAGCACAGGTTAATTTGGTGTCTTTGGTGGTTCACCCTGACAGGGATTGGGGATTGTGATGATTCCTTAAGAAGGGTCTTCATCCTCCTCAATCAAAAACCCAATTTCCTACACAGAAATAAAAAGGATCCCCATAATATTGTTCTTGTAAATAACTCAGAGAAACTGTCTAAAATAGAGGACTGTAGAACAGGCGAGGGGGGAGTTTGATCCCTGTATGTTGGAGGCCCTGAATCAAGCTTGGGAGAAGCAGAAGGGCAATATGGAAAACCAGGTAGGCTTTAAATGTATAGAAAATGGATTGTTGTATTGAATTAACCATTTGCACAATTAGAGACAATTGATTGTGCCTGAATCCTTTCAAAACCAACTTTTATATTTTGTCTCCCAATTATATAGGAGTGAGCTTTTTGGGAAAATCAAAAACAGAACTAGCTTTTCAAAACAGGTTATATGGACCATGGATATTTTCTCCATTTAAACCAATATCATAATCTATGTCCTGTGTTCCAAATACTCATTGTTGGAATACCCTACATGTCCACTAGGACCATCAGCCCAAGGGCATAAGTACATCCTAGTACAGGTCCGTTATGCCACACAATTTCCTGAGTCAGTTCTCTTAAGGAATATCAGTACTCACAGTATAGCCAATATAATCATTTAGATATTTTCTTTAGTTGAATTTCCTAAATAAATCAGGGCACCTCATTTGTGTCCTAATGCAACAGGCATGTCAGGCTTTAGGAATAACCCAGTTACAAACCCAGCTTCCTCTGTCAGCTCATTGCCTGCAGACAGATGGGCTTGTAGAAAGGTGCAATGCCTCTCTTAAGACGAAGAAAAATGATGCCTGAGAACAGCAAAACAAGAACAAGACTGCGCACAAGACTTCTTTTGAATTGTTATTCCGGAGAAATCCTAGAACTTTATTAGCTATGGCAAAAGAAACAGTGGGGGGAACGGCTAATGTGAAAAACCCTATTTGGAGAATAATTTCCTGTTGAAAACTCATTTTGAGAAGGTAAGTCAGAGTCCAAGAGAATATGGAGAATGCCCAGTGGAAACAAAACTACTATTATAGAGATAACAAGTCTTGCAAGACAGCAAGTGCTTTCTAAAAATTATGAAACGAGTCAGAGAGATGACTTATCAGATTGAGATACCACAAAGAAAAAGAAAATAGGGCACATAAAAATTTAAGTACGAATAGTGAAGAGTTAGAAGATCGTGAACAGGGTTTACAAGTTTTCACTATCAGCCCGGAAGGCTATTTGGCTAATCTGAATTTGTTTGATTGTTTAAATTAGAAACAGAATGAAGAGCTAAGGCCGATAATTAAAGGATTGTCCTGACTATTTAGTGCAGACCCAGGGTGCACTAGTTTGATATATCACCATATCCTTACTGAACCCCTAAAGTTTAGTGAGACAATGCTCATTTAAGATCCCCAAACATGACATCGGGCAGTACAGGAAGTAGAAATAATCATTATAAGTGGGAGTTATTGAACCATTGAGCTTTGGAATTTCCTTGTAGGTTTGGTCCCAAATGCAGATGCAAATTTTAGAAAAGTCAATTGGATCTCTCAATCTGATACATACCTGAAGCATTGGCTATATAAATGAATGAGCAACTGAAAACTTCCAAATCTCTCACCTCTCTAGATCTCACCAAAGCATATTGGTAGATACCCTCAACCCAGCAGGCAAACAGAAGACTTCCTTCTACACAAACCTAGATTTACATCAGTTTACTGTATTGTCATTTGGGTTGCATGGGCACCTCCTACTTTTCAGCATTTGATGAATTATTTGTTACAATCCATCAAGACTATGACGCAACCTTCTTGGACAATATTGTCATCTAGTTTCAGCTGGATGGGCCACGTGGTTGTAGTACACATAAAAGCAGTACTTTCCTCAGCCACACAGGCAGGCATGCATATAAATTTGAATCAAAGTTTGTTTTTAGTCGCATCCTTTTCCTCAGAATAAAAAGAACTATTGCACCTTTTTAAAGTTGGTCGGATATTGTTATCAATTCATCCTTACTTTTTCACATGTAGCAGGACCTTTGACCAATTTAATTAGTAAAAATCAAAGTATGAAAAACTGCAATCTTCTTTAGAGGCTATTAGGAATTTTCAATATTTAAATCACTCTTTATGCCCTTGTTGTGATGCCAGATGAACAGGAGGGACACAACCAATTAATATTCATTAGTTTAAAACTATTTACAGTAGAAATCATGTATTGTACTATAGAAAACGAATGTCTAGCCGTAGTCATACGGGTCATTGAGACTTGTGGCAGCAGAGATTTTAGTGATAAAAATCTAGAGTTATTATGTAATCATTTTGACAGACTAATGTGTGGATTCATTTTTAATTATGATGTTATATAAACAAACTGGTGACTTATTGAATGCCACAATTTTATGAACTGCTTATGCTAACTTAAGCTAAATAGAATTATTTTTCACCATTTTGTCTTTACAGAGAAGAGTGTGTTTTTTAACCAATAAATGTGCTAATAGTGACATCTGCAGGACTAAAGCAGAAGCAGATGCAAGGTCATTGTGCCATGCAACTAATGAAAATGTTTCTCTGTTATTGTAATGGAAATGTTACTAACCTGTGTGTTTTCTTTGAGGGTGAAAGGAAAGAAACAGTGTAAATTGTTCTTCTTACGTGTTTGTATTCTTGGTGAAGTGAGAACAAGGATCCACAGGTTAGACGGAAGAGAAGGAAGTCAAGGATATAAAATGTATTAGTTTAGGTTTCATCAGTGGAGCAACAGCGAATAGAAAACTTGGTGTAAAACTAATGTATGTTTTTAGATATCTGTTAATATTCTTATTGGTCATAACTTTCTCACCTTATGTTTCATCTAATCATTTTAACTTACAAGTTTAATTTAATGTTCAGCCACCATTGTTTCTGGGTCATTCTGTTCATTTTCATGGATGTGTTAACTTGCTTATGCTACTCAACTATTGTTGAGTTCAGTCCTTTTGGATCATTCTTGGGGCTTAATGCTTTTATGGTTTAGTGTATCTTATAGTCCAAAATCTAAACCATTACCCCGGTTCTTATTCTGTCTCGATTCCTGATGTTGGAGCCTGATGGTGTCTCTCTGATGAAGTAGACGTTGTTGCTGTTATCTGTAGATTATTGGTAGTGTATTGACTGTGATTTGTTATGTCTTTTGTTTTTCAGGTACCAGCTGCAACTGATTCATTACTGCTGCATATAATTTTGATATTAGCCGAGCTAGATGTTTTTCCTTAATTTGTGTTACTAAAACTTTAACAAGAAGCACAACATGTCAATGCTAATGCTAATTAGTGGTTAGTGAGGGAGGTGTTTCTCGCATGCTCATGCAATGTTTCTGATGTTTCTTTTTTTATCATTATACTGATGTATTCAATTTCTCTTGCTCAGATTCTGGTGGTATGGTTTTGTGTAATAGCCATTGAGTTAATTTGTCTACTTGCATTGATTAAACTGAGATATATAAGGCGTTCGAATCAGCCTTTATTGTCTCTCTATATGTACCATTTGTGTTTGAGAATTATTTTGTGACCTTAGCATTGTAAACATAGAGAAATTAAAATGATTCACTTCTTAATAAACTTGTGTGGTTATTGAGGTTGAATTGATTACATATGCTGTTATGATGTTTATGATGCATTACAATTGACGTCTCCTTGAAACAATGTCAGTTTGGTTCATCAACCCGGTGTGTGAAATCCACTATTCAGACTAGATAATAGCTAAGGTTTCTCTGCATTCACAGACTCACATATTGTTTGGAGAAAATGTTCTTTGTTTTATAAACCCATTGTGCCCCGCTGACATGGTTAGCTCAAAACAAATGTCATAATCTTGAATACTGAGGCGTTCCCTCTGACTCCAGGAACACTGTTTGCAAGTCCTCCATAGTGCTGGGAGATTACAGACCAGTGTGACTCCGAGGAAACACCATAGGCACGCAAGGAAAGAAACGGGAAATACCCCACCTGAAGAACGAGGAAGGTCGTCTGCTAATCAGGAGGAAAAGAAACAACTCATCAAACAAGGTCCCCTCACAGGGCAATTTGAAAAAAAAAACAATAAGTAATTGTTTTATTTTAGATTTCAAAAAGACTTTAGAGACTGTACTTTACATGGTATAATCACAATTCTGTATTCTATGCAATGGATCAATAATGTGTAGTAAAAACATGATCAAAGTGAGCAAATTAAGCAGTGATTTACAAGGGCTTAAAAGTTTACAGGTATTCTGAGACTACGGGGCTGGGCTTTGGGGCACACAAAGATGACACTATGGTAGCTGCACCTTCTGATCATCCATAGCCAGTTTAAGGGAGACCCAGCCTTGTTCTATGTACGTCACCAGTGGTTACCACTCCTACAATGGTGTGATACCAACATATTTACTTAAAGATCTGACCTGCAACAATGTTGACTTCAAGATATCGATTTTTACAACAGTTACAGTAGATAGATGTGGCTTGAATAGTGGACCGATATTTCTGTATGTATGCTTACCTTACAATATTGTGGAAGCCGATATTTTGGAGTATTGTTTTAGGTTGATATTTTTGTGGGCGGAATTTTGACATACAGCCCCACCACACACGGAAAAGATTAACCCTAACCATTCCTGTCTTGTTTCTTGCCTTTTTCTTAACTCTAATGCTTTTCTTCATCCTACTTCTTTACTTGAGCATGTCCTCTGTTTCATCTTCAGATCATAGGAGTGCTCAAGCAATCTCGAAGTGCAAGAGCTGCCAATGCTTGCTTCCTGGATGGGGGCATTGGTAAGAAACGAGCAACATCTGTATTCCCCGAACCAGGTTCCCAAAGCCAAGGATGAAACTGAAATTAATCGGGAATAAGACAAAAAAGACAGAAAGGAAACCAGCGCACTTCCTATGCCTTCCTCAAAATGTGAACCTGGTTTTACATCTTGTTATAGGACGGGGACTGTGTCTCAGGGCACCTAATGCTGGAACCAGGAGCTGAGAGACAAAAACAGGGCCTAGACAGATGACATGCCATAAATCTGGAGCGATTATACTGGCTTGTTCAGAGGTTGCCAGCAGACGGTAATCCCAGCTGCTATTCTCCAAATTCCCATCAACCCTATTCCTGTGTGATTCTATGTAGTCACAACTGTAATGAGCAGGCACCACCTGCACATTGAGGCGGGGCCCCGCCTGGCACCGGAAATGCAAATGTTGGGAAGGTGTGTGCTGATATCATCTGAAGCAGGCACGGTGGAGGCTCCATGAGCCATGTAGGCAGGTGCGCACCTAGTTAGATCTCTTTGTCTCCTCCTGTGCATCCAGTGCAGTTCAAACCAGCGCCAATCTTCTTTGAACACTGTTCTTCTTCATGTTCAACCTCTTCAATCACGTTGGTGACAGTGAATTCCTTGTTGCCTCAGGTAATTGGGCATGTTTGTTTGGGCGTCTGGAGGGGGCCACACTGCGAAGCCTCTGTCCGGCATGCGTCCCTTAAGAATTGGGTGACTGGGTTTACCATATACTTGGTGAGCTTGTCTGAGAACTGCCCGGCAGTGACTCCCCAGTTGTGCAGATACTTGTCACTAATTCATAGTGCGTGTTCGGGATTTCAGGGTTCAGCCTGGCTCCTGTACAATGTTAAGTTTAGGCAGATGAAAACGGTCAGGCCAGAGTTGACATAGGACCAACAGATAATCAACATATGGTATTCAGAGTTCAACATAATCTCTTCATTAGCAAAATCCGTGCATTCCTTTTGGTTTGACAAACGCTCTGGGGACAAAAAACGGTCCTGCTGACAATATAACAAAAAAGAATGCAACGGGGGCCTGCTTGCAAGTTCAAACAACTCTGCTCCTTTTGTGGGACTCATGGGTCACCCAGACAACAAGTGCTTTAAGAAGCACGGAAAACCAAAAGAGCAGCATCCACCAAAAAGTTGTTAGTCCACTCAGCCTAGCAAGCGCCCCTCTCCCCTTCATCTGTATGTCCTCACGCACCTCCTCAGCAAGTATAAAACAGGCAGGATGCTCAGCTATTGTACTATGGTTTCAATGACGGGTTCCTCATCCCTTCCAGCGCTCCCCCTACCCTGGTCCCCAAAAGAATCGTTTGTCAGTGCTGCAACAACCCGAGATTGCTAGAGAAAAAATCACGAAGGAGATGTGGGGAGGAGGGTCGCTGGCCCTTTCAATCTACCCCATCCAGGGCCTTGGTCTATTCCCCACTCGCTCTGGTCACTAAGAAAGAGCCAGGTAAATCTGCTGGATTCACAATCTGTCATTTACGCTGGGGCCTACGGTTAATTATGGTTTGGACAAAGATCGATGCACTGTGTGGTATACTACTTTTGATTAAGCATTCCTTAGACTACAGAGGTTGGGTAGGGAGGCTTTGATGGCCAAGTCCAACATTGAGACTGCCTTCCATCTCCTGCCAGTACTCTGGGAGGACACTTGCTTGCTTGGTTTTACTTTTGAGAGGCAATTCTTTGTCAGTCTATGCAAGCCCATGGGGTTCCTCCTTGTTTGAGACCTTCAGTAGGCTCATAGAACAGCAAGAGAAGGACTTAGTGGCCTCAGATGATGTTTTGCATTATTTGGATGACTTGCTGTTCACAGAACCCCTGGCCTCCCTGGCCTGTGGGGAGGCCCTGCTGGGCTTCCGACAGTTGGCCAGACCTTGAGGGAACCATTAGCAGAATCATACAATGAGGGCCCCACGATTTGTATCACCTTCCTGGGCATTGAGATAGATTTGGTAGCCAGAGTGTGTGGGCTCCCTCTGGATAAGGTCCTGGCATTTAAGAAATCCACTGAATCCTGCCTTTCAACCAGGAAGGTCATGTTTCATCGGTTGCAGGTGTTGGTGGAGCAGCTAAACTTTGCCCTGAGGGTAATACCAATGGGGAGGGTCTTTTCTAAGAACATCACCAGGGCTATGGCAGGTCTCCAGGCCAAACACCATCACACCAGACTTGTCTCTGAGTTCAGGGAGGATCTACTCGTTCGGAAGGGGTTTCTGGACAATTTTAATGGCACCCGCTTGTGGCAATCCAATGCATAGTTAGCTCTATACACAGATGCAGTGGGCAGCATGAGGTTCGGGGTGTTTTTTGGCACAAGGTGGTGCATGCAGCATTGGCCAAAGAAATTGGTATTCTCTGTGTTCATTCACAATGTTACCTTCCTGGACCTTTTTCCCATTATAGTAGCTTTGCGGATATGGGATGCCACCTAAGCCAATAGCAGAATTGTGTTTTGGTCGGACACCATGTTGACAGTCATGGCAATAAACAGCCACAGTGCTAAATTACCTTTTGTGTTATGCTTGCTGCCTCGTGCATAATGTGTATTTTTCAGAAAAGCATGTCCCGGAGGTAAATAATGTGGAGACTGATGTGTTGTCTTGTTCTAAGTTGATAGAGTTTAGAGGACTGTGGCCAAAAGCGGACGAGGTGTTGCCAGACATCCCCAAGGAATTGTGGAAGCTAGGTGCCCCATTGCCCCTGACTTAATTGCCGCATCCCTGGCTCCCAGGACAAAACGTATATATGAATTTGCCTGGCGGGTATACAATTCATCCTTCAGTTCACCCAATGAAGCTGAGCGATTTACCCCAGAGGGTGTGCTGCGTTTTCTAGTTAGGCAAAGGGATGGAGGTAAGTTGTTGCCCTTAGTTCGGAGACAGTTGTCATCAATCGCCTTCTTTGTAAGGTTAAGGGGAATTATGGACCGAACCAAGGATCCCAAGTTACAGAGGGCTATCAAGGGATGGGAGCACCTGAACCCTGCTGTGGCGGACGCAGGAGACCTATCGTTGTAGCTAGGCTGTCGCACATTGTGGGTGTTACATCAAGTCTAGCTATCCCGCTATGAAGTTAGGTTGTTCAGTCTCACTTACTTGCTTGCCTTATTTGGGATGTTTACGATTTCTGAGCTAGTAGCCTCTTATAAGTCAGGTCAGGGCACTGGGATTGACAAATCTGTTGTCCTCTTGTCAGTGGGCTTCCTTGCATAAAGGTTAGAAGGCCAAAGACAGGCCTTCCAGGGAAGGGGACATGGATGAATCTCAATGAATGTTCAAAGCTACTTATGCGCACGGAAGGAGCCCTGCTTAACCGATTTCAGTTTACGGGTATATGCAAACGCGCCTTAGCCCTTCTGAGCGAGGAGACGTCATGGTTCAGTTCTCATTCTTTCCACACTGGTGCAGCCACCACCGTGGCCATGCTGGGTTTATCAGCTGATGTCATCAAAAAGGTGAGCAGATGGAGTTCTGCATGTTTTGAATGCCACGTGTGGCCTCACCTGGCCCAGACGAGGTAGTGAAGTGCCAAAGCCCACTAGTCCTCAGTAACCTCTTTTCTTTCTCTCTCTCCACAGCCAGCAGGCAGGCAGCCAGCCGGGAGATGTTGCAAAGTGGGGCCTTCTGGCACAAAGGAGCACAGCAGGTTTCACGACAATGGGTTCTTCATGATTGCTTGAAAATGTAAATATATCTCAGTGCCTAGTGTAACTTTCTTCCTTCTGGCATTTTATTACCTCCTAAGTGAATGTCTGAAAGATTTGTGATGGAATTTTTGAACAAGTCTAATAAAGTATAATGCGTTGATGTTTTAAATAAAGGGCTACACCATGGGTAAACCCCAAACTTGTTCTGAGTTTTGCTTATTCCAGTGGGGGGACCCCCTTGTAGTTGATGGGTGAGTTGCATGTTGTATGCACAGTAAGCGCAAGCCACACAGGTCTATAATCATCGTGAACAGGTACTGTGGAATCTCCTTTACTTGGTCTGATTGTGAGGACTAGGGGTTTATGTCACTGTCAGGGTCGCCACATTTATAGGGTCTATCAATTAGCTGGTTACATAGTGAGGCAACAAGCAGGCAACTCAAACCAAACCTATTATACACAGAAAACGTGCTGGGTTTGGAGAACCAGGAGGTGGCACCTGGGAGTAGGTAGAACGTCTGGGTTATTGCATATTTATGAGGTAGGATCTAGTTAAGATGAGAAGTGACAATATTACAACAACCAGAGCCTAGTTTACTGACAACATTGCATTTGAGGTTGTTAAAGCTCCCTCCAACCTTTGCATCCTCGGTTCTTCCTTCAGGTCTGTCGTTTCCTTTGCATCTACCAGCTCTGCTTCATCATCTTTTGTTCTACTCTCTGCCCAGTGTATTGTGTAAGCATTTCACCTAGATTTCAGGAGGCAGTCCAAGGACTTCTGGGGGTTTGTCATTGCTTCTTCATGGCAGCTGCTGGTTCATTTTAAGTATTACTATATGAACTGTTATACTAACGTATGGTTGGAGTGTATATGCTTATCAGTGCACTCTGAGACACTATTGGGTACAGTTCAGCATTACCATAGCTGATGCTTTATAGGGAACCAAGTGTCATTCCTTCCCTTGTTCTCTCATTACATTCCCCTTCCGTCTGTCTCATGGTGTACAACAGAGGCAGATCAATCCAGGTGTTAATTTGCAGCACAACCATCATGTGATACCGCAACAGGTAGAGCAGTGCGGGTTCTTGTGCCATCTTTCTGCAGATAGCCTCAACTATAAGAATAGCTAGCAGCCTCAACTA
This sequence comes from Pleurodeles waltl, assembly GCF_031143425.1. Lineage (NCBI taxonomy): Eukaryota > Metazoa > Chordata > Amphibia > Caudata > Salamandridae > Pleurodeles > Pleurodeles waltl. Next base: position 335,331,497 of record NC_090445.1, read on the forward strand.
TAAGAATAGCTAGCACCCCATGCCCTTTCACTAAAGGTGAATCATCTGGCATGGACACAACATCAGGGCAGACAAGCTCAAATGCCAGCCACGAGTGAAATCTGCACTTGACGGTGGCTAATGAAATCTTCACACAATTGGAGGTACATGTGTGGTACCTTTTCGCTGTATGCGCTCTGGAGTTTCCACCTTGAGGAGCTCTAGGGGTCGTGTTCCCCCTTCAATGAGGCTCCAGCTTTCTACACACATTTTTGGGCATATTTACAAGTCCAGTGGCGCAGGACAAAGCAGCAAGTGTCCTTGCTGCGCTGCCCTGTGCCACAGGGAAAGGGCAGAAATGCACTATATTTACAAGATATGGTGCATTTCTGTTCTTTCCCCCTGTGCTGGTGCACAAATTACTGCTTAGCACCAACGCAGGCACCCTTGCACCATAGTGGAAGGGTGCCTGTGTTGTCAGCATGATTGTTTTTGTGCAGGAATGGGCATTTTCCTGCACAGAAACAATCCAGAGAGGCATTTTCTTCTTTCCATGTGTGCTGTAGGATGCAGCACGCAAATAAAGGGGAACCAACAAGGAGAAATAAAGATATTTCTTCTGGTTGCGCCTGCCCTGGGAGGTGTGCAGTTTTGATTCTTGTAAATCTGGGAATGCGTCAAAACCCATGGGTGTAGCATTGAACATCCACTGCAACACCCACCATACGCCTCCCTTCTCGCAGTGTAAGGCAATGAAGTGACTTGCTCTGTGTTGCCTTTCACTATATCTACAAGACCATGAAAAGTCATGCAAATTGCCTTTGTGTGGACTTGTAGATATGGGTCTGCACTATGCGCCACTGGTGTGTCACAAAAAGTGATGCACTGAAGGTGCAATAGGCTGGTAAATATTCCCCTAAGGGCCTTATTTACAAGGCCTGTGGCACAGGGCGACACTGCAAGTGTCTTGGTGTGCCACCCTGCACCATTGAGAAAGGGCAGAGAGGTGCCATATCTACAAGATAAGGAGCATTTCTGTCCTCTCCGCCTGCACTGGCAAAGAAATTGCTTCCATACACCATCACAGGCTCCCTTTCACCGTGGTGCAAGGGGGCCTGCATTGTGGGGATGATTGTTTTTGTGCTGGAAGGGACACCTTCATGCACAAAAACAATCACTAGAGGTGTTTTCCTCTTTTTGTGTGTGCTGCACTATAGCACACATAGAAAGAGGAAAAAACGGGGATAAATAATGATATTTCTACCCATTGTGTCACTCTTACACCACCCCTGAGGTGGTGTAGGAATCTGACGCATTTTCAGGCTCCTAAATCCGGGAATGCTTCATATTTCCTAGGGTTCCATGGGTATTGCGTGGGAACACCCCAAGCAACACCCATGTTATGCATAAAAGTGGTCCATATTCACACTCCATGAAAAGCCATGCAAGGTGGTTTTGCGTGCCCTTGTAAATATGGGCTGGCCCACTGCACCACCAGAGCGTCAAAACAAATGACGATCCGGTGGCTTACTGTGCCGCTAGGGCCTCGTAAATGAGGCCCTAAGTCAGCTGACCAGTTCGAGGGCAACTGCCACCTGTTCCACACATGCAGTGAGGCCTTTGTTGGGGTCTGCCCCACCCCCCTGTTGCTTCTGCTGCTTTCCTGTTCCTTTACACCTTTTTCACCGTGTGGCGCTTCATGTCGTGCCCTTGCTCTTTGATTTCATCCACTGTCCTTTGTTGCAGGTGCCATTGCATGTATTTTCTGAGAAAGCTGTTCGAGGGGGCAGCTTTGTTTGCAGATGGTAGATTGGAGGACACAAAATGTTTGGGCGTCTCTTCACCTCAATGGCGAAGAATTCCACCTCCACATCATTCAGACGTATTTTCCTCTTCTTGCCATCACTGGATTTCTGGATCCCTGTTTATTCTTTGGCGATCTTGGTCTGATCCGTGGTGCCCCAAGTCTGAACAGACATTGCAGCACTTTTACAGTTTTTTCCCCGCTTGGTGGCGTCGCTCTTCAGCTCTTTTCAAGATGCTAGCTTCAGCTGGCGCGGCGTTTTTGTGCACGAGTGAGCAATTTCGTCATCTCCACTTAACAGAAGGTAAATTCGCTGCAGCGCTAAAGCTGCGTGAACCTGCGCAACGCAGCGCAGCTGATTTTACGCTGCTTTGCATCGCACAAATATTAGTAGATCAACCCCTTAATCTGCTTTTGTTCAAAGTGTAGTGTGACACAGTGCTTAATTTGTAAATATAAAAGTGCCGGTGCTCAGAGCTCTCCTCTGAAACACGCGGCTGCTGCGGTTAAATGTGCGAGCATGGAATACGGAGGCAGCGTAATCCTGAAGCCATCTCGGGCCTCTTAAATTCATTTAAAGCCGCTCCCAGCGCTTTAGCTCACTCTTGCAGCTTTCTGCTTTCTCCCTTTGTGACGCTTTTTCGTTTTTCCCTTTCTCCGTCTTTCCCATATGTGTCTTTTGCTCGCAGCAAATGCTTGAGGCAGAAGACTAAGCCCCGGCCCTCAAAAATAAGTGGCGGTGCTCAGCACCAGAAACAACAAGCACAAATTAAGCACTGGTGTGACAGCGTTTCTGCCGCTAAACATTCTTACAGTAGTTTTCTAAGGTTCCAATTCGCCACACTGTGATTCCAATGGACAAAATATAGGTTTTGTATCTGCGTTTGCTGGCCTGTGATCGAACTGGGAAACAGAACCAATTAATAATGACGTCCTAATTTGGAAACTGTCAAGCGTGGACATCAGATATCTCAATGAGTCCATACATTTTCAAGTACATAAATATGTGTGAATGAATCAGGGGTGTTATTAGATCTCACTTTGAGTGGGTATTGCCGAAAGCTTAAAGCTGAAAGAGTCTGTGTAAGATCAGGAATAGGGTGACGAGCCGTTCTGATGACATTTCTGAATGACTCTAGGGATTCCAACATAGAGTATATCATGACGCATCACTTTCAGATCTTCCTTCGCAAGACACCCCTAGTTCTGTAAAACGTGGAAGGAAATGAGGGTCGGATTGTTGGGTTTCTAGTAAATGTTTCTTGTTGATTACATCAAAGCGATGTCATTCAGGTCAAGAATATGTTGGCTGTACAAGAGCACCAAAGCATGTTAGACTCATGTTTGTGGGGGGTAAAGTGCTTTAAAAAGCACAATGTGACCCGTCTTTAAAAAATAGTATGACCGCGCTAGGGCAACCCAGTCTTCCCTCAGGAAAAGTGGCAACTAGGTAATCGAAATATATTCCTGAACACTATATTTAATACATGAACTACATGCTTATTTGTGAAGAATAGTTTGTAACTATCCAATCAAATAACTGTGTTTTTATTCACCATTGCACATACAATTTAGATCATTAGATAAACAGTGGAGAAGAAAGTACACTGTATAAAATGACAAATAACAGCAGAACAGACTATTTAAGCATGAATGTGTTTAAATAAACAGTATATTCGCTGGTAGTTAACATCCACGTAGTTCCAACAATGTATACTAATCCAAGGGTCACAAGGGTCACTAATATTGAATATACTGTTTATTTAAGGACATTAAACAGGGTGTTATTTGTCAATTTGCATAGTGTATGCTTTCTTATTCAGCTATTTTTTTTTATATAATAATCGAACTTTATGTGCAATAGTGAATATTAACACACAATTATTTGATTGGATTGTTACTAACTAATCTTCCCCACAAATCAAACCATATGAAATGTATCCTTCGGTAAAATATTTATATTAGCATTTTTAAAAATGTCAAAGGGGTAACAAGGTGCCCACCACTCATCTATCTCAAGGGTCGGTACCACTCTGCGAAATTAGTTGCAGCACTACAGGACTTGAAACCTGTAAATATGCATGTTGTATCTGTGTAGCACAAACGTTGCCAAAAGGCAGCAGGGCGCTGTAGAGGGTCACAGTAAATGTGTGATTAACGGGGTCAGCGGTCCAGAGAGTGGAAGTGGGCTGTTATTTCCTTCTGAGGTAATGTTCTTTAAAGAGTTGTGTCTTCAGTTCTTTCCTAGATTGGAGAAGGGTTGGGGAACCCAAGAGATTTAGGGGTGTTGTTCTTGATTCTGGGTGTGTAACTGAAGAAAAGTGTCTTTTGTACACTTGCTCATCTCCAGTGTGATGGTGCCCTGGCTGCTGGTGGCATACAGTCTGCAGCGGGCAGACGAGGGCTGCAGTCGGAATATAGCAGTAGTTTGGGTTGGGTACCCGAGTCAACGATTCAGTATCCCCTCCAAGTGTTTGGCACTCTTACTTACACAGAAGATACATCACGCACCATAGCCTGAGTACATACAGGTGGGTTCTCGCTGACCCCTAAGTCCAAGGTCAAACGATGAGAGGAGATACGTCTGCAGGTAGTGCCGCAGCCATCATCAGGACCAATAAACGTTCAGAATGATCAAAATAAAGATGCAAATTATCTGCGGATGAACTGGTTGTGTTGTTTGGTCCCTTCGGCAGCGCATCCCCGCGCAGTGCCAGAGCCGGTCTGCCTGCATGCCGCGCTCCAGCATAAGCACTCTGACAGCCCCTGCAGAGCCTGGACCCTCCCACGGGGGAGGGCAACAGGAGCGGGCTCCCATAAGAGCTGCCCCCTTCCATCTCGCTCACACACTAAGAGCTCCCCGCTGGAGCACGGACGGACTAAAAGCTTTTTCTCAGGACAGCGGATCCGCGTCATTCGTTCATCACCACGAAGTGACCGATCGAGCCCGAGAGAGAAGGGAGGGGGCAGATCGGGTGCGGGACGACGAAACTAGGGAAGCACAGACTCGTCGGCAGCTTTTCCTGCCGGAGCGAGACCCATTTCTCTTCGCACTCAAAGGAGCTTACATCCCCGCAGTGGTACCCGAGGTCTCCAGGTCGAGGGACCTTAAGCACACTGACGGCGTCTGAGCTGCCAGCTCCAAGGAATCTGAGGTGTCCATGCCGTATTACACTGGGGGCTCCTCTGCGCTCTCAGGAGCCTGTCACCTCAGTCTTCAATGAATGTTAGGTTTCCAATGAATTCGTATTGAAAGGCTCTGAGTTCATAGGCTGAAGCAGTCTGTTACACCACACAGGAGAGGCCTGTAGTCTCAACACTGACGAGGTTTGCTTTTAAAAGGTTTGAGTTCTCCTCTCCACTATAAAAGACTGAGCTCTTAACAGTGGAAGAGACTGAGGTCCCTTCACACAAGATCCTGCGGTAAGCGCCTGAGGACTCATTTGCACACTCAAAGAGTACCAGGTCTCCACGCGAAAGAAGCCCAAGATCTCAGCCAAAGCACCTCCGCCAGCACAGGTAAGATCGCTCCCTACTTTGGCGCTCCGTCATGAGGTGACTTGCGTCTTCCTCCTATTACCCGTCATTTCGATCTCGTTGTGTACGGCACCCCGCCGCCCTCTGGACCATTCCTCCACACATCACATTGCCACTGCTTACAAGGCGCTGGACATATTCCTGCCACATTGATATTTTCTGGGGAGGCATGTTATTTTTATCGCATCTCTAAAGCGTGCATCTGGTCCCTTAGCGGAAGTGTGTGTGTTTGTGTGTGAGGGAGGGTGTATGTGTGAGTTTATGAGAGAAGGGAGAGGCGGTAAAAAGAGGGATGAAGGGAGAAAGAAAGAGGAAGCTAGAGATAGCCAGGCGACAGGGAGCGAAAAAAAGACAGAGAGGGCAAAAATAGGGAGAATGTGGCAAAAATAGAGCACATGTGAGGGGGCAAAAAAAGACTGGGAAAGAGACAAACACAAAAAAAGTGAAAGAGGAGAGGGAGATTGGGATAGATAATACCAGAGATCAATAGTTAATCGAGTAGCTCAGTGGGTCGGGCGCTTCTTGAAGAGGTAGGTGTGCAATCTGAAGGCCACTGTCTACATTCCCGATGAGAAGAGTTGAATCTTTCATTCTGCCACGGCCGATAAAATGAGTACTATGAAAATGTGAGACACGATACTTTTAATTTGTAGTACTTCTATGGTTCAAGCCTTTGGCGAGACTTTTGATGCGTTCACAACTGTGGCTGTATATTTAGGCTTACGGATATCATCCATTGTGCAGTTATGGTCGAGTTGGTTAGTACAGTAGAAACAAACTAGTTTAATTACTGGATATACATACGTATTTCAACGATATACTATGCATTTTCTTGCCTAAGTGTGGATATATGTTTTCTTGGTTAATAAATGAAACATTTCCACCAGGCATGAGGGGGTGGAAAGTGTCGTAGACTCCTGCTTCAAGCCCTGGAAGGAAAACAGACCTGAATGGAAAGAGACGTTATTCTCGAGGGCCACGGCGAAACCATAAAGAAAGATTCTTCGCTCTTTTTAATAGCTTTGTTAATTGTGCAGATGGCTGCGGCACTCTCTCTCTCACTTCCCCACCATTTAGTCCTGTTACTAAGAGACGCGCAGAGCCTGAGCCGCCTTCCCGGGCTTCGGAATCTGGCAGCGCGGCTGCGGGCCCTGCAGGTGCAGGGAGCGCGGACCTGTCACCGCCATCTCAGGTAAGGCGCAAAGGACGCTTGTCCCACCTCCTCGAGAACTTTAGGGCATGGGAGGCACTTTAACAACTCAATATAAACGTCGTCAGTGCAGCCCCAGGCACTGCTCAGAGCGTCACAGAGGCATCCGTATGAGAATATTTTAAAATCCTAACGACTGTATTGGGGCGTCGGTGCAAGAGGCCACCACGTTTGTGTTTTCTGTAAGGTGGCAGCATAACGCTTTCACCCTTACATGACTTGGTTGTTCTCGTGCCGTCCTTGTAATGCGAGAGAGCGGTATCGCTGCCCTCGCGCCACTCGAGGGCATGACGGCACTTGTGTTTTTGGGCGCGGCGATGGCACCAGCTCGTGCAGGGCTCAGTAGTGCTGATTTGTCACCTCCAGCCGTCGACAGGTGCCCTTGCCTCTCCCTGGCCGTGGGCCCCAGGCGGACAGGCTTCGGAAAGATCGGCAGGTGTGCCCTGCCCGGGGACGGCTGCACGGTCTACAGAGAAGTGGCGATGTCTGGGGAGTGCGCTTGTCTGACAGAGAGAGAGCGCCCATGGAGGCGCACCGCGCGCGCCGAGGTATAAACCTGCTCACGGCTGCTCGGCGCAGACGCAGTCACCGCGCGCGGGAGTAGTTATGTGCACTTCTGAGTGATTTACCAACGAGCATCAGCTGCACACGTGCATTGGGTACATGATAAGCAGGCCTTCAGTACGTGACAAATAGGCAAGGGCGCAAAAGCAGAGGGTGAAGTGAAAGCCAGCGCCACGAAAAGGACAAGTCTCACGTAGGAAAAAACAAATAACTCCCGGGGCTCGGAAAATTATAGCTGTGCTCACGTCCTGCAAACACAAACAAATTTACCGTGCGAAGTAGTAGCTAGGGTGATGTAGTGAATGCGCTTATTGGAGAGATGTGTTTTGTCTCGTCACATTTTGGACTCATAAAGTAGCTTAGATAGGTAATGTATCTCATGGAAAGCACATTGCGTAAAGTGTTGACCACAGGGTTTTACTTTATGTGCGTAGGTTAGTGCTGCTTTTGACACAGTGCTTAGGTACAGCCACAACACTTTAAAATTTAACATTGCAAAATCTGATTTTATGTTCCTCCTATCCCTGCACTGGTAACATATAATGCCTATTAGTAAGGACGATTCATGACTTTCACACCTTGTCTCTCTCGTTCTCATATATAAATAACTTTATTGCATGATTACTTAAAACCGTTGCAAAAAATACACAGATGGAAAGCAAGGAGAAATCAGAAGAAATGTACATGTGAAATATGCGACCCACAGAGCATTCCAACATGACAAATCATATCCTGCCTATGTGTGGAACAGTACGACATCCATACTTTCAGTACAAATCATCTACTGACAATAAATAAGATAATGTTAAGAGATGTGCTACTATCAGAAGCTAACATTGCAATATTGGTGAAAAGATGCTTCATTTTATCATAACAGATCAATTTCTGCATATATATAAGAATTTAGAGTACATACCATCAGTGCAAATCATCCATTTCCAAAAATTTCAACAAGCTATCTTATTACTACATTAACAGGAAATACTTCAAAAAGATAAAAGAACAAAAATGGAATACCTAAAAGTGTATATCATCACTGCAAATCATCCTTTTACAGGGAGATAATCTAGTGAGTACGCTACTATCACGGGCTATACTTTATTTGAGGTATTGCATAGCATGGAGAACATGTCACGGTCAAAGCCGGTGGAACCTTTAAAGTTAAAACCTTTGTATATATTTTCACAGCTTTAAGATCAAAGAGCGCAATTTAAAATATTAACAAATTGCTAGTATCACAGTGTTAAGCAATCATATGTGAAGTGCAATTTAGAGCAAATTGTCTAATTTAGATTAAAAAGTCTGGGTGGGCGTGGAGCATTCATTCAGTTTTGCTTGAAGCTGAGAGATCAATTTCCAGAATTGGGCCAGTACAGCTGGCTCCTTTAGGGCAAACACCAGCGATCTGGCCTCATTACAGGTTCTCATACCCTGGTGAAGGAAAAGTGATCTTAATAAAGTGTGTTGTGCATTCATCAGTGCCGGGCAGGAGCATAATAGATGGTTAAATGTCTCTGTTTTGTATCCACAGAGCCTACAACTTTTTATTTTGGAGAGAGGGTGCCTTTTTGGGTTCAGCTCGTCTGTCTTGAGGTCAAACAGTCTTACGACTTCCATCTGTGTCACACAGACTTTCTTGATTGTGCTGGCCAAATATGGCTGAGGTTCCAAATGCGGTGAATCATTCATATAAGACACTGCCACTGCTTCTTGCACAGGGGTGTTACTCAGTTTTTTCAGGTCACTTGCCCAGGAAAGCATTTTTATCTGCCTTTCCAGCACAGTCTTGATGAAAGTAATTGACTGCCCCAGTTTGATCAGTTCTGCTTGATCAATTTGAAGGGCAGTTAATGATGTGGTAAGGAATTGTGACCAAGGATTCACTTTTGTTTTAAAGATAGGGTGGAGAGCTGATTTCAGGGTGTTAGGTGAGGCCATAATTATCCTGTGCTAGTATTTCAGGAAGGCGCCCATATGGGCCCAGTTCTGGCCTTCCAGGCCAAATTCTAGCCTTGAGTTAGAGGACGGTTCTGACCATCAGGACTGCCCTGATTTTTCGATTTTTGACCACCTGGTTTTTGACTGTTTACTGTGAGGACGCCTCCTATGAGGTGACTCCTGCACAATAAACACATGGTAAAATGGACTGCACGTGTTTACCGCTGGTGTCGCCGTGCTAAGGAAAGGCTGCTGTGGCGCAGCAAGGCAGGAGGCCCCGGGCAGGTTACATGTGATCATGTGTGCGCATGGATGTGCACCCATGTGAGGGCTGTGAGAGGAGGATTCCTAGTGTGCGCAGCCCTAGAACTGCGCTTAGGTAATCCTGGTGCAGGAGGAACTATACAGAGTGGGTGGTGACCTGGAGTAGGTCTCATGAGAGGGGTGCATACATGTGAGGGAGAGTCAGTGTGCTTACTGTCTTTTCACTGTAGGGACACCCAGTTCAATTCCAATGTCAGGGTGCTTAAGATATTTGCATTGGGGGGATACTCCATTGAATGTCAATGGGAAAGGAGGGCCTAGGGTGCAACTCCAGTTCTCTGGGGTCCACCGAGACCAGAGTCACACCAAAGTATACTGTAACCTGTAATAAAAGAATGATGCAGTAGGTTACAAGCGCATAGTTGTACAACTTATGGGTCATCCAGGGATGTCATCTTTCTCTGCCTCAGCTCAGGATTACGTCCAATTACTGCTCTGACCAGTTGCTGGAGCAGGGCCTTGCATCAATCAGCCAGCTGTCATTCCGTGCCAGAAGCAGGCTGGAGGGGCTGAGACTTTCAGAGCACATGTGGCAACTAACTCCTGGAGGATGCCATCTTGAGCTATCCCAGAAGACTGTGCAAGAAGGAGGGGACGGGGGCAAGGAAGTAATGTGGCACATCTGGATAGGCCAGAGGTGCAGACCTGCTGGACACTTCCGCCCCCACTTAAAAGGTCCTGCACAGGGGAGAGCTCTCTCTCTTTTTTCTGTGCTTCACTGCTGGACACTGGGACTGCAGACGGGCGTCATGGACAACTGTAAGGAAGAACCTCCTGACTGCCCTTGGGGCATGGACTCTTGCCCCTGAAGGATTCCAGGCCAGCGAGGCGAATGCCAGGACCAGGCAAGCTGGCCCCCTTACCCCCCCAGAGGACTAGTTGGGGGAAGGACTGGGCTAGCGCAAGGAGAGCGCGCTGCCCAGAAGGAAAAGAGGGAACCCAGAGGAAAGATTGGCGCAGAAGTCAGTGGGACTGGTTCCCTGATGATCTGGGACCCTTACAGGCCAGGAGGCCTAAGGAGAGTACACCTGGTGGCAAGGGCTTGTCACCAGGAGCGGAATGACACAAGAATGAGAAAAATCGGCCCTTGGGGGCCCGAGATATCACAGGACAAAGAATGGCAAACTTTGACCTTTGAGAAAGCAGCTACGAAGCGTGTGGAGCGCCGCATCTGCTTGAGACTGTGCCCCCAGGGTGGGCCAGGGCCTGGGGGCTGCCCAGGAAGAAGAGGAGAACAGGGGAGTGTCGTCGCACTCCCCCTCTCTGAAGAAGAAGGGGCCCGGACCCCATCCCGGGGCCCCGTGAAGCCTGGTCCAGTGTTGACAATCAAGTGGGGGGGGTGCCGTCGCGCACCCCCCTGCCGCTGTGGAAAGGGGACCCCGGACCCCATCCCGGGGCCCCCAGCGGCGAAGACCAGCCGGGGAGCGCCATCGCGCTCCCCGTGAAGAAAGGAGTAATGGGGGGGCGCCGTCGCGTACCCTCCCAGCAGAAGGGAAGTCGGGGAGCGCCGTCGCACTCCCCGTGAAGATGGCTCAAAGGGGGCCCCGGACCCCATCCCGGGGCCCCAAACAGAAGAGGGCCTGAGGGAGCGCCGTCGCGCTCCCTACTGAGGAGGAGAGGGGCCCCGGACCCCATCCCAGGGCCCCGAGAAGAGGAGGACTCCAGGGAGCGCCGTCGCGCTCCCCGTTGCAAGGAGGAGGGGCCCCGGACCCCATCCCGGGGCCCTGAAGACGCACGGAGGAAGGGGGAGTGCCGCTGCACTCCCCCGCGTGGCCCGCGCGGCCCGAGTGGCCGAGCGGCCGCCAGCATCCCTGAGTCTGCCCGCTGGAGCGGGCAGACTCCCAGTCAGCTGGCCAGTTCCCACGGCAGCACCCGGAGGTGCTGGCTGTGCGGGGAGCCGGCGGGGGCGGCCAGGGGTGAGCTCCTTGAGCCGCCCTCCAATGAGGGATCCGCTTTTTGCTGCGGGGGTGTCCGGGTGGGACCGGCACCCCCAAAAACAAGGGCAAAAACAAAGGCAGAAAAGAAAAGGCACCGCGGCTCTCCCCTCGCAGCAGGAGAGCAGCTAATCATTTATGTAGCCGCCCCAGCATGCTTTGCGGGGCAGGGGCTGTTGTTGGAGCCCCTAAAACGCCTGTGGTGGTCCCAGGGAGATGGGGGCCACCACCAACAGAGTATTAGGAGACAGGGGGAGCTGCAGGAGCAGCGCAGCCTCCCCCCAACATCTGTTGGTGTCCCCACCCTAGGTAGGGTGGGACACATGAGAGATAACCCCTCAAGGGTTGGATGGATTGTTGAAGCACAAGCTTCAGTGAACATTTGTTCCTGGTTGTGCAAGGGTGCTTATTATAGGTGTAGGTTGGTATGGCCCCATGTATTCTACTGTTATTTCATGATTAAGTAGGAATAATCTAAAAGTAATCCTGATGGTTATAATGCTAGAATTTAGTCTCTTATGTTCCCTGATTATGCTAATTTGAATAATGATACTGACAATCATCTCTTAGCAAGATGAAAGTATTTAATCAGAACTGTAGGTGTCATCATTGCACTGTAGTGTTGAATACTGTCAAAATGTTCAAATGTCGCAAGGGGGGCACTGGGATTGTTTTGCCATGTGGATTGTTGGATTATATTCTCTCTTAAGGAGATTTGAGAGATTACATACTGTTTGTCCAGAGTGATTCTATCACTTTGTATATATTTGTAGATTATTGCATAGTATTGAGTAGTGTGTGAATAATAAATGTACTTTTACTTTATCAAAAGAAAAAGCACAGACTGGACATTCATTTATTAAGAGTCATGCTTGCGTGCTTGTGGATTACTAGCCCACACCACCTCCCTTGAGTAAGCCTTGGACTGCTCTGCAACGCTACCCTATGAGAGTCAAGCGCTACAACAAGCGCTACAATGGGGTGTTTGGTTCCCAGTGGCGGTCGTGTGCGGACTCGTTACATGTGCAGGCCACACAACTAATGACCCACCTTCCAACATTTGGTGTTCAGCGGCGGGAAACATAGTATCCCATTCCAGTATGCATTCATGGCGCTTGATAAGTCCAGTTTTACCACACATTGCCTATGCAGTAATGAGCAAATATGAGAGCGTAAGGCTCTACGAAGGGTTCAAAGGTTTGGTCATGTGAACTAGAGGTATGAGAAGGGAAAGCCCTGTGCACACATATGTCAAGTGAGAAAATGAAAAGTAAGGGTTTTAACTGTGTTGTTAGGACTAGTTTGTTTGCACAAAGTGAAAGGGTGCCAGGAGGAAGCTTTCCAAGAAATGTTCACAAAGTGTTCTAGGCCATAGGTTATCCTTTTGAACCCTTAACACTACACACACTGGGCCCGCACGAGGAAGGGTTTTTCTCTAAAGGTTTAGGGACAGCAACTGATACCCACATCACAGACTGGGATGGTAGGGTGGCCTGACTTCGTGGGTTAGGAAGTGGTTAGGGGGGCCCCGGGAAATTCTTATGCTTGCTAAGGATAAGACCGGTTTCCAAAGGGAGGGGGCCCCAGCTAGTCAGTCTTCCTGAAGAGATTTTGTTTACCCGCCATTGGCGTAGGCTAAATCCACCGGAAGGGTGGAGGCGGAAGATTTCAAACCCACAGGTAGTGACACCCCCGAAGAGTTCCCGGAGGAGGGAACCCAGACAGGTGTTCCCATAGTGGTGGGAGGGTGCAAGGAAGTTGTGATTCCCTTGATCCCCCTGGGTTATCTGGGTTATCTGGTGGGGAGGGACCCCGGGGTGACCCATGGTAATGGGAGGCCCCGAAGGAAGTGCGGTGTTAGCCCCTAGGTTCCCTAGGTGGGCTAGGTGACTAACCCTGAAGAGTCAGGGGGAGTCAACAGTGGACCCTGAGGTGTCAGGGTAGGGTAGGAGACTACCCAAGGAAACGGAAGGATGTCATCCTGGAGTAAGGAGGGTTGAAACCTGAGGTGGTGGTTGGGGTGATGCCCAACCGCCTGACCAGTCAGGTAGGTCCTGTGGGGTCAGGCCCCGGGACAAGGGAAGGGGGCAGGGAGCCACGTCTGTTAGGGGGTGTCTGAGCTGTTGATGAGTGACAGGCGGCAGAGGCCTTTACTTAGCGGACCCCTGCGTGGTACACCGTTGGTGTACCAGCCCCAGGGTGTGTCCTGGGGTCCCGTAAGGTGGCAAGGGCTGGGGAGGGTGTCCCCTCAGCCGGGTGCCACGGGCGGGTCCGCCTGCCGTGGTACTGTTATCTGTCACCTGGAGCCAGGTGGGGCCTATCTTAAGTGACGGGACCCTGTGCTCCCGTGCAGGGCGGCGCTAGCGAGCCAGGAATCTGGAGGGATCCTGGGAGGTCTCCTGACTTGAGGCTGGGAGATGGGGAGGGCCCAAGGAAGTGGGCCTGGGTGAAGCTGACCCAAGGTTCACGGGTCCTCCAAGGGTGCTCTAGGGGGTAGAGCTCATTCCCTAGAGACGGCGGGGGCGTAGGCCCTGTTCTCACGGAGGAGAACAAGGGTAGGGTCTAGGTTCTCGGGTGGGTTCCATGCGGAGCTACCAAGAGGGGAGGAGGGACCTGGGGGTTGCCTGACGAGGTACTCACAGTGCTTCTCCTCCAACGCTACCCGTGCGGTAGTAAGGCCGGACTGGTGACTTTTCTGGGAGCCAGACCCGGGCCAGTGGTGCTTCTCTGTGACGTACCAAGAAGTTCAGAGTGGGCTGTTCTTCCACGAGGGAAGGCAGTCGTCCCGAAAGGGTGGTGGCAGCAAAGATCCCAGCTGCATGCTGAGGGAGAGGGTCCGATGAGCCTGCATTTTTTTCAGGATGCAGGGATCCCAAGGAAGGAGGGTACTGGGTGGAGTAAACTCCAGAAGGGGGACCAGCCAGTGGCCCGTGGAGTAGGCTCTACACCTACTCAAGGTGGAGGCCGCAGTGCTGAGGCACTGTACCCTTGTCCAACGGAGTGAGGGGCATAGTGTTGCGTGACCCCGGGCAAGGGTAGGCCTAATGTTGCCCTGACCATGTAAGGTGATCTCATGGTTGGGCAAAGAAGGTGGTCCTAGTGGCCGATGACCAGCATCAAGTGTTAGAGGTCGTGGACAATTGGCGAGGAGGGTGTTTGGTCAGAACCCCTCGACACTTGTTATCGCTGACCAGGTGAAGACTACCCACGTGTGGTGGCTGCGTCTTCCCCGTAGGAATCAGCTGGGCGCGGCGTGTGTTAGAGGACGGTTCTGACCATCAGAACTGCCCTGATTTTTCGATTTTTGACCACCTGGTTTTTGACTGTTTACTGTGAGGACGCCTCCTATGAGGTGACTCCCGCACAATAAACACATGGTAAAATGGACTGCACGTGTTTACCGCTGGTGTCGCCGTGCTAAGGAAAGGCTGCTGTGGCGCAGCAAGGCAGGAGGCCCCGGGCAGGTTACATGTGATCATGTGTGCGCATGGATGTGCACCCATGTGAGGGCTGTGAGAGGAGGATTCCTAGTGTGTGCAGCCCTAGAACTGCGCTTAGGTAGTCCTGGTGCAGGAGTAACTATGCAGAGTGGGTGGTGACCTGGAGTAGGTCTCATGAGAGGGGTGTATACATGTGAGGGAGAGTCAGTGTGCTTACTGTCTTTTCACTGTAGGGACACCCAGTTCAATGCCAATGTCAGGGTGCTTAAGATATTTGCATTGGGGGGATACTCCATTGAATGTCAATGGGAAAGGAGGGCCTAGGGTGCAACTCCAGTTCTCTGGGGTCCACCGAGACCAGAGTCACACCAAAGTATACTGTAACCTGTAAGAAAAGAATGATGCAGTAGTTTACAAGCGCATAGTTGTACAACTTATGGGTCATCCAGGGATGTCATCTTTCTCTGTCTCAGCTCAGGATTAGGGCCAATTACTGCTCTGACCAGTTGCTGGAGCAGGGCCTAGCATCAATCAGCCAGCTGTCATTCCGTGCCAGGAGCAGGCTGGAGAAGCCCAGCGATGAATGTCAGGTAGGAGGGGCTGAGACTTTCAGAGCACATGTGGCAACTAACTTCTGGAGGATGCCATCTTGAGCTATCCCAGAAGACTGTGCAAGAAGGAGGGGACGGGGGCAAGGAAGTGATGTGGCACATCTGGATAGTCCAGAGGTGCAGACCTGCTGGACACTTCCGCCCCCACTTAAAAGGTCCTGCACAGGGGAGAGCTCTCTCCTTGGCTGTGCTTCACTGCTGGACACTGGGACTGCAGACGGGCGTCATGGACAACAGGAAGGAAGAACCTCCTGACTGCCCTTGGGGCAGGGACTCTGCCCCTGAAGGATTCCAGGCCAGCGAGGCGAATGCCAGGGCCAGGCAAGCTGGCCCCGTTACCCCCCCAGAGGACTAGTTGGGGGAAGGACTGGGCTAGCGCAAGGAGAGCACGCTGCCCAGAAGGAAAAGAGGGAACCCAGAGGAAAGATTGGCGCAGGAGTCAGTGGGACTGGCTCCCTGATGATCTGGGACCCTTACAGGCCAGGAGGCCTAAGGAGAGTACTCCTGGTGGCAAGGGCTTGTCACCAGGAGCGGAATGACACAAGAATGAAGAAAATTGGCCCTTGGGGGCCCGAGATATCACAGGACAAAGAATGGCGACCTTTGAGAAAGCAGCTACAAAGCGTGTGGAGCTCCGCAGCTGCTTGAGACTGTGCCCCCAGGGTGGGCCAGGGCCTGGGGGCTGCCCAGGAAGAAGAGGAGAACAGGGGTGTGTCGTCGCACTCCCCCTCTCTGAAGAAGAAGGGGCCCGGACCCCACCCCGGAGCCCTGAGAAGAGGAGGTCTTTGGGGAGCGCCGTCGCGCTCCCCGTTGCAAGGAGGAGGGGCCCCGGACCCCATCCCGGGGCCCTGAAGACGCACGGAGGAAGGGGGAGTGGCGCTGCACTCCCTCGCACGGCCCGAGCGGCCGCCAGCATCCCTGAGTCTGCCCGCTGGAGCGGGCAGACTCCCAGTCAGCTGGCCGGTTCCCACGGCAGCACCCGGCCGGCGGGGGGGGCCAGGGGTGGGCTCCCTGAGCCGCCCTCCAACGAGGGATCCGCTTTTTGGTGCGGGGGGTGTCCGGGTGGGACCGGCACCCCCAAAAACAAGGGCAAAAACAAAGGCAGAAAAGAAAAGGCACAGCGGCTCTCCACTCGCAGCGGGAGAGCCGCTAATCATTTATGCAGCCGCCCCAGCATGCTTTGCGGGGCAGGGGCTGTTGTTGGAAGGGGGACACTGGGATTGCTTTGCCATGTAGATTGTTGGATTATATTCTCCCTTAAGGAGACTTGAGAGATTACATACTGTTTGTCTAGAGTGATTCTATCACTTTGTATATATTTGTAGATTGTTGCATAGTATTGAGTAGTGTGTGTGAATAATAAATGTACTTTTACTTTATCAAAAGAAAAAGCACAGACTGGACATTCATTTATTAAGAGTCATGCTTGCGTGCTTGTGAATGGGGATTACTAGCCCACACCACCTCCCTTGAGTAAGCCTTGGACTACTCTGCAATGCTACCCTATGAGAGTCAAGCGCTACAATGGGGTGTTTGGTTCCCAGTGGCGGTCGTGTGCGGACTCGTTACTTGTGCAGGCCACACAACTAATGACCCACCTTCCAACACCTTGTCAGATGGCCCCTTATATATTGTGGTTACTTGAACACTCTTTTATAAGATTTGACTTGGAGCTTTTCTGCCAGTGCGGTGAATTGGCCTGGATAGGCTTTGTGGCCATAGTTTAAGGCTGGAAGAAGAGAGGGTTAAAGGACTTGAAGAATTAGTTTTGAAGAGGGACTTTCTATGAGATTCTTTAGCTGGAATATTCTGGTTAATATGAATTCTGCCTTTACCTTCAGGTGATGTAGATGGACTTTGGGCTTTCCCTTTGCTGAAAACCACATGCCCAAATAGTTTTACTTGTCTGTGCTGCTAATGGTAAGTGGCCCCATTTTCCAGCGGGAATGCTGATGTTTAAGTAACCCTCCAAAGATTATTACTTTAGTCTTGGAAGCATTCAGCTTCATTCTATTTACCATGTTGTAGCCACGCAGGGCAGTTAATGCTTTTTGTAACCCAATTTTAAATGGTCCAGCAGCCCAATATTGTCTGCATATTGTAAGAGGGTGATTTTAAGATTCCCAATTTTTGGTGGGATCAGGTTTGCATGTCTTAGCACCTGGGACATATCTGCTGTACAAAGGTTAAATTAAAGGGGTGCTAACACACATCCCTGCTTTAACCTATTGGTGGTGGGGATCTCCTTACTAATGGCAGAGCTCGTCAGCTTAACCCTGGCCCAACTGGATGTGTAAAATAAAATTATTGCCCTTAATAACTTGCTTGGGATTCCACAGCTTTGGAGTTTACTCCATAACAAGTCCCTGTCCACTGCATCAAAGGCTGCAGAATAATCCACAAAGCAAGCAAAGAATGGAGGTGACTTCTTAGTGGCAGCCTCATGTATCAGAAAAGAGAGGGCCACGATGTTATCTGTGGTCACAGATTTTGCTCTGAAACTAGTTTAATAGAAGGGGACTATCCCCTTGGCCTCCTCCCAGATTTGTAATTCTTTTAGAAAAACTGAGGCGAAACCCTTTGCTTCAATATCCAATAGGGCAATAAGTTGCTAATTAGCTGGATCTTGCCTGTTCCCTTTTTTTTATAAATTTGGTGTAATATGGAGCTTCTCCAATTAGGTGATACTTCCTGAGACTCCAGGCAGGAGCAAAAAAGGGCAGAGAGAATTGGTGACCAAAGCTCCATATCTACTTTGAAGATTTGTGATGGAATGCCATTGGGGCCAGGGGCCCCAGACGACCTCATTCTGCGCAAAATGATGTAAATTTCGCCCGGAGAAGGGGCAAGTCCCGGATCTGGGTGAGTATCATACATGCCAGATTTGGCCTTTGGTAGGTCTAGAGGGAATAGGTCGGCTGCATATTGTGTTTTCACAAGTTTTATCCAGGAGTCTTCATTTGTCACATTGGTTCGTAAGTCTCCCTGGTCCATCTTGTTTTTAATGTACCTCCATAGGTCACCATGACTATATTTTCTTATCAGGGAGTAAATATGACAGGCTCCCTTTCCGCTTGTTTATGTTTTAAGGACCAGATCAACATCTTGGCTGTTTAGCATAAGCTCGTAACTTTAAGGCTAGCTCAGTTTTTGTTGAAGAGTTGCTAATTTAGCCATATAATGTTCACAACCGGCCAAGTCTCCGCTTACTTTCCATTATAGGATGCTGAGGAAGGGCTTTTAAGTGGCTCTGTTGTGGGGCAGTAGAGGATCCTGATCATTGTAAAAGGTTCTTGGCGATGTCTGGCCAACTGATTTGAAGGGTTTTGCCCATAATTGACAGCAGAATAGAGCCATTGGAGTTCTTCCAAGAGTTGCATATCTTGGATGCAATCGGTCCCCATTTTATTCACCTGATTGTCTGTAGATCTTCATCCCCGCGAGGCTCCTATTAATGTTTGAGTTTCCAAATACCCTAGTTTCACCTCAAGATTTGCTATAAGTGGAAGGTGATCACTGGCGTTTATTTGTAGGATTTCAAAGGATACCAGACAGTTAATGTCTTCCTCTGAGGCAAAGATGTAGTTCAGGGTACTCTTATCCTGAAAAGTTTTTGGAAACCTTTGTGCAGGGGAACTTATTTCTTGAGTATGCTGGATAGAAAAAAGGCCATGTTTGCTGACGAGATATTGAAGTTGTTGGGCCGCCAAGCATACCAGCCGGTGAACGTCTGCCCTTGTACCTAAGAATCTGAGGTTGAAGTTCCCGCAGATTATGGTATTGTTGTCAAATATGGTCACAGAGTTCTCCATCCAGGGTTTCTACTGATTGTTACATCCTTTCTACCATGATTTGACCAAAAGAATTGAAGTAGTGATTAACTCTAAGGGATTTTAGCGTATGGCCTTTTGATGTTGAGGTTTCCAACCTTATTACTTGCAGCATTTGATCTTGGGTAGAAACCTTGCAGTCTTTAAAATCTAGGTTGACATTTAAATATATCGAAAGGCCACCAGAAGGCCGTCCGAAGATGTTTCTTTTTTTTTGCAAATTGTTGTATTTCATGGAATCCGGGAATTACCAGAGGGGAGGTTAACCAAGTTTCTTGAAGGCATAGTATATCAGGATTCCTCAGGAGCTGTTGAGCTGGATCATGTTTCAGAAGTATCGTCCAGCCCGCCACATTCCAAGAGACAACTGACAAATGACATCCCGTCGTCCATGCCTGGTCATCGTTGCTAGGAATATTGATGAGTATTACTATACGAGGTAGCTCTAGTTTGTACTGATTTCATTTCCAGGGTCATGGGACACATTTCTGATGCAATTCGTTGTGGTTGTGTAAGTACAAGATAGGGAGAGATTGTTATTTGCCCCCACTGACTTGAGGAGACCTAACCCTTTTAAAATACTATGAATGATATATTTTTGGTGTAGGATTTCACTTTTTTTTTTTTTTAGGGGACTAGAATATTTAGGCTGGCCGGTCATCTCTTCCATTATGCTCCATTCCTCGAGAGCCTGCTTGTTTATCAATATCCGTTCGGCCAGTGCTGAGGTGCTTCAGGTCAATATAGATGATTCATGGTGATTACTGTATTCAAGTAGAGCCTTAAATGCTACTCTCAAGATGTCATCTAAATTTATGTTCATCGCCTATGGTAGTGCCTTAAATAACCGTAGCAGGTTTGAACAATTCAAAATATCATGGTTGCCTTCTGAATGGTACTGAGGTGTAATTACTAACTTGGCAGAGGATGTGCTGTTCTTCGGAGCATTTGTTCCTTCATGGTTATTTTCTTCAGTGACTTTTGATTTTCCCAGTTTAAGTCCAGCTGTGGCGTCGGATCGTAACGCACCAGATAATGGGTCAGCTAACCATTGAGCTTCGAGCTTGTGAAGCACAACGCCAGTACTGACCGGAACAGAGGTGACAGGTTTGGAATCTAGTGTGGTTTTCGTTAAGGTTAAGTGGCCGGACAGCTCACTGGTCTTTGTGCATATACTGCTGTTATTATGCACACAAACTTAGTCCAGTAACTGACTGCTAAGAAAACTCTGTGTAGGCTCATTGTCTGACAATTGCGGAGATTTCTGATTTTCCTGAGTTTTTTGTCAGTCTTCCAGCACTTAAAAATGGGGTATGTGCTTATTTCATCAGAAAGGACCACGGTTTGTTTCTATGCTTTGCTGTATCTGTAATATATGCTTTGTCACTTTGTTCTTTGCCTTTTTTAATGTTTTTTTGGCTCTCTTCGATAGCCCCTTTGACCAGTATGAATCTCTATTGCTTGCTAAGTCATTAGAAGCGTCTATATTTCTCTCCGTATCCCATTGGGGTGGAGTAGAAGATTGTTGTGGAGTGGTCTTGGCCTCTATTTGCACATTCTCCCTAACATTTAAACAGTTGAGCGAGTTGTCCAACTGAGGCAGAGGGGCCAAGAGTTCAGTAGGTGTTGGAGATAATTGTGCGTCTTGGATTGCTGTATGATTTGATGCGATCATTGAAGTCTGATTTACTAATTTGGCTTGCACTGCGTCAGACACTGGTGGCCTGGTGGAGCCTGAGCTCTGCATGGCTGTTTTCCATTCTGTGATCATGGTAGTCAATACCTCTGGCATAGACGATAGTTTGTCCACTATTGGTGTGCAGGCACATGCAGGTGTAACAATTCTAAATGCTTTACTGCTGATGCCTAGACCTCTTTGTTCCACGGCTGGTAACTTCACTTCTAGTTCTCTTCTAGTTTATTAACGGATTTGGCTAGTGCATGTATGAGGTTGAATTGCATCTTTAGCTTATCCGACTGCCAAGTGAGGGCATTTATTGTGGCTGTCATGGTTATATTAATGCCAGTAGATCACTCTGTTCTGCATCCATTTGAAGTAGCGGAGAAACTGCCCTTTTCTGAGCACTTTGTAAATCCATCTGGCTAAGATTGTAGGGCAAGTAATGCTTGGCTTCAAAAGAGTCATTATACTTTCTTTATCTACTGACCACCTGTCTGCCTTGCGCATCAGCATATAAAGCCGGAGGGAAAGCCGAGGGGTTTGAGAAACTGGTCGAGATGACAATTCTACTCCCATATTCAATCCTTTCCTCACAATCTATGTGATTTGGAACTTCTGATATTGTGTTATCTATGGCACTGTTTGGAGATATTTCTATAATTGTGTCATTCTTCGTCTGGACCGACCCATTGTGTGCCAGGTCCGAGAGGTTTGCTGAGCATTACTTAGCAAATGTCTTGGTGCACAGGGTGACCCCCGGGGGGACGGGGAGGTCAGGGGGGCGCTGAAAGTGCTGCCAGTGGTTTCAATGCTCTCTTAAAGAAGTCCAGAACCGATCTTTGTGCTGTTTTCTTAGCTGGCATGCCCTGTTTTGTTGTTACTTTAGCACTGTTCCTGTTTGGGAAGCTATCTATTGATCTACAGATCAAAGCTTTGTGCCGAACCAGAGAGTAGGGAGTGTCTCTTTGGCAGAACCTTTAAGCCGCTCATTGTAATACAGTTTCAAGGTGTTAGGCGACCACATGGGCGGGGCATTCAGGACTGTAGAAAGGCTAAGCATTAGCCCCCTCTGGGGCTGATTTCCATGACTTTTCCCGGGGAGCTTTTGATAATGTTCTCGATAGCCCTAAATCAGAAGCAAGTCTGGCCATGAGATGCCTTTCCACTAGTTTAAATTGTCGGTGGAAAGAAATAAGCTAGATATTTTCCTGGTATGCAAATGCAGGCCTGGTCTTTTTGATGCGGCTGAGCGCTGTCTTGTGCTGTTCTTGGTGGACTTACATAATTTAGACATTGCTTGTGTCGGCCTGGAGTTTGGAGGCACGTGTCTATCAATAGGAATGAGTTTGAGGTCGAGAAAGGCACTAGAGGCAATGTTGACTGTATTGCAGGCTGTATTGCAGGCATATGTGTCAGCCTCTGTGTTACTAAAGTAAGTGAAGATAAATAAGGTAGATGAAATGGGCAGGGCAGAGTAGGTGACAGCAGTTTGTAGTTGCAGTTGAATTTAGATCTTCAAAAATAGCGTGCCGCTGGCAGAGCAAGCAGGGTCTGAGCAAAATCTGGGTGGAGGAGGGCTAAACACTCAAGGGGTTGAGGTTAAGGGTTCGGTGCAAGGTTCTCTAGACCCCTTCAAACCGCACCCAGCAGTAGCTGGACAGCTTCTGCAAGGTTCTGGGGCACACTCTTGGCGGTGGCTGACTATAACCACCACGCTTCGCCGTTCCCAGTTCTCCCCTTGCCGTTGCATCATCTGGGACCCCTGTCCAGGAGCCCTCGAAGGTCCGCACAACCCACACTGCTGCTGTGGCTACACCCCCTTCTTGCATAGTGTGTCATACGTCACCTCTCTAGAATCAGTACCACTGCCTACCCTGAAGTTGAAGATAACTGCACAGACAGACAGAGGGCCCTTCCTCATCTGCTGCAGTCTGGACACAGAGGGAGATGCCGGAGGTGATGACAGCATCTGCTGCCATTTTCTTATGTAACACATCCTGTTCCTTGATTTACACACTTGTATAATTTGTTGTCAGTGAGCAACGTGTGTATGCAATGTAAAACGCCTTACACTGAGAAGAATAGTGCTATAAAAGAATTAAAAACTATTTAAAAAGTGCTAATTAAACTGTTAATCTTGTGATTACTCTTGCATGAATAAAGTAATCACTCTTTGGAACAGGTTTCACTGCAGAGAAAGGGACTACTTTTGGGTGTATACAAACATTGTGCATATGCTTTATAGAGTCACTCAAAGTGAAAGTGAAGGGAACCCATGCTATATGCGCTGGTGGGCAGAAGCAAAATGTAAATGGCAAAGAAAGTAACTGACCAATGGATGAAGCCTGCTGATCAAAAGCATTTTTATATATATGTATTTATGTATAAATACATATATATTCACAAAAAAACAAAGGGTTAGAGGGACATTATAGTTAGGAAATTAGGAAATAGAATTAAAAAAAACCTTAGAAACTCACAAGAAATAAACAAAGGCTACAGGGGCGTTATAGTTAGGTTCAGATTTTACACACGCAAAACCATAGAAATTCATCAGTTATAGTTATCTCAAGTAACTAAAACTCATGCCCTAAGATAACCATAGCTCGTGGTTTGGAAAGAACTGAGTAAAACTTAACAAATGGACCATATTCCCTGTTACTGTGTAGACCCACATTGTGGGACCCTCAAGTTCTGGTTTGGACAGCCAAGCCAGCAGCAGTCCTGCTTTACCTCTCTTGTTATGTGACCTGGTTTGATACTCTTTTTAGTCAAAGCTTCTGAATCTTTTGGGGAACTATCTGAGTTTCTTTCTTACATCTAACAATCCTCCTCCTGAAAACGTGGATTTCCAGGAATTGTTATCTCTATGCTCCTGACTTCCTGTTATGTTAAACAAAGTCTTCCTGCCCCTGTAACTTTATTTATATAGTGCCAGTGATCACCATCTTAAAGACATCCTATTCAACCAAAACATTTGTGGCAATGCCTTCGTTATTACTGAAGTAATACCATGTCTCATAATTTCACATGCCCCTAATTGCTGGGTCCTCAAAGTCTATGACCTGTAGTGACCGCATAGCAATCACCGTCCTCAGTATTCCCCACTGAATGGCAATCAAAAGGGAATTGTGGCCCGATGTGCCTTACATAAGAATGTTGCCTGTGTTACGGTAGATTGTACCAGGGTGGCACTATCCATCCTGTCCAGGCTAACATGCAAGTTATAGATCTGAAAGTGCTAAGAGCACTCTTTGCCTTTAGGATTAACAAACACCATCTGTTGAAAATTAGGGAAGCATACATTAGCCAGTACAAAGTCCAGCCCATCAAGCCTGCCACTGAGTATTACATATCTTCTTTCCTTACCTTCTAGGGATTTGGTAACATGAAATGGGACACCAGAGTGGATCCACACCAAGATGCCCTCAGCATATGTCAAATAGCGCATGTAGTAGAATTACCACTCCAGCGTTTTTGCTGCATTATACCCTTCATCTGTGTGATGTAAGTCTCTTGCAGAAAATCAATCTGCACTCTTCTTCTCTTAATCTATGTCTGAATTTTATACCTTTGCAAGGGGTTGTACATCCCGCTAATATTCCAGGAGAGGAATTCTTATTGTGTAAGCTTACCCATAAGTGCATAAGTTAGTGTGCGGTGTTCAAGTTTACACTTGCAACTGCACCTAGAGGGAGCTAAACATGTTGTGCAGCACCAACTCGCCAGGTATAATCGCCAATCAGAGTCACTGCAGTCCCCTGATGCTCTCCCTTCGAAGACCCATATGACAACTCAACTATAAGCAACTACAACTTCCCCACCCCAGGACTGAATGGCACTGATCTCTTATCCACAATCAAAATCTAATGGTCCTTTGTGCACTGGCCCACATTCACTACTTGGAGTTGATGCAGTGTAAGTCGGGGTAGCCCTTGAGTCTTTGTATTCAAATTCTCCTCAGGCCACACACAAGTTTTCATACCAACTAATAGTAACCTGTGAGAATTAACATCAGTAGCACCATAAGTGTCAGCCAGGTTCACTTCCTCGGGCCATTCTCCTCTTTAAAGGCTCAAACTAAAGCAGATCAGTTGCCTATCTTGGTGTCTCCATCAGCCAAAGTGGGCCATTTTACACAATGGAGGTCGAGTTCATATCAGAATTTGAGCACTCTCCTGTGGTTTCTGCTGACCCTTCCAGCGAGCCATTTTCGAGCTGCAGCTACCACCACCTCTTCTCTTTCACTTTGGGCTTGTTGTCTTAATGGCTTCCCATTATGGCTCCTTCTGCTCCTTGAGATTTTTGTCTGTTTTGTTTGGCACTGGTTGTAGGGGCACTGACTATCTGCCCTGGTAGCATGTAGTTTAGACCATTCCCAGGCCTCCTGTGTGATAGTGAAGAATTGTATGCCATTGTCAACTATCACCTTTAGTTTGGCTAGGAAGACTAGTGAATGCTTCCTCCCAGTTCTATGAGCGTTCACTTTACTTCAAGATGTTTTCTGTTGTGGCACCGCTGTAAGTTTTCCTCTTGATCTGGGAAGATCATTAATTTATTACTGTCCATCTCACAGTAGCCATTGTCTCCCACCTTCTGAAATATGAGATGTTATACTTATTGAACAAAATTGGGTTATTGGTTGAGGGGGAGAAAGCCCCACTCAGAACAACCACAGTCCTTATCAAGGTGAACCACAATAGTCACTAAATTAAACTGTGCTTAACCCACTGGTAGCTTGGCACAAACCAGTCATCCTTAACTTAGAGGTACATTGTGAAGTATTTAAACACCACACAAAAAACCCAAGCAATTAAAAAAGCAGAGTAAATATTAATAAATAAAATGAGACCAGAATGACAAAAATCCAATCAGTAGAACCAGAGATATTTAATTTTAAAGTGGCAAAGCACCACTTGTGGTAATCTGGCAATGATAGACCTGGGGAAAGGCACAAGTTCAGGTCAATAGAGAAGGGATTCCGGTCATATACACAAACTAAGTTAGTCCCACTGAAAAGGTTACCTTCGATCAGGGTTTTTCTACAAGTGTGGCTAATCACCCGTCAGGGTCTCGAGGTGCTGGAGGGTAGTAGGAGCTCAGTTGAAGAGCCAGGTATTGAGGTCCTTCTTGAATTGAGGTAGTGAGGGTGATTGCCTGAGGTGTAGTAGAAGAGCGTTCCAGGTCTTTGAGGTGAGGTAAGGGAAAGATCTTCCTCCAGCCAAGTTCTTTCATATCCTTGGTGTTGTAGCGAGGGCCAGTGGGGCGGAGCATGGTGTCTGGTGGGCATGTGGAAGGTCAGGCAGTGGTTGAGGTATGCACGTCTGATGTTGTTGAAGGCCTTTAAGGCATGTATGAGGAGCTTGAAGGTCATTCTTTTGTTGATTGGGAACCAGTTCCCAGGTGACTGGAGATGTGGCTGTGGCAGGGGATGTCCAGGATGAGTCTGGCTGAGGAGTTCTGGACTCTCAGCAGTTTCTTTTGGAGTGTTAGGGTGGTGCTGGCATAGAGTGTGTTGCCATAGTCTAACTTGCTGCTGACAAGCACCTGGGTGACTGTTCTCCTGGACTCGATTGGGATCCATTAGAAAATCTTTCAGAGCAGGCGGAGTGTGTGGAAGCATGAGGACGAGATGGCATTGAAGTGGTGGCTCATTGAGATCGAGGAGTCAAAGATGATGCCAAGGTTGCATGTGTGGTCGGTGGGAGTTGGGGGGTGCAAAGCTTTGAGGGCCACCAGGAGTCATCCCAGGTGGAGGGGAGGAACCCAGGATGACGTCCTTGGTTTTGTCCGAGTTGAGTTTCGGGCAGCTGTCCTTCATCCAGGCAGTGACTGCCTTTATTCCATTGTGGAAGTTGCTTTTTGTGGTTGTAGGCTCATTGGTGAGGAAGAGAATCAGCTGGGTGTCGTCGGCGCAGGAGACAATATAGAGTCCGTGGATTCTGACGATGTTAGCGACCGGGGCCATGTAGATGTTGAAGAGGGTGGGGCTTAGAGAGGAGACTTGAGGAACTCTGTAGCTGATCTCTGTCAGTTTTGAGGAGAATGGTGGGAGCCTGACTCTCTAAGTTCAGCCGGTGAGGAAGGAGTGGATCCACTAGAGAGCTTTGTTGCGGATGTCACCGTTGTGGAGTCTAGTGCAGATGGTGTGGTGGGAGACATTGTCGAAGGTGGCAGAGAGGTCCAGGAGGATGAGGGCTGTGGTTTCGCCTTGGTCGAGGAGAGTACGGATGTCATCTGTTGCTGGTAGGAGTGTGGTCTCGTTGCTGTGGTTGCTTCTGAAGCCTGATTGGGAGGTCAAGGGTGTGATTGCTTTTGATGAATTTGGCGAGTTGGACGTTGATGGCCTTCTCAATGACCTTGGTGGAGAAGGGGAGCAGAGAGATAGGTCTGTAGTTCTTTAGGTCCGTCGGGTCAGCAGAGGGTTACTTCAGCAGTGGGTTGATGGCGGAGGGAGGTGGTGAGTTGGCCTTCGTAGACCTTGTTCCAGCTTCTTCGTGGTTTTGATGGGTGGGGTGGTGTTCAGTGGGTTTGGTGAATGATAAGTGGATGCAGTGGTGATCGGCCCAGTGCAGTTCAGAGGCGTGGGGGATGAGGATGTTGTTGATGGCGGAGAAGATGGGGTTGAGCGTGTGTCCTGCTGAGTGAGTTGGCAAAGTGACCAGTTGTTTGAGTCTCAGGGTGGCGAGGTTCTTTAGTAGGGAAGATGTGTTGAGCAGATGGAAATTGAGGTTGCTGACGAGGACGTAGTCCATTGAGGTGAGAACGTTCTGTGCCATGAAGTCGGCTATGGATGCGCTGACAGGGGGATTGGGTCTTAGGGGTCTGTAGATGAAGGTGCAGCAGAGGGTGGTGTTCGGGTTGGTCTGGATCTGGAAGTGGGGGGGGTGCTCCATGCCGGGGGAGTGGTCGTTGGTGCTAGTGGTGAGGTGGAGGGTGTTTCTGTGAATGATGACGATGACTCCTTCCGGTCGGTTGATGCAGTCCTTGGGGGTGATTCTGACCCCGGCGGTCTTAGACCGCCGGGGCCAGGGTCGGCGGGAGTACCGCCGACAGGCCGGCGGTGCCCCGCAGGGCATTCTGACCGCGGCGGTAAAGCCGCGGTCAGACCGGCAACACTGGCGGTCTCCCGCCAGTGTACCGCTGCCCTGTTGAATCCTCCAAGGCGGCGCAGCTAGCTGCGCCGCCGAGGGGATTCCGACCCCCCCTACCGCCATCAGCGGACCGCCAGGAACCGGATGGCGGTACGGGGGGTCGCGGGGCCCCTGGGGGCCCCTGCAGTGCCCATGCCACTGGCATGGGCACTGCAGGGGCCCCCGTAAGAGGGCCCCTACAAGTATTTCACTGTCTGCTTGGCAGACAGTGAAATACGCGACGGGTGCAAATGCACCCGTCGCACCTTCCCACTCCGCCGGCTCGATTACGAGCCGGCATCCTCGTGGGAAGGTCGTTTTCCCCTGGGCTGGCGGGCGGCCTTTTGGCGGCCGCCCGCCAGCCCAGGGGAAAACTTGAAATACCCGCTGCGGTCTTTTGACCGCGGCGCGGTATTTTGGAGGGCGGAATTCTGGCGGGCGGCCTCCGCCGCCCGCCAGAATCAGAATCACCCCCCTTGTGTATGATTTTGTAGCTGTTGCGAATGGCTGTGGCGATGTCTGGGACTAAGGTTGGGGTCATCTAGGTTTCTGTGAAGAAGGCAACGTCTGGAGAGATGGAGCCTACCAGGTCCCACATCTCCACTACATGTTTGATGAGGGAGCGGGTATTGGGAAGGATGCAGCTGAGGTGGATGGCTCCAGTACTGGGTGGGCTTGCAGTTTGAGGATCCGGTGTGCGGAGGCGGGAGAAGGTACAGTTGCAGCAAGTGAACAGGCCTTTAGTGTCCTTTGGCGATGCAAAGTGGCAGGCAGAGGATCCTCGGGAGTGAAAAGTGCAGTTCGCAGTGGAAGGAGCCACGAGGAGCAGGGTGAGTGTCACGGATGATCGTCGCTGTAGTGGGAACAGCAGGCCAGATGAGTGGAGTGTGAAAAACCAGTTGGGCATCACAGACAG
Organism: Pleurodeles waltl; assembly: GCF_031143425.1. Lineage (NCBI taxonomy): Eukaryota > Metazoa > Chordata > Amphibia > Caudata > Salamandridae > Pleurodeles > Pleurodeles waltl. The sequence goes on from NC_090445.1 coordinate 335,360,398, forward strand.
TCGTTGCTGGAGCTTTGCATTGACGATCACTGAAACATGTTGTTGCCGTATCGAGAAGAGCAGATCTTGTATTGCCGGGCATTGCTGTAGTATGAAGAGTCAGGATCATCGTATGCAGCAGAGTCTTGGAATGAATGGGCCTTTTAATGGTTGCCCGGAGCCCAAAACCTCAGGATTTCATCTTTCCACCTAGAGGACATGTCAGCCAAGGGATTAGGACTTAGGAGGCTACTCTTGGGGTTCAGGAACTCAGACCAGTAGAGACCAGCAGGGCTCAGGCAGGTCCAATTGCAGGTACAGGCAAGGCTAGTGCAGCAGGTTAGTTTGTCAGTTGCAAAGAGGCCTCAGGAGCTTGTTGTGTCCCTGTAGCTCAGTACAGAAGTATAGCCAGCTGACCCTGGAGTCGCTCAGGTAGCTTGGGATGAAGAAAGTAAGTCCAGTCTTCATTCTCAGAGATCAAGCAGCAGGCCACCGGAAGCAGGGCAGTCCCCCAGGTAACAAGGCAGCTCTCTAACAGCAAGGCAGTCCTCTGGGGAACAAGGCAGCCTTTTCTCTTGTAATATCTGCAGGTCCAATAGTGTACTGAAGTGATGTTCTGAGGGTCCAATATTTATACTTGGTGCTAGCCTTTGAAGTTGGGGAACATCCTGGGCTACCCTCACATCTGGTTTTGGAAAGTTCTTTCCTTCTCCTGCCAAGGCTCCAAGAAGTCTGGGGTGACAAAAAGCTACTGTGTCTGTGTGCTCTCGAGGCAAGCCCTTTGAAGTGTAAAGGAGGCTGGGACAGCTCCGCCCGAGTCGTCCTGGCAGGATGCTTATCTTGTCCACATTTAATCCCTTTTGTCTCAGTGTCAGGGAGGAATACGCAAAACCCAGCAGTAAAGTAATTCACAGTTATGTGACCCAGGGCACTGGCAGCAGACACTAAGGGCCATATTTATACTTTTTGACGCAAAACTGCGCTAATTCAGTTTTGCGTCAAAAAAATTAGCGCCGGCTAACGCCATTCTGAAGCGCCATGCGGGCGCCGTATTTAATCAATGACGTTAGCCGGCGTTAGCCGCCGGCGCTGCCTGGTGTGCGTGGAAAAAAACGACGTACACCAGGCAGCGCCGGCGTAGGGGGATATGGAGCTTGGGCACCAAAAAATGGGGCAAGTCAGGTTGAGGCAAATTTTTCGCCTCAACCCGATTTGCGCCATTTTTTTCGACTCCCAACCCCCATAGAAATGACTCCTGTCTTAGCAAAGACAGGAGTCATGCCCCCTTGCCCAATGGCCATGCCCAGGGGACTTCTGTCCCCTGGGCATGGTCATTGGGTATAGTGGCATGTAGGGGGGCACAAATCAGGCCCCCCTATGCCACAATTTTTTTTTTTTAAAACACTTACCGGAACTTACCTTAATGTCCCTGGGATGGGTCCCTCCAGCCTTGGGTGTCCTCCTGGGGTGGGCAAGGGTGACAGGGGGTGTCCCTGGGGGCATGGGAGGGCACCTCTGGGCTCCTTCCGAGCCCACAGGTACCTTAACGCCTGCCTTTTACAGGCGCTAAAAAACGGCGCACAAGCGGCCGTACGTCATTTTTTTTGACCCGCCCACTCCCGGGCGTGAATTTTGCCCGGGAGTGTAAATACGGCGCACATGCCGCGGAGTCAATTTTTTAGACGGGAACGCCTACCTTGCATATAATTAACGCAAAGTAGGTGTCCACGCTAAAAAATGACGCTAACTCCATGGACTTTGGCGCCAGGTTGTGAATCTTCCAAGTTGTAGCTGTTTCAGCTTACACGCTCTCGGCTGGACCAGTCAGTAATGAAGTAATAGCGACATTCCTGCTGGTCTGAGGTGCATCTTTTAGTGACTTGTATCACCTCACATTTGCCTTTGTGCCAGGGCTAGCATTTTGTCCAAGGTGCCCACATTAAGCCTTAGGTGTCCGATTTTGCCAAGAATTACGAAAAATTTGTCAGTGTCAGAATTTCGCCATTAATGCCATCCATATACCATGGGTGATACTTTAGAAAATATCTCCAGTATGTCAGGGCCAGTATTTTGTTGTGCTTACCCCCGCCCATATTCCACAGTTGACTTCACTAATGTCAAGAATTAACTCCAATGAGCGAGCACTGGCATTTTGCCACCCCAGTGCAAAGAATTTCCTCAAGTATGCTAGCAGTATTTTTCCGCATGTGGGTCATATATCAGTCAATCAATCATAGCATTTGTAAAGCGCACTACTCACCCATTAGGGTCTCAAGGCGCTGAGGGGTGGGTGTGCTGCTGCTACTGCTCGAACAGCCAGGTCTTGAGGTGTCTCCTGAAGGTTAGCTTGTCCTGTGTCTCTTGCTGGTGGATAGGAAGGGTGTTCCACGTCTTGGCGGTGAGGTGGGCGAACGTTATGCCACTGGCGGTCATTCTATGGATGCGGGGAATTGTGGCGAGGGCAAGGGCAGCAGAGCAAAGCTGGCGGGTCGGGATGTAGAAGGTGAGTCGTCTGTTGAGGTATTCTGGTACGGTGTTGTGCAGTGCTTTGTGAGCATGGGTGAGGAGCTTGAAAGTGATTCTCTTGTTGACGGGGAGCCAGTGCTGTGGGCTGTGATATGGATGTCACGGGGATGTCAAAGATGAGCCGTACGGAGGCGTTCTGTATGCGTTGCAGTCTTTTCTGGAGCTTGGCTGTGGTTCCTGCATAGAGGGCATTGCCGTAGTCCAGTCTGCTGCTTACGAGGGCTTGGGTGACCGTCGTTCTGATTCCGGTGGGGATCCATCTGTAGATCTTCCGAAGCATGCAGAGGGTGTTGAAGCAGGCGGAGGAGACAGTGCTGACTTGCTGGGTCATTGATAACGATGAGTCCAGGATGAACCCCAGGTTGCGTGCGTGGTCGGTGGGTGTCGGTGCGGTTCCCAGTGTGGCAGGCCACCAGGAGTCGTCCCAGGCGGAGGGGGTAGAGCCGAGGATGAGGACCTCAGTCTGGTCAGAGTTCTGTTTCAGGCAGCTGTTCTTCATCCATTCGGCGATGGCCTTCATTCTTTTGTGGAGGTTGGTTATGGTGGTGGCGGGGTCCTTGGTGAGGGAGCGGATCAGCTGAGTGTCATCAGCGTATGAGACGATGTTAAGGTTGTGTGATCGGACGATGTTTGCGAGCAGTGTCATTCAAATATTAAAGAGGGTGAGGGATGACCCTTGGGGTATGCAACAGATGCCCTTGGTGGCTTCAGAGCGGAATGGGTTCTGTCAGTGAGGAAGGAGGTGATCCAGTCTAGGGCTCTGTCGCAGATCCCTGCGTCATTGAGGCCTTTGCATAGGATGTGGTGGCAGACGGTGTTGAAGGCAGCTGAGAGGTCCAGGAGGATGAGGGCTGCGGTTTCGTCATTGTCAAGTAGGGTCCTGATGTTTTCAGTGGCGGCGCTGAGGGTGGTTTCAGTGCTGTGGTTGCTGCGGAATCTGGATTGGGACGAGTCCAGAGTGTTGTTCTCCTCGAGGAAGGGAGTCAGTTGTCTGTTGACAATCTTCTCATTGTCTTTTGCCAGGAAGGGGAGCAGGGAGATGGGCTGGAAGTTCTCGAGGTCCTTTGGGTCCGCCTTGGGTTTCTTAAGGAGGACGTTGATCTCAGCGTGTTTCCAGCTCTCCGGGAAGGTAGGAGTCTTGAAGGAGCTGTTGATGATCCTCCAGAGTTGGGGTGCGATGACGGAGCTGGCTTTTTTGAAGATGTGGTGAGGGCAGGGGCCGGATGGTTAGCCGGAGTGGATGGTGTTCATGATTTCGCTGGTGTCGTCATCGTTGATGTGGGTCCAGGAGAGCAGGAAGTTGGTTTGGCTTGGGGGCGTAAAGTCTGTGGTGTTGGTGATTGATGGGGGGCCTGGGTATTGAAGCTGTCATGGATGTCTGCGATCTTGCGGTAGAGGAAGGTGGCTAGGGAGTCGCAGAGGTCTTGCAATGGTGGGATGTCATTAGCTTTGGAAACAGGTTTGGAGAGTTCCTTCATGATGTTAAAAAGCTTCTTATAGCTGTGTAATGTTGTCAATGCGTTCTTTGAAGGAGGTTCTTTTGGCAGTTCAGATTAGTTGGTGGTGTCTACGGATGGCGTTCTTGAGGGCTGTGTGGTTGTCCGGTGTCTGTTCTTGGTGCCACTTCTTTTTTGAGACTTCGGCATGTTTGCTTGGATTCTTGGAGGTCGGTGGTGAATCAGATGGCCTTTCTGTCGGTGCCTCTGTTTGAAGGTTTTTTCATCGGGGCAAGAGTGTTGGCACAGTCGTCGATCCATTGCCTGAGGTTGCGGGCGGCTGTGTCGGTGGTGTCGATTGGTGTGTTCCGGGAGAGGATGGTGATCAGCTGGTCTTCGGTGACCTTGTTCCAGCTGCGATGGGTAATCCGCAGCGGGTGGTGGTGCGCTGTGGGTTTCTCAGAAGGTAAGTGGATGCAGCGGTGGTCGGTCCAGTGGAGTTCGGTGGTGTGGTTGAAGGAGAGGTGTTTGCTGGAGGAGAAGTTGGGGTCGAGCGTGTGTCATGCGGAGTGGGTGGGTATCATGACAAGCTGCTTAAGTCCGAGGTTGTCGAGGTTGTCGAGCAGGGTGGTGGAGTTATGTCTTTTTATAGGGAAAAAAGAAAAGAGTGAGAGGAAAACTTGCTTGCAGAAACATATTGTTATGTTATCAGAGGCGTGGATATCGGAGACCGAAACTTTAAAAGATTTTAAGGGAATAGAAAATCCAACCACCAAGTGATATTGACACAAATATCACCGACTTAATGAGTAAAATAACTGAAATTAAAAAGACGAGCATCCAGAGTTGAAGAGAAAAAGGGGAAAACGAGAAATATTTCTAGATATAATATAATAAAGTAAGATGACATACCAGAAATGTATGTCTATTTACATTATCCAACGCTCTAAACGGTCCCATAGATGAAGTATATTTAATAATTGCGTAGCGGGATTAGCCCAAAAGTAGTGTGTATCTCAAGTCAGGAGATATACGTGACCATGATAAGTCTAAAAAACGAAATATATCATAAAAAGGAAATTGTTTATGTCTGGGAAACCACAAAAAACAGACCTCTGGAATACATGCAAAGAAATCCACCTCTCGTTGTCGTTGGTGTTCTTGAGGTGGAAGTTCAGGTCCCCAAGGAGTATGTAGTCTGTGGATGTGATGGCGTGCGTGCTGACAACATCGGTGATGGAGTCGCTGAACTGCTGTCAGGGTCCGGGGGTCTGTCGACGAGGGTCCCTCTGAGGGTGGTGTTTGGATCGGTGTGGGTCTGGAAGTGTAGGTGTTCGGCGGCGCTGAGGGTGTCTTCGGTGCTGGTCGTGATTCTGAGGGTATTCCTGTGGACGATGCCTCCTCCTGGTCTATTGGTGCAGTCCCTACGGGTGATCTTGGAGCCGTCCAGGATGGCTATGGCAATGTCGGGCGCTGAGGAGGGGTTCATCCAGGTCTCGGTCAGGAAGGTGACGACCGGGGAGGTTGAGTCGAGTAGGTTCCAGAGTTCGATGGCGTGTTTGTGGACAGAGCGGGTGTTGAGTAGGATGCATCTGAGATGGCTGTGTCCTGCCCTGGCGGGCGGGTCGTTGGCATGGAGGCTGGTGAAGGTGCAGCTCCAGCAGGAGAAGGGCCCGCAGGTGAGCCTCAGGGTGGCCTGGTGGCAGACGGATGAGCGGCTGGTGTTGAGTGCGTGTAGGGTGATGGCATTGTAGCGGCGCCATGTGTCGTGACGGTGGGTGGAGCTAGAACCCGGGGCTCTGCCACTGGGCACGGCCCAGGCATGGACGGGAACAGACAGGCTTGCCTCAGGTGCACCTTTGGTGCCCCAGTGGTGCGCCCGCTGCGTGTGGTCGCACAGCAGCCACCATTAAGTAGGGCGAGGGGGAAGAGAGGACAGTTGGGAGGTAGGAGCAGGGGTGGAAAACAGTGTGAAAAAAAGGGGACAGGGCCGCAAAGGCAGCAGTGGCGGGGATACAGCATGAGAGAGAGAAGGGGGTGGGGCCGCAGGGGCAGCAGCAGTGGGAGAGAGGGGGGAGAGCGAGAGTGAGAGAGAGAAAGCAGAGTTAGAGGAGAAAGAAACGGGGAGGAGAGAGTGAAATGTAGAAAGCGAAAGACAAAAGGAACACAAAAGGGACAGAACACGGAAGGAAAAGCATGCAAAGAGTGAAACAGAGGCAGAAGAGGAAAAAAGGAAAAAGAGGCAGAGGTCAGCCTAATAGAAGAGCAGAGCTCACCCACTAGACACCAGGGATGAGGTGCAGGCAGAAGCCTGCAGGTGGAGGAGGGCCTTGAACTCCTGACAGAGGTCAGAGTTCAGAGGAACGAAGGGCTCTACTTGCCTGTGGAGCTACAAGGAGGCAGAGCAGTTCACTGTCTAGGTACCATGCATTAACTCTAGCATGTCAGTAGCAGTATTTTACCATGGGCGCTCATTATGCTAAAAATGACTTCCTGAATGCCAGTACTAGTATTTAGTCACAGGTGCCTGTCAAGTTAAGTATTGCCCACAGTATGCCAGAGCTAGTTTTTTTCTATGGGTGGCTCTTATAAGCTTAGAATTGCTTTCAGTATGTCAGCATCAACAGCAAACTTGCAGCCATAACAGTACATTCTCACTCACTTATGTTCACTCACTATTGCTCATCTTCACTCTCACTCACTCACTCATTCTTAGTGTGACTAACTCGAACTGTCTCATTCACACTCTTATTCTCACTTCTTCATTCTTACTCCCTTCACTTATTCTCACTCCTTGGCTGGCTTATTCATTCACACCCACTTACACTCACTCACATTCACTTTTACTCTCACTCACTCATAGTCACTGACACTCATTCATTTACTCAATATTTCTTACACATTCTGACTCACTCATTCTTACTCACAGTTACATTTACTCACTGTCGCTCTCACTCATTCTCACACTCATTCTCTCTAACACTCATCCTTATTCAGTCTCACCTGCCCACTGGCCATCACCCTTACTCTCACTCACTTACTGGCACTCAATCTCACTCACTACTTTACAATCACTTTCCCTTACATACATGCTCTCACATACAAACAGGCACACATTCGCACATACATACACTTTATCACACAAACACACTTTACCTTTCAAGCACACACATATTTGAAAGCATTTTTCTACTTACTACAGCTGCCAGGCAAAATGTTGTTTCAGTCCCTGGTTCTTCAATTTTTATTACACTAATGGTGACTTACAGACTATTACTTGCTATTAGAGTCATAAAAATGGGCTGAAAACAAGGAGAACAGAGCCCAGACACCCATGAGCTTGAAACACTATTGTGTTCTTGCCACTGATTTTATGACCTGTGAGCCCACTGGCCATAAAGACAGTGCCATGGGATACAGGGTGCAAGCCAGGGGCTGCAACTGAAACTCCTGGCAATCCCTAAATGAGGTCCATGTATGCGGTGAATCCTCCCATCACCAGCATTGCCAGTGTCTTGTCTGCTTCAACAGCAACTCTCAGACAGGTAAGCCCATTGTTCTGCACATTTGTCCAGTCAGCGTCCTTGACTGCTCTCCTATTCCATTCCTGAGACCCTCACCTTGCCACCACAGACACTAGAGTGCTGCCTTCTAACAGTGCAATTATTTCACCGCATTTTGTTAGAATCCGCTATCAATATCTTTTTTTTCCTGTTTTTTCCTCAGGTTTTCCTCTCCCTATTGAGCACACAGGACCTACTGTAAGTCTTCTCAGTTTTCTCTTGTGAAAGGTGTGATGTAGGGGGTTTGTGAGAAATGTGCGTAATTTGCTTTTTGCGTAATTCTACACAATTGTGGGAAAGTACATTAAATGATGTGTTATTATGTGAAATGCAAAACCGGCATGTGGCCCTATGTATAAGTGTGGAATGCATCCTCACGTCCATTTTGCATGCAAGGACGTATTTCCTGCTAAGAAAAAGTCCACAAAAAAGACAAGTGTTACAAAGAGGAGCTGCTCATGTTTTGGCCATTTATGTTGTTCTTGTGTGCATGCACCAAACTTTTGCGGGAAATGGCATGTAATTATGTGACATAGGCCCTCATTACAACCTCGGCAGTCTTTCAAAAAGACCACCGATGCTGCAGGTGACAGAATACCGCCTGTGCCAGCGGTATTTCTGGCTCCCTATAATGACTTTTCCGCTGAGCCAGCGGATGGTAACATTGTTACCGTCCGCTGGCCCAGCGGAAAAGTCACATCAACATTGCTGCTGGCTCGTAATAGAGCCGGCGGCAATGCTGATGAGCAGCGGGTGCAGTAGCACCCGTTGCACTTTTCACTGCCCAAAATTCAGGCAGTGAAATGCGCGACGGGGCTATGCCTGGGGGCCCCTGCACTGCCCGTGCCAATTGCATGGGCAGTGCAGGGTACCCCAGGCGCACCCCAAGTCCCCCTTACCACCAGCCTTTCGATGGCGGTTGGGGACTCATTATCCGCAGGGCAGCGGTGGGGATTTTGACCGCCAGGCTAGAGCCTGGCGGTATAGTGGAGGGGCCAAAGGTATGGCCGTGGCTATTGCGCCACGGTCATAATAGTTGGAGTAACACTGCCAGCCTGTTGGCGGTGTTACCGCCAGCTTACTGTCGGCCGCCAGGGTCGTAATGAGGCCCATTATGTCGATTGAGGCAGCTGGCTAAGAGATCAGATGAAAAGCTGTATCTTGTCATGGGCTCCAGGCCACACCTCCAGCCTTTGAAGGCATGCCTGCCAAGTTGATTTCAGCATGAGTTGACTGGAAAGATGGGAAGACGTTTCCCTAGAAGGTTGAAAGCATGAAAGCTTGATTTGGAGACCATGTTGATCTGTCTCTTAAATGTGAGATATTCATCTAGTAAGATGCTTAGAGACCTGAAGTCGGTGGCATTGGCGCTGTTTATGCTTGCATGTTAGTAATAGGAACGTTTTATTGCCAACTTCAAAAAGCTGCAACTCATCCACTGCTGAATGGGCAATCAGCAGTTCTTAATTTTGATCAGCGATATAGAGCGCTTTTAATTCAAACGAGAAACATAAGTGCGAATAATATAACATAATGGCTTGTGCCCTTGATGCACCTTCTTCCAAGGTTTCAAAAACATGGAAGCTGTCCCCATTAAGGTAACGTGCTTCTTTTCCATTAATGAACCCGTCAGATGTATTACATTTTCTACCTCAGGGTGCTAATTTCTAAAATTATTCAAAGGCTGATCATTTACTGGCACAGTGAGGCCTCTAACAGTCGCTTAGCTTTATAAAAAATAACGTTGCATTCATCAGCATTGGACATCTGTAGATTCAGATGCTGGATGTGTGTATTTATATATTTAATCAGTGCTGAACTTGCAAAAAAAGGGGCAGGTACCTACATTTTTACTTAGGGAGCAGTATTCTTATTCCCAATGGCACTCCTCCTTCCCCAAAAGACACCACTTTCAACACCCTGCTGGCTCCACCTATTTCCAACACAGGCCTTTTCCACTGCCTACGTATACAGTGCACTAAGTTGAAGTGCAGCGAGCAAGCAAAGCGAGCGAGCTTGCCTTTGTTAAGGGAGCGCTTGGCAGGGAGAGGTCTCCTCACCATAGAAATGTTTTGGATTGGAAAGTGGTAAAATAGTCCATTTTGCTGCCAGCTTTTTCATTTAAAGTGGCTAAAAATCATAACCTCTGAAAGGGCACTCATGAATTATTCCTGTACTTAAGTGATTCGATTCGGGGTAGAGCAAAGTTGGGGATGTGAGTAGGTGCTTTGTCTAGTGTTCTATCCCTCACTTGTTCAGTCCACTACATGCTTAACTTAGGTTAAGAGTGCCATGTGGGCAATTAAAAAAAATACCAAAATGCGTCCACGTACACCACATTGCAATTCATCACTCCTGTAATCAAGCATCACTCCCCACAGCGTTCCATTTTGCCTGCCGCTGTGTTTCAGTGCCTCAGCAGGGGTATGAAGTGCTGCACAATTGCAATTAAATTACAATATAATCATTTGGCATGTATTTTCTCAGTGCCTGTGTAAGTGTAATATAATGTCCCCCAGCTAACCTTCAAGGACCTTGCCAAGTTGTACTACTGAATATCGAGCCCACGAATATTGACACGCAAAAACATCACGGACAGAATCTCGAGGTAAAAAATATCGAAAGGTAAGTGCATATAGGGATATATATTTACTGCTCCTAACTCCACATCTATATATCTTGAATATATATATTACCAATGTACATATATGTGGAGTTATGTATAGAAATATGTACTGACTTACCATTTGAATCCGATGTTTTGTCCTCAATATTTGCATGATTTGATATTCTGGATTCGATATTCGGAGTGTACACCATCCTTCCAGTGCTTTACTTCAATTACACTTGTGCAAATTGATGTACAAAAGAGGTGATGGGGTAACTAGTGCTTTAAATGAGAGGAAAATGTTGGGGTGGAGCTGTCTGTAAAGAGTTGTATGTGTTTTTCTTTTAGAATAGCTTTCACCAGGTTGACAAAACTAACTTCCTAAAAGCCATTCTTTATTTTTGTTTTGTGGCTTTCAAGGAGAAGTTACCCCTCCCCCGAACCCTTCTGTTTTTTCAAGACCCTCTTCCCAGCCGTCCACAGTGCTTTCAGTGCCATCTTAATCAGTGACAAGGGCTGCTGTATTTTAAAACATTTTCATTGTTGAGAGCCATTCTATGGCAAAGGATCTAATGATGCCTGAAAATATGTCTGCTCCCAAGAATAACATAGGTCCTGCCTTAGATGTTGGCAGAGGGAATACTCTGTTACAAATGTGACGGCTATCCTGTCTGCCGTACTATGATCCCCGTAGGATACAATGGGATTGTAATATGCCAGATAGGATATCCGTCATGTTTGTGATGTAGTATCCCCCTCCACCGACATCGCAATCATGTCCCTAGTATCTAAGACCCCTTGAGCATAAGTGGATAAATCCGTAGCAGAGGCATTAACAATAATGTCAGCGTTTAGTGCTCATTACGACTGATAAACCTCAAGAAAATTAGTGGAAGAAATAGGAGGAACATAGAATGTGATCTCCTTACACAAGGAGAGCATCCATTCAGATGCATTACCCACACCGGATTAGTCCATTCAGTTCTGCAAGTCCTTTTGGTCTGAGCCGAGTCCACTGACCCTCTGCCTTGGGAGCTACTACTTTGGTGACTATCCTAAGGTGAGGAATCTCCAATTACAAACATCCATCAGAAGAACAAATTACTTACATTCCATAACACTGTTTCTGATGGATTCTCTAACTGTAAATCCTTCACTGTCCTCACAGCTCCCCATTCTGTACATTGGCCTCTGTTTAACATCTAGAATGGTCCCAAGTTAGTATTCAGCACACTATTACTAACAATTGTTCATGCTCTCTGTATGAAGATTTGGAAAGGGAACAGGCAAGAAACTAATGTCAGCCCGTAGAGATAGTGCTTGTATATGCAGCTTTTCTGCACTACATCTGTGGTGGTATGGTCATTGGAAAGCCACAAAACGCCACCTAGCGGCAAGAGGGAGCACTGCTAAAAACATCTCTGGATGTAGTCTGGGAGGTATTCTAAGGGGAGAAATCTGCAGTCTGTCCAAGTCTCCAACAGAAGGAGTATCCAATGTAAGTAACTTTTTCATGAATGCAGTACATTAATCGAAAACCAGTCACAGAAAAGAATGGGAGAAGCTGTTTCCTCGTAGCAGCTCGGTAATACTGAAACAAACAATGCTCCAGACTTCCATAGGATAGGAGATATCTTAATAACATAAGGTATTTAAAATAATGTCCTTCGTATTGGAACTGGAACCAAACACTGTTGAATGTATAGATGTTCCATGGTCTGTGGTGCTGATGTCTGCTATCAACGAGCAAAGGAGAAAGCGAGGGACAATTAGTGCTGTACGACAGTTGTAAATGTCATCTGCCCATGTTAGCTCCTGTAACCTGTTTCATTTATGTATAGTAGTTAAAGTCTTTACAGTGTGCTCGTGCCTGACACTGTAGATTTCTGTCTCTTGGGAACTTGTGGTTAAGCATTCCTCCCCCTTGTGTGGTTTAAGGTCTGTTTCCTTTTTCGCTCAAATCAGTGGAGCTGTGCTGATGATTGTGTTGATAGCCCCGACCACCTCTTGTGAAGTGTTTTTCCCTCATAATTCAGGGTTTACAGTGTAATTTTGTGTATTTCATATATGTTATATCTGCTAGAGAAGATTCACTGTAGCCCCTGTTAAACATTATATTGCCTCTCACAACTCAGTAGTTGCAGAGCAAGAAGTACAATCATCCTGAGTTATCAGTATTTGTGGAAGAAATCCTGCAGTCTGGAAGTAGGTCATTGTAGCCATTGCAGCAAATAGGCTGCAAATGTCAGTATACCTTTAGACGGTAGCGAATTCAGAAAAGCAGAATACTGAACCAAATGGTGAAGTGTTTTAATTTGGTTGACCAACAAACTAGCAGAATGGCTACATTCTTCACTCCCCCGTTGCTGTACTTGTGCCAGCCACGTCTCAGTTCAATGATGCCAGATGCTACCCTACAAGACTTCCTGCACCCCGTTCCCTGGACGATGGACATCTGATCCCTGAAAGAACATTCTGTAATTTTTTGGACCCCCGTTGAGCCCTGCAGTTTTGGATTTTTGTACTTTAGGAGCACTTCCTTGCAGGTGTTCCACTTGGTGCGCTTCTCCCATGTACATCCCTGTGCTTCCATATGTTCTGTGTCTATAATGTGCCTGTAGCTGGTTAGAGCTCACTAACTAGTTAGACTAACTACCCATTGGGGAAGCATTTCTCTATAATAGAACGCTCTCTTCAAAACTTTATGTCTAGGACTGGTGATTCCTAAGCAGTGGATCCCTGGGCGTTGAGCGCTGAGGATCTGACTTGAATTTAATTTACACTGGTGTGAGCAAAATTGACCCATACTGCTTTGGTATTGGTTGAATTGGGTTTGACTCAGCACAGTGTGTTGTGGTAATATTATAAATATGAAATGGCAGGTATGAATGATAATCGGGAAGATCTGTCAGTAGATTTGGCTGGGCTGCTGTATGTTACAAAGTGAAATTAATAAAATATGAATGTGACCTTACAACATGGCTCCTCACTGATACTTGGCTGATGAATCTGATAAACTGGTTAAGAAGGAATTTTCCTTATTTAAGTGGATTTTCTTTCTCGATTTGGACTATCACTACTGATTGGGGAAGCATTTCTCTATAATTGAGCGCTCCTCTTCAAGGCTTTGTTTTATGTCTAGAGCTCTCTTCAGGCTTTTTCAGGTTTTGTGCCTATGGTAGAGGAGGTGGAGCACTATACAAGAGCATCTATTGCTCAAGCTTTTCACAGCTTTGTATCAATACTGCATGGAGTGCATGGACTCCACTACCTTTATTACATGTATTTGCTCCTGTTTATTGCCTGACAAGGCAACTTGATGGAGGGCTTGCAAAACCACAACACCGTGCTAATCTCTCCCAGGTGCTCTGCAGGATGCAAAGCATGTGGCTGGTCATGGCAGGCCTGTCAATGACGCGTGCCATGACTTCATTATGATAGCCATGTGAAGGAGAGTGATGTTACATTTTAACACTATGCAAGTCTGTTATCTCAGTAAGGAATAAGAGCATCAAAGTGGAGAAGTTGAGATAGCCACATGTTCGAGAGTTCAAGTGTTTGCATGCTACATCTGTTTTGTCTAGGTAAACTGTGGGTGGAAATGGTGGCTCAGCTGTGCGCAGAATGTGGGGATGTCCACATTGTTTTCACTCTTTTGTTTATGTTTTTAATTGTTTCTGTAATTCAGAAGGACTAATTTAGAAGCACTTCCTTTAAGATAGCCATGTCCACATTACTGAAGCAAGTCTTCTTAGCAGGCATACAAATTCAGATAAAATATGCTCAAAAGACTTGGGGCCCAATTTAGAGTTTGGCGGACGGGTTACTCTGTCACAAACGGAATGGATATCCTGTCCGCCATATTATGATCTCTACAGGCTATTATGGGATCATAGTATTAGTGCTGGGATATCTATCACGAGTGTGACAGAGTAGCCCCATCCGTCAAACTCTGAATCAGGCCCTTGGTCTTGATTTTAAACATGAACGCTAGCATCTTCTCCCCAGCCAAGACAGAAGGCGAAATAGAAACTCAACCAACTTAGCTATGGAACATTTGGCTCAGGTTCGACAAATTTAGGCTAGACCATACTCCTACCTATACACTTAAGGGCAAACATGACGTCATTAACAGGGGGAACATTTTATGTCTACAATGTTATCTTGAAGGCTTCAAAGACATTATCTCGCCTGGGAAAATATAATAATAAAAAAAAACTTACCTTTATTGCTGTGCCGATCTGCTCCTCCATCCTCTACTGCAAGAACAGGCTACTAGCCTGCCTTGAGTATAATCCTAAAGCTGCTTTCATGCTGCTGGCAGCATGAAAGCAGCATTAGGATTAAACGGAGCACCCAGTCAAGGCACTCCGAGGCAGAGTGAAAGTCTCTGTCTGCTGCCTCCAACCCAGCAACGTAGTGCCTGTATTGCTGGGTTGGAGAGAGGCCAGTGCGCATGTGTGTTTGGCTGGCCCGAGACAGCTGCCCAAACAAACATATGCACTGAGGAGGAGTGCATTGCACTTCCCCTTCGTGCTCGTCACAGTCCTGTGGCCCCGCCCCTTAGACAAGAAAACAATAATAAATACAGTTTATTATTGTTTTCTTGTAAAAGTTTTGGAGCTGCTGCTGCTGGCGGGGTTGGGGTGTGGGAGGGTGACGCTCCTCTGCCACCCCTGCTTGGCTGGTAGATGAAAAAGTGGCAGGAATACCTTTACCATAGTTGTCGCTGAGGATTTTAATACCACCTATGAGCCCAGGGATGACTACACAGCAATTTTTGTATAAAAAGATGAAGGAGGGGGCATACCTACTCTGATAGGGAACAAGATTATAAATAAATCCGACGTGTTTGGTCAACAAGCCTCATTCATGGTTACCCATGGCCTGCGAGCCTGCACTGGAATGTGCCCATCTGCCTCTCCCAGACATTTTATATATAACAATAGTTTTAACAAAAGCATAATTGTTTACATCATGATTGATCAACCTAGTTGGCGAAGCATGATCAACATGAAAATTGAGCAACATGCTGAGCGTAACCATGATCCTATACTTCTTCCATTGAGGAAGGATGTATTTTTGCTTGTACCTCTGCAAATGAAAGCAACAATAATATTACTGTTTTGACAAACTGGAAGTGTATAAAATAGGATGAGTTCAATCTGACTGCATTTCTGCCATAGATGGACACTTTTTTACACTCCATCCTGGAATCAGAAAATATCAAAATGCTAGATCCACATCAATTTGTGTTATTACAGCATTGCATGTCAGAACGTTTGGCCCTGTTTTTAACAAAATTAGTGGTTTCTAAGAAAATAATAGACCGTATCTCCCTCCAGTGGTTTGCCAAAGATTGCAAACTAGCTAAGACAGCACTACTATTAAAAATAATAATAGGGAGGACATCAAAAGCAAAAGACATGAGTACAAAACCATACTGAAAGAGAAAAAGGCGACATGGGAACATAATAGGTGGCAGGATCTGTTGAGAGCAGTAAGATCTAAAAATACCAAAATATTCTGATGTATCAAATCCCATTACAACTCTCAAACGACCGCTAGGTCAGATATTCATATCACATTACTTTTTGACCTTGAGATGCTGGACATCTCAAGGCTAGCCAAGTTACAACCTGTACTGTTATGGTCCAGATATCGGGCACACCTTAGTTGGTGCAATCCAAGGAGGCATTGTAGGATGTACTGTCCCTCACTGTGTTAGCGCGCCTGGTCCTTAATAAGTAAACTTGCAAGGGGGCATGCATAGGTCGATGAACCTTTTGATTCGCATGGAGTATCCTAGCTACGATGTGACCAATGTTTCCCAATAACTGAATGCACAAAATTCAATAAAATTAGACAAGTCATTAATCAATAATCAATGGAAACAATAACAACACACAATGAATCTTCAGTCATGAATAACCACAACTCAGTATACGTTTTAGTAATTTTATTTCCCTATTAGTTCCAATACTAAGTCATGAGATTAGTTTAAACTTGATTCAATTCAAATAAAACCTGCATTAACTCAGACGGCGCCAAAAACATAACCTAAGCAAAGCTTGTATCAGAGTACATTCTAAAAGCATTAGCATAGGTCAACAAATGAATCAAAGGCAATAAGTCAAATTGTGTCATAAAGTTCAGCAAATCAGTCCATCAACCATTTGTCTCTGTAGTCTGTCAATCGTCATAGAAAGTAAACCCTCATCTAATCCAAATTAGCATCAGCATAAGGGACTTCATGCAAAACAATTTAGAACAAGAATTTAGAAAACATCTAGCTAAGACAAACTATTTAGACAGCGCAGTTGGTACATAGAAAGAAAAGGCACATTGTCATATCTACCTATCCTCAGTATGGATCAGCAACAAAGTAAGTCTTAGGGGCTCATTCTGAGCCCGGCGGGCGGCCGGAGCCGCCCGCCTGGAGGGAGCCACCAAATGACCGCACCGCGGTCAAAAGACCGCGGCGGCCATTCGGACATTTCCTCTGGGCCGGCGGGCGCTCTCCAAAAGAGCGCCCGCCGGCCCAGAGGAAATGCCCCTGCAACGAGGACGCCGGCTCAGAATTGAGCCGGCGTAGTTGCAGGGGTGCGACGGGTGCAGTTTGCACCCGTCGCGTATTTCTGTGTCTGCATTGCAGACACTGAAATACACAGTGGGGCCCTCTTACGGGGGCCCCTGCAGTGCCCATGCCATTGGCATGGGCACTGTAGGGGCCCCCAGGGGCCCCGCGGCACCCCCTACCGCCATCCTGTTCCTGGCGGGAGACCCGCCAGGAACAGGATGGCGGTAGGGGGTGTCAGAATCCCCATGGCTGCGGAGCACGCTCCGCAGCCATGGAGGATTCCCCCGAGCAGCGGGATGTCGGCGGGAGCCTGCCGACTTTCCGCTTCTGACCGCGGCTGAACCGCCGCGGTCAGAATGCTCGTGGGAGCACCGCCAGCCTGTTGGCGGTGCTCCCGTGGTCGGTGGCCCTGGCGGCCACCAGCCGCCAGGGTCAGAATGACCCCCTAAGTCTTTAGGTCATCAGTTGATCAGCATCAGATCAGGCTCTCAATCAGAGAGTATGAGCCCAATGACAGAATCTCAAATCACCAATATTGCATCAATCTTGAAGTAAGGTCTGCTCCCCTAACATCTGACCTCTCTTCCCTCTGTCATATTGTTATATCAAAGTCACCCAGACTATCCCCATTTCCTAATTGGTCACTTAATCATGCGATTTTTCCCCTAACCAATAAAATTTGTAAATCAAATCTATGAATTCTAATATTTCACAGTTCTCATGCCGTTGATTCGTCTGCTTTTCGATGTCCTCATCATCCGGCTCGTCAGGTATCGAAAATGTTGCATCTTCATCTTCAGTCAGTGTCTTCATTGTTCGTGTCCTGGGAAAGTACACCCATTGCGCTTTACACACCAATCGTTACATTTCTAGTTCCATCATCTCCTGTTCATCGGTCACATAGAGGCTTTAGCTAAGCAAATCTTATTAAACAATGAGCAGTTCACGGTTAGTTAATCTTGTCAGCACTTTCCATTAAACGTTAAGAAATACTGCTTCTGCATGAGGCCTGGGTAAGCTAGGCTAAGACTCTCGCTAAGTTAAGGCCTACAATTATTGCAATGCACAGGTTATATCTTTCAATATGACACATTACTACATTACTCTAAGAAATTTTTCAATATTTTATATATGTTATTACTCTCTTAATATAATTTTGTGAAATCTGGTGGCCACTCTCCGAGGTCACAATTTCATATGTGCACATTATTTTCTACGTTAATCATTTTCTACCAGTTTCATTATTCAAAATACATAAACATTCATTAATAATTTCTGTTGAAGACTTTTGCGTTAACACTGGCAAGTGCTTGCTAAATTGGCTCAAATATGTACGTACACTACTAGGACAGATGGACACTCTCTATAGCTGAACTAACCTGAGTCCATAACTCAGGAAGTTGAGAGTGAGGTCACCTTTACGTATGAAAAGTGGTGCATTGATGTATTATATCCCGACATGCCTGGGTTTGTGTTAACTAAGGCCTTTCTTGACAGGAAGTGCTTCCCTGAAGGACAGACATCCTTCAGGAATTAGATGTTGAACAATCATAAGCTACAAGTTTAATTGTTATGCTAAGACTTGGCATCTTGTCCCTCAATCATTTTACCCATAACTGTGGAAAAGATCATGCGAAAACTACCTATTTTAATAAATGTCTGGAGTTTACTGAAAATAAAATCAATTTCTTACTTTTTTGTCAGATGTATGGCTGCCCCACAGCAAAATAGCTTAAGTAGTTGTTTAAAAATATGGATATCTGTAACAAAAGCGATATATACTTGATGAAGTAAGACACTTGAGGGACGGTGGTTGCCTTTTCCTGCTGCTTAGTCAGTGCCTGAAAAATTAAAAAAAGCCTCACTTTTGAAAAACCTTAAATAACTCTCATTTGATTTTGCGTGTTTTATAGCTATTTTGTACATTTTTTATATTGTTTATTCATGATGTGCAATAGTACTTAAAATTATGTTTGTGGTTTTTAATTACTCTTCAATGCTTCATGGGCATCGTCTATAAATTATCTCCTACTACTATTACTAATACATGATCATTTCTGGTGAGATATGATAGGGATATCAGAGGCCTAAGAATCTACCAGATGTGTGCCCATTGAAAAGATCTTTCGTGCCTCCCAAACGCTGCATCTTTCCAATACTTGCTATATACATTGGTTAGAAAGAGCATTGAGAGGGCATGAAGTGGAGGAGACCCAAAGCCCCTTAATGAAGTAGATTTAAAGGGTATACCTCCTTTACTCCACTTCTTCATCCATAACACCATGGGAAATAGTGGTTGTCCTCTATTAATCTCTGCTTGGATGAAGTAACACCAGATGAATAGGTATTAAGTATCATTCACTGTGGCTATGCTCTACAGCTTGTGAATGAAACTTGTCACTGATCCACGAAGAGCATATACCTGATGGTTTTGTTAGATATTGAGTAGGTAGGAGATGCAGGATCTTCTACTGGACGTGGCAGCGGAGAGATGCAAATCCCTCAAGAGGAAATTGTGCCTAGTCAAGTTAATGTATTTTGAAAGTAAAATAATAACAAGATACATTGTTATTTTTAAGTCTGAAATCAGTAATCAAATGAATTACTGGGAATAATGTGTGCATGGTTGCCTTAAACATGTAGCCGCACCGCTGTACTCGGTTAACTTTGCAGTGTCTAAAAAATGAAGAAATTTGTGTCTTATCAATCAGTCTTTTCAGAAACAAGGGGCGCAAAGACTAACTAGGATAAGTAACACCTTGTAAAATAGTTACAGTTGTGTTGGTGTTCTTGTCAGCTGCACCAAAATTCCCTAATCATTCCTCTGACACTCCGCCACGAACACCAGGCGGTCTAAGTTTAGAACACTGTTTTTGTGGTGTACACATTAGTTACATGCACAATGCAGACTTAAATCCTTGTCAGGCTTGTGCACACTAGTTTCACATTTTTTGCATCACACATATTTTACATTGCCTTTAGCCACACTTATGAATATCAGATCTAGGAAGCTTTAGAAATTTACTACAGAAAATAAATTACCAACTTAAGATGCTTCCATTTGGCCTAAGGTGAACCCTTATTGTATTTTGCAAAGTCCTTCCTTTCAGTTTAGATATTCCTACAGATAAGTGGCATTCTTGTTTATCCTCAGCTGGGGCATTGGTTGAAAAGTTTCCCAGAAGTATATAGTGTTACTGATCAAGAATCTTCAAAGTATGGATTTCTTCAACTAAAACGAACAGGTATTCCTCATTACTAGGACCTCAGATCAGTTTTAAGGGGTTATTTCTGGTAACATTCATGCAGAAGCTTTTACATCTTTAGAAAGGAGTGAATAACTGGGCTTTGCATTGTTTAAACATGTATAATAAGAGAATATGTAGGATTGAAATTGAAGTATCCTGCAGTGAAAAGTAGATTATTATTTGAGATGGGTGCCTAATAATCACAACTCTTGTCAGGGCGAACCATCAAAGTCAATAAATTACCCTGAGCTCAACCCCTTGGTAGCTACTCACAGACCAAACAGGCTTAACGTAGGGAAATATGTAAAGAACTTATACAGTACCAAAACAGTAATAAAGTTCGAATTAGAAAATAGAGTAAAAATAAATAACCAAATGACACCAAAATGACAAAAATCCAATAAGGGGAACCGGCAATATGAATTAGTAACTTCTAAGTAGGAATAGCGTCAAAAAGCACAAAGTGGCAATGATAGTGAATGGTCACAGGACCTTGGTGCAATTTGAGCTTACCGCGATGAACCACGCGAACCAACTTCGTTCTGTACATCCATTTTTCCTTCTGACTTTGGGCCTGATTTAGATCTTGGCAGAGGGGAATACTTGGTCACAAACATGACCAATATCCTGTTCAATGTATTAGGATCCCATCATATCCTTTGGAGATCGTAATATGGCGGACGGGATATCTTTCATGTTTGTGACAAGAGTATTTAATCGGCCAAAAGCTAAAGCAGGCCCTCAGTCCGTTTGACCCCAGTCCACCACAGAGATGCACTTCTAGAGCCCCCGCGAACTAAGGGAAGGCACCTAAAGACTCAGAGGGTGTCAGGTAGCCGCCAACAGTAAGGGAATAGTCCAGGTCAAGTTGCGACTTGTCGCTGGGCAGTTTTAGAAAAGGCCTCTTGTAGCTTGGTGTATCCCTCTAGCTTGAACAGGTCAGCCAACTGGCCCTTGGAGGCCACTTCTTTGTCTTGGGTATAAGAGAAAGCAGGTCCAGCCTTTCATGGCTCATCTCAAGTCTCAGAGACAGCAGGGTCAGTCCTCTTCTGGTCTTCTTCAGCTCCAGTAGTGCTTTGAAGTGGGTGTCTGAAGGTGCCATATTTATCCCTGGCACAGGCTAGTGGGTGGGACTGACTCCTTGGCACACCCTAAACAATGGGATAAAGATTCCCAGGGCCAACCTTAACCTTTTGGGGCTTTTGTAAGATGGCAAACATTTTGACCACATTAAACCTTTATTTTTTTTTTAATATAACTTGTTTTCCACTCTAAGCTTGGACACGATCCTCAGGTCCTTTAGTTACCAGGGGCCACATGTACAAAATACAGGTTTTGCAACTTGCAAATTGCAAGTTGCTCTGACACGCAATTGCGAGTTAGAGCAACTCGCAATTTGCGAATCGCAAAACCTTATGTACAACAGTGTCAATGACACTGTTCGGGATTCGCAAGAGGGTCGCAAATGACCTACCTCATGAATATTCATGAGGTAGGTTGCAATTTGCGACCCCATTGGGAATTGCCGCCCTCACCGGGATGGTGGCCTGCTGGAGACAGCAGACCACCATGTCTGTGACTGCTTTTAAATAAAGCAGGTTTTTTTTTTTTTTAAATGCAGCCCATTTTCCGTAAAGGAAAATGAGCTGCATTTCAAAAACAAAAAATGAAAAGTTTTCTTTTAATTTTTTCAGAGCAGGCAGTGCCATAGGACCACTGCCTGCTCTTAAAAAATGTTTTCGCTGCCATTCACAAAGGGGAAGGTGTCCCATGGGGACCCCTTCCCGTTTGCGAATGGGTTAGCACCAGTTTGAAACTGGTGCTACCTGCGATTGTTTTGCAACCGCATTCGCAGTCACAAAACAATCATACATGGGACTGCGACTCGCAATTAGGAAGGGGACACCCCTTCCTAATTGCGACTCACAAACCCTTTTGGGAATTCGGTAAATAGATTACCGAATCGCAAAAAATGGGTCTGTACATCCCAAATTGCATTTTGCACATCACAAATGGCCCGATTCGCCATTTGCGATGTGCAAACTGCTTCGTACATGTGGCCCCAAGTTTCCTATTTCTAGCTAACCCACCCCTGGTTACCAGCAAAGGTGAGTGATCTGATAGCTCGCTAGTCAAGAGGTCTGCCTTTTCTATGGTCAGGATTTCCCCAGTGTGGAATAAATATATAGTTCAATATGGAGAAAACTGTGTGTGCACCTGAGAAGTATGAATATTGCCTATCATTGGGGTGTTTCAATCTTAAGACATCAAAGGAACCCATTGTGTGGCTTATGTTGAGCAGTCTTAAGGGTACCAGTCCTATCTATTTCAGGTACAATAACATGACTGAAGTCACTGTCTATTACATGGAAAGGGAAACTGTCTTTCAAGAGTATTTTACCCACCGTGACAAATATCATTTGTTGCAGCCTGAGTATTCACTCATCGCCATTACATCTTGGCCTCCGCAACACCACTGAATTTCTACAAAGCATCAGTTTGGATCAGTCCACTACTTAGTCACTTGAAATAGGTGGCGTTTTCTTCAAGTGCTACTACACCTCTGGATATAGTGGAGAACCCTAAATGTGCTAAAGAGATGCATTGCCCCTTTCCAGAAACCTGCACTTTGTGTCCAGCAGGTGGGTCCTGCTTATGCCTGCATATATATCGTGCCATCTTCTAATATTGCTGCCCAGACTGTGTCCAATCCATTACAACAGTTTACAGTTTCTGTTATGTTGACTAAGTGTCATCTAGATGTGTCTAATGAAATAGCCTTACTTGAGGGTTTTTGTGCTAATGTGCTCTGATAATCTGTTGGGTAAGAACTTTGCTCCTGTTGCGTAACAATTCCTAAACTAATTTCGTCCCTACTGCTCTCCTTCCTCCCCGCCACTTCTACCTCCACACTCAAGCATAATAATGTACAACCAAGAAACACTAATTTGCGATCTTAACAGAGGTATATGGCACCCCCCACCAATCCCTTACCATTAGTGTCCCAACAAAATAATAAATTTTCTGTTCTCTTTCTGATCTGACAACACAACCCCGTCTAATCCCTTTGTTTCTTGACAAAGCAGGCAAGATGGAATGGAAAGAGTGAGGGGGAATAAAATGGTGAAAGGCCACAGGAGTGAAGGTGAAGGGCACGGGAATGGTCAGGGGAGAGGGAGCTTAAAATGGTTAGAGGGATGAGGGAAGGCGTTGGGACGGAAATGTCTTCTGCATGCTAAGAAGCTTAACTTAGGGCAGTACCCCTGCCCTAAGTGCCCAACTGTATTGTTGCCTGGATCCCTAATGCTGATTTGTTGTCATAGGCAAACACACATCTTGTGTGCGCGCCATGACATAGGCCTGTCTCACAGACTGCTGTCTTGTTGGACCGGGAGGGACGTCCAAAGAGCTACCCTCATGATGGTGGAAGCCGACTGCCTTCACCAGGAGTTAAAAAGCACAAGCATGGTGGTAGCAGTATACGGTGTAGTGATCAGTAGCAGTGAACAGGTCCTTTTTATCTTGTGTCACTGGAGTGAGGCCTACAGGCTCACTCTCGTTTTTAAAAGTAACACTGCTTTGTGTTTAACTCACCCCTTGCCTACATCAGGTTGATGTGGAAGTGCATGCATGATAAAAACATCTGCTGATTGCATGTCTGCTTGCAAGAAATGCGCTACACCTAGCATGAAGTGTGATAAGCATGCACATGATAAATGTATGTGTGCTGGCAGGGTGTGCTTTTAGAACACACTCTGGAGCAGTACATAGGGACTGCAGTGCTGGACAGTGTGCACAGACTTAGTGTGTGTGCTGCATGTGACAGTGGTGGTGGTAGCATAACACATGAGCACAACAATACTAGGCAATGGAGTAATTGGAGAAAAGTGTCGGGACACTGGGGCGCTTCTCCAAAAACACGAACTATGTGGGGAAATCAGGGCCACCCAGCCACCCTACTCATGCAGCTTTTCTCGGTCATGATATAAGTTCCAATGTCCGATCCTATCTCCAATCCTAGCTGCTCACAGTCAACCAAGGACCGCTCAAATGACTCCTCTGTATGTAATTGTGTCGCACAGGGATACGTTAGTGATTGATGCATATGTGGGGTCAGGATTTCAATAAGATTAGAAGTCAGCAGGACTGAGCAAACGCTGCACACGTCTAGTCAGCCATCTCGCTGGTCAGCCCTTATTGTTTTTGTTGCTTTTGACTTTTATTTACCAATGCATGCTTTGAATCCATAACCTTTCTGACACATGAACAAATTGCTGATACTGAAGTCACTGGCATCTGTAGAACCTTTATGGACCATCTATGTCACTTCCTGCTGTGCTATGTCTCGCTGATTGTGTCTGTAGCTACACAGCAGCAGCACGTGGCACTGGTGGATCAACAGTGCTACATACAAATTCCTGATCCAGTTTGACACTTGGTAAAAAAATTCATATAAAGAAGCTATTTATCCATCATAATAACCCAGATATTGAAAGAGTTATTCATCCGAGTGAAAGAGTTACATAATAGCATTAGCAATAAAGTAAACAAGAATCATATATGAAAGCATAGGTTTTTAAAATAAAAATCCAGGATAATTACAAACAAGGTGAATAAAATCAAACATGTACTCTTAAATACTTTTAAATATTAGAAAAGGAGAAAGCAAAAGAGAGTGTGCTGTTTCATCAAAGAACTATCACATAGTACATTCTTCGAAGTTGCATAGCACTCAGCATTCAAGACAAATGACACCTGGCCTGCAGATGCAAAGGAAGCAACTCAGAGCCCTTTGTCTTCTGTTTCTGAAGTGGCTTTGGTAGCAAAATAAAAAGATTTTGTGGCTCCCTAACTAGGTGTACGCCACTGAGTCTTTCTCCTCCCGCAGGTGGGAGACAGCCTTTACAATGCTGTTTTTACAATAAAATACCTTTACCACACATCCATTACCATGCATTTCTACCCATATGGCTTTACCATCAATGTAAGATAAGTATATTTAAGGGACCCAGTATGTGTGTCTTTATATAAGCAAATACAACAGTAAGTCCCTCCAGCGGCTGGGAGGAGGAAAACTGCTCTCACCCGCTAGGAGCAGACTTTTCATCTTGCAGGAAACAGATGAAAGAATTGCTCCCTCATGAAGGGAGCAGCATTTTCTGCTGCTCCCCACATAAGGGAGCAATGCTGGCTCCCACTGGAAGCGGAGAGCCGGCAGGGACCGTGGGGGCTTTGAAGCTTCCCTTGCAATCCCCAAAAGTGCAAACTGGGTGGGGACAGGGCACACAGCAACAAGTGGCTGGGTCCTGGGGGGATAGGGTCCTTGGGGCCAAAATTGACCCATGGAGGGGGTGTTACGCAGCCCCTTCCCCCTTCACAACTTGACCAGGCCCTTAGAGCAGGGAGCTGGAGTCCTCAGGGCCAAAATCAGTCCAGGGAGGGGGGCCATGTGGCCCCCCTCCCCTTTCACTAATTGGCCAGGACCTGGGGGATGGGTTCCTTGGGGCCAAAATCAGCCCGGGGAGGGGGCTGCCTGTGTCCCTCCCATGTTAATATCAGGCTTTTAGTGATTGGGTGGCCCTTGGGGATGGGGTCCACAAGCTGTAATTGGCCCGAGAAGGGGGGCTGTGTGGCCCACTCCCAGCTTTCCTACATATGGGGGTGGGATGAGGACCATGCAGGCGTGAGGGTGGGTGTCTGTGGGGTATTGGCTGCAGGTGTGGCTGTCCCGTCTCCACGCACAGTCAAAGGTAGTGCATGGAGTGGGGTTGGGTGCCTTCAGGGGCTGGCTGCATCGTATGGCCATAGGCCATGCCCTGCAGCCAACATCTGCTATGCACAGCCAAAGGCAAGGCCGAGCGAGGCAGGGGTTGGAGTCTTGTAAGATAATTAAATAGTACTTAATATTTAAAAAAACATAGATATTAACTGAAAAAACAAAGGTTACAGGGACATTATAGTTAGGAAATTGAATTACAAAAAACCTTAGAAATTCAGTGAAAAAAACAAAGGTTACAGGAACGTTATCATGAGGTTCAAATTTTAAACCAACAAATCCACAGAAATTCAACAGTTATAGTTACGTTATCTCAGGAAACTATAACTTGTGCCCTAAGGTAACTATAACTCGCACCCTTAACATGCACAGCTACTTACCTCACATATTACATCATTAATGACATAATTCATAATATAACTGCAACATTTCAAATAAACTTAGCGATGACAAAACTATGCATGGCAGGGGCATGAGTTATAGTTACTTAAGGGCACGAGTTATAGTTTTCTGAGATAAGATTAACAATAACTGTTGAATTTCTATGGTGTTGTGTGCATAACATTTTAACCTAACTATAACATCCCTTTAGCTTTTGGATTTTCCACTGAGTTTCTAAGTTTTTTTTTTAACTAACTATAGCGTCCCTGTAACCTTTGTTTTTGTCAGTGAAAATATATAAATATATATATATGTGTGTATATCTGCTAATCTTTACCTCTGGGAGTGCAGCATTTCTTATTCGCTTATATATACATATATATATGTATATATATATATATATATGTATATACATATATATATATGTATATATGCATATATATATGTATATATAAGCGAACAAGAATTGCTGCACTCCCAGAGGTAAAGATTAGCAGATTCCATTTATTCACAGAGCCACACTTCAAACACTATGTGTTTCAACATTTCGTCTTCCTCAGGTGGCTTTAGTTTGTAGGCACACATGGTTTTTATTTACCTGCCTTATATAGACACAGGGGCATTCTGGGAGTTATAGTTCAAAGTGCCACTTTCAGAGTCCTGCTTTAAATATTGTTAATCAATATTTGGGTTCTGCTTATTTCACAAGTAAACAAACTATGAGAGGTCATAACAGTCTCTGTGTAGTTTGCTTTGGTACTTGTACTTCCATTAATAAAGACGACATTCACATAGAGTTAATTCATTGGCAGAACCTGTGTTTGAACATTTCAGTAAAGCGTTCTCTGCAGGCATACTGTTCAAAATAAGTCTTTCCAGAATAATTATTTGCCAGCCCCTGACTCCCAAATCTTGCTCACGGTTCGACTTGGAAGTCGAAACGTGTCCATGGTGAAGGTTAAATCAGTGTAAAAAACATACAAAAATTTGACGCAACCATATATATAAATATATATATATATATATATATATAATGAAAGGTTGTCCTGAAAAGCGTGTTTGCGGCGCACTTATTTCTGCGGTGGTGCTGGTTTTAGGCTGGACGTACCATATAGCAAAGAAAGGATTCTCTTTCGGATTCAAAAAGAGAAAAACCGCACTCCATCGTTGTGCCATAAATCAATTGTTCACAAGGTCCGGTGTGACCGAAACGTGTCAGGAGATTCCTGCTTGTTTGTTCTGTTGTGATTTCACTAATGGAATTAAAACTGAATGATTTATGGCACAACGATGGAGTGCGGTTTTTCTCTTTTTGAATCTGAAAGAGAATCCTTTCTTTGCAATTTATATATATATATAAATATATGTGTGTATATATATATATATATATATATATATATATATATATTACCTACTGGCGGTCACCAGTTAGGACTTTGCTTCCATAGAAAAAGCATTTTTCACTTGTCTATATCTTTGGTACCATTTGACGAATCTTCACACAATTTTGCAAAAAAAAATTGTGCCCAAGAATCTTGTTGTGCATGGGAAGTTTCAGGGTGATCTGTCAAGTGGGGGCTTAGAAAAAGGGGGTGGCGTCAAAAACAGTAGTGCATGTCCCATGTTAATTTCCATAGCAGTTTTGAACACGACTAAAACCCAATCCACTGGACATAATTACAACAAATTTGGCAGAAAAGGAGCTTTTGGTACGTAGATTATGCTGTTTGCTATTTGGTGTAAATCCGTTCTGTAGTTTAAGAGAAAATAAAGGAAAACCAAATTTGTATTTTGAGAGGTGTGAAAGCTTCATGAATCTTCCCGATCTTGTGCAGAGATCGGGTTGGCTGTCAGTGCTGCAACCAGGAAGTGTTGGCAGCCATTTTGAGACTCAGCTAAAGCGAAGTCTAAAAAACAATTAAGAAAAAGAACAGGGGACAGGGAGTCCTTACTTTAACCCTCTAGCCTTAGTCCAGGGGGCCCCAAAATTCACAACGAAAATTACAATTATTCACCAATTTTCCTGTGGATAAAAAAAAAAAAAAGCAAGCGTGGTCTGCTTTTCATTTTGCCCCCAGGTGGGCCAGGTCCTGTAGGCATTCACAAAATATAGGAGGGGCGCAAGGATCAAAGTTCCAGGGACCACCACCTCTCCAGGGCTATAGTATTATATGAGGAGGGCAGCGCGGACCCCCCCTGCCACCTGGGGACCACCACCTCCCCAGGGCTACAATTATTTAATGTATGGGGTCACGCGGACCCCCCCATATCCCAGGAACCACCACCTTCCTGCAACTGCAATTATTTAATATGTGAGGGGCACGAGGACCCCCCTGGACCCGGGGGCCACCACCTCTCTTGGGACAAATGTAGTCAATTAATTTGGGGGGCTGCTCGGACCCCTCTCATGAGCCCTGGCGACTGCCACATTCCCAGGGCTACAATATGAAATGAGAAGGGGACCCCCGCTCTAGGCACCACCACCTTCCCAGGGCCAATCAAAAGGAGGGGGGGGCGCATGGCCCCCCTCCTGGAGCCATAAATGGCTCTGGAGACTGCCACCCCCCAAGGTTGGCACTTGCTACCTCCTGAGTTGCCCGCCCACGTGAGGTCGCTGTTTGCTTTTGATTGGTAGGACCTGACAGCTCCCACTAAGCAAAAGCAAACATAACTCTGCTTTCAGCAAGCGCGAGCTGCAAACAACTCCCGTTTTTTGAAAGTGGAGTATTCATCTCTTTCCCTGCCTGTTAACATGCAGGCACAGAAAGAGATGAAAACATTGCTCCCTCATGCAGGGATCTAATATTTGTAGCATCTCCATGTGTGCGGAAGCAGTGCTGGCTCCCACAGGAGATGGGATAGGGCTGTGACCTCACAGGCTTTTATTCTCCATCCTGTGGTGCTCAAAAGTGTTTATAGAGTGCGCTGGGTGGGGATAGGGCACTCATGAAAATGTGGCTGGGCCCTGAGAGATGAGGTCCCCGGATGGAGTCCCCGGGGCCAAAAACAGCCTGGGAAGGGGAGTCACATGCCCCCTCCCTTTTTAAAATAAATAGCAGGCCAAAGGAAGGTGGTGGTGTCTGGGGAGGGGGTCCATGGCCCCCCCTTTTAAAAAATGTAAAAATAGCCTCGGGAGGTGGTGATCCCAGGGGCCCAGGGAGGTCCGCGCAGACACCCTCTAAGTGTCATAAAATGTATCCCCAGGGAAGTGGTGGTCCCTGGGGCTCTAGAGTGAGGTCTGCTTGGTCTCCTCTTTAAATAAGTTACAAATATCCCCAGCGGGGTGGTGGTCCCCGGGGCCCAGGGGATTTCTTGTGACCTCCTTATAAATGATTTAAAAAGAGCCCAAGGAAGGTGGTGGTCCCCGGAAACTGGTGGGGGTCTGCGCAGCCACCCCCTGCAAAAATGTAAAAATAGCCCTGTGGAGCTGGAGGTCCACAGAGGGGTCTTTGTGGCCCCTCTACTAAGTTTTTTTTTGCAGTCCAGGGAGGTGGTTGCCCCTAGGGCCTGAGGGGGGGGTTTGTGTGCCCCCACAACAATTTTTATTAGGTAGCCCAGGTAGGTGGTGGAGCCAGGGGGGTCCCTTTTGGCCCCCCTAAGGCCATGGTTTTGGTGGTAAGGGGGTTTTACTGCAGAGCCTGACCGTAGGCCAGGCCCTGCTGCCAAAGTCTGCATGGCGCGGGCTGGGTGGTTATAGTGGCAAATTCTGCAGACATGTGTGGCAGTGGTTGGATTAACATACAGTAATTAAAATTACTTTACCTTAAAACAAAAGAGAAATTCACTGGAAAAAACAAAGTTTACAGGGACATATAGTTAGGGTATACAATTAAAAAAAATAGAAATTCACTTAAAAAAACAAAGTTTACAATGACGTTATAGTTAGGCTCACACTTTAAACATACAAAATCACAGAATTTCAGCTGTTATAGTTAGAGTTATTTCAAGTAACTATTACTCATACCCTGAGATAATTATAACTGTTGCCCTCATCATGCACTGCTAATTACCCCAGATATTAGAGCACTTGTGACATATTTTATAACATCATTGATAATCTCACTGTAACATTTGTTGAAAAATTATTCATAAACAAACTGTGCATGGTGGGGTTGCGAGTTATAGTTACCTTAAGGCACGAGTTATAGTTACTTGATATATAAATTTAATTTAGGGTTTAGGGGTGGGTAAGGGTATTGGGGTGGTAAGTTTTTTGTAGGGTTTAGAGGTGGGTAGGGGTGTAGGATGGCAAGGATGTTTTTAGGGTTTGGAGATGGGTAATAGTGTAGCTTTGTAAGAGTGTTTTAGTGTTTTTTGTTTTTAGGTTTGGGGGGTGTATGAGGTGGAAATGGTGTTTTTAGAGGTTGGTAAGTGTATTGGGTGGTAAGGATGTCTTGAGTATTTAGGGGTGTGTAGGGGGTACAGGGTGGTAAGAGTGTTTTAGGGTTTGAGGATGGTAATTTTCTAGGGTTTAGGGGTGGGTAAGGGTATAGGAGGGTAATGGTATTTGTAGGGTTTAGTGGTGGATAAGGTGTGTGCCATTTGTAACAACACGTAGTAAAGGCATGCGCTGTAAATGCATGTGTTGTAATGTTATAGAACTATGCAGGTGAGCTCACCAGGATATGATTTGATGGCCCTCCTTACTGTTGCACACGTCAGCCAGAGACGCAGAAGCTGTGACCAACAATCTGGCAAATAAAGACACCTCTTTTTAACATCACATCCAGTGCTTTGAATGGACCGGTACTGAGTGCCAGCACATTTTTATTTTGAGAGGAAGAGTACCTGCACTGCTCAAGAAAAACATAATACTTTTAATTGGAGTGTACCGGCACTTCTCAGAAACAAGCAGGTACCCTGGTACACAGTACCTGCGCTTCTATTTTTTCCATTTCAAACACTGATAACATCGGAATAAAAGTTACTGTATTTTTCTATTCTGTACATATGCTACGGAACCCATCCCCGTACTCTGAATGGAGGCACCTTGATCATGGGCGTAGGAAGTGTGGGGGACGCAGGGGATATGTCCCCCCCAGATTTTGGAGTGGTGGGGACACGGGGGACAAGGGTGGGGGGGACGAGGGGACAGAAGAGTTTTCCCTTCTCTTCCGTAATTCGCAGGGCCATTAGCGCATGAAAGCGCTACATATACTGGCCCTGCACTTGACCTGTGACCTGCCTCCAGGACACTCACCCTCTGCCCTTTTGTTGTGCTGCAGCACACAAGGGATTCCTTCTCACCTTGCCACACAGCCCCCTGCAGTCTGCACTTCTGAGAACAAAGGGAGAGGAGAGAGACCCTTTGTTGATTGCTGTCTGCATCCCGTCTCTCCTGAGCCCGACCTTCCTGTCCCTTGAAGAACGAACCCTGAAGACAGCAGCAAGACTTGAGGAGGTTAGGAGGTTTGGATAATAAATAAAGTATTTCCAAGTATCTTCCCTTATTTTTAAATATAGTGTTGTGATGCCGAGTATCTCCCTTTTTAAATACATTATTGTTGAGTTACTGTGAGATATGAGCAGGGCAGGCTTTAGCGTGCTGATGCGACAATGTTTGTTAGGGCCCCCGTTTCTGTCGTCTCTCTCTCACTCTCTTCTCTCCTCTGTCTTCAGCTTGCCTGCCCCAGTGCTAATTATTGTCCCATAAGTTGACATCCTGCCCCCTCAACATTCCGGTCTCCTGTCTCTCCCTCAGCCATCCTGGCATTTGTGACAGCCCACTCTGAAGGCCAAGGGTTGTCTGTAAATCTCATTTCCTGCCAATGGCCTGTAGATGCAAAGCCAGCATTGTGGCAACTCACAGGCTTTACAGGACTTCACAGGCTGTGGTGGAACAGAGCCTGACACTGCTGGATAGATGGCGGAGAGACCAGCACACAGCATGGGTCCCAGAAAGAACCAGATGGGCTGAAAGATGGACAGGGCCAGGTAAGTCAGCAGGGCCGGCTTTAGGGCAAAGCAACTGGTACCACGGCACCAAGGGCTTACTTAGGATGGGGGCGCTGTGTTTGCAAGTATATTGTGGCTTTAAAAGCACCTGCTGGGTGTTCCTTGCCACCAACAGTTTTCAGGCAACAATAAAAATCTCAAGATAATTCCGGTGATTAATGGTCTTCCTGGAGAGAGATTGAAGTTTTGTCTAGTGGAAGTTTTGATTCATAAAAACGTACAGGATTACTATGCCTGCTGCAAGAACGTCTACATGCAGATCACAAAGTGCATATAATGTGAATATGTCAGTGGATTACTGCTTCTGTCAGATGTAGGAAAGTATCCTCTTTTTGGTATGGTTACCCCCACTTTTTGCCTGTTGTCAATAAGTTGTGACTGTGTTCACTGGGATTCTGCTAATCAGGACCCCAGTGCTCTGTCCCATTAAATTTGGTTGCTTGGACCACACACACACACCACATTTATCATACTGGTGCCCCTTATAAGTCCCTAGTATATGGTACCCAGGGCATTGGGGGATCAGGGGTTCCCCATGGGCTGCAGCATGTACTATGCCACCCATAGGAGCCCATGTAAAATGTGTCTGCAGGGCTGCCATTGTAGCCTGCGTGAAAAGGTGCATGCACCCTTTCACTACAGGTCACTGTAAGTCACCCCAATGGTAGGCTCTCCTAGCCCAGAGGGGTGGGTGCAAGTACCTGTGTGTGAGGGCATCTCTGCAGGAGCAGAGGTGCCCCCACTAACTCCAGCTCCATTTTCCTGGACCTCGTGAGCGCGGGGTCACCATTTTACGTGTGTACTGGACATAGGTCACTACCTATGTCCAGCTAAATAATGGTTACTCCGAACCTGGGCATGTTTGGTATCAAACATGTCAAAATCATACCCCAATACTATTGTCAGTATTGATTGTATGATTCCATGCACTTTTGGGGCTCCTTAGTGGATCACCAGCATTGCTCCTACCAGCTTTCTGGGGTTTTCCAGGCAGCCGACGCTGCTGCAACCCCTCAGACAGATTTCTGCCCTCCTTCTGCTGCTTGAGAAGCTCAAGCCCAGGAAGGCAGAACAAAGGATTTCCTTTGGAAGAGGGAGGCAACACCCTCTCCCTTCAGAAATAGGTGTTACAAGGCTTGGGAGGGGTAGCCTCCCCAAGCTACTGGTATGCTGTGAAGGGCACATTTGGTGCCCTCCTTGCATAAACCAGCCTGTACCAGTTCCGGGACCTCTGCCCCTACTCTGGCACGAAACTGGACAATGGAACACAGAGCCTGTCGCTGTCTAACAGGCAGCAAAGGGTCCAGCAGACAAGGAATTACAAGCCTCACAGGACTCGACTGAAAGTGATCCCCTACTCCCATCTACCCACCTCCACCCCCCCAAGCAACCCTTCTGTGTGCAAACTTTGTGCAGGGGGCCCACCTCAGGTTGTCCCTGTCCCCCCCAGAAATGTAGTGTCTCCTACGCCCCTGACCTTGATGCTTTATGCGCTGCAGTTATCTCCAGTGCTAACCGGGCATTCCATTGCCACACATAGCCATGCGCTTGTATGCAGTATCATGAGCCCTCGTCGCTGCTCCCTTTCCTACCCTATGCTCGGAGCACTCCTGCTCCTTTTCAGTACCTGCCCGGCGACTCTCCAAGATCAAGAGGATGATTTCAGCAGACTGCTGCCCCTGTCATGAAGTCGTCAGTAGAAGAGCTAAACCAGAGATATTAAAGATGAGAACAGCTCAAAGGACACAGAAGAGCTTCCACTGCCATCCAGCAGTTGCAGACAGCAGCTCTAGCCTGTTTCCTTGTCCCGTTGTCCCCCAGCCGAATGACAGGCCTTTCCATTGGCGATAAGATGCAAGGACAGCACTTTTGGGAGAAGTATGTTGCGAGTAAAGGTCAGCACGTGCCTTGTCTAGACATTACTTCTGGACTGATAGAAGATATTCAGAGCCGGCATCTGAGGGGACGAAATCAAATGCCTCGGGGCTCAGAGGCTACAAACGGGTTAACTCTCCGCTGACGATGAACTTTCAACACAAAATATGAAATTAGGGGAGATGGCAACAGCTGCTGTTACAGGTGCATAGGTTTTTCGTAGGCAGCCGGGGTGCCATTTCTATACATTCGTGAAACGGACAACATCCCTCGACGCCGTATCTATCCATTCCATCTCACTGACTACTGTAACCGACGAACACCCCGTTCGTTTCTGCCCCCTGCATCACACACTATTACGTGTAGACACCCCCGGCCTGACCCGCCCTTCTTCGCTGCGGCTTATTTTTACGCACCAGTTTGAGGCGACGCGCTCGGCGTAGACCGGCGCCTCTGAACAGGGGCCGTAGCCGCCAGTAGGTCCCAGCGGAGACTCCCTCAAGCAGCCCCGCCAGTGATGAGGTTGGAGGCTTTAAGGGCACGTCATTCTGCGCCACTGCTCTCGCTGCACGGGCCCTGATACTTTCCTCAACCTCGGCTAGCCACTCTACCTACTGCTTGTATCTTATTTTATACGCGTTCAGTATTCTAGTTTATTAGCTCCTTCTCTCAGTCTCTCTTCTTTCAGAGTGCGTCTCGTCCCTCCCCTTCTTTCGTTCTCCTTCCTCACTTTGTTTCCCTCGCTCACTTCCCATCTCTGCAGTCTTTCCTTCCCTTGCTGCCTCTCTTGCTCTCTGTCTTTCTTGCTCTTCTCCCCTTCCCTCTTGCTTTTTGGTTTCCTCCTCTATGTTCCTATCTTCCCACAATCGTTCAACAGTCTGTTTAAGTCCATTCTCTCTTAGATTTTCTCTCTCCTTCTTGTTCCATCTGACCCTTTTCCTCACTATTAAAACTCACAGCGCAGTTGATTGCCAAACGCACGTGGTCCATACGAGTGTTTGCTTTACTCCATTCTTGGCAGCTCTTCTAATAAATGTTTCAAACCTATAGAATGGGCTTTTAGGTCCTGTATTGGTTTGACCAAAGACATGGGCCTGGTGAATATTACAAAGTACCAACTGCGAAAAACTTCCATGAGATTTCAAGATAGAGATCTCTTGGTGCTGTAACGTTTTATGCAGTTTTGCTGTGTCGCTCCACAGAAACACACTTCTTTTGCAGTTTTACATAGCGCGACCTCGACCCGAAGGTACTGGAGCGTTTTAGATGAGCACCAGTTACATTACTCAAGGGCGCATTCATGTTAAGGCAAGAGAATAAATGATGTGCCCAGGGCAAAGCTAAAGGCATGGGACCTGTCACAGAGCAGTGATTACTTCCTGTTGGGACACCAGGAGTGGTGCCAAAAGTGCTCCTCTCATAGTAGTGGAAGGCTACTGCCTTTATGAAGAGTTAAGCAGCACGAGTGCGGTGGTAGCAGCCTACTGTGTAGTGAGCAGTAGGCATGAACAGGTCCTTTTAACCTGGGTCACAGGAGAGAGGCCTACAGGCTCACTCACTTTCTTAAGTTCTGCTGCTGTGTGCTTAATTTACCTTTGGCCTTCAGTTTGATGTGAAGTGCTGTGCAGTGCAGGAGTGGTGGCTCTGTACTGGTACTATATGTGCTTGGGAAGGGTACAATACGGGTACACCAGTGCTATGTAGTGCATGCATGGTGTATGCATGTCTGGGTAAATGTGTACCTGCAAGGAGTAAAGTACATGGGAAATGTACTGCTAGATAGTGTGTGCATGGAGAGTACATGTACTGGGTGTATTTGTACCTGCGAAGAGCACAGTACAAAAAGGGTGCGGTGTTGTGCATGGTGTATGTGTGTTCTTGCTGGATGTGAGCTTGCAAGTGGCAACATAGAAAGGCTACAGTGCTGAGTAGTACGTGCAGAGTGAATGTGTGTACTGAATGTAAGTGTTTCTGTGGTTTCACAATACATGAAGGTAACAGTACTGAATAGTGTGTGTGCTGTGAACCTACACTGAGTCTAAGTATGCCTATAATGTTTCATTATACGGAGGATCCATTTTAGGTGGCCAGGCCTACCTGGCGAAGACATGAGGTAGGGGAATCCCTACAGATTTTTGTATTGCTGCATTCCTGTGAGCTGGGTGGGACACACTGGGAGAGGAAGAGCAAGACTCCCCCTGTATGTTTCAAAGGTTGCTCTTTGATTCAGTGAGAGATCACAACAAAAGGGCCTGGATACATCTCAGGAAAGAGACAGTGCTGATAAGGACATCATAAAGAGTGGGGCTGAGAGCCCAGAACAAACCTTTTCATGCATTTATTACTGTGGTAGACATCCAGTTGTGAAGTCTAGTCACTTCAATGGATCGTGTTGTGGGACTATCAGCTTTGGAGTCTCTCCTGCTGGGACGACGGCATTTCAAGGGGAAGAGGAGTATGTACTTCAAAGAACAAGAATCCAAACATAAAACTTCAAAGACACAGACCCTAAATCACATTTGATGTCTGGAAATGGACTATAAGAAGAAGAGTTTGAGACCCCAAAAATGGTAATCTGCCAAGCAGCCAGACAGGCTGTGTGAGAAGGGGAAAACTCTGCAAGACATCTGCCTATGCCCAGGACTGGAGGCCAAGTTCTGCTAGTCTCACTGCTAGGTGAGGGGACATTACCCAGGGAGATCACCTGCTCTGGAGCCTGGAGCACCAGCTTCATGCATGCTGAGATCAGTATGCCCTGTGAGGATGAGGAGACTGTAGGAAGGAGCAAGGTCCATTAGAGAGCCCTGTTAAGTGGACCCTCGATCTAAGGTGCGAGGAGACAGCTGCTGTAACAATTGTGTCATTGCCCAAGTGCAGACTGAATCGGCGGCTCCCATATTCTAGGAGATGGCCAGTGTGAAGATAGCCGTATAAATACTGCTTTGCAGTAAGGGCTGAGGCCTGTGTCATGCCATTGCAGCAACCCAGTGTGACAGGAGGGGCGGCCCTGAAAAGACAACCTTGCGGAGAAGGGCCAGAGCCTGTGCGACGCTGTAGCAGTGGCCCCGTCTGAAAGGAGGGCAACTGTGGTAAGGACCGCCATGCGGAAAAGGCCAAAGTCTTGTGGGGCAGTGGCATGGCAACCCTGAATGCCAGCCAGGAGGGGCATGCTGGGAGTCATTGTGCCATGTGGATCTGGCAGGAGCCTGCAGACTGTAAACAGTTGTGACCTGTAAGTCACCAGGATCAACAATGACTTTTCTGACCTGACCCCGTGGATTGAGTGAGGACACTGTGAAAGTACAGCCACCTCAAAAGGACTGAGAGCAGAAGCATCATACTCCCCTCCCTCACTGCTGACCATGCCCACTTACCCTGCAGGTGGAGCATGGAGACCCCTCTGATTGTTCCCGGAGCATGACTGTGGAGGCTCATAGACAAGCCTGCGCCTGCCTAATGCTGCCACAATGCTTGTGTGCAACCAGCTCATCTGAGCAGGGCTGGAGCTGTTGATAGTGCCCAAGGACGGGGCACCTTCCAAGACTCTGCAGGCTTCCTCTCTGCCAGGGCAGGTACAACTGTGATGGGCCTAAAAGGCCCCAGAGGACTCACTGCTAAGAGTGCTGCAGCACTAAGACACTTTTGACTATAATTAAAGAGTCAGAGTGGACTCTTGAGTTAAAGGCCCGCTGTTTAGCATTCCCTAGATATGGCAACCAGTGAATGGGTATTAACCCCAATCACATAGTGATAAGCGGGCTGGGACAGGGACCTGCCAGTGAAACACTACAGCCCAACCTCAATGGGGAAATGTATTGTTGTCTGTGATTGGCATAACTTTCCTTTTCATGAGTAGAGATATAAATAAATATTTTTTGTATTAAAATAAGTATTTGGGTGGAGATTGATTTATTGCTGCTTTTGCTCTTTTAGTTATGAGCTATGTTTACTAATTTGTATCCACACATCCCCCTGAGGTATTCTTAGACTGCTCATTTATGTCTCCAACTGAGAGTCAAGTGCAGAAGGAGTATTTGGTCCAATTCCTCAGGATCCATAGTAGACCAGACCCCAGGACAAGGGAGTAAAAGGCCTCAACCCCCACCACTGGGTCCAGTAGCCAATGCATGGACTCTGAATGGGGAAAATGGCATATAATGACCATTTAGGCCATACTGCAAAATTAGCCCAACTTAATTAAAAATGAAAATTGAGCTAAGTTCCTCTAACAGCAGCCTATGACATATCCAATGGCCCATACCCAGTAGTGAAAAGAAGTGGCTTTACAGCCATTGCTGCCAACTGTGGATCCCGGTTTGTATCTAAGTGTGGTCTCAATATCCTGTGTTTCTGAGCAAATCACTTTAGCAAGAGAAGTGGAAATGGTAGGCGTTGGCAATATGCAGAATTTTGGCCTCTGGTCTTGGTACATCTTTATCTCCACTCACCTACCCTCAAATGGAGCATCTGTCCCCAAGGATCTGGCAGTGAGTGGATGTACCACAGGATGAATTCAGTCTCTCACTCTCTGCTAGTCATGATTGCAGCAGAAGAGAGTGCTGGTGTAAATCTCCTGTCATTGTGGAAAGGAGAAAAGACCACTCCCACATTTGTTTACCAGATAAGAAAAAAGCAAAACAAGAAAAGTGCATTTGGACAAAGGAATCCATCGCCTCTCCACACAGTTCTTCACCATGGAGAGCACCCTGCAGAGTGAATGGAAACAAAAGTTTGGAATCACACAATTTCCAATGGTCCAGGTGCAGCTTTCCATGCTGATTGAAATATAATTGGTGGTTTCCAAAAAGGACTAAGAGTCATATTAACAAGGAACTAGTGCATCTGCTCTGATGCACCAGTTTCCTTGTGTCTCCCAGCACCCACCTAATGACACCATGGTAGCACTGTATTTACAATATAGCGCACCATGGCACATGTTAGGACAATAGGGAATTTATGACGCTATTGTGGTGCTTTGCTCTACTAGCGCCAAAAATGTTGGTGCTAGTCCAGCAAAGCATAGGAAGGCCCATAGGCTAATACACTAGCATCACTTTAACGCCTGCCCTGAGCAGGCGTTAAAAAATAACGCTAGAATGGCACAGTGAAATCTTGTAAATTTCACTGCACCATATTTTTTGGGCGTCTCTGCGAGGGAATGCTCCCCATGCATACATTATACCTGGCACAGGTATAATGTGGTGCAAGGGTTTACAAAATGGCACAATGCTTCCATTCTGCCACTTTGTAAATATGGTTCAGGGTGGGGGACTGGTTAGCGCCACCTTAGATTAAAAAAAACTTGACGCTAAGGTAGTGCTAGGGACTTGTAAATATGCCTCTAAATCTGTACCAGCACATAGAAATAAATCTGCAGTTGCATATTTGTTACTTTTTATGAACACAGCCATGTTTTTTAATTCCACCCTTGTGAAGGCAGAGCCAAGTCTCATGGTACATTCACCAAATTACAATATGGTGGGACATTAATAGCCTTTGAAAACAGTAGTGGTATGCTACAGTCTCCTACTTTAACAAACTGTTTGATCCAGGGCAAATCATACTCTCCTTCTACCTCTTTCCTATAAGTTGACAATATGAGACCACTTTGAAATAAACAATACAGATACTATCCCAGTACAATGCCAGGTACAGGTACTTATTAACACATTCAAAAAAGGGTCCCCAATGCGTAGGCAGTGCCCTTGAAGTGCCACCCCAAAGTGCAGCCAACCAAAGTACTTAATTCAGAGGGTCTACTCTAGCCATATTTAAGAAGGTCACATGTAAAAATACATACAGCATTTTATTTGAGTGTGCCAGCACAAAATGGAAATGCATATTTGATAGAAACCCATGTATTTTCAGAAACGGATATGGTGATGTTTGAAAACAAAATGGTTGAAATTCGAAACCTAGATACACTACTCTTTCTAGCGACAGAGTTCAGCACCCTTGGCGGTACCCAGGTGGTGCAGGTTGCAATGGCCACCCTCCGAGAGCTAAAGTTCCTGCACGTCTATGGAAGAAGTCCAACTGCGGGGTCCAGGAGCTGCAGAAGATACCAGGATTCACCTGCAAGTTATCCCTCAACAGTCACCGGAATGTAGGAGGGTCACTGACTAGCCAGGCCATCAACAAGCACTGGCAAATGCAAGCATGCGCTGAAGAAGAATTTGCAAAGTTTAGGGGACCAGCAAGGTCCAGGAGACTCTATCCATGAGGGGGAGTCAGGGCTGGCCCTCAGCATGCAGGAAGGCCAGCAGACGTTGATGGAGCCTCCACGAGTGACAAACAGGCGATGGACACAGGGAGTCACAAGGAGGCCTCAGCAGCACAACAAACCAGAAGTCCCACTTTGCATGAGTTGCAGGACAGGGGCTGATCTTCAAGTTGCAGAGTGCTGGAGGCCAGGGCTCCTTGGTGCTTGAAGATCTCCTGGAAGAAGAGTCAACAAGCCTTGGCAAGTGCAACAGTCATGGTGCACAGGTTTTCCAAGTCCAGTGGCAGGAGCAGGGGCTTTCAGTCTCCGAAGTTGGTCAGAAGACAAGCAGGACCCAGAGGAAGCCACAGACTCACCACCAGTGAAGCGGAGCATTTTGATGTTCGTGGAACAGCAGACCCCAACAGCCAGTCGATGTTGTCTTGCGGTGCCTGCAGATGCAGGGGAGTGACTCCTTCACTCCAAGGTAGATTCCTTTGTGCTTCCAGGTGCAAACAGAGTCCTTGTGGCCGTGGAGGATGCAGAGCCTTAGATGCTGCCGAATTCTTGCAGGATCCAAAGAAACATTGTTGCAGTCGGAGCCTTCCCACCAGAAGCAGGCATGTTTCGGTTCCAATGCGGTTCCAGAGGCCAGGAGCAGAAGATGTCTTGCAGAGAGTTCCTTGAAGAGACTTGCTCGATGAATATGAGGACCCACCCACAGGAGAGTCCTTAAGTAAGCCTAAAGAGGTTTGGTCACTCACTGAAGTGACCCGCCTATCAGAGGGGGTCAGGGACGTCAGCTACCTGGCCTAACCATTTACATGCTCCTAGGGGCCTCTGCCCATCTTGTTTCCACAGGCAGAACTGGGGGATTCTCTAAGGAACCCCCAGAGTACATGGTATCATGCATCTAACAATGAAATTGGTATAGTTGCATGATTCTGACATGTTTGATACCAAACATACCTAGATTCGGAGAAACAAATAGGTAGTTGGACCACTGTGTTGACCACTGTCCGCTACATACCTTAAGATGGCTTCCCCGCACTTACAGAGTCCAGAGAATGGAGCCTGGGGCCTGTCTGGGCACCCTGCTCATGCAGGGGTACCCTCACACTTAGGGACAGGCACCCTGCCCTTGGGCTGAAGGGCGTACCAGAGTGGTGACTTACATTGTCTAAGTACAGTGACCAGGATATAAAGCAAGCCTTATATCTGTGGTGAAAGGAGGCTTCCACCATTCCACGCAGGCTGCAATGGCAGGCCTGCAGACACAGTTTGTGTGGGCTTCCATGGGTGGCACAATACATGCTGCAGCCCATGAGGGACCTCTGGTGTACCAATGCCCTGGGCACCATATACTAGGGACTTACATGAGTGCACCAGTATGCCAATGGTGGGTGTAAAAAGTTACCAAGCAACCAAATTTAGGGGAGAGAGCACTGGCACTGGGTCCCTGGTTAGCAGGATCCCAGTGCACTACAGTCCAAAACATACTGACACAAGGCAAAAAGTGGGGGGTACTACAACCAGAACTCAGTTTACTCCAGGAAGTATATAAAGATAAATACACTAGTGTGGCCATTATTGTGATGGTTTCTGATGTGGTCACTACTCAACAACTGTCAAAGTCATTATAAGCTCAGGACTATTTTCATTGATCAGAAGTAGTGCTTATTAACAAGAAGGTTGGGGACCCCGGCCCTCATTCCGACATTGGCGGGCGGCGGGCGCCGCCCGCCAAGCGGAAACCGCCATTTGGCCGCTCCGCGGTCAAAAGACCGCAGAGGCCATTCTGGCTTTCCTGCTGGGCCGGCGGGCGCCTGCCAAAGGAGTGCCCGCCGGCCCAGCGGGAAAGGCCCTGCAACAATGAAGCCGGCTCCGAATGGAGCCGGCGGAGTTGCAGGGGTGCGACGGGTGCAGTTGCACCCGTCGCGATTTTCACTGTCTGCAATGCAGACAGT
The DNA here is from genome assembly GCF_031143425.1 of Pleurodeles waltl. Taxonomy (NCBI): domain Eukaryota; kingdom Metazoa; phylum Chordata; class Amphibia; order Caudata; family Salamandridae; genus Pleurodeles; species Pleurodeles waltl. The sequence goes on from NC_090445.1 coordinate 335,402,494, forward strand.
GAAAATCTTTATGGGGCCCCTAGGGGCCCCAAGACACCCGTTCCCGCCATCCTGTTCCTGGCGGTAAAAACCGCCAGGAACAGGATGGCAGGAAGGGGGTCGGAATCTCCATGGCGGCGCTGCTTGCAGCGCCGCCATGGAGATTCAGCCCAAGCAGGAGAAATCCGGCGGGAAACCGCCGGATTCCCTTTTCTGACCGCGGCTTTAACGCCGTGGTCAGAATGGGCATTGAAGCACCGCCAGCCTGTTGGCGGTGCTTCCGTGGGCCCCGGCCCTGGCGGTCTTGGACCGCCAGGGTCGGAATGACCCCACCCCGGGTTTAAAGGCAGTGGTTGTATTTCCATCACAGAAGCAAAACCATGTTCCCAAAATTGCACTGTGGGTGGCTCCTTCGGAACTACATCTCCTTCCTTCCACCCACTGATAAATACCTAGTAGACAGCTCATAAAGGATAAAGGGCTAAAAGAGTAGAAACTGGGGTGTCCCTCAGTGCTGCTGTGAAGACAGGACAGAAACCACATTACCAGACTGATCTGTAAATGACACTCTGTAAAATAGATGGGGCACAAGAAGGGACCCTGAAGATTGCATGGGGCACAGACACCTCCTGGCCCCACTTAAAAACGCAACTATCTTGTTTTCCATGATTCACTGTCTTCTGCCAGGAAATCTAAAGTGGGCATCACCACGTGACCGCAAAAAACAGGCACCAGACTGACTAGTCAAGCAGTGAAAGTAGCTCAACTCGCTGCACGTGCTGACCTGCAGCTTATGACCCTCTCCCTCCCCCGCCCCCGTAACCTTTCAGGCTGAAATGCAGCTGAATTGCATCCTGGTGCCATGTAAAGACTGGCATGGGCAGGCCTCAAAGACAGGCAGGCGAGGACATTTTCGTGCAGGCGTGGTTTGGATCGGCACTGCCACCAAATGCAACAGCAGATCGTAAGTGTGGGTGGGTCACAGTGCCAACCAGCAGTACAAGTTAAGCACGAAGGGTACACATCGGCTGCTGGCTGGACCCTGCTAGGTCTACTGTATCTGCTCCCTGGATATAGCTACAGAAAGGCACAAACAGGTGTCCGCTGCTAAGTTTGAAGATGATGCAGTAGGACACAGGTCAGACAACTGTAATTCTCAGAATGCACTTTACTAGTCTTCTAAACAGCCATATTCTTTGACCTTTATTTAATTGCAAATGGGCTGCTATCAGTGGACAGACACCATCCCTCAATCTTAGTTGAAGGTCATGTCACTGTCGGTCCAGTAGTTGTATACATGGTAAGGAAAATTACATAGAGATTCATAGATAATATATGGATTCAGGTAGTTATAAGATTATCTTTTTTACTGTCGCAGCGATAAAGCATTGTTTTTAACGAGAAATGTGAAATATCACTGTTTGAATTTTAGAATTTACATTTTCTACCATGGAAGGTTGTACTCGCGGTAATCACTTTAGTGAATATTGCATCTAGAATACAGAATAATATCAGAACAATATGGCAGGCATCTAAATGGAAATAAATACAGTTATGTTTGTTCAGACTCTTTTGAAATGCAGGGCTTTGACTGTGCCCTACCTGCCATGTTAAAAGTCCAGGAAATCTTGGGTAAGCTGTTTTTTAGTGCGATCTTGTTTATCGAATTCTACACCAAACGAAGCAAATAAGTAATGTTCATGTCTGATCTATCCTATTTTTAAAATACCTAGATAGCCATGTAATGCTTTCCCCTGTCTAAAGCATCCAACTTCCCTTTATAGGTTTTATGGAGCTTCTCAACTTCTCACAGAATGAACTGGAGTGTAGCTGTTGGACCATGTTAGTGTCAAAACTGTTGTTTTTATTGACGGTCCTATTGAAAAAAATACGTGTCTTCCTATTTTGGCGCTACATATTTGCATTGCTCACCTTTATTTATATCAATACATAGCCGGACTGAAAAGAGTCCCCAATTTCAAAGAGCATCAGTGGTTTCTGTCGCCCTGATTAAAAGATTAGTTCCCTTAGATCCTCTGAAGCAAATGTAAACAAAAGTTAGTGAACAAAGTTGAGAGACGTGCAGAGTGAGAGTATTCCTGTAATAACGTTTGTTTCTATGCGGTCTAGTTACAGACAGGTGCAGCAGCCTGTCACAGACATGAAGTTGAGTGAAGGTTATTAAGATTCTCTCCTCCTGTTACGCATACCTGCCCTGGCATTGCCCTTGTTTAAAATATGTCAAATTAATTAGGCGAGTGAGAGGGAGGTGAAGCATAGTTGTTTGGTAGGGGTTTGGAAGTTCAGGCAATGGTTAATGTAGGCTGGTCCTTGGTTGTGCAGTGCTTCGTAAGTGTGGATCATCAGCTTGAATTGACATTCATTTTGTATGAGGAGCCAGTGGAGTTTTCTGAGGTGGGAGGTGATGTGGGTCCGTCTAGGGAGGTGGAAGATGAGTATGGCAGCGGTGTTATTTATGGTCTGGAGTCTCTGCAGAAGGTGTGTGGTATTCCCAGTATAGAGTGTGTTGCCTTTGTCTAATTGGCTGGTGTTTAGGGCCTGAGTGATGGTATGTCTGGTGCTCCAGGAGAGCCATTTGAAGACTTTTCATAACATGTGAAGTGTGCTAGAGCAGGCAGAGGCGACTGTATAGATCTGGGACTTTATCACCAGTTTGCTGTCCAGGATTATGCAGAGGTTTCTGGTATGGTCAGTCCGTGATGGTCCTAGTTTCAAGGGCCACCAGGAGTCGTTCCAAGAGGTGCTGTTCTTGCGGAAGATCAGCACTTCCATTTTGTCCATGTTGAGCTTGAGGCAGTTGTCCTTTATCCAGTTGGCGACTCTCGTCATGCACCTGTGGAAGTTGTTTCTTGTGTTGGTGGGATCTTCTGAGAGTGTGAGGATGAGCAGGATATCTTCTGCATAGGATACGATGTTTAGTCTGTGGGATATGATGATGTTGGCCAAGAGGGTCATATAGGTGTTGAAGAGGGTGGTGCTGAGGGAGGATCTTTGAGGGACACCACAGATGATGTCCTTGGGTCAGAGGTGAATGAAGGTAGGCGGGCCTTCTGCGCTCTTCCAGAGAAGAAGAAGGCGATCCACTTGAGGGCTTTTACTTGGATACCAATGTGATGCAGTCTTCTGATCAGGGTGTGATGAGATACAGTGTCAAAGGCTGCTGAGAAGTTGAGGAGGATCAGAGCTGCCATTTCTCCCCGGTCAAGGAGGTCTCTGAAGTCATCCGTGGCTGCAATCAAGCCAGTCTCTGTGGTGTTGCTGGCACGGAATCCAGATTGTGTGGACTGGGACTGGGAGAAAGTTCTGCTTCAGATATTTCATGAGCTGTTGGTTGATGGCTTTTTTCCAGGGCTTTGGCAGGGAAAGGGAGAAGGGAAATGGGGCGGTAGTCTTTGAGATTGCTTGGGTTGGCAGATGGTTTCTTGAGGAGTGGTTTGACTTCTGCATGTTTCTAGACTTTGAGAATGGTATACGTGGCAAGTGAAGAGTTGAAGAGGGTTGTGAGCTTTCTGCTGAGCCTGCGGCTTCTGAGGTTGAAAATGTGGGGCAGGCAGGGGTCCTTGGAGGCTCCCGAGTGAATGGAGTTCATGATGGTGGTGGTGTCCTCTGAGGTGATTTGGTCCCATGAGGTAAGTTGGTGGTCCTTGTTGATTTTGGTGAGTGCGTGAAGGAAGTATGAGGGCTTGGCCTTGGGTATGAAGTTCATATAAATGGTGGTGATCTTGTTGTGGAAAAGGTCAACAAGTCTGTCACCTAGTTCTTGGGAGGTGGTGATGCTGTTTTCTGTGGCTGTGGGGCTGGCAAACTCTCAGACGATGTTGATGATCTCTTTGCTGTGGTTGTTACTGGACTCGATGCAGTTGACTACGGTTTTCCTCTTTGTCTCTCTCAGTAGTTGGTAGAAGAGGTTGAGGGAGGTCTTGAAGGTGGTCCTGTGTGAGGTGTCCTTGCTTGTGTGCCATCTTATTTCCAGTTGCTTGCAGCCTATACCACTCTACGCCACCCCACACTACTCCACTCTGCATATTACCACTCTATAGCACTCTACTCTGTGCCACTCTGCCCTATGCTACTCTATGCCACACAACCCTATGCCACTCCACTCTACTCCACGTCCCTCCACTCTACATCCTTCCAACCCACTCCACACAGTTCCACTCTATGCTTCTCTAATCTCCGCCACTCTACTCTACATCACTCTACTCTATGCCATTCCACTCTACTCCACTCCTTTCAAAGCCACTATATTCTATGCAACTCTACTCCATTCTACTCTATGCCAATCTATGCCACTCACATCAGTCTACTCAATGCCATACACCACTCCATTCCACACCACTGAACTCCACTTCAGTGTGACACTCTACCCGCTCCACTGTACACCACTCCATGCCATTCCACTCCACACAGTGCCACTCTATGGCACTCTATGACACTCTACTCTACTCTATGCTACTCTAATCTATGCCACTCTATGCCTCTGTACTTTACACCACTCCACTCTACTCCACTCCACACTATGCCACTCCATTCCACTCTAGGCCCCTCCACACTACTCTACTTTATGCCACTCTACCCCATTCCATTCTGCTCTACGCCACTCTACTCTACGCCATGCCAAAGTGTGTCACTCTAATCTATTTCCTCGTCTATGCCACTCTACTTCACTCAACTCTGTGCCACTGTGCTCTACGCCAATCTACTCTATGCCTCTCTATAGTATGCCACACCCCTCTATACCACTCCACGCTATGCCACTCTACTCTACGCCACTGCACTCCACTCTACACTACTCTACGCCACTCCAATCTTCTCTGCACCACTCTACGCCACTCTCTTCTACTCCACTCTCCTATACTAACTTTTAGCCATGCTGAAAACAGCCAAGCTGCTGTACAACATGGCTAAAAGATATTGACAAAGCCAATAGCTCTTACATAGACAAGTCCTATTGGTTTTGCCAGTGCTTACGCATTTCATGAGCAGGACAGTGTCACACCCAGCTACTTATCTGCACAGCTAAACTTCCTGAGTAAATATCGGTACATGTTAATGGAGTTCATTTAAAATGTACTTGACTCGACTAGTTTCTAATGTGTGGAGCTGGGTAAACAACTACAACACCTGTCTTACAATATTGATGGTTATGGCAATATGGCAAATTAAAGCACATACATTTTTAACAGGGTACATATTTTTTCTTCTTTTTAAATATTCATTTTTATTAGTATTGTGCCAGCACATGACCAGTTCATACATTAACATTCAAAGGATATCCGTGAGAGCTAACATTTCAATGTGTAGTAAACATTGAATTCCAGTTGAATAGACAAATACTGGTATAACTGGTATAATCAATACAGGTAAAATAGTCTTATTTCCATGGAACACATGTTAGCATGCGATTAATGTACCTTGTGACCTATTGCACTAGTCTTAGCTATTAGGAGGAAGAATGCAGGGGTTTGGGAATATTATTGCTTCTGGCTCTTGACAATCACAGGAATATAAAAACATTATCCGGAAAAATCAGCGTTAAGAAATACAATAAACTTAAAATAACAACAACTAAAGGTCACTTCTTCAGTCCTCAACATCAATCTGTGAGCGTGCAGTTAGTATAGAAAGAACATACTCGATAATGTGGAAGGTTTTGAGACTCGGTTAATGTGTTCTAATAAGTTAACTAGTTCGAGGGGTTATGCAATAGGCCCAGTGTAGGATTCATATTACATTATTGATCAGCTTGATTGTTCCAGTCTGAAAGATAGGCAACCAGCATCGCCTTCCATTGCACTGCAAGGGGCTTTTTTTGCAAAGCATATTATTACTCTCTATACAGGGCAGAGCTTTCCACCTCATCTCTTATTCCAGTTTTTCCACTAGACTGGGGGGCCTTTTCCATCCCTCGAGTCCATAGCCAGTGCTCGTTTAGATGGTAAAAATGTCAAATTCGGGAATCTAGTGCTTGTTGGCTCTGTTTTAGGATGAGGAAAGTACCCAAACAGGCATCCCTCTGGTGTGTGATCTCATGCTACCAGTTATTATTCCAGGGTGAGTTGATATGTTGCCCCAGTATTGTGAAAGGCATAGACAACTCCAGAACATTTGGAAGAACTCAGCGTCCTCTTCTAGGCATGTAGAGCAACTAGAAGGAAAATTAATGTACATTAGTGTAATTTCCCTGGGATAACATATGCCTTGTGCAAATAAACTGCGTGTACTTAAAGCACGCTTCTTGCTATCCTATGAGTATAAGGTAATACGTGGGCCATTTGGATTGGCCAATGTCCTTTCCTAGGTCCAGTTCCAACTTTGCCTGCAAGCTGTTCGGGCATTCTGGTCACTGAAACAACCACTTTATACACCCATGTAACTAGTCTTCTTCCAATAGCCCGTTGTATGCATAAGTCGAAGCACCTCATGTGTTTGCGGTTCAGCCTCTGCCCCGTGTCATGTTTATTGGCATATCTTTCTAAGTGCGCAGTACTGTGGAATGTGGATATTGCCCAGTGTGTAACCTTTTGAGTTTGACTAGTTCTTGCAGCGACTTCAAAGTACCCCCATCATTACAGTCCCCTGTTTTTATAATTCCTATTTCAGCCCATGCAGTCAGATGATTTGCCGTAAAATAGTATTTATCTCTAGGGAGCCCAGTTACAAGGTTAGTTAGGACACACATCTTAAACAAGGGGATCTTTACCCGACATCTTGCCCAACATTTCATTGCTGTTTTTGGCATAAAGGGCTTCTATTGGGCAGACGTCTACTGATCACATAATGAGTTAATTTACCAGGTTGTACGCGATGATTTAACAGAGGACACATTTAAAAAATAAATTGGTAGGCTGCAAATGTGTCCCGATAAACTAGCATTACAAAAGCCAAACGTTCTTGTCTCTAAAAGGAAGAGCTATTGGCTATACCATGGCTTTATTACTGCTAATGCATGCATAGTAATGAACACTCACTCATGGACGGCAATTATGCAATGGGTTTTCACATCTTGGCTGCCAAGATGTGCGCTTGTCTCGTGATACATTGTCAAGGTTTGAACACAAACTAGGTCTGCAGGGTGCCCTTCGAGAAAGCCTTTTTCAAGGGCAACTCATCCCAGTAGCCTCAGTACCACCTTGATCGGATTATTATACCCCAAAAGTGACAGGGGTCAAACCTAGGAGGAAAAACTCACAAAGGGGGGAAAAAAACGTATTTGGCAATCTATGTAACTCTTCTTTGAAGATGTAGAATGCGTTGGTGAAATCAAAAAGGCACCAAACTCCACGAGACATCATGAAGGAGAAAAGAGCTGAGCAAGATTCAAGTCTGACGGTCAGAAAGCACCACTCTTAAAATAGAGTGGCGTGCAACAATGCGCTGAACAGTGGCACTCAGGAGACTGCTTCTCCTTGCAAAACTGCATGAACCTTGGGTAAACTCTTCTAATCTCTTAATTCTAGGTAAGGGCATGACATAGATTTGTAAGTGTGCTAAGTGACTCTTGGTGACCATTTTAAATCTATGGATCTAATATGGTAGAGAACCATGTTAGAATGATAAATTAAATGTTAACAGAGTAAAACACTGCTCGTGCATGCAAACAAAAGGGATGGAATGGCTGAGCAGCACCTTGCAGCTGCTGGGCCTTGTAGGAAAAATCCAGAACTGACTACAATTTTAAGGAGGGTAAAATTAGTGCATGGGATTGGCATAAAACAAAATAAAAGACAGTGAATGTGGGCGGAAATTGTTTTCGACGAAGCTGCTGTCAGCAAATGCTTGAGAGGAGAAATCATCCAGTCGTCCTCCCCTGAATGATATACCACAGTGAAATCGAGATTCTGTAGCTGAAGTAAACATTTTTCAAAATTAGCTGCTGGATTTGAGTCAATAAACATGTGACCAAATGCCTGCACTCGCACAGCAAAGCAAAACTGTATTGCTCAATTGGAGAGTATTTCTTCTTAGTGGGTGTGAGCAGTCTGCTGGAAAAGCAGTAAATCAGGTATGGCTAACTTTGGCATGCGTTGGCATACTGCAACCAGGCTACACGGACTTGTGTAGGCGATCAGCGTTGTTTACTTGGACAGATCAAAGTATGCCATTATCTTGCCAATCACAGAATCATCCTTTATCTTTGGTAATGCAGCCAGTTTAGGCCTGCCTCTGGTCCACTTTGTGTTCTATTACGTGCTGGGAAACTAGAATAGAGACGTCTATATGTATGTACGTAGTATTTGCGTATTACAAACCTAGATGGAAAGCAGTAGAATGCTGTACAGGGTCAAAGGTAGTGCTTAATTTGTGCTTGTTGTTTCCGGTGCGGAGAACCGGCACCTGTTTGTGAGGGCCGGGGCTTATTCTTATGCCTCAAGCATTTGCTGCGAGCAAAAGACACATATGGGAAAGACGGAAGAAGGAAAAACTAAAAAGCGTCATAAAGGGAGAAGGTAGGAAGTTGAAGGATGAGCTGAAGGGGCAGGGGTGGCCGAATGGATTGAAGAGGCCAGAGATGGCTTCAGAATTACGATGCCTCAGTATTCAGTGCTGGCAGATTTAATTACAGCATCCTCGTGTTTAAGAGAAAGGCTTTGAGCACCGGCACCTCTTTATTTATAAATTAAGCACTGGTCAAAGGCAGAGATGCACTTATCATGTTACTGGAGTATTAGATGTTTTCTAAGAGCAGGAAACCCCTTCCCCACATAAATTAGCCATCCCATTCAAAGAGATGACAGTGATGACGCTAATTCTTTTTTAATGTCATTAAACTTTTTAGGCCAGCACTCAGACCTTCCGAGCTGAATGCAAGTCTGACCACTTCTTGCACAGGACAACCAATACCTTGCAAAAGTCAGTCAACATCATGTATTATGTCATAAAGTTATCTATGTACTTAGTATATGCGAACTGTAGTCGAAACTAATCAGACTTTCTTTTCCCCATCCATGACGAAGAATTTAGTCTTAACCTTAACCCTACAAACGTGCTGCAAAAATATCCTACAAAGGAAGCAGGAATGCTCAAGTGAAAGCATTTTTCCTTTGGCTTCATGCAACTTTACTTCAAACTGGGCCTTCGCCATAACTTTATCTGAGTGGCCTATTCCTACGTTTCTGAAAGTCCATTCCCCAAACTGATGCCTTCCAGTTATCATGATCGGTGGAGATGTAATGAGCGACTTTCCAGCTCAGTTTCCGAAACCCACTGCCAATCTATGACAAACTGAAGAAACTTGCAAACTTTAGGTTCCACCTTCGACTCTACCTTAGCAGCAGCGGCATAAGCAGAGTTGTTAATCTTTCCATATTTCAGACAAATAAGTCGTTCTGTTGGGCAGTTCATTTTAAGAATTCGGTAGTTCCACATCCACATCCATCTTCCTGGACCTATCTCTTACGACCGTCATGGCTAGTTAGCATGTGCAGTTTTTGTTTACCCCTGACAAATGCTTAGCTGTCATGGCATCACCTTTATAAAAAACAGTGCTTGCCGCTTCTTCCATAGACAGCGCATGGCAAGTTTGCCGTTTCGTTGACCATTGCAGTGTCCAATATTTGAGATGGAGATGTACGTGTTCTTGCAAAAACTATTGTCACAGATTAGATGAGAATGAAGGTGTCAGCAAAGGAAAAGCATTTAAAGGTTCATTTTTCCTCGTCAAAGATCTCATCAAGTTAAAACGCTCAAAATCAATGTTCTCTTGTGGTCGAAGGCACCCTGTCAGCACTCCCTTTGCTGCTGAATAATTAATCCTGCCTCCCATGCTGGATAGAGACTTGTAAATCTTATAGACATTCTGACCTGGATATTAACCATCAGTAACCTCTTAACCTTGCTGTTAGCTGAGTAGTTGCAAAATAGTTGTCTAGATTATCTAACCAAAAGCTGCTTCTAGCTTCCAGAGAGATGAAACGTTTCAGGTCTGGCTTAGAGACAGCCTTAAATGTTTACCAAGTGATTGGTTCACCTGTCCTTCAAATCTTGCTTCCGGCCACCACATCACACTTTATGGGGCAGTGGGTCGTCCTACTCCTGCCACTGGCTGTCTTGTAGTGTGACTGACTATATTTTGTTTGATAACGTGCATATTCTACAAAGTCTACTTAGCTGAGTGGAGAGCCAATACTTAACTTTGCCAATGTCTTGTTTCTATCCGTTGTTTGCACTTTTTAGGTCTTGCCTCCAGATAGCTGCTCCAGTCTGTTGTCGAAAGATTTATTGTGGACAACACCAACACTTACAATGGGCTTTGGAGTAGCCCATTGCATACTATTAGTTGGCTTTTTTGTCAATCATTTGCTTGCTTCTTATTTGATGGCTTTCTTTCCTCTTGTATTTGTCCCACCAATACAACATAGCATGTTTGTCATCCTTTTTCTTAAATGGCTTGCATCATTCTACTGCTTCCAATTCAGAGGAAAACTTTTTTCTTTTGTGTTTAGTATTCAATGGAAGTTTTTTTGTTTTCTTGCACTCTCTCCTTTGCACAGCTTCCACCTTCACAAGTTGTACTACGCAACGTGATGATGCGAGTCGTCACGTAGTATGATGCAATGTGGTGCTATTATTAGAGTACAGAATGTATACAAAACTATGTTTTCTATACTTTCTGGATGGCTGCCACGTTTCATTGTTTTTTTTTATTGCGCACACACTGGATGTGCTATTAATAAAGTGGCCTAAAGAGCTTCTGCATGCTTTTCCTCCAAATTCCCTTATTCCTAGTGGAGTAGGGTTCGACAGTAGATTCCGTCAGATCATTTGGAGATGTGGAGATTATTTTAGTGGCTTCTTATTGGGACAGGCAAAATTGGTTCCCACCCTTTCTCCAGCTATCGGTAGCCACTTATTGTTTGCTTCCTCTGGATCCCTACCATTTATTATCCTTATCCTTCAATAGATCAGTCATCACTAGTCTGCAGTTGGGTGTCTGGTGCTTGAAAGGTTAAATCTTTAAGCTCTGGGATGTATTTTTAGGTCGAGTATGAGTGTATACTTTACTATACTATCTTGTATACTTTACTATACTTCTGTTGGCCTAAAGCCATTTCATTTGTTTGTTTGAGTGTCATTTAAAATCCTTGCTTGCCAGTGGTCAGTAATGCCTCTTTGTCCCTCCTTTTTCTCTTTGAGAACAGGGACTAACTACTGTATAATTACGCTTTGCCGTGTTTATCTGTTCTTTGGGGGATTTTTTATTTCTTGGTTTTCTGCTTGTGTTTGGCAAAGCTCCCCTTTTCATTTGCAGAGCATTCTTGCTCTCAGTTTATCTTCGCTGCAACCCTGTTTCTGTAAACAGGGCTGTAAATCAGGCTGTTATCTTGATCACATTTGCTAAGCATTCACAAACCAATATCATACACCATATGCCCTCATCGCTGCTTGTTTTTATAAGCATTTTTTGTTCATTCTTTACATTTTGCCATTTGGAAGCGCTCCTAGAGATTAATAAATCTGTGCTGTGAATGCACAGCATAAAACTTTTCTCAAAACGGGTGTTGCGCTTCATTTTTCAGCACAGTGCCCAAAAGTCATTGGGAATGTGTTGACTTCAAAATTGCAGGGTGCAGTACCTTATGTGTCCCAAGGTACACCTATTGAGAGCCTGTGATACTGCACCCTTTCCCTGCTTCATGCACGTTAGAACAGTAAATGTTGCAGGTTTTATTCAGCCAGCATATTATAAATGTAAAAGTTTTAACATAACTATGTTATTCCTGCTTACATTTCACATGCTTTACTTAATCTTGAATTCTCTAAGAGTATTTCCTTTTCCCAGGATGTTGTTACTTATTGTTTTTTTGCAGCCAGCATATTACTCTTGTCTCCCATCCCTCATAACCTATTTCCCATTTTCTAGTTCTCCAGCGCCGCAGGGTCATACGAATGGCAATAGCACTATGCAAATATCATCACTCCACTGCATACAAAAAGAAGAAGTTAAAAAAATGCAATTTTCAACACTAAGAGCTCAAACTTTCACAAATGTGAGACTGAGTGCATTACAAATGCTTATTTTCTTCTTGGTATACAGCAAGGTAATTAATCCCTTTCTTGTGTAATCCTATTAAGGTCTTAAATTTCTTGAAGGATGGGTTTGTATTACATTGTATGTGCATTGCATCATCAGTGGGAGTAAATCCAGGTGTATAGGAAGTCAGGGGTTCACAATTTAGACTCAATGGTATCTAGACTTTTTGAGACACCACATATGAAGCTGCTTTCTTATAAGTTGTTATTTTTAATGGCTATAAGTTCTGGAAGAGGAATTAGGTGAATTGGATGCTCTGCTTTGTGCCAATCCTTTTCTCCATTTTCTTCCAGATAAGTTTATTTTAAGACTGAATTCTCTGTGCCCAAGGTACCGTCAGACTTTCAGGTTCTGTAGTGTTTGGTGCTTATGGTCTATTTTCCATCCCTGACCACTCCAAAATGGGAAGGACTCTATAAACTGGATCTGCATAGAGCTTTTTCAATTTAAGTAGCAAGAACAGCTACGTTTAGGCAGATACAAGCTCTTTCAATACCATTTGGTATTTCTGGACCAGGTTTGCAGGCATCGTTGGTATTTCTCACTAGACTGTTGAAACAGACATTCATGCTGGCTTATTATAAAGAGAACTCATTAGTACCAGGATCAGTACCTGCGAGGTAAACCAGAGGAATGTCTGCCTTTTGGGCCATACTCAAAAGTGCCTTTATGAAGGATGTGTGTATGGTACCCACTAGGTGGTGCATATGCACCTTCATGAATCATTACCAACTCCAGATGGAGGTTCTGCTGTTTTTGAGAAAATCTTTTGGATGCATGTCTACATAATTCCTATGTTTCAGTTTTTTCATGAAAAATTATAAATTCTGCATGATTTAGGGTTTTGGTATATTTTCTGGTTGCTTTTACTGCTTGGGTATGACTTCACCCAATAAGGAGTGGGATGAGAAAGACAGACACGGAGGTAATTGCTTAGTTACTGATATAATAGTCATTATTTCAAATTTGGTTATTCCTCGTCACAGTCTTCCACTGCCCTCCTGGAATTGGAGGCTAAAAAGAAAATGGTTTGGGTATGTTTAATATTTGTTTACTTGGAAATTTTAGGAAATAGAGAATGGCCACTTCCTTAATATGCTATTAGCACAGGAGGTGGAAGTCAGACATTTTTTTCGTAGCTCGGTCTTGATTTTAGCTAGAGAAATCATTTTTGTTGCTAGAGATGATTTCTCACCCAGGAAGAAATGTGACAAGGGAGACTTAAAAACTGATAGATGAAAATTACTGATCAGTAACCAGACCATCTAGTAAGACTCGTAGAGAACTGACTTTAGATGTTGGAGGTGGGGCTTCTCCAGTGGACGCAGGCCAGAGGTTGTGCTGCCATATGTCAGGATTGTTGCCTAGTAGAAGAATATCAGTTGTGCTGGCACTGAGTTTAAGAAAATATTTCAGCATTCAAATTTAATCTTCAGCTACGCAGTTAGTGAGGTGGCTGCCGACATTGGAGCAAGATGTTGAAGGTGGACAGTAAACTGTGTGTCATCCACCATTGAGATAGCCAAGCTTCTGAAGTATGTAATCAGTTGTGCTAGTAGGTGAACCTACATTGTGAACATTGGGAAAAGAATGGGCACTGTGGAACTATACATTTGATGTCTGCGGAGGTGAAATGAAAAGGTGGGGACCGAGACTGACCACCCAGAAAAGGTGAGAACCAGGCTATAACTGATCCTACATGTTTGTTTGCTTTTTGAGATAAAAGGTGGCATGATACACTGTATTGAACACTGCTGAGAGGTTGAGAAGAATCATGGAGACAGAGTCACCCTGATCCAAAATGTATCTAAGTTTTTATAGAGCCTGGGCAGCTTCAGTTCCTATGCTAAAGCCCAGTTGAGGATGAGGGGAATTTGAATATCTCAGATTAGTCACGTAGCTTCAGTGCTGCTCAATGAGTTTACAAAGAGCTGAAAACAACATAGGTAATTTGTAATTTTCGGCTACTGCAGGGTTCAGATTGTCCTTTTTTCAAGAATTGATTGATGACACCCATTTACCACTCATAGCATCATCCCGGGGAAAGGGACAGGTTGACAATGTTTGAAAAAAGGCTGAACAAGAACTGGTGTGCAAGTCTGTACAAATAAGACTGGGCAAACCAGGCTTTAAAAGTCTTGGCATTTAAATTATTTTATCTTGGTTGGTGGCGATGACATTGATCCAGACTTTTAAGGGGGGTAAAGTGAAGCAGTCATCTGGGGCACAAGGAGGGATGTGAGAGCCTTTTACAGACACATGGATTTTTCATAAATTAATTGTAAAAATGGTGCTAGATCTTGACAGGATTCATGTGAGGAAGGGGGCACCAGAGGTTTCAAGGCTTCAAAGAGAATTTTGAAAGGGTTTTAGGACTATGACATAGAAATTCAGATTTTGCAAAAACTAAGGGCCAGATGTAAAAAGGCGTTTGCGAGTCGCAAACGGTGAAAAACGCCGTTTGCGAGGTGCAAAAGCCTCACCGGTATGCAGAAATGCATTTTGCGAGTCGGATCCGACTCGCAAAATGCATTTCCGACTCGCAAATAGGAAGGGGTGTCCCCTTCCTATTTGCGACTCGCAATGCAATGCAATTTCATTTGCGACCGCTAAAGCGGTCGCAAATGAAATCGCAGTTACCATCCACTTGAAGTGGATGGTAACCCATTCGCAAACGGGAAGGGGTCCCCATGGGACCTCTTCCCCTTTGTGAATGATCACAAAAACAATTTTTCAGAGCAGGTAGAAGGTTTCGTTTTTTTTTTCTAAGTGCAGCTCGTTTTCCTTTAAGGAAAACGGGCTGCAGATAGAAGAAAAAAAAACTGCTTTATTAAAAAGCAGTCACGGACATGGTGGTCTGCTGTCTCCAGCAGGCCACCATCCCCATGAGTGCCCATACTTGCAATGGGGTCGCAAACTGCGACCCACCTCATAAATATTTATGAGGTGGGTCTTTGCGACCCCATTGCGAGTTGCAGAAGGTGTCTGAGACACCTTTCTGCATAGCAAATTGCGACTTGCAATTTGCGAGTCGCACGGACTCGCAAATTGCAAGTCGCAATTTGCTTTTTTCCTACATCTGGGCCTAAGTCTTTTGTGTAGATATTCAATTGCTGTTTACACTTAAGTGTGCCAGCTTCCAAGTAGTAAGTCCTCCATTTGTGTTGCAGCTGTCTAAGAGCCATCAGACCTTTTTTAAGCTTGCTTTAAACCAGACATTGATGGGTTAGGTTTATTTGAATGGGCGAGACCTCTTGGCTTTGCCCATTCTTGTTTTTTTTGTCATCAATGTGTGTATAAACTATGTCAGGTCTTCATGGTACAGTAAGTCTAAGCCAATTGGACCTTTTCTTTGCACCACTATGAATCATATTTTCCTATGATGTGCATTTAAATGTGCTTGTATACTTGTTTCTGACAGATACTCTTGCCTCCTGATTCCACACTTTTTTGAACGTCCAAGGTGTGAGACTGATCTGGAAACATTTGCAATAGCTTTAAGAAACAGGTTGGGGATGCTAGGTCCATGTCGTCACTGGAAAAAATATCACTGTGATGTCACTGGAGCTATAAAGTGCCCAGCCTGGCATCCAGACGTCAGTTCCCTTTCTTTCCACACACGTGACAGGGATCTGGAGCTCGCACTGTGAATTGTTTTTTCACTCCCTTAGTTTTTTTCTTTGAGTTTCATAGTTGCGGTGCTATCACCTCACCTCCAAAACAGTCAGAATTCAAAACCTCAAAGGACTGATGTCCGTCACTGAACCACACAACAACTGAGTCTGGTGTCTGGAGCCTGAGCACTAAATAAAGTGTTGAGTCATGTCCAGGCATGCAGTCTAAAGCCTTTGAAGAGTGGGAAGCCAAGCTCTCTATAACTGCCATGCCAGACAAAAATCCTCAGTCGAAGTTGGTGCCATCTGACCAATCAGGCATAAGAAAAGCTGCAGAGGTCTTAGAACTTCCTCCCCCAGCAGTGGAATTGAGGGCTAACATTTTAATTAAAGTACTTCAACCAGTTAGCCAAATCTGTGAGTCCCCTTTACGAATGCTCTGCTGGAACCACTATTAATAGGCTGGGAAAAACTCACTTCTTCAGATACAGCTAGCAAAATAGAGCCTAGGCACTGCAGGCCTGCAACTAGTGGTCCATATTTTCTGTCTTCTCAACCGTCTCCAGAAAGTTTGGTTGTTCATGCTTTGTGCTCTTCACCTGAGGCAATCCATTCTGCTCCTGCAGATATGGAGTCTAAAAAAGCAAAGACATTTGGGAAGACAATGTTCTCGACTGGAAGTCTAGCCCTTAAAACCTTTAAATGCGACCTGACTATTAGGGCGTTATACATGTGCCTTGTGGAACATGGCCCTCCTTTTAGTCTCAAACTTTGAAGATCATTTGTAGGCACAGTTCACAGAATTAGTGAAGGATGGGCAGGCAACAGCATGGCAGGTTTTGAACCAGGATTGGACACAGTGGACTCAGTGGCAAGAGCCAAAAGGCTCATCTGTATCCCTCCATCACCAAGCATAGCTCTGTACCTCTGGCTTTTCCACTAGCCTCCAGTCCATGCTGATCAACTTCATAAGAGGCTCAATTTTGAGCATTGGAAGTCCTCTCAACCCAATAACAGCAAACTCGGAATTCACTCTTCAGACAAGACAGGGGTTGTTGAAAAGGGAGGGTGTGTTCCATCCGATAGTCAGTTTCCTCCGCCTCTTCTTCCCATGCCCCTCTCAGAAAGCAGTTATGGTTCCAACTTGTTGGACTACGGGGCATCAGTGGGAGATCAGGAGTCGTCCTATCAACACATAAGACCATAATTTTGGACCAGTGGGCCTTTCATCAGACCCCAACCCAGATCCCTCCTCCTCTTTCCTGTCAGACAGAACACCTACATATCCAAGAGGTGGCAATCTTGCTGTAGAAAGAGGCAGTGCTGTTGTTCTAAAAGCAGGACATTGAGCAGGGGTGTTGTTCTCAGTACTTCCTGGTTCCAAGAAGAACGGAGGTCTTAGTCTGATTCTAAATCTCAGGATCTTTAATTTGTTCCTCTACAAAGAGATTCAAGGTGTTGGCCCTAGTTCAGGTTCTTATGGCCATGAACACAGGAGACTCAGTGTTTTCCCTAGGTTTGTACGGGGTGTATTTCCACACGCCGATCCTGTAGTCAAACAGGGAGTACTTACGATTTATAGTTGGGTCCATTTATTACCAGTTCATGGTCCTTCCTTTGGATTAAAATCCGCACCTTGAGTTGAAGTATGAACTTGATGGCAGTGATGGCGGCTCATTTCAGGTCTGGAATGCTGGTATTTCTGTACCTGAAAGCTGAGTTCCCGAAATTGGTGTCAAACCACTTGCAGTCAACAGCAGCCCTATTGTTCAACTTGGACTTTTCCATCAGTGTGTCCAAATCTCACCTGGAGCCCTGTCAGCACCTTCTGTTTATAGAGGCAATACTGAACAAAATATCACACTAAGGTTTTCCCCCCAACTCAGAGGATCTTTGACATTCAGGATTTGATTTGGTATTTCAGGAAGGAACTCAGCCTCCGTTACTGTAAATCTTATGCCTGCTGGGTATGTTGTCCTCCTGCATCCTCTTGCTAAGGCATTCACCTTATCATATGAGGGCTCTCAGTGGCCCCATAGAAAGTCTTCTGTTGGCATTCAGGCAATATGACAGACCCATGGAGACTTGGGGTGCTGGAGAATGGGTCAATGGAGTCTGACAAAGGATCACTGGACCACTAATTATTTATGACCCTAATTTACACACTTCCTGGGTTAGGATCATTTCCAAGTTATGAGGGCTACAGTCTCATTTAATCATCTTGGAAACCCAGTCTTGTGGTTGGCGGTGTGCTGCATGGTTGCATTAGCTTTCTGATTTTCACACATTTTAGCATCCCTTCACTATTTGTTGTTTTCCCTTTTTAGTTTGCTTGGTTCTCTTAGTCCCATTTCTGTCTTGTGTTGTTGGTTGTGATGTCTCTTTTCCAGTTTCTAATAGAGTCTCACCTGGTTGTATTCAGATAGCATCCAGGGGCATGTACCGGTTTCCAGGGCAGCTCACTGCTCGTCATATGCGCTGGTGAAACCACTGGGCAAATTTACTACATATAGTAACATCCAGAAAGATTGGTGCTGTCCCTAGAAACAGATGAAACCTCAGCAAGGGGGCTCCAGTTCAGATTTTTTCTCTCTTACTCCCTTCCCTGTTTCTCTCCTGACTTCTGTGTCTGGTGAAAGGTTACAGCCTGTTCACCAACATAGGTATCAAGGGACAACAGGGGCTTGCATTGGGTCAGCAGTACCGAAACCTAACACCTTCTCAGGCCATGGCTCCAGCACGGGAGCGAGCTGAGGGATACCTTTGGGCTCTCTTGGGACACTCAATCGAATCTGGCACTGTTGGTTGTGAAGGATAACCGTGCAGCAGCAGGTATATTGTTCCAACTCCCTCCCCCCTCCCTGCTGTGGTTAAGGTGGTAATGAATGCCTTCACTCTAGGGTAGATTGTTCCTTTTGTGGATTTGGAGATCAGACCCTGTGGTCTCCAGACAAATGTCAGCAGGTTCTGCATCGGCCTGCTGAAACTAAGAATGATTCAGTTAGCACTCAAGGCATTCCTTCCTTCCCTTTGGAGTCAGTCCATCCAGATCTTGATAGACAATAAGATTTTGAAGTGGTAGGTCAACAAGCAGGGATGTGTGGCATCTCTGCTTCGCTATTGGTAAGTATTTCAGCTCTCGTCTTGGTCTCACCAGCACAGAGTTTGGCTGATGGCAAACCATCTGGCATGGTTGATGAACATCAGAGCCAAGAGCTTCAGTCTGAATCATCTTGCCGACCATGACTGGCATTGCCATCTGAATGTGGTCCAGTCCATCTTTGCTGACTGGAGCACTGCTCGGGTGGACCTGTTTGCCATTCACAACAACAAATATCACTTGCAGTTGTGTGTTCTCCAGAATCAGTTGCAAGGTGGCTTGAGAAACTCGTTTCCATTTTAGTGGAATTTTCCAAACCCAGAATTTCTCAGATTCAGAGGAATATTCACCAAGAATAGGCGCCAGACAACTTCATTGCCCTGATTGGCCGAGAAGGGTGGAGCACGCAGGCCTCCTGCACCTCTCCCTGTGTCTCCTGCTCCTTTCTCCTGACAGGGCAGACCATGTCTCCCAGTTGAAGAGGCAGGTTCTACACCCCAAAACTTCAGAGCTCCACTTTCATGTCAGGAGATTGAGCAAGGACATTTAAGCCCATTACAACTGCCAGCACAAGGAGTGGATGTAATTCTTTCTGCTCACCGGGATTCCGCGAAGACGGTGGACCGTTGAAGGTAGAACAGGTTTTGTGCTTGGTGTGTTGAGAATAGTGTGGATCCCTTGAAACCCAGTTTTTGGACATTCTAAAGTTTGCACTCTCCCTAGCTAATGCCAGCCTGTGGGGAGGGTCAAGAAATACCTAGCATCCTTACTGGCCTTCCTATAACTTCGGGATCAATCTTTCCTTTTTAAGTCGCTGACCATTCTAAGGTTTTTGAAGGGCTTTTACAAAATTGCTTGCCCCTACTCTTTTTATCATGCTGCAGTGTGACCGCAATTTAGATTTGACGTTTTTGATCAGGGGGGGGGTTGGGAGGGGTCCACTTGAGCCGCTTGACAGTTGTCAATTGAGACTCTTGAATTTCAAAGCTGTTTTTCTGGTTGCCATTACTACGATGCTGAATGGCCACAAACCTTCATTTGTTTTTCACTGACAAGTTGACCCTACAAACCAAAGTGGCTTTGCTGCTGAAGGTGAAGACCCCTTTCCATTCCCCTTCCTGTTCTTTCAATCCATTACCCTTCCTTTTATTCACCCTCTACTTCCCACTAGGGAGGAGGAGATGGTTCATAGGCTTGATCTGTAAAGGATGGTTAGTTATTATATTGACCACACCCAACTTGTCGTAGGGAATAGAGCAACATGGGCACCCCTTCATACTGTTGCTTAGCATTGGATGGCGGCTTTGCACTTTCTGTTCTCCAGGACATCCTTGTCTGAGCATTCCTTCAAGGTCCTCTCCAAGTGGTGTGCTGCTTAGTAATCTATACAAAAGGTAAGAAATCTGCAAGTAAACGTATCCATAAGAAGTATGGGCCAGATGTATAATTTTTTACAATAGCGATTGCCTAATTGCGATTTTTAGCGAATCACAATTAAGTAATAGCTATTGGAATGTATGAAACTCCAGGAGTTTCATACTGCGATTCGCAAGGGCTCGCAAATCAACCTACCTCATTAATATTCATGAGGTAGGTTGCAATTTGCGAGCCATCGCGAATGGCTACAATCACAGGGATGGTGACCTGCTGGGCTCAGCAGAGCACCTTGTCTGTGATTGCTTTTCAATAAAGCAATCTTTTTGTTTTTAAATGCAGCCCATTTTCCTTAAAGGAAAACGGGATGCGTTTAAAAATGAAAAATTAAAAGTTTTCTTTTAATTTTTTAAGAGTAGGACCATGGGACCACTGCCTGTTCTTTCACATTCACCGCATTCACGGTCACATAACAATCATACATACCTCTGAAATTCGGTATTAGGAAGGGACGCCCTGGACACGTCCCTTCCTAATACCGAATCGGTATGTAGTCGCAAATCCAATTTGCGATTCGATAACAAGTTACCGAATTGCAAATTGGACTTGTTACATACCAAAACCAAATGTTTGCGATTGCAAAAATGTTTGATACATCTGGCCCTATGTTACTTAGCTTTGTAACATTCTTCTGGTGGTTACTCTCCCTGCAGCTTCCACACTGATACCACCCACCTCCCCATCTTGAAGAATGGTAATCTAATAATATTTATTATTAAGGAACATCTTGGACTAGCTGTGGAGGTCCAGCCCTGGCTATACTCTCCACTATGGGAAGGTGGCTGAACTCTCCTCAAAGGTTGTGAGGTTGTTGCTGCATAGCAGCATTATTGCTGCCTCCACCCAAAACCAGCATCAATTGCTTCTTGAAGTGAAGAGACAGGACATGAATTATGATAAAAGCAGAGCTGTATTCACACCGAGCAGAGAATAACTCTAGGATCCCTACATGTTATGATGGTAAGTGTGATCCGCCCGCTATTGCTAACGATTCTGCATCTTTTAAGCAAAAAAAGGTTCAGGAGCATACTGGGTACATTGTCATGTAATTGTAGGTATGGTTCTTCAGTCCAAGAACATAATGCTTTGTTATTATCTTATCTCTTCAGTTGCAGGGTGGTTACAGTGGAGCTACAGAAAGGGCCTCCTGTAGTGTTGGGTTGTAGTACTGAGGTTTATGGTCACCTGCTCTGGAATGCCATTATTAGGTCACTGGTGACATGGTGGGATTCGAGAGCGGTGACTGCAGTTGTAAATTTGTTCCTTGCTGTGTGTCTCCCTCATTGCATAGACTGTTCCAGTTTGCAATAAATATATATACTAAACCTACCGATGGTGGAGTGAATTTCTACAGAAGTGGCGACCAGTTGGAGGAGTATTCAACAAACCTGAAAGTCTGTCAGCGCAGCAAGTATTACCTGGAACGACTTATAGATCGCTTCAATCCTTATTGTGATGATCATCCATTCCGGACCAAAGCCGGTGAGGTGTAATTCCGTCATCATAGCCAAATTCCTGGATTCCTGTTCAGTGATCACAACAGCTATAATGGCTCTGTTGGAACGCATGAGAAGTGTGCGGTTCACGTAATCCGGGCACTGGACCAAGCTCTGTTGGAACGCATGGAAAGTGTGTGGTTCACGTAATCGGAACATGCATCACGTAGATGTGCAGCCATTTTGATTCAGGAAGTAGCTATGAAGCGGAAGCAGAACGTGCTTCATGTAAATGTGCCGCCATTTTGGAGCGGGTAGACGCTACGGAGATCGGAGCATTTAAAAAAAAAAAAAGGATTCATTCACCTGTAGTCAAGTTAAGAATATTTACCATCATTTGGCAATTTTTGACTCTGGCAGCATTTTGACTATATATATATATATATATATATATATATATATATATAGTTAAAAAAATAATAATGACGAAATGGTACTTTCATTGTTATTCGTATATTTGATTTGTATACATTTAATTTACAAACATTTGTTGGAGGCAATTTAAAAGGACGGCTGTCAATTAACGAGGGAGGCACCACCAATATTTTTTATTGTTTATTTACAGCTTTGGTAATACTATGGCTTGGAATCTGTCACCTCCACAACCTCTTATACCAGTTACCGGTGTACCGATTTTAAAGTGGGAAGAGTGGTGTGACTATTTTGAAAACTACATATCAGCTACGGATGACAAAGAGGAACTTACAGCAAAGAAAAAAAAATCTCTTACATTGCTTAGGCCCTGGTGGATTGAAAGTCTTTAACAATATAAATAAAAAAACCAAGGCAATAGGGTCAAGGAGATGTGTATGTGAAACCACTTGAAGATTTGAATAACTATTATAGACCTACAGTTTGCATTGCGGTTGACCGATAAAAATTCTTCCATAGGAAACAAGGGAAAGATGAACTGGTAGAAGCTTCCGTTTCTGCATTAAAGAATTTGGCAATTAACTGTAGGTTCGGCAACCTGCACGATGAACTCATTCAGGATCAGATTGTCATGCAAACATCAAAGTCAAGCATTCAAGACAACTTATGGGCCAAAGGAGAGAGTTCTTTGCAAGAAGTCATTGATATTGTTAAAAGGGCAGAATTAACTGGAAGAAGTGCCAAAGCGGTTTTAGTGGAAAGTAAAAGTGAAAATGCCATATTTGCAAGAGTTAAAGGGGAAAACGTTTACAAAAGATTTTTAAAAAATGTATAGGAGAAACAGAGGTAGAACGGAAAAGTTATAGAGGTGATAATAGAAGGAAATGTTATGGATGGCTGATAAATGGTGTCCAGCTAGGAAGCAAAAATGTGCAAAGTGTGGTGTGATTCGACATTTCCAGAGAATGTGGCAAAGGAAAGCTGGGAGTGGTGGTAATGTGCTAGAACTGAAGGGCACTAGCACATCAGAGGAAGATGAACTGAATATGTGTGTATCGTGTGTGGATGGTGTAGATGATAACTCAGTGTTGCACACTGCAGAAGAGGAAAAAAGAAGAAAAAAAACCTATGTGTGAGATAACATTGGGTGGGTGAACATATGTATAGTGGTTGATTCAGGTTCACCGTACACAATTGTAAATAAGGATGTGTGGAATAGGAAATTTAACCAAACTTTGGGTAATGAGTTATGTGTACCAGCCATAACCAATTAGACGTTCACAGTAGAAGTTATTGAGTTGTTTGGATTTATTTAAGGAGTTGAAATTTCAGTACAAATATAGGGAAACCTTAGGAAAATTGTATGTTGCAGTTACAGGTCCCTCTGTATTGGGTTGGATTGACCAAGGTAAATTTGGAATAGTATTGGATCCAAAAAACCCAGAACCATTTTTAACGGTTCAATCGGAGTTAGAAAAAGGTAAAGTGGTTTTAAATAGGTTTCCAAATGTATTCTCTGGATATATTGGGAAAATGAAGGGGTTTAGGCATAAAGTCCACTTAAAAAAAGAGATGCTAAACCTCATGTGCACAAAGTGAGAAATATCCCCACTTCTCTGAGGAAAGAAGTGAAGTTCCAGTTAGATAAATTACAGGATGAAAAGATTATTGAACCTATCGAATCTTCGGAGTGGGTGGCTCCTTTGGTGGTAGTGAAGAAGGCCAATGGGAATCTGAGATTATGCATTGACTTACGGAATATTAATAGCAATATAATAGATCAGTTTCCTTTGCCACACATCAATGAAATGTTAACACGCACAAAAGGAATGAAATGGTTTTCATCTATTGACTTAAAAGCGGCTTACCACCAAGTTCCATTACATCCTGACAGTAGAAGTTTGACCACCTTTATTATACCATTTGGATATTATAGGTTCAGGAGGCTGCCGTTTGGCCTAGCGTCAGTGGCGGCTATGTTTCAGAGGTTGATGCATTCTATGTTTGAAAATGTGGATAAGATTATGATAAAAAAAACAGAGTGAAGTATTGGTACTGGTGGCCTGGGATAGATAAAGAAGTGGAAAGGAAAGTTAAGGAGTGTATGTTATGTGAGAACTCTGACAAAACACAAGTGACACTGAAGCTCCCTTTACATCCATTTTGTGTCCCAACATGGCATGGGAAAGGGTAGGGATTGATTTGATGGGTCCAACTGGTGAAGGAGACAGACAGGTTTTTGTCCTTGTGCTTGTGACCACTTTACCAAATGGCCTGAGGTAGAAATTGTAAGGAAAGCTAATTAATTTAGCATTATTAAATTTCTGAACAAAGTTTTTGTGAGAGAGGGACTACCCAAATGTATTGTTTCTGACAATGGGTCTCAATTTCTATTGTCGGAGGTTAAGGAGTACTTGAGAATGAATGGTTTCGGGCATTAAACCACTTCTGTGTATCATCCTGCGGGTAATGGGGCGGTTGAGACATTTAATCGAGTGCTTAAAGGTATTATTCAATTAGCTAGCTGCAACCATTTGGTAGGGGAAAGGGAGATATGGAAAACTGTTTGGTCATTTAGAGTGACCGTGTGTGCTAGTACAAGTTTAAGTCCATTTGAACTTATGAGGGCTAGAACGCCTATGTCCAAAGACAATGTGGGTTGGCTGAAGAATGTCAAGAGTGTAAAATGGTGCCCAAAAAAAGTAAGGGAGAACTTTGAAAGGGCACATAAGAAATGTAAGAGATACTATGATGCTATACATAAGAGCAAGGAGGTCAGACTAAGTGTGGGTGATGCTGTGAGAGTCAAGAGCAGCAAACGCGTGGGAAAGTGCCAAGACAAGTTTTCTCCACCTTTGAGAGAGGAAGAAGTGTTCATTAATTCTGCACAATTGAGTGATGTTAGAGTGTGGCACATGTCCGCGTTGTCAACGTGCAGAGGCAAGGTAGAAAATGTGTTGAAGGACTCAAAGTTGGAGTGTGATTGGAGGATGATGAGAACGAGAGTTGTTCACATGAGTGTCAGGAAGCCATTGACACCAATGAAAATAGAATCAGTAATAACAGACTAGCACCAGTGAGAACAGAAGGGTTGCCTAGTCATATGCTTTTAGATTCCAGTAGGGGTGAAAACTGGAGTAGATCTGGCAGGAAGATTGTAAAACCAAAAAGGTTTGAAGATTACTGTTAGCACAAATTTCAAAAGCAATATGGTTTGAACTCCTTACCATTTGTAGGAAACTTTATAGTGGTATATTTATAAGTTATAGTCCAGTTGTATTTTTGTTATAAAGGGGGAAGATATGTAGTGTTGGGTTGTAGTACTGAGGTTTGTGGTCACCTGCTCTTGAATGCCATTATTAGGTCATTGGTGACACAGTGGGATTCCAGAGCAATGACTGAAGACAGAGGAGCAGAGGCAGTTGTAAATGCATCCTTTGCTTTGTGTCTCCCTCGTTGCATAGCTTGTACCAGTTTGCAATAAATCTATATACTAAACCTACAGATGGTGGAGTGAATCTCTACACCTCCCTGGCTTTAAGCTTTAAAACAAAGTGCATTGTAGTTCATTTACAAGTGCCCATCATTCATTGCATATATGGCATTGCACATCTCACTTTATATACTGTTGCTTACTGTAACAATTAATATTATGGTTCCTGCACTGCACCTTATTAGCATTGGTGCTGTTCCCATCCTAGTCACCTCATTAGTGTAGGAAAAAAATATCGAAAACTGAGGTCTCTAAGCTGGGTGGGCATTTTATGTCTCCTGTGACATCACTGTGGCATTGTTTCTGGAGCTGACATGGAGCCAGCATCCTCTACTGGTGCTGTAGAGCTATTGCAAAAGTTTCCAGATCCAGTCTCACACCTATGATATTAAACATTTGAGGAATCTGCAGGCAGGTAGAATGTTGACTAGAAAGATTGTAACTGAAGTTAAGTAACTTTTTCTTTCTGTACACCTTCCTGCTAGGAAGCACCATCACTGTTCTGCTAAAATTAAATCTGATGGTTAATAATTTTTATAATTTAAATTTGATATTGCAAGAACATGGTTGCCATGTTTAAGTGACACCATGGTTTCTCCTCCTATCTTTCTCTTCACTTGGTGGCATATGCTTACACTAAAAAAAAAAAAAAAAAGAAAAAAGAAGTAAGCGTTGCATGAGTTTGCCAAGGCCAGCCCTACTGGTTTTGTACAGAGAACAATGAAGAACAAGTAACACTTACTGACACAAACATTGAAATACAATGCTAAGACACGTACGCGTTCCTATTTAGTTGCCGTTTTGCAATTACAGATACTAATGCAGTGCAATTTTTAAAAGAAAAAACAAACTTACTTAGCCAGAAGCCGTACAGTGCGGCGAAATGTCGGATAGGCACATTCCCGTTGTGTGGGTATAGAGGGAGTGCACAAAATCAGTAATTACAACACAGATCTACAACAACTCATTACAACTGGGTCAATGTTTGAAATTAATTCTCACAAAACGGAGTCAACCATATAGATCAGGAAATCAAGTCATTTTTGTGGGGTCAGAACAGTACTCAACGCTATGTATAAGGGTATCCATCCCGTATCATAGCTCATCACAACTCCTTCACTGGTTACTTTAATGGACCTGGCTTGATATTGGCCTCTGTGTCCACCTAGGAACAGGAGATACCACTGAATTCCCCCCGTCGCATGTGGTGTTAAGCTAGTGTTTGATATTTATGCCGTAGCATTCGTTTTTGATAAATAAAATCTTAGAGGGTCCCAGATGTCTTTGGGCCATTATATAGTTGGTAGTGTAGCAGAATATGTGTGTAATCGGTATTACAATATACTAAATCTGCCAGACACTCTCTCATTTTAGGTGCAGGGCCATTAGCCCATTTCAGCACCACTCTTCTTTTGGCCATAAGCCATTGCTGTACAGCTCCTCCCCCCCTTTGGGCCTATCCCATTCATACAATTCTATCATTTTGAAAATGATATCAAGTATTTCTGTCTAGAAGGCTGCTACCGATACACACAACCACACAAAGTGCAGGCAGTCCGCACTGGCATACTGGCAGTGAGGACATGCCAGGCCAACATCTAGCCACAAGGCCACAGGACAGCTGGTGTGTGATGCAACCTGGGTACACACTTAAAACGCAACAGCCGTTATCTACTGTTGAGTGAAATCTTTTCACTTTGCGAGCAACAGTATTACAATATATCTCATCCGACTGTTCTATACGGAGGTCCAGTTCCCACTTTTCCTTTGCTCCTGCTTTGTGGCCTGTCTAGTTTCAGCCCTTGTTCTGCATAGTCTAGACATGAGTCTTGACTCATTGCAAGCCATAAGTTGAGTTAATGCTGCAAAAACCTGCGGTTTATCTGGATGTGTACGGTAGTATTCAGTATTAGTGCTTAAGCCTGAAATACAGGAAGATATCCGATGCAGATGTGCCACCTTTCTCTTTAAACGAATCTAATGTCATAAATTCCCCTGACACATAAAGTATATAACATAAAGGCCATATTTAAAATGTGCATATATATGTGTTAACTATCGCTGTGCTTTGGGCTCAGTGGTGACCGCCAAAAGTAGGCTGTTATACTGCGGTGTAGGAAAGTCCTCCTTTTTGCCCTGGTCCCCCCCACACTTTTTGGACAGGTACTGGTGGTTACTGACTCTTGGCTGTGCCCTGGGTACTGCTTACCAGTCCCAGGGCCAGTGCTCTGTGTAAAATTGATATGCAAATTAGGCTAATTATAATTGGCTAAGTTAACCTACCTATAAGTCCCTAGTATATGGTAGGGCATGTAGGTTTAGGGACCACAGCATAGGTGGTGCACACCTAGGTGCACTGCTGAGGTGCCCAGTGTCATTTTAAAGGCAGGCCTGCCTTTCTGGCTGCTTTTAAATTAAAGTTATATGCAAATTCGACTTTGGAATTAAAAGTAGTTCGAAAGTCTTAAACTACCTTATTTTTACATATAAGTCACCCCTAAGGTGTGCCCTATGTGCCCCTAGGGCTGGGTGCCATGTAACTATAAGCAGGGACTTTATAAAAATAGATTTATAAACCCTGGTGAGGTAAAAACAGCCAAATTCGTTTTTGCCTCATTGAAGTAAATGGCCTTCATAGGCTAGAATGGGGAGACTTTATTTTAAATTTTAAAGTCTCCTTAAATTTTGCATACCAAGAATTTGGTATCAAATTAATTGTTGTAATAAATCCCACAACTTCCAGTTGTGGGATTTAATATAACATGTTCAGGTAAAAAGTTTTAGACTTTACTTAAAAAGTTGCCAATTTCAGCCCTGCATTGTTTTTGCTGCTGTGCTCTGATTGGCCAGCCTGCAGCAGCTTAGTCAAAGCTGCCTTGATGAGGTGTGAAGTGGCCTGGCTTCACACAAAGGAATGTGCTTGGGGGAGAGAATCTCCCCTCAGCGGATGGTGAGGCAGGAAGGGGGAGGGCTGCCAAACTGGTCTTCAAAGGCAGAGAAGGACATTTGGAGCACCCAGCAACACCCCCACATCCTGCAACCCCAGACAACTAGGTGCCCCCTTGATTAGATTAGGAGAGGGCAGGAGAGGGGTGTGTTTATGATTTTTAGCCACACCAGTGGGTGGGCTCAGCCAGATGTAACCTCCAAAAATCAGATTCAGCCATGTTGGATTTTTAGAGAATGTTGCCTTTTGGGATGGATTTTTGCCACACTTCCCAGGAAGTAGTCATCACAGGGGGACGACCCTGTACCTGATTGGAGAACCAGGACCCCCCTGCTTTTCACCCAGGAGCAAGGATAAAACTGGCAGACCTGCCCCCACACCTGAGATCCCTGCGAGATTTCAAGAAGAAAAGAACTAAAGGAGAAGAAGGACTGCCCTGCTGGACCCCTGGCCTGCACCTGGAACCTGCACTCAGAAGGACTGCACCAGCTGCACACTTGGGCTTCACCACAAGAAGGACTTTGCCTGGCTTCAACTGGTTCAAGGAGGGACTCCCTGTTTGCTACAGGTGAAAAATTGCTATCCAGAGTCCCCCTGCACCAACTACTGAAAAGTGACCAGCTGACCACTGTCCAGTGGCCAAAAAGGAGTTTGCGCCAGGTGCATTCTGGGAGTTGAAGTCCGCACCCCCCAAGGACCATCTCAGAACTTCTGGACCCTTGGGGTGAGCTGTGGACCCCAAAAGAACCTTAAAAGAACATCTGGGTGAAGCCCCAGAAGTTTGGAGAAGATTTGAGAATTTTTTTAAAAAAGCTCCAGAGAGGGACCGACCCGCCGCGGAAATTCTAGCCGGCTTGCCTCAACCGCGACCCGGCCTGACTTGGTGGTTCGTCCCGGTAAAGAAAAATCTCAGAAAAAGAGACTAAGTCCGAAGGTAAAAAGTTGACCGGGACCTCCCAGCCATCGTATCCGAGAAGGGCTCCACGGACGTCGGATCAAGATCCAGGTTTACCCCGGTCGAAGGATTTTCACCTCGAAAAAACGACGAAGTCCGAAGGTAAAAATCTCCACCGAGGAATCCAGCATCGCGTATCCGGACAAGGGCTCCAGGAGGTCAGATTCGACTGGCAGGTTCGTCCCGCTGAAGAAAATCTTCAAAATAAAGACTAAGTCAGAAGGTAACTTTTTAACCGAGGCCTCCCGCGACTTGTAGCCGAGCAGGGCTCCATCGCGGTCGGCCTGAAACTTTGACTTTGCCCCGGTCCTGGTGCAACCAGATGACCCGATTGGCGCTTTTTGTTTCTAAGCGCTAGAAAAATAATAATTCTTTAACAATTCATATCTCCGGTTCCCTTTATCCGATTTTATTCGTTTTTGTGTCATTTTAAAGATAAAAATATAAACTATTTTTATAAATTGGTTTTGGATTTTTAAACTGTTTCCTGTGTTTTATTTGATTACTGTTTTGTGATATTTGAATGCTTTACACACTGTCTCCTAAGTTAAGCCTTGACGCTCGTTGCCAAGCTACCAAGGGTTGAGCTGGGATTAATTTACTGAGACCTAACTGTACCTAAGTGTAGGTTGGTGGCTTGTTGCTAGGTGTAGGTACCTACCTGCCCTTACCAATAACCCATTTTCCAACATGCGGTAACCGAGGGACTTGTATTGTGAGGTTTGAAACTGAAAAGGATACATTTAGTGGCTTACAATGCTAATGCCGCTAATATTCGTTCTTGGAAAGTGATGCGGTTCTGAATGACTTAAACTCAGCGCTCATCCTGTCTGATGGAGGAAAATGGTGTGAACTCATCTCTTGGTTCGACTATCCTGAGTTGTCCCACCTCATTTTGCTGCTCTCTATCATTGATGCTCTTGAAATCCTTGAACTAGTTACTTGCCGGATTTACTTAGTCACACTCCCTAAACAAAAGGTCCGAAAGTGACTGACCCCATTTAAACTACTCCACCACCTGATTCATCACATTATCAGGTTTTATCTCGACCCTCCTTTCGCACCCACTTCTTCACTGACCCCGTATGCCAATACACTGACCAGACAATGGAAAAATATTGACTGGGCTTAGAGCAGAACTCTCTGCTGAACGACTGTCAATTAAGTCCACCAATGGCTCTCATTTTGGCTAAAAGCCCATTGCCATTCACTAGTGGGCATCATTAGTCACTCCACTGTGGAGGGGTGGGGGCCTGAGATGGGTTATGACCGGAAGTGGTATGGGGTATGTGATGAAGGGGAGGGGGTAAAGTAGTATCCTTTAAAAGTGGGGGAGTGCCTGGTGGAACCCAGAGGACACAGAGGTCGCTTACCCCATCCCCATTGCACAAGTGAGTGCACTATAAACAAAGTGGTTCCTCTAATAACGCCATCAGAAGGCTGGCTAGTTGACGCTACACGGATGTAAAGGTGGAAAAAATACATCAAAACTAGATTAATTGATAGGCAATGGAGGACAGCATGCATTTCCAAGGGAAAAATCAACTATAGTGACAGTACATTGGCAGTAGACAAAATATAAATCAACCAAGCAAAAGCCATGAGAGCACAGTACACATGAGATCACTGGACCTAGTACCAGTGTGCTTTTTAAATTCTATCATATCATATTGTATCATATTCTATTTTTGACTCATCATATAAAATCGGAGATCTCTTCAAAATCATCCTTGAATTCCATAACCTAGACTTTAAATCGGAGTGCATTAACTTAACTCAGGTGCTCTGTAACTGACAGATTGCTCTCTTCATGAAAAAAGCATTAGCAAAGCCAGTATGTCTTGCCTATGAGAGCTGTTGGCTTTAGTAATATTTTGTTGCCAAGCTGTACTGCAGAATGGATGCTTTGCAATGTGGCTAAAACACATTTATAAAGAGTGCTCTGACGCAGCCAGGGCTAATGTGCTTTTTAAAAAAAATGTTAATTAGTGCGGGGTTCCTCAGAGTCCTGTTTTTATTATTTTAGCCATGCTTCACAGCAGCCACACTGTTATACAGCATGGCTACAGATCATTGCCAAAGTCGATAATGCCCAGGATGTACAACACAAGCATAAGGCCTTGGCAGAGACAATAGTCTCAAAGATGAGACTCAGTGCTTTTCCAATGCTTGTTAGGTCTCAGCACAACACCCCTGTGATTCTGAGCAACTCAGTTAAATTCCCCATGCATGTAAAAGAAACAAAATGTAACATTTGGTAAAAAATAATATTACATAAAGAAAGCAATTGCGCCTATGTAACTGCCTTAGTGAAAATACATTTGGAAGCAGATAACATCTGTTGGGATAATAAAAGCAGATAACATCTGTTGTCACAGTAAAAATTAATTTCAAAGGACAAAGGGGCTTCTTTGAAGTGTGTGTGGTAGAGTAAATCCTAGCTACAAATGGCAAGAGTTTCAACAAGGAGGACAGGGAAGTAGAAATAAAAGAAGTGCCTGAATCCAAGTGAGATCAGGGAGGACAGCACTCAAGCTGAAGTAATCAGCACTTGGTCCATACTCCAGCCAAAAGAAAAGGAAGTGAAGCTAGCACGCTGTGGGCAATCAGAAGGAAGCAAATTAGAGTGACAATAAAGCCCACCAACAGTAAGCAATAGGCAAGTTGCAAGCCCCTTGCATACAATATCTCTCGCAAGCGAGAGTGTAGTCAAGACCTAAAAAGGTACAACCTGAAGGCTAAATTTCAATTGAAAAATCATGGATTCCGCTCTCCAAAAAAATCCAGCTACTAAAACCATCCAACTAAACCTCTACATATTCGGTTTTATTTCCACAAAAGAAACCACTAAACTAGTTACGTTTCGTTAACTCGTCACGCAGAGCTTCTCGATGAACTAAAGATTTCTTACTTAAGAAGCTAAGACTTGATCGATCCAACCCAGTGCCTTTCAGGCCTTTAGCAAACCCTTATGACCATGCTGTGATATGCTGCAAGGTCCCCATATCCCTCATATGTGTTTTGATGATGTTAATATGCTATAGACATTGGCATATAGTACCATGGTCGGTTTTTTATTTCTTGACCTTTTTTGTGCACTTGAGTGCATTTACTTAGCACGAGTTTGCAGTAGACTTTAAAATAAGGCCTTAAAATGAGTGTGTTTGTTTAACACCAGCTTTCGTTTTGTATGCACAAAATCTGCAGAATGACATTGTCTTATTTTAATTGTGCAAATTGCCACAGCTAAGTTCGAAGGGGTCCGGTTCCTCATTAATGCCCTGGAAGAATTTGTCTGACAGGCCTGTCAAATTCCTATATCCGCCATATTCCTCCAAATATGGCCCAAGCGAGGGGGTGAGAAATACGCTTTCTCCCTGGAAGTCAAGGCAATACACATTCCTCTGGATGCTAAGGATACCTGCTAGGAGTGACCCCTAAGAAAGAGGAGTCCATTACAATGAACAACAGAGAAGATATGTATAGGGGTGGGTGGTGAACT
This sequence comes from Pleurodeles waltl, assembly GCF_031143425.1. Taxonomy (NCBI): domain Eukaryota; kingdom Metazoa; phylum Chordata; class Amphibia; order Caudata; family Salamandridae; genus Pleurodeles; species Pleurodeles waltl. The sequence goes on from NC_090445.1 coordinate 335,435,441, forward strand.
CTTGCAGAGTTTGCAGAGTTTTTTCCACTCCACGCTCCGCTTAGAGCGCAGAGATCTGAAAAACTCTGCATAGTGGACTGTAGCGAAGTTTTTTTCTCGCTCACGCTCATCTGCAGTGAGTTGGCAGTCACGAGCAAGAAAAATCTTACTCAAGACCACCTTCCAGCGAGATTTCTCAACGCGAGGGGTCGCAGATGGTTGCGACCGCTCGCTTGAGAAACCTTCCATTCGCATTGAGGTAGAAAATCAACTCAATCAACTCGAGCGGCAGAAAAGAAGTTTGTGCCATGCAAACATCTGGTGCAAGAAATCAGCGTGAACGGTGCAACCTAATGCACTCCACCACTTGTGGAACTTTGCGTAGTGCTGCAGCATTTTTTAGGCACTTTGTGGAGCTCCACAAAGCGCAACTCCGCAAACTTCGCCCAGGCCGAGATACGTACTCATTCACTCTGAAAACACTTTGAGCCTTGCAAATTCAAGGAAAGAGCTGTACAATGATCATTACACACAATACGATACAGTGATTCTAGCAGAAATTCCAATGCAACACTATAATCATTAGCCTGCATTAGTGTTTTGAAAATCAATAAAAGCTTTCGAAAAAGAAACGGCAAGCAAATGCCTACTCGGAAATTTTCAAACGTTTCCCTGAAATAAATTCTAGTGCCTCTGAAGCGACATAAATACTGAGCCCATCCAGCAGCTAAATGCACGTTGTCTGGGTATCTGACTCCGTGCAGCTGTGCAGAGATACTCTGGACCAGGCCTAGCTTCTTCTGTCTTCTGTGCCTTGGAAGGAGCCTAGTGTGTGGATCGGCGCAGGTCTCTGTGCAGGAGGGAAAACGACAAAACCCAGCAGAATAAGGCCCATATTTGTACCTTTTTTTAACCGCATTTGCGTCATGTTTTGACGCAAAAGCAGCACAAACTTACAAAATACAATTATATTTTGTAAGTTTGCTCCGCAGGGCAAAAAAAGCATAAATATAGGCCTAAAGCTTATATGGACGCAGTCGTGAGAAAATCCCGGAGTGAGTATTTTGCAGCTAAGGTGGCCGGAACGGATAAAAAATCAGTGCTTAATTTGAGCTGGTGGTTTCTGGTGGAGGGCACCAGCACTTATTTTTCTGCATCAGGCATTTACTGCGAGCAAAAGACAAATATGGTAAAAACGGAGGAAGAGAAAAGCGTCACAAAGGGAGAAAGCAGAAAGCTGTAAGAGTGAGCTAATGGAGTAGGGGGTGGCTCTAAATGGAATAAAGAGGTCCGAGATGGCTTTCAAGTGGATTCCAACAGGAACCAGAAAGACAGTGACCCAAGCCCTCGTCAGTAGCAGACTCGACTACGGCAACGCTCTCTACACAGGCATCCCAACAAAAGACACCAAACGACTCCAACGCATCCAGAACGCATCCGCCCGCCTGATCCTCGACATACCCCGCCGATGTCACATCTCCCCTCACCTGAAGGACCTCCACTGGCTCCCCGTGGACAAGAGGATCACCTTTAAACTCCTCACCCACGCACACAAGGCTCTACACGACACCGGACCCGCCTACCTGAACACCAAACTCAACTTCTACGTTCCCTCACGTCAACTACGCTCTGCCAACCTTGCCCTCGCCATCGTCCCCCGAATCCAGCGCAAGACCTCTGGCGGCAGATCCTTCTCCTACCTCGCCGCCAAAACCTGGAACTCACTCCTGACCTCACTGCGCCAGACCCAGGACCTCCTCACCTTCAGGAGACTCCTCAATACATGGCTCTTCGAACGATAGCAGCACCCCCCCCCCCAGCGCCTCGAAACCCTAACGGGTACATAGCGCGCTTTATAAATTATTGATTGATTGATTGATTGATTTAGGGGTACGCTGCCTCACTATTCTGTGCTCGCACATTTAACTGCAGCAGCTACGAGTTTCAAAGGAGAACTTTGGGCACCGCCGCATTTTTATTTACAAATTAGGCATTGCCAAAGACTTCCTGTATAATCCAGTAGGTAGCATTTCAGGCAGCGAGTGTGACTAGCCTGCATCATACATAACCATCCTGCTCAATCACTGACTTTGTGGGAACCCGTATTAGCACATCTTCAGCTTGAGAGGGATAGGGAGGTTTTCATGTTCGTTGTAGTGCTTGGAGAAGCATCCTGTTGGTGGCTGCAGCTAGTTGTCTACTGCTGGAACATTTGAACGCTGTCAGTGCTTTCAATGTTTAAATGGCCATGTGCTACACTTCTTTAGTTTGAAAGGGAGAATACCTGCACTTCTCAGCACTGCTGTAATACATTTAATGGGAGAGTACCGGCACATTTCAGAATCAAAAAGGTACTCCAAAGATTGAGTGCCTGCACTTCTATAATTCTATTTAAAGCACTGCTTTCCGTATCCCTTACAATGTTGGAGGAATCGCTGTTTGGCTTCAAGGTTGGACTCTGACCAAATACCTGAGTTCTCTGGCCATCCTCTGTGTGGACAGAAGGTGCTCGCAGATGTGTGAGTATCATGTCAACTGAAAAGCTTGACTCTGAAGTGCACAGTTCCTAGATAAGAGGCATTGAAGCTATTGTACCCTTGGGGACCTACTTTGACAGTAGACATTGCCAATATTCCCCACAGTGTATTGACCATTGAATTTGGGACCAGTATACTCTCACCTTATTCCAAATAGAACTTGCTCTGTTCCCTGGACAGTGAATACATGTCAACCAAGCACATAGGGTTTGTGAACAAGAACCTTATTTATTTTGGGTGGCCGTTTTTTTTGTTACTTTGGATTTTGGGCACTATTTCTTCCAGACTTGAACCAAGGGTGTTGAGAATCTGGGGCAGAGGGCATATATACTGTACCCAACCTGATACATTGTGGTGCTCTGCCTGTCATTGACGGAACCTAGTAAATAGGTTTAATCTGCCCACCGTGAACCAGAGAGATCAGGAAGCCTGGCAAAGATAGCTAATACCTTCCGCATAGGATAAACTAGCACAATAGAAATCAATCAATCAATCAATAATTTATAAAGCGTGCTATGTACCCGTTAGGGTTTCGAGGCGCTGGGGGGGAGGGGGGTTGGTACTGCTATCGTTCGAAGAGCCATGTCTTGAGGAGTCTCCTGAAGGTGAGGAGGTCCTGGGTCTGGTGTAGTGAGGTAGGGAGTGCGTTCCAGGTCTTGGCGGCGAGGTAGGAGAGGGATCTGCCGCCAGAGGTCTTGCGCTGGATTCGGGGGACGATGGCGAGGGCAAGGTTGGCAGAGCGTAGTTGACGTGAGGGGAACGTAGAAGTTGAGTCTGGTGTTCAGGTAGGTGGGTCCGGTGTCGTGTAGAGCCTTGTGTGCGTGGGTGAGGAGTTTAAAGGTGATCCTCTTGTCCACGGGGAGCCAGTGGAGGTCCCTCAGGTGAGGGGAGATGTGACATCGGCGGGGTATGTCGAGGATCAGGCGGGCGGATGCGTTTTGGATGCGTTGGAGTCGTTTGATGTCTTTTGTTGGGATGCCTGTGTAGAGTGCGTTGCCGTAGTCGAGTCTGCTACTGACGAGGGCTTGGGTTACCGTCTTTCTGGTTCCTGTTGGAATCCACTTGAAGATCCTGCGGAGCATGCGGAGGGTGTTAAAACAGGAGGATGAGACTGCGTTTACCTGTTTGGACATGGTGAGGGCGGAGTCGAGGATGAAGCCGAGATTTCGTGCGTGGTTGGCTGGGGTGGGAGGAGGGCCTAGGGCAGAGGGCCACCACGAGTCGTTCCAGGCCGAGGGGGTGCTTCCAAGGATGAGGACTTCCGTCTTGTCGGAGTTAAGTTTTAGGCGGCTGTTGCTCATCCATTCGGTGATGGATTTCAGTCCCTCGTGAAGGTTGGCTTTGGCGGTGAGAGAATCTTTGGTCAGGGAGAGGACGAGCTGGGTGTCGTCGGCGTAGGAGATGATGCTGAGGTTGTGCTGGAGGGCCAGTTGTGCGAGGGGGGCCATGTAGACGTTGAATAGCGTTGGGCTTAGTGAGGAGCCTTGGGGGACGCCGCAGATGAGGTTGGTGGCTTTGGAGTAGAAAGGTGAGAGTCGGACCCTCTGGGTTCTGTCGGAGAGAAAGGAGGAGATCCAGTTGAGGGCTTTGTCTTGGATGCCGGCTTCGTGTAGACGGGTTAGTAGGGTGCGGTGGCAGACTATCGAAGGCGGCTGATAGGTCTAAGAGGATCAGGGCTGAGGTTTCGCCGTTGTCCATTTGTAGTCTGATGTCATCTGTGGCCGCGAGGAGTGCAGTCTCTGTGCTGTGGTTTCGTCTGAACCCGGATTGGGAGGGGTCTAGGATGGAGTTGTCTTCTAGGTAGTGGGCGAGCTGTGTGTTGACGATCTTCTCGATGACTTTTGCTGGAAAAGGGAGGAGGGAGATTGGACGGAAGTTTTTGAGATCGTTGAGGTCAGCCTTAGGTTTCTTGAGGAGAGGTTGGATTTCTGCGTGCTTCCAGCTGTCCGGGAAGGTAGCTGTGTTGAAGGAAAGGTTGATGATCTTGCGGAGTATGGGGGCGATGGCGACGTCGGCTTTGTTGAAAACGTGATGTGGGCAGGGGTCAGATGGAGATCCTGAGTGGATGGAGTTCATGGTTTTAAGGGTTTCGGCGTCGTCTACTTGGGTCCAGGTGGTGATGTGGTCGGCGTGGGAGGAGTTGTTGGGGGTGGGGTCTGGCGGAGGTGAGGTGTTGAAGCTGTCGTGGATGGCTGCGATTTTCTGGTAGAAGATTCTATGTGGCCCCATTTGACTGCAGTGTAACACCTTATTCAGCGGCGGCTGCCACATTTGTGAAGGGAGGGTGGAGGGGGACGGTGGGGAATGATGGGGGAAACAATTTTGAAAAAAAAAAAGAAAACATTTACCTCGCACTGCGCAGACCTGTCCGTCGTCTGCTGTCGAGTCGCTGCTCTTGTGGACACCAGCACAGGCTCCCCAGCAATCCTGGCGCTGCTTATATGCTAAACATAGCATGTAAGCAGCGTCAGGATTTGTCTGAGCAGCAGTCACTGCCACTCAGACACAAGCCTGAGATCTGTGCTTTTTCTCCAGCCTGGCTTTCTAAACAGCTGGGTTGGAGAAACCCAAGTGTGCATGTGTGTTTGGCCGACCTCAGATGGCCGGCCAAACACACATGCACACTTAGCGAACTCTCCCCTCCTTCCACCTCCTCGTGGCACAGCCCCGCCCTCCCTGAACCTGCTGGCTGAGCCAGCAGATGAAAAATTATGAAAAATAAAACAATAGCAAGCTATTGTTTTATTTTTCATCTGCTGGCTCAGCCAGGAGAGCAACACCCATCTGCCACTGCGGAAGAGCCGCCCCTGACCTTATCACTTATCATCATAAGTGCTATTATTTTGTAGGGAGTCATGCGTCTGTCTCAAAAGGTGCTAGGACATTGTGTTTTTGTGATATGCTCAAGTTTATTTCGCCTCCTTTCCTACTTGTAAATAAAATATAAAGCTGTGAATGGTCAGTTGATGTATTGAACCTAATTGATTTTGTTACAGAGTATCTGAGTTTTGAAGCCTCTTCCATCTCATGCATTTATTCATGACTATTCAACCCCTATCTCTAGAGAGTTAAATTAAAAGGGGAACATATTGGTTATAAAATACTTGTGTAATACTCAGTGTTTAATTTGAGCTCTTGGTTGCAGGTGGGGCCCACCAGCACTCATTTCTGGGCACTGGGGCTAATTTTACTTCGTCAAACTTTAATCCAAAAGAAAAGTGGAAAAAACACAAAAAGGGGGAGAGAAGGAGGAAGAGTAAAACGGTAAACAGTGACAGAGAAAGAAAGCCGGGATGAAAAAGAGCCAGCAAGAATGAGATAAAAAAGCAGTTTTCACAATAATAGGGCTCGAGGGTGGTGCGACCGGTGCCACCGCACCAGGTGTTGACTTCGGGTGGGGGTGCTGTGTTTGTAAGCGTATCATGATTTTAAAAGCACCTGCTACCACGTTCTTCGCCTCCAGCTATTTTCAAGCAACAAGATAACTCAGTGATTAATGTTCTTTCTGGAGAGAGATCGGAGTTCTGCATTATGGAAGTTTTGACTCTATTGCAAGGTAAAGGTATACCATACGGATCACAAAGTGCATATCATGTAAAAAAAAAAGTCAGACTGTTACTGCTTTTGTCAGAGAGATACCTTTGTTGGTTGCACTTTATAAGTTAAAATCTTAATATAGAATAGTAAGATATTAACTGTCATCAAAGAGCTGCAAGCAAACAGCAAGGTATGGATTATTATATTTTTCCCTAGTCTTTCATCATCCTAATATTGCAAAAAGGGTTCATTAGGATAGAAATGAATTCTTCTTATTAAGGAGAACCCACAACCACAGTGTTACTTCAGAGGGGGGGTGTGTGGGGGGTTAGTGCTTCAAGCCACAGTGGTAGAGCTACCATGTCAATGTGAGTAGAAACGTCCTCAGAGCCAGTATGAGAGCACACATTGCTAATATATCTGGGTTTAATGTGCTAACACATGCAAACATCATTTTTTCTTGTCTATATTTTAATGCATCAGCACATTACAGTCAGAATACAGCCAGATACATTGGCTTTGCCAATAATTTTCACTCAGACACTAAGCACTGCTGGAGCTTTAAGAGTATTCACCACACCTGTGAGCATCAAATACCTGCAAGATGGCTGGTACTGTGAGAGTCATGTGCATATGTGCATGTCTGACACTCAAAAAAGAAAGCACTGAAGCCTTACTGGAAAGATGTCTTCTATTAACAAAAACAACAAAAGACACATAATAAACAAAAACACCCATGGAACAAGAAGATGTGTATGGATATCACCCAATAAGCACAAGAAAGTGCTCCCACAGACATCAAGAATAGGGCTTAGATGAACATGAATGAAAGTGAACGTGCACTATGATAAAGAACATTATATGGAACTTCTATCTGAATGTCACAAAATGAGGAGGCTCACAAAGAGTTTAAAAAAGGCACATTCACAGAGCGGAGTAAGTGGGATAACTTCACAATGTAAACACATATATGTGTTTACATTGTTATAGCACAGACTTAGCTGGAGAGCAACAGAGCGCTGTATATTATGAGGAGTGATGGAAGCTGAAGCTAGATTGCATACATCAAGTGAGGGCTTAAATCTTTGAATTACACACAGTTACATCTAATTAAGGCATCATCAAATCATCAGAGATTAAGGCCCATATTTATTTATTTTTAGTGCTGCATTTGCGCCGTTTTTTAATGCAAAAACGGCGCAAACTTACAAAATACAATTGTATTTTGCAAGTTTGCGCCGTTTTTGCGTCAAAAAATGACGCAAATGCGGCGCTAAGAAAGTATAAATATGGGCCTAAGTGATTTGCCCTCTGCATGCACAATTTTAGGTCAACTTCAAGCTGTATTCAAAACCAGGTCCTCTTGTTGACTTAGGGCTTCATTACAACCCTGGCGGACTTAAGCCCCCCAGGGCCGTGGTGGCAGTCATACCACCCCAAATGCAGTCGGACCGCCAGAACCACCAGTTTCCATTCACTGGAGGGGCTGGTGGTCCTAATTCGCCAGGGCAGTGCTGCAAGCAGTGCTGCCCTGGGGATTATGACCCCCATCTCCGCCAGCTTTTACATGGCGGTAGCACTGCCATGTAAAGGCTGGCAGAGAAGAGGTGCAGGGGGCCCCATGGGGACCCTTGCACTGCCCATGCACTTCGCATTGGCAGTGCAGGGTACCCCATGGCCAGCCCTGTCGCGCTTAAGCGTGGCTGGTGCACACTATGCACCGTAGCATTGCTGCCGGATCAATTATGAGCAATACAGCGCTCTATGGCATAGGGTCCCAGCATGCATCAGAAATACTGACGCATTAGAGGGCAGGAGGCTGGATGCTAGATGCTGCAAGGCATCCACTCAAAAATGGACTAAAAAATTAACACATTGCTGAAGTTGGTGGCAAAACTGACACAACTGCAGCTATGCGTCAAAAATCTGAGGTGATGCGTCAGTTCAGATTGAAACAAGGAGCCTAATGTGTGAAGACCAATGTATAAGACTGTAAAATGGTGGAATATTACCTTTTACACTTTTACATTGGTCCTGGATGTAAGAGGTAATGTATGAAGTACGACTATGTGTCACATTACAGTGGGCATAGTCTACTGATGTGAATGTAGAAACCTGTGTATGTGTGACAGTGTAATGTAAGTGAATTTGAGTATAAATTGGAATGTCAAGTAGAAATACATGTGTTCCCTACCTTATGTGTGTACCCACCTATTATCCTTTGGAGTACGCAGACCTGGACTTGGGGACCAATTCCTCCTTGGAGAAGTGACAATCCTAGCCTGCACATTAAAATTTATGTGAGGCAGCCGGATCCTGCAGAGGTTTTTTATGATGCAGGGCCAGGAAAAGTGACACATGTGCATCACTTTGTAAATACGGAGCAAGCAGAGCGCCACCACTGCATCAAAAACAAATGATGCAATAGCAGTGCAAGCTCCTGTAAATAAGCCTAAGTATGCAGAGACTCAGCTGTATTGTTACAGACAGAGCTGACAACTTTGGAACTGAAGAACCAGGATCGAGTCTCGGTGCCGGCTAACATCCCCTGATTCTGGGAAAATCCCTTAATCTGCCAATGCCTAAAAAAATGAGTGTGACCTTGTGTAATGTCACTGGTGCTCCTGTAAATCACTCCATTACCTTCCAGTCCAGTTTGTGTGAAAAAAGGTCAACTCTATCTGTGAATGTGTTTCAGTCTTCAGTAGGATGGGGTCAGATTATGACAATGACTTACTCTCTCTGCGCATGCAGGAACTAATTTCATTTGTACAGGAACTCACTTGTGTCTTCTAGGTATTCCAGCAAATCTCTAGAAGTGCTGCCAACTTCAGTTTTGCATTCCTGTGAGCAGAAAAAAAGGTAGTGGTATTTTGAGAGTGTGACTACAGGGGCAGAGTAGTGTGAAAGTATAAACAGTGCTGAAGCCCTGTGACTGCCAGTGGACGATGTGGTAAAAGTAAAAATACATTTCAGTACATGGGATAGAAAAAGTAGACCTGTGCAGAAAAGCAAAAGTCAAAGAACTGATATGAACAAAGTAGGCTCCATGTGGGTGCCACCAGGATTTAGGAAGGGGGCAGGGGGAGTGGGGAGGTTGTGGCCAATGGCAGTTCTTGCCATCGCATGTGAAAATGTAAACTTTCAGCAGGAGCCAGATATCGGGCAACAAAGCCTGTGAAATCAGGACCCCTATAAGGTCAGATGAATTCCAGATTTGGCTCCTATTATTACCCCAGAGAGCAGTAGTGGAGCAGCGGTCTGCGGTCAACTGCAGTTTGGGTGCTACAGAAACTATATTTTGGCTGCCAATAGGTGCTTCTTTAACAATGCCTAGGGGAGATTTAGAAAATGATCTAGCACCAGGGGCCCCCGATATGGCCAGTTACTAGTACATCTTCCAAGGTATACAATTTTCGACTACTCTGGAATGGTTTAGGGTCCAACTTATTGATTGACCCAAAGGGGCTTCCCTGGTATTAGGAAGTGAAACAGTTCACCTTGTCAAATACTAAGTAAGGGTCATAGAGGAAATCTGAGTTTACCAAATCACATTTTTTGGCGATGGAACTTAAAGAGCCAGCCTGATGGGTAACCATGATTCTCCAGTATTGGGGTATCTTTCATAGATTCACATGCTTGAATCATTCCCCGTCGTCGAAGGGGGAGTCCCACGGTACATAGAAAGCAGTAAAAAAGCAATTGTCTTTTTTTTTATTTATTATTATTTTTTTTTATTGTAGTCAATGGCAAAAATACATCAACTTTCCTAGCTTATTAGCTTCATTAGGAAAGGCCCAAAGTTCAGCAATCAGGTGAGACCACCCCTTTAGAACCCGCAGCACAGAGGCTAAGTCTCTCAGATTTTCTACCGCACGTTGTGAAGAAGGTGAGGTCTCTATCATCGACGTACACACCGTCGACATCAACGAGTAAGCTGCAAAGCTCATCGTCGATGATTTCACTGATGGCTGCATCGACGACGGCGCGAAGATCTACTTTGCCGTCTATGACATCTCCGATGACACCAGCTCCGTCGACGACAGCTCCGTCAACACCTGCACCGTCAACGACAACACCATCGACGACCGCACCATCGACAACAGCCCGTCGACGGCTCAAATTTCTGAGTCTTCAAACAAACAATATGGAGAATCTCCTTTCTTGCCTCTAAGGATTTTGCCAATAAGAAGTAAATCTACTCACCTTTTGCCTTCTCATACATCACCTAGTAAGGTGTCGCCAGCACCCCCATAACATCTGTTTGCTGATGATGAGGAAGAGGACGATATATATTCGGACGACGGGCTTTTCCCAGTGGCACGTAGCCCTTCAGACTTCCGCATTAAATGTCAGGAGGAAGATGATCATGAGGAGGAGAGTGAATACATCTATTTAGGACAACAGGGGCAGAGTCACATAGAACCTCAGGAGTTGCAACAGGAACAAACTATGCAGATTCCTGTCTCCTTGATTGCCAACCTTCAGCACATGATGCAAGATTATTATACTAGATTTCCTCCACCTGGCTAGAATACTCCGGTGCAACCTCCGCCCACACCGCTGAGCACTCCCAATCAGCCATCGGATTCTATGGGATCCATCCCAGTCCCGTCATCTGGCCAGGATATTGATCCACCTTCGTCGGATGACAAACAAGAGGAAGGCGAAATACAAGACTCAGACTCGCTGATCCAGGAATGGGATGAATATCAGATTCAGACGCCATTCCCTTCTGCGCCACCACCTGTCGACTCTCCACCGCAAGACATTGGTGGTTTCCACAGTGTAATGGAGAGAGCAGCAAAAAGATTTCAACTGCCAATAACATCCAAGCAGTCAGACTGTTTCCTCTATGATTTCCTAGGAGGACACTAGAAAGTCAGTGAGAGCAATACCTATTGTTGACTTTATTTGGGAAGGGCTTAAGGTCATGCAGACCCCGTCTTCAATACCAGCGGTTCTACCAAGCCTCGCAAAGAAATACAAGGCACCAGATAACTCACCAGTCTGCTTGGTTAGTCACCCTAAGCCGGACTCCGTGATATCCCAGGCAGCTCAGCGAAGGTCCAGGAATCCGTCTTCACCTTTGACTGCGCCCCCGGATAGGGAGGGGCGGCGGTTAGATTCAATTGGCAAGAAAGTTTTGACTATGGCGGCCACCACAGTCAGAGCAGCGAATTCCCTGGCAATCCTGGGAAGATACGACTGTCAAATGTGGTCAGACATATCACAGTTTATAGACCTACTGCCTGAGGATAGTAGAGCGGAGGCACGCAAGATATTACAGGAGGTTGAGAAGATCTCGGCTGAGATTATAGATTGTGCCATTGATGTCTCGTCTATGGGTTTCTGCCAGTTAGCCAGGGCTGCTGTACTCAGACGTCAGAGGTGGCTGAAGGCTACATCGTTTCATCCAGAGGTGCAGTTAAAGATCTTAGACATGCCCTATGATGGTGAACTATTATTCGGTAAGCATGTTGATGCTGCTTTGCAGTACATTAAAACAGACACCGAAACAGCCAGATCCCTGGGTACATTACAATTCAGAAGACAGCCCTTTCGAGGAGTGAGAGGAAGAGGGCTCTATTCTTACAGAGGCGGCTCACAACAGTACCATCAATATTCATCCTACCAAGGCCAATTACGTTCCACCATTGGTCAATAGCAGCCGCATACTTATCGGCAACCACCATCTACACACTTCCGGCAAACCTCAAGAGGAAAATCTGCTTACAAGGCCAAATAAGCAGGAAGAAAACACTGACCTTCACCCAACCCTTATCCCAACACTATGATGGGGGCAGAATTTCCAATTTTCTTCACCAGTGGTCCCAGAATACATCAGACAAATGGGTCCTCGATATTGTCAGCAAGGGACACACACTGGAATTCAATCAGCCTTCCCCTCACGTACCACCAAAAGGACCCCCACCTGCCCATCTAAAGGAACTCCTAGTGCAGACTGCCATCTTTATAGACAAAGGAGCAGGATTCTACCAAGGAATCAGAGGGGAGCAGGCTTCTACTCTCGCTTCTTCCTTATACGGAAAAAGACAGGAGACTGGAGACCTATTTTAGACCTTCGCTCTCTGAACAAATTCCTGAAAAAGCAATCATTTCTCATGATCTCCCTTCAAGATGTCCTACGCTTACTCAACCAAGGAGATTTCATGGCGTCCTTGGATCTCCAGGACACGTATTTCCACATCCCCATTCACTCCAGTCACAGGAAATTCTTACGGTTCAAGGTTGCAGGCACCCATTATCAGTTCAGAGTGTTACCCTTTGGCCTCAGATCGGCCCCAAGAGTTTTCACCAAGGTCTTGGCACCAGTTGCATCCTACCTCAGGCAGCGAGGGATTCAGGTGTTCCCGTACTTAGACGACTGGCTAATAAAAGTGCGAACAGCGTTAAAAGCGGTCAGGGACACAAGGACATGCTTATCTCTCTTCAAGACATTAGGCTTAACAGTCAATTACCCAAAGTCTCGCCTAGACCCTTCGCAGAACATCACCTTTCTAGGAGCCGTCTTTGGCACGGAGCAAGTGAGAGCTTTTGCTTCGCACGACAGACGGAAAAGACTTCAAGATCTAGCGACCCGTCTCAGCAGAAAAAAGTCAGCTTCTGTTCGGACTTACAAGTTTTTTCTGGGGATGCTTTCTTCGTGCATTCCGTTGATAGCAAACTGTCGCCTACACACAAGAACACTTCCGCAACAATTGGACATTCAATGGAAGCAAACAGAAGGATCTTTCGACAATGTAGTTCAAATAACTCCACCAGCGAGGCAAGCCCTAAAGTGGTGGAAGGACACCCCTCTCATCTCGGAGGGTCTCTCCTTCCTGAAAGACAAACCAGTACACATTATAACAAAGGATGTGTCCTTGGAGGGATGGGGTGCACATTTACAGGACCTATCAGTGAGAGGAAGATGGTCCACACAGGAATCAGTTCTCCATATGAACATATTAGAATTAAAAGCAGTTTCCTTGGCGCTCAAGGCCTTCCTCACCAAGATCAAAGGTTCCTCGGTGTTGATAAAAACTGACAACACCACAGTTATGCATTACCTCAACAAGCAGGGGGGTACAAGATCACGGGCGCTGTCTCTGCAGGCACAGGAACTATGGCATTGGGTTCTTCGGCATCAGATATCAATCAGAGCGGAACATCTTCCGGGCGTTTCCAATACTTGGGCTGATGCCTTAAGCAGAACTCGAACCACCTGTCACGAATGGGAGCTCAACCAGACAATTCTCAACCACCTCTTTCGTCTTTGGGGCAAACCCAGTCTGGATCTGTTTGCGACAAGAGAGAACAAAAAATGCCAACACTTCGCAAGCTGGCAACCGCAGAGAGGGTCAAAGGGGAATGTGTTTTTGATCAAATGGTCAGGGAGTTATGCCTCCACTTTTCCCCCGCTCCCGCTCATCCCGAGACTTCTGCAGAGACTTCTGCAGAAGATGAAAAGGGAACCATGCCCGCTTCTATTGATCGCTCCCAAATAGCCACGCCAGTTTTGGTTTACGGAGCTTCTACTACTCTCGGAAATGATGAGTCAGGGGCAGGTCCGTCATCCCAACCCGACTTCACTTCGATTATCAGCCTGGATCCTAAATTCTATGAGTTTGACGGCTTAGATATCCCTTCAGACTGTACAGAAGTGCTTGCCTGTGCCAGAGCCCAGTTTACAAATAAGACTTACAAACTCAAGTGGAAGAGATTCTGCATATGGTGCAAAACTTCAAATGTTCATCCTCTGAAGTCTTCTCCAGAACAGATTCTTCCATACCTTTTACACTTAGCGAACTCAGGTCTCTCCCATTCGTCTGTCAAGGTCCACCTAGCTGCCATATCTCGTTTCCGCCGGACGGCAGTATTACCATCTTTATGGTCATCCAGGATAAGAAAACAATTTCTGAAAGACTAGTTCAGGATGTTTCCTCCGATTCAGCGTCCTCCACCTTCCTGCCATCTGAATATTGTGCTGTCCCAATTGATGAAGCATCCATTTGAGCTTATTCACAAAGCAGACCTGAAATACATCTCTTGGAAAACGGCTCTCCTTCTGGCCCTCACTTCCGCAAAGAGGGTTAGCGACATTCAAGCATTCACAGTCTCACCACCCTTTCTGCAATTTAAATCAGAAATGGTCATTCTGAGAACTAACCCAAAATTCATTCCGAAGGTTCCTTCGAACTTTCATTTGAATGAGCCAGTGGTTTTGAAAACGTTTTTTCCGAATCCTCGAAATCTAGCAGAGCGAGCATTACATTCCCTAGACATTAAACGATGTCTGAAATTATACATACAGAGGACTAGCAGCTTTCATAAAGCTGATCGGCTGTTTATTAGCTATGGCCAAGTCACTAACAGCAATGTTGTTTCCAAACAAACCATAGCACGCTGGATCTCTTCTGCCATACAATTCTGTCATCAGCTAGCGGGAAGACTGCTATCAACCAATGTCAAGGCACACTCCACTAGAGCGGTGTCTACGTCAGCAGCTCTCTTCGCAGGAGTGCCTCTGAACCAGATCTGCAGAGCGGCAACGTGGACGCGCGCCCAAACCTTTACTCAACACTACTGCCTGGATACCGCTGACAGGATGGATGATCCCAATACTGAATGAAGCTTGAGCTTTAAAATCCCCTCTTCAGCAGACATTCAAACAATGGAAGGTATCTGTACTGTGCCTCAGCAGAAGGTGCATTAACGAACAGGACTAATTTGACAGATTGAAGTTGGCATAGCATAGAAGAAGACAGGGTGAACACAAGCTGCTGTGGCAGAAAGCTTTGGTGGGTGCAATGCCAACTGCAGTCCGGCACAGTGCCATGCAGATCCACTTGTCAGTCCATTGCACGTTTAGCTAAGAAATGCCCAGGGCAAGAGGCACACACAGGCCCATATTTATATTTATTTAGCACTGCATTTGCGTCATCTTTGAATACAATTGTATTTTGTAAGTTTACGCTGCTTTTGGTTAAAATGAGGCGTAAATGCGGCGCTAAAAAAGTATAAATACGGGCTACACAGTGTTCTTTGAGGTGGAGTGTGTGAGGTCAGCACCCAGCAGTCCTTGATAAGGCGCAGTGGAATATGGCAAGCCATGTTCCACCCTACTGTGGTGCACATGTTCCACCCTACCCAAACTGAGCTAAATTGAAGTCATGAGATAGAGGAGCTTAGTGAGGGGCTGCTCTCCTCCGCTGCCTTTGTACAGAGTGTTAGAGTAACTGCATGACTATGAAAGTAACGGTGTGACATGACATTATTATTAAACCATCACCCTGACCCCAATACTGCCTGGAAGACTCACAGGCAACATCAACCCTTGGGCCCTGGCTGACCTTCCTTCTGTGATAGAACAGGCAGCTAGGAGCATTTTGCTCAGAGAATCCCCAGAAGACCATCTTTGAAAAGTTCTTGACCTCACTAATCAGTGCTAGTGACACCTACCATCAACCACCGAAACAAAGTAACTGCTGCCCAGACCCATATTTCCCAATATCACTTTGTATTTTCTGACTTTTCAGCCAGTACTTGGAATTTTAAGTTGCAAAAACCCAAGCTCCTCAGAATTCCAGCAAGCTGTTGGTAAAAAATTCCAGACTGCCTGATGGACACTGAATCACTGAAAATATCAAAAAAGGAGAAACAAGCAGGAAGTAAAGTTTCCCACTCAGCTTCCCAAAGTGTTGCTTCAAAAATCAAAGAGAGTGGGAAAACCCAGTCTCACATCCGGAGTTTCTCTAAAAGCATTTTATTTGGGACTCTCAGTCAGTAGGATGTCTGCTAACTGGCATGATGGTAGCTGATAGCGTCATATTCGGGTCTTCCCTCCACCAGGAGGAGATGTCTTGCAAGATTGAGACATTGTAGGACTGAACACAGCCAAGTGGTAATCTAAAATTACCTCTTGTCCATAATCAAGAAACATTTATTATAACTAGGGAAGGGGCAAGATAAAAAAGAAGAAAATGTCTATGGGGGAAATTAAATGTCCCTCACATTCCATACAAACATTTGGTCAATGTGTTTCAGCCTACTTGCGCCCATGCAGGTCGGTGGCTTTTGGCAGGACCATAAGACTTTATTGGATCCCTTGTTGTAGGCCTTCTGGGACACTTTCCCTTGGCTCAGAAAGTAAAAGGTGAGCTCACTCTGTCTTATTTTATTCGAAACAGGACCCTATAAAATGTGGGGGTAGAGACACTCTGGTTGCACTCTTTTAGTGCTCACTCCTCATACTTGCTCAGTCCCTCCCACCCTGGATATACCCTGAATCACTGCAGTACCATTTTAAAAAAGAAAAATAAATTATCCCCTTTGATTGCATGATCTATAGTGCTTACTCCCCCTTGTCAATGGTAGTAAGCGCAATATAAATTAAATTACACACAATTAGGGCCACTAGAGTTATGCAACAAGGGAGGGCCAATTAATGTGGCAGGTTGAGTAAATTGTGTGGCAAGAAAAGGCAAATTATGCGGCAGAATGTAAAACACTATTACTTTATTATTTTGTCATTTTTACACTTATTAGAATTGTCCGGCCGTTAGTACTAGAATAATACCCAAATAAAGCAATAAGCAACAGATAAGTCACCAGTCAAGGCTTACAAAGGATCTTCCACTGCCCAGTAACACGTTTTCCTGCTTTAGAAACTGCACAGTTTGAGCTAGAAACAAATTTTATTTTTGTTAAAATCTACAGATTATGCAGCAGATGATGGGTTATGTAAAACCAGTGGTTATGCAAAAATGATGCAGCCTCACAATCACATAATTCTAGTAGCCCTGTTACGCCGCGGCTCTCACCGCGGCGCTCGCCGCGGCCGCGGGCCCCGGTTGCCGCAGCGCGGCACGCCAATCTCGCCGCGGCCGACGCCCCGGTCGCGGGGAGCGCCGCGGCCGGCGTTCGGGTTTCGACGCCCACCACGGTTGACGCTTGGATCGCGGGGGATGCCGCGGCTCAGGCGAAAACCAGGGAGGCTCCAAGGAGCCGGTTTAAGGGTCGCGGCACTCGCCGCCTCCCCTATTATACATTTTACAATAAAAACAGACGCGGCAGGGCCGCTTACAGCGCGTGATGCGCTTTCTTGCATGTTATATCTCACTTACCGATATCCTGGGAACGAAACAGAACCCTTACACATGGTGCACTTTATACTTGTCCTTTTTTTTCCTCTCAGCATGCTGACCACTCCCTCTCTACCCAGCATGCATTGTTTTATGCATTGTTTTACGCACATACCTAATTCACTATTGTTATCTCTTCCCCAATCCAAGATGGCGGTGTTCTACTTCCTGTTTCCTGTTTCCTGTCCAGGGGTATATAAGGGGATTCCAACTGCCTGTTCATTGCGTTGCAACACTCCTTGGTGATAGTCACGCTCCTATTTGATATCCTTCTGCGAATCCTGTCTGTTCCTGATTTGCCTTGTTTTCCTGCCTTCCTGAACTGCGGTCCTAATACCCTGGTGTCCTCCTTTTCGTTTCAGGGAGTTCCTGTGGAGGTTTTTTACCCTACTGGGGTTTTTCCTCTGGGACTCCTTCTGGAGGGCACGGACTGTAGTGGTTCGCTCATACCAAACAGCACTGTGGCTACCGGAAGGGGTCGCCCCTACCTCGGCCGGAGCAGAACCCGTCGGAACAAGGACCGTTCCCCTACGCCTCTCCGCTGCGAGGGTAAGACCGTTGAGAACCGCGACAGATTGCAACGCCCACAATTCCAGTTGCAGTCCGGAACTATGGATAACCCAGTGGTAAACACGGAATCTACTAACCAGGACCTACTGGTGACGATACAACAACAGGCTCAAGAACTCCAGCAATTACGTACTGAGAATACTGTTTATCGACAAGCCTTTGCCTCCAGGACCACAGATGTCCCTGCAGTAGCCGCCTCTACACCTCGATTTTCCGGGGATCCCACCACATTAAAAGAATTCCTGGATGCCTTAACGGTGTACTTTGCCTTTCGCCCCTCGCAATTTGTACAAGATAAGACCAAGGTGGGGTATTTGATTAGTGCCTTATCAGGACCAGCCTTGGCCTGGGCCACACCTCTAGTAACCAGAAACGATCCCTGTCTATCTAATTATTCCACCTTTATCACTACTTTTAAACAGATGTTTGAACGCCCTGGACTCGAGGCGTCAGCAGAAGAGGCTCTTTGCGAAGTCCAACAAGGGAGTCAGGATGTATTACAATACATCACCCGTTTCAGACAATTAGCTGCAGAAACAACCTGGGTGGAACGTACCTTGGTGACACTCTTCCGTAGAGGTCTAAGAGAGGACATCAAAGATGAACTAGTACATTCTGCCAGGATAGAAAACCTCAAAAGGTTGATGGACCAAGCACTAACTATAGAGTATCGGTTAAATGAACGACGAATGGAGAAAAAGAAGAGTTGTGTGCCTTTTCACTCAGTACCATCTCGTCCCTTCGCCCATTGTTCCGAGGAAGCCCGCCCTGAATCCAAAGGGAATACCGAGGAAGAGCCCATGCAGATTGACACAGCTCGCGGACCTCTATCCGCCAGCGAAAGGGAACATAGACGAAGGAAGGGGCTTTGCCTATATTGTGGTGCAGCTGGTCACCTAATTCGCGCCTGCCCCATTCGTCCAACCAAGCCCTTGGGAAACGCCAACTCCCGTCCCCAGTAAGAAGGGTGAGGACGGGATATCGTGATATACCTTCTATTTGCTCTTCCAGGGAGGAAGGAACTGCTCTTTTTCTCTTACCAGTTACCCTCCATTTAACTGATGGCCACGAAGCAAGAACTTTGGCTTTATTGGATTGCGGAGCCAGTGGCCTATATTTAGATGAAACCTGGGCCAAAAAACAACAGATAACACAAATACCCAAAGAAATACCAGAACAGGTACATACTGTTGATGGGTCACTCTTGGCCTCTGGACCTGTACAATACACCACCCCTACTTTCTGTTTACAGTTCGGTAAACATCAGGAAATTCTCTCGTTTGACTTAATCTCATCACCACACCATGTCATGATCCTGGGAATTCCGTGGCATACACAGCACAATCCTTACATCAACTGGGAAACAAAAACCATTTCGTTATCCTCCCATTTTTGTCAACACCATTGCTATCCGGCCGGGGATTATTGGTCCCCAAAAAGTCTCTCAACAGCACCTGCCCAGGTGGGAGGATCCATTAATGTTCTACAGGGAGTTCCCAGACAGTATCAGGACTATATCGATGTATTCCAGAAGCCAGAAAGACCTGAATTGCCACCCCACAGAGAATACGACTGTGCCATTTCTTTAGAGCCAGACACTGTAGTTCCTTTTGGGCGGATGTACTCCCTCACCGAACCAGAGAAACAAATTCTGAAGGAGTACCTAGATGAGAATCTACAAAGTGGGTTAATAACTCCCTCCTCTTCACCCGCCGGGGCTCCTCTTTTCTTTGTACCAAAGAAAACCAAAGACCTGCGTCCCTGTATCGACTTCAGAGGGTTAAACAGGATCACTATCAAAGACCGGTATCCGTTACCCCTCATCAACGACATCTTAGGAGCAGTCAGAGGAGCCAAGAGGTTCACTAAGCTGGATCTCCGAGGAGCCTATCATCTGCTAAGAATCAGAGAAGGTGATGAGTGGAAGACCGCCTTTAGAACACCTTTTGGTCACTACGAATATAGAGTAATGCCCTTCGGACTCACTAATGCCCCGTCCATCTTTCAAAGATTCATGGATTCTATCTTTTCTGATCTTTTGCAACAAACAGTGGTAGTGTATCTTGACGATATCCTAATTTATTCGGTTCATCCAGAGGAACATTCCAAGCACGTCCGCCAAGTCTTAGAAAGACTCCGACAACATCATTTGTTCTGTAAGCCTGAAAAATGCGAATTTGATCAGATAGAAGTGAAATATTTGGGATACTGTATAGACCAAACCGGAATTGCCATGGACTCAGACAAAGTACAGGCTATATTGAACTGGCCATCTCCTTCTTCCATCAAGGAGACTCAATGTTTTCTGGGACTAGCCAACTTCTACCGGCAGTTCATAGCAGACTTTGCCCAGAGAACCAGCTTCATTACTCAAACCCTCAAAAAGGAACACCTAAAGAAAGGTTTTTGTTGGACACCAGGCGCTGAGTCAGCTTTTCAGGACTTAAAGGAAGCCTTTAGTCAAGCCCCTATTCTTCCACACCCAGACACTAGCAAACAATTCATTGTTGTCACAGACGCCTCAGAAAGAGCCATCGGGGCTGCCTTGTTACAAAGACAAGACGATGATGACCTAGAACACCCTGTATTCTATCTATCACACATTCTATCTGATTCTGAGCGAAACTATTCCGTGCTAGAACGCGAATTACTCGCCTTAAAGGTCGCGTGCACTGAATGGAGACACTTTTTGATGGGATCAAAGGAGCCCTTCGAAGCCCGGACCGATCATAGAAATCTACAGTGTTTAAGAAATTTCCAGTCCCAAAATAGCCGGCAAGCTCGATGGGCCTTCTTCTTCAGCCAATATGATTTCTATATCACCTACATCCCTGGTTCTCAGAACATCCTGGCGGATGCCCTGTCCCGACGTTATCCTGGGTGCGGTGATTCCGCGGTTCAAAACGTATTCAACAACAATAAAATCATAGGGGTAGCACAGACCTTTTTAGATCAAGTTAAGTCTGAATATGCCCGTCTACACGAAACAGAACTAAAAAGGTTACGTCCACAGCTGCACATAGATCATGACTACTATTATCATGATAAGGCCCTGTTTTTACCCACTAAAACAGTGCAAATCGAAGCCTTACACATGTGCCATGATTCTCCTATTGCGGGTCATCGAGGAGTGAAAGCGACTCAAGATCTTTTGCTTCGCTCTTTCTGGTGGCCAACTCTCAAGGCTGACACTGAGGCATATGTGTTATCCTGTCCTACATGTGCTCAAGCCAAGACACCCCGAACCAGACCTGTGGGCTTACTCCGCTCATTACCTGTTCCCCCAGGCCCATGGCTTACCATATCCACCGATTTTATGTGCGCCTTACCTTCCTCAATGGGAAACCATGTCATAATGGTAACTGTGGACTCCTTCACCAAGATGGCCCACTTCACGGCCTTGAGAAAGTTACCCACGGCAAAGGAGTTAAGTCAGGTCTTTACTCAAGAAATTTTCAGGCTACTGGGCTACCCCAAGTTATTATATCAGACAGAGGTCCCCAATATATCTCCCGTTTCTGGAACCAATTCTGCAAGATCTTGGGGATCCAGGTGGCCTTGTCATCCGGGTTCCACCCTCAAACCAATGGACAAACAGAACGACTCAATCAGGGTCTCGAGCAGTACTTACGTAGCTTCTGTAACGCTACACAAAGTAATTGGGCTCCCTACTTACCGCTTGCAGAATTCTCCTATAATAACTCTCTACACAGTGCCTCTAAAGTCTCTCCTTTCTATGGCTCCTATGGTTTCCATCCCAGGGCCTTCCCAACTCCCCTGAGAGACAACTCCAAACTTCCCGCCATCTCCTCTTTCGTTCGACAGCTACGGGGTATACAGCGAATTATCCATTCTAACCTTGTGTCCACCAAGTCCCGCATGAAGACAATAGCAGATAGGAGACGCTGTGCGGCTCCTCTATATCAAGTCCATGATAAGGTCTGGCTCTCCTCTAGATTCCTACCTCTCCGACTCACCCAAAACAAATTCAAACCCCGCTTTTATGGTCCCTTTCTCATTCTCAAGAAAATCAACCCAGTATCTATGCGTCTTCGTCTACCTCGGACTTGGAAGATCCATCCGGTATTTCATGTCTCGCAGTTGAAACCTTACCATCCTGATCTTTTTCATAGACAGTTGCCCTGTCCCCCTCCTCTGTTGGTTGACAGTGTACCGGAGTACGAAGTTCAGGAGGTCTGTGACTCTCGGTTTTTCCATGGGCGCCTCCAATTCCTTATTCATTGGAAGGGATACCCCATGAGTGAGTGTTCCTGGGAGGATGCCTCTTCGGTTCATGCTCCTCTCTTGGTCCGCCGCTTTTTTCGGCTCTTCCCTCACAAACCCGGGGCCTCGGGGGGGGGGGCATACTGTTACGCCGCGGCTCTCACCGCGGCGCTCGCCGCGGCCGCGGGCCCCGGTTGCCGCAGCGCGGCACGCCAATCTTGCCACGGCCGACGCCCCGGTCGCGGGGAGCGCCGTGGCCGGCGTTCGGGTTTCGACGCCCACCACGGTTGACGCTTGGGTCGCGGGGGATGCCGCGGCTCAGGCGAAAACCAGGGAGGCTCCAAGGAGCCGGTTTAAGGGTCGCGGCACTCGCCGCCTCCCCTATTATACATTTTACAATAAAAACAGACGCGGCAGGGCCGCTTACAGCGCGTGATGCGCTTTCTTGCATGTTATATCTCACTTACCGATATCCTGGGAACGAAACAGAACCCTTACACATGGTGCACTTTATACTTGTCCTTTTTTTTCCTCTCAGCATGCTGACCACTCCCTCTCTACCCAGCATGCATTGTTTTACGCACATACCTAATTCACTATTGTTATCTCTTCCCCAATCCAAGATGGCGGTGTTCTACTTCCTGTTTCCTGTTTCCTGTCCAGGGGTATATAAGGGGATTCCAACTGCCTGTTCATTGCGTTGCAACACTCCTTGGTGATAGTCACGCTCCTATTTGATATCCTTCTGCGAATCCTGTCTGTTCCTGATTTGCCTTGTTTTCCTGCCTTCCTGAACTGCGGTCCTAATACCCTGGTGTCCTCCTTTTCGTTTCAGGGAGTTCCTGTGGAGGTTTTTTACCCTACTGGGGTTTTTCCTCTGGGACTCCTTCTGGAGGGCACGGACTGTAGTGGTTCGCTCATACCAAACAGCACTGTGGCTACCGGAAGGGGTCGCCCCTACCTCGGCCAGAGCAGAACCCGTCGGAACAAGGACCGTTCCCCTACGCCTCTCCGCTGCGAGGGTAAGACCGTTGAGAACCGCGACAAGCCCTGCATACAATATAGTTTTTCATTTGTACTTTCTTTGCCTGGAAGGATTCAGGTTAACAGTCAGGTTGGGAACAGGGTCAGGACCTGACTGGGAACCCAAAGTTGCCCTAGCAAATTTTGTCAGGCCAACCCCCATAGGGTACATAGCGAGTGAGCCCGACCACTTGGGTCTCCCCCACCCCTCCCCAAGAACATTTTGGGAAAAAACGTCAAAAACAAGTCATTCTAGAACATGTTTTTCATTACATATTCAATTGTCTTAAAAGCATCTGAATTGGGGCTCTTCAATGATTCCCTCACCATCACCCTGTAACAGTGCCTCTCATCTCTCCATAGCCCGTCTTTCAAATGTATTTTATTTGTTATAGTGCCTCTCTTACTAGTGTGGTGTTGGAGGACTTTACATCACACACACATACAGGGACAATGAATCATACTTGTTAAAATCAGTGTATAGAAAATGTTATATGAGAAAAAGGTGACTGCAAGGTGTAGGATTCACATTTCATCCATACTGGTGCTTGGTCTGAGGAAGCATCACCCCAGGATTCAGAAAGTAACACAGTGGTTAGGGTTGAATTTACTAATAATTTATTTCTACCCAAACAAATCCTTTTTTAGCAAAATTATGATAACCAAACACTGGGAAAAAACATAACTT
Source organism: Pleurodeles waltl (assembly GCF_031143425.1). Classification (NCBI taxonomy): domain Eukaryota; kingdom Metazoa; phylum Chordata; class Amphibia; order Caudata; family Salamandridae; genus Pleurodeles; species Pleurodeles waltl. Next base: position 335,459,146 of record NC_090445.1, read on the forward strand.
TCTAACCTGTACCATGCGGTTTGCATGCAACTCTTTGATGGCAGTTCATAGCTCACTGTGCTGGATAATGATTTTAAATTATTAACTGCACATTTACAAAAGGAGCTCTGTGACAAAAGTAGCAACCCACTAATTTATGCACATAAAATACTGTCCTGTAATATGCATAGTACATGTTCTTTGCAGCAGGCACATTAACCCTCTGCGCTACCTTAGATGAGTCAAAACTGCCACCAGACAAAACTCCGATCTCTCTCTAGCAGGTACATTAATCACCAGAGTTATCTTGGCATTTTTACTGTTGCCTGAAAACTGTTGCATATACAAGGAACTGAGCATGGCTTTTAGAACTGCTGCACTGCTACAAAACTGCCCCCTAGTAACAAAAGCGTCCCTCACCCTTCCAACCTCCAGGGGAAACACCTGGTGACCAGTATGGCCAGTCCGGCCTTAGCAACGATTTCTTTTCAAGTGCAAATGCTGCCTCCCTCATCACGGTTATAATGGCCAATCATTGTCTCAATGAGGAATGCTAGAGCACCTCGCCATGCACAGTGAAAGCCCCCACTATGAGGTCTGTGAACTATTATTTTATTAATTACTGGTGACCTCTACCTCTCCTTTGAAGGCACTTTCCAGCAGCAGGAAATGCTAAACAAGTCTCTTAAAAAACATAGAAAATGTTTTCTTGGAGTCTGACACCAGCTTCTCAAGCTGGGTCCTGTCCAGGCAGAGACAAGCACCGAGGAAGCTGCAACCCGGGTTGTCACCCACAACAGGGTAGAAGGGGTGGCCGAAGCCCTTTTAGCTCAAGGGCCATTGCGCGCCTGGTGTCAGCTATATTAATGGTCAAAATGTATGTTATTTACTCAAATAAAAATGATGGATGGAGGTAAAAAGAAGCAACTTAGCCTCCAGAATTTTCCTAGAAATATCACTGATTCTTGTGTCTGGCTGTCAAGGAAAAAACTGCTACCTACAACATGTCATGCTTGATGCTGCTGCTCTACCTCACCTAGAAGAGAGGATTTGAGGGCGGATTTGAGAGAAACTGATTACTTGTCAGGAGGCACAGAAGACTACAGCATGGAGAACAATAAGGAAAAAGGAAGTTGGAAGGAGAAACTGAGAAAGGGGACTTTTTAAGAAGAAGAAGACTATAGAAGGAGAAGAACAATAATAGGGAGATTCAAAAGGAGAACGTTATGTTATCCTATTCTATGGCATGCCTTTCTATGCCCAGCCTCTGCTAAATTGGGCATAGAATAGCTAAGCTACGCTAGTTTAAGCTAGTGAAACGAGTATATCATTATAATACAAGAATGATTACATTTTATACTATGGGATGCCATGTTATGTTGGCATCTGCAGCAGCATAGTTTGGGTAGGATAGTGGTAAAAGTGATGGCAGCCCTGCTGATGGCTGATGTGGTGGTGCAAGTGTTCTGTGGGTTGAGGTGCCCTCATCTGCATCAGAATCCTGCGTGGGGTAGTCAAGTGCAAGGGGAGTTGGTTATTCATATGTGCAACAAGTACACCCAGAGTCACAATGTTCATTCTGGTGAGTCAACCTTAACGGGTTTGGTCATTGACACCCTGCTGTGGTGGAACCTCACCGTCTAGCATTTGCATACTCCCATCCGAATATGGAGTACAAAAAAACATTTGTGAGTCAGGCAGGTGAAGACACACAGTATCCCCTTTCCTACAATGCTACAAACATTTCTACAGTGGGTACTTGGAAGTATGGACATGAAATACAAATCCTGGGGGGATTTGCTGTGGTGCAGCACTCTGATTGCATAAACGTCCACAAACCGTGTTTGTTGGTAATTTGTTGGATAGCTCCACATCCTTTCCCAAGGTTGTACCCTATATGATAACGCAAGATGATCTCAGTGTAAGCTTGTTGCCCATATCCAGACATCTTATCCTGAAGGAAACACTCAGGGGCATATTTATACTCTGTTTGCGCCAGAATTGCGTCGTTTTTTTTTACGCAATTCCGACGCAAAACTAACTCCATATTTATATTTTGGCGTTAGATGCGTCTAGCGCCAAAGTCCATGGAGTTTGCGTCATTTTTTAGCGTGGACACCTACTTTGCGTTAATGATATGCAAGGTAGGCGTTCCCGTCGAAAAAATTGACTCCGAGGCATGTGCGCCGTATTTACACTCCTAGGCAAAACTCACGCCCGGGAGTGGGCGGGTCAACAAAAATGACGTCCGGCCGCTTTTGCGCCGTTTTTTTGCGCCTTGTCAGGGCAGGCGTTAAGGGACCTGTGGGCTCGGAAGGAGCCCAGAGGTGCCCTCCCAAGCCCCCAGGGACACCCCCTGCCACCCTTGCCCACCCCAGGAGGACACCCAAGGCTGGAGGGACCCATCCCAGGGACATTAAGGTAAGTTCAGGTAAGTTTTTTTAATTTATTTTTTTGTGGCATAGGGGGGCCTGATTTGTGCCCCCCTACATGCCACTATGCCCAATGACCATTCCCAGGGGACAGAAGTCCCCTGGGCATGGCCATTGGGCAAGGGGGCATGACTCCTGTCTTTGCTAAGACAGGAGTCATTTCAATGGGGGTTGGGAGTCGGAAAAAATGGCGCAAATCGGGTTGAGGCGAAATATTTGCCTCAGCCTGACTTGCCCCATTTTTTGGCGCCGAAGCTCCATATCCCCCTACGCCGGCGCTGCCTGGTGTACGTCGTTTTTTTTCACGCACACCAGGCAGCGCCGGCGGCTAACGCCGGCTAACGTCATTGAATAAATACGGCGCCGCATGGCGCTTCAGAATGGGGTTAGCCGGCGCTAATTTTTTTGACGCAAAACTGCGTTAGCGCAGTTTTGCGTCAAAAAGTATAAATATGGCCCTTAGGGTCCAAATCACAAAGGTACTTACGTGTAGTAAAGTTATGAGCGGGGAGTCTCCGCACTCATCGCGGAGTTTCAGTAATGCAGTTCTCAGTGCAAAGATTCCACCCCGAGTGCAGAGATTCTGCCCCGACTGCGGAGACTCTGCCCCAAGTGCAGAGACTCTGCCACAAGTGAGGAGACTCTGCCACAAGTGAGGAGACTCTGCACTCTTAACTTAACTACAGGTAAGTACCTTCATAAATCGGGTCCTCACTTTATACTCTCCCGACCACATGAATTCCTAACTGCTGACTGTCATACTCTTTGAGGAGCACCATTACTCCTCAGGCCCACCACTCTCATCCCAGTTCCTTTTGTATCTTCTCTACCTCCCTCTCCGAATTCTTTTACTCCACCTCTTTGGCCTAGTCTTTCTTTTCCGTATAATATTTATCCCTGGAACATCCACCCCTTAATGCGTTCATTGTATCCCTGTTTCTTGGTTAGTTCTCAATTGCTGTGTAACAAGGTTTGAGCTACATCAGTTACATACATATATTTGTGTGTTTAGGAGTAATATGGCACAGTTGTTGTGTACCTTCCTGGCAACTGAGAGGTGCCTCCAGCTTCTGCTGATGTTGTCAGTACCCAAAAGGTGTGGGCGGCCAGTACTTTCTCCTCCCGTTTGGAGTTTGGTATGGAAATGTCCTACATACTTCTCTTAAGGTTGTACCACTGCACTTTTTTGCCGTCAAACCTATACTGTAGGGATGACAGCACCTTGAACTTTTTTGCGATTTTTTCCATGAACACGGTTTGCACATTGCGGCGGAGTTTAAAATAGTATACCTGCAGAGCCAGCCTCCTCTTTTATAGCCTTCTGAACCATGACCTCAAGCGCATGGTCAGAAAACTTGATCTACCTTTGCTGCCCGAATGCCATGGCGCTGATGTTTTGGGGGTTGATTGCATGTGAGGTTGCAGGTTGCCTGAGGTTGGCTCGGGAACCAGACCGGTGTTCTGTGGTTGCAGGGTAGAAATGAGGCTGCATTTAGTTTGCCAGTAGTTGTTCCTGGCTCCACCATGAGCTTAGCAAGTATTTAACAGTCTTTGACAGGCTCCCTGGGGTTCACAAATGCTAATTTCACAGTCAATAGAACTACATGCTCAAGGAGCACTGGTGTCTTTGTCTCTTGGTATTTATGTCACATAAAATGACATTTCTTGAGGAAATACTGATACCATCGCATGCATATTGAACTTGTAATCACGTTCTCGCTAGGGGGTATTCATATTTACTGATGCGGGATTTCACTGCAGTTTTACCGCAGGATTCATAATGAGGGCATAAGAACTAAGAGGAAATATAGTTTTTGTTCTCTGCTCAAAATTCAATAGTTGTTTATTTGCTGCTAAAGTATGCGGTGTTCCGATGCTATGCCAATTCTCATAGCACTAAAACCGATCTATGGTAGCAGGACCCATATTGTCAAACAGGTACAAGGGCAAAGTGCACAGGCCATGCTGTCACCTTCATACAACAATGTGTATGTGTGTGTATCAGCCCTCGTTTGGGAGGACAGTAAAGACCCCACATCCTCTGTGAGAGCAGAAGTGTAGGTAGGACCATCCCTTCCCCACCCACTGTCTTCCCCACGGAGAGGTGGGCATTAATCGTTCTGGGAACCTCTGCAATATGAACATGTGCAAGTCTATACTCTCAGGGCCGGCATTAGTGCTGGCAGCTCCCGGGCGACAATCATTTTTGGAGCTCCCCCAAGCCCTCCACCTCAGATTACCTCACAACCACCGGGCAAAAGTGCCTCATATCTCTCCATAGCCCCACTCTAACATACATTTCATTTGATTTAAAGCACTGGTAAAGGCTGGCTTTACTAATAAGAATGTATATCTACCCAAACAAACCCCTTTTAATAACATTAACATAGATAATGAAAGGCAAGGGAGGAAAAACATAACGTCCTAACCTATTTTATGTAGTTTGCATGCAGCTCTTTGATAACAGTTCGTAACAGTCACTGTTCTATATTAGGGTTGTTTTCTTATGAACTACAGTACCAAAAGAATCTCTGTGACAAAAGCAGTAATCTACACAGCTCTCCACTTAAAATACGGATCTATGATCTGCTGTATATGCATTCCTTGCACAGGCATATTAACCCTATATGCTAATTTATGGTGAGAGGTGCACAAGTCTTAAGAAAAGAAGTGGAGGGACTGAGTAAGGCAGTATGCAAGTGACATCATGACGCATAACATCACAGTGCCAGACATTGCCCATGACATCAGAGGAAGTGGCATCACTGCCCATGACATCACAGGAAGTTATATCACAAGAAGTGGCATCAGATCTTCAAGACCTCGCACATATGTTTAGCAGGTCAATCATGAGTACACTTGAGCGCACTACAATATTTAACAAATGAGATTTCGGGTCAGGATGTGCCAACATGTGACACAATCCCGATGCAAAATATGGGCCTCAACTTATACATTTATTTCTTAAAACCCTGCCACAAATTAATTGGCAACAAGGAGACATGTGGCAATACATCTGTTCTGCTTAATTGATTGCAAAGTCTGCATTTTAAAATATCTTATGGGTTTAAAACACCTGCTGGAGATATTTGTGTGCCCAGTACAATCTCGGGAAATAATAATAACAGTAAGATAACTCTGGAGGTTAACTAATGTATTTTCCGAGAGATCTGTGTTTTGCCTAGTCCCAGTTTTTAATCAAAGTAGCATAGAGGGTTAATATGCCTCCCTCAAAGGACATTATCTAACACGTAGATGACAGACTTTTATTTTATGTTAATGGGTTAGTGTGTTACTACTTATTGCAGTTCATAAACTGTAATCCTTCTAATATAGCACAGTGAGCTCAGGGGCATAGCTTGGTCAGTGAGATTGGGGGGTGTAAGTGACATATTTTCCAACAATCAGGCTGACATATAATGTTTAAATACATTATATGACAAGCAGTGTGCATAAGAGAGGCCTAAGGGGCAGTGAAAAGGGAGAGGGTACAGATTGGTAGGAGGAGTAAGAGAGAAAATATTATATTATGTAAAATAACCTGCATTTTTTAAGACTTTCAAAACAGAGAAAGAAAGTGTGTGTGTGTGTGTTTGTGTGTGTGTGTGCGTTTGCACATTTTTGTCTGTGTGCATGTAAAACATCCTGGTGAAACCTGACAGACGTCCCACCATACCCGAATGAAAGCACCTGTACTCAACTAATTATCAGAACATCCGGGATGTAACACCCCATACACTTCCCCTGAAGCTATGCCCCTGAGTGAGCTATGAATGGCATGTGGCTCCTCCACCTTGTAGCCCACACTGCCTAATGTAACACACCCTGTACATTGATTTACACACACATAATTTATGTTCAATGTATAATGTGCTCGTGGATTATTAAGTGCTCTGACACTCTGCAGTAGGATGAATTGTGCTATAAAAGAAAGAAAACAAAGTAGTATTGTTTTAAAATGTTATTTGTGTAAATACTGTGACCTACCAACACATCTGACATTCTTATAGTGCATGCATATGTCTTATATAGAGGGACTGAACAAAGTCAAAAGCATGCCTCTCTTAACTACCTGTGAAGTAATAAACTATGTGCCTTTGTTACCCCTACACTGCATTTAGGTGTGGGGGCTCCTCATAGATCCTGCCATGATACCTTAACAAAAGGAGACCTGATGGCCCCATAACTTCGGCCATTATTATGGGCCTAGCTGGAACCGAATAAGCTCATCCCTGCCTGAACGATGCTGCTTGTATTGAAAGCAGGCAACGCGCAGGCGCTGCTGGATGTGTTTCATTGTCTAAACATTACACCGAGACACCTTTAGCATATTTCTGTGGGGCCCAATGAGGTAGTGTGCCTCTTAACAGGGTAGGCGGAGTCCACCCTGTGAAAAAAGTGGGTAGACGCTGCCCACCCGCGTGTACCCTCGACTTGTGATTGCAGCAGGGGTTTTTAAATCGTAAGTTATTGCCAAATATCCCCCGCCCCCAGGTCAGCGCCCCTCTACCTAGGCCAGTGCGGCAGCCCTGATCACACCGCCCTAAAGCCGGCCCTGTATCCCCTCATAAGCACTGACACTGCCCAGTGCGAAGAGGACTTGTATACTCTCTGCAGTAACACACTACTGCGCTGCGGACCTAACTGCGCCCAGTACCTGTTCCGCAGAGGTCATAGTTTTAGTGCCGCAGTCCTCAGGCCATAGATGTCGTGCTATTCGGTAAGTAGATTACGGAAGTGACTTGTATTCTGGAGCCTATTAAACTTGGTTCGCATTACCTAAAAGATAGAACAGTAACTGGTGGGTGTAGGTGGGAGATTTTAATCTGGAAGAAGGGAGAAGATGCAGCGTGAAATAAAAGCTAGCTCGCATTCAAGAGCAGAGATCCGTAGATGTGAATAGAAAGGAGGGCGGAGGATATAGAAATGAAAGGCCATCGGCTTTCAAAGAGTGCGGAAAACTGAGATCTGATGGGCAGGGCGTAGAGAGAGAGCGGGGAGGGGGTGCGGAGAAAAGGCCAGAGAAAGCACAGGGAGAAGCGAGAATCTATTATGAAATAGTTGAGTGTTGATAAGAGGGCTATAAAAAATGCTATTATGGGGTAATGAAGCGGAGAAGCCGCTGTCAGTGTGCAGGCAAGTGTGACAGCGCAGATTCCATGCACAGAGCGAGCGATGCCCCTCCCCAGAGAACGAGAAAGCTCCGCAGCCGGGCTGATAAAGACTGATATCACTGTCACTTAGCTGTCCCTCCGAGGATTGGCGTAGGGGCCAAGTGCGGCTTTCGAATATCTTTCGCAGCGCAGTCTGCTAGAAAGAAGATTTCCCTACGGGAAACCATGGGCTCTGCTTCTCTAACCCCGCCTTCTCTTCTCCCATAATTCAGCCCATTCCTTGGAGACTTGTAAGCAAGTCCTAGTTTCCAGGTGGCTCCTCCGTACACTTGTGTTATATGGGCCTGTCACTGAGCCAACGCCCCACCATCCATTGGAGACACATGGGTCTCTCACTTTTACCCTCCGGGACCAAAGAAGCCCCTACCTGCAGTTCACTATGTTCTCAAATGACGCGAGTCTGTCCCTGCATCTTGAGCCTCCGTATTCTTTTAGAACACATGCTCTCCCACGCCTTTCTCATTCCACTTCATCCCTCAGGGGCAGTTGGTTCTACAAGCCCTTCTCCATTCCATACAGCCATGTAAGCCTTTCTGTTTTATCCAAGCTACCTTCTTCTCCTGGGACATATGAACTATCCCTACTCCCACAAGTCCTCAATATCCCTTAGGGATTCACACCTCTCACTTATCCCCTGCCCCCTCCAGCCTCTTAAGTAAAATGGGCATCTCGGTGCTCATCTGAACAAATCCATCCCCTAGGGACACAGTGTCCTGTACTTCATCTTCTGAGCTGCTTCATAAGGACACTCATGTGTTCCTCTACTCCCTTTAGTCCTCTGTATCTCCGAAGGACATCTAGCCTGAATTTGCCTTCCCGAGGCCCATTGCCCTTTGTGGCTACAAGTTGAACTTTCCCCTAATCGAAGTCATCTCCATCCCTGAGGACACATAGATCTAGCCGTGCCTTTCTTGCTGTTCTGAGGCCTCTTCATCCCACACGGATAAATGGGGCGGGGTGGGTGGGTCTTTGGTTCTTCTAACCTCCTTCTTCCCACAAGCACATATTGACTTCTTGTTTCTCCTTTGGGTCCTTTTTTCCGGTGATGACACAGAGGCTTTTCCAGGGCTGTTATAAAGATTATTGTTTCCCTAGGGGAACTGATATTCCAGCACCACTCTCAGACATGAAGGATGAGCTATTGTCACTTTAGGCCTAGAGGCGTGAGATGTTATCATATGACCTTGATTTACTGCAAACCATTCCTATGACTGTCAAAAGTTTTTATAATGATAGCTTCCAATACCCGTCACAGCTACAGTTTCCCCAGTACCTCCCTCAGCCATGCCTTACTAGTGCCTCTCACAGATACACCTCTCGATACCACACATTAATTTAACCAAATATCTTTTCCAGGGTCCCCATCCAACCTCTCTCACACCATAGTCAGACTTAGGTCTAGACCCGATACGCTTCATGACTGCTTAATTCTATCTCCCACCTGGACATGAGTCTCCTTCTTCATCCACAGCTGTCACCTACTTCTTAACGCTCCTCCTTCAGCATTACAATCTTTTGCTCTCCTCTGTGCCTGAGCTTTTCCATTTGTTGTCTCACCTCTTTCAAATCTCCCTCCACCTTTCACTATGTTCATCCTTCCCTTATACACACCCAGAAGTCTTGAATGGAATTCACTAGCAGTGTCCGTCATTAATTCTACTCCTACCTTTCCAACTAATACCAGTTTGTTTCCACATGGGCATCTCCAGGTCATAAATTATCCCTGTCACCTGTGGAGTCCCCAACAGGAGCCCCATACTGTTTCCTGTCACCTTGAGTCTTTACTAGGAGCTGCTTTGTGTTCTGCTCAGATAACAGCATCGAGATTCACCAGTATGCCAATGATATACAACTGTACTTGAAAGCCTTGTCTGCTTCAGACATTCAACGCCTCAAACACTGCTTGTACATCACATAAACCTGGATGTCCAATCCCTACCTGAGCTACACCCAACTAGGTTAGCTCCTCTTGAAGGCCAGCACCACCTTCAAAACCAGCTGCACTCTCCCACAGTCAGGGCAACATCAGACTGCAGAATAAGAAGTGTAAAAAAGAACAAGCATTGGCAAACCCAATAGGTCCAGCCTTTGCGAGCTCTATTGGTTTAAAATTAAGAAAAAAAGCCCAATGACACGGCCAGTTCTTCTGCTGTGCAATATGTTTAAAAAAAAATGGAGGGGAGGGGAAGCAACAGAAGGATGAGCAGGGGTGGAGGGTGGCAGCAGCAACAATGTGAGGGGGGAACAATACAAGGGAGGAGGAGATAGGAGAAGTAATAACAAAAAGCAGAAGGAGGGTGTGTGAGGGAAGAGAGTGGGAGCGGGGAAGAAGAATTACAACCTGAATCACAGCATGAGCAGCGGACGAGCACTAATTAGTTTTAGTCAATCTGTCTTTGGTCCATGCTCCACTGAAAGGCACAGAAGTAGTGCCTGCCAATTAGGAGGCAGCAAAGAAGAGTGACAACAAAGCCAACGAATATTAGGCAATTGGTAGACTCTAAGCCCTTTACTGTTCACAATACTCTCACAAGTGTGAGCACATTCAATGCAGACACTCTCTGGACCTGAAAAACAAGACAGCAGACCTTTACCATCTATGCGCTCAGGTATTGGAACAACATGCACATATCCATTAGGGTGAACCCAATGCTGTCCCAATGTAGGGAAGGGTTGAAGACTTAGCGCCAGATGTACTACCTTTTGTTTTGCCACTTGCAATTTGCGATCCGTTTGGGAATTGCAAATTGCAAGTCGCAAAAGAAAATGTACAACAGTGTTAAGTACACTGTTTGCAATTCCCAAAGTGGCCACAAATTACCTACCTCATAAATATTCATAAGGTAGGTCATCATTTGCGACCCCATTGGAAATGGCCGCACTCACAGGGATGGTGGCCTGCTGGGGCAGAAGACCACCATGTCTGTGACAGATTTTTAGATAAAGGAGTTTTTTTCTGAAATACAACCCATTTTCCTTGAAGGAAAGCGGGGTGTATTTCAAACAAAAAACATGAAAGGATTTCTTTTCATTTTTTCAGAGTAGGCAGTGGTCAGTGGGACCACTACCTGCTCTGAATTTTGTTTTTAGCTTGCATTCACAAAGGGGAAGGTGACCCGTGGGGACCCATTCCCGTTTGCGAATGAGTTAACACCAATTTGAAATTAGTGTTGACTGCAATTGTTTTGTGACCACATTCATGGTCATAAAAGAATCATACATACGACTGAGACTTGCAATAAGAAAGGGATGCCTTTGGAACGCCCCTTCCTAATTGCGACTCTCAAATCCTTTTTGTGATTCGGTAAATAGATTACTGAATCACAAAATTGGGTTTGTACATTGGGAAATTCTTTTTTCTTGTCGCAAACAGCCTGATTCTGCAAATCCCGCCGTTTGCGACATGAAGAAAGTTTCGTACATCTGGCCCTTGCTTCTTTTGAAGAACATTACATTACAATGCATTAACCATCCCCAATCCAGATTCCTCTCCTATTACTCATTGACTTTATGTTGTCTTTGAATAAGTAGAACTGTTAACTGCCTTTTGGCAAGGTTTGCACTATAGAAATATCATACATATACAGACATACAATATCACTTTCCCTTTGTCCATGTAATTGGGCATCCTGAAACTGTCCTTTTCCCAATCACCTCACCTTCTGTCAATACATTTTATGCCTCTTCATGCACTTCTTCTTTCTTCCTCCTCTATCTCTTCTTTCTTCTTCCAGCTTCTCCTCCTACGGCCCTCACTGCTCCCTCTCACATCTTGTGTATTGTATATCTTCATCCACTCTATCTACAGACTTTCATTCTCCTTCTTGCATCTCCTTCTCCGGCTCCAAGTTCTCCTTCAGCCATGCCCCTCATTGCTCTGCCTCAAACTTCCCCAACTTTGCCCACTCCTTTCCATGCTTCTTTACCTCGCCAGCACCAATTTCCTGTTGCAACTCTCCTTCTGCCACGTCACATTCCCTCTGAGGCTACGTCCCTGTCACTTTTGTACTTGCATCACTTATCCTCTCGCCTGTCATGTCTTCTGCACTTTTCCCTCTTCCCTTCTTTCCCGGAAGTTGTTATTCCTTATCTCCACGTGCATCTTCCTCTCTCCTCTTCTCGCACTGCAGCTTACCTTCCTTCCTTCTTACACTTCTTCTCGAAGTTCTTCGACTTTTCCGAGGCCATCTCGCACAGGGTCACAACACAACAAACGTAGATGTTGGTAGTCAGGCGACACAAGGAGTGGCCTTTTGGGCACACTGTAAAAGTCTCCTTCGCCCTGAGCGCAGATGGATTCCGTACTACGCTCTTCTGAAACTGTTTTCAAAAAGTAAACACACTTGGCCGCCTTATTATAAATGCTGCTGTAGGCCAGCTCCTTCTCTGCCTCGTCCTGGATCCTGCACAGCAATTCTTTCGGATGTTGTGAATCACTGAGGGCAAAGCCTAGCGCCAGGACCTGCCCTGTGATGCATGCTTTTACAGAATGCTAAATGGCAAATAGGTCGTGGGTGAATCTACCAAGGAAAAAAGCACAGATATAGATCAGTCACCCCCCCTCACTCCCCTCCCACCACAGAGCTTCAAACCTTCAGTCATGGCGCCTTAGTCTTGCGACTCACACTCAGAAAACAAATGCTTAAGACATCATTAAGATAATAATGTTCAACCTTCGAGCTCCCGAAAGCAGAAAGTGCAGCCTGTAGAGTTTCCATGCCACCTTCCCTGTTACATAGTCGGTTCAGCGGGGCAATGAGGACTAGGCCCTTCTCCCTTCAATATATGTTGATGTTTATTTTTTAATTAACATTTTTTTCATTATAATGTAACATATGGAAAACCAACTCAAATGCCCTGTAAACTGGGCTTTAAGTCGTACAGGTACTGCGAGTGCTGAGCACCGGCAGTTCTGAAAAGCGGGTGCCGAGACCGGTCCTTTTCGGGCGCTCCGTTTTTGTCCTTACTCTCAGGGCGAAAAAAAAACTAAATTCTGCAGTAGTACCACCCTTCACTGCCTTTGATGTCACTTCCAAGAGACTCGTTACAGTTCTTTCACATTCTCATCATTGCAGAACTGAAGAAGCATTTATGCAACGACAGGAAGAAGCAGCAAAATAATCAGTCGGGCGGCACGCTATGCTAAACACAGATTTTTAGCTTACATGCTTTTAAGCCATGCTCTATTTACTTCGGCCGTGCCCCTTTGAGAGTCCCCTCCCCCTGTTTTTTCATCCCACTTAAAGCCCTGCCTGTAATACATCTTCCAGTAGGTACTATTTTGGTGGGTACTTCTATCTGCACATTCCTTACATTTTGAATATCCCAGGCATCAAACATGTGAATGTGGAAACTTTTCAAGACCTCTCCGCACCAGTAAGGGATGCTGGCCTTATTTTGGCGCTGAAAGAAATGCCACTGTGACATAACTGAACCAATAAGGAACCCTCCCTGACACTCTGACATCAGTTCTATTTTTCCACGCCATCTATGAGGTTGGGGAGCATTGCTTTCCCTTAGATTTTCACACCTATTTCATTTGATAGTTTCTTGTCTTTTTTTTATCCAAAAACATTTTGGTGCAGTTTAGGTATGTTAACCCCCTTCCCTCAAATGCTCAGGTTTTAAACCTTGTTGGGACTGCGATGGGCAAATGCCCATCACGGACCCTAGCAATATTTGTCTTTGGTGCCCTTGGTCAGACTACGGCGCAAAGTTGTGTGAGTTATGCTAGAGCATGCACTCTACATCCATCAAAGAAAGGGAGGCCAAACTCTTCATAGCCGTGGCCCAGAATGAGTGACGGGCCAGAAGAAAATCATGCCCCAAGACAAAGTTGTTGGAGTCACCATCATTAAAGTCATCCCTGCTCAAGCACAAGACTAAGCGATGCCTATGAATGAGGATTCTTCCTCAGAGCCAGAACTGGTCTCTCTTTATTCGAGAGAGGCCGTCGCCTTCAGATCCAACACTGGGGGCTCCTTCACCCATACCTTGACCGTCTCACCTGGAGTTTCCTGCTCCCTATACAAACCCTTCTTACTTCCTGAATACAATGTTACATTTTTTTTTGCTAGGTCATTGTCCCCGATGTAGCTCCTTCTGGTCCAAAATTACCTTTCGGGTGATGCTGGTGGGTCTTTCTCCGGCCCTTGTTCCCCCTTTCTTCCTTAGCACCTATTTCTCTGGCTTGGATTTTGACATCAACGGTGTTTGCAACGCTAACTTCTCTTACCATTAAGATGCTGTCTTCACCTTTAGCGCTGGACCAACCTTCACCTGCGCCACTTGCAGCACAATTCCTGACTCCACCGCTGCCAACTTCAGCTCCAGACTCTTTACCCCATGTGCAGCTTTCCACCCTTGTGCATAGGTCCAGGTGAGATGCTCAAGGCCTAGTAGTGGAAGTAAGGTTCGTTTTTGGGGGGACCCTGATCCTCCAGAGCATTCCAGACCAGACACTGACGATAGAGATGGCCAGTCTGTCACCATAGTCCCTGACTTCATTGCTCTACGAGATGCTAGTGGGCTTGACACCTCCACTGAGTGGGAATTATATTCACTCACTTGTATTTGGCCTTCATAGGTCATGTCTTATCATGCTATAATAGGCTATGTGGCAAAAGTCCTTCATCTACCTCTCCCTTCTATAGAGATCAATTTTAACATCTCAAAAGAGGTCTTACCACCCAACATCCCCTTCCTCATAACCCTTGCTTCCTTTCGGCAAGGATCTGACCGAACCAATCCTGGCAGCTTGGGAAAAAACAACTTCTGCCCCATGCTTCTTGGTTGCCAGGAGGCATAGATTGTCTTCAGGTGACCCAGCTTTTACCGGAGAGTTCAGTTGTTCATCAGAATTGTCTCCTGGTGTTTTCCCTATCACTCCATCAAATGGGGAATCTAAAAAGGTCGGACAACGTGCCAAAAAATCTTTCTTGGCAGGGAGCATGGCACTTAAGTCACTCAACTCCATAAGCTGGTGCCTTTTGGGACATGGCGCAATTAGTCATTCAAAACTTACTAGACCATCTACAGACACATTTTACAGAACTGGTAAGATACAGACACACTGCAGCCAGGCAGATCATCCAGTTGCGTTTGTAAATGGTGGACACTGTAGCACGGGCTACAAGGATGTCTGTTGCTCTACAACATCATACCTGGTTGAGGAGTTCTGGATTTTCCACTGACGTCAAGACTACCGTAATGGAGCTTCCATTTGATGAAATCTGTTTATTCAGTCTTTAAGCGTGTTAAGCATTAGAGAGGTCTAAACAAAGCAAGGTCATTGCTAGGTCACCAGGTTGCTGGGTCTCCAAACACAGCAGCAGGACTACTGAAGGTTCTGAAAATTTCAGGGATTTAGTGCAGACTTTTACATTTAAGGCAGGCAACATAGCCAACAGTGTTAACAGCAGCAGCGAACTCGTT
Source organism: Pleurodeles waltl (assembly GCF_031143425.1). Classification (NCBI taxonomy): domain Eukaryota; kingdom Metazoa; phylum Chordata; class Amphibia; order Caudata; family Salamandridae; genus Pleurodeles; species Pleurodeles waltl. The sequence goes on from NC_090445.1 coordinate 335,474,165, forward strand.
GTTCAGGCAATATTGGGTCTATGGCAGAGCTATAGGCCTAGCCTTGCCTCATTCTTCCTCCTCTTCCTCCCCTTCTTCCCTGGGAATGGCAGGGAAGCAGCTCGCTTGTCAGGGCGAATGGTGCCTGTTGGAGGGTAGGTTACCTCCTTTCCATAAACCTGGAGGGCCATAACTTCAGACTTTTGGGTCATGCAGATTATGGAAAGGAGGTATGTTTTACCATTTTAACTGCCCATCGCCTTCTCATTCCCTCCCTTCGACAGACCACCTCTGTATCCTTCACTAGGAGGTGAAGATCTTACTACTGAAAGGGGTGGTGCCAGAGCAGAAACAGGGAAAGGGGTGATATTCTCAGAACTTTCGGGTCTCGAAAATGGACAGCGGTCTTCATCAGATCCTAGATCTCAGGGTCTTGAATTGTTTCCTGCACAAGGAAAGTTCAGGAGGCTCTCCCTGGCTCAGATGTTGCTTGCCCTAGATGTAGAAGACTGGATGGTATCTATTGACCTGCAGGACGTGTATTTTCACACATCAGTCCAGCGGCAGGAAGTTCCTATGCTTCGTGGTGGAATCTAAGCACTACTAATTTGCTGCCCTTTCATTTGGCTTGACTTTGGCAGTTTGTGTCTTCACAAAGGTGATGGCAGTAGTCACTGCCCATCTCAGATGGTTAGGAATCCCAGTAACTCCGTATTTGGATAATGGAAGTGTCTTTCCTTTTTGAACTGGGCTTCTCTATCAACAGGCATAGGTCACACTTAGAGAATTCTCAGAGCATCCTGTTTATAGGAGCAGGAATGTACACTACATTGAGTCCAACCTTTTTTCCCTCCTCAGAAGTCAAACGATATTCAGGCTACAATTCCAATGTTTCAGAATGAAGCGCACATTCCAGTCCTTCTGTTCTTATCTCTGTTAGGTCTTCTGTCTTCATGTATCCTCAGGATCACTCACCCATGCTGGCACATGAGGGCCCTCCTGTGGTTACTCCACAGACAGTGGTTCCAACATGGCGAAGATCTGTCACATACTGTGGTGATCTCAAGGGACACTGCAGTGGATTTGACCTGAAGTGTGGAGGAGAATCTTGTTCCAAGAATGTCCTTTCAACCTCAGTAGAAGTGACCACATTGCAAATGGATATTTCCACTCTAAAGCAATGAGTGTATCTGGAGTAACTCTGGAGATCAGAGGCCTTTCATCGCCACAGGGGCAGATATTGCAGATCTGTCTGCTGGAGCTGACAGCATTATGGTTGGTGCTTACGGTCTTCTTTTTATCTTCCATCTTCGTGGCCAGTCTCTCCGCACCTTGAGGACAGCATGATCTTGATGTGGTAAACCAAAAAGCAGGGAAGAGTGAGGTCACACTTTCTCTATTGAGAAGCAATACAACCCTGCTCGTGGGCGCAAAAACAGCATTTCTGGTTGGTTGCCAATCATCGAGCCAGTGCCCTGAATTTTAGGGGTGACATCCTGGGTCAGCAACACATTGTGGACCATTAGTGGCGTCTTCATTTTTGACCTTTTGGGCACATGTCAGGTGGATCTTTTTGCCCTTTGCTCATAGCTTTTAATTCTGCACCCACCAGTATCGATTGCATGGAGCATTAGAGGGTATTGGTTGAGATGGAGCTTTCCACTTTACTATATGTTTCCTTCGATGTCCTTGGTTCCTCTGGTACTGAGGAAGATTCACCTAGATCATGCTCAAGACATACTGATTGTATGAAAGTACCCTCTTTTTTGACATGGTTACCCCCACTTTTTTCTGCTATAAGTGTGCTTAGACTATTTTCACTGGGATCCTGCTAACCAGGACCCCAATGATTCTGCTCCCTCTATTTAAATTTGGTTGCCTAGGACCTCTGTGCACTCCACAGTTGGCATATTGGTGCCCCCTTATAAGGCTCTAGTATATGGTGATTAGGTACCCAGGGAATTGGGGCACCAGGGTTTCCCCATGGGCTGCAGCATGTATTATGCCACCCATGAGAGCCCATGCAAAATGTGTTCGCAAGCCCTTCCATTGCAGCCTGTGTGAAAAGGTCACTGCACCAGATCACTGTAAGTCACCCCTATGTTAGGCCCTCCTAGCCCAGTTGGCAGGGTGCAGGCCCCTGTGTGTGAGGGCCCCTGAAACAGCAGAATGCTCCTATGAATTCCAGCTCCACTGCACTGGACTTTGTAAGTGCATGGACGCCATTTTACCACTACCACTCCCTGTGTGCAGCTACATAATGCTAACTCTGAACCTGGGCATGTTTGGTATCAAGCATGTCAGAATCATCACATGTCTTCTAGGGTTTTCCAGGCAGCCCATGCTGCTACCATCTCTCAGACAGGATTCTGCCCTCCTGCTGCTTTAACAGCTCACGTAGGAGAAGGCAGAACAAAGGATTTCCTGTGGGAGAGGGAGGAAGCACGCTCTCCCCTTAAAATAGGTGTTACAAGGCTTGGGAGGAGTAGCCTCCCCAAGGTACTGGGTTGCTATGAAGGGCACATTTGGTGCCCTCCTTGCATAAACTGATTTGTACCAGTCCAGGGATCCCAGGTCCCTGCTCTGGTGCGAAACTGACCAAAGGGAAACAGAGTACTTACTCCTCTGTCCATCACCACCCCAGGGGTGGTGCCCAGAGGTCTTCCAGGTGGATTCTGCCATCTGGAAACCAAGATATGCAGAGGCCCATGGGAGCATCTGAGTGGTCAGGTCAGGCAGGTGACATCAGGGACCCCCTCCTTGCAAGGTAAACAAACCCCTTTTAGGGCTATCTAGGGACTCCCTTGCGGGTGGGGGCCCAGATTCAACGTGCAAGACTCCACCAGGACTACTGTGCATCATTTACTTCTACTTCAGGACACTGGAACCCCAACCAGACTCTTCAGGAACCGACAAGACTACAACTCCCGAGGCGACCTCGCCTTGCTACTTTGTCTCTCCAGCTTGTTCCAGCAACTGCAACATTTCCCCAGCTGTGCATCCTCTGGGGTCAGTGAGACTTCCGTCTGCACCAAGAAGCAAGAAGGAATCTTCCTTGGAGTGAAGGAGTCACTCCTCTGCATCTGCAGGCACCTACAGCAACAACATCTGGCTGCGTGGATCTGTTCCCCTCTGGAAACGTGTGGGTCCTGCATCACAGGTGATAGTCTGGAGCGGACACCTTGGCCCTCTCTGTAGGAGGCTGGCCTGGTTTGTAGTGGGTACCTAAGGTACTTACACCTTATACCAGGTCCAGTTATCCCTTTTTAGTGAAATGTGGTCAGTGTCCAGAAGCCAGGCTCTAGGGGTAGTGTGGATGAGCAACCAAGGAGACATGCAAAGCTTATGCAATACCACTGTAGTCACACAGTACTCACACTCATGAAAGAAAATACTCAGTGTTCCAAAAGTAAAGGTACTTTGTTTTGGTGACACGATTGCCAAAAATACCATCTAAACTATAATCCATTAGGAGGTAAGTAATACACAAATCATATATACTAGTATGCAGAAATAATTGTAAAAACAGTTAGAAAACAGTGCAATTAGTTAAAATCCATCACAATCTATATCACTATCACAATAGTTAGAAATGGGCCTAGGGGGAACACAAACCATATACTAAGAAAGTGGAATGCAAAAGTCAGTTTCCCACCTAGGTAAGTGTAGTGTGTAGAGGGGCGCTGGTAGTATTAGAAAACACCAAATGCAAGTAATAGAACCCACCCCAGAGCCCAGGAAAGCAGGAGTAAATCACTGTAATCTCCCTAGAACACACAGGAACACGAGAAAGAAGATATTGCAAGAACCAGAAGAGACTGCAAGACACCAATTATGGATTCCTGGACCGGAAGACCTGTGGAAGAAGGGGACCAAGTCCAAGAAGCACTGAAGAGTCCAGGGAGAACAGGAGCCCCTGCTAACCCGAATGAAGGACAACAGAAGAACCACTGGTGAAGAACAGTCAGTACTGCACCCAAGAAGACGGAGGCGGGTTCCTGGTTGGTGCAGATGATGTCCTGCACCGGATGGATGATTGCAGTCTGGTTTGCTTCACTGGATTCTGCCAATAAGCCTTGGCACATGCAAAGCTTGCAGTTACTGGAAAATGACGCAGCCCGGGACCAGGAGGGACCTGGTGGACTCTACCCAGGAGGGAGAAACAGAGGGGTCTCTCAGCAACTCAGAGAGCTCTCAGAAGACCAGGTAGCGCTCACAGGAGTCCCACAGCACGGGGCAAAGAGGTGCAAAAGGAGGCCCACACAGCACTACACAAAGAGATCCCACGCCGCCAGAGAACCACATAGGAAGATGTGCATCGCAGGAAGGAGTGCTGCGGGCTGGAGCTGTATGATGCATGAAAAAGTTTGTGGAAAGTTGCCAACAAGCCTTGGCAACTTGAAAACACGCTGTGCACAGGAGTACGGTCTTGCGTGGGAAGGCAAGCTCTTACCTCCACTGAAGTTAAACAGTTGGATGTCTGGACCGTCGGGACCACTTCAGTCCACCACTCGTGATGATGGATCCATGCACTTTGTCAGGAGAGGGGACCCAAGCCACAAGTCGTCGCTGTATGGGGGTGCCTGCTGAAACAGGGAAGTGACTCCTTCACTTCAAGGGAGATTCCTTCATTCTTCTGATGCAGACTGAAGACTGGCTATTCTCTGAGGATGCACAACCTGGAAAAAGTTGCAGTTGCTGGCAGGAGCTGAAGATACAATGTTGCAGAAGTCGTCTTTGCTTTTTTGTTGCAGTTGTAGAGTTCCTGGAGGGTCCAGATGCAGTTTTGTCGGCAGGAAGGTGAAGTAAAGGATGCAGAGGATTCCTGCTGGAGTCTTGCAATCCAAATCCGAAGAACCACCCAAGAGAGAGACTCTAAATAGCCCTGAAAGGGGGATTGGTCAGCTACACAGGTAAGCACCTATCAGTGGAGGGCTCTGATGTCACCTGATTGCACTAGCCACTCAGATGCTCCCAGAGTTCCCTGTCACCTTGGAATCCTCTGGAGGAGCCTGGGATGGTGATGGAGAGGGGAGTGGTCACTCCCCTTTCCTTTATCCAGTTTCATGCCAGAGCAGGGACTGAGGGTCCCTGAACCAGTGTAGACTGGATTAATCAAGGAGGGCACCATCTGTGCCCTTCAACGCATTTCCAGAGGCTCTGGGAGGATACACCTCCCATGCCTGTAACACCTATTTCCAGGGGGAGAGGGTGTAACATCCCTTTCCCAAAGAAAATCCTTTGTTCGCCTTCCTGGGCTTGAGCTGCTCAAGCAACAGGAGGGCATAAACCTGTCTGTGAGGTGGCAGCAGCTGGGACTGCTTGGAAAACCTCAGAAGGCTGTAATGGCAGTACTGGAGGTCCTCTAAGGAGCCACAGAGTGCATAGAATCATACAACCAATGCTTGCAAAAGTCTTGGGGTATGATTCCAACATGATTGATAACAAACATGGCCATATTCAGAGTTACCGTTGTGAGGCTGTATATAGGTGGTGACCTATGTCCAGTGCACACGTAAAATGGTGTCCCCGTACTCACAAAGTCCAGGAAAATGGTCCTGGAGGTCTTGGGGGCAGCTCTGCTAGTGCAGGGATGCCCTCACACACAGGTACTCTGCACTCAGCCTTCAGGGCTGGAAGGCCTGCAATAGGGATGACTTATAAGTGACATGGTGCAGTGTAATGGCAATGAAAGGGTGCATGCACCATTTCACACAGGCTGCAATGGCAGTCCTGTAGAAGCCTTTGCATGGGCTCCCTGTGGGTGGCAAAAGAAATGCTGCAGCCCATAGGGATCCCCTGGAGCTCCAATGCCCTGGGTACCTAGGTACCATATAATAGGGACTTGTAAGGGGGCCCCAGTATGCCAGTTGTGGGTGGAATACTGGATTACCAGTATCCTATACCCATAATTTAAGGGACAAAGCATAACTATTGGGATCCCAGTAGACACAGTCAAACACACTGACAAACAGGCCAAAAGTGCAGCTAAGCATGGTAGAAAGAGGCTACTTTCCTACACTCTCTGCCAGCTGTCCAACTTGAGAGATGGTGAGCCCATGCCTCTCTTTGCAGGACAGTACCCCTGTGCACGTGCCTCTTGCAGCTACCAAGGCTTGTTGTCTCTTGCTCCAAGGGATTTTCAGGCTCCGCATAGCCCCTGCCCCAAGCACTCCATCCTGCAAGCACAATCTCTTCTCTGCTGCTCCAGCGACGTGGGACTCCTGTGCTGATTGGGCTTCACTGCGGCTTACTGTGCCTGCTGCCAGTGGGTTGCCTGTCGGGGCTTTGACTGCTTCTCCTGGCTCTCCCAACTGCTGAGCGTCAGCCCGGACTCCCCGCCAAGGGTTGAGTCCCCTGGACCTTGCTGGTCTACTTCAGCCTTGCAACTCTTCTTTTGCTTCTTCTTGCATTTGCCAAGGCTTGTTGGTAATTCTCCTAAACCACCCACCATCTGCGACCTGACAACCGATGTGGGACACCAACTGTACTGCTCCAAGGACTCTTCTTCAGCCACTGGGGTCTACAGCTGGTCTTCTTCTTCCCCAGTCGGCCTGGATCTTCACTCACAAAAGGGTGGGTAGTAGCTCCTGCCCCCAATGGACATTCTATTGTGGACTGGACTCTGTCCCTTTCTTTTGCAGGTCCTCTTCTACTGGAATCCACCTTAGGTTTCTTCCAGTCTGGTCCTGTTTGTGCACAATCCTTCTTCTAAGTCCTCTCGTTATTCCTTGGAAAGACTCCTCTTGGGGTCCCTGGTTCTTCCAGCTCCTTTCTAACTACTCCATATCCTTTGGTAGGGGGCTTCACTTTGCATCCCACTATTTTAGTATATAGTCTGGTCCTCCCCTAGGGTCCTAACTATTTTTCACCAATTCTTGCCAATGGCTGTTGTTTCGTGGGCCAAATCCTATATATATATGTATATATATTGTGTACTTACCTCCAGTTGGGGGACTGCCTACAAGTAATCTAGTGCTGTGCTACTATAATAAAGTACCTTTATTTTTGTACCACTGTGTGTTTTTTTTTTCGTGTGTGATAAGTTGCTGTGTGGCTATTGTGGTATTGCATAGGCTTTGCATGTCTCCTAGATAAGTCTTGGCTTCTCATTCACAGCTACCTCTACAGAGCCCTGGCTTCCTAGACACTGCCTACATTCACTAGTAGGGGTCGCCTAGACCTGGTATAAGGTGCCAACACCATATGTGTCCACCATACACCAGGCCAGCTTCCTACACTGATAGCCTCTTCTTGCAATTGGAGGGACAGAGCTCCATTGCAATTTCCATGGCCACCACCTTCATGCCTGCAGATCAAGTGGTGTCACTTGAGCACTTTTTCCTTGCCTCCTGAAGTAGCGAATGTTACCCTAAGTGCCTGCTGACACTCCACCAAAATGATATATTCTGGAGGATGAAGTAGAGTAAACAAGTGATGTTCAGACAATTCAGTAGATCTTCTTAAGATTCACTTATTGGAAATCTTATTTGTCCCTGTTAGCTAATTAGGGGTATGCAGTGGGTACGGCTAAGGGCTATTTATCTGCCTTGTCAGCCTTCCCCTGTCTTCCAGATCAACCGTCCCTGTTCAAGTCACCCATAGTTATGAGCTTTCTGAATGAGCTCACCAACATGTTTTCCCCTTCTCCTTACATAATGCCTCAGTTGGATCACATTTTTTAGGTGGTCTTCATCTGAACCCCTTGACAGTTGCGTTATGTCAGCGAGTTACAGGCACTGAGCATCAAACCTCTCTTTACTTCCCTTTTTTCTGACAAGTTTGTTCTCAGCACCAGGCTGTTTTCCTGCCCAAATTGGTCATGGCCTTCCATTTTTAGGGAAGTTCATCATCTTACCTAGTTTTTCCCCATCCACATCACACACAAGAGGAGTAAAGGATTCATAGATTGGATCCCAAGAGGGTTGGCAGTTTTTATATTGACTGTGCCATCTTCCAACTAGATGACCAGCTTTTCATTAACTATACTGGCAAGAAGAAGGGCAAAGCTGTCTAGGGGAGGACCTTGCCACGGTGGATCATCTTGTGCATCAAGATATATTATGCCTTGGCTCAGAAGGAACCTGAGAGTGCATCAGAGCTCCTTCCAGTAGAGCAAAGTCTTGAACTTTGTTTCTGGCAAGCAGAATTCCCGTGGCAGAGATCTGCAAAGCAGCAATTTATTTCCACACATTTGCAAAGCATTACTGCCTAGGTGCAAAGAGATAAGGGGGGTCATTCTGACCCTGGCGGCCGGTGACCGCCAGGGTCACCGACCACGGGAGCACCGCCAACAGGCTGGCGGTGCTCCTGAGGGCATTCTGACCGCGGCGGTTCAGCCGCGGCCAGAAAGGGTAAACCGGCGGTCTCCCGCCGGTTTACCACTGCCCTACAGAATCCTCCATGGTGGCGGAGCGCGCTCCGCCGCCATGGGGATTCTGACACCCCCTACCGCCATCCTGTTCCTGGCGGGTCTCCCGCCAGGAACAGGATGGCGGAAGGGGGTGCCGCGGGGCCCCTGGGGGCCCCTGCAGTGCCCATGCCAATGGCATGGGCACTGCAGGGGCCCCCGTAAGAGGGCCCCACAAAGTATTTCAGTGTCTGCAATGCAGACACTGAAATACGCGACGGGTGCCACTGCACCCGTCGCACCCCTGCAACTCCGCCGGCTCCATTCGGAGCCGGCATCCTCGTTGCAGGGGCATTTCCGCTGGGCCGGCGGGTGCTCTTTTGGAGAGCGCCCGCCGGCCCAGCGGAAATGTAAGAATGGCCGCCGCGGTCTTTTGACCGCGGTGCCGTCATTTGGCGGCGGGACTTTGGCGGGCGGCCTCCGCCGCCCGCCAAAGTCGGAATCAGGCCCAAGGTCACTTCACACTCTCAGTCATCCATGCATTTTTAGTTTGCCCAGTCCTTTGAACCCACCTCCTCATCATGTACTGCTTGAGGAATCTATTCAAAAGGTGGGGAATATGCAAGTAAAAGTATCAATCAGGAGAAAAAGTTACATACCTTCAATAACGATCTTTCTGGGGGATACTATATTTCTCTGTAGATTCCTCGCTAGCCCTCCCCTCCCCCATCTTTTGAGGAGTGGTTTTCTGTTAAGATCAACATAATAAAGTTCCAAGTCTAGGTTTTTCATGGCAGCATGTCAATCTGACGTCATTCTTATTATGTCCGCCTTAAGGGTGTAAAAAACAGATGGGAAACTAATGTCAGAGCACCTATGGGGGCTCATTCTGGCTCAAGTGACCTCACAGTGGCGACGCTTCTAGTGCCCAGATGAAGCCTGTGCCCCCATCAGCACAGAGAGCTATTGCTATTGAAAAGTTTCCAGATTCCGTCTGATGCCTGGAATATTCAAAAGGTGAGGAATGTGCAGATACCTATTGTATCCATCAGAAAGATCAGTACTAAAGGTAATTAACTTTTTGTTTACTACATTACCATCTGTTTAAGGCTTCGAGGTGATGCCTTCTGGCACACTAACCACTTTCATTAAATTGCAACTACTTTAAGAGAGAATATTACCAGAGTATATCCTAAACAAAAGAAGCTTTTAGAGAATAAGATGAACAAATACAAGACTCTCTACGCCCTTTCATTGGAATTTCAAGAGTTGAAGAAAAATAACAGCGCAAGGTAATTTTCTCTCCTAATCTCGAGGTTCTTTTTTTTTTTAAACTGTAATTGTATTGAAATAATTAGGATACTATTCTAAACATTCAATTCTTCCAAGTCACTTACAATACATTGTCGGTCCTTATCAGAAATAGTCATCAAACCCGTTGGCACTCGTTCAACAAAATCGTCAGTAGCAAAGCTCCAGTGGTATACTAAAAAACATCAGATACGTTCATAGTGTGATAGTTAAATAATACAATCTATGCTGATAAAAACATGTCGCTCAAGATAAAACAGGGAAAGAACAAACAGCCTCGTCACAATACCAACAACAACAAAAGATTCACAAACGCATCAGCATTTTCATGGCATCTCTCCATTTGAACCTAAACATTAATAACCATTGGCAATGCCAGTAGGTCTTATCTTAACAAGGATATATTTTTATTTCGTTTTTGCAAACATATTCAATAGCCATTATAGGTGATAGAAATGTCTAACTAACTAAAAAATTACCATCACAAAAATAACCCATTAAAAAGGTAAACAAAAAAATGAAATGAGAGCAGAGATTAGCCTACCAGCCCAGCACTGAAGTGGACTAAGGGCCTGATTTATATTTCGGGAGATGAGTTACTTCGTCACAATAGTGATGAATATCCTGTCCGCCAAAATATAAAGCTCATAGGTTATAATGGAATTTTTATTTTTGTAGATGGTATATCTATCACTGTTGTGAGGGAGTAACTTAACCCGTTGAAATATAAATCAGGCCCTAAGTTTTCAGTAGATGTGCACATATGCAAGAAAAAATGCCATCACTCAATCACTCTTAATGAGGAGAGCAAGTTGCTGAAGTGATCTCACTGGCTCAGTTCTCCTAAAGGAACTGGAGGAATGTGCCTACGCTCCACCCAGCTGCGCAAGACAGCTGGGTTGGAGAGGTTTGAATTGCACATGTCGGGCTGGCTGTCGCAAGATAGCTGGCCAAACCGACATTCGCACTTCAAATTGAAGTTGCCACTCCTCACTGCTGCCAATCAGCAGCAATGACCCAGTGGCCCCGCCCTACCTTCACACTGGCAAAGTAAAAAATAAAATAGTAATAAAATCAATGCACCTCCGTCCTTATGGAGGAACCGCCGCTGCGGTTTGACATTAGTATGCTAATACATGCAAGCACACATATGCACAAACTATCACAAGCTAATTGTGCAGTGTCTTAGTGCAATCAGTCTCTTTCTTTGTCTCCAATGCCTGTGCCCTCTTTTTTACTCTACAGGCTGACGGTGCTGGTGTATAATAGGATGCAGATGTGAATGAAAATGAGGTGTGTGTGAACCAATAACCTTGGCGTTGCCTTCACAATGAATTTACAGTGATTATAATCTCATGGAAGCACTTTACTTGCAATTTCCTCCGTTCAGAATGGTGAATCATGATCCTGTCTGTGACAAAGTGAGCAAAGTATCCTCTATGCTCCATGAATATGTCATCTGCTACCTGACACATTAAAGGAGTTAACACTGGTGACTGTGTGATAAAGACAGTCTTACCTGCTAGGGAGCAGTTTATTTCATTTCTCTAACCCAGTCTTAGGTAAATAGGTCCCTTTGTCTATGTTTGTTAATTGAGTGATTGTGCAGTTGTGCAGGACAAGCAAAGCAGGCAAAAAACATCTTTTAAGACGAAAGCTGTATTTTATTGTGCATAGCCAGGTGAGAAACCGGCGACCACATAGACCACCATCCACTCTACAGCCTCTTCAAAGCAACAGCACAACATATTCAAAAAATAACATTCTGCCACATAGTAAACATTCCGTTAGGAAATGAATGTTAGCTATGTCACTTAGATCACAAGATGTTATATGGCATTTTTTCTTAATAAACAGGACAAGTCATTACCAAAAAAGTAAGCTTGCACTACCCACAAAAACACAGCATGAGTCACAAAAAATAAAAACACAAAATTAAAAAGTAACACAAACAATGCACGTTAATTATTTGTGATAGAGTTGTGGTATCTGATGACATTGCTAACTCCAGTGTCACAACCTTTGGGCTCAACAAGGGTTATTGTTTGGAGACATTGGGTCAACATCATCATGTATTCAACTATCTGACCCATTCCTGCCTTTTGGAACAAATCAATCACCTCAGCAAACCCTCTCACAGTCCCACCAGTTGTCATCAATAATTTGTGCCACCTTCCTACACATTTTGACAACCACCACAGTAAACAACCTTTATGCCGAATTTTTTATAACGAAGTCCTGGTTAACGAAAGCGGAACAACGCTCATATAATTCGCACAGTCCCAAAAGTGACTTCAGAGTGGGTTTGTCATTCAGAGCAATAGTCTGTAGAATTGCAAGAAGTAAACCAGGGTATGGACCGATTCCTTCGTTTGACAGCCCATACCCCAAATACTCAACCTCTCTCTTAAAAACGGTGCACTTATCTTTACACATTACAACACTTTGTGCTACTTCCAGCACCTGTTCGAAAATTAAGTCATGTTTCTGGTGAGGAGACGAGAATACTAAAACATAATCTTGGAACACTATAACTCCCTGATGTGAGTGGAGTGGGAGGTGTTTCTCTATTTGAGTCATACAATTGTGGAACTAAATAGCACAGTGACTAGCTGTATTAAGTCAGTGTCCAGAAAGCGTTAGCACTCTGCCAGAACTCATGTCATCAACATAAAACAATATACAGAAAAATGGCTTTGCTTCAGCCGCATCAGACATTGGTTGCTTTGGGTCTGATTCTCACTGCCATTGCATGACAGCAATTTCATTATTTACATCCTGGATAAGATAACAGTAGTTCTCTTTTACAGTGATGCTGCTGGCTAATAGCTTTATCAGTCCACTTAAGGAGTGCTTCTAGAGCATGGATGGTGAAGTATCCAGGCACTGCAATGAAGGTGCATGGTTCTCATGAATAGCAAGAGGTGGGTGTTCTGAGAGGAGGTTAGTAGGGGATACACTGCTCCAGTTCTTGATTCCCAGTGGCAGCCTGTGGCTGCAGAGGGTGTAACTCCTGTCCCATGCTTACGGGATGGGCAGTGCTCCAACTCCATTGATGCTGGAAGGTGCAGCACTGGCTTAAATTTGTCGCTGTCCGATGGGAGCTGAAGTAACTTGGCAGCACTGCCCTCTTACTGTGCTGAAAGAGACTGCACAGCAAAGGCTGAGAGTCGCCAGCCTTCTCTGAGGACAGAAGCAGTTTGGTTGAACCAAACTTAGAAGAGATTTAATGGGGTTTAGCATCAGGTAGTTCGTTGACATCCAGGTTTGGATATGTTTGAGGTAGGTTTTGACTTTATTACTGATTGAGGAGATTTTGAGATAGTGTATGTTGTCATCAGCATACCAGTGGATCTTGATGTTACTGTTTGCAAAGATGGATCCCAAAGGTTCCATCTAAAGATTACAAATAATGGGTAAGAGGAAAGTACCTGCAGGGCATGGCAGGTGATGGTGAGAGGCTGAGATCCTGTAGTTCCCATCTGAAGGAGTTGCTGTTTGTTGGTGAGGAAGGATGTGAGCTATTATAAAATTGTGTCAGTAAAACCCATGTAGGTTTTCAGGATATGGATCAATGCTGGATGGTTGATGGTGTCAAGGGTTGCAGAGAGGTCGACCAGGACCAGAAATCATGGGTCATATAGGAACAGGGAGTCATTGACTGCTCGGAGCTTTGTCTGAACCCCGTTTGATATTCTGGAAATAGGTTATTTTTGGTGATGTGCTTCTGTAGCTGAATGGTGATTAACTTCTCAACGGTATTCTCAACAAATGGAAGGTGGAGTATAGAGAAAAGTTGGCAAGATTGACATGATATAGGGTAGGCTTTTTAGTAAAGGGAAGATCTTTGATTCTGTTGATTGTTCCATTCACTGTGGTTTTATGGTAGGTGGCTTTAACTCTGGTGATGGTGGAACAATGATTGGAGTGCTTTCAGCGTGCTTTCACGATGAGGTCATCATGTGATGGGGTGGTATGTGTATGGTGAAAGGGACTGTAATATAATTAGTCTAGCCTAGGAGTATGGGAGAGGCTAGCAGTGGATGTTGGGGGATGTAGAGAAGCTGACGTCCAGTGTGTTTTGCCTTTGAAGTGGGTTAAGTTAGTGATGTGGTGTTTTCTAGGCTGTTGAGTAGAGAGTCAAGGTCTTCCCTCATGGTTTTCATGCTGATGAGTGTAACCACCCACTTCCCATCTGTTTAGGTTATTTCAAGAAGTGAGACAAATTAGAAATTGGTCTAAAGTTGGAGAGATCCACAGGAGCTGCCTCTTACTTTTTTAAATAGTGTTACAACCTCTGGTCTTTTAAGGGTAGGGGATTGAACACTATCTATAAAGAAAGATTACTCACCATTAGTACAGCAGTGACTACCAGGAGTAATGTGATTGAATTAAAAGTTGTACTATTGCAGTTGTTTACTAGGCGCCTTGTTGATTTATTCTTAAGAATTGTTCAGATCAGGTGCCTGTGTTTCACTTTTCTTTTAGAATCTGTCAAAGGACCCTTCCACCTTCAGATTATTGTGGTTTCTGATCTCTCCTTTTGAAAGAAACTCAGGCATTACTCTCAAATAAAGGGAGCACTTGTGCCAGTGACACCACTTTTTGTGTTCTGCATGCCACAGAAAGCAAATCCGGCACTTTCTCAGTAAATTTTCTCTCAATTTTTTGCAGGTTTTTATTGGTAAATATATTGTTGGGGACAGTTTACTAGGTATCGATTTATGAAGCATGTGAAAGTCAAATATCTGATCAGATTTGCATGACTCATTTATGTGGTGCTAAAATCTGGCACACTGACACCACGCCATGCAAACTTTGTTTGCAGAGACTAGAAGCAAGAGGCACCAAGATTATTATAAGAAATCCATTGATAGGAGAAAGAGTCCAGGTAGTGCTTGCCATCTAAGAGCCATCACACTCCTTCACAGACATAAAAAGCACAAAAAGCAAACTGTAACTCCTCCTTCCTCTTTTCATAAACCTAGGTCGGACTCCTACCGTCACCCCATGTAAGGTTTTGCAATTATTTGACTTATCTTCATAATGAAGTCCGGTGTTAGATAAGCAAAGCTTCAACTGAATCAGCAACTGTAAATTAATTTCACCCTATTCAGCGCAAGTGGAGAATTTCCGCTCTAGCTTGCTGGCAATATCTGCTCCCCTTCTCCAGTACTAGATTGTGATAATCAAACTCTCTTCCACCCCCTTACATAGAACAGTGTTATGCTGCAGTAGTAATATTCTGCCTGTCTGGTGTGATGCTATTGTGCAGTGTATTAGCATACCTTTATGAAAAGACTTGTTGGGGACATTGTCAAAGCTTCCGTGGGAATGCATTCCCCCTATTTCTTACCATTGGCTTTGAGTTTTGTTAATCACATTTTAACACATTCTGATTGCTGACTTCGTTATTTTGTGCCTTAACCACGCATGTCCTGAACAACGAACATGCATGGTTAAGGTACAAACAAGGGAGTCGGCTGAGGAGGACGACGCAGATGACAAGGTGACGAATCAGGTAAGTGGGGGGTTTTAGGTTTTGGGGAGGGGGTGGGGGTCAGGGGGTTTTAGGTTTTGAGGTGGGGTTGGGGGGGTGGGGCGTTTTTGGTTTTGGGGAGGGGGTGGGGGGTCGGGGGTTTTAGGTTTTGGGGTGGGGTTGGGGGGGTGGGGCGTTTTTGGTTTTGGGGAGGGGGTGGGGGGGTCGGGGGTTTTAGGTTTTAGGGTGGGGTTAGGGGGGTGGGGCGTTTTTGGTTTTGGGGAGTGGGTGGGGGGTCAGGGGGTTTTAGGTTTTAGGGTGGGGTTGGGGGGTGGGGCGTTTTTGGTTTTGGGGAGTGGGTGGGGGGGTCAGGGGGTTTTAGGTTTTGGGGTGGGGTTGGGGGGTGGGGCGTTTTTGGTTTTGGGGAGTGGGTGGGGGGTCAGGGGGTTTTAGGTTTTGGGGTGGGGTTGGGGGGGTGGGGTGAGGGATGTAGGGTGAATGGTGCCTATTGCTAATGATTTTATCAGGAATGCCTTTACAACGAAATATCGTTGTTAAGGCATTCGTGGTAAAATCATTAGTAGTAAAGACGAGGTCGGTGTTCCGACCTCGTTGTTAAGGTTAGTAGTAGTTTAAGATTCGGTGTTCCGTCATATAACCAACGACCACATGTTCACCAAACCTAGATTCCCCATTCTTGACATGTCAGTTTCTTAATGACCACAATGTATCCAAAATCTTAATTCAGTATGTTTACCTGAATATTTTTTGTCTCACTCCAGCTTCTATTTAATCTGACCTTCTGCAACATGTTGCACACAGACATACAATTCGATAGAACCATTCATACTGGCAATACACTTGATCATCCATGCAAGCCACAATCGAGATACAGGTTTCCAGTCCGTCAAAAGCTGAAACTGAGAAATCCATGTGACAGAGTGAGGTGTGGTCCAATAGAACCATAACATATTGCTGACTGCTCTTTCTGCATCAAATTTATTTAAAACATCTACTGGATGCACTCACACACAACTCTGCGCATCCTTTCAACTAAACCAGTTGGTTTGAGGGTCGTGTAACAGACTCCTCGAATGTTTTTAATCAGACTTCCTCAAAGTGTTTTCCTTTAGCTCACTCACAAATTGTGTGCCATTCTCCGATATCAGATACTCTGGAAAATCTTCTTTTGAAAACATTTCTTTCAAAATATCCAGAATCCTTGCAGTATTGCGTTAGACACACATTTAACCTCAGGTCACTTGGGCCCATATTTATACTTTTTTTAGCACCGCATTTGCGTAGTTTTTTGACGCAAAATCGGCGCAGACTTACAGAATACAATTGTATTTTGGAAGTTTGTGCTGCTTTTGCGTAAAAAAATCATGTAAATGGGGAGCTAAAAAAGTATAAATATGGGCCTTAGAGTACCAATAAAATACAATGGATTACTTGCTCTTGGGATGCAGATTATGAATGGAACCCACTAAATGTAAATCTAGACTCACCCATGGATAATTGATCAACTCAATGGGTTGCAAAGATGGCTTGTGTGTACACAATAGCTTCTCAGCACCAACACATATTTGCATCTCCTGACTACTTCTTCTACCTGCTTGTCCATTCCAGGCCACCAAAAGGAAGCATGCAATCTGTGTTTTGTTAACATGCATCCCAGATGCCCCTCATGAGCATTACATACCATGGTGGACCTCAAGGACACAGGCGGGTCTAATTTTTATGCACACAATAGCAAACCATCTTCAACAGAAAGCTCTTCTGCACTTTATCAAACATTTCCAACCCCATATGTAGATATTTTTCCTCGGGCTAACTCTCTGTCACAAAACGAATAAGCTGGTGCAGAACAATGTCTTCTCCTGTGCTCTTCTGCCATTCACCTTCCGAGATAGCACCTGCTTCTTCAACTTCAACGGCAGCAACTATACTACTCTCAATTTTATCCAGTTGATATCTATAAAGCTAATCTGTTCTACAATTTTTCCGGACTGATATATGAAGAATATCAAACTGACATTGCAAGAGGCGGGACATCAACCGTGCTATCTCAGGGTATAGTTTTTAACGTTCGACCCCTTTAAAATGGAGACCAAGGGTTTTTAATGGGTGACAATTGTGAACCTATTTCCCTACAGGTAAAAACTGAACTTTTCAACCTCTCACAAACACCCCAATGGTTAATTGTTAGTAACAAAAAACAATACTTCATTTCATCAGAGGCTGCGTGATGCATCTCCTGCTGTGTACTCTTTGTCTCCTTCTCTCTAGGATATCACTCCGAGTCCCACTTGGATAGCACCCACTATGACCCAACATGGTAATAATGAATGGAAAGGTTTGAGTCTATTAGCTGCTACTAACTCTGCTTTGACCAATGCATGGCCTATGAGTGGCATATTCTTGTAAAACAACGCTCATATAATTCGCACAGTCCCAAAAGTGACTTCAGAGTGGGTTTGTCATTCAGAGCAATAGTCTGTAGAATTGCAAGAAGTAAACCAGGGTATGGACCGATTCCTTCGTTTGACAGCCCATGCCCCAAATACTCAACCTCTCTCTTAAAAACGGTGCACTATCTTTACACACTACAACACTTTGTGCTACTTCCAGCACCTGTTCGAAAATTAAGTCATGTTTCTGGTGAGTAGACGAGAATACTAAAACATAATCTTGGAACACTATATCTCCCTGATGTGAGTGGAGTGGGAGGTGTTTCTCTATTTGAGTCATACAATTGTGGAACTAAATAGCACAGTGACTAGCTGTATTAAGTCAGTGTCCAGAAAGCGTTAGCACTCTGCCAGAACTCATGTCATCAACATAAAACAATATACAGAAAAATGGCTTTGCTTCAGACATTGGTTGCTTTGGGTCTGCCTCTCACTGCCATCGCATGAAAGCAATTTCATTATTTACATCCTGGATAAGATAACAGGAGTAGTTCTCTTTTACAGTGATGCTGCTGGCTAATAGGTTTATCAGTCCACTTAAGGCGTGCTTCTAGAGCATGGATGGTGAAGTATCCAGGAACTGCAATGAAGGTGCATGGTTCTCATGAACAGCAAGCGGTGGGTGTTCTGAGAGGAGGTTAGTAGGGGATACACTGCTCCAGTTCTTGATTCCCAGTGGCAGCCTGTGGCTGCAGAGGTTGTAACTCCTGTCCCATGCTTACGGGATGGGCAGTGCTCCAACTCCATTGATGCTGGAAGGTGCAGCACTGGCTTAAATTAGTCGCTGTCCGATGGGAGCTGAAGTAACTTGGCAGCACTGCCCTCTTACTGTGCTGACAGAGACTGCACAGCAAAGGCTGAGAGTCGCCAGCCTTCTCTGAGGACAGAAGCAGTTTGGTTGCACCACACTTAGAAGAGATTTAATGGGGTTCGTTGACATTCAGGTTTGGATATGTTTGAGCTAGGTTTTGACTTTATTAGTGATTGAGGAGATTTTGAGATAGTGTATGTTGTCATCAGCATACCGGTGGATCTTGATGTTACTGTTTGCAAAGATGGATCCCAAAGGTTCCATCTAAAGATTACAAATAATGGGTAAGAGGAAAGAGCCTGCAGGGCATGGCAGGCGATGGTGAGAGGCTGAGATCCTGTAGTTCCCATCTGAAGGAGTTGCTGTTTGCTTGTGAGGAAGGATGTGAGCTATTATAACATTGTGTCAGTAAAACCCATGTAGGTTTTCAGGATATGGATCAATGCTGGATGGTTGATGGTGTCAAGGGTTGCAGAGAGGTCGACCAGGACCAGAAAGCATGAGTCATTTAGGAACAGGGAGTCATTGACTGCTTGGAGCTTTGTCTGAACCCCGTTTGATATTCTGGAAATAGGTTATTTTTGGTGATGTGCTTCTGTAGCTGAATGGTGATTAACTTCTCAACGGTATTCCCAACAAATGGAAGGTGGAGTATAGAGCAGAAGTTGGCAAGATTAACTTGATCTAGGGTAGGCTTTTTAGTAAAGGGAAGATCTTTGAGGTGGCTTTAACTCTGGTGATGGTGGAACAATGATTGGAGTGCTTTCAGCGTGCTTTCACGATGAGGTCATCATGTGATGGGGTGGTATGTGTATGGTGAAATTACTGCAATATAATTAGTCTAGTCTAGGGGTATGGGAGAGGCTAGCAGTGGATGTTGGGGGATGCAGAGAAGCTGACGTCCAGTGTGTTTTGCCTTTGAAGTGGGTTAAGTTAGTGATGTGGTGTTTTCTAGGCTGTTGAGTAGAGAGTCAAGGTCTTCCCTCATGGTTTTCATGCTGATGAGTGTAATCACCCACTTCCCATCTGTTTAGGTTATTTCAAGAAGTGAGACAAATTAGAAATTGGTCTAAAGTTGGAGAGATCCACAGGAGCTGCCTATTACTTTTTTAAATAGTGTTACAACCTCTGTTCTTTTAAGGGTAGGGGATTGAACACTATCTATAACGAAAGATTACTCACCATTAGTACAGCAGTGACTACCAGGAGTGATGTGATTAAATTAAAAGTTGTACTATTGCAGTTGTTTACTAGGCGCCTTGTTGATTTATTCTTATGAATTGTTCAGATCAGGTGCCTGTGTTTCACTTGTCTTTTAGAATTTGTCAAAGGACCCTTCCACCTTCAGATTATTGTGGTTTCTGATCTCTCCTTTTGAAAGAAACTCAGGCATTACTCTCAAATAAAGGGAGCACTTGTGCCAGTGACACCACTTTTTGTGTTCTGCATGCCACAGAAAGCAAATCCGGAACTTTCTCAGTAAATTTTCTCTAAATGTTTTGCCCGTTTTTATTGGTAAATATATTGTTGGGGACAGTTTACTAGGTATCGATTTATGAAGCATGTGAAAGACAAATATCTGATCAGATTTGCATGACTCATTTATGTGGTGCTAAGATCCGGCACATTGACACCACGCCATGCAAACTTTGTTTGCAGAGACTAGAAGCAAGAGGCACCAAGATTATTATAAGAAATCCATTGATAGTAGAAAGAGTCCAGGTAGTGCTTGCCATCTAAGAGCCATCACACTCCTTCACAGACACAAAAAGCACAAAAAGCAAACTGTAACTCCTCCTTCCTCTTTTCATAAACCTAGGTCTGGCTCCTACCGTCACCCCATGTAAGGTTTTGCAATTATTTGACTTATCTTCATAATGAAGTCTGATGTTAGATAAGCAAAGCTTCAACTGAATCAGCAACTGTAAATTAATTTCACCCTATTCAGCGCAAGTGGAGAATTTCCGCTCTAGCTTGCTGGCAATATCTGCTCCCCTTCTCCAGTACTAGATTGTGATAATCAAACTCTCTTCCACCCCCTTACATAGAACAGTGTTATGCTGCAGTAGTAAAATTATGCCTGTCTGGTGTGATGCTATTGTGCAGTGTATTAGCCTACCTTTATGAAAAGACTTGTTGGGGACATTCTCAAAGCTTCCGTGGGAATGCATTCCCCCTATTTCTTACCATTGGCTTTGAGTTTTGTTAATCACATTTGAACACATTCTGATTGCCGACTTTATTTTTAGGCTGTACAGCATGTCTTTGTCCCTCCTGTCAAGCATAACCTGTTTACCACATCCCTGACTGTCTACTTGCATTCCTCCATGAGGGCACACTTCCTGGGAACTCTTTTTTTCTTTTTGTGAGTCACTCGATATGCTGTATATCTTGGGACAGGTTTCCTGCCTCCCCAGACTGATTGTACTTATCTTTGCCACTTTGATCATTAATCTTGCATCCCTGTGAGGGGCAATGTTCTGTCTACAATTTTGTATATTTTGGTCAGTGTTTTGTACTAATAGCATAACTTAAATTTCCTCAAATTCATAGCCATGCCATAGGACGTGGAAGTATGGGGGGGTGCTGAGGTACCCCCAAAATAACTATGCTGGAGTTCAGAAGTCAATGCGCAATAGACAAGCCTTTATATTTTGTGTTTATCTTGGCACAGTTGCTGTGCCTTTACAGAAGTCAAATGTTAGGGTCTGTCGTCTGAGGGAGGTTGGTGTTTACTTTTCTTCCTCTGTGGCAAAGTGAGAGGATTTATGTGACAAACTTGCTGGGTACTGGGAGTGGTAAATCTGTAAGATGTTATGTTTTTCTAGCACAAAACAGAATTTAAATGCAAGTAAATGAACAGTACACATATTTCAGAATATATCAGAATTAAGAAAGCACAAATGAAGAACACATTTTTGTAACTCAGAAGTGTGGTTGAAATAAATATTACGATCAAAGCAAATCAGTACACTACATGACACCAGTTTCCACACATTATCATTTGTGGGCTGTATAGTTTTATCAGTAGAACTGTATATCTGTGCAAATGTAATGGAAATTTCAATTGAAAATGCGTTGTCTCTAATGGCAGTGCGCTACCACACCATGCATACTCCACTCTACACCACCTCACTCAGTGCCACACTACGTCCCTGTACACCACTCTCTTCCACCACACTCTACTCCGCTCTGTGACACTCTACTCTGCTCTGTGCCACTCCACTCAAAACACTATTCTTCATTCTGCACCACAGTATGGTATTCTATTCAACTCCATGCCACTTCACTCTACAACAGTCTAATCCACTCTATGCCACTCCATGCCACGTTACTTCACTTTGTGCCACTGTACGCTCCACCACTCCACTCCACTGTACACCACTCCACTATACCAACTCTACTCTTCTCTACTCTATGCCACTCCACTCTACAATACTCCACTCTATGACTCTTCACAATGACACTCTACTCCACTCTACGGTACTCCACTCCACATCAATCTACTCCACTCTGCAACACTTTACTCCACTCTTTGACACTCTACTTCACTCTGCTGTAAGCTACTCCAGTCTACTCCGATCAATGACACAAGACTCTACTCTATGCCACTGTACGACACTCTATTCCATTCTGTAACATTCTACCACATTCTAAACCACTCCACTCTACAACACTCTACACCACTTCATGACACTCTATTCTACTCTACACCACTCCCTTCTATGCCACTCTACTCTGCCACTCTACCACTCTATGTCACTCTACTGTATGCCACTCCACTCTATACCACTCCACTCTACGGCACTCTACTCCAGTTGATGCCATCCCACTCTGGGACTCTTCGACACTCTTCACCACTCTACATCATTTCATTCTACGACAATCCACTCTGCAACATCCATCTCTATGATACTCCATTCTGCGATAATCCACCCTACGATACTCTATGCCACTCCACTTTATGACACTGTACTCTACTCCTCTCTATGCTCGTCCACTCTATGGCACTCTACTCAGTCTATGACACTCTACTCCACCGTACGCCATTCTAATCCAGCATGCTCCACTCTACTCCTCTCTATGCCACTACACTTTATGACACTCAACTCTATGACACAACACTCCATTCCACAACACTTTACTGCACTCCATGACCCTCTACTCCTACTCCATTGTTCTCAATACCACTCCATGCCATTCCACTCTACTCTACTCAACACTTTATAACACTCCACTCTACAACATTCTGTGACACTCTACGGCACTTCACTCTACGCCACTCCACCCTAAGCCACTCCACTCTACAATACTCTACTCCACTGTAGGAGACTCTACACCACTCCCCACCAATTTGCTCCACTCCATGCAATCCACTCTACAGCACTCTATGTCACTCCACTCTACAGCACTCTATTCTATGCCACTGTAATTCACTCTACACAAATCTTCTCTACAACACTCCAAGCTGTGACACTTCACTCTGTGATACTGAACTCCACTTTACACCATTTTACTTCATTCTTCGCACTCCATTCTACAACATTCTTCTCCACTCTTCTGCACTCTACTCATTCTACCCTATGCCATGCCACTCCACTCCACTCCACTCCTCTCAATGACTATTCTCTACTCTACACATTGTAAGATACTCTACAACATTCTTTGACACTCCACTCTCTGCCACTCCACTCTACAACACTGCACTACTCCACAACACTCTATTCCCCTCTATGACACCACAGTCTACACCACTCTACTCTTTGACACTCTACACCACTTTATGCCAGTCCACTTTATGCTACTCTACTCTACAATATTACTTCACTCTACGCCACTCCAATCTATGCAACTCCACTCCACAACACTCTACACCACTCCACACCATCTTACTCCACTCTATGCCACTTCACTCTACACCACTCAATTTGACTCTTCAACACTCATAGAGTGGACGCGCAGACAGTGGAATAAAGTCTTCTACAGTGGAGTGGCGTATCATGAAGTGACATATGATAGATTGCAGTGGAGTGTCATACAGTGGAGTGGAGTGTCATACAGTGGAATGTCGTTTAGAGGAGTACAGTCAGGGGGTATAGAGTAGAGTGTCGATGAGCGCATACAGTGTAGTGGAGTGTTGGAGAGTGGAGTTGCATACAGTGGAGCAGAATGTGGTACATTGGAACAACACAGAGTGGAGTATAGTGCAGTGGTGTACAGTGTGGTAAAGTGTCATAGATTGGAGTAGGACAGATTGGCATAGTGGAGAGTGGAGTAAAGTGTCAGAGTGGAGTGACATGTCATGCAGTAGAGTGGCTTTGAGTGTAGTAGAGTGGAGCGGCCTAGCGTACAGATGAGTAAAGTCCCATAAAATGGAGTGGTGTCTTGAATGGTGGAATGGATTGGCGTGTTATATAGTGTTGGAAAGTGTTGTACAATGTAGTGCAGTTGGGTAGAGTGTTGTAGACTGCAGTGGTGTACAGTAAAATGTTGTAGAGTGTGGTAGAGAGTGTAGTGGCATAGGCTGTCATAGAGTCAAGTGGAGTACAGTGGACTGGCATGCAGTGGAGTAGTAGAGTAGAGTGGACTACTTTGTCAAAGTAGAGTGGAATTAAGTGAAGTGAAGGGGTATACAGAGTGTTGTGTAGCTTGTCATTGAATGGAGTAGAGTATTGTAGAATGGCGTAGAGTGGAGTACAGTGGCACAGGGTGGAGTAGAGTGTTGTACAGTGGAGTGTATGGGGCATAGGTTAGAGTACAGTGTTTTAGAGTGGCAATAAGGTTTAGTACAGTCTTGTAGATTGGAGCTGGATAGAGTGGAGAAGAGTGTCGTACAGTAGAGAGGCATTAAGTGGAGTGTTCTACATTGTTGTGGAATGGGGTGCAGTCATGGACAGTGGAGTAGACTGGAGTGGAGTTGTGTGGAGTGGAGTACAGTGTCATTATGTACGGTGTCATAGCGTACAGTCAGAGGTGTAGAATGGAGTAGCATTGGGTTCCAGTATTGTGGCAGACAGCATCATAGCGTACAGCATAGAGTGGGCTGACAGTGGGTGGAGTGGCGTAGAATACAGTGGCATTGCATGAAACACATTGGAGGATGAAGAAAACATGGGCAGTGTTTTCTTTTGTTCTGTGCTTGAAAGCATGCCAGTGTTAGCACAGTTGGATATGTGCACTCTTCAAAGACACACCTGTCTGATATGAACTGTCATTGTCTCTCACCTACAAATTGGCAAATCATGTTCCTCCGCACTTAATGACACTTCCCCAAGCATGTCCAATGACATGTCCCTCAATCCTGGACTTGTGTTGTGTCACAATTGTATGGATTTCACAAATGGGGTCACTGACCTGGACATTGTAAATATTGCACTATGACACTTGTAAATAAACACCTCCTACACAAACAGCATGTCTTTGTGTATTGTGACACATCTACTATGCTTAGGTACTGTGATGTGTGTAACCATGTCATTAGTCACAGAGTGTCAGTACAAAAGTGCAGGAATATGGGGGCACATATCCACACACTAAGGGCCAGATGTACTAAACTTTTTTTTTGCATATCGCAAACAGTGAATTTTTTGTTGTTTGCGACGTGCAAAAAGCACATCGCGATGCACAAACCCCGTTTTGCGATTCGGTAACCTGGTTACCGAATCGCAAAAGTGATTGCGAGTCGCAATTAGGAAGGGGTGTTCCCTTCCTAATTGAGAGTCGCAGCACGATGTTGTATTGTTTTGTGACTGCGAACGCGGTCGCAAAACAATCGCAGTTAGCACCCATTTCAAATGGGTGCTAACCCATTGGCAAAAGGGAAGGGGCCCCCGTGGGACCCCTTCCCCTTTGTGAATGGCATTAAAAACATTTTTCCAGAGCAGGCAGTGGTCCTATGGACCACTGCCTGCTCTGAAAAAATTAAACAAAAACGTTTCATTTTTTAGTTTCGTAATGCATCTCGTTTTCTTTTAAGGAAAACGGGCTGCATTACAAAAAAAATACTGTTTTATTTAAAAGCAGTCACAGATATGGTGGTCTGCTGTCTCCAGCAGGCCACCATCCCTGTGAGTGCCACGAGTCTCAAGGGGGTTGCAAATTGCGACCTACCTCATGAATACACATGAGGTGGGCCTTTGCAACCCCGTTGCGAGTCGCAGATGGTGTCAGGGACACCATCCTACATTCCGATTTGCGACTCGCAAATTGCACGGCGCAAATCAGAACCTACCTACATCTGGCCCTAGGTTCCTACATGATTATTGTCAATGCTGGTCTTATCCCCTACAAGCAATTTACTGAGTATGTCAGAAATGTAGAACACATGTATGCTTCACTCACTACATGCGGCAGGAATGGCTCTGAAACAGTTCTGGGGCAATATCATCAGCTGGGAGTACCAGTAGAACACATTGGTGTGAAACAGAGGTACTTAACCTCATCTGTAATTGCCACTGGTCAGTTTTGCAGGTTCGATTTTAAATGTAGGCTGTTGTCAGATGAGCCATGGTGCCCAACATTCCTACACAGGACCCTAACACTGACAGCTGAATTACCACACCTACCTGTCCAATACAAAGTAAACATAGTCACCTTGAGTGGTGGGTACACTGGATGGAAGATGCATGGACAAGCAGATGTGTTGTTGCTGCCAATGTGACAGGTCAGTTGTAAAAAGGTGATGAACATGTCAAGAGAGGGATTTGGAGTCAGGATGGCATCCCTAGGCCAACACACAATTTTCACTGTGCACTCATGGGAAGACTCTGAGACACAAGCATATGGCACAAAAAGTAAAGGAGTACCCAAAAATGTTTATCAAGTATCAAACTAAACAAACAAAAAACAAGAAAACCTATCCAAACCTAAACTAACCTATTCTAAGTATACTTAACCAGCAACTAAAACTAACTACCCTATGCTAAACTTACCTAACACTTTTAACACCACTCTCTAAACATTGCCCCCCGAACCCCACTTAACTTACGCAGGACAACATATACTTATACAACACATATACTGACTAAATCTAAACAAATATTTATTTTTTTGTATTTTTTCTAAACACAGATGTACCCCAACATGACACCCCACCCACCAATTAACAGGTAGAAAGTAAAAAATACACCCCCCAAATCCACTTATCCTATCTAATCTACATACCTACACTAACCTAACACTAACCCCCTAAACCCACTATAAAGCATGAGTAAAAATGAGGAGGGAAGGGACAGAACTCGGAGGTGACAGTTCCGATGACACTCAAAGTTTGGCCTTCTTGAGGGTTTTTAAAATATATTTAAGTTGTGTTGGCAGCCACCTCCTTCTTCAAACTGTCCAACCATTGCAACACCTGGGAAACGTCCCTCTGCAGATCCTGCAGCATTTTTAGGTCCATGGCAGCAGGTGGTGTGAGCTGTTGCACTGAAGTCAAAGCTGTTGCAGTTGTGGGTGTTGACGTGGTGGCAGCACTGCTGTGGAGCTGGGTCTCTTCTGTGTGGCCATTGCCAGTGTGTGGCCCCCTTGTGTGTATGCCCGCCATTCCCCGGTTGACCTCTCAGCACAATAGCGGCGAGCCATTCTCGTGAACTCAGATTCCGCTACCAGGATATGGCGGTACCACACTGCCCTCTTTTGGAACGCACACAGTTCCTCATTGGTCATGTTGGCAGTTGTTAAATGGAGACAGGCAACCATCAGTGTCAGCATTGTGAGAAGTATATACAGATTTTTAGCTTACACTTCTACATCTAATTACACATGCACTGCAACTCACATCTCAGAAAAAACAATGGCCCTGATAAATGTAACAACGCTGCTTTAGCATCATTTCATTGACACCAAAGTGACGCAAAACAAGAATATGAACCAAACACATGGGTGGTCATTACAACCCTGGCGGTCGGTGTTAAAGCGGCGGTAAGACCGCCAACAGGCCGGCGGTAAAAAAAATGGAATTACAACCATGGCGGAAACCGCCAACATAGACAGCCACTTTAACACTCCGACCACCACGGCGGTTCAAACAAACAGCTTGGCGGTCACCGCAAACAGACAGGCGGAGGACAATGTACCGCCCACACTATCACAACCTACCAATCCGCCACCTTTTCCGGGGTGGATTCACCATGAACAAAAACACGGCGGAAACAGGACTTCGAAGGGAAAACGCTCACCTCTACAGACCCCACGAGGAATCCGGACGCCATGGAACCCGAGCTCCAGATCCTGCCTGCCCTTATCTTCTTGCTCCTCTACCAGGTGCACGAATGCCGGCGGCGAAGACAACGGTGAGTACTGCACCTAGGACACAGGTGAGGGGGGAGGGAAAAAACAGGGACACACACACGCAACACCCCCACCCCCACCCTCACCCACTACAACACACACACTAATACAGCATGATACATTACAGTTACACCCCTCAAACCCCCCGGAAGAATGCAAAGACAAAAGGAAATGAGTGTAACCATTGTAATATATTAAAATCCAGGACTCAAAAATATATATACACTATTAACAAATATATACACCAAGAATAGTAGTCCAAGTAGTGCTCCATTGAAGTCTGTGGAACACTGGGCCAACACGGCATGGGCGAGGCCCACACTCAATCCCCAAACATGATGGAGAGAACACTGCAGGTGCATCAGATAGCAATAAAACCGGCACCTCAGGGGGAAGAGAAAGGGGGGGGCACCTCAGCCTGTTCAAGTCTCTACAGTGGGTGGTTTGCCCACTGTTCAATCCTGGGGAGTGCAAAGCCACAGTCTCTCAAGTCTCTACAGTGGGTGGTTTGCCCACTGTTCAATCCTGGGGAGTGCAAAGACACAGTCTCTCAAGTCTCTACAGTGGGTGGGTTTCCCACTGCTTCATCCTGGGGAGTGCAAAGCCACGGTCTCTCAGGCGGATGCTTTTCTCCACTGGTTCTGGAGGGGGCCTTGTGTCCAGAGTGCTTCATCCTGCCAAGGACAGAGGTAGTGGATGTGATACTCCACCGGTTCTGGAGGGGGCCTTGTGCCCAGAGTGCATCATCCTGCCAATGACAGAGGTAGTGGATGTGATACTCCACTGGTTCTGGAGGGGGCCTTGTGCCCAGAGTTCTTCATCCTGCCAAGGACAGAGGTAGTGGATGTGATACTCCACTGGTTCTGGAGGGGGCCTTGTGCTTCATCCTGCTTGTGACGCACTCAGTTGCATCAGTGCCCTTTGTGCTCATGGACCAGCTGTGCTTGTTGCGGCGTGTCCGTGACAGCGGTGCTTGTGGCGGCAGTGTCCTGTTCAGCGGTGCTTGTTGCAGCGGTGTCCTTGGCAGCGGTGCTTGTGGCGGCAGTGTCCTGTTCAGCGGTGCTTGTTGGCAGCAATGTCCTGTTCAGCGGTGCTTGTTGCGGCAGTGTCCTTGGCAGCGGTGCTTGTGGCGGCAGTGTCCTGTTCAGCGGTGCTTGTGGCGGCGGGGCCTTTGGCAGAGACTCAGCTGCTGGCGGTCCTGTCTGGCCCAGCGGGGTTGGTGCTGGCGGTCCTTTATGGCCCGGCGGGGCTGGTGCTGGCGGTCCTGTCTGGCCCAGCGGGGCTGGTGCTGGCGGTCCTGTCTGGCCCAGCGGGGCTGGTGGTCCTGTCTGGCCCAGCGGGGCTGGTGCTGGGAGTCCTGTCTGGCTCAGCGGGCTGGTGCTGACGGTCCTGTCTGGCCCAGCGGGGCTGGTGCTGGCTGTCCTTTATGGCCCAGCGGGGATGGGGCTGGCGGTCCTGTCTGGCCCAGGGGGCTGGTGCTGGCAGTCCTGTCTGGCCCAGCGGGGCTGGTGCTGGCGTTCCTGTCTGGCCCAGCGGGGCTGGTGCTGGCGGTGGCCTCCTGGGCAGCGGGGATGATGGCGGTGGCCTCCTGGGCAGCGGGGATGATGGCGGTGGCTTCCTGGGCAACTGGGCTGGTGCTGGCGGTGGCCTCCTGGGCAGCAGGGATGATGGCGGTGGCCTCCTGGGCAGCGGGGATGATGGCGGTGGCCTCCTGGGCAGCGGGGATGATGGCGGTGGCCTCCTGGCCAGCGGGGATGATGTCGGTGGCCTCCTGGGCAGCTGGAATGATGCCGGTCTTCTCCGCCGTGCTGCTCCCAGACTTGCTGAGTTTCTTGTGCCCCTTCCCCACCTTGGAAGGTGTCGCAGCTGAATCCACACTCCCACCAGTACCCCTGGGAGCGGCTTTGGTGGCTGGAGTCTTCCCCCTCTCCCGCCGGGCACTGGCCAACTTTTGATGCTTGACAGGTGGGGGACTGTCTGTGCTGTGGCTCCGTGCCACACTGGCTGCCCTGGTGGCCGGTGCACTCCAGATTCCGGTGACTACAGGCACCACTGGTCCCGGAGATGTTGTGGCTGAGGTGCTAGGTTGGGACCTGGAGAGTTGGGCCCTAGGAGATTGACGGGGTGGGGGAGGTGAGGGGAAGAGGTCAAGGGTGGACAGGAAAAGTTTTTGGGGAACACTGGGATGGGTAGCTGGAGGGGGTTTGAGAGTGGAGGAAGAGGTTGTGGTGTAGGAGGTGTTCGTTTGGTGACTTTGGGTGAAGGTGCATGCGCTGTAGGCTGTCATGAGGTGGATGGCTGTTGGGTGGGTGTGTGGCTGCGATTGTGTATCTTGAGAGGTGGCGTCACAGACACACTGGGAGAGGCCACAGGGGACATGTGAACGGTAGTGGAGGTGGTGACTGCACGTGAGCGGGGTGTGGTGTTGTGTGTGCTGGTGATAGAAGTAGTGGCTGTAGATGTAGTGCATGCAGGTGTGAGTGGAGACGAGACTGGGAGGGAGGAGGGAGACGAGGAGGAGGGGGACACAGTGGAGGCAGTGGATGTTGGTGTGTCTGCATGTGTGTGATGCTTGCGTGAGTGCCTGTGGGATGTGGGGTGCTTATGTTTGCCAGAGCTTCCCTTGTGTGTTGGCGTGTGTGCATGCTGGTCTGAAGGTGTGCTTGGGATAGGCTGAGATACTGGGGATTGGGTCTGGGTGGAGGAAGTTGGAGGGGGGAGGCTAGAGACAGGGACAATAGCTGCCATCAGTGCTGAGGCCAGAGTCTGAAAAGCTCGCTGAAGGGCCACCTGACCAGAATGAATGCCCTCCAGGAATGCATTTGTTTGTTGCAACTGCCTTTCTACACCCTGGATGGCATTCAAAATGGTAGACTGCCCAACAGTGAGGGACCTGAGGAGGTCAATGGCCTCCTCACTGAGGGCAGAAGGGGTGACTGGGGCTGGGCCTGAGGTGCCTGGGGCGAAGGTGATGCCCACCCTCCTGGGTGAGCGGGCACGGGGCAAATGCTGAGGGGATGCTGGGAGGGCGGTGCTGGTGGGGGGGGTGGTGGCTGTACCTGTAGATGCGGGGGCACAGATGTGGCCACCACCACAAGGGAGCTCCCATCAGAGGACGAGTCTGTATCACTGGTCTCAGCTCCTGTCCCTGCCGTGGAGCTCCCCTCGCCCTCCGTCCCACTGGTGAATTCAGAGTCCGTAGTGTCGCCCTCCAGGGAAATGTGGGATGCAGCTCCCTCCTGCTCCGGTGCCACTGCTACTCCGCCTGATGATGCTAATGCACACAAGAACAGGGAGACCACAAAAAGGGGGGGGGGCAGAAAAAAGACATGTTGAGTGCATGCATTACCGCTAAGCTGGCGGACACGACAGACACAGAAGCCCCCTGCACTACGCCGCTCACTTGGACTCCACTGTTCAATCCCTGGGACATGGCCTACAAGGCTATGGCCGACATCTGCACACATGGATGTCACAGGAGCCTGACTAGGTGTACTTGGCACTGTACACAGGTGGGGTGGGGTGCCACAGGGTCTGCCACAACAAGGGGACCTAACTAGCACACTCGCCCTGGCTTAGGGAAACCCACAGCCCATCTCCCCCACCCAGGCACCTCCACTGTGCGCAAAATCAGCAGAATGAGAGTGTACTCACCCCTTTGTGGCTGCTGTGATGCCCTCAAGCGCCCATCCAACTCCGGTTACTCCATCGCCAGGATCCTGAACATCAGGGGGGTCATGGTGCGACGGGCACCCTTCCCACGTTGGAAGGCCATCCCCAGCTGGGCCTCCGCCGTCTTCTTGCTCCAGCGGCGAATGTCCTCCCATCTTTTCCGGCAGTGGGTGCTCTGTCTCTGGTAGACCCCCAGGGTCTGGACTTCCTTGGCGATGGCACGCCAAATATCCTTCTTCTGGTGGGCGCTGACCTACAGGAATAGTACAGGGGAAAAGGAGAAGATATAACCGTCCGCATCATCACAGTCATTGGCCCCCTTCCCTACCCTTGCCATGTGGCACATGCACTCACTGTTGTTTCATGCACGCCTCAATCTCACCTCCCCATCTTTCATCCACCACACTCCACACAGGCATAGCCCATACAGCATGCTCCCAGTGTACTTACCTGTTTGTCTGGAGGACCGTAGAGTAGCGTGTACTGGGGGAGGACCCCATCCACGAGTTTCTCCAACTCCTCCGATGTGAAGGCAGGGGCCCTTTCCCCAGACGCATGAGCCATTGTCTCTTCCAGTCCGAAGTCACAGCAGCACTTGCAGTGTAGGTCCTCTCCTGTCGAAGATCAGGTATTGAGTGATTGAACAGATCGAAAATGGCGGTCACATCCGCGGCGGTGCGTACCGTCACTGCCGGCGTACATTGTCATTGGCTCCTGGGGCCCATAGGGTCCAATGTTAACCAATGCAGAATTGCGCAGCGGTCTTCGACCGCCTACCGCAACGGTGTACAACGCCAGCACAGTTACCTCACATCCCACTGTCCCACTTTACAGGTCAGGCAGCCGCCATTTCAGGGGCCCATATGGCTTAATTTTTCACTGCGTCACACAAACCTAGGCCTTGCCTCAACACTCATACAGGGGAAATTTCGGATTATGATTCGTGTTCTGTGTAAGCTGTGGGTACGTACCACTGAGTTGGTTGACTCTGTGCTCGCTGTTGTCCTTCATAGGCACTGTCCGCTGGGACATGTGAGGAGATGGCGGCATCCTCCGGTGTACAGACTGCTGGTGGACCTGTCGACAATGGAGGAAAGACATGTGATCATCACCTATAGGCTTGATCGTGCCACAATCCTGGAACTGTGTGCCCAGCTGGAGCCAGACCTGATGTCATCTATCTGCCATCCCACAGGAATCTCTCCTCTAGTGCAGCTGCTGTCAGTACTCCATTTCCTTGCAAGTGGGTCATTTCAAACAACAGTGGCCATAGCATCAGGGATGTCCCAGCCTATGTTTTCCAACGTGTTGTGAAGAGAGTGTTGTCTGCCCTGCTGAAACACATGCGGAGCTACATTGTTTTCCCTCAGGTGGAGGATTTGCCTACAGTGAAAGGTGACTTCTATGCCCTGGGACATATCCCCAACATCATAGGTGCCATTGATGGGACACATGCGGCTTTGGTACCCCCCGCAGGAGTGAACAGGTGTACAGAAACCGGAAGAGTTATCATTCCATGAATGTGCAGATGGTGTGTTTGGCTGACCAGTACATCTCCCATGTGAATGCCAAATTCCCGGGCTCAGTGCATGACGCTTACATCCTGTGGAATAGCAGCATCCCTTATGTGATGGGTCAACTCCAGAGGCACCGTGTGTGGCTATTAGGTGAGCACCTGGAAGCAAGTCAGTGGGAATGGTTGTCTGGGGATATCCCTACAGGTTTGTGTGTGTCTAACAGTTGCCCTCGCCATTTGCAGGTGACTCTGGTTACCCCAACCTGTCATGGCTACTGACCCCAGTGAGGAATCCCAGGACAAGGGCAGAGGAACGCTACAATGAGGCCCATGGGTGAACTCGGCGGATTATAGAGCGGACCTTCGGCCTCCTGAAGGCCAGGTTCAGGTGCCTCCCTATGGCAGGTGGATGCCTATTCTACTCACCAAAGAAGGTGTGCCAGATCATCGTGGCCTGCTGTATGCTTCACAACTTAGCTTTGCGACGACAGGTGCCTTTTTTGCAGGAGGATGGTCCAAATGGCGGTGTTGTGGCAGCTGTGGAGCCTGTGGACAGTGAAGACGAGGAAGAAGAAGAAGAGGACATCGACAACAGGAACTCGGTGATCCTGCAATATTTCCAGTGAGACACAGGTAAGAATACAAACCTGCCTACTACATGTACTTTAACACTACTACCTCTCGACTGTCTGTCATTTTCACCCAGTGTATGGTCACTGAGTTGTCACTTTCCCTTACGATTTCACAGATGTGGGTCCCACTGTGTGACATATGCTTTGTTTCCTCATGGACTAGAGCTGTGTGACATAGGTATGTTGACATAACATTTGAAAGAGCATTTTGACACTGTAATTGCTAATACACTATTTCGAAATCACAGACTGACTCCAGATTGTTTTGTGCTTTAAGGGTGTTTATTTGAGTGCTCAATAGTGGAGGGGGTTGTAAAATGGTGAGGGGTGATGGTGGAGGAATGTCCATGGCAGAGTCCAGTCTATTAGTCTCACAGGTGCATTGCCCAAATGGGCATAGGAAGTGGAGCTGAGGCAGTTTGAGGATGGACAGGGTGATTAAGTGGGACAGAAGGATGACATTCAGGGTCTCATTTCTTGGCGGGGTTCTTGGCATCGTTCTCTGTCTTTGTCCTAGATCTCAGGGACCGTTTGCGGGGTGGTTCACCCTCTGCAGGGGGTGGGGTGCTGGTGTGGTGGTCCTGTGGTGGTGCCTCCTGTCCACTAGCGCCGGCGGAGGTGGTGGGCAGTTCATCGTCCAGGCTAGTGTCAGGGGCCCCTTGTTGTGCCACAGTGTCCCTCCTGGTGTTGAGTACTTCCTTCAGCACCCCTACGATGGTGCCCAGGGTGGAATTGATGGATCTGAGTTCCTCCCTGAAGCCCAGATACTGTTCCTCCTGCAGGCGCTGGGTCTCCTGAAACTTGGCCAGTACCGTTGCCATCGTCTCCTGGGAATGGTGGTAGGCTCCCATGATGTTGGAGAGGGCCTCATGGAGAGTGGGTTCCCTTGGCCTGTCCTCCCCCTGTCGCACAGCAGCCCTCCCAGTTCCCCTGTGTTCCTGGGACTCCGTCCCCTGGACTGTGTGCCCACTGCCACTGCCCCCAGGTCCCTGTTGTTGTTGGGGTGGTGGGTTCGCCTGGGTTCCCTGTAGAAGTTGACACACTGCTGATTGACGTGTTCTAGGGACAGAGGTATGGGCCCGCTGGGTGGGTGCTGGCCGGGCTGGTCATCTAGATCCAGTTGGACAGAGCTGCTGTCATCACTGTGGGCCTCTTCTATTGGTGGTGTGGACATGTGTGGACCCTCCTGTCCGGTGACGTTGGGTAGGGGTCATGCAGGGGTATAAAAGGATGTTTAGTACATCTGTGTGTGCCATGGTGTGCAATGGGTGGGTGACCGTGTACCCCAGTGCCTGCATTCCTGTGTGGGTCCTTGTGTGATGGTGGTTTAGGGGGGTGTATGGGTATGTGCAGTGGCCATGCTTTGGTGATGGGTGTCCATGCTTTGTTGTTGCATGCAGGGCTTGGTGTTAGGATGTGTGGTTTGGGATGTTGTGTCATTTGTGAGGAGTTGGAGTGATGGGGTGAGGGTGAGGGTATGTGATAGCAAGCAAGTAGGGTGGGGGATGTAATAGTTAAGATTTGACTTACCAGAGTCCATTCCTCCATCTACTCCTGCAAGGCCCTCGGGATGCAGAATCGCCAAGACCTGCTCCTCCCATGTTGTTAGTTGTGGGGGAGGAGGTGGGGGTCCGCCGCCAGTCCGCTGAACCGCAAGGTGGTGTCTTGAGACCACGGAACGCACCTTCCCCCATAGGTCGTTCCACCTCTTCCTGATCGCATCCCTATTTCTTGGGTGCTGTCCCACTGGGTTGACCCTGTCCACTATTCTGCGCCATAGCTCCAACTTCCTAGCTATGGAGGTGTGCTGCACCTGTGATCCGAATAGCTGTGGCTCTACCCAGATGATTTCCTCCACCATGACCCTGAGCTCCTCCTCAGAGAACCTGGGGTGTCTTTGCCATGCCATGGGGTGGTGTGGGTGATGTGTGGAGTGGGGTGTGTGGTGATAAGTGGGGTGATATGTAGGGGTGTGTTGTGTGAGGTGCGTGGAAGATCTGTGGGTGATGGTATTGTGTGCATGTGGATGCTTGGTAGTTGTTTGTAGTGTCTCTCTCTAGCCTTCTCTCGGTAATTTTGTCATAGGGGTTTGTGGGTGATGTGGGTGTGTGTTTTATATTGTAATGGGTGTGTGGGAGTGGTGTGTGTATGTGTATCAGGTGTGTGTATTTGTAATTGTCCAATGTGGTAGTGTTTTGTAAATGTGTGTGTATTTTGAGCGCGGCGGTGTGTACCGCCAATGGAATACCGCAGTTGAAAGACTGCCACGTGGATTCGTGGGTCGTGATAGTGTGGGTGTATTTCTGTTGGCGTGACGGTGGAGGTTTTGTTTTCGCCAGTTTATCACTGACCTTTGGTGTGGCGGACTTCTGTGGGTGTCTCAATTTTGGCAGATTCCGAGCAGTGGGTCATAATGGCTGTGGCGGAATTCCACTGCTGTGGCGGTGTGTTGGCGGTCTTCTGCACGACGGTAAGCGGCATTTAGCGCCAGGGTTGTAATGAGGGCCATGGTGTGCTTTGCTTTTGCGTAATATGTAATAATGCAATGGCAGTGTAAACTTCACAGAGATCAGGCCCAAACTTCCTCATCATCTGTGTCAATTTTCAACCGTACATCACCAGTAACTTGAACATGTTATTGGGAGGATGGGACGCTGTTGGTAACCATAAGGGGTCAGTGCTGATAGGTACACATGCAAGCCTGAGCAATATGACTGTCACCTACACTGTGAGCATTACATCTATCTGCAAATTTGGTATTCCTCTCCCCTGTGCCTAAGGGGGTATGGCCATGCAATCCATAATCTCAACTGTCGGGGTCATCCACAAAGGCATTCCCACTCATACATGGAGTCAGGGAGTGGACCATACGTTAGGAAGGCTGACCACTAGGAAGCTGGTATCCATAGGTCTATCACATCTACATTCATGTGTCCAGGTGCAGACACCCATCAATGTCTGCCAGTACTATTCCTTACACACACATTTTATGCCAGCACACGTTTGAACCTGACCTGCATGCACGCCAATTACATTCCACATAAGTGTTACATTCATGAAAATATAGGGATGCACCAAATTGGGTTCAAAATGGTGCATCCCTGTGTTGTGAGAATGATGGAGTGCCCCACTGCCAATATTCTCACAGCATTGCACTCTGTCATTCTTAGTCACATATGGCCATACATGTGGCTTGTCATCATCTTGTTTACTTGATGCTGGCCATTGAGCACTATGAGCCTCACAAGATGTGACCCTCTGGTGGTGCATGGGGATCCTTTCAATGGGAACAGTGATCCTGAATGGCAGCTGATGTTTGTGCCAGCCATCAGGTGTCTAAGGGTGTGTATCCCATTGTTTCAGGATGATCAACTTTACTACCAATGTCTCTCATATCTTCCAAAACATGATTCAGCATTTATGCTGTCAACACATGCACAGTGCAGGCTATGGGAAGGAACTTAGCAAATGTGTCCCTTGGCACAGTGCATGTAAGGTCCTAAATACTCCTACAGGGTTCCACTACGGCATCCATGATCTGCACTGTCTAACAGCGACTCTGCCCCATGGTGGGCCATTTACTGTTTATGGTACTGACATGATGGTGTTGTGGGTCAGTAAGTGGTGCATGTGAGGTGGCACTACAGTAGGTGTAGTGCCACTTCTCACAAATCTGGCACATGGTATGTGATGGACATTAATTTTCTATTCCTACGTGTGTGACCCAATGAGTCAGGCAGATGTATATGCACACTACAGGTAAGTAAGGTATGTGTTGATGAGATGTAGTTGGTATTGGCACCAGTTTTCTGGCATTTGATGTTTGTTCTGGCAGTGACTTGCACAGCATGATTTGAGGGATCTGTGCCTATGTGAGACTTACATAAGATGAGCATGGTGTATGCCATTGACATTGCTGTGCTATTCTTTGTTTGATGTAGTGTGTGTGAAGTGTATGTAGTATGCAACTTGTGGGCACTTGTAGTGGTTGTTGTAGTTCTTCTGTTGGCAAAGGGTACATATCTGCACCTGTCCTTCACGTGGTGTGCTTGTCAAGTTGTGGGTGTGTGGGTGTGTGGGTGTGTTACGTACATGTGAGTGTATGTGTTTTTGGTGTGCACTGATTGTGCTGTACTGCAGAATGGTGCATATGTGTTGTTAACCGCACATCTGTGTTATCCTGGCCATGTGTTTTTGGAGTGGAGTATGTCTTGTGTGTCCTACAGGGTTGGTGTGTTGTGTGTATATTGCTAGGTTTGTTGACTTACCCACAAGTAGGCCATTACCATATTGTCCATCCTGGAAGTGTTCGTTGATCCTGCTGTGCCAGAATATGAAGGTGTCATGGACACTCCCAGGATACTTAGCCAAAATGTTTGTGAATAGTCCCCGGAGGTCCACTATGGCCTGCACATTAATGGAATGCGTGTGCTTGCAATTCCGGTATAAGTGCTCCGTTGCTGCAGGTGGCACAAGTCGGACAAGGATGCAGTCAATTGTAGCAATCACATGCAGGAAACCATGGAATTGGGTGAACCCCTGTTTTATCTCCTGCTGCTTTTGTTGAGTGTTGGGGAAGCTGATGTGGTAGGGTGTCAGGGAGATTATTGCGTCTAACACCTTTGGGAGGAACACAGAGAATGACAGCTGTGACACACCAACTACTACGGCACCTGTTGTTTGAAATGAGCCATTTGCCAGCATGTGCAGGACAGCTAGCAGCTTTGTCACAGGTGGTATATTGTGTGGGGTCTGCAGACTGGCTGTGATTTGTGGCTCAATGTGGTGCAACAGGTGTAGTATGGCTTGCCGGTTAAGTCTGTATGTCCTTATTATGTCTTGTTCCCTGAAGGCAAGGAGGGTTGTCCTGTTTCTGAATACCCTCTCCTGCCTTCTGCATTGTCTTTATGGGCCACGCTGTGGTGTTGGTGGTTGCTGTTGTTGTTGCATCGTCTCGCAAGCTGGAGCAGTAGCACTTCCATCTTCTCCTGTGGGTTTGTAATTATGCTTCTGTTTGTTTTCCTTAAGTAGTGGTGTGTGGGCCTCATTTTAATGCCTGGTCTGAACCAGGTGTTAAAATTTGACGCAAATCTGAGTTAACGTTTGTGTCCGCCTACCACCCGTGCGTCATTTTTGCCCGGGTGGATAAATATGGCGCTAGAGGCATTGAGTAATTTTTTGGACGGGAACGCCTACCTTGCATCTCATTGACGCAAGGATGTTTCACATATTCAAAAAAGGACGTTAACTCCAATATTTTGACGCTAGACGGGTCTAGTGTCAAAATATAAATGTGGAGTTAAGTTTGCGCTGAATTAGCGTAAAAAAAATGACGCTAATTCAGCGCAAACAGAGTATAAATATGGGCCTCTATTCCTAGCCTAATATCACACAAGCAACGCATGTAAAATGTCCCTGCTGAAAGCAATGCAGCTAAAATGTGTAAAAATGTGGAATATAAAAAGAAGCTAAAAATGAGGGAACCAACTCGGGTCCAGGAGGTCCTCACAACACCCTCCGCGTGCCAGCGAGAAGACAGATTCTAAAATCTCATGGTATAAATATTTGAAAGGAATTAAGGGGGTCATTACGACCTTGGCGGAAGGCGGAGAACCGGCGGTAAGACCGCCAACAGGCTGGCGGTCTAACCTTGTGGAATTATGACCATGGTGCTTACCATCCGCCAGGGTGGAGACGACCGCTGGGCTGGAGACCTGGGTCTCCAGCCCGGTGGCTGCCACTATACCGCCGGCGGTATTTTGACCCGGCTTACCGCCGTGGATTTCCAGCGGTTTGAACCACCATGAAATCCATGGCGGTAAGCACTATCAGTGCCAGGGAATTCCTTCCCTGGCACTGATAGGGTCTCCCCACCCCCCACCCCCACCCCAACTCCCTCCCCTACCCCCCACCACCCCTACCACCCCCCAAAGGTGGCAGGGCCCCCCTCCTCACCCCGACCCCCAACATAACATAACTCACACACACACCCGACACGCATGCAGGCACCACCAACACACACACACACACACCGACATACATGCCAACATCCACACACACAGTCAGACACGCACACCCACATTCAAACATACACGCACACATCCATACAGACATACCCACAGACATACACGCACTCATTCCCAAACACGCATCACCCCCACAAGCATACATGCACTCACACACCCCCTCTACATACTCAGACACACACCCCCATGCACGCACACAACACACAACACCCCCCACCCCCATCCCCTAACGGACGATCGACTTACCTGGTCCGTCGATCCTCCGGGAGGGGACGGGAGCCATGGGGGCTGCTCCGCCGACACCACACCGCCAACAGAACACCGCTGCGCCGAATCACAGGACGTGATTCGCTGGGCGGTGTTCTGTTGGCATGGCGGTGGAGCAACCTCCACTTCCCCGCCGCCCGCCAGTATGGCTGTTGGCGGCTCTCCATCCGAAAAAGGACGGAGAGCAGCCAACAGTCATACAGTCATAATACACCCAGAAGCAAACCGTCACTACTGGCGGTCTTCCGCAGAGCGGTCCCTCGGCGGTCTTTAAAAAAGACCGCCGAGGTTGTAATGACCCCCTATATTTCCATTAAAACCCAGAATGCCAATTAAGTGTGGTGTAAAGGATATTTTTCTCTTCCAACATGAATAGTGTGAAATATAGTTTACAACACGCTTACAGGGCGTTATGGGGTTTAAGAGTAAATATAGTGTAGTAGATTATTTATTATTTTCCTTACATATTTTTTGGCTTTGTTAAAGTACACCCTTGCCATGCATTGCTAACTATCTCACCTATTACATCATTCATGGCATCTTCTATCACATCATTGGTAATTTCATTGGAACATTTGAGGTGACAAGGCAGCAGGGCAACAACAGGGCAGCAGTCCTTTGCTGAAATGCAGTCAGATGAGTCCTTTGGGCAGCAAGGCAGTTCTTCTTGGCAGGTTGCAGGTTTTAGTTCAGGGATTCTTCACCAGTGGTATCTTGTCCAGAAGTGTCTGAGTTGGTAGGGTCAGAGACCCTGCTTAAATACCCAAATGTGCCTTTGAAGTGGGGGAGACTTCAAAGAATGGCTTAGAATTGCACAAGGTCCCCTTTCAGTTCCATCCTGTGGGCCAGCGCCCCAGTAGGGGGGTGTGGAAGCCCTTTGTGCGAGGGCAGGCTACTGTCCTTTGTAATGTAAGTGTCAGACCCATCACCCTCCCAGTCCAGGAAGACCCATTCAATATGCAGATGTGTGCAAGTGTGACTGAGCATCCTGTGTTTGGGGTTTGTCTGAGGGGAATGCACCAGGGAGCTGTCAACTAACCAAGCCAGACGTGGATTATAAGGCACAGAAGGATTTAAGTGCAGAGAAAGTCTCACTTTCTAAAAGTGGGATTTCTAAAATAGTAATATTAAGTCCAACTTCACCAGTAGCAAGATTTTGTATTACCACTCTGGCCATACTAAATATGACCTTGTTACTCCTTTCAGATCAGAATCTTCCACTCAAACAGTAAATGAGGGTAGCCCTAATGTTAACCTATGAAAGAAGCAGGCCTCACAGTAGTGTAAAAAAGAATTTAGGAGTTTTACACTGCCAGGACATATAAACTGCACAGTTACGTTTCCTGCCTTTTATCTACATAGCACCCTGCCCTATGGGTTACCTAAGGCCTTCCTTAGGGATGATTTACATGTAGTAAAAGCGGAGTTTAAGTCTTGGCAAGTACTTTTAAATGCCAAGTCGACAAGGCAGTGAAACTGCACACACAGGCCTTGCAATGGCAGGCCTGAGGCATGGTTAAGAGGCTACTTATATGGGTGGCACAATCAATGCTGCAGGCCTACTAGTAGCATTTAACCTACAGGCCCTGGGCACATGTAGTGCACTTTACTGGGGTCTTACAAGTAGATTAAATAAGCCAATCAGGTATTAACCAAGGTCCTCGTGTTTTAAGGGAGAGAGCATGTGCACTTTAGCACTGTTTAACAGTGGTAAAGTGCGTAGAGTTCTAAAACCAGTAAAAACAGTGTCCAAAAAGTGGAGGGAGGCAGGCAAAAAGTTAGGGGTGACCACCCTAAGACTGTCAGGTCTAACAGTTTGCTTTTAGGCAAGTTTTAATTGCCTATGGCCCAGTTGCTTTCCCAAAAATAGTTTTACAAAACAATAACTAACCTATCATTGACAAAGTGAAACATCTGGTAGTCATACCTCTTGACCTTGCCAGACCTTTTGGCGTTGCCAATGATTGTTTTAAATGTAGGCTCATGCATCACTTCCAACACTACTTTGCAGCAACAGACCAAGAAAAAAGTTGATAGACCTGAAAATGCTATTAACATATTCACAAGTAGATTGCACATAGACATATATCACATGTATAATTAGCAGAGATCAAGTGGAGTGTACCTCTGCTTTGCTTTGGAATAGGCACATCCTTACTCATATGAGGGCAGGCAGGATTGTAATATCTCTTCCTATGAGAAAGCAATATCATTCCATGTTTCCTTTGCTAATTAGTCATCTGTTCATGTGTTTTAAGACTTGTGTTTCTGCATTCTGATTTCAATATAGAGCATCTTGCTTCCTCAGCGCTATTTGGTTGGTGGTACATAGTATTAATGAATTTTCCATGCATGGTTCAGAGGTCTGGGTGAGTGTAGTAACCATTTCCAGGTCTATTGAATAGGAAATTTGAATCATTGGCAGGACACCCATGACCATGCAAGGAATCTGGCTTTGATGTAGCGATGTAGCTCATGAGGCATGGGCCCCACCAATATTTGGGTGTACCTGACTCACATAGCTGGATGGTAGTCAGTGGCGGCTGGTGACATTTGAAAGTGGTGGGGCTTAAATGTTGGGTATGACTTTTATGTAGCGAGTGAAGTGAGTAAGCTTAATGGACAAACATGGGGTCCAAGGTGAGTTCTCCTCCCAAGAAAAAAATGAAAAAGGTTTGACAAATGGGACATTTGAAAGCAAATGAATTTAGTGAGAAAGCAAAGTTTATAAAGCAGTGGGAACGTATAGTATCGAAATACTAAACACATTAAAAACTGCCCCATATCTTACTGCATTAATGGAAGGGGTATGGCCTTCAGTTACGTGTGCTTTATGTTAGAAATGTATTCCCTTTTTCTCATCACATCTCATCAATCTGCACTTTTTCACCCTCCTTTCTTTACTCTTCAGAACCCTCCTTTCCCTCTCCACTGAATGCACTCCCTCGCATCTTCCCCATTTTATCACCTCAAACATACACTGCACTCAGTCACATTTAAGCACTTTATTTCATTTTGCTTTTGCCTTTTAAATATTTTGACTTCTACGCATCCCTTCACACACATTTACACTGAACTTCATTTGTAACTGGAATACATGACCAATGTTCTGTGCGCTCTGCAAAGAGACCAACCCACTGCCAGGCACTTTGCTTTGCCTTTAGCCTCAGCACCAGCACTCTCAATCAAAGCCCCTCATAAACACCTGGCACAAGTCAAAGTATGCACTATGCAAGAGTAATAAAAGGCGTAGAAACAAAGCATGATGAAACAGCTAACTCTTTTGGGGAATGCAACATTAAGTAAAACATGTGAAATAAGAGGAACGAATTACACACATTTTAACATTCATTGTTTGCATATCAATCCATGTTTGTGGCATTAATGTTAAGGGCATGAAGATAGGGCCAGTTTTAACGCCATACAGCAGATAACTGTCGCGCCACGCGGCGCGAGCCGAGCATTCGGCTCGCGCCGCACAGCGCGTTCTCAGGACGCGGCGCGCCCCGAGCCTTCTCTGCACAGCGCGAGGCCCCAGATTTTACTTGGGGCCTCGCTCTGCCTTCTGTTGCGTCCCCGTTTTCCCTTGACCCCTCCTTACCTGTTTCTTTTTCTTCTTTTTCTTCTTCTTTTTCTTCTTTCCTTTCTGAGGCATTTTTCTGTCCTTTCTTTATGTCTTTCCCCCTTCCCATGTTACCTTTTTCTTCCCAGCATTCCTTGTTCCCTATTTTCTATGGTTCCTGTTCTATTCTATCCTATGTACTTCTTCCCTATCTAAGATGGTGTCTTTTTACTTCCTGTTGGTCACTTCCTGTTTCTTGGTATATAAGGGCTCTGTTTTCTCTCTTTCCTTGCGCTGCAACACTATCTGCTCTGATTGTGTCTTTGCTCCTGATTCTTAGCCTTCGGTTCTGGATCTTGTCAAATTTGTTTCTACCAGCATTTTTGTATCTTTTTGATTCCTGTTTTTGTTCTTGTTTCAGGAATCCACTGTTTGGAGGTTTTTTCCCCTTTTTTGTTTTTTTTTCCCTCTGGCACTATTTCTAAAGGGCACGGTCTGTTCTTGGCAGTTCCATTGCCGACAGCACCGTGGCTACTAGAAAGAGTCGCCCCTTTCTGGGCCAAAGCCGAACCTTCAAGACCCACGCCACTAGATCTGCGGTTTCCTGGCCTAAGCAGCACGTAAGTCGTGACAGATTGCAGCGCCAAACCATTCCGACGTCTTCTGACACTATGGATGATACAGTGGCGGCGGCTGCAGATCCTGATCCATCTCTTTTGACTACCATTCAACAACAAGCTCAGGAATTGCAACAATTGCGCAATGAGAATGCAGTGTTACGACAGGCTTTGGCCCTCCGCAGTGGCGATGTTCCGACTATCTCCGCCTCTACTCCTCGCTTCTCTGGTGAACCAACTAAACTGCGTGAATTCCTGGATGCACTAACGGTGTACTTCGCCTTCAGACCTACCCAATTCTCTCATGACAGGACAAAGGTGGGATATCTTATTAGTGCATTATCCGGTCCTGCCTTGGCCTGGGCAACCCCGATGGTGTCGTCCAACGATCCGGTATTGTCGGACTATTCTGCCTTCGTGACCCGCTTCAAACAAATGTTTAGTCGTCCAGGATTGGAAGCCTCGGCAGAGGAAGCATTATGTGATATCCAGCAGGGTTCCCAAGATGTCCTTCAATATATTACACGTTTCCGTCAGTTAGC
The DNA here is from genome assembly GCF_031143425.1 of Pleurodeles waltl. Taxonomy (NCBI): domain Eukaryota; kingdom Metazoa; phylum Chordata; class Amphibia; order Caudata; family Salamandridae; genus Pleurodeles; species Pleurodeles waltl. The sequence continues at coordinate 335,518,688 of NC_090445.1, forward strand.
GGCAGAGACCACTTGGGTGGAGCGTACCCTGGTAACTTTGTTCCGCAGAGGGCTTAAGAAGAAATAAAGGATGAATTAGTACATTCCACTAGAGTTGAAGATCTTCGTGGCTTGATGGATCAAGCACTTTCCATCGAGTATCGTCTTCAAGAACGACGAATGGAGAAGAGAAGGAGTAGAGGATCTTCTCAGCCAAGCTCATCACGGATGTATCTACCTCGTCCTGAGGAATCTCGTCCCCCTGTTAGAGACACAGAAGGGGAACCCATGCAAGTGGATACTACTCGAGGGCCCCTCTCCGCTAGTGAGAAGGAAGACAGACGGAAGAAAGGATTATGCCTATACTGTGGTTCTGCTGGTCACATGCTTCGTACCTGTCCTGTACGTCCACCTAGACCCTCGGGAAACGCCACTTCCCGTCCTCTGTAAGAAGGGAGGGGACGGGATCATCGGCTATACCTTCCATCAGTTCATTTAATGACAATACTACATACTTGTTCGTGTTATCTGTCATATTACAACTACCTGATGGCCGCCAAGAAAGAACTATGGCATTGTTGGATTGTGGTGCTAGTGGTATATACATGGATAAGACTTGGGCCACTAAGCAACAGATTCCCACACAACCCAAAGACATTCCTGAACAAGTGCACACCGTGGATTGATCCTTGATATCCTCAGGTCCAGTCGACACTACGACCTTGATGTTAAATTTACAGTTTGGTAATCATCAAGAACACATCTCCTTTGATCTCATTTCGTCTCCCAACCATACCATTATTCTCGGAATTCCGTGGTTTGCAAGACATAATCCATATGTGAACTGGGTAACCCGGACAATTTCTTTATCCTCACAGTTTTGTCTAGAAAACTGCTTTGCTTCCGATAACTATTGGTCACCAAACAGATTAACACCTATTAAGAGTACTACGGAGTATTCCATCAATAATGTCCAAGGAGTTCCTGAACATTATTTAGAGTTCCAAGACGTGTTTTTAAAACCATCCAGACCTGTATTACCTCCACATCGAGAGTACGATTGTGCTATTCCTTTGGAACCTGGAACAGTCATCCCCTTTGGGAGGATGTATTCTCTCACGGAACCTGAAAAGGAAGTTCTTAAGGAGTATCTGGAGGAAAATGTACAGAGTGGTCTCATTGTTCCATCGTCTTCTCCGGCAGGGGCTCCTCTCTTTTTTGTACCAAAGAAGACCAAAGATCTTCGTCCTTGCCTAGATTTTCGAGGCCTAAACAAAATAACTATCAAGGATCGTTATCCTTTGCCCCTCATCAAGGATATTCTAGAGGCAGTCAGAGGGGCTCAACGTTTTACCAAGTTGGATCTTCGGGGAGCTTACCACCTTTTACGTATAAAAGAAGGAGACGAATGGAAAACAGCATTCAGGACACCGTTTGGTCATTTTGAGTATAAAGTCTTGCCCTTTGGTCTTACGAACGCCAATGCAATATTTCAAAGATTTATGGACTCCATATTTTCCGATCTCTTGAACCAGACAGTCGTAATTTACTTAGACGACATCCTTATTTTCTCCAGACATCCCGCACTCCATTCTTCTCATGTGAAACAAGTCCTTCAAAGACTCCGAGCACATCAACTATCCTGTAAACCCGAAAAGTGTGAGTTCGATAAGACGGAAGTCAAGTATCTGGGTTATCATTTAAGTCCCACCGGCATAGCTATGCACCAAGAAAAGGTACAAGCAATTCTCGATTGGTCTTCTCCCTCTTCTATTAAAGAAACACAATGTTTCCTAGGATTAGCAAATTTTTACCGGCAGTTCATTCAAGACTTTGCTAAACAGACCAGCCATATAACCCATACTTTAAAGAAGGAAAATCTTAAACAAGGGTTTGTCTGGACTAAGGCGGCTGAAACAGCTTTTCAAGATTTAAAAAAGGCATTCACTCAAGCTCCCATCTTAAGACACCCAGATACCAACAAACAGTTTATTGTAGTTACCGATGCTTCCGAAAGAGCTATTGGAGCTGTCTTACTCCAACTACAAGAAGATGATGGTCTTGAACATCCTGTTTTCTATTTGTCCCATATTCTCTTTTCAGCAGAACAACATTACTCAGTGCTAGAAAGAGAGTTGTTAGCTCTGAAGACAGCCTGCATCGAATGGAGAAAGTTTCTGATGGGTTCCAAGGAGCCTTTCGAGGTGAGAACAGATCATCGTAATCTGCAATGTCTACGTAATTTTGTATGCCAAAATAGTCGCCAGGCCCGTTGGGCCTTTTTCTTCAGTCAGTATGACTTTTACATCACCTATATTCCTGGATCTCAAAACATTCTGGCTGATGCTCTGTCTCGCCGTTATCCAGATTGTACTCCTTCCCCGTCTCAGTTTCTACTGGAGCCTAGTAAGATCATTGGAGTTGCTCAATCTTTTCTGGAGGAGGTACAACTGGAGTACTCCAGCCTGTCTAATAGCGAAATAGAGAAATTAAGAACCTTTTTATGCAAGAAGGAAGGATACTATTATCATCAAAATCTGTTATTCCTCCCTACTAACAGAGTTCGAGACAAGGCATTACAGATGTGCCATGATTCACCGATTGCTGGTCATAGAGGTATCAAGGCCACACAAGAACTTCTTTCGCGATCTTTCTGGTGGCCTACCTGGAAATCAGATATCGAAAGATACGTTCAGGCTTGTCCCATATGTGCTCAAGTCAAGATTCCCCGTAGTAGACCTGCAGGATTACTACAGCCTTTGCCAGTTCCACCAACTCCATGGCATACTATTTCCACTGACTTCATGTGTTCGCTTCCACCATCAGCTGGAAACCAGGTTATCATGGTCACTGTTGATTCTTTCACTAAGATGGCTCACTTCACTGCCCTAAAGAAGCTGCCTACATCCCAAGAATTGAGCCAGATATTTATCGACCATATTTTCCATCTCCATGGACTTCCACATACCATTGTGTCTGACAGGGGGCCTCAGTATATTTCTCGGTTTTGGAAACATTTTTGCAAGACACTGAATATCAATATAGCACTATCATCCGGTTTCCATCCTCAGACCAATGGGCAAACCGAGCGTTTGAACCAAGGATTAGAACAATACCTTCGCTGCTTTTGTAATTCCACCCAAAGCAATTGGAACACTTATCTTTCTATTGCTGAATATTCCTACAACAATACTGTCCATAGTGCCTCTAAGGTCACTCCTTTTTTCTGTTCCCATGGCTATCATCCTACCTCTTTTCCTACTTCTCCTCAATCTACCTCTCCTCTGCCTGCGATTACATCTTTTTCCAAACGTCTCCTGCAACTCCATAAACTAATTAGATCTAATTTATTGAACACTAAGAGATATATGAAGTAGATCGCTGATAAGAAACGTGGACCCACTCCAGATTATCACCCTCAAGATAAAGTCTGGCTTTCTTCCAAATTCTTGCCCTCTCGCCTTTCTCTAAATAAGTTCACGCCTCGCTATTATGGGCCTTTCCATATTCTTCAGTTGATCAATCCTGTCACTGTTCGTCTTCGCTTGCCTCATACTTGGAGAATTCATCCGGTCTTTCATGTATCCCAACTCAAACCTTATGTCCCTGATCCTTTCTCTCGTCAGTTTCCTTGTCCTCCTCCTGTGTTGGTGAATGATGTCCCTGAATATGAGGTTCAGGAGATTTGTGACTCTCGCCTTTTTCACCGACGTCTTCAGTATTTGATTCACTGGAAGGGTTATCCTCTTAGTGAATGCTCTTGGGAAGATGCATCTTCTGTTCAGCCCCTCTTCTGATTTCTCGTTTTCATCGTTTGTTTCCCTTCAAACCTGGACCTTCGGGGGGGGACCTACTGTTGCGCTGCGCCACGCGGCGCGAGCCGAGCATTCGGCTCGCACCGCACAGCGCGTTCTCAGGACGCGGCGCGCCCCGAGCCTTCTCTGCACAGCGCGAGGCCCCAGATTTTACTTGGGGCCTCGCTCTGCCTTCTGTTGCGTCCCCGTTTTCCCTTGACCCCTCCTTACCTGTTTCTTTTTCTTCTTTTTCTTCTTCTTTTTCTTCTTTCCTTTCTGAGGCATTTTTCTGTCCTTTCTTTATGTCTTTCCCCCTTCCCATGTTACCTTTTTCTTCCCAGCATTCCTTGTTCCCTATTTTCTATGGTTCCTGTTCTATTCTATCCTATGTATTTCTTCCCTATCTAAGATGGTGTCTTTTTACTTCCTGTTGGTCACTTCCTGTTTCTTGGTATATAAGGGCTCTGTTTTCTCTCTTTCCTTGCGCTGCAACACTATCTGCTCTGATTGTGTCTTCGCTCCTGATTCTTAGCCTTCGGTTCTGGATCTTGTCAAATTTGTTTCTACCAGCATTTTTGTATCTTTTTGATTCCTGTTTTTTTTCTTGTTTCAGGAATCCACTGTTTGGAGGTTTTTTCCCCTTTTTTGGTTTTTTTTCCCCTCTGGCACTATTTCTAAAGGGCACGGTCTGTTCTTGGCAGTTCCATTGCCGACAGCACCGTGGCTACTAGAAAGAGTTGCCCCTTTCTGGGCCAAAGCCGAACCTTCAAGACCCACGCCACTAGATCTGCGGTTTCCTGGCGCAAGCAGCACGTAAGTCGTGACAATAACTGCCTTTACTGTAAGGATGTATTTCTCCCCTTGTTCGGGAGATTTGGATCCATTTCGCAAGGGAGCAAGAACACCTGCTCATCATTTGGAACAGTATCACAAGGAATAAATACAGCAGCTCCACTTCTAACGGAGCAAGCTATCTGCAGCCAGAGCCTGGGGTGTCACATGGGGAAGGTTAGCATGACAAGGGGTCTCAGTGCAAAAAATTAACACAATATTAGCATTTTAACACTTACCGCTACCGAAGATAAGGCATTAAATCACACGTGCTTGCATCCACTCCTACTGCGTGACGATTCTCAAATGGGGAAAGGGTGGGATCTATACCTTTTAATGATAGATGGCTGCCCTCACGCAGGTATGAAGACTCTGATGCCGAAAATCATGGCGACTGGTGTATAGTGGATACTGACGTAGACAACAATGGAAATGTGGGGCTTTAGAGCACTCAGCCCTGTGTTGTGCCTCACAGTGTAGAAAGTTGAAATACTGCCTGGCTTCCCTCTTGTGCTTCAAAGTGAAGCAGGACAGGTAGCCTGGGGCAGACACCCCAGACTGAAATGCATCGATTTCTTCAATCATATCTCTAAACAAATCAATCTATTTAATATTTTTTATGACTGTGTAGGCCCTCAGCCCTGAAAGAGAAACCGTCCCTGCAGGTAGCATCCATGACTATGAGGAGTAGCAAGTGATAGCCAATTACTTCAAGAGGCCAAAGGCCTGGTTACCCACTGTGGAAGGGTAGTATGATCGTATATTCACAACTCAACTGAAACGGATAAACTAAAGAAGCAGCAAAGACGGATTTTAACAGGTAAATAGAGTCCACGCATATCAACAATATAATGGTCTTGCTCAATTTAAGTGCACTTTAAACACGGATTGGCCTTGCTGCCTCCTGCACGTGAGGTCCATTTTGGGCTAACGCCTTTCCCAGTCGCACCTTGTGGGTATTACTCCAGCGGGGCGGTGCGTGGGGCAGGGAATTAATAACATTAAACAAAACAAAAAAAAGAGAATTACTTCCGCACTGTTCCTCCAGTCCTTTGCTGCACACAGGCACAGGCTCCGAGCCTGCCCTGCTTTGAGTAGTGTCAGGATTCGCTGAGAGTGCCCAGCCAGGGCTCTCCCAGGCAGACTGGGAGCCTGTGCAGGCTCTCAGCAACTGTGTTGCTGAGCTTGGAAGAACCTGTGCACATGTGTGTTTGGCCGGCCCGAGACGGCTGGCCAAACACACATGTGCTCTGAGGTGAGTGCACTGTGCACTCCCTTCTGCTCGTCACTCCCAATGCCCTGCCCCTTTCACAAGGAAAGGATAATAAACACAGTTTATTATCCTTTCCTTGTGAAAGGATTTGCAGCGGTTACTAATGGCCGGGGGGGGGGTCGAGGCATAGCGGAGGAGCCGCCACTGGCCTCTCCTTTGAAATTTGAAAACCCTGGAAAAATAACTATACTGTTTGTGCTCAAAACATATACTCAAATTTAGTAGTTCTTAACCGTTTGACTTCTGTAGACCCCCCACTTAATCATTATTCTAATCAGGGGATCCACTGAATCATTATAGGAATCTGGGTACCCTCACTGAGTCATTACTGGAATTCAGGGTTCCTGGCTTAAGCAATTTGGATTATATGACCCCCAAAACAATGCCCAAAAATATAGAAACAAGCATTCATCAAACCAATACACCAATGATAACATCGTTTATTTAATTCACAAATATAAAAACAAAATCTACATTTTAATTTTAATGGGAAGGTTAGGGATTTTCTAAACAGAGGTCACACATAACCCATATTATCTTCTGTTTAATTCATTTGCACTGCTCCCACGAATCAATCTGAGGCCTCCAGCTACAAATTCCTTCACATTTACTTAACATTTGCAGTGTTCAATTTTACATATTTTTTTCTTTTTTACATACACATTATTTTTCTGTTATTATAGTTTAATTTTCCAAGCAGTTACAGACCCCTTGACTATGCTTCACGAAATCCCAAGGCTGCCTGGACCATAGGTTGAGAACCACTGCTGTAATTCCTTTCAAGGAAAATATGGTTGCTTCAGAAAAATCTCACATCATTGTTTTGTGCCGTTATTCATCGGGGGGACAGAAGAGTGTAACTATAGAATGTCATGTGTTACACTGTGTTTAAGGTCCACTGTTGGTAATGTGGAAGCACAGGTCACCTCAAGTTACCCCCATCCCAGCGCCATGCTCCCAGGAGTGGATGATACCAAGCGGAAGCACCTTGTCCCCTCTTAGCTACTAACAAGCTGCAGCAGACACATTCTATTCCCATTTCATTGTCTGATGCCAGTTTGGAAATGGAATGCCTTTCTTCCTCGAGCTGGTGCCAGGCAGCTGTAAGGCACCATCTTCCAAATGCCACTGTCTCGTGTTGGACTGCACTGGAAGAGGTGTTTGTACAATTGAGTCCAAAATATCGTGTGGACAAAATGTTGTGTCAAGAATATTGCGGACAAGAATATTGTGAAGGTACGTTTCTATGGGAACACAGAGTTTTACTATACTTAACTCCACATATATGTACCATGACGATATATATCATCTAGGTACGCAGATGTGGAGTTAAGAGTAGTAAATCTATACTTACATTCTTGCGCTTTCTTTCTCAATATTTTGATCCTTGATATTTCTAACACGATACTCTGTCCACATGATGTTTCTGTCCTTGATATTCTGTCAGTGATCCCTGGGAGAACCCCGCTTCCCCAAACTGATGCTAAGCTGCAGCAGAGATGCTCTTTTCCTCTGGGACAATGCCAGGCCACAGTAGCACACCCTGTTACAATTCTATTGTCTAATATTACCAGGGTCTTATGTCTCAGTGCACAGTGAACTAAGGCATCAACTCCCGAAACTTCTGTTTGACCTTATGGCCACAGGTTCAAATCCCTGTGGGTCAGTTCAGCATCTCATCTTTCTGATGTAGATAAAATGGGTTCTATTCAGTTTGGTATCAATTAACACCTATAATGCAGCACCAAGGTTCTTAGGGACCAGAGATACGTAGCTTTATGGCTTGTGATTTCGTAACAGCTATTTTTGCGATTCGCTATTAGTAAATCACACACAGCTATGTTCAACAGTGCGTTTTACACTATTTGTAATTTCCAATGGGTCACAATTTACCTACCTCATTGAGGGCCAGATGTAGCAAAGGTTTTTACCCATTCTGTGTCTATGGGAAAAAGTGTTCGTACATATGGCCCTAATATTCATGAGGTATGTTGCAATTTGAGACCCATCAGGAAGTGCTAAAAGCACAGGGATGGTGGCCTGCTGGGGACAGCAGACCACCATGTCTGTGTTTGCTTTAAAATGAAGCAACTTTTTTTTTTAATGTAGCCCGTTTTCCTTGTAGGAAAATGGGATGTGTTTAAAAAAAAAAAAAGTGAAAAGTTTTCTTTTCACGTTTTAGGAGTAGGCAGTGGTCTGTGGGACCACCGCCTGCTCTTAAAAAACGTTTGCAGCATTTGAAAATGGGTTACCACCAACTTAAAGTTGGTGGTAAACTACAAATGTTTTGCAACAGTATTTTGGTCGCAAAACATTCTTACATCCCTCTGCGAGTCGCTATTAGGAAGTGCCCCCGTAACACTTCCCTTCCTAATACCAAATCATTAATAATAGGCTTCCCAATCACATAATGGGATCTGTACATACAAAAATTGCTTTTTTGAAGATGCAAATGGACCAGTTCTGCAAATCGGGCTGTTTGCGAGCAGAAAAAGCTACGTACATCTGGCCCTTTGTGAACTTGCCCACATTAAATATGGATATCACTTCTCAATAGGCTTTCTAAATGAATGTGCTACGTTAATCCAAACCACATTGACACATCCTATTCAATTGTGATTGTCTGTATGTCAGGCTGCAGTAGGAGTAGCCTGCTCCCCCAGACTGATGCCCGACTGCAGCGGAGATGCCATTCTTTGCTGGGCCCATGCCAGGCTGCAGTGATGCACCTTGCTTCATGGCTCCTGTGTGAATACAGAGCCTCCAACATGCTGACCTGCACTTCCTCTCTTCCTGGAATGGGAGGCAGCCTCTCCCCTGCCGACTGCTCATCCCACACCACAGAACAGGCCGCTTTCCTCTTTTTGTCCGTTTTCTTCTGCACAGCAGAGGACGGGGCGTGGGAGTGAGGAGGTTATGGCGGCAGATGAGTCCAGCCTATGAAGCATGTGTTGGTTTAGGGGCTCTCATCGGGATTTGCTTTCTGTGCAGGCATTAATAGAGCCTCTGGTGAAGGTTATTAGACGTTAAGTTTATTAGATGTTCAGCATCCCCAGCTGACTCAAGCAAATTGTATTTGAGTCTTTCAACGAGGCTTATTGATTAAATGATTAAGCTTTTACAACATGCGCTTTGCAGTTATATGCATTTCTCCTCGATTCCGTGATCGCGTTTGCTGTCTTACATGGTCAGCGCTTCCCAGGTCACTTTCTGCTCTAATACCCCAAGAAGGAGATTTACAGATTTCTGGAAGCGTTTCGGATGCTGCGTTTCTTAAAGACGGCTTTGAAAACTATCACCCTCATTCCTAAACTAAATTAAATTCATGAATACTCTTGGTGAAGTCGTCAGTTCGAGTGACAGGGCTTTACACTCAGTGACCACAAATGTGATAGTACTAGACGTATGAAAAGAATCACTTTAGTGGACTTAAGTTGTCAACCGAAAACTGTGGAAATCTGCTGAGAAGCATGGTGTAATGTCCTGAACAGGCTAAACATATTTAGTAAATAGCATGTGCTCTTTGCATATAAATAATAGATAACCTGAGCCCAGTGTCACCTAGCTGTGTGACTTATGCCTATACAACATTGCTACCAGCTATGCCCTTTCTTTTACAATTACATATAAACTAAATCATCTACACTGCCCATTACACCCACCACTATCCCTGTTCGCTCCTCTTGCCCCACCCTGCGTACTGTACTTTGTTCTTGCTGCGTGTTAGGAAATCCAGACTCACGCCCTCCTGACAGTATTTGTAAAGCTACACCCGGGGCGCCAGCGAGAGGACACCTGAACAGAGAAACATCGGCCTCCGTGTGACTATAAGGGAACTGAGGCTTCTCAAGGGAGGGCGAGTTTGCTAAGCAGGTGGCTATTGAAGGCTCACATGGGACGTGCCTGAAGTTAATACACACTGGGCTTTTCAACTGTGCCCTCCGCTGAATCGGCAGCCGTGCAGTGATGATCGCATTGGAGGGGTGAGGTCGGTCCGCACAGGGGTGTCTGTCAAAGCCTTGGCCTCTGCCTTGTGTCAATGCCAGAATGACCTCAACACTAGAGCGGTAAATACGCTGATAAATAGACTTTTATAATGGATACCTGCATTCCATACCCGATCAGCCACGCACAAACCACAACAAAGTATTCCCCCAGATTCTTAACCATCCTGGGGGCATAGGGCTGGGAAACAGGGTAGGCAGCTAGATTAGCGTCCATCCATTCTTGAGTGGCCGCGCGGCATGTGGTGCTTGTCGTGAGTCCGGTTCAGAGGCCTTGCTTCAGCTGTTGTCAACATGTGTCTAAAAGGACATGCCAAAGGATCTTACCTGGCAGAGATGTGAATTAAATGATAATGGGAAGAAACGTCCCTGGTGGAGTTCCACCAGTGGTTCTAGCAAGGAGGTGGTGAGACACCGATCTGCTCAAAAGGATCTTATCAAGCCATGTCTTGTACCTAGTATATTAAGTGCCTTGAGGCCGTAGAGAAAACTGGTACGATGGAGGAGCCCAATGCCATTGACAGATTTAATAACATTAGGTTGCCCCAGTCTCCTTGGTAACAGCACACATCAAATCGTCAAGCACTGTGATCAGAACCGTTGCAGTACCACAGCCAGATCCTAAACCAAGATGCTGTGGATCCAACAGACTTTGTGGTTTTATGTACTGAGCCGATCTTACTCCTGCCATTACCAAAGGCTTGGCTGGCTAGGGCAGATTTGAGACCGGTCAATATTTGCCCAAATCCTCAGGGCCTTTAGTTAAATTTTTTTAAAGGGTATGTTTCTGGCCCCTGCCATTGATGAGTCAGTCTGAGCAGGGGCTCCTAATGGCTTGATACCTAAAACATTACCCTTGCTGCCTCTGATCTCAAGGGTCGTGAACAGGTCAGCTACAATGCGAACTTTACACATAAACACAACTGGTACAGTACAGGAAACAGCAGCGCAAGCTTCTCTCACACAGGGAATACGTGCTCCGCAGATTAACTAGCACACAAACGTTGTAGAAAAGGCAACAACGCTTTAGACATTGACAGCAGCCGAGCAAGCTTCCCATAAGCCAGAAGTCGTCATACTATGGGGTGCGCCTCTGTGAGGGGGAGGATCTAAATTGATCTTAGTCTGGTGTACCAGGCTCTGGCCAAGAGGAGCATTTATTAAACCCCTTGGGAACTAAGACAAAAATCATGCTGAAAACAGTCCCATTTTATTGGTGAACGGAAATAGAGTGACCCTGAGCCTTTCTTTAAGGAAACCTATAAAGTCCCTCACACTGGAATACTTTTACACTTTTAGGTAAAGAAGACATCCAATACCAGTCTAGCAAACAGGTATTTGGTTTCATATTGAAAATCGATAACAGAACAGAACTGCAATGTTTGGATTGGTAAATATGTATGGAGAAGACAATTTTATAGACTTATTGTGACAAAACAGGTTTGTCATTCTGGGATGCCAGATTTTATTTTAAAGTTTGAAGGCCATTGCCTTAAGCAGACAGAACACATGCAGCACATCCAGCTGCCATGTGTGCTTCTCTCACACAAGCAGTGCGGGTGCCGCACAGGGAGCAGCAGGGCGGGGTGTCTCAATAAACTAACAGAACACACAACTGCCTTCTCTCACACAAGCAGCGTGGGTGCAGCACTTGGAGCAGCCGGGAAGGGTGTCTCAATAAACAAACAGCACACACAGCTGCCTTCTGACACAAAAGCAGTGCGGGTGCCGCACAGGGAGAAGCAGGGCAGACTGTCTCAATAAACTAACAGCACATCCACCAACCATATGTGCTTCTCTCACACGAGCAGTGCGGGTGCAGCTCAGGGAGCAGCCGGGCAGGGTGTCTCAATAAACAAGCAGCACACACAGCTGCCTTCTCTCACACAAGCAGTGCAGGAGCAGCACAGACAGCCACAGGGCATGCTATCTTAAACTGACAGCACACACAGCTGCCTTCTGACACACAAGGAGTGCAGGTGCGGCACAGACAGCAGCAGTTACAACTGCCTAGAAGGCAGAGAGTAGAAACAGCCTCCACAGGAGTAATGGAGGCTTTTGTCACTCACAGCACTACTGTAGCAGGCACAGCAGCAATGCACACTTCTCATCCAGCAGCAGAAGCAGGTCTTTCTGACACGCACTTCTAGGCGCCAGCGACGGACGGCAGGGGTGCACGCCTGCCTGCACAGATGGCAGGAACAGCACAGGCAGCAACCAGGCCCACAATAGACAGGACGCCTAGCATCACTGCCCGCGTCGCACAGGCACAGAAAAGGGAAACGTCCCGCACATGCACTGCGGGATGTAGCATAGGTACCAACAGTGGAGACCTCGGCCTCGATGTCGGACACAGTCCCCAGCAGTACGAGATTCCCGGACACACAGAACAAGCACCGGCAAGACCAGCAAGACAACCCTTGCACACCTGATGAAGCAGAAAATGAAGGTTTTGATTTATTAACGCTTAAACGTAGTGCCGAAATAATCATGTGTGACTTTAACCGAATTAATAAAGATTGTACGGGGACAAAATGTGCCCTCAGAGTAGTTTGCCAACATTTATACGCATGCTTTATATAACGTGGTGTATTAGAATTGCACTAATCCGACATAATCATAAACGTGTGCTACGATTTGCTTGTTTGAAATGTTTTAGCTTAGCATTACTTTAGCGGAGGCTTTGGCCTAGTTGCCTGGTCTCACGGTTTAGATGCTCGTATTTTTCCACTGTGCTAATAAACGTGTATTTTTGCTTGAAGCTGTACTTTTCCACAGAAAGTGTTCACATGCTTATCTTAAAGTTAGTGCCAGCCTGGCATATTTTCTCTTTAATTCAAGGTCGACTTGCAGGTGCGGACAATGGAGGCTTTGAAAGTGAGCTAATTGGTAGACAATGTTGCAACTTGCGTACCCATCTCCAAGGATAATGTATGCTTAAGTAAAAGCTTGAGAACTGTCGTTTTTGATTGGTCAATTTGAAGCTAACCTATGAACCCTCCAATGGAGACCCTACTGGATTCGAACTGTTGTCTATAAAAACCAGGTGCACGAGAAGAAGGTAGCCATTACGCGCTATGATTGCCATTGCGCTATTATCTCTCTCTCATCGGACATCCCGCCATTTTGACTTCGTAGCTATTATGGCCCACTTTGCTGCGACGCCATTTTGAAAGAGACTTTGATGCTTTCTCTAATCGAGAGAAAGAGACTTTGATGATTCTTGCCCTAGAGACTTTAACTTTGATCCCTTTGCATGAAGTAGTAGTAGTTTTACTTTGCCGCCGTGAGGCAATTGCCCCGTCCACCCCTGCCCCTTTGTCCCGTCCTATGATGACCGAAGAACGATACCTGTGAGACGAAGACTTCCTTGTATGCTGATCGTAATTGGTAAATATGAAAGGAAATTGTAAAATTGCATTGTGTTTCTTTTAGGTAACCAACTGCTGATTTTGACAAGGTCCCTAGCTAGGAGTTTTCCAAATTAATGTTGCTAAATTGTTTTCGCATGAAGTCCCACATGCAGATGCTAATTTGAGGTTAGACGAGGATTCCATATGTCACACGATGCAATTTGAGATCTTGTTATGCTGACTAAATGTATGCCATTAGTTCATTACAGATTATCGTATTAGTGATTTGCATTGCTATTATCGAATGCCTTGTGATTCAAATGCTACATAGATTACACTTGTTTCGCCGCTATGGACAGCTATTAATGTTCATATATGTTTATCATTTGGTGTTGAGACACATTTATATCGTGCTAGCTTTGTTAATATAGGGAAATAAAATTCACTAACTTTGAATAAACTGGTGTGGTCATTCCTGACTGAAAGGTCAGGGTTCATCGAAATGTATTCTGGATTAATTGTTAAGTGTTATGTTGATCAAGGTATTGCTTATGTTCGTTATTGATTATTGATTTTAATGAAATTGATTGATTAAGAGTACAAAGAGTTCCCACTAAGTCAAAAGATTCATCGGCCTAAAGAGCGTCCGAACACAGGTAAATTATTACTACGGACCGCTCTAGCAGTAGATGGTAGCAGAGGACGGTTGCGTCTTTTGGGACCTTGTACTCTTAAAGTACATGGTGTTGAATTAACGGTTACGCATCTTGAGACCCCATTCGAGAAGTTGAATTAGATTTTTTTTGGATAAAACGGATTGACAAGATGATGATGGGCTAGGTCCACCGCGACTTTCCCGGGATCTCGGAGCTTGCGAATGGAGAGAACGGAGGTGTGGAATCGGCGCTGGCGGTACTAGTGATGGTATGAGTGAAGCTAGGGTTTTGCGCTTGCACAGCTTTTTGCCGCAGGGTGTGTGAAAAGGTTGCGAGGATTTTTCTTTTTAAGGATAGCGGAGGTGCGACTCCGAGTGTAGAAGTAGAGAAGTCGTCGAACTTCATAGAGATAGCGGAGGTGCGACTCCGAGTGTGAGAGTAGGGAAGTCGTCGAACTTCATGTGCGTGTGGCGCTTTGTGCATAAAAAGGTCCACGTGGTTGTTGTTGTTGAGACGGGCCCTGCGAGGTCAAGAGACTCCGGAGTATGTTGATCCATGTTGTGGTCTGGGCGTTTAGTAGGTTGATCGGGCGTGGTCAACAAGTCGGTACGTGTGTTAGGGAGTGAAAGGAACTTCGACTTCGGGCTTTGACAAGATTCTAAGTGCACTAGAACAGATCATTGACAAGTTGAGAGTAGATCTGCGGGTCAGATTTGCTTGCGAATGTGGGGACTGAGAAAGACGGAATAGCGGCCGAGGCTAGTGAAAGGTCCCGAGGCTAGTGAAAGGTCCCTAAGGTCCTGAAGCGATTGTGTTACCCTTCCTATAGTAAATCGACAGATCTGTTTTATTTTTTGGTAGCTCGCAATATATGCAAGAAGTTGTTACGAGAGGAGGTGAGTGAAGGAAGACTAGCCGCGAGGCTTTGTCAGCCGCAGTGTGTGTGAGTGTGACGTCACTAAGAGCCGCGCTGGGATAGGTTGGTTGCAGAGAAGGGTCGCGCACGGATTGGACGCAGTCCGTGGGACTCGATTGGAAGGGGAAAGGCAGGTGAAGAGTATTCCGGGAATTAAAGTCACCTATTGATTACAATTTTTGTGGAATTAAAGTCACCTATTGATTATAAACTTGGTCAAATAAAAGACGAGAAAAATGAAATTCTTTAAAGCATTTAGGAGTGCGATGAAGGGGGAGTCTTACATCAAAGCGAGCGTAGGAGAGGAGACGCCGCCTGAAGGTACACCAGCTTACATTGTAATGGAAGAGAAGGGGGTAGCTCCGTGCCTTTGGCTAAAGCAATGGCACAAGTTGACAGAGAAACATGGGAGCGTAGCGTTCCCGATACATGGGACATTCAATATAAGGATTCTAGAGAATTTGAGATTCACGATGTATGACATGAAGGTGCCTCCAAGGCCAGCACAGTTTGAGGCTCTAGCGATTTGGGAATTAATGGCTAGACAGCAACAGAAAAATAAGTTTGAAACAAGGATGAGAAAGGTAGAAAAGACACTAGCGGATGCTAGGTGGGATAATGCACAGAAGGTGTGGAGATCAGATGTATTACAGGGGATAAAATTGTTTCCAGCAATTATTAAGGAAGGACAGGAGACAGGGAAGAAAGCTACCTGTAAGACAGACAGGAAGTGTTCCAAGGATAGAGAGGACGAGGAAAAGTTGAGAAGAGAAGAGGAGTTAGAGGATGAGGAGTTGATAATGCAATTGCTGAACGACCGTCCACCGCCTTATGCAGAGAATGGACAAGGTCCAAGTACCAGTTCTGCCCCTCCGGCATCGGTACAGAACAGTGAAACCCAGAGTTCAGGAGCGTCATCGGGATCTAAGGACCCGAGTCTGCTGTTCACCCCGCAGATACCGCAGGTCAGGAGAATATATCCAGATGTGCCCGTGTTGAAACCAGCAGAAAATGATCAGCCGCAGATGCCAGGGTACTACAACAGTGATAACAGTGCAGGAATGATTCTAGATCCAACCGTAAGGGGAGTACAGAATGGTTACAACCCAACAATGGCACAAGCTGAATCAACTCAGTTTTTGATGCCTCAGAAGCAGATGCAGGGAGGAAACGCACATGCTCAAATGACGGGGAGCCAGATGGGCATGCCGGCAATGATGACCCATGGTGTAGGAATGAACATGCCTCAGAACATGGGAAATGGACAGAACCCAGACGCGATATCACTACCCATTACTGTAGGTCCACTGGTACCTCTGTATAGTCAGCCTAACCTGGGTCTGAGCAGTCAGGGATCAATGCTGCAGAATGGGACCGAAAGGAGGTGCATAGAAAACACCCCAGGGATAACTCCGATGGCGGCTCAGCCAACTGGGTCTGGGTCCTTGATGGAGTTTAGTCCCATATGTGCTCAGTCGACACTGGTGAGGTCGAGCCCCCCACTGATAATACCCCTAACATCGAACACTGAAAAGTTGCCTCAACCATCGATGGCAGTCGATGTGAACGCTACACTGATGGGGGTGAATGCGCAACAGCTGACACAGTGGTTCAACAGTCTGAATTCCACACAAAATTCAGCTAGTGGGAAAGGAGAAGACTATATGAATAGGGTCAGGTTGAACATGGAAGCACAAGAATTGGTGGAAGGGACTATGGGTGTGAACAGGTTAGAGTCCTACACGGAAGAAGAGCTGAGGCATCTATGTCCCAGGATTACGAAGGAAGTGAACAAGGTTCATAAGAGTCTGCAAGAAGCAGCTGACAGAAACGGGGTTGACATAGACAAGATGAAACACTTAAGCAGAAGCTACAGGTTAGATTTTGGGACCACAGATTTTGAACACATGAGGTCAGCAGGCATGAAGACACACCTTAGAGAATTGCTACAGAGTGCACAAGTGTGGAGGTGCTTAGACAAGTGGGAAAGCAGATGGGTAAAGAGGAAGGAAAAGAGGAGGGACAGTGCTACAGAGCACAATGAGAAAAGACCGCAGAATAGTGATACAGTAACAATGTTACCAATGAGGGAGACAGCAGGGGGAAAATTAGTACATGTACCATGGCACAGAAGCGACATTCAGTCTTTTACGGACGATTTTCCCAAACTGAGAGAGAAACCAATTGAATGGTACCAACAGACTGATAGGTTTGTGAAGCTTGCAAAGTGTCTCTGGGAAGACCTGAATACTCTCTTTGAGATTGTGGTTCCGGCAGATTTGTGGGAGGATTGCAAAGGTGCACCATCACCTATGGTGATGAGCTTGTACTATAAGGTGATTGAGCATTTGAAGACTAAGGTACCCGCGAAGAATGTGGATTGGCAGAAGATTGATCGAACTGCCCAAGAGGCCAAAGAATCGATTCATAGTTACTATGAGAGGTTGTTGAAGGCGTTCAAGAATTACAGTGGCACGGAAACAATTGAGGCGAAGGACATGCTCCATTTTGTGTTCAGATTTGTGGAAGGGCTGAGACCAGAAATAAGTCAAATGATAAAGTCACATTTGATTTGTTGGCAGTCTAAACCGATTGACGAAGTCTTGACTTATGCGAAATACTGTAGCGACGAAATTGAAGTGAAACAGAAAAGGCTGAAAGAGAAGGTGATGATGATGCAGCTTAAGGCAGCTCAGACAGGTTTGCAAGGTCTGCAAGGTTTGCAAGGGATGCAAGGGTTCCAACAGCAGGTACCGCAACCGCAGCTGCAGTTGCAGGGAAACATGGCGTTTCAGCCACAGGCCAGAGGCAGAGGAGGTTTTGTGAATAATGGTCCGGATTTGAACACTGTTGTGACGGGTGTGCAGGCAATGAAGAAGGTGATGCCGTGTCACGTGTGCGGAATTGTAGGTCATTGGAAACGCGAGTGCCCGATGGTGGTGCAGGAAGGTGCAGGTGCAGGTGCAGGTGTTGGTCAGCAAAACAATGATGTCAATGCATTTCAGACAATGAGGGGACCGAAAATGAGAGGTCCAAGCCCAAATTTTCCGACCGTAAATCAATTGCAGGGATTACAACCTATGCAGCCGCAGCAGATGCAGATGCCTCGTATACAGATGACGCAAATGCAGCCAATGCAACAGCAGTTACCTATGGTACCTAATCAGCAAATGCAAATACCCTTGGCACCAATGAGTCAGCAGCAAGTGATGGTTCCTCCACAGGTCTCGGGTCAGGTAATGAGCACAAATGGCACCGTACAACAGTTCCCATTACACAGTGAGAGTGGAATAAACAACGTATGGGAGAGTGAAAGTTCAGGAGAAGAAGGAGATTGTGTGCTTGCGGCATCCTTGGAAGTTGATCAAAGGGGTCCGTACGTAGAGGGAAGAGTAATGGGTCATCGTGTCTCATTCTTGGTTGACACGGGAGCCACACGTTCAACAGTTAAGAGCAGTGAAGTACCAAATTTGCCACTCTCAGGGAGGACAGTTCAAGTGGTGGGAGTAGCAAACAGACATCTGACGAACCCAATTACAGATCCGGTACCAGTCAGCATCGGTAACTATCAAGGGGTACATCAATTTGTGGTATGTGACTCAAGCCCGATAGCACTGTTAGGGAGAGACCTATTGTGCAAATTGGGTTGTTCGATCATGTGTTCGAACGAAGGAATAACAATCCAGACGAGTAGTGACGGGGAAGAAGAGGACAGTGTAGAGGGAGATGAGATGGAAACTGTCGATGAAGAGTATCCTCTGATTTGTCTTTTCCCGATGATAAGTGAAGAAGACATCCCAGCCGAATTACGGGAGACAGTCGGAAAGGAAGTGTGGGACATGACAGGGAAAGAGGTGGGATTGATGAAAGGAGTGGAACCAGTGAAAGTGACTGTGAAGCCCAATGCAATCTTTCCCCAGACCCCACAGTACCACATGCCACAAGATACCCTCATGAAAGTTGCTCAACTTATTGACGAATTTGTAAAGCAGGGGGTACTGAAAGAAGTGTTAAGCAGTCCATGTAATTCACCAATAATGGGACTAATAAAGCCGAGTGGAAAGGTCCGACTCGTGCAGGATTTGAGGAAAATAAATGACATCATAGTCAAGTGCTGCCCTGTCGTACCGAATCCAGCTGTGATAATGTTTCAAATCCCTTGCGATGCCGAATGGTTCTCAGTCATCGATTTGTCACAAGCATTCTTTTCTGTGCCTCTTCATGAGGACAGCCAATTCCTCTTTTGTTTCAAATTCCTAGACAGAGTGTACAGTTGGTGTCGAATTCCTCAAGGGTTTTCTGAGTCACCGTCAATATTCAATCAGATTCTAAAGAAAGACCTGGAAGCATTAGAATTGCCATTCGAGTCAACCCTAGTACAGTACATTGATGACCTACTGGTTGCATCAAAGACAGAAAGTGGCTGCACAGCCGATACCATTGCTCTGTTGAATCATTTGGGAAGGAATGGACATAAGGTGTCTCCTTCCAAATTGCAGTTCTGTCAGAAGAAAGTGAAATACTTGGGTCACCAGATAGAGAAGGGGTCAAGGAAAATAATGAAGGAAAGAATAACGAGTGTACTTCAAATGAGTCCACCAAAGACGAGAAGGGAAGTGAGAAAATTTTTGGGAATGGTGGGATACTGTCGCCAGTGGATTCCCAACTTCTCGACTCTAGCAAAGCCTCTACTGAAATTGACCCAGAAGGATGCCTTGGATGAAATTGAGCTGAAAGGAGATGAGATGGATGCTTTTGTTGAACTGAAAGAATGCATGTGTAGGGCTCCAGCTTTAGGTATGCCTGATTACACGAAGCCTTTCACATTGTTTTGTCATGAACGTGATGCATGTTCTCTGTCTGTCCTGACTCAAGCCCATGGTGGCGTAAACAGACCAGTAGCGTATTTTTCAGCTACTTTGGATCCGGTTGCAGCAGCACTCCCAGGGTGTTTGCGAGCCGTAGCAGCAGTTAGTATCAGCCTCACTCAGAGTGAAGGAATAGTGATGGGACATCCAGTAACAGTCATGGTCCCTCACTCAGTTGAGATACTTTTGACCCGCTCCCGAACGCAACACATGACTGGAGCAAGACTCACAAGGTATGAAACGATAATTCTGGGCTCACCGAATGTGCAGCTGAAAAGGTGCACTACGTTGAATCCAGCAACCTTGCTTCCTGGAGAAAATGCCGAAATTGAGAACGCTGAAGACGTCGAGCATGACTGCCTTCAGGTGACTGAATTTTGCACAAAACCTCGACCGGACATCAAGGATACTAAGCTTGATGAAAATGACCAAATTCTTTTTGTTGATGGTTCCTGTCTAAGAGATGGGATGGGGATTTTGAAAGCAGGATATGCTGTATGCACTGTAACAGGGGTCTTGGAAGCGGGATGGCTTCAAGGAGTCTATTCTGCACAAGTAGCAGAACTTGTAGCCCTTACCAGAGCATGTCAACTGTCTGCATTGATGAAAGTCACCATTTACACGGATAGTCAATACAGGTTTGGGATTGTGCATGACTTTGGACAACTATGGTCACAGAGAGGGTTCCTGACTTCTTCAGGATCCCCGGTGAAGAACGGGGAGAGGATAAGGGAATTGTTACACGCCATTCAAGTGCCAGCTGAAGTTGCAGTGGTAAAGTGTAGCGCTCATACGAAAGGACAGGACTATGTTTCTCTGGGAAATGCATATGCGGATCAAGTCGCAAGATTTTGCGCCTTGAACTGTATATTACTTAGGGATGATTGGAATACGATAAATGAGCCGGAACTCGAGCCAGCTGAAGCATTTGCCTTGAAGGTGGTAGATACAATAGATGAACTCAAAGCATTACAAAATAATGTCAGGGAGGATGAAAGAGATTCCTGGATTAAATCACAATGTATAAAGAGACAAGACAAATTATGGGTTTCACATGAGGGAAAATTTGTTTTGCCAAATAGTCTCTTATCACAGCTTGCGCGGTTCTATCATGGGCAGGCTCACCTAGGGAGAGATGCCATGATAAGATTGTTCAAAACTGATTGGTTTAACCCCAGATTTCGTCAAGCTGCAGAAGCAGTTTGCCATCGATGTGTCACTTGCCAGCAGATGAACCCAGGAAAGGGAACGGTTGTGAACGCGAGCCACATTGGTAGGGCAAGCGGGCCTTTTAGTCGAATGCAGATGGATTTCATTGAGATGCCTGTGCATGGAGGTCTGAAATATGTGTTGGTGATTGTGTGCATTTTTAGTCACTGGATTGAGGCATACCCCACACGTAGAAATGACAGCCTTACAGTTGCCAAGCTATTGTTGAGGGAGTTGATACCACGTTTCGGATTCCCGATCTCTTTAGAATCAGATAGGGGAAGTCACTTCAATAACGAGGTGATAAAGTTACTTTGCGAAGCGCTGAACATTGAGCAAAAGCTGCACTGTAGCTATCGCCCTGAAGCCTCAGGACTGGTGGAGCAGATGAATGGTACGCTGAAATCGAGAATGGCAAAAATATGTGCATCGACAAATTTGAAATGGCCTGACGCATTGCCCTTAGTGCTAATGTCAATGAGAAACACTCCTGATAGAAAGACTGGATTGTCTCCGCATGAAATTCTCATGGGCAGGGCTATGAGACTTCCTGCAGTTCCCGCAAACATGCTTTTGAATATTACAGATGATATGGTGTTAGACTACTGCAAAGGACTGGCTGACGTGGTTCGCTCTTTCTCTCACCAGGTGGAAGCGACCACCTTGTCACCGATCCAAGGTCCAGGACACGCACTGAGAGCAGGTGACTGGGTCGTGGTAAAGAAGCACGTGAGAAAATCGTGTCTGGAACCCCGTTGGAAAGGCCCTTTCCAAGTGATCCTGACGACAACTACCGCTGTGAAGTGTGCGGGGGTTCCCAACTGGATTCACGCCAGTCACACAAAGAAGGTGTTGTGTCCCACAGATGAGGAAGTTGAAGCGCTGAAACTACCAGTGCCTGACAAAGCAGTGCTGAGTGCTGAGACAGAACAAAAACGAACTGAAGGCGAGCAGGCAGAAATCGGAGAAAAGGAGATATTCTCTGACGACGAAGACACCAACTCGCTTGGGGGAGACCAAGGAGAAAGTTCAGACAGCGACGAAGCAGCTGAAGGTGACAAACAACCTGAAGCAGCTGAGGGTAGCAAAAAGCCTGAAGCAGCTGAAGGTGACAAGGAGCCTGAAGCAGCTGAAAGTGATAAAGAGCCTGAAGAAAGTAACGGTGACGAAGGGCTCGAAAAAGGTGAAAAAGCAGGAGAGCCTGATCAGAGGAGGGCTTTCCCAGAAGCAGACGATACAGAAAAAGAAAAGGAGAACGTGATTGATTCCCCAGAAGGAGGGAACGAGGCAGAACAGAACGAAAAGGTTCAAGCTTCCACAGAAAAGACAGCAGGTCCATCAAATGGACACGGTGCAAAGAGAAGACTAAGGCCCTCATTCTGACCTTGGCGGTCTTTTCGCAAGACCGCCGAGTTACCGCCGCGGTGAAGACCGCCGACCGCGGCGGTATGCCGCTGTGCGCATTCTGACCGCTGGGAGCGTTCCGCCGGAAAACCGCCAGCAGCCACACTGGCGGTCGGCGGGAAAGTGGAGACTGGTCAACCTCCACCGCCACGCCAGCAGAACACCGCCCACAGAATTACGACCCACATTTCTGTGTGGCGGTCTTCTGTTGGCGGTCTTCTGTTGGCGGTCACCTCCCCATGGCTCCCGGAGGACCAACGCACAAGGTAAGTTGACCGTCCGTGAGGGGAGGGGGTGGGGGGGTGTTGTGTGATGTGGGCGTGCATGGGGGTGTGCGTGTGAGTGTGTAGAGGGGGTGTGTGAGTGCGTGTATGCGGGCGGGGGTGCTGCTGTGTCTATGGGTAATGTGTGCTGTTCGGCAGGTGCGCATGTCTGCATGTATGTGTGCGGGTATGTGTCCCCGTTGTGTATGTGTGTGTAGGGGGTGTGTATATGTGCATGTTGGGGGTGTGTGCATGTCGGGGTGCATGTATGTGCATGTCGGGGTGGGGGTGGGGAGGGGGTTCGTACCACCTCTGGGGGGTGGCAGGGGGGTGGAGGGTGTGGGGGGAGGACTCGGGTGGGTAGTGGGGGGTGGGGGAGACCCCTATCAGTGCCAGGGAAGGAATTCCCTGGCCCCGATAGTGCTTACCGCCATGGTTCGCACGGCGGTTCCCGCCCGCAAGAAACCGCGGCGGTAGGCAGGGTCATAATACCCTTGGCGGTCTTGGGACGACCGCCGGGCCGGAGTGCGCAAACTCCAGCCCCGCGGTCATGACCGCCGTGGCGGTCGGAGTGGAGAAGTGGCGGTCGGTCGCGGCGGGGACCGCCGCGGTCAGAATGCCATTTTTAATACCGCCGGTCTGTTCGCGGTCCGACCGCCGTCTCTCCGCCGACCGCCAGGGTCAGAATGAGGGCCTAAGTATCTCACCAATAAAAGAAAGGGGTAAAGAAAGTTTGGGCGACGGAGGAAGGCCAAAAGTGAAAGAGAAAAGAAAGGAAGTGACTGTCGTGGAACAATCGTCAAGTGAGGAAAAAGACTTGACAAAAGAGGAAAGTACCAGCGAAGCAGAGTCGAAAAGAGAAGCAAAATTGAAAAGGAAAAGGATACCAAACAGGAGATATTCTGGTCCTGAATGGGCATATGCAGTCAATGATGATTGGACTGACAAGTTTGTATCTTTAAGCATCGAGAACGAAGAAGAAGAAGAGATACCAATAGAAAAGAAAAGTTTCATAGACTCTGTCGATTGAAAGAGTAGTAAATGATATTGCTTGCTACAATCTAACGTGAAAGAAACAACCAGCTGAGACATTGTTAAACCGGACGAGACTTGCTAAACTGATAAAGACTGAGTTATTGCCGAATTGAGACAAATGCTGCTAACCGATAAGTGACTGGCCTTTTGAAGAAGACGGTGTGAACATTGCGCTTGTTCAGCTCTGTAACTGAATTGCTAAATAGTTTCTTTTATAGGTGCTTCTAGCTCTCTGATTCTATACAGATCATGACTAGGTACGCTACGCAAAATAATAGAAAGAAATATTGTAAATATGTGTGTATAGGCTTGGTAATTACATGTGTAATAATAATAATGGCAATTGTGTTTGGAATGCATGGAAAGGGTGAAAGTGAGAATATCGAGGCTTCTACTTTTGCTCCTGTTACTGTCACTGAACTAACACCATTGAAAAGACTAGCATTGGATGAGAGGCTCTTGCACGATAAGAAAGAGCTTTCGTATAACGTTTTCTATCGCCTGCTAACAGAGTATGTTGAGACTATGGATGCGAAAGATTGTTATGTGTGTACACAGATACCGACATCAGTAAAGGAAGGGGTAACTTATCACCACATGCCTCTTACATATGGGATTACATGTAGTATAGTAATGTCTAGGTTTTATGGTCAAACTAACATACAGTATTTTTACTTGAATTATGATGTTACCTTTGCTTATGTTCCTATAATAGCACAGCTAAGCCAGATTGCTAAAGATTGGGATGCTAAAATAATGAGGGAATTTTTCGAGCCAATGCAACCTTTTGAAACGGCTCATGCTCATAGGGAGAACCTTACTTGCTCAGTCTCTGCTGTAGAAATAAGCTTTTTAGATCGCACAGATGATAGAAGAGCACAAAGGAAGGCGAAATTAGAAAAAGAGCTACATAAGAGGACTTCAGTAGATAACTATGATTTTGCTGCTATAAAGACACAAGGGAAAATAGCTTTAGATGCTTGGCATGTAGGGAAATTTTGTATATATCGAGGAGAATCTTATTATGACAACATTTTTGTAGGAGCGAGTGAATGTAAACATACGTTTATTTTTAAGGCCAAATGGACATTCATGATGAACGGACTTGACCCTGTCATTCCAGGTGTATATTACATTTGTGGGCATAATGCCTATTATCGTCTTCCAAAAGGATGGTGGGGGGAGATGTTATTTGGGTATAGTGTTTCCAAAGGTTTATCAGCTGGATGACGTATCGATGATTCAAAAGACATCTGGATCCCATCGTATCCAGAAAAGAGAGACCGCAGCTGCTGTGGTAGGTGATATATTTGGAGCCATGATTCCTTCATTGGGAGTTGTGTTGAATTCCATCAAGATACGAAAGTTGTCTACTATAGTGGATAACATGTTGACAAAGTTTTCAGGTGCTATAATCCTGATAGATGCTGAACTTGCAGCGGAAAGAGCCATGACTCTTCAAAATAGGCTTGCTTTAGACATTCTTTTAGCAAAGGATGGAGGCGTTTGCAAAATGATTGGTGCCCGACACTGTTGTACCTATATACCCGACAATAGTGTGAAAATTAAAACTATGCTTGCTAATCTAACAAAAGAAAGTGCAGATTTGAAGGAACTGAAAGAACCAGGAGTGTGGGAGAAGGTTGGAAAAGGACTTGCTTCAGTGGGACATTGGATTGGGGGAATTTGGAATGGAATATTATTGAAAATAATAGAAGGAATATTAATAGTAATAATTTGTGTGTTTGGAATTTGGGGAATAAAAAGGGGAATAATAATGATTATGGAAAGAATTAAAAGAAGAAAAGAAGAGAAAATTATGAAAAGAATGGCAGAAGAATACAAAGCGCAAACTAGGGGAACTAAAAGGAAAAGGGAACTGACAGAATTTTAATGGAATAAAATTTGTGGGCATGATTTGTGTGATGACAAGTAGTCATCAGAGGAGGGATTGATGAAGCAGAAAATGAAGGTTTTGATTTATTAACGCTTAAACGTAGTGCCGAAATAATCATGTGTGACTTTAACCGAATTAATAAAGATTGTACGGGGACAAAATGTGCCCTCAGAGTAGTTTGCCAACATTTATACGCGTGCTTTATATAACGTGGTGTATTAGAATTGCACTAATCCGACATAATCATAAACGTGTGCTACGATTTGCTTGTTTGAAATGTTTTAGCTTAGCATTACTTTAGCGGAGGCTTTGGCCTAGTTGCCTGGTCTCACGGTTTAGATGCTCGTATTTTTCCACTGTGCTAATAAACGTGTATTTTTGCTTGAAGCTGTACTTTTCCACAGAAAGTGTTCACATGCTTATCTTAAAGTTAGTGCCAGCCTGGCATATTTTCTCTTTAATTCAAGGTCGACTTGCAGGTGCGGACAATGGAGGCTCTGAAAGTGAGCTAATTGGTAGACAATGTTGCAACTTGCGTACCCATCTCCAAGGATAATGTATGCTTAAGTAAAAGCTTGAGAACTGTCGTTTTTGATTGGTCAATTTGAAGCTAACCTATGAACCCTCCAATGGAGACCCTACTGGATTCGAACTGTTGTCTATAAAAACCAGGTGCACGAGAAGAAGGTAGCCATTACGCGCTATGATTGCCATTGCGCTATTATCTCTCTCTCATCGGACATCCCGCCATTTTGACTTCGTAGCTATTATGGCCCACTTTGCTGCGACGCCATTTTGAAAGAGACTTTGATGCTTTCTCTAATCGAGAGAAAGAGACTTTGATGATTCTTGCCCTAGAGACTTTAACTTTGATCCCTTTGCATGAAGTAGTAGTAGTTTTACCTTGCCGCCGTGAGGCAATTGCCCCGTCCACCCCTGCCCCTTTGTCCCGTCCTATGATGACCGAAGAACGATACCTGTGAGACGAAGACTTCCTTGTATGCTGATCGTAATTGGTAAATATGAAAGGAAATTGTAAAATTGCATTGTGTTTCTTTTAGGTAACCAACTGCTGATTTTGACAAGGTCCCTAGCTAGGAGTTTTCCAAATTAATGTTGCTAAATTGTTTTCGCATGAAGTCCCACATGCAGATGCTAATTTGAGGTTAGACGAGGATTCCATATGTCGCACGATGCAATTTGAGATCTTGTTATGCTGACTAAATGTATGCCATTAGTTCATTACAGATTATCGTATTAGTGATTTGCATTGCTATTATTGAATGCCTTGTGATTCAAATGCTACATAGATTACACTTGTTTCGCCGCTATGGACAGCTATTAATGTTCATATATGTTTATCATTTGGTGTTGAGACACATTTATATCGTGCTAGCTTTGTTAATATAGGGAAATAAAATTCACTAACTTTGAATAAACTGGTGTGGTCATTCCTGACTGAAAGTTCAGGGTTCGTCGAAATGTATTCTGGATTAATTGTTAAGTGTTATGTTGATCAAGGTATTGCTTATGTTCGTTATTGATTATTGATTTTAATGAAATTGATTGATTAAGAGTACAAAGAGTTCCCACTAAGTCAAAAGATTCATCGGCCTAAAGAGCGTCCGAACACAGGTAAATTATTACTACGGACCGCTCTAGCACACCCAACAAGTCAAACAATGTCAACAGCAACTGAAACTTAGCTCAGAGAAATAAGGCGGGCACATGGAATAACACACAAGGGCTGCAGAAGAGCAAGTGTAGCTGACACAGAACACTGCACACAGAGGTGCCAGCTTCCCTCAACACATGAAGAGCGGAGGCTGCGGTGCTGCAAGCTTACTGCACACTGAGGACAGGCACGCAATGGTGTTATGTTGTTATTTAAGTTTAGAATTATTATTAGTCAAGTTGGAAACTATTGTGCTAGCGCGTGGTTGTTGCGTGGCTCCATTCCGATTCGAGGGAGGTAGGAGATCGGAGTTGGTGAGAGACACGCGTGCTGCGAGCACGACAGTTTTGGCAAGCCTTTAATATTTGTATCCTACAAATAAAGCAAGAATTAAAAGTACAAAGTCTCCGACTTTACAGAATTGGCGACGAGCTACTTTGACGAACCTACGCAAGAAAAGGTGTGCGCGATACCGGTAAGATCTTACCCGACATTGGAGTTAGAGCGCACGATCTTACCCTACGCTGGAATTAAAGCGCACAATATCGGTAAGGCTTGCCGAGACATTGGGAAAGTGATTGCGTGTACTTTATTCATGGACTACTTATAAAATTAATACAAGAAAACATATTGTAGAGGCGTTACCGTTACTCCAATCGACCTTCAAGTTGCGCTCTCCATTCCAGCGCCACAGTACAGGATTTGACACGTAATAAGTGCTCTGACGTGTTCACGTCGATTAAAGGAAAGAACCTTGGCAACACCTTTGTTTAAACTGAAGAGTGTTAAAGCAGGAAAACTGAATGTTTTCTCAGAATTAGTGCAGAGGAAAGAGTGTGTCATCGGATACGGAGCAGATAAGCAGGAACAGTTTTAACCTACAATTGACAGATTATTGGAATACTGGTGTTTTGCAGGTTTGGGAACTGAATGGAAGAAAACGTCACTATTGGTGACATTTTTAATACGGTATTGTGAATTCATCACTGAATGAATTCCCTTGTACACAGCTTTGCATAATAATATTTTCAGATGGCCACACAACAATTTTCCCTTCAACCCCCATAAGCATTTTGGCCAGCAGGAGCGAGTCCATGTATGAAATGGACAGAATGGAAATCGTACTTTCTAAATTTTTTGGAGACTATTGACGAAGAAGGAAAAATGAGTTCGGAGAGGAAAAAAAAGATTTTTCTACATTCTGTGGGACCTGAAGGACTAAAAGTATAGGAATCTATGACAAAAATTAGTGGCAGTGGGGACACCAATGTATTTGAGAACGTGTTAAAGGAGTTTGATAATTATTTCGCACCTAAAGTGTGTATAGGCATTCTAAGATACAAATTTTTTCAAAGGAAACAAGAATGTGGTGAGACTGTGGATGAGTATGTAGCTGCGCTCAAAGCATTGGCGAATGATTGTAAATTTGATCATTTGCAAAGTCAGTTAATTAGAGACCAAGTAGTAATGCATACCCGTGATCCAGCAATTCAGGAAAGATTGTGGATAAATGGAGATGCTAAATTGGATGATATTTTAGCTATAGTTAGGAAAGCTGAGTTATCAAGTCGTAGTGCGAAAGCAGTTAAAACAGATTATAATGATATTAAGGAAGATACAGTCAACAAAATAAAGTATAAGGGGATAGGCAGCACAAAGAATGAAAGTGAGAAGAACCAACAAGCATTTAAGTATGATGGTCAAAGGTGTTATCGTTGTGATAGCACTTCACATTTAGCTTCTCACAAATATTGTCCTGCGTTGAAGCAGAAGTGTGCGGCGTGTGGAGTTATAGGGCATTTTGCTAGGGTGTGTAAAAAGAAAAAGAGGAATAATAATGTGAAGTATGTGGCTAGAGTAAGTGATAATTCAAGCGAAGATGAGAGTAAAGTCAATAGAATTAGGCAAGACAGCAAAAGTATAAGTAAAGATCAAATGTTTGTATTTAATGTTCAGGAAGAGTCTATTGGTAATAAGAAGAAACCAGTATGCTTAATGCGCATAGCAGGGGTTGAGATTCAAGTTTATGTTGACTCAGGTTCTCCTTTTACTATCATTAATGAGGGAGTGTGGAAGTCAACATTTGTGGGAAAACTAGGTGGTAATTTACAAAAACCTGATATTAGCCAAGAAGGATTTTCTGGAGAGAAGATAGATTTGTTGGGTTTCAGAGAACTTACATTTGTTTTTAAAAACAGGAAATCTGTGGGGAAGCTATACGTAGCAAGGAAGGGACCTTCAGTCCTAGGTTGGAAGGATCAGGGAGACTTGCACATTACCCTTGATCCGAATAGTCCTGAACCAGTTATGATAGTGGATGAGGAAGAATGCATTGCAAATGAAATGTTTTAAAAAACTCCCTAACGTTTTTAGTGGGAAAATTGGTGTTTTGGAAGGTTTTGAACACAGTATTGTACTTAAAACTAATGCCAGTCCAAAGATACACAAAGTAAGGAACATTCCCATTCTAATCAGGAGTGAAGTGGAGAAAGAATTACATAAATTAATGGAAGCCGATATCATTGAACCAATTGAGTCTTCTGAGTGGATTTCTCCTGTAGTAGTAGCTAAACGCGCAAATGGACAGATTTGTTTATGCATAGATTTATGCCACCTGAATAAAAATATTGTAGTGGATACATTTCCTCTACCAAGAATTTCAGAGATGTTAACATTAATTAAGGGAGCGAAATGGTTTTCCACCATAGATTTGTCTGCAGCATACCACCAGATCAAATTGAGTGAACTAAGTAAGAAGTACGCTGCGTTTATTACTCCAGTGGGGTGTTTCCAATATAAAAGACTACCGTTTGGTTTAGCTTCGGCAGCTGCCATCTTCCAGAGGTTAATGTATCAGTTATTTGGGAAACATACCAATGTGAGATGTTTTCAAGACAATATATTGCTATTTGGCAAAGATAGGAGGGAACATGACACAGTTTTGGGGGAGGTTTTAAGTATTTTGGAAAAATAAGGTTTGACTGTAGAACATTCAAAGTGTAAGTTTGGAGTACAATCTGTAACTTATGTTGGCCATGTGTTATGTGGGGATGGTGTAACCATGAAACCTAAGCTGGTGGACGCCATTCTGAATTCTCCACATCCTACGTGTAAAGAGGATATTAAGTTGAGTTCTATGCGAAATTTGTGAAGGGTTTTTCTGGCATGGTGTACATCAGACAATTGCTGAAAAACCATGTCAAATTTGATTGGTCATGTGAATGTGAGATGGAGTTTAAAGATGTGAAAAAAGCAATTGCACAGGCTCCTATTTTGAGTATCTTTGATCCTGAATGTACAAATGTGGTAACTGTGGATGCCAGCAATAAAGGTTTGGGTGGTGTATTGACACAAATTGATGCTTCAGGAAAGGAAGTTATAATTGCTTTTGCTTCTCGTGCATTATCACCGAATGAAGAAACATTTTCGGTAATAGAGAAGGAGACACTTGCATGTATTTGGGCACTGGAGCATTACAGATCTTTTGTGTGGGGTAAGGAATGTATTTTGCGAACTGATCATAAACCGCTAGTGAAATTACTGACCACTGAAGGAATGTGTAAAGCATCAGCGAGGATTGCAAGAATGTCAATGCGCCTGCAAGATTTTGTTTATGAAATCGAATATGTTCCTGATAGAAGTAATGTGTTGGCAGATTATTTGTCCCGAATGCCTACTAAGATATTAGAATGTGATGTGGGTAAAGGAGAGGAGTTACAAGTGGCATTAATTCATGATGGTGATGCCATAAGCATAAAAGAGGAGGTGTGGAAAGAAGAATATTCTAAAGATAATGAGTTACAATCATTGTCGGAATGTGTGATGAAAGGTTGGCCTAACAAGTCCAAAATTTCCAAGGTGCTTAAACAGTTTTGGGAGGTGAGGTGTGAGCTTTCACTTGTTCAGGGAACTATTTTTAGAGGCAATAGAGCTATACCACCAAAGGTATTTAGAAATATGATTTTAAAGTTATGTCATGAAACTCACTGTGGTATAGTTAAAACAAAACAAAGGGCGAAGAGATGGTATTGGTGGCCTGGAATAGATATTCAGGCTGAAAGGGTTGTAAGGGAATGTATCATTTGTGCTAATTCAGATAAGACTTTGAATACTTTAAAACCGAATATGTGTGAACCTATTGTTCCGAGTAAGCCGTGGCATACTGTTGCTATTGACATCATGGGTCCCATTGGGAATCCTGGAAGGTATATTATTGCTATGATTGATGTTTTTTCTAGGTGGCCAGTAGTGAAAGTTGTGGATAAAGTGGACTCTTTGGAGGTTTTAACATTTATGGACAGTACTTTTGTGGAGGAAGGTTTACCTGTACAGATCATTAGTGACAATGGGGTACAATTTACGTCTGCCTTGACGAAAAAGTATTTTGAAAGAATTGGGATTAAACATAGAGCTACATCCTTATACAATCCAAGTGGCAATGGAATGATCAAAAGATTTAATAGAGTTATGAAGAACGCAATTCAGATTGCGTGTAAGAATGGGGACGATTGGTCAGTTCAAATTTATAAAACACTGTGGTCTTATAGAACTTGTTATCATGAAGCTCTTGGCTTATCTCCTTTTGAGTTAATGAGAGGCAGTGTACCAAGGACAAAATGCAACCCGGAGTGGTTGTTGGAGGTTTCTGAATGTAAGGTACCTTTTGGGAAAGTGAGAGATCAAATCATGAAGAAACATATGGTTTATAAACAGACTTTTGACAAGAGAAGAGGTTCAAAAAGAGATGTAGAAATTCGTGTAGGTAGCTGGGTTAAAGTGAAGAAACCATGGAGAGTAAGAAAGGGTGAGAGTCAATTTTCAGAACCTATTCAAGTAAGCAAAGTTTTACGTAACGCGGTCCTTCTGAGCGATGGGAAGGTATGGAACCTTAAAAGGATAGCGGTGTTTAAAGGTCAGCCTACAAAGGGATTAAATATAAGTGATTCCCTAGATGACATTGGAGTAGGGAAGAATAAATTGAACGACAATTTGGAAAAGGAGTTATGTATGAATGACAATGTTGAGAATGATGTGTATAGAAGGAATCTGGAGCAAGTTGTGGAAGAAGAACTTTTGGAATGTGAGGATGTTCCGACATGTGTTGCTAGTGATGTAGGGGATTGTGCTGAATCTATGGAATTGGGTAATACTTCCACTGTAGGTAGTAACAATGAAAGTACAACTCGTATAGGCAAAAGAATTTCTTCAAAACCGAAATGGTTGGATGATTATATTTTGTAATTTTATTATTGTGTATTTTTTACTTGTAATTATTTGTTTCTTATTGTTTTGTTGTTCCAATTGTTTTTAATTTTGTTTTTAAGGGAGGAGATGTGTTATGTTGTTATTTAAGTTTAGAATTATTGTTATTCAAGTTGGAAACTATTGTGCTAGCGCGTGGTTGTTGCGTGGCTCCATTCCGATTCAAGGGAGGTTGGAAATCGGTGTTGGTGAGAGACACGCAGCACGCACAACAGTTTTGGCAAGCCTTTAATATTTGTATCCTACAAATAAAGCAAGAATTAAAAGTACAAAGTCTCCGACTTTACACATGGGTAGTGGAGGTGCAGGTTTCTCATTCATGCAGAACAGCCACAGAGCAGTCAACAGCAGTGCCAACACACACACCTGCTCCCGCCCCCACAAAACACAGGAGGGCAATAATGGTCACGTAGGCGAGTGAAAGGTGCGGTGTCAACATTTTTGACAATACAGTCTCATTCAGGCAATGGCCTGCGCGCTCTCCCTTTCTCTAATCGCTTTGCTTCGTGATTGCTTTAGTTGTAGAATGTAAAAAATACAAATCGTGTCTACTTATCATTAGATGGAAAAAAAATCAGGAAGGTATATGTCTTTACCATAGACGTCAGTACAGAAAAGCCATTTCAAGTTGTTCTAGGTGTGTATGCTTGGCCTGTTAGGAGGAGAGAGGGAGAGGGAAGGAAGTTCGGGGGTGCCTGGCCTTGTGGGAACAGAGCTCGGTACCCTCCGTGGAGGCATCAAGGAGCCGAACCTGCAGCCTATTCTTGTGTTACTAGGAGGGCTCTCAGCTTTGTTCAAAAAGACTTCATGAATCTGGCTGTGAAGTGCTGTGCATTGTAGCAGTGTGAAGCGAGGAAACTGCACACCTAAGAATTGGGCCCTCAGTGGCAGAGCTCATGCCTGTTCCGTTATTCATATCTTTGCGAGTGTTCTTTCCCCTTGTCCGGCGAAGGGAACTGAAACAAGATTGGTGTAAGAGGAAAAAAGTGGCCAGGTTTAACGAACCTTTAGCAACCCATCTTAAGGCACCAATTCTGTACATTTCAAAAGCCTGCCTGTGTTTGTGTTTGAGGGAGGTGGAGGGGAGAGGGGAAGGGTGTCCTGCAGTCACCTGTCCTCCTGCCAAGGACAGGCCTCAGTGTTCGTCTGCCTTCGTCTAAATGTTGATGATTTTATGTACACAGAGGCAGTTTGCTTCTCCTCTCTAATAGGGTTTGCGACTGTCCAGTGTATATAGGTGTTAGTGTACAAGTGTATCAGTGCACTTTGCTTCCATCCATATACATTGCAGCAGGATGCACCCAAAGGGTTCCAAGCAGGCATCGAATACACAGCTTAATGTACCACCCCAATGACATGGCTTCCGGTTGGTTGTGCTAAAGAACCACTGTGCCTGAACTAAACGTGGAATAACAATTACACTAACCCTTGATGTGGAACTCTCTCCAGGCCTACCAGGTTTGAATTCTACAATACTTCCTAGTATCTGTCATTCTACTTAAAACCAGTCTAATTTAGAAGCTGATACAACAGCTCTTCAGGTTTAAGCGGCGGGTATCTGTGTGCAAACCACAGGACTCCGATTCAAGTTCCAGTGGGATAACTAAGGAGCGTTACACCATTCACTTCAGAGATGAGCCTGCCATTACGAATACCAGTAAGAAAGATTACTGTGTTAATGGACCTCTGCAGAGATCTGTGTTTAACCTGCAGTCTACTGTCACTTGTTCCAGTAACGTAGCCCGTTTGCTAATGCATCTGCTGCAGATATGTTTGTGTAACCTACTTGTGAGAATATTAATATACTTTTTATATTTATTGAGAACTGTGTAGTCATTCCAGCTTTATTGCTGTACATACCTACAAACAATACCTACAAACTATTCCTGTTGGAGTTTTTATGTAGAGGATAAAGTGGTGTCTGCAGAACATGAGCAATTTGACATGAACAAAATGATTAAGACAACAGAAAAAACATGCAACTTTGTACTTTTGGCACAAATTATATACTGTAGGTACTTAGTACTTTGTTTTTGGTGATCTGAAAGGTATAGTAAGAAAGTCCAATAGGTTAATGCACTTGCTATTTAGAGTTGTGCATCATCTCTAGAGCATAGGTCTTAGTCTGAGTAAGACTGCTCAGTGCATTAATGCACCTCATGCAGAGACTTTGGTACACCACGCAGGTCTCATATTCCAATTCCATCTGATTGACTGATCAGCTCATTCTCTAGGCCTGCCTAACTTGCAGTTGATTGGTAGAAGACAATCCTTCTTTGGATTTTTTGGGGGAAGGGCTACAACCTCTTTTAGAGGAAACTCCTCTGTTTAAGAAACGTCCACAGTAATTGCAATAGCCCAGAGTGTATTGCATGGTAACACAATGTTGACTGGTGCATGTTTGCCCTCTTCTCTTTTGCAGGCAGGATGTCGGACAGCTCAGAAATCCAGCCTGTGGCTTTGGGGGCCTCTCGGGTGGAGCTTCGAGTTTCCTGCAAAAATCTGCTGGACCGAGATACCTTGGCCAAGTCCAACCCGTGCGTGATCCTGAAGCTTTGTTCTGAGGGGAAGTGTAATGAGGTAAGGAAGGTCAACACATCCGCAAATTTAAATGCTGGAAACGCCGATTTGGCCCTTCACCTTTCTAGGCAGGCATATGAAGACCATTGCATTGGTTAGTTTTAACAATGCTATTTTAACGCACCTTTCATCATTGGATATAATTCACTTTATAAAATGCTAGTTATTGGTCTGCAGTACGTTCTATTTATGGTCTGTAGATTTACAGATTACCTCTCTGTATTAACAGATAATCGCCAAAAGTGGTGTTATCTTGGTTAAAGATGATATCAACTATTTAAGTGAAGAATTATACCACTGTGCAAATGATGGATTATACTGTTTTTTCCTACATATGTACATATGTATTTGTTGGATTATGTAAAGCGATACATCCTGATTCTCAAGCAAATGTGCAATAATCAAGGCATACTTCAAATGAATAACAAAGAAAAAGAAGATAAAACCTTCAAAGCCCCAGTGCCCTGGGGGAAGAGGCAGGTGGGGCAGGGGGGCAGAAGACTCAAATAATCCCACCTACTTCTTAAGATATCTCTTTTCTAGTTCGTTTCAGAGATCAGTGAATTTATATATATATATATATATATACTGTGAATTGTTATTACGATTTTTTTCCACTTTTTTGTGGAAACTTACGTTATTTTGTCTTGTTTCCCTCTTTATAATACTCACAATTGTAAAGCGTAATGCTTCAATATAAAAATACTATAATATAATAGGATGAACAATTAAAGAATTTGGAGAATTTGTGAAAACAGAAATGCTTGTTTTATGGGAATATCATCTTGCAATGTTTCTAACAAACGTGTATTTTTGACTAACAACAAACCTGTATTTTTGGCTAGCACATCATCATGCAATTATTACAAAACTGCAATGACACAACATCATTGCTCCTTTTTTGTTATTCCTTTATTGTGAATGTTAGCATCTGGTTGGGAAGATTTTGTATACCTCCGTGGCACCAAGAGATTCTTTCTAGCGTTGGGTGTCTGTTATCCTTTCCTAGTGACAGATTTAAGGCAATGTTCCATGCAGGTAAGATTGACAGAAGGTCCCGGTTTGGGTGGAGTTTAAGGGCAGAGTGGAGCATTGATGCAGGATTAGAGGTAGAGTTCTGGGTGGGCTTGGTGCAACACGCGCATTTTACTGGTAAGTGTTTCCATTTGCTGTTTTACATATACAACTGAAATAGTGTGTTAGGAAGTCTGGCCCTTTGGCTAAGAGCCACTATTAAAATCCCAATTCTTGTCCAGAGTAAATACACTGCTCCTTTTAAATGAATGTAGATCATCCTAGTGAGCTGTAGGACCCGGGAACTGTTCACTTTTAACTGAACACCTGAGTTGTCTCTCTGCTCTATACTATCTCCAGTTTGTTCTCTGATGGATGATGCATCATGGATTCCTAGTGTTCAGAGTTGTCTTTTTATGTCCAGCATTTTTATATGTTTGATATACTTACATAGAGGGGATTTCAGCCACTTCTCTCCATCCATTGGTTTGTTTTTGTGCCATTCACATGTTACTTACATCCACTACAGCATACAGCATACAGCATGGGGAAATAGGTAAGTCTACTTCAGCCTCTGGCTACCTTCAATTTGAGTGACTGCATTTAGCTCTTTCACAAGGAGGACATCCACACACAAGGTAGTTCCCTTCAGTGCCAATGTTTTTGGTTTTACTTTATTATTACTTTAGTGTTGCCTTTGTTTATAGAGCCTGATGTGATGGCAGAACTCATTCTACCACAGGAGAGGACAGGGCACATTCCAAATGTATCAGTTCCTATCTCCTGAAATAATGTTGTAAATTCCTTTTGTAGTGGCCTTCAATTATCCGACAACAGTTCACCTAAACTCTGAGTACAAGCTCATGAAGGTGCTCTGTATTTCTTTCTTTCCTTCCTTCCTTTCTTCCAACAAGAGTCTGACACGCATGCAGACCAACTAGCTTTTTTATGTCCGTAAGCCAATACCTTTTGTCTTTACTAAAATTATCTGTATAACATAGTTGCCTATTGGAGTTTTCAGCTAGAATTCATCCACTAGTCTGTGGTTCTGTCATTCAGTTTTGTCTTCCACCCACTCCAGCACGCATCACATAGCAATGTGTCTGTCCATAACAGCCATTGTCTGACTTTACTATGAGTTACGGCTTGCTGCCCTTTCACAAGGAGCAGAGCAACACCCACCGTTTTTCCTTCAGTTCCAGGAAATACTACAGCAGTGTGTGCTTTTTTGAGACCAAAACAACATTTCTGCCTTTAGCCAGTGTTTTTGGTTAGACTGATGTGGGCCCTGCAGCTGCCTGAACAATACAGTATTGCAAAAACCAGGCCAAATAAAAGCAGAATCCCCATAAAGCTGGTGGCCAATGTCAGACCTATTGGCTTTACAAATGCTTGTTTAATTATTTTATCAGTTTAATTATGTAGGACATTAAATTAATTCCAAACCTCTTTGTACAGTGTACCACTCACTCTTACTGTTTTTATCTTTCTTTTTTCTCTATTATTTTTTTCTCTACCTTTCTCACTCTCTTTTGCCCTCTGTTTCAATAATTGCGTTCCAGTAATCCCAGCACTATGAAGTACAGCTGAACCCGCCCTCCTAGCCCCAGTACACACCTGGGGCCACTTCTTCAAATGTAATGCAGCAACATGACTGTGCAATCCTCTGTCAAAACCTGCCACAGCAAAATACCATATTTTCCTTCCACTTCCAAGTTTGCTCACTCCTCACAATTCTCTTCATTTGTATGCTCGACAGCCACTACTCTTCTCACTTGTGCACCTGTATCATTCCGTCTCTCTGCAGCACTCTTTCACCTCTACTGAGAGTTTCAACAGATGTCTGTGACAGGTGGTTCCGTCGAGGTACTTCTAAGGGCCGCCTTGTTCTGTTGTCTGGTTAGTGATTGAAGGCAATGGTGGATATCCATCTCAGTCTCTTTCAGCGAGCTGTAGCTTTCACTGAGGCAAGGACAGTAGCGGGGCAATCCATGAAAGATACGTCAGGACAGTCAGGCCTAGTGCTAGCAGAGGAAAGTGGGCAGCCTGCTGCACCGCACTCCGGATAAACCAACAGCAACAGGGTCCGCGCAAGTCTAAATTATGTTTAATGGACTGGCAGCCAGCTGCAGCTTATAGTCACAAATTTAGGGAGTTAGGCAGCTGCCTACTATCATGCACCCCCCTGCATCTCAGAAGTTCAACTGTCCAGTCAATCAAGCTTTATTAGAGTTTTGCTCCTCAGATAGGAATCTCTTACAATGTACCGCGCTCTTTACTGCCTTCATGAAGATGAGACACCTCACAGTGTTTGCGAGACTGGCCTGAGGCCCCTGGCCTCATCTGAATCACATAGTAGATATAATTACTGCAGTCAGATGCCATTCAGC
This sequence comes from Pleurodeles waltl, assembly GCF_031143425.1. Taxonomy (NCBI): domain Eukaryota; kingdom Metazoa; phylum Chordata; class Amphibia; order Caudata; family Salamandridae; genus Pleurodeles; species Pleurodeles waltl. The sequence continues at coordinate 335,557,091 of NC_090445.1, forward strand.
AAAGTCTGTGAAGGCTAGCAGGTGGAGAAGGTTCGTCGATGAACTTATGAAGGGTCACCTGCCAGCCATCTCCACTTTCATCCTTTTTAGAGGAAGGTTCTTCCTTCAAAGTGCTTGTAATGATGGTATATTATTTATAAAGCACAACAGCTGCACCTCGGGGGGAGAGAGGGGGAAGATCAGAAGCCGAGAAGTAGCAGGCCATGGGTTTGGCTTTAAATCCAGGCTTTCAAACCATGGGCAATTTCGAGAAATTCTTCTACACTTGCATTGGAATTCCTTAGTTTGGGAGCAAAGTACAAAAATGCTTTTCTCCCCAGTCGTGCATTTTTTTTTATGCAAGGGACCGATATCAGCAGTGCTTCTGAAGAACGCAATAGTCATGTCTTACCCTTTTGACTTCAATGGACCCTCACTTAATCATTATTGCAATCTGCGGACCCCCACTGAATGGATATTCGAATCTGGGGACCCCCAATGATTCATTATTGAAATCCTGGGACCCCGGTGTAAACAGTTTCATTAACTTGCACAACAAATCAATAGACAAAAATAAGGAAACGAGCATTCTTCAAATAGACAAATAATGAAATATTTTACTTCATTCTCAAACAAATTTAAAAAAATCAAAATTTCAATTCTCATGGAAAGGTTGGAGCCTTTCTGAATTTAATTGAGGTCAGATATCGTCCATACTATATTGTGTTTGATGTTCTTGCACTGCTGCCAATAATTAATCTGAGGAGGCCAACCTAATGTTTAGCATCTCAATTTCGAATTCCTTCATATTTACAGAACATTTAAACATGCTTCTTTAATTATACATATCTTATTAATTTGTTACTATTATTTAATTTTCTATGGAGTGGCAGCTCCCCTGAGTAGGTGTCATTGATCCCCAAGGGCCCACAAATCAAAAGTTTAAAACCGCTGGTCTAGGATACTAATGGAGTAGTCTAGATTGAATAAATAATGAACCTTTTTAGGTTTCGCGTATCACACAGCGGAAATTATCTGGTTGCAAAAGACCTATTACAGTGGACTCATAGCCTACCTATTTCTTAGCAATGGTTGGCTTTATTGTTATTCTAATTTGCTAGCTTCTTATACGATGGCTTGCCTTCCGCCTCTTGTGTTTGTCCATCAAGTGATGCATAGCCTCAATAATACCAACCCTGGACCCCTCCCGCATGCTTTGTTGCGCTCTACCTTCCCCAACTTGTCTGTAAAAGCACAGGAACAAGAATATTTCTTACTGGGATATGTTAAATAGCAGACTCTAAGGATTGTACTGGTTTTCTCTTCTTCATTTCACATATTGCATGAAAGCACAAGCTTTGGCACACACTTTTATCATGTTGGGGAAGGGACATCTGCTGCACTGGCTTAGCAGGCATCTGGGCTTTGAGTCAGAAGGTGTGCTTAGCATGACACTCTTCCTTGAGGCCCATAAATCTGCTCCCCGTGATACTACAGAGCAACAAATGGCAAAATGCTATAGAAAATTAACTAGGCCATGGCAAGCATTTCCCTTTACATTCTGACACTTCCATATTTTTTAATATTTTTTTCAGTTTCCTAAACGAAAAGCATTTGGAAAATAAACCATGCCATATGTAAATATTGAAAAAATGAACTCATAGTACAGTTCTGAGGTACCATAAGATATTTGTTTGATTTTCCTCCTGAATTTTGAATTTTATTTCTTTTACATTTTTAAAACAATACTTTACAGACAAATATTGGCAAAGCCAACAGCTTGGTGTTTGCATTATAAAACCAAGGCCTATTGGCTTTGCCAGTGCTGCTTGACTCTCAAAGGCTCTGTGAAAGAAGCAGAGAGCTGTGAACTTTACATGCTTCTAAACAAGGAGCCCTTGAAGATTCTTGAGATGCACAGAGGTGTGGCTGTGGGGGACAAATCAGGTAGAACGCTAGGTGCAGAGTTCTCAATTTGTTAGATACACTGGGTGGATTTCTTAGGAAGCCTGAAATAAAAGGGTACAGGAAATAGGGGTACTAGTTGAGGTGGGTGAAACCGTACTCGAGCAGCAACCACAATTCTTGTCAAGGTGAAACACAAGCAAACCCCAAATTAACCTGTGGTAAACCCTCAGGTAGCTTGGCACGAAAGCAGTCAGGTTTAACTTAGAGACAATGTGTAAAGTATTTATTGCTGCACACAAACCGTTGTAAAGTGAAATCACAACACAAAAGAAGTCACACATCAATTTAGAAACATAGAGTAAAATGTAAAAAAAATATTTGAGGCCAAAATGACAAAAATCCAATCAGTAGAAGTGGAAATATGCAATTTTTAAATTTTTTGATAAAAGTAGCGCCAAAAGGAGCAAGAAGCCAACGGAGGGTGCCTGGTTGCATTGGACCAGGTCAAAGTCACAAGTTCAGGCTAACCACGAGTGAGCATGTGCTAGGCACAGGGCCAAGATTGGCGCGTGGAGGATTATATGTTAGGTCCTTGGTGCGCCATCTGCGCTGCTTTGCAAGACTTTGCACCATACGGCCTTAGTTCCAATGAAGCTCCAAGGCTTTGCAGAGCTTTGTGCCGCTCTGCGTTAGTACCAATGAGCTTTGCAATGAGGCTTTGCGTCCCTCTATGTCGGTTCCGATGAAGCTGGCAGCTGTGCAGCGAGACTTTGTGGGGCTTTGCTTTGCTTCGGATTTGTTGGAACCTTAAGTTAGGCTAGTAGTAGATCATTCTGATGCCAGCCAAGGTCCCAGGACCTGGGGAGGCACCACGTGAGGATCAGGAACTTACTCCAGCAGAGCTTAGGCAGGTGCAGTTGCAGGTCCAGGCAGGCCCAGTGCAGCAGTTTAGCCGGGCAGTTGGAGGGAGGCCTCTGGAGCTTTTTCTGTCCAAACAGCTCACACAGGATCAACCAGCTGATCCTTGGAGTCTGGGGTCAAGCAAGCAGGCCCAGTCTTCCTTTTCAACAAGTTGGGTGTTAGAAATTGGGTCTCTAGTTGGCAGAAGTATACACCCTTTTCCAAGTAGGGACCACAGACCACACCAAGTCACAACACAATCCAAATATCCCTATGCTCACCCTCTGGTAGTTTAGCACAGAGCAAGCAGGCTTAGCTTAGAAGGTAATGTGTAAAGTATCTGTGCAATAACTCATACTGTAACACAGTGACAATACCACAAAAAAGTACTCCACACCAGTTTAGGAAAAAAGATAATATTCATCTGGATAAATTAAGACCAAAATGACAAAAATCCAATTTGCACAAGTCAATACATCACTTTTTAAAGGTTAAATTGAGTCTTAATCCTGAAGAATCAGTGGTTGTATCCTTGTTACACACAGTACTTGGGATGCATCAAACATAATGAAGCGGGGGGCTGCAGAAGAGATGTGTGGAAAAATAAGGTACTGCATGGATTTTTCAGCACGCCACAGACGATGCGTTGTTTCTTTCCATGCTGCAAGGCGATGTGTTGACTTCCAGGAGTGCAGCCTTGGTTCCTCACTGCAATATAGGGATATTTTGACACCCAGGGATGAGGATGATGCGTTGAAAATTGTTGACGCGCTGGTGAGAAGGAGCAGACGCTGTGCCGATCGGTAGGAGATGCATTGATTTTTCAGCTGCGAGGCAGGCGCTACGTCGATTTCTGCAGGTGTTGAGTTGATTTTCTGATGCACTAGGATTTTAATCTCTTTGACGAAGTCTTTGTGGCTCTGAGACAAAACCCAAGGCTTTGTGGCCCTTGGAGACCACTTGTGGGGAAGGCAGAGTTCTTCCAGCAGAATCAGGGGCCAGCAGGCAGCAGGGCAACAAGCAGGGCAGCAGTCCTTCCAGCAAAGCAGTCTAGATGAGTCCTTTGGGCAGCCAAGCAGTACCTCTGAGGAAGTCCAGTTGTAGGTCCAGAAGTGTCTAATTTTGGAGGGTCACCATCCAGTATATATACCCAAAAAGCCATTTGAAGTGGGGGAAACTTCAAAGAGTGGTTTTGAAGTGCACAAGTTCCCCTTTCAACCCAGCCCTCTCTGCCAGGATCCCTGTGGGGCATTATTAGTCCTTTGTATGAGGGCAGGCCACTGGCCTTTGAAGTGTAAGAGAGAGCCCCTCCAACCTTCCTGCCCAGGGAGACCCATTCAGTTTGCAGATATATGCAGATGTGGCTGAGTGTCCTATGCTTTTGGCTTTCTGGGTAGAATGCACAAGGGGAGCTGGCTGTGAGATGGTTGAGGGGCTACTTATGTGGGTGACACAATCAGTGCTGCAGGCCCACTAGTAGCATTTGATTTAGAGGCCCTGGGCACATCTAGTGCACTTTCTAGGGCCTTACAGGTAAATTAAATATGCCAATTGGGCAGGAGCCATTGTTACCATGTTTCGAGGAGAGAGCACATGCACTTTAGCACTGGTCAGCAGTAGTAAAGTACACAGAGTCCTAAAAACCAGCAAAAACAGGGTCAGAAAAATGGAGGAAGCTCAACAGGCAAAATGTTGGGGGATGACCTCCCTAAGGCTGTCAGGTCTAACACTGTTCAGGCCTCAAGCATCAGAGTAACAAGGTGTCCTTCTTTTGTAGTGACCACAAGTCGAGGAGTGTCAGGCCTCAAACAATCTACTCACCCACTCGCTATGGAAAGTCATATTATCAGGTTGAGCAATTTTTAGGACCTACTCACCCATTCTGGTAAGTTGACAAAGAACAGTTCTGTTCAGTCAGAAAGTGGAGGAGCAATAAATATGCTTTTTAAATCTTGTTTTTATCTTGACACATTTGCTTTGTGTCAGTTAGTTTTCTCACTTCTCTGACTGCAGAGTTCCAGGATTTTGTAAAGTGATGTCAAACCTGCTGTATGAAGAGTGTGAAATGTAAGGTTGTAGGGTGTCAGACGTTTCCTGACATATTTTTAAATAGCTAATAAGTCAACTGTACAAACATATCAAAATATATTTCAGTAGTTGTGAAAACCCATTCTTGTACTTGGAGTGATGAAAACAATATTTTAATAGGATAAAAACAAATCAGAACAGTACTTGGTGATGTACAAATTATAAATATTGTAGGAAAGTGCCACTGTTGGCATGGTTACCACCCCCCCCCCCCACACACTTTTTGCCTAGTGTTGATGCCAACTTTGATTGCAAGTGTGCTGGGATCCTGCTAATCAGGCTCCAACACAAGTCTTCTTTCCCAAAATCTGTACCTTTGTTTCCACATTTGGCACAACCTTGGCATACCGTCAAGTGTCCCTTGTAAAAGGTGCCCGGGGTGACAAAGGCCATGTGGCCATGTAAGGTCCCCAAGTGCTGCAGCATGTATTATGTCACCCTGGGGGGCCCTCACCAAGCACATGTACCCTGCCCTTTCAGCTTGTGTGTGCTGGTGGGGAGAAAAAGGCAAAGTCGACATGGCACCCTCTCAGGGCTTCATGCCCACAAACCACTGCCTGTGGCATAGGTAAGACACCCCTCTAGCAGGCCTAACAGCCCTAAGGCAGGGTACACTATACCACAGGTGAGGGCATAGCTGCATGGGCAAATGCCCCTACAGTGTCTAAGCCCATTCTTAGACATTGTAAGTGCAGTGTAGCCATATTGAGAATATGGGCTGGGAGTTTGTCATTATGAACTCCACAGCTCCATAATGGCTTCATTGAATACTGGGAAGTTTGATATCAAACTTCTCAGCACAATAACTCCCCACTGATGCCAGTGTGGGATGTATTGAAAAATGCACACAGAGGGCATCTTAGAGATGGCCCCTGTATGTTAGCCAAACTGCTCGTGTAGGACTGACTGGTCTGTGCCAGCCTGCCATTTTCAGTCAAATTTCTGACCACACGGGTCAGATCCTTTGTGCTCTCGGTGGTCAGAAACAAAGCCTTTCCTGGGTGGAGGTGCTTCACACTTCCCCCCTACATGAACTGTAACACCTGGCAGTGAGGCTCAAAGGCTCAAGCTGCGGATTATAGTGCCCCATGGAACTCCAGCTAGTGGAGTTGCCCGCTCCTTGGACAAAGCCCCACTTTTGGGGGCAAGTCCGGCGGGAAAATTAGGGAAAAAAAGTGGGAGTGACCATCCGAGTCAGGACTACCCCTAAGGTATCCAGAGCTGAGGTGACCCCTCACCTGTAGAATCCTCCATCTTGGTTTGAAGGACAGGGACCAATAGGATTAGGTTTGTGACCCTCTCCCCAAAGGGAGTAGGCACAAGGAGGGAAGCCACCCTCAGGGAAAATAGCATTTGGCTTCTGCCCTCTGACCCCTACAACACCCCTAAATCTAGGATTTAGGCGCCTCCCTGAACCCAGCTTACCAGACTCCTGGTGTCCTGACAAGAAGAAGTACTGCTTAGCTAAAACCCCCAGCAGAGAAGAGGAAAGACGACAACTGCTTTGGCCCCAGCCCTATGGGCCTGTCTCCTGCTTCAAAGAACCTGCAAAAGAACAGCGACGCATCCAGCAGGACCATCAACCTCTGACAAGCTCCAGAGGACCGCCCTGAACTCGAAAGGACCAAGGACTCTCGTGGACAGCGGCCCAGTCAGAGAAGAAACAACCACTATGGACTCCAACTTCACTCCGAATGCGTGAATCCTAACCACTCTGCACCCGATGCCCAGGGCCTGTGTCCAGGTGGCCCAACCAGCTACAGAGGATCCCCAGGCAATTCCAAGCAAGGGCCCACTCTAGTTTGACCTCTCCACCCCTCCACGGCGACGCCTGAAGATGGAATCCCAAGGACCCCCATGCCCACGAAAGCTCCTGACGAAGATATCCGACTCCTAAAGACCCACTGCACCCGCAGCCACCAGGCCTTGGAGAAACCGACCCCTGGTGCAACAACGTTCAGCAGCCGGCCCTCCTCCCTGTGCAGCCTGTGATTTGCCCAAGATGACCCCCGGGACCTTGCCTGCAGCGTTTAAGTGACCCCTGGGATCCCCTCATCGAGAATCATTGGAGACCCAACACCTTGTTTTCACCCTGCACCCGGCCGTCCCAGTGTGGCTGAGGGTGTATGTTTGGTGCCTACTTGTGGCCCCCCCCAGTGCTCCTCTAAAGCCCCCAGGTCTGCCCTTCAAAGACGCGGGTACTTACCTGCCTGCAGATCTGAAATCGAGTACCCCCATAGGAGCCTATGTTAATTTTGCCTACACTTTGACCCATGCACCTGGCTGGCCCTGTGTTGCTGGTGATGGGTGTTTGGGGTTAACTTAAACCCCAACCTGTGGACTTCCTCACCCCCGGAGACTGGAACTGTAAGTGTTGTACTTACCTGTAAAATGATCTACATTTTCTTCCACCCAGGTACTGTTTTTGAAAATTGCAGTGTCAAGTTTTAAAACAGCTTATTGCCAATATTTCAAAAACTGTATAACTTATCAATTTCAAACAAAGTACTCTTGATACATGTGTGAAAGACGAATCTATTGAAGTACTTACCTGCAATTTGAATCTTGTGGTTCTAAAAATAAATTAAGAAAATATATTTTTGCTGTATAAAAACCATTGGTCTGGAGTTGTCATTGAGTGTGTGCTTCTTCTTGTCTGTCTGTGTACAACAAATGCTTTGCACTACCCTCTGATAAGCCTAACTGCTTGACCACACTACCACAAAAGGGAGCATTAGTATTATCTACTTTAGCCTCTGTTGGGCCTCTGAGGAATCCCTGGACACTGTGCACACTATGGCCCTCATTATGACCCTGGCGGTCTACTGAGCGCCAGGCGGGCCACTGTGGCAGTTTCACCGATAACAGGCTGGCAGTGAAGACTGCTATATAATGAATGTGGGGGGGTTGGCCTTTGCTAACCTGCCACATCTCTGCTCATACTGTCCTGCCGGTTTGACCCGCTGGGCTGGAGATGAGCATCTCCGACCAGGTGGTCCACAGAAGACTGACAACAGTATTAGGAGACGCCTTTCCACCAGGGTTTCCGTAGCAGTAGCACTGCCATGAAAACCCAGGCGGAAAGGCTACCGGTGACAGGGAATTTCTTTCCTGTCACTGGCAGATGACTCCCCCACTACCCCCCATCAAGCACAATACCCCCGCAACCCTTCCCCTCCTCCAGGTACAGCTCCCCCTCCAGATACAGCAGCCCCCTCCAGTTACAGCGCCTCCCTCCCCCTACACGTACCTCTCCCCCACCCCCCTCCAGGTACAGCGCCCCCCTCCAGGTACAGTGCCTCCCTCCCTACTCCAGGTACAGCACCCCCCACCACCTTTGCCCCCTTCCCCAAAATGTGGCAGAAATACAGCAGTACTCGTGATATAGTGGGCGGTCTTTCTAGCGGTCTGGTGGTCTTGCAATAAGATCACCAAAGTCATAATGAGGGCCTATATCTTATACAGAGCCAGCTTCCTACAAATATGTTTTCTAAAACCCAATTGTCACTGATTATCGTTAATACACTATATAGTTTTATCAGTAAAGCTGCAAGTTAGTGGGAAGGTTTTTGGCCATTTCTTGGAAATTTACTATCTGTAAATGACAGTGTGCTACAACATCATGACTTAGTAACATATTTATTAAAAGTGAGTGTTTAAACATAAACTGAGAAACACTCCTGCCCCTGTCCTGATGGCAGTACTGTTAGTAAAATAGGAGGCAAGTCTGGGATCATGTGTACCCTATATGTTAGTGAGATTCTTAGGGCCTCATGTATGAGGAGGTCACACAGTGCAGTGCAGCAAGTTTGCTTGCTGCACTGCACTGCACTGCACTGCGTGACAGGGAAAGGGCAGGAATGTGCCATATTTCAGGCAATACAGTGCATTCATGTCCTTTCCCATGCGCTGGTGCACAATGGGCTCCTTAGTGCCAGCGCAGGCACTCTTGCACCATGTTGTATAGTTGCCAGCACTGCATGCAGGATTGTTTCTGTGCAGGAACGGACACGTTCTGTGAGTCATATTCATCTTTCTATGTGTGAATCAAAATCTATGAGAGATGCGTGAGAACACCTGTGTAACGCCTTGCCAGGGCAGAGTCAGACAATGCAGCGATTTTGCACTTCATTGCATTACTCCAGATTTGTTGAGCTAATCAGAACCACGGAAATTGACTTTGCATGGCTTTAAAAGTCTATCTTAAGGTTTACATCACTTTTGCACCACTTTGCATGGTGCAAGAGTGATTCAAACTCATAAATAGGCCCCACATTATACATGGAGCAAACATTTAGTCTATTTAATCAAACAAAAGAGGTTTGAGGACAGCAGAAATGCTGAACTCACATATTTGAAGGTGTGCTTATATATGAGAATGAAGAAAAAGGTGAATCTGTAAAAAAAATATTTGCCTAGGATGACACAATTTGAGACCTGTTTACAGGTCAAATACATTACAGTTACATCAAATAGATGATTCAAGTTGCTTGACCTGCAGGTCTAGAAACATTTTTATGATTTTCGAGGCCTGAGTGTATTGAAGAGTACTGAAGAGTTGGATCTGTGGTTCCACTACTTATACCAGGTGCCCTCTTTGAAGCAGGAGAAGCCTCTCTAGTCCTCTCCCTACATAGGTAGGGGGAGGCTCTCACTCCAGTTTGCCATGGAACCTAAAAGACTGATGTGAAACCCTTTGTGAATGTGCTGAGGCAGAGTCTTTATGATGAGCAAGTGTGGTGGGTGACAGGTCCCCCCCCATCAGGTCAGAGATGGTTCATCAGCCAACACCTATTTCCCCTTTATCTCACTGTGTAGAAGTACTTCACAAAGACCAACTGCCAACTACACCCAGTCCTGTGACCCAGGATACAGGCTGCAGGCACCAAATGGTTAGGACAAGAAAATGCCAACTTTCTAAAAATGGCATTTTCAGAATTGTGACTTAAAATCCAGCTTTATCTTTAAAGAGGGTTTTAAGTTACAGTTCATTAGAAACCAAACTCAACTTTCCTACTTGCTCTCAATTAGAAGTTATCACTTATGAGGTAACACAATGTTATTGAATGGGAAAGGTAGGTATTGCAGTAGTGTAAAACAAATTCAATAGTTTTTCACTACCAGGATACATGGAAGTTAAAAGTACACATCCAACTTTTTAAATACTCTGCTCCCTGACCAATAGGCTTCTTAGGGCCTACCATAGGGCTTACACATATTTATTAAAAAACAAGGTTTAGGCCTGGCAAAAGGTTTATTTTACCAGGTCAAAATGGCAGTTTAAAACTGCACACACAGGGTGCACTGGCAGGCCTGACACATATTCAAAAAGCTACAAAGGTGGATGGCACATTTAGTGCTGCAGGCTCACTAGCAACATTTAATATATAGGCCCCGGGTACATGCAATACCACTTTTCTAGTGACTTATAAGTAAGTTAAATGTGCCTGTTCTCGTTTACTGTGTTTAAAGGAGATCACAAGGTCTTTAGTACTGGTTAGCAGTAGTAAAGTCCTAAAAGCCGACAGAAAAGGGTTCAGAAAACAGTAGGGTGAGGGTAAAAAGGTTTGGGGATAACCCTGCACAGAGATCCAAGCCCAACAAGGGGGCTATAGTAGTCTATGCAGGATAAAATAATAGCACAGGCCACAGTTTGTTATATGGCCTCTGACAAAAAGAGGTGCTTTTTGCAACCTACATGAAATAATAGAAGCCTGAAGACCAAATGGCATGAATTTTATTTATGAAGGATATGGTAATATGCATGATAACATTTACATTTTTAACCACTTACGTAGGAGTAAAACCAGTGTCAGTTCTCATGACCACCAACAATGGGACCTAGTCATGGGTTCTCCTACAAATACAAGCAGCTCCATTTTGTCTCCTTTTAATTGGAATGAGTGCCTTTGCATCCACCCAGCAACTGCTCTTAGGCAATCCCGAAAGCTCTATATGGTAACAAGAGAATCATTGACAAAAGACACTGCAATTTGCATATTGTTAGTATAGGACATCACTATCAGATAGATATTAAAAAATGTAGGGCTCAGCGTGGCTCCTTGTCGGACCCCACACTTTATGGATTTTGTCTTGATGCAAAATAGTTTCAAGAGAACTAATTGTGTTTGATGTCATAGAAACAACTCAAACCACTTCAAAGCTTGATCTTGTATCCCAATAGCAATAGCGTGGCACACAGAGAATGTTGATAAATCATATCAAAATCTGAGCTTAAGTCCAAAAGTCTAAGTGCTGCCCTGCCTCCATTACCCAGTAGTATTTGGATATCATACCTGACATCTAGGAGGGTGGCTACTTACCCCGGGTAAAGGGTGAAATCCAGCTTCAGAAACATCTAACAAATAGTTTGACTCAAATGATGAAACCTGAAGATTAACACCTCTTACCAAAATGTAGCATGGAAACAGTCCAATAATTACTCAACACCATTGAGACTGCTGTTGGCTTCTTTGTCAGCAGGAACACTAGAGTGTTTTTCCAAGACTGTGACACTGTAGCTAATTCCAAGGGAAAATTATATAATTTGATAAGATGAGGCACAATTGCATCACTACCCAGTTTCAAAGAGCGGGAGCACACTGCCTGCATTCCAGCAACAAAGTATGACCCCAAGGCATCATGGTAAAAGCCCGTCATCATCAGGGAGCAGCGTGGACTAGGGGCTTGCTTGGAATGCCCCCCAAATGTCTTCTCAGGTTTAAATACATCTCATGGCATACAGGTGCCTCTCAAGGCTCGTCAGCCGTGGCTCAAGGGAGCCGTCAAAAGACAGTTTCCAAGAGAGGGAGCACACTGCCTGCATTCCAGCAACAAAGTATGACCCCAGTGAATCATGATAAATGCAGTCAATTCGTAGTCCGTTCAAAAAGTAAAAAGAGTCTTTCACCTCCGTAGGTGCAGCAAGTGCTCTATATCCGTGGTCACATGTTTCTGGGTTTAGCCCATCATCAACAGGGGCAGTGTGGACTATGGGCTTGCTTGGAATGTCGCCAAATGTCTTCTCAGTTTTAAGTACCGCTCATGACGCAAACGTGCCTCCCAAGGCTCGTCAGCCGTGGCTCAAGGGAGCCGTCAAAAGGCAGTTTCAAAGAGAGGAAGCACACTGCCTGCATTCCAGCAACCAAATATGACCCCAAGGCATCATGGTAAAAGCCCGTCATCAGCAGGGAGCAGCGTGGACTAGGGGCTTGCTTGGAATGCAGCCCAAATGTCTTCTCAGGTTTAAATACCGCTCATGGCACACAGGTGCCTCCCAAGGCTCGTCAGCCGTGGCTCAAGGGAGCCGTCAAAAGACAGTTTCCAAGAGAGGGAGCACACTACCTGCATTCCAGCAACAAAGTATGACCCCAATGCATCATGGTAAATGTAGTCAATTCGTAGTCCGTTCAAAAAGTAAAAAGAGTCTTTCACCTCCGTAGGTGCAGCAAGTGCTCTATATCCCTGGTCACATGTTTCTGGGTTTAACCCGTCATCAGCGGGGGGCAGTGTGGACTATGGGCTTGCTTGGAATGCCGCCAAATGTCTTCTCAGGTTTAAGTACCGCTCATGGCGCAAACGTGCCTCCCAAGGCTCATCAGCCGTGACGCAAGGGAGCCGTCAAAAGAGAGTTTCAAAGAGAGGGAGCACACTGCCTGCATTTCAGCAACAAAGTATGACCCCAGTGCATCATTGTAAATGCAGTCGATTTATAGTCCCTTCAAAAAGAAAAAAGAGTCTTTCTCCTCCGTAGGTGCTGCAAGTGCTGTATAACCCTGTACATGTGTTTCTGGGTTTAGCCCGTCATCAGCAGGGGACAGTGTGGACTAGGGGCTTGCTTGGAATGCCACCAAATGTGTTCTCTGGTTTATGTACCGCTCATGTCGCACAGGCACCTCCCAAGGCTTGTCGGCTGTGACTCAAGGGAGCCGTCAAAGACAGTTTCAAATCGAGGGAGCGCACTACCTGCATTACTGCAACAAAGTGTGACCCCAATGCATCATGGTAAATGCAGTCGATTTGTAGTCCATTCAAAAAGTAAAAAGAGTCTTTCACCTCCGTAGGTGCAGCAAGTGCTGTATATCCCTGTACACATGTTTCGGGGTTTTGCCTGTCATCAGAAGGGAGGAGCGTGGACTAGGGGCTTGCTTGGGATGCCGCCAATTGTCTTCTAAGGTTTAACTACCGCTCATGGCGCACAGGTGCCTCCCAAGGTTCGTCAGCCGTAGTTCAAGGGAGCAGTCGAAAGATAGTTTCAAAGAGAGGGAGCACACTGGCTGCATTCCAGCAACAATGTATGACCCCAATGCATCATGGTAAATGCAGTCGATTTATAGTCCCTTCAAAAAGAAAAAAGAGTCTTTCTCCTCCGTAGGTGCTGCAAGTGCTGTATAACCCTGTACATGTGTTTCTGGGTTTAGCCCGTCATCAGCAGGGGACAGTGTGGACTAGGGGCTTGCTTGGAATGCCACCAAATTTATTCTCTGGTTTATGTACCGCTCATGTCGCACAGGCACCTCCCAAGGCTTGTCGGCTGTGACTCAAGGGAGCCGTCAAAGACAGTTTCAAAGAGAGGGAGCTCACTACCTGCATTACTGCAACAAAGTGTGACCCCAATGCCTGATGGTAAATGCAGCCGATTCGTAGGCCGTTCAAAAAGTAAAAAGAGTCTTTCACCTCCGTAGGTGCAGCAAGTGCTGTATATCCCTGTTCACATGTTTCTGGGTTTAGCCCGTCATCAGCAGGGAGCAGCGTGGACTAGGGGCTTGCTTAGAATGCCGCCAAATGTCTTCTCAGGTTTGAGTACCGCTCATGGCACACAGGTGCCTCCCAAGGCTCGTCAGCCGTGGCTCAAGGGAGCCGTGAAAAGACACTTTCAAAGAGAGGGAGCACACTGCCTGCATTAGTGCAACAAAGTGTGACCCCAATGCATCATGGTAAATGCAGTTGATTCGTAGTCCATTCAAAAAGTAAAAAGAGTCTTTCATCTCCGTAGGTGCAGCAAGTGCTGTATATCCCTGTACACGTGTTTCGGGGATTTGCCCGTCATCAGCAGGGAGCAGCGTGGACTAGGGGCTTGCTTGGAATGCTGCCAAATGTCTTCTCAAGTTTAGGTATCGCTCATGGCGCATAGGTGCCTCCCAAGGCTCATCAGCCGTGGCTCAAGGGAGCCGTCAAAAGACAGTTTCAAAGAGAGGGAGCACACTGCTTGCATTCCAGTAACAATGTATGACCCCAATGCATCATGGTAAATGCAGTCGATTCGTAGTCCGTTCAAAAAGTAAAAAGAGCCTTTCTCCTCCGTAGGTGCAGCAAGTGCAGTATATCCATCTACACGTGTTTCTGGGTTTAGTCTGTCATCAGCAGGGAGCAGCGTGGACTAGGGGCTTTCTTGGAATTCCGCCCAAATATCTTCTCAGGTTTAAGTACCGCTCATGGCGCTCAGGTGCCTCCCAAGGCTCGTCAGCCGTGGCTCAAGGGAGCCGTCAAAAGACAGTTTCAAAGAGAGGGAGCACACTGCCTGCATTCCAGCAACAAAGTATGTCCCCAATGCATCATGGTAAATGCAGTTGATTCGTAGTCCTTTCAAAAAGTAAAAAGCGTCTTTAACCTCCGTAGATGCAGCAAGTGCTGTATAACCCTGTACATGTGTTTCTGGGTTTAACCCGTCATCAGCGGGGGGCAGTGTGGACTATGGGCTTGCTTGGAATGCCGCCAAATGTCTTCTCAGGTTTAAGTACCGCTCATGGCGCAAACGTGCCTCCCAAGGCTCATCAGCCGTGACGCAAGGGAGCCGTCAAAAGAGAGTTTCAAAGAGAGGGAGCACACTGCCTGCATTTCAGCAACAAAGTATGACCCCAGTGCATCATTGTAAATGCAGTCGATTTATAGTCCCTTCAAAAAGAAAAAAGAGTCTTTCTCCTCCGTAGGTGCTGCAAGTGCTGTATAACCCTGTACATGTGTTTCTGGGTTTAGCCCGTCATCAGCAGGGGACAGTGTGGACTAGGGGCTTGCTTGGAATGCCACCAAATGTGTTCTCTGGTTTATGTACCGCTCATGTCGCACAGGCACCTCCCAAGGCTTGTCGGCTGTGACTCAAGGGAGCCGTCAAAGACAGTTTCAAATCGAGGGAGCGCACTACCTGCATTACTGCAACAAAGTGTGACCCCAATGCATCATGGTAAATGCAGTCGATTTGTAGTCCATTCAAAAAGTAAAAAGAGTCTTTCACCTCCGTAGGTGCAGCAAGTGCTGTATATCCCTGTACACATGTTTCGGGGTTTTGCCTGTCATCAGAAGGGAGGAGCGTGGACTAGGGGCTTGCTTGGGATGCCGCCAATTGTCTTCTAAGGTTTAACTACCGCTCATGGCGCACAGGTGCCTCCCAAGGTTCGTCAGCCGTAGTTCAAGGGAGCAGTCGAAAGATAGTTTCAAAGAGAGGGAGCACACTGGCTGCATTCCAGCAACAATGTATGACCCCAATGCATCATGGTAAATGCAGTCGATTTATAGTCCCTTCAAAAAGAAAAAAGAGTCTTTCTCCTCCGTAGGTGCTGAAAGTGCTGTATAACCCTGTACATGTGTTTCTGGGTTTAGCCCGTCATCAGCAGGGGACAGTGTGGACTAGGGGCTTGCTTGGAATGCCACCAAATTTATTCTCTGGTTTATGTACCGCTCATGTCGCACAGGCACCTCCCAAGGCTTGTCGGCTGTGACTCAAGGGAGCCGTCAAAGACAGTTTCAAAGAGAGGGAGCTCACTACCTGCATTACTGCAACAAAGTGTGACCCCAATGCATGATGGTAAATGCAGCCGATTCGTAGGCCGTTCAAAAAGTAAAAAGAGTCTTTCACCTCCGTAGGTGCAGCAAGTGCTGTATATCCCTGTTCACATGTTTCTGGGTTTAGCCCGTCATCAGCAGGGAGCAGCGTGGACTAGGGGCTTGCTTAGAATGCCGCCAAATGTCTTCTCAGGTTTGAGTACCGCTCATGGCACACAGGTGCCTCCCAAGGCTCGTCAGCCGTGGCTCAAGGGAGCAGTGAAAAGACACTTTCAAAGAGAGGGAGCACACTGCCTGCATTAGTGCAACAAAGTGTGACCCCAATGCATCATGGTAAATGCAGTTGATTCGTAGTCCATTCAAAAAGTAAAAAGAGTCTTTCATCTCCGTAGGTGCAGCAAGTGCTGTATATCCCTGTACACGTGTTTCGGGGATTTGCCCGTCATCAGCAGGGAGCAGCGTGGACTAGGGGCTTGCTTGGAATGCTGCCAAATGTCTTCTCAAGTTTAGGTATCGCTCATGGCGCATAGGTGCCTCCCAAGGCTCATCAGCCGTGGCTCAAGGGAGCCGTCAAAAGACAGTTTCAAAGAGAGGGAGCACACTGCTTGCATTCCAGTAACAAAGTATGACCCCAATGCATCATGGTAAATGCAGTCGATTCGTAGTCCGTTCAAAAAGTAAAAAGAGCCTTTCTCCTCCGTAGGTGCAGCAAGTGCAGTATATCCATCTACACGTGTTTCTGGGTTTAGTCTGTCATCAGCAGGGAGCAGCGTGGACTAGGGGCTTTCTTGGAATTCCGCCCAAATATCTTCTCAGGTTTAAGTACCGCTCATGGCGCTCAGGTGCCTCCCAAGGCTCGTCAGCCGTGGCTCAAGGGAGCCGTCAAAAGACAGTTTCAAAGAGAGGGAGCACACTGCCTGCATTCCAGCAACAAAGTATGTCCCCAATGCATCATGGTAAATGCAGTCGATTCGTAGTCCTTTCAAAAAGTAAAAAGCGTCTTTAACCTCCGTAGATGCAGCAAGTGCTGTATATCCCTGTACATGTGTTTCTGTGTTTAGCCCGTCATCAGCAGGGAGCAGCGTGGATTAGGGGCTTGCTTGGAATGCCGCCAAATGTCTTCTCAGGTTTAAGTACCGCTCGTGGTGCACAGGTGCCACCCAAGGCTTGTCTTGATTGGCTCAAGGTAGCCGTCAAAAGACAGTTTCAAAGAGAGGGAGCACACTGCCTGCATTTCAGCAACAAAGTATGAACCAAGTGCATCATGTTAAATGCAGTCGATTCATAGTCCGTTCAAAAAGTAAAAACAGTCTTTCACCTCCGTAGGTGCTGCAAGTGTTGTATATCCCTATACACGTATTTCTGGGTTTAGCCCGTCATCAGCAGGGAGCAGCGTGGACTAGAGGCTTGCTTGGAATGCTGCCAAATGTCTTCTCAGGTTTAAGTACCGCTCATGGCGCACAGGTGCCTCCCAAGGCCTGTCAGCCATGGCTCAAGGGAGCCGTCAAAAGACAGTTTCAAAGAGAGAGAGCACACTGCCTCCATTCCAGCAACAAAGTATGTCCCCAATGCATCATAGTAAATGCAGTCGATTCGTAGTCCCTTCAAAAAGTAAAAAGAGTCTTTCACCTCCATAGGTGCAGCAAGTGCTGTATATCCCTGTACACTAATTTCTGGGTTTACCCCGTCATCAGCAGGGAGCAGCATGAACTAGGGGCTTTCTTGGAATGCCGCCAAATGTCTTCTCAGGTTTAAGTACTGCTCATGGCGCACAGGTGCCTCCCAAGGCTCGTTAGCTGTGGCTCAAGGGAGCCGTCAAAAGACAGTTTCAAAGAGAGGGAGCACACTGCCTGCATTCCAGCAACAAATATGACCCCAATGCATCATGGTAAATGCAGTCGATTCATGTGTCCGTTAAAAAAGTAAAAAGAGTCTTTCACCTCCGTAGATGCAGCAAGTGCTGTATATCCCTGTACACGTGTTTCTGGGTTTAGCCCGTCATCAGCAGGGAGCAGCGTGGACTAGAGGCATGCTTGGAATGCTGCCAAATGTGTTCTCAGGTTTAAGTACTCCTCATGGCGCACAGGTGCCTCCCAAGGCTCGTCAGCCCCGGCTCAAGGGAGCCATCAAAAGACAGTTTGAAGGAGAGGGAGCACACTGCCTGCATTACAGCAACAAGGTATGTCCCCAATGCATCATGGTAAATGCAGTCGATTCGTTGTCCGTTCAAAAAGTAAAAAGAGTCTTTAACCTCCATAGGTGCAGCAAGTGCTGTATATCCCTGTACACGTGCTTCTGGGTTTAGCCTGTCATCAACAGGGAGCAGCATGGACTAGGGGCTTGTTTGGAATGCCGCCAAATGTATTCTCAGGTTTGAGTACTTCTCATGACCCACAGGTGCCTCCCAAGGCTTGTCAGGAGTGGCGCAAGGGAGCAGTCCGAAGACAATTTGAAAGAGAGGAAGCCCACTGCCTGCATTTCACCAACAAAGTATGACCTCAATGCATCATGGTAAATGCAGTCGATTCATAGTCTGTTCAAAAAGTAAAAAGAGTCTTTCACCGCCGTAGGTGCAGCAAGTGCTGTATATCCATGTACACGTGTTTCTGGGTTTAGCCCTTCATCAGCAGGGAGCAGCGTGGACTAGGGGCTTGCTTGGAATGCCATCAAATGTCTTCTCAGGTTTAAGTACCGCTCATGGCACACAGGTGCCTCGCAAGGCTCATCAGCAGTGGCTCAAGGGAGCAGTCAAATGGCAGTTTCAAAGAGAGGGACCACACTGCCTGCATTCCAGCAACAAAGTATGACCCCAATGCATCATGGTAAATGCAGTCGATTCATAGTCCGTTCAAAAAGTTAAAGGAGTCTTTGACCTCCGTAGGTGCAGCAAGTGCTGTATATCCCTGTACACGTGTTTCTGGGTTTAGCCCGTCATCAGCAGGGAGCAGCGTGGACTAGGGGCTTGCTTGGAATGCCACCAAATGTCTTCTCATTTTTAAGTATCACTCATGGCACACAGTTGCCTCCCAAGGCTCGTCAGCCGTGGCTCAAGGGAGCCATCAAAAGATAGTTTCAAAGCGCGGGAGCACACTGCCTGCATTCCAGCAACATAGTATGACCCCAATGCATCATGGTAAATGCAGTTGATTCATAGTCCATTCAAAAAGTAGAAAGTCTTTCCCTTCCGTAGGTGCAGCAAGTTCAGTATAACCCTGTACACGTGTTTCTGGGTTTAGTATGAGCAGACTATGAATCAACTGCATTTACCATGATGCTTTCGGGCAATACTGTGTTGCTGGATTGCAGGCAGTGTGCTCCCTCTCTTTGAAACTTACATCACCACCCATATTGAAGATGGTGGCAAGGCAAGGGTCATTTGGAGACCCCGTTTTAGTCTTAGTCATACATTTATCAACATCCTCAAAGCATAGAAGTTGAAATTGTAGCACAAGTAAGTGGTTGTACCAATTCAGACAGACACCCTGGACCTCATTTACAAGTTTTTGTTGCAGGGCAGAGCCGCAAGGATTCCTGCTGTGCTGCCCTGTGTCAAAAGAAAAGGGCAGGAATACACCATATCTATGAGATAAAGGTATTTCTGCACTTTGCGCTTCCGTTACACCGCCCCTGGGGAAACATAGGTTTTTGACGCCTTCCTAGGTTTACAAAATCTTGTAAATCTGGGAATGTGTAACATGCCATGAGTGTTACGTGGGAACACCCACTGTAATGTCAATGGCATGCCTCCCCATTGCAGGGTGGGGCAATGCAGCAACTTGTGCTACATTGTTTTAAAAATGAGGTCTCTAATTGGCAGTGGTTTGCACCCTGTCCAATTAGGGACCCTCACTCTAATCAGGGTAAGGTAGTCACACAGCTAAGAAAACCCCTGCTCACCCCCTTGGTAGTTTGGCATAAGCAGTCTGGCTTACCTCAGAGACAATCTGTAAAGTGTCTGTACAACACACACAGTAACACCGTGAAAACACCACAAAAGTACTCCACACCAGTTTAGAAAAATAGCCAATATTTATCTGAGTAAAACAAGACCAAAACAAAAAAAAACAACATACACAAGCAAAGATACAATTTTCAAAGATTAAGGCCCATATTTATACTTTTTTAGCGTCACATTTGCATCATTTTTTGACGCAAAATCGGCGCAAACTTAGAAAATACAATGGTATTTAGCAAGTTTGCGCCGATTTTGCTTAAAAAAACGACGCAAATGCAGCGCTAAAAAAGTATAAACATGGGCCTAAATCTAGTATAGCACTTAGAAGCACAATAGCTCCAATTGGGGCTATCACAACGTCTTGACTGAGTCGTTTCTAACAGTCCGATGCCACTCGCGATGGAGTGCAGGCCAGTCATGGAGTCGCATGCACCCCAGGTACAGTACCTAGGAAAATTATGAGGAATCAAAGACGTTGCACAGAGTCAGTGAGGTGAGGTGTCACTGTAGCCGGTGTGGTGTCGGTTCCTTACTGCTACTGGGGAAGTAAGGCATTCGTTCCTTACAGCAAGGCAGGGGAAGTGAGGCCTCGGTTCCTTCCGGTTGCAAGGGAGGTAATGCAGCATCGGTGGTGAGGCATTGGTTCCTCCTGACAAAGCGGGGTCGATGAATCCAGCAGGTCAAGACGCAAGGCATCGACTTTGTGGTGTCGCTATCACACTACA
The DNA here is from genome assembly GCF_031143425.1 of Pleurodeles waltl. NCBI lineage: Eukaryota > Metazoa > Chordata > Amphibia > Caudata > Salamandridae > Pleurodeles > Pleurodeles waltl. The sequence continues at coordinate 335,577,425 of NC_090445.1, forward strand.
TGGCCACAGGTGCTGCAAGGTGTCAGAGCCAGGTGCCACCGACATGGTATTCTGGATTCATGCTGTGGTGGGACTTCAGAGGTGCTGTGGTGGCGTCGGGCCTGCTGCGTCGGTCATGGTTGTTGCATTCATCGCGGACCACGGCTCCAGTGCAGGCAGCAGCACAGTGTCAGACAGCAGCTCCGGTTCCAAAGTTGCTCTGGAGTACGTGATTTGTTTCTTCTTGGTTGCACCACAGCACACTCCCAAGGGCTGAGGAATTGGATTTGGCACCACTTTGCAAGTCAGGACTCTCAGGAAGAGAACCTAGGTGCTGGCAGATGAAGTCTTTGATGTCCCTGAGACTTCTTAACAGAAGGCAAACTTACTCCAAGCCCTTGAAGAACCTTTGGAAGCCGGATGTAGAAAGCAAAGTCCAGTCCTGTCACTCTAAGGACAGAAGCAGCAAAGCAGCAGGCCAGCAAAGCAACAGACAGAGTGGCAGTCCCTCCTACAGCATCCAGCTCTTCTTCCTGGTAGAATGTCCACAGTCCAGAAGGATTCTAAATTTGTAATGTCAGAGGTGCAGTACTTATACCCATGTCTGCCTTTAAAGTAGGCAAACTTCAAAGAGAAGTCTTTGCAGTACACAAGACCCTGCCTTTCTTGCCCTTGCCCCAGACACACTCCAGGGAGTTTGAGACTGCTTTGTGTAAAGACAAGCACAGCCCTATTCAGGTGCCAGTGTCATCTCCTTCCACCACTCCAGCTCAGGAAGACCCAACAGCAGGGTGATGGGCCATCAGGAAATGCAGGGCACACCCCAGCTCCCTTTGTGTGCCTCTCTAAAGTAAATACACAAACAGCTCAGCTGTCATCCTGAACAAGAAGTATATTCCGCAGACAGTCAGTGGTATAAAATGGTTAAGCATGAAAATGCCCACTTTCTAAGAGTGCCATTTTCAAACTTACAATTCAAAAAACAACTTCACCAAAAGATGTACTTTAAAATTGTGAGTTCAGAGACCCCAAACTCCATATCTCTATCTCCTCCCAATACATAATTAAAGTTAAGAGATATTTCAGGGAAATCCGTATGTTACCCTATGGGAAAGATTGGCCTTGCAATAGTGAAAAACAACATTTTCTGCATTTTTCACTACCAGGACAAGTAAAGCACACCATTACACGTCCTACCTTTTAAACGCCCTGTATCCTGCCCATGTGGCTACCTTGGGTCTACCGTAGTGGTGTCCTACAGGTAATAAAAGGGAAGGTTTGGGCCTGGCAAGTGGGTGCACTTGCAAGGTCAAAATGGCAGTTTTAAAACTGCACCCACAGACACAGCAATTGCAAGTCTGAGACATGTTTACAGGGCTACTCATGTGGGTGGCACAATCGGTGCTGCACGTTCACTACCAGCATTTGATTTACAGGCCCTGGGCACACACAGTCCACTTTTCTAGGGACTTACTAGAAAATCAAATATGCCATTCATGGATAAACCAATCGCCAATACATTTTAGACAGAGTGCATATGCACTGTAGCACTGGTTAGCAGTGTTAAAGTGCCTAGAGTCCTAAAGCCAACAAAAACGGGTCAGAGGAGGAAGAAGGCAAGACGTTTAGGGATAACCCTGCAAAAACTGCCAGGTCCAACACGTTGCCTCAGTCCATATGTACAAGGCTGCATGCAGGGTGGCTTTACATGGCCTTGTAGATATGGCCCTGCAGTGTGCGCCGGTGGACATCACTAAAAATGAAGTTCTCGCAGCGCACAGGGGCTTTTAAATACGCCTCCCTGTCCATAAAGGGGCTGGTGACAATCCCGTCATCTGACAGCAATTGGTGGATTTATTTTACTTTTGCTTCAAAATGAGGGGAAATGGCTTTAAGGAGGGTACTGCAATTGAATTATAATTACACTTGAGAGAAAAAATGACTGATGTTGGAAACCTCTCTAGCAGAGTTTTCCATAGACTAATCAGCTCAGTGTTTGAAGAGCTTGAAACACTGCTTTGGTCTTATTTCATTCATGACATTAAGGATCAATTAATCAAGCTGTGTCCATTAGTATGAATTCTAGTAAGAATTCCAGAGTAATCCATACTTGCCCACAGAAACTAAAATCTATCTGAATGGGGTCTTTTCTGCTGACATTTTTGGTGAGGACTCCTGTCAAGTTGTTATACTCATTTGCCCTTCATGGCTGTTGAATTTAAATATTGTTTTTCTTTTTGTGCCGTTATCTCAGTGAAAGTAGAAACTTAAAACTATGTTGTCTGTGGAGGTCCATTGTGGTAATTTCCTTTGGTGCAGAGGGTTAAAGCTTATTTTTTGTGAAAATTGGTTTAGAGTTTTCCTAAAATACACTCTTCTAAAGGAGATGAGAGGTTGCACCGATGTAACCCCCAAAACACATTAAACTTTTATGTGGATTGCCCCAGTAAATACATGTTAGTGGATATGCTATTTTGGGTCTTGTCAAATGCTAAGGAACAGAGGGATGTGATAAAAAATACTCTACTTCAAAGTGAATCATCTTTGCATAAGCATGAACTATGAGCTAGCAAAGATTCCATGGAGTACCCTAGTACTCACTTCATTAGCGGTCAGGCAACTACTGCAGGACCTATGTGTGAGGTTCCAATGCTTGATAGTTTCTAATGGGCTACTTGGTCCTCACTACATACATCCCTGAAGTAAGATCCAGACTCTTCTTATATTTAAGTTCTTTATTTCCAGTTGGTTGTAAGAAACAGAGATACATGTACTCGCCCAACCAACACAACTCCGACCTCTGCCAAGCCCCACATTCCCAAACCTAATACATCACTACACATACCCTTCCCTTTTTTTTATCAACCAAAAAAAACACAGGAGAAAAAAACAAAATAAAGAATATATAACCACAACTTAAAAGATATTAAAATTATTATATATTTTTTAACTACACACAAAGTTTTCTAATGCTTTAGATTTTCTCACAACCCTGCTGAAACAACTCTTTTTCACATCACCACCAACTACATTTTTATTCTGTTCACACTCATTCTGCTCACCCTCATTCACATCACATCCACAATTTCCCATATTTGTAAGAGTCTGAGTATTTTCCTGACAGCCAAACGCATCCAAATCCTCAACAACTCTAGAATCTTTGTTACGTCATTATCACATTCTAACCACCAATATTTGCTATTTTCACCTTCCAGTAAATCATCCTGCACAACATTTTGTTTGCAAGACTTTGCAATAGCAATACGACTCATGTGACACACACTGCCCTCATCCAATAAAACAGTATTTCTCATCACTTTCTTAATTCTTATAGGCTCACTAAACTTGCTCTCACCTTTCGCTACTTTACTTACGGATTTCACTCTTACCCAATCTCCCGCATTCAAATGCACTTCCTTAGTGCCCTATTTATAATCAAAATACCTATTATTCCTATCTTGTGAACTCTTTATACACTTTCTTACGTGTTCGTTGCTCCAAAATACTTGTCCGCTCCTTTGCATCTAATCAGGATTAATCTTTGAAAATTGAATTCTACCTCGCATTATATCAAACAGACTTTGACCTATTGTCTTATGATGTGTTACTCTATAAGCCCATAACATTTTCTTCAACTCATAATCTACATTACCTTTATTTCCATGCTTTGCAATTTGAATGATGCCCTTGAAAATTCTATTTATCCTTTCCACTACAGCATTACCCCTGGGATGATACAAAGCTGTAAATATTTGTTCTATACCAGTCATTTTAGCAAAAGTTTTAATTTCTTCAGATTTAAATTGAACACCATTGTCTGTCAACAAAATCCTAGGAAATCCTTCCCTCAAAAATATTTCTTCCAAAAATTGAATTACTGTCTTAGTATCAATTTTTGGTAAAACTGAAAACTCAATCCACCTGGAAAACAAATCCACTAAAACCACAATAAACCTTGAAGTACCATCATGCCAATTATTAGGACACATAGGCCCTCATTACAACCCAGGCAGTTGGCGGAGAAGCAGCGGTCTTACCGCCAACAGGCTGGCGGTAAAAAAAATGGAATCATGACCTTGGCGGTTACCGCCATGGTAATCCGCCACTTCTCCGAACCGACCGCCAGGCCGGAGACGACCACTGGGGTGGAGACTTGGGTCTCCAGCCCGGCGGCCGTCACAAGACCGCCGGCAGTATCATGACCTGGCTGACCGCCATGGATTTCATGGGGTTGGGAACCGCCATGAAATCCATGGCGGTAAGCACTGTCAGTGCCAGGGAATTAGTTCCCTGGCACTGATAGGGGTCTCCACCACCCCGCACCCCCAAGTCCTTCCCCGATCACCCCACCCCCCTGCCACTCCCCAAAGGTGGCAGGACCCCCCCACCCCCACCCCCAACATCACTATACAGACTCACACCCGACACGCACGCAGACACCACCAACACACATACCCACACACACACCAACAAACATGCCAACAGCCACACACACAGTCATACACGCACACCCACATTCAGACATACACACACACATCCATACAGACAGACACGGACACATTTCCAAACACACTACACCCCCCACATGCATACACGCACTCACACCCCCCTCTACATACACACACGCACACCCCCATGCACGCACACACAACACAATACCCCCGCACCCTCCTCCCCTAACGGATGATCAACTTACCTGGTCCGTTGATCCTCCGTGAGGGGACGGATCCATGGGGGCTGCTCCGCCGCCAGCACCCCGTCAACAGAACATTGCCATGCCGAATCACGTTGGTCAGTGTTCTGTTGACGGGGAGGTGGAGCAACCTCCACTTCCCCGCCGACTGCCAGTATGGCTGCTGGCGGCTCTCTGTCCGGAAAAGGACGGAGGGCTGCCAGCAGTCATAATTCGCTGAGCGGAAAACCGTCAGCACTGGCGGTCTTCAGCACGCAGTCCCTCGGCGGTCTTGTGAAAAGACTGCCGAGGTTGAAATGACCACCATAATGTCTAAAGCAACCTCTTCCCATAGTAAATTAGGACAACTTGAAAAAGAGATCGGTGGATTCAGTGTCTTTTGAGCTTGGTCACTATTCTCACACTCCACACAGTCGCGTACAAATCTTTCAATTTCAATATCAATTTTCAGCCTCCAGTAAAGTACTTTAATTCCCTTTTTTGTGAGAGAAATTCCTGAATGACCTTCATGTCCTATCGCAATACGTTTATTTCTAATACCACAGGGAGGAATAATCTTTCCACCTCTACACACAAACTCGCCTTCATCTCTCACCTCCCAAAATGCCCTTAAAATATCACTGCTTTTCACCTTTTTGTCTTTATTCCATCCAAACATCACTTTGCTTTTCACCTCTTTCAACACTTCATCCTTCTCACTCTCCCTGATCCATTCTTCTTCTTGCAATGAACTTAACGTATTTTCATCAAACACACCTGCTACACACCAATCATTCCACGGATCCTGATCCTGATCCAGTTCTTTTAAAGGTAAAGACATTCTACTTAGAAAGTCTGCAGTAACATTTTTTACCCCAGGAACATACTGCACTTCATATAAGAAATCTTGTAATCTCATTAGTCTTGCTATTCTCGCAGATGCTCTACATGAACCCTCCGTAGTTAACAATTTCGCAAGAGGTTTATGGTCAGTCCGTCTGATGCACTTTTGCCCCCAAATAAATTTCCGAAAGTCTTCTAATTCCCACACACATGCCAAAGTTTCTCTCTCTATCACAGAGTATTTTTCCTCTGTGGGAGATAAATAACGGGATGCAAATGCAACAACATATTCTTTACTCATATTGTCAACCTGTGTTAATACACTTCCAAGACCCTTGCCACTTGCATCCGTGGTGATAATAGAACAAGCTTTCGGATCGTACCCATGTAACATTGGAGCATTTAAAATTACATTCTTAATTTCTTGAAAAGCCTTCTGACAGCTTAAAGACTATTCGAATTTCACTTTTTTTTTGTAACATTTGGTAGGTTTTACCTGAAAATTTTTCTAAATATTTTGAATAAAACTCAGCTAATCCTAAAAAGGATCTCAAATCATCCTTAGACGTCGGAGATGGAGCATTCTTAATAGCTTCTACCAATTTTTTCTTAGGTCTGATGCCATCTTGGTCTATCTCATGTCCTAAATGCGTCACATTTCTTTGTGCAAATCTACATTTGCTGCTCTCTGCAGTCAAACCTGTTTTTGGAAGTTGTGCAAAACGTTCCTTAATTCCTTATCATGATGTTTCTTGCTGCTTCCCATTACTAAAATATTGTTGTGAAAGAATGTGACATTAGGCAAATGTCCAAACAACTGCGCCATCAACCTCTGAAAAACGGCAGCTGCCGACGCCAACCCAAAAGGCATACATTTGAAATGGAAACAACCCCATGGTGTGCAGAACGGAGTAAGATGTCTACTATGATAATCCAATTTAACCTGGTGGTAAGCGGACGACAAGTCCAAAGTGGAAAACCATTTGGCATCTCTAGTGGCAGACAACATCTCATCAATGCGAGGCAAAGGAAACTGGTCCACAATTATATTTTCATTTAAACCTCTCAAGTCTACACACAAATGCACTTTGCCGTTGGCTTTTCGTGCTACAACCAAAGATGAAATTCACTCAGAAGCTTCAACTGGTTCTATAATCTGCAAAGATTGTAATCTGTCCAACTCTTTCTTTACCTCATCTCTGACAATGAAAGGAATATTCCGTACCTTATGAATTTTGGGTTTGGCACCTTCTTTGAGTCTAATACGATATGTAAAGCCTTTCAGTTGACCTACACGCCCACTGAAAACTCCAGGAAACTCTTGTACAACCCATTTTCTAGTATCCTCTTCATCACACATTACTAAGACTTGCTCAACACTATTAGGATCTAATACAATATGTAGTTTCTTTTGATCTTTCCAGCCTAAGACTGATGGACCATCCTTAGCCACATATAATTTGGATACTGCTTGCCTTTGCTTAAATTTGAAAACCAGAGATCTACAACCAATTATATTTATGCAATCCCCAGTGTAACTTTCCGGGGAAATATCTGGAGTTTCTAAATGCCACCCAATACTCTATACAAAATGCTCTTGCCAAATGCTTTCTGAAATGAGAGTGTATGGAGAACCAGAATCTGCTGCCACTTGTAACATAACTCCTCCAAATGATACCCAACACAAAGGTTTGCTTACTTTTTGTCCTGAAATGTTCAAAACAAAATGTTTATGACTTCCCATCTTATAATTCACTTCTTCCTCACTATCATCAGAACAATCATCCTCCACCTCCTTAATACAAGCCACTTTACTGTTCACACTTTTCTTTTGCTTCTTTCTGCAAACTCTAGTAAAATGGCCTACAATACCACATTCCAAACAATTAGCATTTTTAGCTGGACACCCATCAAATTTTGCAGAATGATAGGCATTTCCGCAACAGAAATATTAATTCCTGGAACGATCAGGCATGTTAAACGTTTGACCCTTTGCAACAGTGTAATTTTTCTCTTTTGTAAAGTCATTATCCCGCTTATCCACGGATACTTTCTTGTGCTTTCGATCATCAACTTTGGCAACTATCTTTTCAGACTTCTTCTCCTGTGCCAAAGTAACTTTCGCACATCTTTCAGATAATTCTGCTTTCTTCACTAAAGCAATAATATCCTTCAAACTGGATTCACCCTCAATCCTCAACCTCTCTTGAATAGATTTGTTTTTAGTGTACATTACAATTTGGTCCCGCACCAGTTCATCATGTAAACCAGCAAATCTACATGAGCTGGCTAAATGTTTTAAAGCAGAAATGTAGGTCTCTATGTCCTCATGTTTATCTTGCTCCCTCTGGAAAAATGCGTGACGAGTAACCGCAATACAAACAGCAGGAGAAAAATGATTGTTCAAATCCAAAATGGCACTGTGAAAATCATCTTCATCACCTCTGTCCTGGTTTTGAAGTTGATTGTAAATACGAAGTCCTTCTGGACCTAAACAGTGCATTAAAATCCTTTTTTTTCTTTCAGCAGAAAGTAAACCGTTGCAAAATTTGCGATGTAGTTCAAAAATATTCCTTCCACTCCTTCCACTGTACAAGTGTTTGACCAGGAGACACCAAAAATTCCTTGGGAGTGATAAACTGCAAAGACAGTGACGCCACATACCAGAAGAATCTCCACTTGAAGACTTTGGGGGCTATTACAACTTTGGAGGAGGTGTTAATCCGTCCCAAAAGTGACGGTAAAGTGACGGATATACCACCAGCCGTATTACGAGTCCATTATATCCTATGGAACTCGTAATATGGCAGGTGGTATATCCGTCACATTTGGGATGGATTAACACCTCCTCCAAAGTTGTAATAACCCCCATAGTGTAATGGAATTTATAGCTGTAACTAGCTGTAACTTTAAGTCAATTATTCACTTCTCAGCAAGCCATGTATCTCTGTTTCTTAGTGTGCCGGTCAAAAATAGAATACGTTTTTATTTTTATTTTCTAACAAATTAGCCAGAGGTAAAAATATTGCCGGTAATAATTTCACCCAGAAGAGTGAAACGCTCTGTCCTAAACAAAAATGAATTCAAGCCTCAATAACAGGAGAAGCGCGTGGCCCAGCACGTGAAAGTTCCAATTAAAAATATCCAGCGCAAGAAGCAGCGCATTCACATTGTATACACCTTGTGCTGGCAACCAATGGCGCATGTGAGCTAGCGCGTGTGTGTTCCATAAAAAAACTCAAACACGAGGAGAGGAGCGTTCACAGGGCGTTGTCGTTGTCTAGGCAACCTGTGGCAATGAGTAATCATCGATAACAAACGCATGAAAAAAAATGAAGCGTTTGACAACACGCTCACGTTCTCAAAGAAAATACACAAACGGCAACTGAAAAAGTAATTTACAGAGAATTGCCTTGATAAAGCAGGATACAAAATATCAGCTATCCGATAACAAGTGTCTTCCAATGCAAACTCGAAGCTTGTTGCCTTACAAATGTTGCCTTAAAATTTCTTCCTCTTTCAAATCGTCAGTCCGACAGATGCCGCTTAAAGTTCCCGCTCGTCACCATATGAAGTAAGATCCAGACTCTTCTTATATTTAAGTTGTTTATTTCCAGTTGGTTGTAAGAAACAGAGATACATGTACTCGCCCAACCGACACAACTCCGACTTCTGCCAAGCCCCACATTCCAAAGTTCTCTTTCCCACGTCACAGCCTATCCATACAATCCACATCCCCTGATGTCATAACATTCTACCCATTCTACCTAATACATCACTAAAGTCCCCTAAATATTACTGTAGCAGTGAGATTTGAATTGCCCATGATGTGCTTAGCCAGTTTGTAGACTTCTCTTTGAGTGCTGCTGCTCCTCAGATATTTCTCCTTTTTAATGTGCTGCTATGGGTGTGTTTCAAAGAACAAAGAATCTTGGTGAAAAATATCTTTCTTTGAGTAAAGTTTTTGCTGATGGATTTTCCTTAGTCCTCATATTTCACTTCACTGTTGCTCCTCTCATTTCTTAAGATAGTTTATGTTTATTGGTAACATTATTCTGAAGTCATTTGTTTCGTTCTGGCCTTCTTTTGTACTGGTCTTTTAGTGTGGGAAATTTGGTGAAACCAACATTATGGGTACGAGTGAATCATTTATATGAGCAACACCTCTGTAGCACTCTGACCATGTCACTTTGGTGTCACATGGAACACTTCTGGGTGAATAAAGTTCAAAATTATTTCTGGATCCAGTCAGGTTCAGGTCCAGGGAGAAATGTTAGAATGATGAGGAATGTTAGAATTATGAAATGTTAGAATGATGAGGAATGTTCAGGATGAAAGTGTTCCCAACTGAAAAAAAACATTCCTGAAAGTAAGGGCCATATGTACGAACACATTTTCCCATAGACACAGAATGGGCAAAACTGGTACATCTGGCCATAAGTTCCTTATTTAATTAGACTCTGGAAACTGCTTATATCAGCTGACCCTGTGTATCCGCTGCAGGTGTCATATTAAGATGAATCTCTCACTAAGTACATTATCTCAGCTCTCTGTGGTTCCCATTGTTTCATGTGGATCTCAAAATCAAATACAAACTATTATAAATCCTCAGTTTTCTGATGTATACTTCTACCTACAGATTCCTTACAATTTAAACAACCCCAGGTGTTAGACTGGATGCAGAAACTTCAATGATCTCACGTAGCTGTTAGGAGAAATTGGCTTTGGCCGAAGCCATACAGTCTCTGCCTTTGAGCAACAGCCTCAATTCTATTTTTTCCTTGCTTTCAATGCAGATCCACACCTCACTTGATCTCTGAGGACTTTTTTCCTCAAGTCCAAATTATTTTGTGCAGTACTATGTCTCCCCTTAAAAAGCAGGGCTTAAACCCTACACAGATTATAAGGGACAGGTGTCCATTACGGACCCCCACACTATCTGTCTCTGGGGCCTGTGTATGACTCCTGGGCATGTGCTTCCTGTCATAGCGTGCACCCTAATGCAATTCAGGAGTAGAAAGCAAAGCTCTTTATAGAAAGGGCAAGAGACGACCAAGGATGTCATCTACTCTCTAGATCTCGCTCTAGGTCACCTTCTTCTTCTGCTGGGAAAATAGGAAGATACATTAGACACACACAAAGCACTCTAGAGCTAAGTCTTACTAGGCAACAGATTCACCTTGGTCTTTGTACACTATGCCCCTGGGTACCCAGAGGTCATACCTCTGATGACTGTGAATACACCTGCAATGGCAGGGCAGTGATGGAAATGTTCACCTGGCTGGGGATACCCAAAGAAGTGGTGTCTGACAGGGGCACTAATTTCATGTCAGCCTACATGCAGTCAATGTAGGACGGATGTGGCATAACTTACAAGCTCTTATCACCCTATCATACAGAGACGAATGGGTGTGTTAAGACGTTCAACAAGACCCTTAAAGGCATGATTATGGGCCTGTCAGAGTCCTTACGGTGGAAGTGGGGTGTCCTTTGCCATGCCTGTTGTTTGCATACTGGGAGATGCCACAGAAGGGAGTTGAGTTCATTCCTTTTGAAGCTCCTGTATGAAAGCTCTCTCAGAGGGCCTCTGAGCCTTGTGAAAGAGGGGTTGGAGCATGCTCCCAAGAATCCCCCCCCAGGATGTAGCCAGCTACATGTTTGCTCTCAGGACTCAGAGGAAGAGCTGCTAGAAGAAGGCTACTGAGAACATGTAAGCCTGCCAGAAGGTTATGAAACTTTGTCATGACCAGAAGGCCACTTTGGTTGAGTTTCAGCCTGGAAAATAGTGTGGGTTCAGGAGCCAGTGGAGTCCTGGGTTCTACAGGACCAGTGGTTTGGGCCCTATGAGGTGAAGGAACATAAGAGGTATCACCTACCTGGTGGACCTCAAGACTACTAGGACACCCTTAAGGGTCTTGCATGGCATTCCCCACTAAAAGAGGTCCCAAGTTACCATGCTCCTGGTTACATATGTTGGGGTGGAAGAGGAGACTGAACCTCACACAACCTCTTTTCTTCCAAGGAGCAGGGTGGGTCAGTGGAAAGTGTCAACTGTCACTTGCAGAGGCAGTCTGCCTCTCTATTCTCACTGTCCCCTGGGCTCACTCATCTGTGTACCCATGACATTGATACTAGGGACAGCATACTTGTTAAAATAAAATGAACAAGCTGTTTGACAAGGTGAGAGCCAGCAACAAGGAGGAAGTGTCTAAGATGCTGGAGCTAGGGGTGATTGAGCACTCCAACAGTCCTTTGTCCTGGCCAGTGGTGCTAGTGCCCAAGGTTGCCCCACTTGGTGCCACCCTAGAACTCATATTCTGTGTGGACTATAGTGGGTTAAACCCAGTCACCAATACTGATGCACACCACATCGCCTGAGCTGATTAACTCTTGATAGGTTAGGAGCTGCCAAGTTCCTAAGTATCCTTGATTTGACCTCTGGGTTCTGTCAGATTGCCCTAATCGGGGACCAAGGAGAGGTCTATAGTCTCCACCCCAGAGGGCTAGTTCCAATTTAGAGTGATGGCCATTGGGTTAAAGAATGCCCCTTCCACCTTCTAGAGGTTGGTCAATAGGTTCCTGGCTGGTATGGAGGCTACCTGGATAACATTGCAGTCTTCAGTTCCAGCTAGGAGGACTACCTGTTCCACATCCAGAAAGTGCTTCAGGCTCTGCTGCAGGCAGGTCTGACTATAAAGGCCAGCAAGTGCCAGTCTGCTTGCAACACCATGCGGCCAGGGGCAAGGTGCAGCCCCTCCAAACCCAGCTTCAGAGTATCCTGGCTTGGGAAGCCCCCAAGACCCAGACTCAGGTGAAAGACTTCCCATGCCTCACTGGTTATTACAGGAGGTTTGTCAAGGGATATGGCACCATTGTCGCCCCTTGACTGAGCTGACTTTAAAGAAGCAGTCCAAGAAGGTGATCTGGGCAGAGGTCTGCCAAAGCCTCTTTGACATCTAGAAGGAGGTCATGTGCACAGCACCAGTGCTCAGGGCCCCTGACTTCTCCAAGACATTGATTGTCCAAACGAATGCTCAGAGCATGGCATTGAGCTTTGCTCTCTCAGCCAAATGAAGCGGCCTAGACCAACCGGTAGCCTTCATTAGCAGGAGTCTACTTCCCGGGGAATAGAGGTGAAGTGTAATTAAGAGGATGCCTTTTCAGTAGCCTGGGCACTGAAGAAGTTGAGACCATACTTGTTTGGAACTCACTTCTGAGTTCAAATAGACGATAAACATCTCAGATGGCTAATCTAGATGAGGATGTGAGAATCCCAAACGTTTGAGGTGGTCCATCTCCCTATAAAGAATGGACTTTATGTTGGAACACCTTCCTGGGAATGACCACTCCAATCTAATTGTCTTTCCAGGGCCTTCAGCCTTAGTGATGAGAACTCCTATGAGGGTGGGTTGTTCTACCTACTTTCAGCTGGGGGACATGTTAGACCTGATACCCTTGGTGGCGTTGTCCTCCAACCTTATTGACTTTAACCATCCTATTTTCGAATTTCTGTTGGCAGTTGGAAACTGCACTTTACCACTGCTACCCTGTGCTAAAGTGATAGTTCTTACTCCCTGAAACATGGTAAAAGTGGCCTATACCTGATGGGCACATTTGATTTACTTGTAAGTCCCTAGAAATGAGATCCTACATGCACCAGAGCATGTAAGTAAAATGTTACTAGTGTGCCTCCCACTAAAGTAGTACATTAAAACATGTCTCAGGCCTGCCATTGCAGCCTTTTCAACTGACGATTTGACCTGGCAGAATAATACTTTTGCCAGCCGAAATCTTTCTTTTTTATACACATGTCACCCCTAAAGTAGGCCCTATTGGCCAATAGGACAGGGTGCATTGTAAATAAAAAAGTAGTATACATGGATTTATGTTTTACCTGCCCTGGTAGTGAAAACTCCTAAATTCATTTTCCTCTGTTGTAAGGCCTGTCTCCTCCATTGGATAACATTGGGTTACCTTATTACATATAAAAAGTGCTAACTTATTATTGAAGGCAGGTAGACATTTCATGCTTGAACTCAAATGAATTGCAATTTAAAATTCTCTTTACTGGTAAAGTTGCATTTCAAATTACAATTTTGAAAATGCCTGTTAGACCTGGCAGCTTTTTAGCGTGTCTCCCCTGTCTTTTTGACTTCTGACCTCCTGGTTTTGGACTCTGTTTTTGCAGGTTTATCATCTCCTCACACTTTACCACTGCTAATCATTGCTAAAGTGCAAGTGCTCCCCATATCAATTGTACTGTGTATGGGTTTATCCATAATTGACATATTTGATTTACTAATAAGTCCCTAGTAACATGCCCTAGAGGTGCCCAGGGCCTGTAAATCAAATGCTACTAGTGGGCCTGCAGAACTGGTTGTGCCACCCACATTAGTAGCCCTGTCAACATGACTCAGACCTGCCATTGCAGTGCCTGTTTGTGCAGTTTTAAACTGCCAATTCGACTTGGCCAGTGTACCCACTTGCCAGGCCTCAACCTTCCCTTTTACTACATGTAAGGCACCCTTAAGTTAGGCCCTAGGTAGCCCCATGGGCAGGGTGCAGTGTATGTTTAAGGTAGGACGTATACTAGTGTGTTTTCTATGTCCTAACAGTGAAATACTGCCAAATTTGGTTTTCACTGTGCAAGACCTATCTCTCTCATAGATTAACATGGGAGCTCCCTTTAAATATCCTTAAAGTGCATATTCTCTTTAAGAGCAGATAAAAACATGGGGTTTAGGGTCTCTGAGCTCACAATTTAAAAATATATCTTTTAGTGAAGTTGGTTTTTAGATTGTTAGTTTGAAAATGCCACTTTTAAAAAGTAGGCATTTCCTTGCTTAATGCATTCTGTGACTTGTGGATTGTGGATTCCCAGTCTGGGTCAGTTTGACAGTTGGGCTGTTCACCCCTTTTCTCTAGACAGTGACACAAAGGGGGTGTAGCCTGCATATCTTGATTAGCCATCTGTGCTGGGGGATGGGAGGAGTAGTCACTCACACCTGAAAGGACTGTGCCTGCCCTCACACAATGCCATCTCTGACCCCCTGGTGAGTGTCTGGGGCCTGGCCTGGACAAGGAAGGATCTTGCAAACACTTGAGACTTTGCTTAGAGGTTTGACAAGCAGAACTGGGTATAAGAAGAAGACCCCAAACCCCACACTTTTAGAATCTTCCTGGAACCAAGAGGAACCTCTGCACAGGAGAAGAGCTAAAGAACTGAAGGAGGAGTACTGTCCCTTTGCTGTGTTGCTTTGTGGACTGACCTGCAGTTGCTGCTTCTGCCTGAAAAGAGTTCAAAGGGTGAACTTTGCTGTGTGTCCTGCTTGAGAAAATTCTCCAAGGGCTTGGAGTAGAGCTTGCCTCCTGTTGGAAGTCTCAGGGACACCAAAGACTTCAGTTTCCTCGACCTGCAGCACTGCGAACTGTGTGTTTTGTGCTGTTCAAGAGGAGAAGCCACTGCGATGCTGCCAATGACGCCGCTGGCCTGCACTGTGACCTGCCGACGCCACACGGAGTCACAACCTGTGGGCCCGCACTCCGGCATTGCCTGCTCACACCGCAGCCTGGGCATCCCCGACGATGCCGCTCCTGCTGAGACCGGCGCCTGCACCATTGACTCCTGTGTCGTCACCAGGCATCCTGCCTGCACCGTGGCCTGTGGACACCACTCGTGAGGATCGCGTTGCACCGTCCCGTCCTGCACCACTGGCTTGGGCCTACCAACGACATTGCTTCAGCAACAACGACCCCGCTGCCTGCACGTGACCTGTGGATACCACTCGTCACACCACCCCGCTTCACACCGCAGCCCTGGTCTCACCACAGCCGCTGGACGCCATCACCGAGCCGCTGCCTGCACCGTGACCTGTGGGCACCGCACGTCGCATCGTCCCACTTCGCACCTCAGCTTTGACGCCATCCACGTCGATGCACCTGACTTCATCAGCCTGGAGTTCGATCCGCAATACGTGTGACCTCAAGGGCCCGCGACTCCTGCACCGATTCCGGAGCCGGCACTGCTCGTCAACCGGCAACCGCCGGCAACGTCAGCGACACTGCTCTCCAGAGCTCACCGCGAGGATCACGACGCCCTGCAAATCCAAGGTACTGGTTGTGGGTCTTCCCGACACTGTAGCTGGCCCGCAACGCCGCGGCTGGCCTGAACTGTTAGTTTTGTCGATCATGACGCCATGATAGCCCCAGGTGGAGCTATCAACTTCAAGGAACTGTATTTTTGAGTAAATCTTGCAGAATTCATATTTTTATTACTGTATGTTGGATTTTTATTGTATTTGGTCCTGTTTTATATAGATGAATATTGGCTATTTTTCTAAAACTGGTGTGGTGTTCATTTGTAGTGTATTCACTTATTACTGTGTGTCATGTGCAAATGCTTCTGAGACAAGCCGGACTGCTTGTGCCAAGCTACCAAGGGGGTGAGCATGGGTTATCTGAGTGGGTATCTCCCTTATCCTGACTAGAGTGAGGGTCCCTACTTGGACAGGGTGCAAATCGACTGCCAACTAGAGACCCCATTTCTAACAATGCCACTTTTAGAAAGTTAGCATTTTCTTGCCCCTACCATTTGGTGCCTGTTGCCAGTGCCCAGCTCTGTTGTTGAGATTTCTGTATAGACAAAGGGGCTGAATGTAGGCAGAGTGACCACCCCGCCGGGACGGCTGGGAGTGGAGCTGTTCTTTGCCCCACTTATAATTCAAATGGATTTCCTCCAGCACACACAGGAGAACCTCAGACCAGCCTTTTGTCCTTCCAGACGTATTAGAGCCTTGGCAGAGGAAGAAAAGAACTTTCCAAAACTAAATGTGGGGGTAGGTCGGGATGTCCCCACTCTTCAAAGGCTGACACCAGGATTAAATAATGGACCCCCAGAATACATCTTTGGTACACTCCTAGACCTGTGGAAGATTTCAGAAGGATTGCCTTGATCCCCAGAGCACTGCCCTGCTGCAGGTACACAGAGTACGTATCTGGAATATCATTACCAAAGGTAAGTAGCTTTTTCTTATTACACAGTGGTTCTCTTGCAAACTGTTGCTTCATAAGGAGTCATAAATCCAAGAAACCATTAGTTGATTTATATAAGTTAAGCAGATATAAGTGGACCACCAACCATTTCCATAATGAACTGAATGAAGGCTATTGAAGTCCATAGCCACAACATATCCCCTTCCCTACAAGAACAATCATTTTAAAATAGGAAATACAACAGTTCACAACGCAACCAAAAAAAATAAAAAAACTCCTGGATAGTAGTGTCCTCCATGCGAGGAACGCAAGGAAATGTAAAAATAAGAAGAACAGAGGTAAATAATACATGTCAGCAACAGTAAGTAGAGGAACTCAACTCAAGGCTCCTTAATTAATTTTGAAACCCTTCCACCATCCAATCCTTCTTGATGATCTCTGGAATTGCCCACACTTCTTCGATGTCTTGCTCTTACGGTTAGTAATCAGAAGCCCATGATCGGATGTTAATGGATGCTAGAATTGTCCATGTTCCATTATTGCAGCGTTCTCACAATTGGTGTTCTGTTCTGAAGCCCGGTACCAGGTGAGGTTCTCTACAATCCGAACATCTCCGTACTCTCCATTGCTAGGACCCACCACATGTCTCCTCACTTACTCAATAACAAAAGATCCAACAAACTTAAATCTCCCCTTTCCTAACAAATGAGGCTTCTTTACCAAAACAAGATCACCAGCCCTTTGCAACACATTTCTGACACACTTCTTGTCATAAAAAAGAGGTTTATGTCTATTCTGATATTCCTTCCACCTTTGGAAGAATATCACTGATATCCAAACTCACTTTCATCCAAGGGTCAGGAGGAATTTCTACTGGAGATGGATATACAGGATGTGACTCCTTGTTATCATATTGGCACAGAGGATATAATTCTTACCTATCTGCTCCACTTGACGATCCATACTTGACCATCAATACAACTCGCCAGAAGACCCTAGTGAGCCAAATTGATAACCTTGTCTCTCAAGCCCATGGAGACGCTAACTCAAAACCTGAGTAAAATCAGACAAAAATGTTCTGTACGCACATTCCAAAAGCCCTTGGAAGATGTAGGAACCTCCATAAACTCTGGCCAACCATTTACTACAAATTCCTTAATCATGTTAAGAGAATGATTATTTTCTACTGCACTCCCCCATTCTTGTTCACTGATTGCTCCCCCTACACTTGATTCCCCCTACATCTCTGAACTCATCAGCAGTCTCAATTGAATTCCGAGCTAGACAATCAGCTACCCAATTGTTAATCTCTGAAGATTTTCAACATGAACGTTGTACTCAGATATTCCTTCCAACCATCTTTTAATCATGGGAGTAATATTCTCAGCACATTTACTAGAAATATTTGTACCAAAGGGTGATGGTTAGACCAAACAGTGACTAGAAGACCCCAAAGGAAAAACTTAAAATGTTGTTTTGCAGAAGAAGAAGCAAATGCTGCCCCCTCTCAATCACTGAGTAATGCTGTTCATTTTCTTTGAAGGAGCATGCGGCAAAGACTATGAGATGTTACTCTTTATCAGTCAACTGAGACAATACAGCTCTGATTTCATGAAGACCAGCATTAATTGTCAATAAGATCATCTTATGACCACTGTTTTTTAACAATCAAATGTTTCAACACACTCCTGTGACCATGTTGCATCCTTTTCAAGAAAATGCCTAATGGGTTGCAAAACATTAGCAAAATTCTCGAGACATTTTGAGTAAAATTCAAAAAGACCTAGAAAGGACCTCAGTTATTCTCTATATTTAGAAACTGGGGCCTTAAAAATACTTGTAGCTAATTATAGTTTCAGAATTAGACATTCACTGGAGGTAATATGACCAAGGTATGTCACTGTATCTAACTCAGCCTGAGATACATTTTTCTCTGTTTACCGTAAGCCCAGATTCCACTAATCCTTTCAACACCTTCTTGAGAACATTGCCATGGTCTAGCCTATCTCTACGGAACCCTAGAATACATCCTGGAAATTTGCATCTGAGGTATGAGCTATTAAGCATGATCTCACATTCCAATATTGTTACCTAATCACAATCTGCACCACCATCCTTTTCACACTGAGGACCACCTTTTTCATCCTTTTATTAACATGCTGTACACTTTGAATCTTACCCCTTCCGCTCATTCTGGCATTGTTGTTTAATAAACCTAAATCCTTACTAAATATTTCAGAGAACTCCTTATACAGAGTCAGAAAACCACCAAAACCTTCTGCAAGTAGAACCCGTTCTGAGGAATTGCAATTCAGTGTAATCTTTATCTCACCCCCTCTAGCTACATGGTCCTTGCCAACAGTTTCTCAGTCAAGGAAATGAATCTTTATTACAAAATAGCTCAACACATCAATTTCCCCTCCATAACCTACTGGGATAGTGTCCGAAGGAAGGAGCTCGGTATTGTCCTGCCCAAAATGTTTTCCTCGTTTTTGTCACCTGCCATAATATAGGGTGATTCAAAGTCTACTAGTAAAGCCACTGTTTGAATATTAGGCATTATCTCACATTCCAATATTGTTACCAGATCTCAATCTCAATCTACACTACCATCATTCTCACACTGAGGACCATCTTCTTCATCCCTTTATTAATGTGCTGTACGCTTTGAATGCTACCCCTTCTGCACATTCTGGCTTAGTGGACCTTTCTACCACAATCCTTGCACACACAGCTCCTAGCAAAACATCCAGGGCTAGTGGGAAACTGTCCAAAATCCCCACTGGTAACAAATTACCTTGCAGTTCTTTAGAATATTGTTAGACCTGACAGCCTTAGGGTGGTCATCCCACAACGTTTTGCTTGCCTCCCTCCCTCCACTTTTCTGACAATGTTTTTGCTGGTCTTAGGACTCTGCCCACTTTACCACTGCTAACCAGTGCTAAAGTTCATATGCTCTCTCCCTACAAACTTGGTAACATTGGTTCATAACCCAATTGAAATATTTGATTTGCTTGTAAGTCCCTAGTAAAGTGCACTACATGTGCCCAGGGCATGGAAATTGAATGCTACTAGTGGGCATGCAGCACTGGTTGTGCCACCCACATAAGTAGCCCCTTAACAATGTCTCAGGTCTGCCATAGCAAGGCCTATGTGTACAGTGTCACTGCCACTTCAACTTGGCATTTAAAAGTTCTTGCCACGCCCCAAACTCCCCTTTTTCTACATAAAAGTCACCCCTAAGGTAGGCCCTAGGTACCCCATAGGGCAGGCGCTATGTGGCTATAAGGCAGGACATGTACATGTGTAGCTTATATGTCCTGGTACGGGAAAACTCCTAAATTAGTTTTCCACTACTATGAGGCCTGCTGCTTTAATAGGATAGCATAGGCTACCCTCATATACTGTTTGAGTGGTAGATTCTGATCAGAAAGGGGGCATATTTAGGATGGCCACTCTGCACTTAAAATCCATCTGTGCCTTACAGCCTGTCTCCAATCCACGTCTGGGCAGGGCTGGTTGACAGCTCCCTCCACAAACACAGGACACTCAGTCACATCTGCATTCATCTGCATACTGAATGGGTCTTCCTGGGTTGGAAGGGTGGAGGGCCTGACACTTACATTTCACATGCTAGTGGCCTGCCCTCACACAATGGACTGCCAAACCTGGCAGACAGACCTGTACTGAAAGGGGACCTTGTGCACTTTACAAAACACTCTTTGAAGTCTCCCCCACTTCAAAGGTATTTTGGGTATATAAACTGGGTCTCTGACCCCACCAAATCAGACACTTCTGGACCTGAAACTGCAACCTGTCAGGAGGAACTGCCTGGCTGCCCAAAGGACTCATCTGGACTGTTTTGCTGTGAAAGACTGCTGCCCTGCTGTTGCCCTGCTGCCCTGCTGCCCTGCTGTCCTCTGACACTGCTGAGAAGTGCTCTCCAAAAGCTTGGATTGAGCTTGTCTCCTGTTTTCTGAAGACTCAGGGCCAAAAAGACTTGGGCCCTCATTATGAGATTGCCGGCAAATGGCGCCTACCGCCACGGCGACAGCCGCCAACATACCGTCGCCGTGGCTACCGACCGCCCATGCCATTATTACCGTAGATGGAATACCGCCAAAAGGCTGCTGGAATTCCGTTGACGGTCATGGCGGCGACCAGCGGTGAGGTGGCGCTACACCAGCAAAACACCGCCTACCGTATCATGTTCCATGATACGGCCTGGCGGTGTTTTGCTGGCGGATGCTGCTGCTGGCAGCAGCGCCGCGTCCCATCTCCTGTCGGAGGACCCCCTGCAAGCAGGTAAGTCGGGTTCTCCGACAGGAGAGGGGGGCGGAGGGTGTTGTGTGCATGTGTGGGTGTGTGTGTGAGTGTGTGTGAATGCGTGTATGCGTGTGTAATGCGTGTGTGCATGAGTGGGTGTGAGTGTACATGCATGTTGTGTGGTGTGATTGCGTGTGTGCCTGGACGTATGTTTGTAAGTGTTGTTGTGAGTGTGTATGAATGTATGAATGCGTGGGTGAATGTGTGTATGTGTATGGATGTGTATGTATGTGCGTGTATGTGTGTAAAAGTGCGGGGGTCGGGAGTGGGAGGGGGAGGACTCTGGGGAGGGGGGGTTGGGGGGGAAACCCCTATCAGTGCCAGGGAAGGAATTCCCTGGCACTGATGGTGCCTACCGCCATGGTTTCAGTGGCGGTACAGAAACCACTGAAACCATGGCAGTGAGCGGGGGTCATAATGCCATGGATGGCCTAGTGACGGCAGCAGGGCTGGTGACTGTGGTCTCCAGCCCGGCGGTCGTTACCGCCGTGGCGGTCAGTGTGGTACATTGGCGGTTTGGCTTTGGCCAAGCCGCCAATGTCATAATAGTGGAGGTAGGTACCTCCAGCCTGTTGGCGGTAATACCTCCACTATTCCACCAACCGCTAGGGTTCTAATGAGGGCCTTAATCTCTTCAAGGAACTCCTTGTGTGCCGAAAATCAACGCACAGCCTGCCGGAAACGATGCACAGCCCGCCTTGCGATGAGAAAATGACAGCACAGCCGAACCGGAACGACGCAGCCCGACTTCAAAGTGAAGAATCAATGCAGCCCCTGCCTTACGGCCTGAAATTTGGTGCACAGCCCTACCAGATCAACGCACAGCCAAACCGGAACTCTGCAGCCCGACTTCCCAAGTGAAGAATCAACTCAGTGCCTGCCGTGCAACAGAAAATTCCCCGCATCGCCATACCGGATCGACACAACGCCTGTGACTTCGTCCCGCACGCCCAAGATTTCCATGCATCGTCCCCGGGAGTCAAAAAGATCCCCTCATCAGAGTGAGGAACCAAGCCTTCTTGCCGGAAATCGACATAAAGCCCCTTGCAGCGTGGAAAGAAACAACGCATTGTCTATGCCGCCCGATGCACACCCTATTTTTCCACGCATCTCCTTCTCTGCGGTCTCCGTGCATATTATTTTTAATGCAAACCAGGTACCTTTGGCAAACAAGAGACAACTGTTGATTCCTACAATTTAAGACTCTTTTTAATCTTGCAAAAGTGATATCTCAACTTGTGCTTATTTATTCTTTATCATTTAGGCCTTAATTTAAACAGATAAATATCATATATTTTTCTAAACCTGTGTGGTGTATTTTTGTGGGGTTTTCACTGTGTTACTGTATGATTTATTACACAAATACTTTACACATTCCCTTCTAAGTTAAGCCTGACTGCTCAGTGCCTAGCTACCAGAGGGTGGGCACAGGATAATTTGGATTGTGTGTGACTTACCCTGACTAAGATTGTGGTCCC
Source organism: Pleurodeles waltl (assembly GCF_031143425.1). NCBI lineage: Eukaryota > Metazoa > Chordata > Amphibia > Caudata > Salamandridae > Pleurodeles > Pleurodeles waltl. Next base: position 335,599,715 of record NC_090445.1, read on the forward strand.
TATTGGGACAAAAGTGAATACCTCTGCCAAATAGAAACCCCATTTCTAACATATATGATGGAGGTTTACACTCTAACCACACTTTTCTGCATAATACTGTCCTCTTCCCCATGGTTTACAAAATCTTTCTCACCAGGAACAACATCTCTGTAACCCAGTTAGACATATGTTCACCATCACAGCATCCCCCTGGACAGCCACAAGCCTCTCAACACTTCACATTTTAGCTGGAACAAAGTATCAGAGATCCAGTGGACCGCCACCCTCAGAACCTCCCAGGATGACACTGCAACCAACCTAGAACAGGCTGTCTCGTACACCCCTGCATCTGCCAAAGCAACAGGAGGAAGCTCATTCTTCTACCTTGCGGCAAATTCCTGGAACAACCTCCCCCTTCACCTATAGACTTCATCCATTCTGTTCCCAACGTCTGGATACCCTCAAGGGTGATTAGCTGTGCTCTATAAATCCTGTTTGATTTGATTCAATTCCATTTCTTCAGCAATTGAAGATAGGGTTTTAACCAAAGGTTTCTCTTGTACCATCTGGCTGCTGGTATATCTTACTGATTGATCCCTAACTAAGGAGTTTGTGAGATCTCTAAAGTCACAAGTCACATTATTTTCTTGAAGATTTAAATGTCTCACCTCTAGAGGCTATTATGTAGGAATCAAATAGTTTTTTCCATTGCTTCTAAGGCAGTAGAGGATTTCCTCTTTCAGATAAAACAGCTGGGGTTTGTGACTTATTGGCAACAGCCATAATTTTAATTTTCCTCAGTACTAAAACAGCTGGTGAAATGAATGGATCTAAGGAGAAGTTGTTTAACTGTATTGAATAGTCACTGGATAATAAGTATAGTGAGCCAATGTAAAATTAAACGCCTCTTTATAATCTTGATAATAACCCCATGCATCATCAAAATTAAGTAAAAAGCAAAATTGATATGATGACCATTACAAGTAGAATAATGTAATTTTAGGTAATTTATTCCTTGAACATAGTTCCAATTCACAATACCTTCATTTATCCGTTCATTGCGGAACAGGTGTCACCACTTCAATAAAAATGGTGCTTCCTTAACTATTTCCACAAGCCTATGCCTAGGAACGTAAGAGGTCATGCTAACTTCCGTAAACCAAGAAATATATTCACAAAAAAAGGTAAAGTGACATCTTAACATTTTAGTTAGGTGAAAATGTCAGTTAAAACGTAACATTTTAAGTTCAAATAACCACTGAAAATGTTGGAGTTTTAGTTAACTGAAGTAACTGTAACTCGCTTCCTAGCCATGCACAATGATGTCATCAATAAAATCGTTTTAGATGTCATCAGTGATGCGAGCAATAATGTCATGGAACCTCATGAGTGATGTAATATTCGAGGTCATGAGCAGTGTATGTCAAGGGCATGAGTTATAGTTACTTCAATAAAGTATAACTGGGGAACTTCATTGCTTTTTTTAGTTTAAAATGTTACGTTTTGACTGACATTTTCACCTTTCATTTTTTTCAGTAAGTTTCTACGTTTTTTAATGTTAAGCAATATATTATTATCAACCCTAACTATAATGCCACTTTAGCCTTTCTTTTTGTCAGATTTGCCAGTGATTTATTGAGGTTTTCTATAATAATGTAAAGTAACAATATAAAGACATGTCATTTTAAAGAAGGGAGGCCTATGGCTTTGTCAAAGTATCAGAACACCAAAATATAAAAATCTGGCCAACTGGCTTTAGCAAGGGGTTAGCACATCAACCTATATAAACCAAACCTAGTAGCTTGGTCAAAAAGTCACCACAATAATTTATCAATAACCATATTCCAACGTAATCCTTATAATTATAATTATATGTGTGTTTGAGTCTTTCTTTAATACTCTTCAGACTTCAAAATGCAACAGTAGAACCAACCACAAAGGTTCCCAGCACTCCAGCTGAAGAAAATGTAGCTCCGTCTCAGGGTGCTTCAAAACTAATGGGAAGCTCTCCTGGAGTTGTGCATTCAATGACCCAGTGTTCTTTTTCTTAACTTTCCTGGGAGACTTACAGTGTTTATTTACCTTTCCTGGGAGGCTGTTGTTTTTGCAGCCCCCCACAACACTTTTGTAAATCGTTGGTGGTGTCCCTTCTCCTTCTTGGGGCACCAGACCGCTAAAGTAAATAAAAATAAAGCCCATGCAGGACATTACGAAGTGTTTCAGGGAGGGATTAGTGAATACACAATTAGCACCTCACCACATCCATAGTGAAGCACCAAGGTTGCGACTATATTTATTTTTATACTTGGGTGGCTCAGTCCCAGCAGGGGCACTCACAGCCTATTTGCCTTTTTAAATGGCAGCATGGGGAGCCCAGTTCCCCAATGCCTGTGTCTATTTTTTCATTTTAGTAAGTGTCCTGGCCCCACCAGTTTTCGGGGACTCCAGAGGGGGTCCATAATCACAGTGGGCCCGCCAGTCCCCCACTAGCATCCATTCTGCTGTATTTCTTTGGTCCTGCCTGAAGCAAAGTGGACGGGCCATTGTCATTTTAATAGAGCAGGGGGGCATGCAGCCCCCACTTCCCAAACCTCTAGGAAGTCCCAGGATCCCCGTCTCCTGGAGGTGCTAAAATTATTAGGAGAGGGGGTCTTTGGTCCCCTTTCCATGCCTACATAGGCCTCGGGGATCCCATACCGGGGGCCTAATGTAAGCAATGTCCCGGGACCCCAACCTCCAGGACACTGCCATTTTCTGCCCAGGAGAGTGCAAGCAAACCCTGTTCGCACAATCCCAAGCAGAAACCCCAACTTTGCACCCACCCCGGTGGGAGCACAAAAATCAGTTGCTCCTGCCCAGCAGGTAGTGAAGGAGAATGGTGTTGGCTCCTACGAGCACCACAATGGATGCTGGCTGAGGAGTCGGCTAGGGACGTGGGGGCCATGGGGCTCCCCTGTGGACCCCAAAGACATCTCCATTGTGGGTGGCTCAGGTGGGCACCCACTTAGAACATTTCAAAACAAAAACAATGGCTGGGGAGCCATCTAGGGCCGTAGGGGCCCTGGGGCTTTCTTGCAGACTTCAACAATGAAAAAAGGTCTGAGAGACATAGTGGGCACTGGGCACCAACAAACGTTTACAAATATAAAAAAAGAATAATGAGTGAGCAGCAGAAGCCACTCATTTATTATTCACTGCGCCTTGTGAGGATCAGTCCATAATGCGCTGCAAAGGCTTGTTTTTTACATTTCTTGAGCCTGGTGGTGCTCGTAGAAGGAGCAGGGGCACCACCAAGCATTTTTTCAATGGTGTGCTGAGAGTGCAGCCCCCCCTCCAACAATATTAATGAAAAACAGTGAGTCTCTCCTAGGTCATTAAATCCATGACCTTAGGAGAGAATACCATATTTTTAAGCACTCCAAGCTGGAGCTGTATGCTCAACAGCTGGAGTGAAGTCCTTCTTGTGGTTGGTTCTATGGTTGCATTTTGTGGCCTGAAAAATGTTGAAAGAAAGAGGCAAAGACATGTTGATGTTTTTAATAAGACTTTATTGAGAAAAATGACATTCACTTTTAATGAACATTGCAATGTATGGATTTACATAATGTACATTTGATTATAATTACTGATGACTTTTTTGATAAAGATAATGGGTCTAATGATATATGTTAATATGCTGACTTCTTCATAAAGCCAATTAGAACGCGTTTTTAAATTTCGGTGTTCTGACCATTTGACAAAGTCTGTAGGTCTGCCTTACTTAAAAAGACATCCTTTATATTGCAACATCACATAGTCACCAGAGCGAACCCACAGGGGTTTGGGCTCCAGGCGCTGCGGCCATCCCCCACTTCCACACACGGCTTGCACAATGTTGCTGTAACTACGACACAGCAAATTATCCAAGTTACGCTCACCTCTATTATTTAAATCTTTAAAATTGTTATAGTAACACCTCATAGACTGAAAGTCATAATTTTTCTCTTTCAAAATATAAGTATATCTATTTTAGATATTACAATTTGTGTTGTTCCAACAACCATAATCCTGTGGTTGTCATGGTGTTACAACAATTTAATAGACACCAAAGAAGAGTTTTTGATTTTCAAAATATATATATTTTTTATGTACTATTTACATTATGTTTTGTTTCGACAACCATATTCCTTTGGTTGTCATGTTGTTACAAATAAGGTCCCACTGCCAACAAACTTCATCTCACAGCCAACACGTGTTTCATGAGTTAATGCTTCTTCAAGGCTCTTGTGTGGTTGGTATTATATGGGGACAATGTATGAAGATAACTTTGATTTAATCTAAAAACACATATCACAATTCCGAAAATTAGAAAGAAAAATAAAAAAAAAGAAAACAAGATAATTTCTATTTCCAACACAAACAATTCCAGTAAAGTTCATTAAATGTATCCATTGATACACCCTTTTAAATAATATTATATACATTTTACTCATTTTTTAAATGTATAGCTATATTCATTGTTTGTTTGGTTCCTTGTATATTACACATATTTGTATATAATGGTTTAAATATTTTTTGCTGTCTCTTCTCCTTCAATACTATATCTCAAAATTTCACATTCTACTGGAGGAATTCCCATCAAAATCGTATTACCTTGTGTTTTGCAGCCATATAGTTTCAACACATTCCTGAGATGTATATATAAAAATAGCTCTCAATTCAAGAAATGCAACTTTAGTTTTTAATATACAGTTTAACTGACTAATTGGTCAGAAAAGAATCAAAATAATGTGAGGATCTAACAAAACTGTCCAAAAGCACTCACACTCAACCCAAATACTGATGATGAGCACAATTGTCAGTCATACCATAAATGATTTGAATAATGTGTAGAGTATCTATGTTTTGATACTGCTCTTGTCCATCAAAATCATATGATTCTAAGAATGTGATTCTGGGATTATTGACTATCTGTTCAATAGATACAGCTGTGCATTTAAAAATGGTACAAAATGCACTTAAGATTATCAGAAGGATGTAAAAATGGATAAATATACTGAACTTTACTGACATTGTGTAGGACATTTAGAATATCTAATTTTATTGTGATTTTCTCTTTTTTTCTTGCTCTTGCTTTTTCTTTCTGATTTTCAAAATTGTTATGTATGTTTTCAGATTACATCAGAGTGTCTTTATACATTGTCTACATATGACAACCAAAGGAATTTGGTTGCTGGAACAGGACGTCTTGTAAATAGTACATGTAAAATATATATATTTTGAAACATAAAAGTGTGCCATTGTGTCTTTTAGATGCTATAAGAATTTAAAAGATATAAATATACGTTTTTGTTAAAAGTAAAAACAAATGTAACAAATATGTTTTCCAAATGTACATATCAATGTTGAAATGATAGTTTATGCATCAATGGGATTACTGACCTTTCAAGATGAGTTGCTCTGGGCCAGCTAGATCTATAGAAATCGATTTTGTGTCTCTAGGATTGCTAAGAGAGTTTTCTGTGGAGCTCCTGAGTGGTAGGAATGGCACAGAGGAATAGGTAGGTGGACTGGGTAAAGCTTCAGCACCTGTGGGAGAAAACTCCAGGACTTGATATGTCATGCCAATGAGCACGCTGTATGCTACACTTACTCACTGATATGCTATGGGATGAGGCCTATGGTCGCCAAGCATTGACAAAGCTTGGCTGTTGTGTACTCCACATCTGAGGAAAACTGGATATTGTCAATCAGGTGAGCTCTGAATGTTGTGCTTCAGGGGAGCACTGCACCATATACAGTACAGGGGCACAGGGTTGTGTAAGTTATGGGACACAGAGGGAGCACTGGATCATAAACAGTACAGGGGCGCTGGGTTGTGTAAGTTATGGGACACAGAGTGATGTGTAGAGGGGGATACAGCACTGTACAAATAGGGAACATGTTGATGTGATGCATGTAATGTTCAATACCTTCAGACAGTCCTTGGTAGTAGCCAGTAGTATGTTGTATGCTGAAAGTTTTAAGACTATTGGTATTATGTTAAACACAAATCTACAAGTCCCATAATGCAAAGTGCTATTAGATAAAAGGCCAGAACTGACTGAAAGTGTTTCATGATAGGCGCCATAACACAGCTACACACATGAACCAAAGGGAAGATAGTAAAAAACACAACATTTCTCATCATCTTGCAAATCATTATGACATATTTTTTGTTTTATACTTCAAAATGTCTTTGTTGTTGAGATCGATGCCTACCAGAGAGCACAGCTGTCTGGTTCCAAAGACATATTGGGACATGCTTTAAACTTACCTAGGACTGTATTTCGCTCCTTGCTCACAATTGGCTTTGCTTTTTGTACCTCACAGAAATATATATTTATTTTTAGAATATAACAGCAGCTAGGAAAGCACCAACAAAGCAAAAGTTTTTGTAATTACGAAGTGTGGCGGAAACAAAGATTTAATACAATTAAAACAAATTAATACTCTTGGTTATGTCGATTTTCACACATTATCATTTGCATAGTTTTATAATTAAAACCGTATGCCTGTAAATTTAGTGGTCATTTTAATGGAAAGTGTGTTGTCTGTAGATGGCAGTACGCTGCCATAGCATGCTTTATTAATATATTTGCAACAGTGCACTCCAAAATGTACCATCATCTACATAGTACGTCCTTCCCATTCTCCTGCCGAGTACTTTTGCTGCACTTGTTCTTTGTGTGGCACATGGATTTTTCACAATCTCCATGACTTCAGTGATGTAATATTAACCGCATCACCCCTATTCTTAAAATTGTTTCCACACCGATGGCTCATATCAATTCAGATGGGTCATTTACGCATGAGCCTTGTTGGTTCACTTCTTTTCATCTATCCTCTTTCTACGCAGGTCTTGAAGGAAGTAGCATACTGTAACTTAAGTAGTATTTGTTCCGATATCTGGTGTGCACCTCCTGGCTTTTACTTCAGTTTTGAGTGTTAACACACAAGTACTGAAAAAGGCTATCCTTTATCAATGAAGCATACATACAGTACTGAATTTTTTGCAATTCACATCTCAGCAAAACATTATAACATATTTTAATAGGATCCACTAAAAACCTTGCAGGTGGCACAATCAGAGAGCTTTTCACAATAATCTGATACTACACAGTGGTATAATCAAAAGAAACAAAAGAAGTGTGTTCATAGACATAACAAATAACAATTAGAGGAACCACCCAATATGCTTATTTTATTACCAGAAACACTTATAATGCAAGTATTGACAACGCAGGGCTTTTTAAATCACTTTCTACCTTAACTGAGCCTATTTCTAAGTATTCATACTGCTTACAGACAAGAAACTAAAGGTATAAGATGATTATGAAGCCTAAGATTCTATTTCATTCCAATTCAATAACCATTTACTTCCTTTCCACACTTGACTTGCTAAAGGTAGAGATAGCAAGCCAAGAAGGCTTACCATACGGTGTGGTAGAGGGACAGCAACCCAGGTACACCATAGCGCAGTATTGTTAAATATTTTTCACTTCTACAGACTTGGGACATAATTTAGAAGGTAGTGTGAATGAAACCCTCAAAATAACTCCACAACTCACACTCCACATCATGTACATCCTTCATTCCACTTACACCCACCTTAAATCCACCTGTCCCTGACACTTAGCCTGCTAGCATCAATGCAGCCCTCACCCTACCACAGACCAAACCTTTTGTCCCCTACGAAGTTGTTCACGAGCCCCCATGGTGTACAGCATCATTAAAAACCATTGGCAAAGCCAATATACCCCAAAGGCGAGCCATGTATGGTTAAATAATTTTTACATTCAGACCAATAAAGAGTGTCTTAAGTAGCAATTTAACATACTGGAATTGACTGTGCTCCTCACCTGCAATTTCATTAGTCTTTACAATTTTGTTAAGGCCAGATGTAAGCAAGCATGAAGTAATCATATAGCAATCATACCTTCTTGTCAATCGTTTTACCACAAACAAAAGGCTCTAGAAGTTTTTGTTAGGTATGTTCTTTAATTGTGTGTAATGCACTCTATGAATGTGTTTGAGAAAAAGTGCTACAACATCATATATTATTTCACTTTACTAGGCTATCTAATCTATTAGATGCACTTAGGTTTTATTGCTTAAGAATGCTTTCTCTACAATACATCTTGTTAATGAAATGGCTTTAGGCAGATGAGTTGCTTTGTCATCAGCTCTAACTTCTACACAGCTCCACTGTTGCTTGGGCAAGGAAATGGATGTGTATTTAAAGAGCACGTAATAAACAAATTGCCTTGAAGACAGGGCTCACTTTTACCAATGACAAAATAAAATTTTGTTGAAAGAATGCTGCAAAAAGAGATAATGCCATTTCTCAAAGCATGTTGCATGCAGCTCAGCCAATCCTAAAGTCAACATTCTCGTTTGTTACATTAGGCAACCTATGCTAATGTAATTAGGTTTCGGTACGGGGACATGCCTAAAGCCAAACATATGCAAACACTTGTAAAGCCAATAGGTTTTACTTTTGTATAATACATGTACACCTGCACTCAAACAACATCCAACACACATTGCCATAGATGACACATTAATGCAAACAGCAGACAGAGCAAAATTGCTGTGTACATCCATCTCATACATGCAGACCCGATGACAAAAAGGCATCCACGAACAAAGACCTAGAGCCGCCCAAACACATAGATTACATTATATGCAGCCCGAAATACACACAGACTGAAAGACTTGTGTTATAATATTTAGTTGCAAGTAAGGTGCTTCTATATGACAATCTCAAAGTGCTTAATGTGAAATGAAGGTGGAAAGGAGGAATTGAGAGAGGGACCGAGGAAGGAACCTTGTAAATAGAATGACCTGATCCATATTGTAGTGATAGTGATAGTTTGTAGCTGGTTGGAGGAAGCTGGAGTGAAAATTCTGATCGATAAGTCTATCCACACATTCCTCACTTTAGAATATTCCCCAGATGCTAGACTGGCTCCATAGAATTCTGTTGCAGTGTTCCCGCACAAGGCTAGATCTCATTGTTTGGTTCTGTGCTGGACCCATATCACATCAGTTCAGTTCTGCTCCAGACTTTTCCATTTTCCAATTATTTCAAAACTTTTTCTACTCTATGCAAGAGAATGATGTCTCCACCAAAATTTCAAGCCGTGACACCTCTACAGGAAGCAGATGCTGGTCACAGCCACACGAGGTGTGGTGTGCCTATGCTGTCTGGGCTCGGGCATGACTTGAAGTTGTATGATAAATGTGCCCTAACGTACCCAAAGGCAATCAGGGACCTGGTGATGAACTTGTATGTCATTGAACACAAGATACATTTACGTTTTTTACGTGGCTCCCACTGCAAGTCGCAGGCACAGTCTCGGGCCCCATCATGGGGCTGCTCCCACCACCCCTCCAATTCCCTGTCATAGTCATTTGGTAAATGGAAGTCTAAGTCCAAGCATAAGTATAAAAAAGTGAAGCAGGATTCAATCCCATCTCACCACTCAGGCACCAAAGAAAAGCTACGCTGGAGGGTCAGTCACACTCCATCAAGGTCACTGGCCTCGGTGCCGTTTCCTCTGTTGGTCCAGATGTGCTCCAAGATTTTTTGGCTATTGTTGAACCCGCAGCAGTTCAAGGCCTTCAAAGTGTCAATGCTGTAGATTTTCAATGTGTTCCCAGATCCCTCTGGCACACCTTTCGGCCCTACTGTAAAGATTACGCTTCAAATCTTCTTCTTGTATAAGCTTTATTGAAGAATAAGCTAAACTATAACATCTTCAGCACAGCTTCCCTCCACAGCTTCACTTTATCCAGCAAAAACCCTCACCCAGGTCCCCACATTCCATATGATGTCACACCTTACATCATTGCATTCCAGCTTTTTCTAGTCTCTTCATTACAAAATATCTCCACACATCTCCCCCTTAACACCATTAATAACATAAGGAAGAAAAAAAACCACAAGCATGAAGAAATATTATGCACCACAGTGTATGCACATATATGTGCATATTATCATAATTTTTATATTCTTAACATAACACCATCATCAACAATATTATTGACTCATACAGAGAAAAGAAATGAAGTTCACCAATTTAAGGAATAATTTTACACACACTTCCCATACTCCATGATGAGCCATTCTCTAAGATTACTACGTTCCGTTTAACTTCCTTCACTAACTGGGGAGCAGAATACTTGCTATCCCCTTTTAAGACAATTCAACTTTTTCTTGTCACCACCCAGTCACCCTTTTCTATGTGACACTGTTTGACCCCCATTCTCCTATTATAATGTTGAATGTTTTTCTTTTGCATCTTTTCAACTTTATTTCTTACATTTTCCCTGTCTACCATCACCTTTTCTTTTATTTTCAACCACACAGGACACTCTTTCACCCCAGGCTCTCTCCCTTTTAGCGATACAAAAGGTGACACTCCTGTAATCGAATGTGGGGTCGTACGATATGTCCACATAATTTTATTCAACTCCCTCTTCCAATGAAGATGATTGGCCAACGATAACTGAATATTCTCCATTACAATACAATTTACCCTTTCCAGTAATCCATTGGCTTGTGGCCGGAATAGAGCAACTCTTTAATGGACAATTCCCTTCTTCCGCAAGTAATTAGTCATTTCTAATGACACAAACTGTACGCCATTGTCTGATACAATTGTTTTGGGAATTCCTTCCTCCAGGAAAGTTTCTTTAAAAAACTCTAAACCTTTTGATGTACATACTTGATCAACAATTTTGATAACAAACCACTTAGTGTAATAATCCACTAACAACATTATATACCTAGATCTAGTACCCAGCCTGGAAATTGGACCGATAAAATCTACAGCTAGTTTCTCCCATGGTCGCCCTGGAAATTTCATGGGTGTTAATGGGGTTTGCCTCAGCACTTTTGTTTTATCACTATTTGCACATGCAACCCAGTTCTTCACTATCTGTTCTACCTGTTTGTCCATTCCTGGCCACCAAAATGACTGTCTTACCTTCCTCTTCATCATTCCTCGACCTAAATGTCCTTGATGCGTAATATCAATAATATGTTTAAGTACACCTTCTGGAGGAACAATTTGATTTCTTCTTAACAACTTCCCATTCCATATGCTTAACTGATCTCTCACCCTGAAGTAACCAGACACGTCATCACTTTGTTCATCCTCACTTCTCCACCCATTAATCAATTTATCCTCAACTTTTCTCTTAGTATCATCATTGTCTTTTGCAACTTCCCATTCATTCTCACTTACTGCCATCTCTCCTAAAACCGTTTCTATAACATTTCCAATTTCTTCACCTATGACTACATCCACCATTCTCTGCATTCTTGAAAGATAATCTGCCACCACATTCCTGTTTCCCTTCACAAATTCAACATCAAAGTTGTAATCCATCACAGACAACAACCACCTTGAAACTCGAGGTGTTACATTACCTTCTAATCCACGTCCACCTTTAAAAATATATGTTAATGGCTTATGATCTGTCCTTAACTTTAAAGGCATCCCCCACAAGTAATATATCGGAATTGATTGATTCCCCAGCAACAAGCTAAGGCCTTTCTATCATGTAATACAAAATTTCTGCACCTTGCAATCTCCTTGATGCAAACTCCACTACATATTCTTCTCCCCTCTTAACTTGTGTCAATACCGCTCCAATGCCAACATTGCTAGCATCAGTAGTTAAGTACGTTTTTGCAGATAAATCCACGACCCTCAAAGTAGGAGCTTCTAAGATACACCTCTTAACTTATTTGAAAGCATGCATGCATTCCTCATTCCAATTGTATACTAACACTTTTTTCATAAGTCTTCTTAATGGTTCAACAATTTCTGTAAAATTTTTATGAGCTTTGCACAATATCCTGCAAGACCTAAGAATGACCTTAATTTATCCTTGCAACCAGGTTCTGGTGCATGCTCAATTGCAGCCACAATGCTTTTCTTAGGTCTAATGCCATGGCTACTTATAGTGTGCCCGAAGTACGTCACTTCAGGTTTCCGAATTTTACATTTTTCTTCCTTAATAGTTAGACCCTTCTTCTTTAATCTGCACATTACTTCTTCAAATAAAAGATCATGTTGGGATTCATCGTTTCCAACAATTAATATATCATCCTGGAAGCACAATACATTTGCCATATCCCCAAAAATCTTAGCCATTATTCTCTGGAAAACGGCAGAGGCAAAGGCTAGACCAAAAGGCATCCTCTTGTAACGGAAATCCCCAAAAGGCGTTGCAAAGGATGTTAGATGTCTTGAGTCTTCATGCATATTCACCTGGTAATAGGCAGATGACATGTCTAAAACACTGAATATACACCCTTTCCCCTTTACAGATAACATTTCTGAAATGTTCGGCAAAGGCTGTCTATCAACCCATATATTTCTGTTCAAGTCCCTAAGATCAATGCAAAGACTAATTTTTCCAGCGTCCTTTGGTGCCACCACAACCAGAGCAAGCCATTCCGAAGACCCTATGGGTTCAATAATGTCATCCTGGGGTCTCACATCAGATTCAGAACATTTCGTACTTTATGAACCACCGGTCTTGCATTTTTCTTTAATACTATTTTGTGAGAAAACCCCTTCAAGAGACCCAATTTTGGTGAAAAGACCCCTGGATGCTTTTCAATCAGAGAATGCCGGAGTCCTGCACACACTTCCTCAATTTTTTCCTTTCCCATAACCATCACTGGTTCTTGAGCAGTGGGATCGAGGAAAATGCCCAAATCTTTTTGGTGACGCCAGCCCAATAGATTTGTTCCGTAGTCCGTAATGTATACCTTCCCTTTAACAGCTCTTCCCTTAAAGAGGATTGTCATCCATCGCATACCAATCATTTCCATTCTCTTTCCGGCATAACCCACAGCCTTGAAATCTGGTTCCAGTAAGTTTTCATTACTTGTGTTTGCCCACTCTGTCTCATATGTTTCCTTTGAGATAAGTGTGAACAAACTTCCAGAATCCACAAGTAATTTGATTGGCACATTGTTCAGTAACACCAGAGCATGAGGTTTCTCCAACAAATCTGTACTTTCCATTTTAACTTGCACTTTTGACAGTTCCATATCTGAAGTTCTATTTTCGATATCACAATCATTGAGCTCTCCATCTACAGATAAACTTATTTCTTCAATACTCTCACACACATCCTGCATTTCCTGGACTGTTTGACCACCACCACCAATCGGTTTCAGTTTACAAACTTTAGCAAAATGTCCTCTTTTGCCACAGCTGTAAAAGATTGCACTTCTGGCTGCACACATTTTGCTAGAAGCGATATGTCCAGGTACACCAAACCGATAAAAATGTATCTCTCTCCAGCCAAACTTCTTCTACTTCTCTCCTTCCATTTCTTCACAATTTTTTATGGATTTTGTTTTTCCAGTGTTGACTTGCAAGTCACTTTTATTTTTAATTTCACCAACAATACTTTGTTTGCTTTCCTTATTAGGTTCATCCATTTCCTTCAACCAAATAGCAGTGTGTTCCATCCGCTTGGCTATTTGTATTGCTTCTTCTAAATTTGGATCTTTCATTAATAATTTCTCTCTTATTCTTTTATAATATGTACACCTTACAATCTGGTCTCTTATCAAAGAATCAGACAACTGTTTAAAACGGCAAAACAAGGCAAGCCCCCTTAGAGTTGCTACATATGACACAATGTCCTCATCTGCTCTTTGTATTCTGGAAAAGAATGTATGTCGCTCCAGAATAAGATTAGTCTTAGGTGTAAACTGAATGTCCAGCATTTGAATAGACATATCGTAAACATTTGTAGGCTCCCCATCTCCCATTCCCCAGGAGACTTCAGGTAGATCTTCATATATCCTTCTCCCTTCGACACCCAAATGGTGTTGTAGAATCGCTTGTCTTCTGAGAGGACCATATCCATCACCCCCAATTGCCAGTATGTACGTTGTGAACATTTTCTTCCATTGTTTCCATGCAATGGGTGGTTCGCCAGGTGTTGTTAAGAATGGTGGTGGCGAGGACATGCTGTGGTCCCCTATCGTGTTCTTATTTTATTTATTTATTTATTTATTTATTATTATAAGTATATATTTATTTTCTTCTTTCTTTTTTTATAGACTTCTTCCATTATTAAAACGGTACAGTTGTATCACACTCCTCTTCAAAGTCCTCTTTTTGTTTCTGAATTACTTTACTGCCATTGTCCTTCTTTTATTTCCTTCACAAACATTAAATGCTAGGCATCGGGATCGTTGTAGCAGAATTGTACTCTTCTCAGTTTACAATATTCATGAATTAAGGTCGGTACACATTTCAATTATTTGTTTTTCAAAGCGCAATGTTTTCTGCAAGGATTTCTCCGGAAGTTGCTTCGATAAGTTCTATTACACCCGACGCAATAAAAATGTTAATGTTTCACAGCGCCATGTAAAGATTCCGTGATCTTTACTATAACGCTTCCTCAAAGTTGCTTAAATCATTTAAGTTCATTTACACTCTGCTGGGCACTAACAAAAGGAAATGCCTCTATTTACTTTCGCCGCCGGGCGCAATGAAGTGTTTCCGTATACTTCCACCTTCAGTTGCCGTGTGCAAGGGCACAGACACGCACTGGAAGAATGCTCTTGAAGGATCGGCTTGCGCGCTCAATTCGCGTACAGTTACAGTTCGAAATGCACACCATTTATGTACTTTTTGAAATAATTTTTTTTTTCCGCAGTTCTTTGATAAAACTCATTTCCGGAGGCTTTCTTTTTACAATTGAAAGGCTTTTAAGGTTCAATAAGTTCTTTCATGCTGATATTTTACAGTTTTGAATTACCGCGCACAGCTAAAGCCAGATTTAGTCTATGGACCAGACTTGTTTACCACAGTTGATCATGAACAATTAATATATTATCTTGAAATTTTATCCAGATAATACCAGTTGAATTGATAAAGTTCATAGGGATATGAAGTTCCAGTAGTGAAGATGTTTTTCAAAAATCCCCCTCCTGTACGGAAGTCCCTTGTCGCCAATGTAAAGATTACGCTTCAAATCTTCTTCTTGTATAAGCTTTATTGAAGAATAAGCTAAACTATAACATCTTCAGCACAGCTTCCCTCCACAGCTTCACTTCATCCAGCAAAAACCCTCACCCAGGTCCCCACATTCCATAGGATGTCACACCTTACATCATTGCATTCCAGCTATTTCTAGTCTCCTCATTACAAGATATCTCCACACCTACTTAAGAGCTGGAGCCTCCAGTTGGGTTACTAACAGCACATTGCTCCTCAGCACCACCTGTCCCCTCTGGAGCCTTTTTCAGGCTTGTGATGACTCCAGGACACTCTTCCGCCCCCGCTACGAGACCCATATCGGTTCCTGCTATCCCTGCTTGAGCGCAGATGACAATAGCACCAGTAGATGATTCCGTGCCAACACCCTTCTCAGATTCATATCTGATGTCAGCTCGAGCACAGTGAGATTACAAAGGGCTCATGCACCCTCATTCTAATACTGTGAATTTGCAACTTTGCAGCTATCAGCAGACCTGCCATTATCATTCTGGCTCTGATTCTGACCCTGTGCAAGAGCAGGGAGCACTGAAGGATATTGATGATGATGATCGAGAGAAGGCTGGCTTGCTACCCACTCATAACACAGATGATGCCTTAAAACTTGATTTAGAAAATTCCAGTGGGCTTGATATCTCCTGAGACCGTGCTTGTCTCACCACATGGGACACCAATGGAAGAAAGTGCCTTGTTAGCCGTGGTGTTCCCGAAGGCTTCCAAAGTACTAGATTTACAGTTGCACTCCATTAAGACTAAAATAAATGTTATGACAGCAGTTCTACGGCTTCAGCCAGCAACATCTGAGCCCTTACTCCCATTTAATGATCCCCTTACAGATACAATGATGGCTACCTGGCCGATACCATGCATGTGCCCTCCTGTTAAGTGGAAGGTGGACAGGTGTAATAGGCTGACATCTGGTGATCAATATTTCCTCACTAAGTACCCTAATACACAGATTCTTATTTTACAGGACTTGACCAGTAATATGAGCCCTAACATAATTTGAAACAATCCACTGGCTAGAGAATATGAAAGTTGGATGCTTTGGCAAACATATGTTTTCATCTACCAGCTTGGCACTGCAATCCGTAAAGTCTGTTGGACTGTGTTAGTATTGGCATCCTTGGGGTGGTTTTCTCCCTAACCTTTTGCCTTCAACCTTCCTGTTTTGCTGACTTCAGTTTTGCTGGCTTGAGGACTCTGCACACTTTACCACTTCTAACCAGTGCTAAAGTGCTTGTGCTCTCTTCTCCAAACATGGTGGAATGGCTTCAACCCAATTGGCATATTTAATTTATTTGTAAGTCCATAGTAAACTGGTACTATGTGTGCCCAGGGCCTGTAAATTAAATGCTACTAGTGGGCCCGTAGCACAGATTGTGCCACCCACTTAAGTAGCTCTTTTAAACATGTCTCAGGCATGCCATTGCATCCTGTTTGTGCAGTTTTTAACCTGCCATTTCACTTTGTCAAAATAAACCTTTTGCCAGACCCAAAACTTCCTTTCCAATATATGTCATCCCTAGGGTAGGCCCTGGACAGCCCAGAGGGCAGGGGTCAGTTTATTTGAAGTTTTACATATCCTGGCAGTGTAAAACTCCTAAATTAATTTCTCGAGACTGCAAGGCCTACCTCTCCCATAGGATAACATTTGAATTACCTTATTAAATGTTATACATGTAACTTACAAATGAGAACACTTAACCACTTCATGTTTGGTGTATTTGGAATTGTAACGAAAAATCCTCTCTTATGGTAAAGTCAGAATTTAAATTACACTTTTGAAAATACCACGTTTAGACAATTGACAGTTCCTGCCTTAGTCATTTAGTGCCTATACCGTCTCGCTGTGTCACATGATGAGGTGCAGCTGCCAGGTGGGCTTTGAGTATTCCTCCTAGAGATTCACATACAATAGAGGGCTTAGGTGTGCCTGAAAGGGCCATCTCTGGCAGGATATAGGGGCGGAGCTGGGCACTGCCCTACGTACACATGAATAGGCTCTGTCCTGCCTCCACACAAAGGGCTACTCACCGCATGTAGTTTATCTGGTGCCAGGGCAGAGGAGGCAGGAAACCTGTGCACTTCAAAGGGAAACCTCTAGCAGCTTCTCCCTCTTCAAAGGAGGCACCTGGTATAAATATTGGACCTCAGATACCAGCTCTTCACTACACTTTTGGACCTGTGGAGACTACCAGGCAGAAGGACTGATGTGGTGCTGAAAGGGCTGCCACTTTGTTAAACTACTGCTTTTCTGGACTGCTGCCTTGCTGGATTACTTCCCTGGTGCCCTGCTGCTCTCCCGCCTGAGACAGATGGATTTGGAACTGCACCTCAACCCAGGTCCACCAGAGTGACTGCAAGGCTAGTCTGCTGGCCTCCTATCCAGAGCCATGGGGAAATAACAGGCTCCCAACCACCTAAACCAGCACCCAGATCAACTGGAGCAAGCCCCTGAACCCCAAGTGGTGCCCATTGGTGTGGTCTCAGTAGAGCTGAATTGAGGTTTTTGGGCTCTATGCAACTGCGAATGGGACCGTTGGTGTCAAAGAATTGTCGCTTACACAGCCCGCCAAAGCGAAGTTCTGTCAACCCAACTCTTTGCACTACAACATTGACCGCTTGCAGGGAGCACCACCATGAAGCTCTGGCTCAACAGTTCATGATGACAACAAGATCTTTGCACTACAACAATGACCATCCGCGATGCCAGACCTGCTCTTCACACCGCCTTGATGATCATCTGCAGTGCTTTCCTGCTCCTTGCTGCACCCTCCACCTCGAACGTGACTATGTGTGCTAGAATAGGAAGGTAACTTTCAGTGGTACGAACCTGGTCCCTGTACATGACCCGTGCTCCATTGCAGTCAGCCTGAACTTGTGACTTCCTCCTGGTCTCATACCAGCAGATAGCTGCAAGTGATGCTTTGAGCTTTTTGGCACTATTTTCACTTAAAGCTTTAAAATTGCATATCTCCAGTTCTACTGATTTGATTTTTGTCCTTTTGGTTTGACTTATTTAATTTTGCTCTATTCTTCTAAATCGGTATGGGATTTTTTTGTGTTGTCTTTTCACTTTATTCCTGTTGGAAGTGCTGCAAAAATACTTTACAAATCACCTCTAACTTAAGCCTGACTGCTCTGTGCCAAGCTACCAGAGAGTTGAGCACAGTTTAATTTGCGGTTTGCTTTAGCCTCACCCAGACAAGGATTGTGGTTGAAGATTGAGTATACTTTCACCTCCCAACCAGAAACCCAATTTCTCACATTTGTGACCTGTGATGTGTATGAATCTGGCTCTGTATATACTATACCAAAGTAAGGTATAGTGTGCACAGAGTCCAGTGGATCCCCAGAGGCTATACAGAAGCTAAAGTAGATAATACTAATGCTCTCTTTTGTGGTAGTGTGGTCGAGCAGTTGAGCTTATCAGAGGGTCAGAGGGTAATGCAAAGTATTTGTTGTACACACACAGTCAAGAAATGAGGCACACACGCAATGACTAACTCCAGGCCAACGTTTTTATAAAGCAAAAATATATTTTTTACTTTCTTTCTAGAACCAAAAAGATCTTTGTTGCAGGTAAGTACAGTTGTAAGTTTGTATCAATATTGCAGATAAAACAGTATTCAAGTAAGTAACACTTTTCAATTCAAAACTAGACACAGTGCAATTTCCTATAGGAAGCAATGCAGTCCCAGGGGAGGAAAAGTGTTAACACAGTTTACAGGTAGGTACTCGACTTACGATCCCAGTCTTTGGGGGCTAGGATGTCTACAGGTCAAGGTTCAAGTTAACCCCAAAATGCACCACCAGCAACACAGGCCAGCCAGGTGCAGAGGTCAAAGCTGGTGTTGGGTTTTCAATGGAATCCTACGGAGACTTGGGACACTAGGAAAGTAACAGGTTTACATGCAACCTGTGACTTCAGGGCACAGACCTGGGGAGTTTAGATGAGCCACAGGCCAGCACCAAACACACACCCTCATCGCCACAGGGGCGGGCAGGTGCAGGGTGCAAACACAACGTCGGACGCCCAATGCTTTTCAATAAAGGAACCAGGGGGAGACAAAGATGCTGCAGGCTGGGTCCAGGGAATCGGTTGAAGAAAACCAAAGGCTAGACAAATGGGACAGGAGGCCGCTGCACATTGCTGGACTGTCGGATGGATTCCCCAAGGCCAGGGAGCTGCGGATGCAGGGGTACCTTTGGACTTTGGGAATCTTTGTCATATCCGGTCGCGGTCAGTGGGGTCCTCCAGATTTAGGCTGAAGGCATCGTTGTGTTGGCCAGGAGGGGTCAACCCTGGGTGGACTCGAGGTCAGAATCTCCTGGAGACCTTTCCTGGCCTGGTGGACCACCTGGACATGGACAATGGGTGTCAGGTGCAGAGTGGGCAGGACTCGCGGATCTGGATAGGCTCTGGAGTCCTTTTGGAGATTTCTCTGTGGACAGAGCCACTGTCCTCAGGAGATCTTGGTGCTTGGGTAGACAGATGGTCCTCTGGGGGTTTGTAGAAGTTGCTGGTCCTGCAGGGTGAGTCATATCCTTGTAGCATGATTCTTGAAGCTGCAAAGGCAGATAGGGCTGGGCCCAAGTCAGCTGTTGTCTGGAGTCTTCTCTGCTGGTGCAGCTCTTCAGTCCTTCTTCTTCCTGTTGGGCTGCCAGGAATCTGAGAATAAGGGTTCAGGGGTGGCCCTAAATACTAGATTTAGGGGCATTACAGAGGTCAGACGGAAGTAGCCAATGGATAGTCCTGAGGATGGCTACACCTTTCCTGTGCCATTACCTTTGGAGAGGGGGGCACATTCCTATCCCTGTTGGTCACCCTCCTCCAAGGCAAGTTGGAGGATTCTACAAGGAGGGGTTCCCTTCAGCTCTGGACACCCTAGGGGTGGTCCCAGCTGAAGTGGTCACTCCTCCTTATTTTTCCAAATTTTTGCGCCAGAAGTGGGGCTTGGTCGGGGTGCGGACATCTCCACTAGTTGGAGTGTCCTGTGGCAGTATAACAGGAGGCCTGAGCCTTTGAGGTTCTCTGTCAATTGTTGCAGTTCCTGCCGGGGAGATGTGTGAAGCACCTCCACCTGGAACAGGCTCTGTTCCTAACCTCAGAGAGCACAAAGGCTCTCACCCTATGGGGTCAGAAACTTGTCTATTAGTGATAGGCTAGTACAGACTGGTCAGCATTACACTAAAGGGTTGGGTGCCTCTGTGTGCATTTTTCAATAAATCTAACACTGGCATCAGTGGGTTTATTGAGTTGAGAAGTTTGATACCAAATGTCCCAGTCTTCAGTGAAGACATCATGTAGCTGTGGAGTTTGTAATGACAAACTCCCAGCCCATGTACTTAATATGGCTGCACTGCACTTACCAGGTCAAAGAATGGGTTTAGACACTTTATGGACATATTGCCATGCAGCTATGCCCTCACCTGTAGTGTAGTGCACCCTGCCTTAGGTCTGTAAGGCCTGCTCGAGGGGTTATGTCCTTATGCCACCGGCAGTGGATTGTGGGCTTGGTACCCAGAGATGGGTGGCATGTGAACTCTACCTTTTTTTCTCCTCACCAGCACACAGAAGCTTCAATGGCAGTATGTATGTGCTTGTTGAGGACTCTCTTAGAGTGGCACAATACTTGCTGCAGCCCTTAGGGACCCCCCCATTGGTCACAGAGCCCTTGGCACCATTGGTACCTTTTGCAAGGGACTTAGCTGTGTGCCATAGGTGTGCCAATTGTGAAAGCAATGGTACAGTTTAGAGAAAGAGCACAGGTGCTGGGGCCTGGTTAGCAGGATCCCAGCACACAGTTAGCATCAGAAATCATGCAAATAGTGTGGGGGGAGCCATGCCAGAAAGAGGCACTTTCCTACATGATGCAGATCATGGCTTGTGTTTGTGGAGTGCCATACATTGAATTTGTGTTACACTGACAATCCCAGATAAATAATCTGCAACCAATTTGAGTTTTAAACTCTCATTGTTTGGCGTGATTGTGGCTTCACCTGCAAGAATGGAATTTGAGCTCCTCAATCTGGAAAGCTACACTGTGGTGGCTGAGCTCAAGGAATTTTGCAAGGAGAGGGGACTGCCCATCAAAAGGAGCACCAGGAAGGTGGAGCTCCAAAAGGCAGAGCTCTAACAGGATCATAGAGCATGAGCAGTGGCCCACCAGCTGCCAGTCATGATACAGAGAGGATGATGTGAAGGAGCCGAGAGCAGGGCCTGGAAACCAGTCCTGACATGGAGCATTGAGTGAGGGGAGGTGACCTGTCTCCTGAGTTGGGTCTCCCTGCCAGTGCGGCGAGCAGTGTGTCTTCCCAAGGCCTGTCCCCAGAGGAACTGGTGGACATGAAGGCCGAAAGGGAGTTTAGGCTGCAAATAGCTCATTACAAAATAGAGGAAAATAAACTGGCCATGGAGGCAGAGCAAAATAAAATGGTTATGGAGGCAGAGCAAAAGAAACAGACTATGGAGGAGAAGAAACTGTCCATGGAGGCTGAGAGGGCCTTGGAGGACAGAAAAAGTTTGTTGATGCATGAACTAAGTCTTAAGGAGCTGGACATCGTGGCGAGACATGCAAGGTCCAGCAGCGATGGTGGGGAAATACCTTTAGTGCTCTCAGGAGACAAGAGGGTCCACATCTCTAAGGGTCTGTTGCCTGCCTTGGCTGTGGGGTATGACATTGACAATTGGCTTGATGCTTTTGAGGTTGCGTATAGGATCCCTCAGGAGGATTGGGGGCTAGCATCTGGAAGCATATTCTGAGTGAGGGGAGGAATGCCCTAATGGAGTTATAGAGGGGTGAACAGTAAGAAGGGGTCCCCACATGAAGGAAACTCTTGTCAGGAGATGTGGCCTCACCCCTGAAAAGTATAGGCAGAAGTTGAGCCACAGCCAAAATCTGACTGATCTGTCCTTCGTGGACTGTGTGGATTCCTTTTGCAAGGCACTGAATGGTTGGGTGAAGGGCAGTGAAGTAAAGGATTACCAGGGACTGTATAATTTGAGTGCTAGAGAGCACATGTTCAGTCTTTGTTTTTCAGATCTGCACCAACACCTTAATGATAGTAAGCTCACTGACCCCACAGACCTTGCTAAGGAGGCGAACTGCTGGCTCAATACCAGGGTCCATAAAAAGGTATCTGGGGGATCACCACAAGTGTGGGCAGGGTAATTATCAGACAAAGGAGGGGGGAGAGAAACTGAAAAACTAGGAGTTCTCTAAATGTCCCCTACTAGCTCTAAGTGTCAACACTCCCAGCCTCTGCCTGAGCAAAAAGAAAATTGTCCCCTGATAACAAGGCACCCCCCCAAGTGCTATGAGTGCCAACAGGTTGGGCACTACAAGGGAGTTGCCAAGTGTCCCAAGCGTGTACCTCCCCCCAGTGGGCAGACACCGGGGCTGCCTAGTGTAGTGCTTGAGGAGGTGATTGCCCCAGATGTGAGGGGTAGTGTAGAGGTTACCCTAGTATCCCTGGGTGATGAAGAGATGGAGCCAAGGGCTCATATGCCTAGTAACACTGGACACAGGCAGTGAGTCACCATCAATTGGCAGAGGGTGAAGGCTCTGACAGACACTAAAGCCGGGAAGCCAACTGTCATCTGGTGACCTCAGAGCAGTTAGTCCCTAATGCAGGTTATTGTAGCTGACAACCATGAGAGTCACTATCCGGTGGATCTGCTTCCTTTTGAGAGGGGGAGGGTCTCAGGTTCCTTGAGGGTAGCTGTGAGTCCATCCATGCCTGGGGATTGTCTGCTAGAACACGTCATCTGGAAGGATATGAAGCTTAGATCACACCTGGAGATGTTAAGGTTGCTTAAGTGTGTGTGTCTGACACATGGTTTAAGGCCAACCGAGATGACTGTTAGGAGGATCTGGAGCCTGGAAAAATGGCCCAGGTGCCTGTCAAAAAGACGAGGGGCAAGGGACGCAGGAAACCCACCCCTGAAACTCTTGGGGTCTGGGAGGAGGCTAATCCTGAGGGGACAAGAAAGGACATCGCTGTCTTGGGGAGCCTACCCGAATTGACCAACTGGCAGAAGGAAGGAGGTCCCACCAGTAAAGAGTTCTGCAAGGTGCAGATAGAGTGCCCTAATCTGTATGGCCTACAGCAACAGGCAGAGGCCCAGGCAGCTACCAACATCTCTGGAGATCATCTGATCTTTTGGGAGAATGGTCTCCTGTATAGCTTCCTGAGTTAGCTGCAACCCATATGCTGGTGGTCTCACAGTCCAATAGGGCCTTCCTACTGGAACTGGCTCAGGAAGTTACCTTAGCAGTCATCTAGGGAAGGACAAGATCTTTGAAAGGCTTGTCATCCACTTTTATTGGCCCTGAATGAGAATGGCTTCAGATGGGTTCTGCGGGTCATGACCTACCTGCCAGGCCAGTGGCAAGTCAGTAGGGAAGAGCAAGGCTCCCCTATAGCCATTTCCTGTCATTTGCACTGCTTTCAAACAGGTAGACATTGACATTGTTGGGCCTCTTGACCCCAAGACAACTCTGGGCTATAGGTTCATCCTGGTTCTTGGTGGGCCATGCAACCAAGTACCAGAGGCTATAGCACTGTGGACGGTTACTGCGCCCGTAGTGCCCAGGGTCCTGACTGGGATATTTACTTGTGTGGGGTTCCCCAATGAGGTAGTATCTGCATACATGAAGTAGGGTAACTTATAAGTTATCCATACCCTACAATCCCCAAACTAATGGGCTTGTTGAGAGGCTCAACAAGACCCTGAAGGGAATGATCATAGGTATGTCAAAACCCTTGATAAGGAAGTGGGACATCCTCTTCCCATGCCTGTTGTTTGCGTACTAGGAGGTACCACAGAAAAGGGTTGGATTCAACCCTTTGAGCTGCTATACGGGCACCCTGTGTGAGGGCCTCTTAGGCTGGTGAAGGAGGGTTGGAAGCAAGCTCCCAGGAAAACACCTCAGGAAGTGGTCAGCTACATGCTGGCAGTCCATACCCAGATGAACCGCTTCTGGACGAAGGCCAAAAAGAATCTAGAAGCCAGCCAAGAGGTCATGAAATGGTGGTCTGACCAGAAGACCATTCTGGCTGAGTGTCAGTCTGTCCAGAAAATGTTTGTGATAGAGCCTGTGGAGCCCAGGGTCCTAAAAGACTGCTGGTTCGAGCCCTATGAGGTGAAATAGTGCAAGAGTGAGGTCACCTACCTGATGGAACTCAAGACTCCAAAGAAACATTTAAAGGTTTTGCATGTCAATCACCTCAAACTCTCCTTTGAGAGGCCCGAGGTAACCTTACTCCTGGTCATGGATGATGGAGTGGAGGAGGAGAGTGAACCTTTTCCCAGATGCCTTTCTTCCAAGGAGCAGGATGGGTCAGTGGAGGATGTCAGCCTCTCTCCTACCCTGACCCTAGAGCAAGACACGGACTACAAACAATTGTTGGGGCTGTTTGCCTCTCTTTTCTCCCTTGCCCCACAATCATTACATGGTGCACGCATGATATTGATACTGTGGACAGTAAGCCTGTGAAGAGTAAAATCTACAGGCTATTTGAGGTGAGAGCCAGTATAAATTTGAAAGTCCCAAAAATTCTGCAGGTAGGGGGTCACTGAGCTCTCAAACAGTCCTTGGTCCAATCCAGTTTTAACCTCTTATGGGAAGTGCCATCGCGAAGCTCTGGCCTGACCCTTTGTGTTGACAACAGAATCTTTGCACTACAATTACAACTGTCTGTGACACTTCCCTGCTCCTTGCAGCCCCCTTCAATACAAACGGGACTCTATGCACTGGACAGAGAAGGTAACTTTTCAGCAATACCAATCTGGTCCTTGACTCTGATCCATGCTCCATCATGGTTGGCCTGAACTTGTGACTTTCTACCGGCCTTGCTCGAGCCTATAGCTGCAAGTGGCACTTAAGGATTTTGGTGCTATTTTCACTTAATTCTTTAAGACTGCATATCTCCAGTTCTGCTGATTGCATTTTTGTCATTTGGGTCTTGAGTTAGTTATTACATTTTGCTCTATGTTCCTAAATTGGTGTGGAATTTTTCTTGTGTTGAGTTTTCACTTATTACTGTTTGAAGTGTTGCATAAATACTTTGCATAACACCTCTAAATTAAGCCTGACTTTCGGCAGAGCATCCGCCCATCCTGGTACAGTGAGTACACCTGTTTCTTTCAAAAAAGGATGGGGGCCTCAAGCCTATCTTGGTTCATTCAACTCTTGAACCCTTTCCGGCAGAAGTACTAATTCAAAATGCTCACATTGACTCAGATCCTACTTGCTCTGGAGCTGGGTAACTGGATGATGTCCATTTACTTGCATGACATATTTTCATATACCTGTCCTGCATTCCCATAGGTGTCACTTGTGGTTCAAGATGGGCCAGGAGCATTTTCAGTTTTCCTTGCTCCACTTCGGCCTCACCAGCTCCCCTCAGGTGTTCAAAAAAGTGAAGGTGGTAGTCGCTGCCCATCTTCAGAGTTCTGGGGTTTCTGCATTCCCATGCCTTGATGACTGGCTGTTGAAGGTGGGCATGCCACAGCCAGTCATAGACCATCTCCGGACAACAGCTGGACCTGATATTGTAGGGGTTTACAATAAACATGCAAAACTCCCACCTGATTCTATAGCAGAGGCTTCCTTTTATTGGTGTGATCCTGGACAAAGTGTAGCCCAAGGTGTGTCCTCCTCCGCATTGAGTCCTGGACAATCGGGCTATGATCCCAAAGTTTCAGGTTCGATCCTGGATCCAAGTGAAGCTGACTGTAAGGATTCTTGGCTTCTTAGCTTCATACAGCCTCCTTGTCAACAATGACAGATGGGACATGCAAGCCCTGCAGGGGAACCTGAAATCTCAGTGGATTCAGCATTGAGGTTACTTTTCCAACACCATCCAGGTCACAGAAGAGGTGACTCAAGATCTACAGTGGTGTCAGACTGCTTACCATTTGTCCTTTGCCAGACTGCTCTCCCGCTGCCACTCAGAGTTGACAGTGGTAAAAGACGCATTACTACTGGGTTGTGGGGCAGTTGGTGAAGTTGGAGACCAAAGGACATTTGCCTCCTGTGGAGGGTCAAGTCTACCTGAGCCTGCTGGAGCAACAGGCCAGACATCTGGCCCTGAAGGCCTTCCGGCCATCCATCATAGAGAGGCTGGTGCAGTTTTTCACAGACAACAGTACATCTATGATGGCTTTGTGGTACTGCAACAAGCAGGGTGGAGTGGGGGTCCTGGCTTCTGTGTCAGAAGGCTTTGCACCTCTGGATGTGGTTTGAAACCTAGGGTATCTGCCTGGTCACCAAACACCTGCCAGGACATCATGTTGCAGGTCAAGCATAGTGTCTACATCCCAAGGTGGTGTAGGTCTTCTTCCACCAGTGGAAAATATATTTTGCCACCATTGAGAATATGCAGTATCAACAAATTTGTGCATTGAAATATCCTCAGGATTACTCTTTAAGATATGCATTCTGGCTGGAACAGAACTAGGGACTTCTATACGCCTTCATGCCATTACCTCTAATACCTCAAGTTCTGCAGAAGAGCTTGATCAGCCAGATCCACGTCATCCTGGTGGCTCCAGAATTGGTTGGGAGAGTATGGTACCCAGAGCTCCTGCACATGAGCAATGAGCATCTGTCCTCCAATCAGGAAGCCTCAAGCTCAGCAACAGGGCAAGGTACTCCACCAGAACCTAGGCAGCATACACCTTCATTCCTGGTGATTGAGTGGCAGAAATTAACTGTGTTTGATTGGTTGCCTGAGGTGGTAGATGTCATCCTCACCTCCAGATGCCCTTCCACAAAACCATCTACACTGAGTAATGGGACATGCTTGAGTCCTCTGTGGTGCTTAGAACCATGACACCTTACAAGCAAAGATTTTAGACATCCTTATGTTTGTTTTGCCATTAGCCTAGAAAGGCTTTGCTGTGAGCACTGCAAAGGGTTGTTTGTCAGCACTTTCATCCTTTCTACATTTACCACACCAGTTGTGTCCCTGTTCAGATCACCTGTTGTGATGAGATATATTAAAGGTTTTACATACATACTCCCTCTAA
Organism: Pleurodeles waltl; assembly: GCF_031143425.1. Taxonomy (NCBI): domain Eukaryota; kingdom Metazoa; phylum Chordata; class Amphibia; order Caudata; family Salamandridae; genus Pleurodeles; species Pleurodeles waltl. Next base: position 335,626,802 of record NC_090445.1, read on the forward strand.
AATCATCTGTGATGCCATATTGGGACTTAAACTTGGTCATGTCATTCCTCATGTGTACGTCTTTGGAGCCTCTTCATAGCTCCTTACTGTGTCTCCTAAGCTTGAAGACTCTTTTCCTCATTCAGATTATGTCAGCTGGACATATGAAAGAACTGCAGACACTGTCAGTGCAACTGCACTAAACCAGGTTTTTCTGGACAAGTTAGTGTTAAGGACTTGGGCAGCCTTCTTATCAAAAGTTGTGACTCCCTTCCAGAATGGGCAATCCTTCACTCTGCCATCATTATTTGCTTCTCTTCATCCCTCAAAAGAGGATCCGAATCTCCATCAGTTGGACTCCAAAAGTGCTCTAAGCTTATAACTAGATCAAGCCAAAAGCCATTGAATGGAGGATCAACTTTTTGTTCGGTTTTCTAGAGCAAAGAGTGTAAAGACTGTGCAGGGTGGGTGGTTCCTTGCAGTAAATCTTCTATGCAGAGGTCAGGTAGCAGCCCCCTGGTTGTCTGAGTGCCTGTTCTACCAAGGCCAAGGCTGCTCCCACTACATTGGCTCAATGGGTGCCTATCCTTAATATCTGCCAAGCTGTGACATGGGTGTCAGTGAATACACACACACAAACCAGTACTTCATTCACAGCCAGGTCTGACAGGAAGGACAATTCGCCTGCTCGGTTCTGCAAGACATTTTGCTTTGAGCCCACTCCACACACTCTCCACCTTGAGGAAGTACTGCTTTATCTATTCTAAGGTGAGGAATCAGCAGTTAGAAGTATCCATCAGAAGAACAAGTTACTTACTGTCTGAATTTTATTTCTGATTGATAGTCTATGTAACCTCAGATTCCTTTCTGCCCTCTGCCCCCATGTTCTGTGAAGTGGCCTGTTTTTAACATAAAAAAAGAACAGTAAAATTAGGTACTCAATACATTGTTGCCAACAATTGTTTACTCTCCGCGCCTGAAGGCACTGAAAGGGAAAAGACAAGAAACTGACATTAGCGAACAGGGGCAGCATTTATATGCTTCTCAAGGATATCACTTTCCATCAAGAGAGCTTTACCAAAGGTAAATATCTTGTTCATTGACTGCAGGGGAGGGAATGAATAAGTAGAAGATGTAACAAGGTATAAAATCCAGGGGAGAGAGCAAACAGTCGTGAGGAGTTAGGGTCTGATGAAGTGTTCTAAATAGTAAAACGTTAGGGAGATCCCAAGACCAACCAACCAACCAATGAGAGAAAAGTACTACATTATCTGCATGCAAACTTACAGAGCCTGATGCACACTAATAACAAAGATAAATGCACAGATGCAATCACTCGGGGCATAAATACCATCAGACACCACTCAAGCTGACACAAATACAGGGACAGTGGGGTGATCAGACAGAAAGAGGAAGGATGGATGTTTGGATACACTTTTCTTTTCCATTGAATAGTTAGGCCCATAAATGATTATATCAAATTTGTGGTAGATAAGAGTGACGTAATTTACTAATCATTGAATAGTTACGACTTTTGGGAACTCTCAATGCTGCCCCAAGTGTACCAGCAAACCTGGGACAGCAACAGATTTCCAGGCCTCATAAGAGAAAACATTTCCAGACACATTACCTCAAAACATTTGTGAATTTCATTTTTTTATGCAAAAATATTTTCACATAGGAAATTCTGCAGTGCCAGTGTCAACGCAGTGGTTATTTAAGTTTCCATGGGGGAAGAAGTCATTGTTCAATGTGCAGAAGCCCCTACAACCTTACTTGTTTTTAATAAGGGGCGGGGGGATGGGGCGGAATCCCCTTCCTCTTGTTTCCACCTTGGAAATGTAATAATATTATTTATTTATTATTTTTACAATTGTATATAGAACGGACTTGGCCCAAAGGCATCAGAGCAATTTACAACAACCAAGATACAGGGCTACAGCAGGTTACATTAACAGTAGTTCAGCTCAGACGTTTATATCAGTGAATGTATATAGGAGTTAGCACCAGAGCCAGTTACAACAAGAGGGCAAAAGACAGTTAAAAGAAGGCAGATCAAGGAGTAGTGAAGAAAGTAAATAAGCCTGCTCGAGGGTATCACTGGGATACCACTTTCCTCATTAAACTGGGCATGTTCGCCCCTCCTTGAGGGACAGATAAGTATCTGGGTTAGTGCTCACCCCCCTCCCCAACTGTGGGACGGGATACTCTGGAACCCACACTGCTTCCCAGTCGGACACAGAGTAAGAAGTAAGTTATGTTATCTTATGTCGGCGAAGGCAAGATCCTCGGACAGAGAGAGCTCTGGGATACAGTCTTCATGAGACACTACTGACTTGGAAATATCCTTCGCACACTGCCGATGGGACTGGTAAAACTTTGCTACTACGCCCTGTTGGACTGGGAGGACTCTGGGGAAACACTCTCGCTGTAAGAGATGGAGGACTCTGGATACTGCATTCTCTGTGATGCGTAGAGTATGGAAAAACGGAGTGCGGTCGTTTTCTAGACTATCGCATGACGCGCTGAAAAAACTGATTCCTCCGTTAATGCGAACTTATCTGAGGAAAAATAAAACACCATCTAGGTTTTAGACCGCTCATGTGCACATCCCACTGCTGAACAGAGTTAGATTTACAGAAAACAAAGGAAAATTGCAGTGCCCTTGGCATGTGCTGCAATACCCTTCGCAGTCATTCCTGCGCCTCCATTTCAATCAATACAGGGATCGGATTCGAAGTGCAGCTGACATCACTAAGGCTCGCCTTTCTTCCGGGATTTAAGAGCACTCCAGGAATTGACCACTAAAAACAAACAAATGACCACAGGGACCTTGGGAATCAAGAGCCTCTTACCATTTGCGATACTGCGCATTTGTAGGGATTGAATAGACAGCCATGCTCCGAGGACGAATGCAAACTAGTTTTAGCAAATATGCACCGACGACAGCAAATACTTCAACAGTACTTCAGTATGACAGACTACAAGGACCGAAACGAAAGGCTAGCAACTCTAGAGCAAGAGGAGAGACCCAAAAATACTAGAATATTACTTAAGCTCCAAAAGAACAGCACTATTAGGACAACAAAAGGTGTATCCCCAGGTCATAACTTGTTAAAAAATATGTGCAGAGACTCAACGTTTTTCTTAGAAGCCCGTCTGCACTCTTGCAGATTCTCTTTCACTATTAGGTTCTCCCTTTGTCAGTTTTCTATATTGTGTTCTTACCTGTCTTTCCCTCTCTAGCTCTGGTTAAAAGTCTGATGATGAAAAATAAGTCTCAGAAGTGAGTGCCTGCGCCCACACTATGCAACCACATGCACAAATCATGTAGTGCGGTACCCTTAAAAAAGAAGTGTAAGACATGGTGGAGGAGAGTAGCTTTCCAGGAGCACAACAGGATTGGTAGGCTAATTGTGGCAGGTTCCTTGAATACTTGAACTAGCAGGTTGCTCTGCCCACAAACAGAATAACAGTAGGCCAACAAGGAGAACATTGCAACAAGGGGTGTGGCTTTGGGCCTGAAGCAAGATGCACTGGAAGTACTTACTACTGCGAAAGCGGGCCTTCACTGGAAAAAGTTCAACAGAATCTGGCAATGACGCGTCCCCAAACGCACAGGAATAGTTGAGGGAGTGTAGTGGATATGTGACGGCTGGTGCAGCACTGCTGCACCCTAGGTGCAAGGAGAACGTGGCGGTGCACTGGATGGTGTTGGAGGCCTGGTGAGGCTGTAGCAGTGTGACAAACAGCTCCTCTAATTCTTGAGACCCACTCCTATAGGTTATCAGCGCTGCAGTGGGAAGGGAGTTCGGCCGCCTTCCACCGAAGGTGGAGGAACTAACTACCTGGAGGTGGGCAGATGTGAGGCGGCGAGGCCTGGTGATAAGAAGTGTCCAAACAGCAAGAACAGGGACGGGATTTCTCCCCTGCCCAATGCCCTCCTCCTGAACGGGAACCATGGCAGAGAGTGGGATTATGGTACTCCTACTGGCCCCAAGCCCTCCTTCCTGCTTTTCTGAAGAACTAAATGGGGTGGGGGTCATGAGAGTGCGACATTAAGGTGGAAAACACTGAGGCAGGAGCACCATCATCTGGGCCCTACACCCTGCTAGGGGACCACGGAGATGCTGCTCCTTGCCTCCCTTCCTTACCTCTTATACATCACCGACCGGTCCCCGGTGAGAACTCCCCTACTAACATTGACCTCAGTTTGGTGGGTGGGGAGAGCAGTTGGGCAGCCATACAGAACCTAGTACTACAAGCTTGATACTATCCAAGAGATATCACTTTGCCCCACTCTGTCACACGTGGCAATGCTGCACGGATGCTGTTACCCGGCAAGGGCAAGCTTAGCTGCCTCATTAAAACAAAAATTATGTTGAGTGATAAGGGACAGAGAACAGCACAAGCCAAACCCGAAAATATGCTTTCAGAGATGGCTGCAGGGTGACATAGCCCCTGTATCACAATTGGAGTGGGATAGAGGCTTAAGCCCCACAATGAAAGAGCTGCTTCAGGCCATTAGGGACATCAAATCTGCTCTGGAATACAAAATTGATACTGTGGCAGTAGACATTACACTCCTGCGGTCAGACCTCAAGAAACTGTCTACCAGAGTGACCCCTTTGGAACAATTCAGGAGGATTACTCAGAATCTATTCATACTCCTGTAAAAAAGCCTGACACCTGCAATACACCACCATATGCCTTCATTATTGACCAGAAGATTTAGAAGAGGGGTCCAGGTGAAGCAACATATGCCTCATTGGACTCTTCGAACAGCGCAATGGAAAGGAACCTGAGCACTTCCTACAGGACTTTATCAAAGTTGTAGTCCTGACCTTTCAGATCATTTCGTAATTGAAATAGCACACTGTTGGACATGCCCCTTCTTAGAGGTTTTGCTGTTCCCCCCCAGTTTTTTGCTGACTCTCTTTGCATGGTCTTAGGAGTCTGGGCAGTTTTCCACTATGCTGCTGTAGGAAAGTGAGGGCGCCCTTCCTACCCATGTCAGGAAGGGGCGCTTACGTGATTGGTTGACGTGCCGTACCCAGGGTGCCATGTAAAAAAGTACACCACATACCCGAGGCAGGTACAGCCCTGGCCACTAGTGGGTGGCACTGAGTGTGCCACCCACAAGAGTAGCCTGACCAACATGTATTAGGCCTAATAGTGCATGCCTGTGGAGGCGGAGGTCTGTCTGCATTCAGGGTGGCATCTCCCTCACCTTCGCTAACCCTGAATAGGCCTTCTGTTTCCCCTAGAGCACCCCCCGAGAGCGGTGCAGGTGGAAGGCAGAAAGCAGGCAGGTACACAAGTGTGTCCCATGCCTGGTAAGGGAGAACCCCCATGTGGGTTTCCCTGCCTAAGAGGTTAGCTCTTCCATGAGGTTTTGCTGATTCTCTTTGAGTGGCCTTAGGGCCCTGGATGCTTTCCCACTGTAAGTAGTGTGAAAGTGTGTGCACCCTTCCTACACATGCGAGGAAGTGGCACCTTCCAGTATGTGCACACTTGCACATTGGTGTTCTTATGTATATACTGACCCTGGCATAGCTCACCAGTATGTGCACACTTGCACCATGGTGGTTTCATATAAACTTAGCCTGGCACAGCTTGCCAGTGTGTGCACACTTGCACAATGATGATTTCATATATGTACTGAGCCTGTCACAGCAGGCCTGTATGGGCACACTTGCACCTCTGTGGTGTTCTTAAAACTTGTGTCCAGTCTTCCCCTGCAGGCTTGTGTGTGCACCAGGGCACATGTGCGCAGGGAGTGAAGAACATCCAGGTGTCTTTTGACTACCATTGAGAGCTGCTTTACCGATAGGTCAGTATGGGGGAAAGTTTACAATTAATTCTAGCTGCAATAATAGATTGCAGTGAAGCAGCCTCCTAATGTTTGCTATCATTGGATTTACAATGAAAAGCCCTTTCCAATGGTGAAGGTGGGTTTGTCAGTATTACCTTGGAAATATCACTTCTAGAAAGTTGGCATTTCTATGTTCTAAGATTCCTTTTGTGTGCCTTTTTAATTCAGATTCCTTCCTCTTGCGGCTGGGGGAAAACACATCTGTGCACTCCCCAGCGACAGCTATAAAACATGGACAACTGGAACGGCAGACCTCTGCCAGTTGAGGGCCTGACTGGATAGATTGGTGGGAGAGGTTTTGACACTTGGCCTCTCAGAGCCAGATCATGGCCCCACTAAAGATTAAGATCTGGATTCCATGGCCCCATGGCAGATGACTGAAATTTGGGGGAGGCATCTGTGATTCAAAGGGGAACCCTTTGAACCACCCCCAGCTTCAAAGGCACACTTCAGTATAACTAGGGTACCACACTTCAGCAACTTAGAGATACACTTGCAGAAAGGTGGAACATAGACGTTGAACTACGTGGTGCACCCTGACAGAGGAATCTGTTGTGCACACCAGTATTTACTGCCCGGGGAAGGTACCGTGCATCCGCCCTGCATTGTGGCTGGCTTGGGCAAACTGCTTGCTACAGTGTGGCACTCTAAAGTGTGCTCTACAAGGGCTGGTTGGCATGCCCCCTGTTCTTTGTGGAGGTCTCAGGGACATTAAAGACCTCCTGCGAGGGACCTACACCTTGTACCTGTGTCATCTGGAGAGCGGTGCCCTCCTACGCATCTACACCATCTACGAGATTCCACTGGGCACCAGTGGTGTGAGCCTAGAACTAAGTAATTGAGCCTGGTGACCATGTTTGCCTGGTGGAACCCTTCAAAATACTTCCCACATTCAAGGTGTGTGGACCTTCATTGTGGGGCCATGGCATGCATAAGCGTCTGGTTGGTAGTGAGCAGATTCACTGGCTCCGGGAGCCCGCGTAGCCTGCTTTTGTCGAGCGTGCTGCATTTCTTTCGTGCCACACCCGACTGCATGCTCGTTGTGTGCGGTGTCTGTGTCACTTGTTTCGACTCTTGGATGTGGGGCGTACCTGGAGCAATGCCGCATTCTCCCTCTTGCGGCATTGCTGAACTTGTGTCTCTGTGTGTGTGACTGGATTTTTCTGGTGCAGCTAAATAATGATGCACCAGACATTGTGCCTCTTTCTAGGGAGGTACGGGATCGGAACTAATCATGTGTTCGGAAGTGTCTGGTGTGACTCAAGTCATTGCGCATCAGACTTTGTGCCTCATTCCAGGAAGGCGCTGCATTGATAACTTTTTGTATGCAAGTGGAATTGTCTGGTGCAACTCACTTCATCGTGCACCAGACATTGTGCCTCATTCCAGGGACGCATTGCATTGGTTAGGCACTGCATTGGTCACTTTACATGTGCAAGCGGATTCACATGGCATGACTCAGGTCCTTATGCACCAGACATTATGCCCGTACCAAGAGAACACGGAACTTTGTAACTCTTCGTGGAAGATCGGAATCGTGTGGGGTGACTCAATTCATTGTGCACCGGATGTGCTTCCTTTCAGGGAGGTGCGAATTTGGTAACTCCTTGCAGCAACCAGGATGCCTGGGGCAGGCCAAGTCATCCTGTCCCAGATGTGCTGCCTCTGTTCCTGGGAGGTGTGGAATTGGTAACTATTAGTGGATTGAAGTTTCTGGTTTGGCTGGGCACCACTTTGACAGGGTGTGAACAGGGTGTGTCCAAAGGTGACCCTCCCTGTGCTTTGGAGACGGGGGCCCACGCCAGAAGGCTGGTGTGGAGACCCCTGAGTGAACTTCCTGAGTTGTGGTCAAATCTCCATCTGTCAACTGTTGCCTGATCAGCCGCTCTCTCTTTCTTCCTCCCCTCTTTTGCCCCAGGATCCTGAATACGTGTAAGCATCAGGCGCATGCGGCCTAGTATCCAGGGAAGGGTTGCTGCATCTCTAGCTCTTTGGGGTGAGAATTTGATGGAGGGTGGAGAAAGGTTTGGGTCTAAAAGGGGTCTGTGAACGAATTGATAACTCCCCTGCCGAATGTCAGAGTACCACATTAAGGTGCTGGAAGCGAATGTGTGCAAGTGCGTGTATACTAGCCTGCCCGATAGCCGTGGCACTGCGTGGTGAGTGCGTGGGAGTGATTGCCTAGGATTGATGTTAGCACGTTTGATCTCATTTGGCTTCTCTTCATTAATCTATAAGAGGACGCGTTAGAGGTTTGATGGACCTTTTGACTGCGCTTAGAGTAGTTCCCACCATAAGACTTAAATTTCAATACCAATCAATAACCATAACAGTCAATTAGAATTAATCATCTTTGGAGTCAGTAATTGCCACTCCCCATGACCCCTTGGCCATGAATAACCACACCTTTATGTACAAGTTAGAATGTTTATTTCCCTATATTAACCCCTTAGCTGCTGGGCCTTCCCCCCCCAGTGCTGAGCCCTTTTTTGGCTATTTGGGGTAGTTCGCACTTAGGGCTTCATAACTTTTTGTCCACATAAGCTAACCACGCCAAATTTGCGTCCTTTTTTCCCAACATCCTAGGGATTCTAATGGTACCCAGAGTTGGTGTTTTCCCCTGGAGGAGACCAAGAAAATAGCCAAAATACAATGAAAATTTAGTTTTTTCCAAAAAAATTGGAAAAAAGGGCTGCCGAAGAAGGCTTGTGGTTTTTTCCCTGAAAATGCCATCAACAAAGGGTTTCTAGTGCTGAAATCACTATCTTCCCACCTTTCAGGAACGGGCAGACTTGAATCAGAAAAACAAATTTTTCAACACAAATTTGGCATTTTACTGGGACATACCCCATTTCTACTATATTTGGTGCTTTCAGCCTCCTTCCAGTTAGTGACAGGAATGGGTGTGAAACCAATGCTGGATCCCGAAATGCTAAACATTTCTGAAAACTAGACAAAATTCTGAATTCAGCAAGGGGTCATTTGTGTAGATCCTACAAGGTTTTCCTACAGAAAATAACAGCTGAAATAAAAAAATATTGAAATTGAGCTGAAAACAACAGCCATTTTTCTTTATGTTTTACTCTGTAACTTTTTCCTGCGATGTCAGATTTCTGAAAGCAATATACCGTTTTGTCTGCTGGACTCTTCTGGTTGCGGGGATATAAAGGGCTTGTAGGTTCATCAAGAACCCTAGGTACCCAGAGCCAATAAATGAGCTGCACCCTGCAGTTGGTTTTCATTCTATACTGGGTATACAGCAATTCATTTGCTGAAATATGAAGAGTGAAAAAGAGGTATCAAGAAAACCTTTGCATTTCCAAAATGGGATCAAGATAAGGTTTTGAGGAGCAGTGGTTATTTGCACATCGCTGAATTCCGAGGTGCCCATACTAGCATGTGAATTGCAGGGCATTTCTCAAATAGACGTCTTTTTTACACACTCTCTTATATTTGGAAGGAAAAAATGTAGAGAAAGATAAGGGGCAATAACACTTGTTTTGCTATTCTGTGTTCCCCCAAGTCTCCCGATAAAAATGATACCTCACTTGTGTGGGTAGGCCTAGTGCCCGCGACAGGAAATGCCCCAAAACACAACATGGACACATCCTATTTTTTTTATAGAAAACACAGCTGTTTTTTTCCAAAGTGCCTACCTGTAGATTTTGGCCTCTAGCTCAGCCGGCACATAGGGAAACCTACCAAACCTGTGCATTTCTGAAAACTAGAGACCTAGGGGAATCCAAGGAGGGGTGACTTGCGGGGCTCGGACCAGGTTCTGTTACCCAGAATCCTTTGCAAACCTCAAAAAGTGGCTAAAAAAACAAGTTTTCCTCACATTTCGGTGACAGAAAGTTCTGGAATCTGAGAGGAGCCACAAATTTCCTTCCACCCGGCGTTCCCCCAAGTCTCCCGATAAAACTGATACCTCACTTGTCTGGGTAGGCCTAGCGCCCGCGACAGGAAACGCCCCAAAGCGCAACGTGGACACATCCAAATTTTTGGAAGAAAACAGAGGTGTTTTTTGAGAAGTGCCTACCTGTAGATTTTGGCCTCTAGCTCAGCCGGCACCTAGGGAAACCTACCAAACCTGTGCATTTCTGAAAACTAGAGACCTAGGGGAATCCAAGGAGGGGTGACTCGCGGGGCTCGGACCAGGTTCTGTTACCCAGAATCCTTTGCAAACCTCAAAAAGTGGCTAAAAAAACAAGTTTTCCTCACATTTCGGTGACAAAAAGTTCTGGAATCTGAGAGGAGCCACAAATTTTCTTCCACCCGGCGTTCCCACAAGTCTCCCGATAAAAATGAGACCTCACTTGTGTGGGTAGGCCTAGCGCCCGCGACAGGAAACGCCCCAAAGCGCAACGTGGACACATCCAAATTTTTGGAAGAAAACAGAGGTGTTTTTTGAGAAGTGCCTACCTGTAGATTTTGGCCTCTAGCTCAGCCGGCACCTAGGGAAACCTACCAAACCTGTGCATTTCTGAAAACTAGAGACCTAGGGCAATCCAAGGAGGGGTGACTCGCGGGGCTCGGACCAGGTTCTGTTACCCAGAATCCTTTGCAAACCTCAAAAAGTGGCTAAAAAAACAAGTTTTCCTCACATTTCGGTGACAGAAAGTTCTGTAATCTGAGAGGAGCCACAAATTTCCTTCCACCCGGCGTTCCCCCAAGTCTCCCGATAAAAATGATACCTCACTTGTGTGGGTAGGCCTAGCGCCCGCGACAGGAAACGCCCCAAAGCGCAACGTGGACACATCCAAATTTTTGGAAGAAAACAGAGGTGTTTTTTGAGAAGTGCCTACCTGTAGATTTTGGCCTCTAGCTCAGCTGGCACCTAGTGAAACCTATCAAACCTGTGCATTTCTGAAAACTAGAGACCTAGGGCAATCCAAGGAGGGGTGACTCGCGGGGCTCGGACCAGGTTCTGTTACCCAGAATCCTTTGCAAACCTCAAAAAGTGGCTAAAAAAACAAGTTTTCCTCACATTTCGGTGACCGAAAGTTCTGGAATCTGAGAGGAGCCACAAATTTCCTTCCACCCGGCGTACCCCCAAGTCTCCCGATAAAAATGATACCTCACTTGTGTGGGTAGGCCTAGCGCCCGCGACAGGAAACGCCCCAAAGCGCAACGTGGACACATCCAAATTTTTGGAAGAAAACAGAGGTGTTTTTTGAGAAGTGCCTACCTGTAGATTTTGGCCTCTAGCTCAGCCGGCACATAGGGAAACCCACCAAACCTGTGCAATTCTGAAAACTAGAGACCTAGGGGAATCCAAGGAGGGGTGACTTGCGGGGCTCGGACCAGGTTCTGTTACCCAGAATCCTTTGCAAACCTCAAAAAGTGGCTAAAAAAACAAGTTTTCCTCACATTTCGGTGGCAGAAAGTTCTGGAATCTGAGAGGAGCCACAAATTTCCTTCCACCCGGCGTTCCCCTAAGTCTCCCGATAAAAATGATACCTCACTTGTGTGGGTAGGCCTAGCGCCCGTGACAGGAAATGCCCCAAAACAGAACGTGGACACATCACATTTTTTCATAGAAAACAGTGCCTACCTGTGGATTTTGGCCTCTAGCTCAGCCGGCACCTGGGGAAACCTAGCAAACCAGCACATTTTTGAAAACTAGAAACCCAGGGGAATCCAAGATGAGGTGACTTGTGGGGCTCGGACCAGGTTCTGTTACCCAGAATCCTTTGCAAACCTCAAAATGTGGCTAAAATACCACGTTTTCCTCACATTTCGGTGACAGAAAGTTCTGGAATCTGAGAGGAGCCACAAATTTCCTTCCACCCAGCGTTCCCCCAAGTCTCCCGATAAATATGATACCTCACTTGTGTGGTTAGGCCTGGTGCCTGCGACAGGAATAGATCACACAACGGTCACTGTTGGTCCTTACGTGAGGCAGCTGTTGACCCTGGGGTGATCCATTCCTGACACAGGCACTAGGTGTAGGCACTCAAGTGGGGTAGTGTTTTTATCAGGACATGTGAGGAGTCACTGGGTGGTAGGAATGTTGTGGATCCCAGCATATTCCTGTAGTTTGTGTGACAGAACTGCGAGAAAAATAGAGTTTTTTTTCAACATTTCAGCTTTGCAGGGTATTCTGGGTAAGAAAACTTTGGGGAATCCACACAAGTCACACCTCTGTGGACTCCCCCGAATGTCTAGTTTCCAGAAATGTTTGGGTTTAGTGTGTTTCTCTATATGGCCGCCGAATCCAGGGCCAAAAACACAGGTGCCTGCCTTACAAAACCAGTTTGTTTTGCCATAGACAATTTTGATGTCTCCACAATATGATTTGGGTGGTGGAATTTGGGGCTGAACTAAATAGGTGAGCTCCCAAGAGAGCACTCTCTCTCTGCTTGCCGCTGCATTCACCTGCTCTCTGGGTTGGCCTAACCCACTATTACCCAGTTGCACGAACAGCTTGCGAAGGGACAGCAGGACTGTCCTCATCACCTCCCTCATAATGTACTGGAAGAGGAGTTTTCGAATGGGACTCCTGACTGAAAAATCACTCCCAGAGTCTGCGCCATTGTCCTATCCCTCAGATGCTGTCTCAGTATCTGATGTCTCAGTCTCTGATCCTATGTCAGAGCGGTCCTCTATAACCCGAGTGCAGGCAGCAGTCATCCATCAAGATGCCATCTCTGCTATTGGCTAAACTGTTGCTCTAAAACACTAGCCTACGTAGACAGTCACAAAATCGATGGTGTGTGTGAGATACGTGCAACAGTAGAGGCCACCTTACCTGCGCTTCTTCCCTCAATCAGCACGTACTTTCAAGACACTCAAAAAACACCTTGTCACATACCATTCGTCACAGTCTTTAGCACCTCCTGCGCCCAGTCCAACAATCATTATTGGTGCTCCCACTCCCTCCTCCTCGGATTCCCTCATTACCACCCAGCAAAAGTGCCCTTCATATCTCCATAGACTTTACTAATGTACTCAGCTATTTACATAAAATACAGATGTGCTCTTTGCAGTAGGCATATAAACCTTCTGCGCTTCTTTATGGCACTAAAACTGCCACTAGACAAGTCGGACCCTTTTCTCCCCAGGGAAACCACACACATATTGACAAAAGTGATGTATATATGACAGCCAACCACCTGAAACTCAACTCAAGCAAAACCAAAATAATCTTCTTTGGCCCTCACCAAAAAAACCTGGGACCCCCCATGGTGGCCCACCACGCTAGGCCCTGCACCCACCCCGCCAACTACGCACGCAACCTCAGCATCATCCTAGACTCCTCCCTCTCTATGACCCAACAAATCAACGCTCTTACCTCCTCATGCTTCAACAAACTCCGTATACTGAAAAACATTCAAATGGATCCCCACAGAGACCAGAAAAACTGTCACTCACGCACTCATCAGCAGCAGGCTTGATTACAGAAACGCCCTCTACGCCGGCACCACTCTAAAACTCAAGTGCAAACTACACGCATCCAGAACTCAGCAGCACGACTCATCCTCGACCTCCGCCGACACGAACACATCTCTCCACACCTCAAATCCCTCCACTGGCTCCCCATTGACAAAAGGATCACCTTCAAGATCCTCATACTCGCACACAAATCACTCCACAACACAGGCCCTGCCTACCTCAACGAGAGTCACCTTCCACACCCCCACACGAAACGTCCGTTCAGCTGACCTCTCTCTCGCCTCTGTCCCCCGCATCAAACACACCACCACCGGGGGCAGATCCTTCTCCTACATTGCACCCAAAACATGGAACGCACTCACAACCCACATTCGCAAGACCCAAAACCTACTTCTTTTCAGGAAGGGCCTCAAAACCTGGCTTTTTGAACAGTGAACCTCCTAGCCCCTTTCCCTCCCCCCGTCCTCCCCCCAGTGCCTTGAGACCCTCACAGGTGAGTAGTGCGCTTTATAAATCTCTTTGATACAGATCTACCTATATATATATATATATATATATATATATATATCTATATATATATATATATATATATATATATATATATATATCTACATAGATATATCTATAGATATATCCATGTACCTAGATATATCTATCTACATAGATATATATATATAGATATATACATATATTTTTTTTTAGTTGTTGTATGGTTTCCTTGGGTGCCAAAATGGCCCCCAGGGAAACCCTACAACATCTAAAAAAAAAATTGCCCCCACAGGGGGTCACCCTGCCCACGGGCGACCCCCTGTCATTTCCTTTTTTTTTTTTTTTTTTTTTTTTTTAAATCCCCTGGGGGGGGGGGGGGGGGGCGCGATTGCGCCCCCCCACTCCCCCAGGGGGCACCTACCTTTTTTTTTTTACAAGAAAATTATGCGGGGGGGGCGGCTCGTTTTCCGGGGGGGGGCCGCCCCCCAAAAGTGAAATCCCTGGTGTCTAGTGGGGTTTCCTGGCCCCCGATCGCAGCTGTGCTGCGATCGGGGGCCAGGAAACCGTTTCAGAAGGCCTCGTAAGAAAGGGGAGAGTCTCCCCTTTCTTACGAGGCCTTTTCAAAATGTTTCCTGACCCCCCCGATCGCAGCTGTGCTGCGATCGGGGGAGCCAGAAAACCTGAAAGTGTTTCCTGGCCCCCGATCGCAGCACAGCTGCGACCGGGGGCCAGGAAACACTTTCAGGAAGGCCTCGTAAGAAAGGGGAGTGTCTCCCCTTTCTTACGAGGCCTTCCCGAAAGTGTAAAAGGCCGTTTTCCCCATGAAAGTAGGAAGCGGCCGCAAGGCTGCTTTCTGCTTTCATGGGGAAAACACCTTTGCAACGTCAGCGCGCCTCGCAGCGCGCTGACGTCACAAAGGGGCGGGTGGGGGGCAGGGGGGAGACACGGTAGCTTCCGTGTCTCCCGGGGGGAGTAAAAAAAAAATAATAATAATCCTCGGGTGCGACGCACCCGAGGATTTATTAATGCCCTTCCTGGTGTCGGCCACTGGTCGTGACCCGCACCAGGGAGGCTGTGTGGGCGTCGGCCAGTGGCCGACGCCCGCACTTAAGAGGTTAACAATGCTACTATCACGTAGCTTAGTCTCAAAATCAAATGATAAACATACAGAAACAATACCGGTTGACCAAACCTTCTGAAGAATCTCAATTTAATCAATGCATGGATCACTACACATTCTAGAGTTACAGTGCAAATCAATAGCAAGAATAATTGTGCAGTAGAAATAGCATACATTTAGATTCAGCAAAGAAAATACATCAAGTGTTGTTAATATTTAGCAAGCATCTTCAGTGAGTCTCCTAGCTAACCTTCTGATTAGAATAGCATGTTTGGACTTCATGCAAAACAATTTAGTCAACACAAATTTGGAAAAACATCTAGCTATGGCTCTATCAAATTAGCGGTTGGTACCTAAAGACAAAAGCAAATGACATCGAGATGAATAACATAGTCTTATACCTTGCCTCAAAATGGCTCAGGAAGCTGCAATAGTCTTCATCAATTGGACATCTGTTCCGTCAGTCAAGGCATCGGGACTCAGCAATAAAGTTTAAGATAGAAATGTCTCAGGAACGGGAATAATCTGAATGGTACTTCTCAATTATAGGTTTTAGGGAAAAACTGAGCTCTTTCCCTCTGTGCAGTCGGGATAAGTTAAAGTTTTCTTGAATTTCTTTCCACGTTGCTATTGGTCAAATAATTGTACGTTTACATTTAGTCCAATGAAAGTAGAACCTCAAATCTAAGATATAACTAAACTGTCTTTCACATGTCAATGATTGGCTCCTCTTCTCCTGTTCCCATCGTTGGGCTCGTCAGGTAACAATTTTGTGTTGCCTTGTACTCCAGTCAGTGAATCCATTGTTAGTTCCTGGGAACGTCGCCTTTACACACACTGAATTCCACAAAGTATCAATAGCTGTTACAGCATATTCTAGCAAGCGGTTCTCATGGGAAAGATATTAGCTACTAGCATTTGGTCAACGCGGTGGAAAAATAAAAATCCATTTTGTGTGACTTGTCTAAGCAATGCAACTTGACATGAGGCTGTGTAACAAGGCCCAAGACCTTGCTAATTTAAGGCCTGTGATTAATAAGGCAAATACATAATACTTGACCATTAATATAACATACTACTTCATTAATCTAAACATGAGCATGACATTTCACATTAATAAGCAGTTAATAAAGACACTTTGTGATTATTGACGGTCACTCAAGTATGTGCATTTTCCAAAGTCGTGTATCCTTTTCTCTTTATTAATTATTTTTCTATGCAGATTAAACATTCAGAATATATGAATATTTATTATTCAAATTCAGGGTTAACATTGACTACACTGCATGGCAGGGGTGCTGTGCAATTTGTTTACTATTACATTGATATTGAGGTTCATCTGTGTGGCCACAGAGCTATTTTAAAAGTGCTGAGATTCTCTGGATGTACACATTGCTGCTATTGTTGGGAACTGGGATGCATCTTATAACCATTTGATATTGAATATTGGGGCGATCGCTAGGGTGGGTCTCGTGCTGCCAACGTGGTTGCACTGCATGAAGGTGCGGGGAAGGAAAATATTATTTTTTTCTCATGTACATACTGCTAATGTCATATTTACACAGTTAGGCCTTTTACTACTAGTTATATTTTGAGATGTGATTGATGCCCAGATTTACATGATGCTCATGATGTGTTAATTAATGTGTGTGTTCAATGCAAACTTTATTTACATACACCTCTTACACTGTGAAGTTTCTTTTGTGTCGCTCAGTGCAGTTGCGTGGTAGTTCTGTGCTGATACTTTACACATTGTCCCTGTGATAAGCCTGACTGCTCTGTACCAAGCTACCAAGGCAGAGCACAGGTTATACAGTGAGTGTAATCATCCACCCCTGACAGGAGTGGTAGGTTCTGCCTGGCTAGGGCCTCGTCTCAGCCAACCAGAAAGTGCTGCCTCCAACACACACCATGTTCACTTAGCACCTCTTAAACACAGTGCAAGAGGGGCTTGGCCGGTTATCGCCAGGGTCCTCAAGTCCATGGACTAGGATGTGTTTCTCAGGACTGCATGCTAGACCAGCCTATTGAGGTATGAAAATCATAATCTTATGGTGTTCCTGGGCTATATTTAGGTGTTGCAGGCTCAAAGGCACTACTTTGACAGAGCAAAAGCAGAAGTATGAAAATGGAACATACTATATATGATACTCTCCCACCAAAATTACGGGTTCTGTCAGGAGGCAGATCATGGTTTTTCTTGTCACCAGCAGAGGCCTAGACGTTTCTGGAGGTATGGAGCCCAGCAATGAACAAGAAACAAATAGGTGCACAATCTTCAGACCATGATATAGTACCAAGCGCACATTCGCCAAGCCAGATGCGAGAAAGGTCATTGTAGTGTATCAAGGAGGTAAATGCTGGACTGCACACCAAATGACACCTGAACTGGTTGTTGCTGACAAAAGCTGGACTGATACCAGAACTGGAGAGGAACCTAAGAAATATAGCTCACATTGTGAGATCTCAGAGACAACGCAACTTACCCTTCTGTATTGTTTGCTTCTTCTTTCTTTCTCACTTCCCATTTCTAGGAGGAGTGCAAGAGCGTTGATCATTGCTTTCACGCCATGCCCAGCTACACGGTCTTAGATGATATATTGACTGGAGGATATTATTGACCTACCCCTGACCGTGAATGATCAATTCTTAAAGTACTGGAAATGTTGAACGTGCAAGGGTACGTGTAAAGCGGCACAAATCAACAGCTTTTCCATTTACCACTTGGAAGCCCCCAGCGGAGTGTCCAGAGAAGGATCAAACTATCTTGAGATCTACATCTAGGATCCTAGATGAATATAAGGCAGTTGTCAAAGGCTGGAGAAAACTCCCAATATCAATGATAGGAAGAGCAGAACTCTATAAGATGATTACGCTTCCAACATTTCTTTACAGTCTCACCCCATGAGGTAACAAGCATCTTTTTTTTAAAAGTGAATAGTGTTACAAGATTGCTGTTGTGGGACAGGGTACCGATCCACCTCCCCTCCCTCTGAGGATCTCATAGACCATACTAAGACAATCTCCATATGAAGTAGGTTTAGCCCTACCTGACTTGAAACTCTACAATTGGGCAACCACTTACTGGTCTTGGATGAATGGGCCTTTGCCACACTGAAGGAAGCCTCACTTCAGACAGATGGAAGGGTCATGACAACTAGGGGATTACCAAGAGAGCTTTATGTTGGAGGCCCAGCATGACTGAGGCTGGACCCAACGTCCACAGTGATCAAAATCTGACAGAGGGTCACTTGTGCACTAGATGGCATGGCAGGCTCACCCTGGAACCGCCTCTGTGGCATTCACCCATATGATTTGATCATGTTAGAATATTTTCTTAATTAGAATCTCCTGGGCATATTAAAGATAGGGAGCACATGTTTTACATTTCTTAAAATATGGGGCCAATGGAAAGAGATGAGAAATAACGTGTAAGAATGGCCTGAAGTCTGTATGAAAAAACAGCTATTTGGTCCCAAATATATAGACACTGGTCTCCCATGTGAGATCTGTGGGGTGGATTAACCACATTGTTTTGTTGGACTGGTTAAATGTGAAATGTGTACACTGCTAATTTGTTTCCCGGCCCACACCGATGCCTAATACCCTGATATACAATTTGAGTCGTATCATGTACCATAAGAATGCCACAGTGTTGGGTCATTGTTTTTCTTTTTTACCTTTACAGGTGAATGTACTAAAAAGTTTTTTTTAAGAATCAACACAATAATAGAGCATTTCAGGGTGAACAAGGGCCAGGCCTTTAAAGTAGTAAATAATGAGTGACAACTCTACATTCAAGAGGGAGGTTCCCGTTTTATTTTGCCAAACACGTCGATTTTTGTTTTTATATTTTTTATGTTTGATGATATGGTGCTTGTGCCATTCCGGGTAAACGCTTTCGTAGAATATACAACAAGAAGAGAATAGGGTGGCTCATCTGTTAAATTTCTTTGCGACTGATTAAGAGAGAAAAGTATGCTGACGTCATGGCTCAGAAATCCTTTCATGGGGCTCATGTACTATTACAACATTCCGACAATCGATCACAAATTTTGCACACCATTTTGTGAACTGAATTATATTTTGTGTGACCTGACCTACACACAAAGTATGGTTCACAAAATACCGAAGTGCAGGAGGTCACCTGTCTATTTAATATTCTTTAGTGAAGTCGCAAATTGCGACCCCACCCCAATGATTGACAGCAGTCATAAAGATGCTGGCCTGCATGGATCAACACACCACAATGTCTGTAGTTGAGTTTAAATAAAGAAAACTTTTTTAGGAATGCAGTCCATTGGCCTTAAAAGAGACACGACTGTGTTTTTCTTTAAAAAAAAGTTCCACTGAGAGTTTGCCGTGGTCCACACCCGTGCAACACCCCTTAGTCCTCTCTGTTTCCCAGATATTGAAAAGCAAAAAGAAAAAAAACCTTATTCACAACTTCTTCAGAGTCAGGCAATTTACCACCTTCCCTCTGTCTGTTAGAAGGAACCACTTAATCACAGCACTCTCTTCTATGGGACAGAGCTTTCTCACAGCTGTTTGTTCCTCAGAGGAAGGAACTTTCTTGGTTTTGTTAAAGAGTCTATCCACAGAATGACAGGTGTTTTCACAAACCTCTCGGTTCCACAACGGGGGAGCAATCCTATCTACCAGATATTGAGAAACACTATCTTACACACTACTGTCCCATAGAAGGAGGAACATTCCCACAGCTCTACATGTGTTCCATAGAGGAAACTTCTACTAGTCATTCCTTCCCCACAGATGGAGAAGCATTCTCCCGATCACCTCTATGTCACTCGAGATATGTTCTTAGTGCACCATCTGCCCAAAAGAGAAAGGCGGTTTCTTAAAGCCCTCCTTGCCTCAAAGAGGAAGGAACCTAAATAGTTGTCTTCAGTGTCCCCTAGTGGGACAAGTCTTCTCCCAGTGCTTTCTGCTGCAAATTAAAATACGTTATCCCACAGTCCAAATTAAAATACACATTTCCATAGTCCTCTCTATCCCATATTGCATATTTCTCCCAGATCTAACTGTCCCATAATGCATGGCAATTGCTCACAGTTCACCCTCTCCCAGAGGCGACAGATAGTTTCTCACAATATTTTCTGACACGCAATCTATCAAGAATTCTTTTTCCCTTTATGATTATCTCATGAAGCTATACGCCAATGTATCCAAACAAGAAAGAACAACTTCTTTTGTGACAGACTCGTAATGACATTGTTACATCATGAGAGTAAATACCAGCATGTACATCACTAGGAACAGTTTGGAGAAGGAATTAGTCCAGATTATACACTATAAATTGATGGTGGCAATCAACCAGAAATAGATGACTTGTAGCAATCAAAGTCTAAACTAAATTAAATAATAAAAAAAAAAATACTACAATACTGCACTGCATACTCCTCCTCTCAGAAGCCCCATTTCAACCAGATAAATGTTCTTAAAGAACCATATATGTCCCTTTAATGAGACACAGTAGGTGAATTATAGCACTTTTCTTAGCTCAAAAAATGTGTTTAGGAGATATTGTTTCATAGCCGCAGTGATGGGAAGAAATGTGATGTCTGTAAGAGTCTTTGATGACATCTTCTCTATACACTTTTTCACTAAATTGTGTACTGGGGTCATGACTTCCGTGTCGCATTAATTTGCAATGTTACTACCACATCAGCATTACATTACCCCTTGGAAGACCTCGACTATGACCTTGATAAAGCCATATTAACGAAACACATATCGGCTGTTTCTCTTTTCATCATGACCATCCTCAATACTTATGACATTGCCACCTGGCTGTGAACCGTAAACTGCTGGATTTCTTGCACAGGGACAGCAATATATGCATTCTGCATCTTAAATTTGGAATCAATTCATGCTCAAATGGTTGCATCTCTTTGAATTACAACTTTATTTGATACTTATGATCAGTGCTTAATTAAAAAGAAAACAAGTGGCAGGTTCCTCATCAGGAGGCCACTGCAGCTTGCACCACCTATTACCCCTACCTATAACTACCAACACAACTAGTAACATAGCGCGCTTACAAGTTTGATAATTCAGACTATTCCCGGCCCCCGTAGCTATATGAATAGCTTGGACAGCCGGTAATAGTCATTTTTCAGATCGTTTGAATTAATAAGCAACTGTTGTTGTGCTCATCTCTAAATTAGATATACAGCACCACAATGTGGCAGACTATTGTAAGTGCTGGTGTTGACAATTAAGTTAAGGTGCCAAGCACTGGAAACCATTGGCTCAAATTAAGCACTGCTTATGAAATTACTACTTGATGTTGTACTTCACTTTAGATATGCATATTGTGTTACATCCCATGTGAAAACAACATAGGTATAATGGCTACTTTATGGTTTACTAATAAAACCTAAAGCTCTAACTGTCTAGTATAAGAACGTTCCATTTGCTTGTGCATATACTTCATTTATTATTACTCTTTGGGTCTGCTCCAGACTCTAGTTACATCATCCAAATGTTATTCAATGAGAGAGGTAGTCGTAGCCAACTTAGGTTGAGCAATATTGCTGCATGGCATTTTGGTCTGTGTGATTCATAGAGGGTTTTTCCACACCTATTTTTTCCGGGTGACTGACAATACTTGATTTTTCCAGACAGAAGTATTGTATGAGGCTTTGGTAGCAGCCTCAGCTAAATCACATTCCCTGTTCTGTTTTTTGACAGGTGGGATCTTAGAATGTCCCCTCCCCCAGAAAAAGTTTATTTTCCCTCCCCTACTCCACCTCCTCCATGACTACACCAACTAGTCCCCACAAAAATGTAAGACATGCGTATAGCAGGTGGTAAACATATGTGTTAAAACCCTATGTATTTCGAATTGGGTGAGATTTTACAACCTTAAAAATTGGGGTTTTACTCACAACTGCACAGTACTAGTGTGGATTTACACTACTTAAACAGTGAAATGTCATGCAATTTTACTGTGCCCCAGCACTATGCAATTTGTAATTAGGGCCTTAGAGGTGTAATACCTAAAAGAGTATTCGTTTGAAGTTGTTAGTATGTGAGTATTGTCCTTAACTAGACAAATCTTCATGTCATCTGTTACAACAATGACTTTCCAAGGACCATTTCCCTTCAACAGTCAGGCTAGGGTGCAACCTGATCTATTGCCCTCCCCATGCTAGTGAACTCTACCAAAGTGGCACGTTATGCAACTTCACATGCTCCGTATTCTAAAGCAATATGGCATTCAGGTGTCCCAGTGTACTGTTTTCTACTGACTTAATAAAGGTACGCTCCAACTCCCCAGTCCTCATCTGAAATTGATGTGGTTGTGATGTGACCTGTGGTTGTAAGCATCCTCAGTTGGTTGTAGGCAAATATGTCTACACCATAAAGGGTTCCCACAATGTGGAATACTGATGACATTTACGTTCAAGAATTCAGCTATGACCTCTCTAACCTCAGCTCTGAATAGTGAATTTGTTAAGAACTCCACCTGGAGCCTCCAAAATCTCCCCTTGGGAAGTTTAGGAGGCACCGTGCCTCTAGAAGTGACGTAAATGGTCTCACAACGTTCTGAATTGTCTGTTATGGCCGAGGTCTGTAGGAGCACAAAACGTGGAATCAGCCAAACGCCTATCCTGAAAATAGAATTATGAACTGACAAATAGAAAGACTATGACCTCTTGGGATTCATTCGTTCTTCAGTCATCTTTCAGGTCCAATGCTTCCATAATGCTTGACATGACGTTTTCTGCACTACTCAAGAGATCGCTCAGCAATAAGTGACTTATCTACTATGAGGTCAAGCATGAGGTGTAGGTCACTACCCTCTATAATATTCCCTACTCCCATTTCTCGGCAATTGTGCACCACATTATCATAAAACTCTAAATCTAATTTAGTCCTGGTATATTTACCAAAGTCAGAAGATAATCTTATAAAGAATAAAGGTACGCGGATCACGGACATGACATCCTGAATAACAGTACTTATACAGTACCTTGAAGGTCACCTACTTGTGCACCAGTGTAACCACCTCCCAACCATATGTATGCATAAAACCTATGTATCTCCCACACAATAGCAAATCTGCTCTGGGTATTATGTCTCACGTAAGTTTCCTGAATCATAGTCTTTTCAGTATAATTTTTGTCAAGAGAGGCCTAGCTTTTTTCTGATTGTTGAGGCCACAGACTTTCCACATCAACATTCTAACGAGCCTGTCCTTGTGTTCTGAACCCATGGCTATTTAATATGCAAGCATTTGTGCTTTGCTGCATTCATGATAGCAAAGAGTTCAGCTTCCTCAAAAATAAACATATCGCTTGCCGTTGGAGGGAACGAAGAACAATGCCAAGAAATGCACACCACCCTTCCTAACTGAATGCTTGTGTTGTAATAAATCCCCGCAACCAGGACCATCCTCCCACCCAGTCTGCTGCCCCAAATTACTGAAGCATTGCATAGTGAACAATGCAATAAGCGTTGATACACACCTAGGAGTAAAGCTGGAACCTCCCACCTACATACAGCATTAGGAGTGCATAGATGCTCCCTTAACAGTACGTCATCCCCATCATAACTGACAACAACAGTCAGGCATGTATCAGTCAGGTAGCTGGGTGGCAGGTATGAATGCCAAGGGTGACGTTACCTGCTTAAGGGAAGGATCTCGGTCTGCAGGTATGGTGTCCATTGGATTATTGGAACACTTTTGGTCAAATGTCAATAAGCTCTTCTTGGCATCATCCTTACCCATTTTGCCATGCAAACACAGAGAACACCTGAGGAAAACTGTTTTGTAATCTAGCAGCCTGCAATACCTACAGCATACCAACTGTATTAATCAGTATTTCACTGTTGTTCCTCCGCAGCCTGGTTTAAGTTAGCAGAGTCCACCAATTTATGTATAGTCACGTACGCTTAAGTTTGTCATCACCCGTGCCTGTTCATTGCCAGCTTTAAAACAGGGGCTTACCTTTGCAGCATTTTACAGAGTCCAGGTATATAGTGAGGATGTAGGTGCACCGAAGAAACAGCGGCACCCGATAGGTGAACCCACAAGATGTAGATGGCAACATGCATGCTGGTTCCAGCCTCTACTCTGCAGATTTCTCAGTCTGGTCACTTCTCGTCACTCTCCCTAACAAAATGAGATTCAAGTAGAATCATGAAAAACTTCTCAAACCACTCACGAACGGGGTGGTAGCACTTAGCCTGTTCTAACTGTCATGTCCTAGGTCTCGCCTATTTCTAATTTTCAAATGCCCTGCCACATAGTAGAGGAGACAGAAATGTTTTCTCAAAACTGTTCAATTCACACGCATTGTGCTCCAAGCCCCTACCATGCCACGGTTATCCTCACTGGGAGAACATAACAAATGCTAGTAATATCTGGAAAGATTAAAGCACTTGATCAAACAATAATATTCCCACTGTTTACTTATGAGTTCTCCTGACCGGGTCCGGTTGCTAAGTCTAGGACAAGTTCTGATCATAATTCTCCTGGTGTGCATTCTGGCAACAAATAATTTTACTCTGAGGTCCAGCCTTCCTCCTTCCCACTCTGGGTGCATTTTTGGGGGGCAAAGTCTCCACCTGCTCTGAAAACTTAGGGGATTCCACCACGGAGTAGAACAAGCACCCCCCAAAGCGTTTCTTCTTATTGCATGTTACTCAAGTGAATCTCTGGAGAAATCTTGGATTGTCTCATGACTGCCTGTCCTTGTGGACACAAACTGGTTGGGTCTCAGCAACGACTCAACAGGTGCATGGAAAGAATTATTCTTACCCACACCTAGTCACATCTGTTATGTCTTTGTGCACACAGGCTGTCCCCTGGAGCCATTCACCAGATAAGATAGAAGCCACAGGTACTGGAGGGGTAGAGATTTTCTTTAGTCTTTGAGGCAGTCCAGTTTTAGTAGTTTGAATTGAGATGGAAAAGAACAGAAGTAAATCAGGGTTCCAGAATCCTGAATTGCTGTAGCATGAAAGGCTCTTGAATATTATTAAGTGAGTTAACGTTGGGTTCTTTTCCCCTTAGTATTCAAAGTAAATCCACTGGTTCCAGAAATAAGGTTACATCTTCTTTAATGTAAGAACGCATAGACAGGAAACAAGTCCTTACAGTTCTTCTGCCTACGGTAAACGGACTTCATCAGAATGCTTAAGCAAGAGAACACATACAGGGGGTGATTTTAACCTTGGCGGACGGCGGAGGCCGTCCGCCAAGGTACCGCCGCCAAATGACCGCACCGCGGTCAAAAGACTGCGGCGGCCATTCAAACATTTCCTCTGGGCCGGCGGGCGCTCTCCAAAAGAGCGCCCGCCGGCCCAGAGGAAATACCCCTGCAACGAGGACGCCGGCTCAGAATTGAGCCGGCGTAGTTGCAGGGGTGCGACGGGTGCAGTTGCACCCGTCGCGTATTTCAGTGTCTGCAAAGCAGACACTGAAATACTTTTTGGGGCCCTCTTACGGGGGCCCCTGCAGTGCCCATGCCATTGGCATGGGCACTGCAGGGGCCCCCAGGGGCCCCGCGGCACCCTCTACCGCCATCCTGTTCATGGCGGGTTTCCCGCCATGAACAGGATGGCGGTAGGGGGTGTCAGAATCCCCATGGCGGCGGAGCGAGCAGCGGAAAGTCGGCGGGGGACCGCCGACTTTCCGCTTCTGACCGCGGCTGAACCGCCGCGGTCAGAATGCTCGTGGGAGCACCGCCAGCCTGTTGGCGGTGCTCCCGTGGTCGGTGAATGACCCCCACAGTGTCATACTCTAAATTGTAATAGAACATTGTCCCAAGCACAAACCATAACACTTCCCTCTCCTTAACAAAACTAAAGTAACACCACCCCCCATAATAGAAAGGAATACACTCATACTAAACAATATAACAAATATTTGTCAAAGAAAGTAGAGGGGAAGAAAAGAGAACAACAATAGCATTTAATTGCCAGTAAGGATATTACCTCTCAAACGTAATCTTTCAGCCATCTAGGTAACTCCTTTGTCCTTTTGTCACAAACTTGTCTGCTAGTGTTTTCCAAGCAACGTCCAACTCCTTGACATCATCACCAGTTTGATTACCAACTTCCTCTTTGCTTTCCTCACAAGTCCCGCTCGATTCTGCCTGAATATCTCCATCATGACATACGTCTGACACAGACAGTGTACATCCATCTACATCAGTGTCATTCTACATAGACTCTGTACTTCCATCTACATCAGTGTCATCCAACCAGTGGAAGTTCCCACTGCCATTCACTTTCTCATCACAATCCTTCCACATTTCTCTTGATCCCAAAGCCATTCTCCAAAGGTTCCATACTTTACCACTTATCACTCTGACTGCAATCCGTAGAATTTCCTCGACTACTTCTGGTTCAAAGAATTGGCTTTTCCTTTTGGTACTTTGCTTTGTTTACCTGTACCAAATCACCAATTCTTACATTAACAGGTTTCACTCCATATACAGCATCATAATAAGATATACTCCCTCCTCCAACCAATGTTTCCTAGTCTATTCCTCACACATGTGCTCCACAACTTTTTTTAACCGCTTGGGTGCCCTGGATGTAACGTTACGTCCTGGGCAGCACTGCTCGGGTGCCCAGGATGTAACCGTTATGTCCAAGAAGGGGCCCTCTGGGGAAGCGCTACCCCCAGGGGCCTCGGACCTCCCATTCCCTGGGCCGGGATGGAAGGGGAATCGCTTCCCCTTCCACCCCCGCCCCACCCGACCCCACTGTGGCATCTGATGACGTCAGCGCGGGATCACGCACTGACCTCACCAGAGGCCTACAAAGGCATTTCTACTCCGATCATGTGGAGGGGCCGAGAGAGGTATCAAAGGAAAGGAAAGGCCTTTCCTTTGATGTCTTTCTCAGAGTTTCAGTTGCCCAGTCACAATGCGATCTGGCAGCAGAAATGCCACTAGACACCAGGGAAATTGTTTATTTAAAATATTTATACATAAGGGGAGCAGCCCTTTGGGCAAGGGCTGCTCCCCAGGGTGGCAAACTATTTTTAGGTTTTTTGCTGTCCCCCCGGGGGCAGATCAGCCTATTATAATTAGGCCGATCTGCCACCAGTGGGGGCAGAAACCCCTAGACACCAGGGATCCCTCCACTGGGGGGGGGGGGATCAAATTTGTTTTAGGCCATTTCTGCCCCCCTTGGGGGCAGATCGGCCTACTTTTGGAAGGCTCATCTGCCCCCAAGGGGGGGCAGAAACCAATTAGGCACCAGGGATTATTGTGTGTGTAAGTGTGTGTTTTGTTTGGGTTGCAGCCCTTTGGGAAAGGGTCACTCTCCATAGGGGGACATTAATGTTAGCCAGATCTGTTCCCCTTGGGGGCAGATCAGCCTATTTGTGTAAGGCCTATCTGCCCCCAAGGGGGGCAGAAAGCCCATCAGATACCAGGGAAGATTTTGTTTTTCAAAATAAGAGGGTGGGGGTCCGGCCATACCCCCACCCAAAATAAATGGGGCCAAAGTTGTTCTGTCCACTAGTGGGCAGATGGGGCATTTACCCCCGATCCACACCCAGTGGGGGCAGAAAGTCTACTAGATGCCAGGGAATTAAAAAAATTGTGTAGTGGGGGTCACCAAAAAGTATGGGCCTGGTTATGCCCCCACCCCAACTGAAGGGGGTAACAGTCTTTCAGCTCTCCCCCTGCACACTAAAACATCTTATACCACGGCAAGCAAAAGGACCTTTAATTATTTTGGGTTTTGGTTTTACATTTGGGCCATAAGAACTTGCCTAACTCTCAAATTCCTCCCACTTGGAATGGTTGGGGGTGCACTTTTTGGACTTTGGGAAGCTGACATGCAGAAAACTCCACAAGACCTAGACACATCTGAAAACTAAACATCTTGGTGAGGCCAGGGTGGTGTGCTTCACATGCACCCTGCACCATTTTCTTACCCACAATGCCCTGCAAACCTCCAACTTTGCTGGAAATCACACATTTTTCCCACATTTTTGTGATGGAACCTTCCGGAATCTGCAGGAATCCACAAAATTCCTACCACCCAGCATTGTCTCTTCTATACCGATAAAATTTCTGCCCCACTTGTCAGCCTAAAAATGTTTTTTTTTCAAACTGCCCTTTGGGACCCGCTTTGGTTCCCCCTCAATTTCAACATGTTTTTGGCTCTCACCTGTCACAGGCACTTGGCCAGCCTACACAAGTCAGGTATCATTTTTACCGGGAGACTGAGGGGAACGTTGGGTGGTAGTAAAATTAATCCCGGTGTGGTGATCCCACACAGAAATGTGGGAAAATTTTATTTTTTAGCTAAATTTGGGGTCTGCTGAGGATTGGATGATCCACGCAAGTCACACCTCCCTGGATTTCCTCAGGTGTCTAGTTTTCAGAAATGTTTGGGTTTGGTAGGTTTCTCTATATGGCTGGTGAGCCCAGGACCAAAAACAAAGATCCCCCGCAAAAACAGGTAGTTTAGTGTTTGATAATTTTGTTGTGTCCACATAGTGTTTTGGGGCATTTCCTTTCGCGGGCACTAGGCCTACCCACACAAGTGGGGTACCATTTTTATCGGGAGACTTGGGGGAATTCTGGGTGGAAGGAAATTTGGGGCTCCTCTCATATTCCAGATCTTTCTGTCACCGAAATGTGAGGAAAAAGTGTTTTTTTGGCCAAATTATGAGATTTGCAAAGGATTCTGGGTAACAGAACCTGGTGAGAGCCCCACAAGTCAAACATATTGGTTCCCCCAGGTGCCTAGTTTTAAAAAATGCAAAGGTTTGATAGGTTTTCCTAGGTGCCGGCTAAGCTAGAGGCCAAAATCCACAGCTAGGCACTTTCCAAAAAACACGTCAGTTTTCTTTGGGAAAATGTGATGTGTCCATGTTGCGTTTCCTGTCGTGGGCATTAGGCCTACCCATGCAAGTGAGGTACCATTTGTATCGGGATACTTGGGGTAATACAGAATAGCAGAACAAGTGTTATTGCCCATTGTGTTTCTCTATATTTTTTCCTTCCAAATGTAAAACAGTGAGTAAAAAAGCCGTCTGTTTGAGAAATGCCCTGTAATTCACATGATACTATGGGGACCCCAGAATTCAGAGATGTGCAAATAACCACTGCTTCTCAACACCTTATCTTGTGCCCATTTAGGAAATACAAAGGTTTTCTTGATATCTATTGTCACTCTTTATATTTCAGCAAATGAATTGCTGTATTCCCAGTATAGAATGAAAACCCATTGCAAGATGCAGCTGGTTTATTGGCTCTGGTTACCTAGGCTTCTTGATGAACCTACAAGCCCTATGTATCCCCACAACCAGAGGAGTCCAGCAGATGTAACGGTATATTGCTTTAAAAAATCTGACATCACAGTAAAAAGTTACACAGTAAAACGTGAAGAAAAATGGCTGTTTTTTTCACCTCAATTTCAATATTGTTTTTATTTCAGCTGTTATTTTCTGTAGGAAAACCTTGTAGGATCTCTACAAATGACCCCTTTCTGAATTCAAATTTTTGTCTACCTTTCATAAATGTTTAGCTTTACAGGATCCAGCATTGGTTTCACACCCATTTCCGTCACAAACTGGAAGGAGGCTAAAAGCACAACAAATAGTAAAAATGGGAATTGTGTTGAAAAATGTGGTTTTGTGATTCAAGTCTGCCTGTTCCTGAAAGGATGAAGCTGGTAATTTTAATGCAACAAACCCTTTGTTGATGCCATTTTCAGGGAAAAAGCCACAAGCCTTCTTCTGCAGCCCTTTTCCCATTTTTTTGCTGTGTTTTGGCTAATTTCTTGGTCTCCTTCAGGGGAAACCACAAACTCTGGATACCTCTAGAATCCCTAGAATGTTGGAAAAAAAAGGACACAAATTTGGCATGGATAGCTTATGTGGACAAAATGTTATGAGGGCCTAATAGCGAACTGCTCCAAATAGCCAAAAAAAAGGCCTGCCACCTGAGGGGGAAATGGCCTGGCAGCGAAGGGGTTAAAACAACAGCCTTAACCTGTTCTATCATCCACTCTTCGTTTTTTATAGCTGGTGTGCCACAACCATGCACCAATGAAACTTTAAAATCATTCCACGGGTCATTCTCACACCTCTCTAATGGGCAAGGCATTCTTGATAAACAATCTGTTACTAAATTTTCCTTTCCAGGAACATATACAATATGATTAAATATAATCTTTCACCTGCATGGGCATTCTGGCAATTCTGGCTGAAGCATTAGTCAATAGTTTGACAAAAGGTTTGTGGTAACATTGGGCGATAACAGGTTGGCCCCCAAACAAAAGCTTGAAAACGTTTCAAGGCCCAAGCACACATTAATGTTTCCTTTTCTGTAATAGGGTATTTTTCCCCAGTAGGTGACAGAGATCTAGATGAAAAAAAAATGATGGTCTCTATACCTTCATCATCTCTCAGGGATAATACTCTCCCAAACCCTTGTTACTGGTGTTGGTTGTTAAAAACAGTCCAATCCCAGATCAAAACTGCCTAAGGCCGGAACATGTTCCATGTCATTTTTTATCCTACAATCTCACATTCACCCTGTGAATTCCACACAAACTTCACATTCTTTCTGAGAAACTGTTTGGTATGGTACACTTTTTCCCAAAAAATAGGAATGAATTTAGCACAATACTCAGCCATCCCTAAAAATGGCTTCACTTAATCCTTATTTGCATGTGAAGGAGCGAGTATGCTTGCACTAATCAAATTAGGCTTCAGTTTAACTCCTACTCAACTAATCACATGCCCCAAGTATGTGATGCTCCTCTCAGCAAATTTGTACCTGTCCAGCCCCACAGTTAGCCCTTTGTCTTCAAGTGTTTTCAAAACTTTCTGCAATTTCTAATCATGGCTGGCGTTGCAGAAAAATTTAAATGTCATCCTGGAAGAACATTATTCCACTTTCCTTCCCAAAAAGTTTGTGCATGATATGTTGAAAACAGCTGCCACCGATCCCAGGCCAAACAGCATTCTTTTAAAGTGAAAACAAACATATGGTGTTGTTACGCCATAGACTTCTTGGATGTAGGTGTGAGGCAAATCTAATGATACGCTGCTGAAAGGTCTATAGTCAAGAACCATGTGACTCTTTTTAAACACAAGACCATTTCTGTAATCTTTAGTGGTGGATAACGGTCAATAACTATGCTGTTGTTCAAGTGGCGTAAATCCACACATAGTTGAATTTTCCCATTACTTTGACGTGCCACCACCACTGGAGAAATCCAGTCAGAAAATTCTACAGGTTAAATCACATTCATCTCTACAAGTTTGTCCAGCTCCTTTGAGATCGCCTCCCTTATCATTATTGGTATTTTAGAGGTAGCATCCTGTTTCAGTACAACTGTGTGCTCAAACCCCTTCAACATCCCCAAGTATTTATTAAACACTTTTGGAAACAGGTTTGCCATTATGCTCTTCATTGAACTTCCCAGTACTTTCTCTGCACTGCTGGGGTCCAAAATAATATGCAAATGTCCTTAATCATTCCATCCCAAACCAGACGGTCCTTTCTTTGCGACATATAGGGGGTGATTCTGACCCCGGCGGTCCTTGACCGCCGGGGCCAGGGTCGGCGGGAGCACCGCCAACAGGCTGGCGGTGCCCCGCAGGGCATTCTGACCGCGGCGGTTTGGCCGCGGTCAGAACAGGAAAACCGGCGGTCTCCCGCCGGTTTTCCGCTGCCCTTCTGAATCCTCCATGGCGGCACAGCTCGCTGCGCCGCCATGGGGATTCAGACACCCCATACCACCATCCTGTTCCTGGCGGTTCGCCCGCCAGGAACAGGATGGCGGTATGGGGTGTCGTGGGGCCCCTGGGGGCCCCTGCAGTGCCCATGCCAATGACATGGGCACTGCAGGGGCCCCCGTAAGAGGGCCCCACAAAGAATTTCAGTGTCTGCTTCGCAGACACTGAAATTCGCGACGGGTGCAACTGCACCCGTCGCACCTTCCCACTCCGCCGGCTCCATTCGGAGCCGGCTTCCTCGTGGGAAGGGGGTTTCCCGCTGGGCTGGCGGGCGGCCTTCTGGCGGTCGCCCGCCAGCCCAGCGGGAAACACAGAATAACCGCAGCGGTCTAATGACCGCGGTGCGGTATTCTGGAGGGGGGAACTCTGGCGGGTGGCCTCCGCCGCCCGCCAGAGTTAGAATCACCCCCATAGTTTCCCTCTAGTGTGTCTCTTTTTAAAAGAGAACAATAACCATCAGAAACCCAACATATACATTTTTTTGCCTGTATAACTTTCTGGATGTGTGTCTTGCGGTAATAAATATGCACCAATCTTCTCCACAAATAGTTGTTCCACACTTCTCCATTAATAATTACAAAAGGGGACCCAAAATCTGTATATAGTTTGATAGGTACACCTCCTATAGTCATGTTACATTCAGGTTTGCCTTTTACATTTCGATCTTTGATATTTAGTACAAAGTTCCCTTGCAAACTCATTAGGCTGTTTGATTTAGTTGCTTCCTCCTCAGTATCACTTTCATCTGGACTCCTACCTTCATAAATACATTTAACACCACTTTTCTTTTTCCTGCACACTTTCACAAAGTGACCCATGATACCACAATTGCTGCATTTCTGCTTGAGTGCAGGACAGTTTTTGCGATACTCTAAGAGTTCTTTACTATTACAGTGGTAGCATTTTATATATTTTCCACTCAGTTTCTCCTTAGAATTATATTTATGTCCTTACTCTGTTTTGCAACTTGCCACTTTGCAAATATGGTCTAAGTATTTGTCTGACTGTTTTAACTCTGTGGCACACCTTCAAGACATTTCTGCTTTGCGTACAATTGCTAGCACCTCCTTGAGTGGAGAATTGCCTTTAATCCTTAGACGTTCTTGGATGGCTGAATTACTGCATGCATGACCAGTTGATTTCTTATTAAGTCATCACGCAAAATGCCAAATTTACAGTCAGTTGCTAGTTTTTTTAATTCATCCACATAGTTGTCCTCGGATTCTCCTTTATTCTAACCGCACTGAAAAAACTTTGTATCTCATAATTCCTATGCATACTTTAGGTGCAAAATATTTGTCTAAAACCTGAAGTGCTACTGTAAACACATTCACATTACCACTTGTCATTTTAGGCATGCAGCTGTAGGTCTTCAGCCCCATAGGTCCTAAAGAATGCAGAAGTATTCTTTGTTTAATCAGCAGACATTTTATTTGCCACATCAATAGCATGTATGTGATTTATGAAATATTTCTTCTACGCTACCCATTTTAAGAACGGTTCTGTTACAGAAACCCAGAAGGCATGGGGAGAACTTATTGTAACGCTTTGTTGTGCAATTGTAATTGACAATTCTCAAATATGTAATTGTACAATGTCAGTACTTCTTATAAAATGTCACTGGACAGTATTTTTATTAGTATACCATTTGCAAAAAGTACACTTCCAGTTGAATTTTAGGGCAGTGCTCTCACCTGTTTCCTGTGATCCTTCCAATAGTTATAATATGCTAATCGCATGCTCCCTGCACTGTGTTTGCAGCAGTCACACAAGTCTGTTTACAATTTGAGCCCAATAAATAAAATACCCCCCAAAATGGCCCCTGCATAAGGTCACGCAATGTGACCCGTATGCGCAGTGCTTTGTTGTTGGACCTGGCCCTTTTGGCAGGATCATCCCCAAACATTTTGCCTCCTTCCCCCTATTTTGTCTGACCTGTTTTTTTTGCTTTGGGACTCTGGGCACTTTACCACTGCTAACCAGTGCTGAAGTCCATATGCTCTCTGACTAAGTTGTATTGATGATTGGTTTATCCATGATTGACATATTTGATTTACTAGTAAGTTCCTAGTGTAGTGCACCCTGTGTGCCCAGGGCCTGTAAATCAAGTGCTACTAATAGGCCTGCAGCACTGATTGTGCCACCCACATGAGTAGCCCTGTGAACATGTCTCAGACCTTCCATTGCAGTGTCTATGTGTGCAGTTTTAAACTGCTATTTCAACCTGGCAAGTGCACCCACGTGTCAGGCCCAAACCTTCCCTTTTAGTACATGTAAGGCACCTCTAAGGTAGGCCCAAGGCAGCACCATGGACTGGGTGCAGTGTATTTAAAAGGTAGGACATGTACTGGTGTGTTTTACATGTCCTGATAGTGAAATACTGCCCAATTCGGATTTCGCTATTGCAAGGCCTTTATCTCCATAGGTTAACATGGGGGTTTCTTTGAAACATCGTTCAACTGTAATTTCCCATTGGGAGCAGATAGAGGTTTGGAGTTTGGGGTCTCTGAACTCACAATTGAAAAATACATTTTTTTAGTGAAGGTGTTTTTTAAATTGTGTTTTTGAAAATGCCACTTTTAGAAAGTGGGCATTTTCTTGCTTAACCATTCTGTGCCTCTGCCTGGCTATGGAATACACGTTTGGGCCAGGATGACAGTTGGGCTAGTTGTAAATTCACTTAACAGTCACACAAAGGGAGCTGAGGTGTGCCCTGCATATCCTGACAGGTCTTCCTGGGCTAGAGTTGTGGGAGGAGCTGACACTTGCACCTGAACAGGGCTGTGCCTGTCATTACACATGTAAGGGACCCCTAAGGTGGGTGCAAGGCAGCCCCGTGGGCAGGGTGAAGTGTATTCAAAAGGTAGGACATGTTCTGGTGTGTTTTACATGCCCTAATAGTGAAATACTGCCCAATTCGGATTTCGCTACTGCAAGGCCTTTCTCTCCCTTAGGTTAACATGGGGGTTGCCTTGAAACACCTTTTAAGTGTAATTTCCCATTGGGAGCAGATAGAGGTGTGGAGTTTGGGGTCTCTGAACTTACAATTGAAAAATAGATTTTTTAGTGAAGGTGGTTTTTAAATTGCGTGTTTGAAAATGCCACTTTTAGAAAGTTGGCATTTTCTTGCTTAACCATTCTGTGCCTCTGCTTGGCTATGGATTACACGTCTGGGTCAGGATGACAGTTGGGCTGGTTTTTAATTCGCTCTAGACAGTCACACAAAGGGAGCTGGGGTGTGCCCTGCATATCATGATGGGTCTTCCTGGGCTAGAATGGTGGGAGGAGCTGACACTTGCACCTGAATAGGGCTGTGCTTGCCTTACACATGTAAGGCATCCCTAAGGTAAGCCCAAGGCAGCCCCATGGGCGGGGTGCAGTGTATTTAAAAGGTAGGACATGTACTGGTGTGTTTTATGTGTTCTGATAGTGAAATGCTGCCCAATTCGGATTTCGCTATTGCAAGGCCTATCTCTCCCTTGGGTTAACATGGGGCCTGCCTTGAAACATCTTTTAGGTGTAATTTCCCATTGGGAACAGATAGAGTTGTGGAGTTTGGGGTCTCTGAACTCACAATTGAAAAATACATCTTTTAGTGAAGGTGGTTTTTAAATTGCGTGTTTGAAAATGCCACTTTTAGAAAGTGGGCATTTTTTGCTTAACCATTCTGTCCCTCTGCCTGGCTATGGAATACACGCCTGGGTCAGGATGACAGTTGGGCTGGTTGTGAATTCACTCTAGACAACCACAAAAAGGTAGATGAGGTGTGCCCTGCATATCCTGATGGGTCTTCCTGAGCTAGAGTGGTGGGAAGAACTGACACTTGCACCTGAATAGGGTTAAGCCTGTCCTTACACAATGCAGTCTCCAACCCCCTAGAGTGTGTCTGAGACCAGGGCAGGAAAGGCAGGGTCTTGTACACTAGAAAGGCTTTTCTTTGAAGGTTGCGTACTTCAAATGCAGAAATGAGTATAAGTAGGGGACCCAAAACTCCAGACTTTTAGAACACTTCTGGATTAAGAGGAGACTCTGCCAAGGAGAAGAGCTAAAGAGCTGTGAGGAAGAGTACTGCCCTTTTACTGTGTGTGCTTTGCTGGGTTGGCCTGCAGTTTCTGCTTCTGTTTTGGAGAGGACAAGACTGGGCTTTGCTCTGTAACCTGCTTGTGAATTTTCTCCAAGGGCTTGGACTGAGCTTGCCTCTAGTTAAGTATGTATTTGTATGTTGTATGTGTTATTTATAAAGCGCATTATGCCCTGAGGCATCCAAGTGCTACCTATTGCAGAGGCACAAAAACTATGCCCACAAAGGACCATCTACACACATATAAAAAAAGTACATATTCATCCCTCCTCCCATGTATCTTAACCACCAACCCTCTCATAAAACACACATTCTCATTCATACCTCACTCAACCAAATGCACACACTACCATAAAACACTGTACATATACAAAGTCCAACGATTCTCAAAACAACTATTTCCGTATTAAAATAAAAAAGCTTCATCACACCCAGTTCCTCTGTGATATCACTCTTATGAATTTAATTTGTTATATGATAAAATATTACATGGATATATTTCTATATGTTTATGTGCTTCTTTTCAACATTGTTGATAATCATCACATTTCGGACCTCTTCAGGGTCAAGCGCTCTGGCCTGTTGTAATCTCTCTGTGGGCGTTTAACCACACCCAGTCTTGCTATTCATTCTTTGTTGTGCTTGTCTTAAATGCTTCATTTTTATTGCTGCATTTTGTAAAATGCCCCTCCTTTGTGTGCTGAGTTCCCTTCCATGCAATTTCACTAAATGAACATTTTTGTTGGGCATCACACTACGTCACGCTTCCTCCTGTTACAGCGTGTGATGGCCCCTTCTATGATTTCGGTTTGCCTTTCATCCCAGCCACGATCCTTTCTAGACATTTACATAGGGAGGCAAAGACTCTCACGCTCATGGCGGCTGTGGTACTTTGAATTGACTTGTTTCTGTCAACTGTTTTAATTTTAATTTTCAATTTATGTGGCAAGAAAAGTCCAGTTACGAATTTACAACACTAATAGCTCTAACTCGACCAAACGCGAGACTCATTGCATTGCAAATATTTGTTGTAGATGCACCTAAATATCAGTTGGACCTTCTTGTGCATGTCGTAATGTCCTTTAGACCTCCCATCTTGTGCCGACGTATGTTATGGTGTAACCTGGCCAACAGCTCAGCAACCTCCTCAGGTCAGATCAAGACCACTCTCCAACATGAAAAGGACAGGTGTGAGTAAGTGAGGGGGATTTGCCACCTTCAGGAGATGTTGAAGAAACACCTACCACTATGAGGGTAAATGGCAAAAACACTGCTCAATAGTAAAATAGAACCTCTATAGGGAAGTCTGTACATCACCAGAAATTTACCCAAAGAACTAGCAAACAGGCGTCCACAGTGAAAAGTGGTTCATTAAGTCCCATTACAAAATTTTACAAATTCGGCTTGCTAACTGAGAAACCTTCATAATACATTGAAAAACTGGGACGCACTGCAACCCAGAAGCATCACATTTGTGACAGTTTAGCCTATATTAATTAGAAGAGGTAATTAGGCTCTGACTTAGCTATTTTAAAACGCTCTTCATGTTCACTTTCAGACAGAGAGTTTCTTGGGACAGAATACAAATAGAAGACTCTCTGGGACTGGACAGCTGCTCCAAGGGCTAGGAAAGACAGCCAGTTGCTGACCATCAAAGACAAAGTGGCCCCTGTCCTATGCAGCAGACCCTGAAAAGCATGAAGATCTACAAAATCACAGTGATCTAGACACCTCCCCAGACATCGGTCTGTCCTCACTTAACCCGGGTATTGTAGAGGATTCCGCCTCATTTTTCACGATAATGAAGAGAGTGACAGAAGTCTTAGACCTCATATTGCCAATTACAATGTGACGACGCACAGACCGGCGGCGCCCCATTCGCAGGCCACCATCAGATCGCCGGTCTGCATCTCGGACTGCCTTTTTTGCTGCGGGCCAGTTTACAGTCTGCAACCTGTTTTTCGGGCTACAGCGCGTCCTGAAACCTTTTCTTTTGGCTCGGGTTCTCGCTGCATCCACTGTTTGCCCACTTCATTTTTCTTACCTGTTTGTTGCTGTTTTTCTTCTTCTCTTCTTTTTTCCCTTTTTTCTTTTTGTTTCTTCCTTGGCCATATTTTCTCTTTCCCAGAAGTCTGTATTCTTTCTCTGCATGCTTTGCTTCCTATCCTATACTATGGTTATTTTTCCATTTACCTTTATGTGGCTCTTCCCAATCCAAGATGGTGTCTTCATTACTTCCTGATTGTCACTTCCTGTCTTTTTCTGTATATAAGCACAGTTTGTCTTCTGTTCCTTGCGTTGCAAACACTTCCGTTCCGGTTGTGCTCCTTGCTCCTGTATCCCATGATTTGAATTCTACCTTTTCTCCTGACTTCAGTTTCTGTTCCAGTCCTTTTTGTGCCTCAATATTTTTTATTTTCTTCTTTTTCAGGAGTTCCTTGTTTAGAGGTTTTTTCCCTGCTGGTTTTTTTCCCTCTGGGACTCCTTCTGAAGCTCACAGTCTGCTTGGTGTTTTATTATGAGCAGCACCGTGGCTACTGGAAAGGGTTGCCCCTACCTTGGTCAATATAGAACAAGCAAGAAACCAGGTGGTGCGCAGAGACTGGTGGATTACTGCGGTAAGAAGCGTTCAAGTCGTGACAGATTGCAACGCCAAACATTTCTGTGTTGCTCTGGAACCATGGAAGGACCACCTGAAGATGTAGTGGAAACAGCACAATCTATGCTTCATACCGTACAGCAAAAGGCACAGGAACTACAACAACTGGCGACCGAAAATACCGCTCTAAGACAGGCTCTGGTGTCTCGATCCTTTGATGTGCCTACTGTCTCCTCCTCTACACCACGCTATTCTGGAGATCCTAATAAGTTAAAGGAGTTCCTGGACTTTAACAGTATAATTTGCATTTCGACCCTCTCAGTTTACCCAGGATAAGACCATGGTTAGTTATTTGAAAAGCTCCCTGTCTGGTCCGGCCTTAGCATGGGCAACCCTCTTGGTAGCTGCCAGTGACTCTTTATTGTCCAACTATTCAGATTTTCTTCAAGCCTTGAAACAAATGTTTCAAACGACCTGGACTGGAAGCCGCTGCAGAAGAGGAATTATATGAGATACAACAAGGGACTCAAGATGTTCTGACTTACATCACCCGTTTCAAACAACTAGCAGCTGAAACCACATGGGTTGAACGCACATTTGTGACACTTTTTCATCGAGGGTTACGAGATGAAATAAAGGATGAACTGGTGCACTACACCCCAGTTGTAGCATTGAAAGAACTGATGGACCTGGCACTTAATATAGAATACCGCTTACGAGAACTCAGAGTAGAGAAACAAAGGTCCAGGATTCAGTTCCAATCAGTAGCAATGTGCTCTTCTGCATGTCATCCTGAAGAAAACCGATCAGAGAAACCAGTTTCCTCAGCAGAAGAACCCATGCAAATAGATGTTGCCCGTGGACCATTATCTGAGGTAGAACGAGAAAACAGATGACGTAAAGGCTTGTGTCTTTATTGTGGCAGTGCGGGTCATCTAATTTGAATGTGTCCAATCCGTCCCACCAGACTGTCGGGATACGCCACCTCCCATCCCCTGTGAGAAAGAAGGGGATGGGAGGCATTGAGATACCTTCTATCAGCTCCTCCAGAGAAGATCTTTTTGTATTTTCAATAACTTTACAATGCCCAAATCAGGAAGAACAAGTTTTGGCGTTATTGGATTATAGAGCCAGTGGGATGTTCTTAGATGAAAGATGGGATAATGTAAAAGGAATACCTCACGTTCCTAAAGAAGTTCCTGAACATGTTCAAACAGTAGATGGCTCTCCTTTAACCTCCGGACCTGTGGTGGATACTACTGCTACCCTTTGCCTGCAATTCGGAAGACATAAGGAAAATGTCGCCTTTGACTTGAAATCCTCCCCTTACTCATAGTATGATCGTTGGGAATTCCTTGGTTAACACAACATAATCCATATATAAATTGGGAGACACAGACTATATCACTTTCATCCCACTTTTGTCAATTACATTGTTATTCAACAGACTCTTATTGGTCTCCGAAAGAGTACATTTTTTCTTCTAATCAAACAAGCAGTACCATTAACATGGTCCAAGGAGTACCCAGATGCTATCAAGAATACTCTGACGTGTTCCAGAAACCTCAAAGACCTGTTTTGCCTCCTCATCGAGATTATGACTGCTATTCTTTTGCTACCTGGGGAAGTAGCTCCATTCGGAAGAATGTATTCCTTATCAGAGCAGGAAAGAAGAGTACTTAAGGAATGAATAGATGAAAACAGGCAAAGTGGATTGATGGTTCCCTCTTCATCACCTGCCGTGGCTCCTCTTTTCTTTGTACCAAAGAAGACTTAAGATCTCTGCCCCTGTATAGACTTTTGAGAGTTAAATAACATTACCATCAAGGATATCTTGGAAGCAGTCCAAGGGGCCACTATATTCACCAAGTTGGATCTGCTGGGTGCCTATCATCTTTTACGAATTAAGGAGGGTGATGAATGGAAGACTGCTTTTCGCACTCCGTTGGGCCATTTTGAATACCGCGTAATGCCTTTTGGTCTGACTAATGCACCTTCCATATTCCAAAAATGTATGGATTTAGTTTTTTTTAATCTTTTGAATCAGAGTGTTGTAATCTATCTAGATGACATTCTGGTTTATTCTCGTTGTCCTGAACACCATACTTAGCATGTTATTCAGGTATTGGAAAGACTCCAACAAAACAATCTATGCTGTAAACCTAAAACGTGTGAATTTAACAAGTCCGAGGTCCAACATCTTGATTTACATATCAACCAAGCTGGCATCGCCATGGATCCAGAAAATGTACAAGCCATACTAGATTGGCCTTCTCCTACTTCAGTTAAGGAGACACAGTGCTTTCTAGGGTTATCAATTTTCTACAGACAATTTATAGAGGACTTTGCCCAGCAACAGAGTCAGATAACCCAGACCATTAAAAAAGAAAGCTTAAAGAAAGGCTTCATTTGGACAGAAGGAGCAGAAAGAGCCTTTCAGGGTCTAAAACGTACCTTCACACAAGCTCCCATATTACGTCATCCTGACACTACTAAGAAATTTATTGTGGTCACAGATGCATCAGACAGAGCTATTGGAGCCGTGTTGTTACAAACACAAGACAATGATGGCCTCGAACATCCTGTCTTTTATCTTTCCCATGTGTTGTCTGATGCAGAACAAAACTTTTCCATGTTAGAGAGGGAATCACTAGCGTTAAAGACTGCCTGCAAAGAATGGATACATTTTCTAATGAGTTCACATGAAACTTTCAAAGTTAGAACAGATCATTGCATTCTACAATGCCTCCGCAGTTTTCAATACTGGAATAGTCGGCAAGCCAGATGGGCTTTCTTTTTTAGTCAATACGATTTTGTAGTGACATACATACATGGATCCCAAAATGTTCTAGCAGATGCTTTGTCTCGCTGATATCCGGAGAGCACAATTACTACTTTTCCATACATCATAGAGCCATGTCGAATAGTGGGAGTTGTTCAATCCTTTCTCGACCGTGTGAAGACAGAGTATCAGAATTTATCCATGGAAGAATGGAACACTTTAAATTCCCACTTGTAGAAGCATCAAGAATATTATTATCATAAGAACACCTTGTTTTTGCCTACCAAGAAAGTGCAAACTGAAGCTTTGCAAACGTATCATGACTCCCCTGTTGCTGGACATCGTGGAATTAAGAACACCCAGAAACTGCTCCTCCGCTCCTTTTGGTGGCCCAGGTTAAAATCTGATGCTGAAAAATATGTAAACCTTTTAGAGTCTTGCATGTTAAGAATCCAGTCTCTGACTTTGTCTACCATTGACTTGAAAGATTCATCCGGTTTTTCATGTGTCTCAAAAGAAACCTTTTATTCCTGACCCTTACAAGAGAGATGCCCAATGCCCCCCTCTTCTTTTGGTTGATGGCCATCCTGAGTACGAAATACAGGAAATATGCAATTCTCGCTTTTTTTCTAAATCGCCTCCAATTCTTGATTTGCTGGAAAGGATACGCCATTAGTGATTGTTCGGGGGAAGATGCTTCCTCTGTCCATGCTCCTCACTTGATCCACACATTTTTTCAACATTTTCCGGACAAGCCTGGGGCTTCGGGGAGGGGACCTACTGTGACGCCGCACAGATTGGCGGTGCCACGTTCGCGGGCCGCTTTTTTAAAATTATACACTTCCCAGACAGGATGAAAAGACTTAATAGATGGTCTCTGGCCTTCATCATCCTACCATCTCTCAAATTGATGTCAATATGTTTTAGCCAATCATCTTGCACCACTAAGGGTCGATAGCCTTCATCAGGACTAAAAGATGCCTATATCTGAGTCACTGTCAAGGTTAGTCAGTGAGTCCTTCAGAAAAAGAGTAAAGTGTTCATTATTACAGCATGCAAGTACCTTACCCTTATTGTGAGTATTTGTGTGAAAATAGTTAATTCCCAGTAAAACAGATAACCTTTTTGTGAAACACACTTTCATTGTTGGTGAGCAGGTATTACAGGTCATGCGCAAAGTATTGACCCAATTTACATTTTTCACAATACCACTCTTGGTTGCTTTTATGCAAATAATTTATATGTGAAAAGTGAAACACTGCAAATCGTGATGCACTGCACACAAAAACATGAAGCACTTTGTGGAGTCACACACAAAATCTGAAGATGATGCCAAGAGTTCTCTTATCCAGTTGTCTGGTTAGTAACTCTTACCCTGGGTTGCGAGTGGGAGCATCGCCATGTAGTCACACACTGCATGCATAATGAGTAAACATTGGTACATTCAATGAGTTCATATTAAAGCTTTCGGTGTTCATTTGTTTATATATTTCTGAGCATCAACTCGATTGCCCTGTATGGGGTTTCTTTATAAATGCATTCCAAAATGTCTATGGTATGGTAATTATCCCAAGTAGTTTTTTTGCCCCACACTCCCTAATTGCATTATTGCTACGGAAAAAAGGAGACCAAATACAATCAAATTAGATCAGACCCCCCACCTTTACTTCGCCAGGAGCTAGACTCTGCTTCGTTCGCTGCTCCAGACCCTCTGCTGTTACCATAGAGTGGAGTTAAGTGTGGCTCATGCAGACCAAGTGTGGATAGGTGACGTCACGGTGCCCCCGTACAACTAAACCGGTAACCCTTTTTCCTCCTCACTCTACTTTGCGGAATGATGCAAGCACATGTTGGCCACATGTTGTGCTCATATTGCCCCGGACTGGATGCAAAGGGTGTGACATACAGATTTTTGGGACCTGTTCATTGTGGCCCCTCTTCATCTTTTGCTCAGAGTGGAACTGTTGTCCCAAATGAGAGGGCAGGTCCTGCCTCCCAAATTCACTGGCTCCACTTTCATAGGAAGAGATGGAGTGGGGAAATATGAGTGCTTTTCAGCTTCTACCAGAAGTGGTGGACGTGCTCCTTTCACCACATTGTCCTTCTGCGAAGTCCTTTTACTTGGTGAGATGGAACAAATTTGTTTCCTGGTGTGCCTAGAAGTGTCCCTTGCCAACATACTACAGTTTGCATTGCTTTGGCTCAACAAGGCTGTGCGGTAGCTACCGTCAGGGGACACCAAATCCGCCCTTACTGCTTGGATCTCCAGTGGTGATCAGATCAATGATAGCTTTGACAAATATGTATCTGCCCTCCCCTTTTATAATATCTCAGCTGGACCAAAATTTGGTTATAATGTATGGGACACAGTTTGAGCACATGGACAGTTGTCAATTGAGGCTATGATGTTTGAGGCAGTTTTCCTTGGTGTAATAATCTCTGCTCACCGTGTCTGTGAGTTGCAAGCTTTGTCAGTCTGACTCCTGTATACTTCTTTCTTGCAAGCTAGAGACAACCAACTAAACAGCTTAGGAGTTTCTGAAAAATCTTTGTTAGTACCATGGGAATAGTGTCAGTTCATAGGGACAGTCTCTCCAGTAAAAAGGGTGGACCATATCTGAGACACCCTACCGAAAGCATCATTTTGTAAGATACATACTATTGTATATATTTTTAGTTCTCCAGTGGAGTTTGAAGATTAATTGTTCTTGTTTTTAGGTTATATATCAGCTCTCTAAAGGTGATGCAGAAAGTACACATCAGTCTTCAATAGTGGTGCTAAACACAATATCTAATTGTGAGAAAACCATTTAATCCTTAAGCACCCCACTCCCAAATGGTAGCAGTGAAAGATCCTTGCTTGCTGGAATGGAGGACAGTCACTAAAACAATAATTCAACAAGTGATATGTGGTCGACCTAGAAGTTTTACCTTCATGATCTGGTACCCCAGAAATTTAAGCTTCTCATTGCAAGTTGGATTTCCACTAGTGCTGATTTGGCAGATTCAGGAAATAATAACCATCACCACTAGAATAAACTATGTGGGTAAGAGAAGAGGTATATGTGTGTATGCTCTTTGTAAGGGAGCAAAGCAACTGTGGCTTGGCAAAGCATCTTGGTTTCAGGAATTGATCCATTTGCGGCTGGACAGTATACAAGCAGACATATAGAGTAGGTCATTTTCTACCAAATTCAGCGGGAGCTCAGTTAAATTGTGTCTTTGCTGATTTTCAATGCATGGGGTTCTGAGAAGTAGATTTCCCAAGACTGAGAAGGGAAAGTGCTGCATTTATTTTTACGGAAGAGCCCTGGGAATTGGTCTATAAGATATATATTTTCCCTAGAGTGGAACTTCACTCCTCCCTGTGCATTTCTAGTGCCATTTATGCACAAGGTACTAGAAAACATCAGATTGGACAGACAATGCCAAAGTGATTCTTTTTGCCCTAAAATGGCCAAAATGAGTGTGATATACAGAATGATATAATTAGTGTCTATTGTTCATGGTAGCTATTGATAATAAAGAATTTGTTGTTGCAACAGCAAGGAAAAGTATTGCATCAAAGCCTGCACATGCTAGTCTTCTGGCCTTGAGGGAATACATAGGAACACAGATATGCATTACCAACTCTTGCCTACTCCATTGACCTCAACAGGCTCCTAAATTACACAACTGATAGCAGAAATCCGGTGCTAAACATATTATTCATCACTG
Organism: Pleurodeles waltl; assembly: GCF_031143425.1. NCBI lineage: Eukaryota > Metazoa > Chordata > Amphibia > Caudata > Salamandridae > Pleurodeles > Pleurodeles waltl. The sequence continues at coordinate 335,671,589 of NC_090445.1, forward strand.
ATAGGAAACAAATAGTAGGCCTTACACACATCAGCATTTTCTCACATTGTATGCCATGTCCCACAAAGTTTGGTTTTATCTCCCACACTTATTAACCTATATATGGAACTGCTAAACATATCCCCGGCAACTCAAAAGTAAAGGTTAATCAAATATTCAGATGATAGACAGCTGTATCTAAAGACACCATCAGTAGAAGATATCCAAATACGATGGTCCAACCTCAAATATATTGATGCTAATCCCTTTGGAGACTGAATTTCTTCTGGTATCTCAAAACCACTATATCAAATTCAACCTATTATTATTGGTTGAACTGAAATGTGATGGTTTCTAGCCAAACCTCTCACCTGTAGTAAACTTGCTACGTTTCATTCTAGACACAAGCTTATCCCTGTACATATATGTTAACAAAATCAGCAAAGCACTTTCTTCACAAGCTCCAGAAAATAAGAAAGTATCTCATACAACAACTGTAATCAACAGCTCCTGCACTGGTGGTCTCTTAAGTGGCCTAAGGCAACAATCACCCTGCTTTCAGGAGCACCTAAAATAGCTATTTGTGCCATTAAAAGCAATATTTCACTCCACAGCAAGAGTAGTATCAGCAAAAAAAAGCATTCAACCACATAATGTCTATATTAAAATATCATCATTTGTTACTATTGGAGGCACAATCGTAATATAAAGTGTGTTGCCTGACATTCAAAGCCATTCACTTAAACAACCCTCCATTCATATCTGTCAAATGTGTTCACTCTCCAGAGGTCGAGGTTCAATGAACAAGGCTCTCTCCTTCTTTAGATAACACATTTTAAAACAAGATTAGTCACGAAAAACTATTTTTGTGTATGGCCCCCATGCAGAGGAACTCTTTTCCCAAAAAATATGAGGACTATGACAAGCTTTCTGTCTTTCACAAAAGATCTCAAAACTTATTTATTTCACCTGCACCTCAATTACCTCCACTGACTGTTGCATCAGCAAAAAGAAATGAACAAATTATAAATAGGTTAGCATCCATCCTTAGAAGACCTGGCCCTATCTACAGGGTCACCCCTAAACGTCTTGCCTTTTCCCTTCCACTTTTTGCTGAACCAGTTTTTCTTGGCTTTGGAGCTCTGTGCACTGTACCACTGCTAACCAGTGCTGAAGTGGTTGTGCTTGCTCCTTTAAGCATTGGCTTATACCCAATTGTCAAATTTAGTTTACTTGTAAGTACCTTATGGTGTGGTATATCATATACCCAGGGCCTTTAAATTAAATGGCACTAGTGGGCCTGCAGCACTTATTGCACCACCCACATAAGTAGCATTTTAAAACATGTCCCAGGCCTGCCATTGCAGCCTGAATGCAGTTTTAAACTGCCGTATCGATTTGACATAAAAATCCCTTCACCAAGCCTTAAACTCCCCTTTGATTACATATAACTCATCCCTAAAGTAGGCCCTAGGTGCCCACAGGCCAGGGGGCTGTGAAATTAAAAGGTTGGACATGGCGTGGCCGCGCAAGATGGCTGACTAGTAGCACTTTGGGGAGCTATCTCCGGCTATCTAATCCTAGGACTTTTTCTGCCTAATATACCCCCTTCAAGTCCGGAATAACTCCCTGGCACTAACCGTTACCATCCAGGTGATGATTTTGGAGCCTGAGCCCCAAGTCGTGGGGGCCTGTCAGAGGAGGCTGTGGTGGTAGTTTATGCTCTGGGCCCGGCTGGACTGTGAGACTGTGCAGCTGCACAAACCGGTTTTGCCTGGATTCAGTGCGGGCCTCCCTCACACTGGTGTTGGCATGGCCTCTGGCCGGTGAGAGACTTGGGACCCGCTGCGACTACAGTGCAGCTCCAGTGTAGTGGGGCGGGGCCTGAAGTGGTGTAGGCCTTCAGTGGGACAGAGCTATGCCACAGCTGCCTGTAGTGCCTCTGGGAAGGATGAAAACAAGGACCATTGCTGATTCAGCCAGGCCATGCTGCTGTGAGTAATTGGTTCACTGACCCCGGGGATATTGAGATTGGAGGTGAGGTGGTGCTGGGGGTACCTATTCAGCCTCACTGTGTCGGACTGGAGGTGGGCAGAAGCTGAGACCATGATTTTTGGTGGCCTGGGTGGTTGGAGCTTGAAGAGAGGTCTGTGGCAGGTGTAGACAATACAGGGTGGTGACTGTTGGATTGCCCTGTGGAGCGGACTGTGGCACCTGGGACCTCCTTGGTCAACCCCTTCTGATAGTGGTCCCAAGAGGAGCACATCACTTGGTGAAACAGTTGCCTGCACTATGCATGAGAGGGGAGTACTATGCCCTCCTATCATCTGCAGAGGAAGGGGCCTCACAAAGGAGACTGAGAGGAGATTTGAACACCAACTGGTGGGTGTCCCTCTGTCGCAGGGGAGCAAGTGCATTTGGGCCCACCCCCATTTGATGTTTGGGCTGGGTCTGATAGCCCTTGACTCCCTGGACCCAGGAGGGCGGACAGTGGTCGATTCTTGTCTTTTGGGCTCCGGAGTGGGATTCCGTTGGAGTAGACCATCAGGACCGGGGATGGGGGTGGGAGGAGGAGGGGTCGCACTGGGGCACTGTTATTCAGGGGAGAGAGATAAGCCCACTAAGGCCGTGCAGGCCAACAAGATTGACAATCATGCACAATTGCTGGCTCCAGAAGGTGCTGTGAGGGCAAGCAAGCAGTCCCTTCCTGTGGAGCCAGGGGCCCCTAGATGGCTGACATCATGGCAGAAATAAATGTTTCTCATGAGGCAATGCTTGTAAAAATTGACATTATGGCCATTGAGATGAACCTCCTCCGTGTACACTTTCATATCATATGGGAAAGAGTCTCCGAGGCTCAAGGGCATGTCACGGAACTTCAGCAGAAAGTAGCGGCCCTAACAACGATGGTGACGGAGATCCGATCACTAAGAACACGAATGGAGGAAAGGATTGAGGATGCAGAGGGGCACTCCAAGAAAAACAACCTTTGATTTGTGGGCTTCCCTGAATTTGCAGAAGGCAATTCGCAGAGTTGTTCCTAGAGAAATGGATCACGACTGCCCTGAAACCACAGCGACTCTCTAATTTCTTCACTATAGAGCGGGCCCGTCGTGTGTTGGCTCCTGCGCCATCATTGCCCTGCTGTTTAACTTTCGAGATGATGACGCATTATTGCGGCATGTCTGAGTCCATGGGACCCCCCCCAGTTTGAAGACAGGAATATCATGATTTTCCCAGACTACACCCGAAAGGAGCAGGAACTTTGTAGGGACTTTCAGCTGACTTAAAAGACAACTACTGGAGCGTGATCTCTGCTACAGCCTTATGTTCCCTGCAAAACTGAGGGTAAAACATAGGGGTAAAGTGTATTTCTTTGTCGTTCCTGAGAAGACGAATGACTGAATTGACATCCTGGGTGGAGTTCCACAGAGGTCACCTTGAACTGCAAGACAGCTGGTAGTGGTGCTGGCCATCGTACAATGCAATCATGCAGACGTTCAACGGATTCTGTGGCCCTCTCGGGTGCCTGACAATCTGGGAAAATCCTGGTTTGCCCTGACAGAACCTTAGAGCACTCTAATTGTGCGCCAGACACCCATGAATCATCTAGGGCCCAGAGGGGTGTCCATGATAATCTGAGCGATCATACTGATCTGGGCTAGAGGGATGATTGGAAGTGATGGAACTGCAGTTCCCAACTTTCTGTAGTCTTCTGTGCCTTAATGTATGTTTTTAGTTGCAGGCCTGTTCATCGCTCTGATGGAGAATGTGCTGGAGAATGCTACATGGACTACTTGATGTTAATGTAATGGTGTGGGGACTATTGATTGTTTTTTTACTGGTTTTTATTTTGGCTCCTTTGTTGCACTTGGGTGGCTCTTACGATATATGCTTGTGGGAGGTCATGGAGGGCTACGGTCCCGTTGGGGTGGTTTGAGTGCCCTCAGCCTTACTACCTCAGTGGGATGCTAGGCCCTCAGCTTGATGCAGATGGAGTGGTTGAGGCCTTGGCCTCTGGGGAGGAGATAGGGCAGTGGGTGCATAGTGTTGGTCTGGAAGTTCAGGGCCATTATTGTTTGCACTCACTGTTTGTTGGTGGGAAGATTTTCAAAGAAGTTCTTCTTGAGGGATGTTGGGTATGTAGTTGACTGGAATTGGCTTGACAGTACACGGACAGGGTGAATGGCACACTGCATGAGTGGGGGTGTGATGTATGAGTGGTTCACAGTAGGACTTGCACATGCAGTTTCAAGAACACTGTCTGGAAGTTCTTAACATGGGACGTTTGGGGCTTGGGAAACACAGTCAAAAGACATGGTTTACTCCTACCTGTGGTGGTATGGAGTTTCCGTGGCATTCTTGCAGGAAATGCATGCATGAGGGATTGCATCAAACAGTTGAGACGGAGATGGCTGGGCCACATTTTTGTGACCTCCTACTCCAGCTGTGCCAGAAGGGGGCTGATTTGGGTCCTGCCTGGAGTCCCCTTTGTGGTTAAGGGTGTGAAACTAGATTCTGAAGGAAGATAGGTGATCGTCTCGGGCACAGTAGATGCTAGAGACATGTGTTTGGTGAATGTTTATACCCCCAACATGGATGATTCTGGCTTCTTTGGGTGAGTGTTGAGTGCGGCTGCGGACCACATTGGTCCAGAAGTACGATTAGCTGATGATCTGAATTATTTGCTCGATCGTCTTCCCCAAGGGCTCATATCGGACCTGCAATGACAAACGCACTGAGGGAAGTTATGGGAGATCTTGAGTAACAGGATGTATGGAAGGTTTGTTTACCTCAGGGCAAAATACATTCTTGCTTTGTGCCCGCAACAGGTACCCATAGCCGGTTGGACTATTGCCTGATGTCTGGTGCCATCCAGTCTGTCTGATCATGGGTGGGCAGAGAGGCCCCCAAGAGTGCCACTATAAAGGCTGGGGGTTGCGGTGTTGACGGACCCAGTATTTGTGCATGCAGTGATTGAATGTTAGAACTCTATTTTACTGAGAACTGGAGTAGTACGAAGGCGAGAGCCGTGGAATGGAATGCTGTGAAGGTGGTATTGCGGGGGAGTGTCTGGAGGTGTCATATGGTGTGAAACAGCAGCTGTCTAGGTCACTAGATGATATGGAGAAGAAACTTAGAGCCTGACTTAGAGTTTGGCGGAGGGGATTACTCTGTCAGAAACGTGACAGATATCTAGTCCACCACATTACAATCCCATTATAGCCTATGGAGATCATAATACAGCGGATGGGAAATCCATCACATTTGTGAAAGAGCAAACGGTCCACCAAACTCTAAATAATGCTCTTAGTGTCCTGGAGGAGAGTTTGGCTGAGCAGCCGCAATGGTTGGGTGGGTGGAAAGAGTGTAGGCAGAATTTTCTGGATACGTGGGATTGACAGGATAAGTTTGTCTGTACTTGTTACAGACAATGCCTTCACATGGAGGGGGCTATGGCTAACAGGATGCTTGCATCACTCCTGTGCAGTGCAACACATTGCCCTTCTGTGGTGAAAGTTCAGAACACTCAGGGCAGGTTATATGTATGCAGCAGGTTAAAGCTGAAGTCCTCACAGGGAATCTACAAAATGTTAACGCACCGCTGTCCGATTCCATGCCCCTGGCAGGAGATGCATAACTTGCTGTTCTACAGTTGGCCTCCCTTCCAAGGGAGGATAAGAATAGCTTGGACACGCCCATAATCAGGGAGGAAATAATGGTAGTGATACTGGCTCTGGAGACAGCTAAGGCCTCAAGAGGGGATGGCCTGCTAGCTGAACTGTACCAACGCAGGGAAGGTGGTTTTGCGAACTGACTGCTAGAGCTCTATATTGAGGCCTACTGGAAAGATCTGCTGCCAGCCTCTGTGAGGGAGATGCTTGTTGGTATGTTGCCTAAAACAGATAAGGATCCTACGGAGGTGACTTCCTATTGTCCCCTCTCAATGATCAATGTAGATGTAAAAATCCTCAGTGAAATCTTGGCATCCTGACTACTGGAGCACCTTCTGCAGCAGGTACATGAGAACCAATGTGGCTTTATACCAAGCAATACCATCCTGTGTGACTTTTGGAGGCTGTCATTGATCATGCATGCCCCCTTTCTGGAAGATGACCAGTATGCAGTAGTGCTGCGTGATACAGAAAAAGCTTTTGACTCTCTGTCATGGGAATTTTTGTGGCAGGTCCTATGGAAGGTCGGCATAGGGGAGCAGTACATAAATGGGTACAGTTTTTATATAGCGCCCAAGTGGTGAGAGTGCGAGTGGGTGGGACAGTATCATGGCATTTTTCCTCCAGACATAGCTGCTCCTTGTTGCCCCGACTTTTTGCACTGGCAATGAAACTCCTGGTATGAGGGTGCTCTCGGTGCTGCAGGGTTTAGGAATTTCAATTGGGGAAATCACACACATGGTCTTCTTATATGCTGATGATTCCTTGGTCTATCTGCACCAGCCGACATACTCTGTCCCCCTTATGCTGGTTGCCCTTGCCGAATTTGGTGATGGGTTATGAGTTAATCATACCACATCTAATATGTTCCCATTAGGGGAGATAACTGGACGGCAGGTGCAGGATCTGCCCTGTTTGGGCCATCCTTGCGTGACGACGGGCGTCCGGTATCTTAGGATCAGAATAGTGCATGGTACAGCAGTGTTTGAGGCTTCAACTATAGGTAGAATGCTAGAGGGGTTAAAACTCACAGTGAAGTTCTGGAACACTCTCTGGTTGTCATTGATGGGCAAGCTGATTTTGGCAACAATCATTGTACTGCCACACTGCCTGTATGTCTTTCAAGGGGCCCTGTTCGAGCTCCCTTGGAAACATTTTGCTGAACTACACAAACTGATTATAGATCTCTAGTGGGCCTTGGGGAGAAAGAGAGTTAGTTTGGCCACTTTCAAGCACCCTTGGAGGAAGGGAGGTATTGAATTACCTTGCCTAAATCTTTAATTTCTTGCGGCTCAGTTGCAACTTGCAGTACATTGGTTTGATGAAGGGGAGAATTGGGTGCGGAGACTGTTAAGAGGTACCTGTGATAGTGTTTCTTTGCCTGAGCTTTTGATGATGGGGGCAGGGGTTCCTGCCTCATTGCCATATATGGTCCGACAAGTGAGCAAGGTATGGGAGAAGAAAGTGAGACTTGTATTGCATAGGGCCCTGTATGCAGCTGATTTGAAGATACGGACATTGCACCAATTTGGGCTTATGGCACGGACCATGTTGATTGATAAATTGGTGAGCCCGCAGATGTGAATACCTGTGTGACTTATACCCAAATGACAGGATTATTACATTGACAGATGCCGTAGAATTGGCTGCATTGGGATCCAGACAGTTTTTGAAGTTCATTACAATTGCAATGTGGCCAGCAGGATATGGCCTTCTTTCCCTGATGTCCCTCAGGAGTCTCAGAATTTGAGAACACTATTGAATATGGCTGGGGGCCGAAGATTTATCTTGCATGTATATAGGGTGCTGAAAGGATGAGCAACTTACCGGTACACACCAGATGGCATGAATTAATGAGGGCACCTCTTTCTGCTAAGGAATGGGAGGGAGCTCATGAGGGCAAGGGGACCTCTTCAACTGCGAGGTTTAATATGCTCCGCTATAATGTAGTTCATCAGGTGTACCTCACTCCGAATACTCTGTATGCAGTTTACCCAGGGCAGTGGTCCTCCTGTCCCCACTGTGCCAGGCAGAGAGCTGACTTTCTGCATATGTCTTGGCGATGTCCGAAATAGATACCTTCTGGAGGACAATATTGGACTCCTTGAATGTGGTCAAAGGGTGATCCCTTCCCAGAGATATTGGCCAGCCCCGGCTGGGACTGATCCGGGTTCAGAAAAAGAAGTTCCTCCTGTTGGGTCTGAGGCTGGCTAAGGGAAGAATAGCCATCAGGTGGTTATCTTCGGCCGCACCAAAAAGGTGCGATTGACTGAGAAATATGACTGAAAGGGCAGTGGCCAAAGAAAGCCATATGCAAAAACACGCTGTGATAACAAACTTACCGATGATCTGCAGGCCTGTGCGGCAATACTTGCTGAGCTATTGTAACCCCTGAATAACCTGCCCCCATGAGCTATGAGTTAGGTTGCTTTTGTTCGCTGACTTTGATCATGTTTATTTTTTCATGTGAAAAACGTGTAATATTTTGTAAATGCCAATAAAAACGTATACTAAAAAAAAAGTTGAACATGTACTTGTAAATGTCCTGGTAGTGAAAACTCCTAAATTTGTTTTTCACTGCTATGAGGCCTACCCCTCTCTTAGAATAACATTAGGAATTACTTATCACATTTAATGAGCTGTAATTTACTATTGGGAGCAAGTAGCGCTGTCATGTTTGTTTTCTATGAAATTGAAATGATACACCCTGTTTAATGATAAAGTCAGATTTTCCATTACAATTTCTAAAATGCCACTTTTAGAAAGTGGAATTTTCCTGCTCTTAGGCCTTTTTGTGCCTGTAGCCTGCCTTGGGTCACGTGACTAGGTTAACCTGGCAGACTTTGTGAATTCCTCCCAGACAGTCACACAATAGAAGGATTAGGTGTGCCTGAATGGGCAATCTGCTAACAGGATGGGGAGGTGAGGCTGAGCACAGTCCCACTTGCAATTGAATAGCCTGTGCTCTGCCTTCACACACAGGGCCTACCGACCCCACATTTTTGCTGCATCCAGCTTGGAAATTTCATGCACTCCAAACCAACTGTTTAGAAGCTCCTGCACCTTCCAGAACCAGGGAACTGGGGTATAAAAAGGGGACCTAAGACCCCAACTATTCAGCACACTTCGGGACCTGTGGATGCTCTAGCAGGATAAAGGACTGCTGTGCTGCTGGAAGGACTGCCACAATGCTGGGCTACTGCTCTGAAGGGCTGCTGACCTGCTGGATTGCAGCCCTGTTGTCCTACTGCTCTGCCACCTTCTGTCTGGGTACAAGGACAGGATCTTCATCTGTTCCAGAACCTCGGGCGTGACTCCCAATGGCTAGTTTGCTGACCTCCTGTCCAGAGCCACAGGTGCACCAAAGGCTTTCTCTATCCTAAACCTGAACTTAAACCTACATCTACACCTAGCCTGAGTGAATCCTGACCCTAAAAGAGGTCCCCCCCAAACCCTAACACTTGGAAGTAGTGCTAAAGGTGCCTTAATAGCCAAAATCCAAAGTGGGATCATTTTTTACTAGAAAGAGCTCTGACAACCAGGAGGAAACTGGGGCCAACCTTCTTGCCTATCCATCTGAGGTGCATTGCTAGTCCGATTGACTTTGTGGCTCCTCCGGCTACGTTCTTCTCCACAGCAGCAAATCTTTTTCAGTGTCCTTCATCGAAGGGGTATTCAGCATCATGGAACTGTCTACGGCTACACCCCTCTGCCGCACCCCACTGGAGATTTTTACCTTGCATTTCAGAGGCTGAGTTCGAATGTGGAACTCTTCACTGTGGCTTTGACCCAAAGCTATCCGACAATGTTGCTTCCTTCTCGGACACCTCCTGCAGCCTTGTCTCAATGAACTTTTACATTCTCAGATTATTTTCCTCAGAATTTCTTCTAAGTCTGAAGGTAAGCACTGACCAGGCCCAATCCACTTTCTGTATCCAAACCACACTATATTGCGGTCAGACATATTTTTCGACTTTGAACAAGTGTTGCGCGACTAGATGTCTGCGCTTGGCGCTATGAACGTTTAAGCGCCCGATTTTACTAAAAACTTCAAAAATACTTCAGACCTCTTGTTCTACTGATTGGATGTTCGTTGGTTTAGTGTCAGCTAATTTATTAATGTGGAGCCAAGTCCAATGCCGCCGCACGTTTTTCACTGGGCTCAAAAACGCGTAATGGGGCTGGTGGGGTGTCCACCAGCACCTTGGCAGTCTTTTCATCAGGAGTTTGGCAGTCAGGTTTTTCGGACTGCCAAACTCATAATCGGCCCCAAAGTAATTAATATAAATCCAGTTTAACCAACATTAGGGAAAATGTTGGATTTGAGAAGATTAGATTTTCTATTCCCACTCCAATCTAAGCAACAATAGAGAAAGTGTTTGACTCTGAAGGGTTTAGATTTACTATCCACACTCAGGTCTAATCAACAATGGGGAAAGTGTTGGATTTTGGAGGGGTTGGATTCACCATTCCCACTCCACTCTAAGCAGCAGTAGGTAAAGTATTGGACTTCGAAGGATTTAGTTTTATTGTTCTCACTCCAGTAACACTTGGGAAAGGGTTTGAGTTTGTAGCGATTACGCATAACATTCCAAATCCTAATCATGTTTACAAAACATTTAAAAACATAAGATAAAATGATGAAATCATTTTATATATAAAAGATGAATACTATAAAATTTCAGAAAAAGGTAAAAAATAAAAACTTAATAAAAATAAAATTCACTTCCCTACCAACAAACAAAAACACATACAAAGAATAAATACAACAATATTGAAATAAAAATATTCCTTAAAGAACAACAAATTAAATAAGAAATACAAATTTTACATATATTATGATTATAACACATACCAATAAACTAACAAATAATTAAAATAAAACATGTAACTGATATAAGTGACCTATTAAATTATGCATACTTTAATATTAGTTATTGTTAGCTATTATTAGCTACTGAATTAAATATCACAAACAATTAAATTTAAAAAATTATAGCGTTAGTAACTTCCCACAATGTTCCCCCGCAAAACGTTGCTAATAAAATATGAATATTTAACTAAAATGTAAGAATTAAAAAATACATTAAAATTAAGAAATGCAGATGGTTAAAACCATAAAATAACAATTTACATAAGTAATAATCAATAAAATGTTTCATTGAATACCGAGATCTTTATAATTTAATTAACTTTCCACCCTATTCTCCTTCAAACTCAATAGCTCGCTACTAATATATAAAATATTAAAAAACAATATAAAAAGTAGAATATGCACTAAAATAATACATTACACTTAATTACACTTAAACACCTAAAATAACAATTAAAAAACAATTTACATAATTATTATTCAATTTAGAATAAAAAATCATCATTACATTTAAATAAATTTTTATCACATTAACCTCCCACTTTATTGCCCTAAAGACTCAACAGTCCACTGCCACAGTATAAGTACTAATTAAATGTAAAACAAATTATCACTTAGAATTCCAATCTATATTTTGAAAAATGATTAGCCATTCTACTAAGAACACTAAGCCCTAGAATTAGTATTTTAACTAAAACACATTAAACTAATCAAAAACATTTATTACAATTATATCAAGCAATATTAGAAACAGCAGTATTCTTAGCAACGATATTATACAGTATACCAAAAAACTATAATCTTGCTTTCAATTCTTTTTTACACAATATTTTTGTTGTCATAGTATTTGTGCCACAGTATTTATGTCACACATTATTTCATCCATCCTTGCCTTGCATTTGTTTGTACTCTCCCTGCATATATTAAAAGATGTTTTCATTAATGTCAGTTACTCACAAGTTTTTGCCTACACTTACATATACACATTTTCAATAACCAAACAATGTATATTTTCTACTCATGGTCATAGCAGCTTATCCCTTCTCAAAGAAGATCTCTTTGTTTAAGTGTTCCCACCAGTGTATCCAGTCCAAGAGTAACAACATCAATGTAGACTTGTCCGCAAGTAGGCCTTTTGTATTTATTTCAATCTATCAACAGAATTCAGATTCAAATATAAACTGTTGTGTTTTCCGGAGCCAAAAGAGGAAAGCAGTGGTGAAACCAAAGATAGCCAGATGGGACCGGCTCTGTAACTAACTCAGTTACAAGGTGGCAGTGGCTATTATGTACCGCTCATTTCACAAGTAATAAGTTAGCTACATCTGCACTTCCAAGGGGTATCTGACAGGGGCACCCTGCTAGTTGCTTCTTACTTTAAATACACAATGTTTGATATAATCAGAAGCATGTCGGTTAAAGTTCATTAGTTAAAAATTATTTTGTTGGCTTCCTCTGATCCTTCTATTCATTTAGGCATTGCTATGGAAGCCTTTCAAAGATGATGACTATGTGGCTAGAAGTACCTGTTAGTTACCACTATATTTGATATATCATGCACAGTGATTGTTGACAGCAAAGGGTCTATAGCAAATCTTTTTTCTGACTGCAAATTTATAAGCATACTTGAGTAAAATATTCCTCTAAGTCCTCTTCGTTTGCTACCCTGCAGCTGTGGAACTCATTTGGAAGTCAAATATTTCCTGATCGGAGCTTTTGCAAAAGTTAAAAACAAAAAAAAATCCCTTTGTTCTTTCGTTAGTTGAGAATTCGAAGTTATGTTGGGAAATTGTGATTATTTGTTGGGTGTACCCTGCAAGGTTATTTTGATTTTGAAATTGTATTTCATACTAGCATCTATCATGTAACCTTTTTACTGAAGTATTTTATTTTATGTATTTTTATACAGCGCCCTGTTCCAAATGTGGTTGATAAAAGATAAAACTATTCAATAATAGTCATTTTCTAGGAGATAGTCTGTCTTGACACAGATTCCTCCTCATCATCATATTTCACAGCTTGTGAGGGAGTGATTTTGTCTTGAGTTACACTGAGCCCATTCTCTTTATGGTTGCCTCTATTGAGATTGCATAATAGGCAGAAATTACATTACTGGTGGCCATTATTACAGACTCCCAGAGTCAGCGCATCATCTCATCCATGGGAGGTAGTGATGTAAAAATTTGCCAGATCTAGAGCTAGGGTTAATTAACCAACAACGAGGTGGGAAGAAAGATTTCCCAAAAAAGTGTTTTCAAAGATAACTAGTTCTTTCCTTCAAAGGCACCAAGTCTAATATATAAAACCTACCTGTTGTTTTCCCTTCTCTATAGGTGGACAAAACTGAAGTGATCAAGAGCACATTGAGCCCAGTCTTCTCCAAAGTCTTTGCATTGGATTATTTTTTTGAAGAGATGCAGAGCCTTCTTTTCGAGGTCTATGATGCTGAGGATTCCTCTAGTGTTGGCAACAGGGATGACTGCTTTCTGGGCTCTGCTGAGTGCACCCTTGGCCAGGTTTGGGGCATTAATCCATCCATCTAATATGCATTGCTCATGAAGCCACACTTTAATTTATTATTGTTCTTTTTGCTGCACACATTTCTCTGGTGCTAAACAGCACACCTGGCTCTCATTTGTTCCCTCTACTCTGCTGTTTTCATCTCTTCCATTCTCTTGTTATCATCAATCTCCTCAGGCACCCCTATTGCCTCTCTCTTTTCCATCAAATACATTTTTTGTTATTATACTGTTATTTCTCACCCAATTTTCTTCTCAGATTGTTTCACAGACCAAAGTGACCAAATCGCTGCAGCTGAAGAATGGGAAAATAGCTGGAAAATCTACTATCACAGTATGTATGTATGGTGTCACCTCATCTCACCATCTCCTTTATATATTCTCCCCTTCTACTTCCCTTTTCGTTCCATCCACCTCTCTCCTGCTGTCTTATTTCGTCTTCTGTCCTCTTTCCACCTATATATTTCTCTTACCCTTTTCTCTATCTTCTAGTTTTCATTCCCGGTCACTTAAAACACTTTCACGTATTTGCTATCATCTAGCTCAATTCCATTTTCTTAGTCCTTAAATTGCTACCTTTAGCTTCACCCTCATTCTTTCCCTCTTCCTGCCCTTCACAGTCATCCATTTTCTACCATCTTTCTTTTTCTTTCGACCTTACCCTTTTTAGGTCTTGGCCACACACAACTTAGCTGTCTTTGGGAAGACCTGTTGTGTTCAGCACATTACATATACTTACAATGGGCTTTTGGCTAGCTCAGGACTCAATTTTTTTTCTGTCTGTCTCACTTCCCTACTCTAATTCAATGGCTTTTCAAAATATTCTTGTATTTTTCCCACCTAACACCATTTCAGTCTCACTGCCTGGATTGGTTGAGGTATCGTTCACCCACTGTCTTCAAACCTTCCATTAAAATGCGCGTGAAGGACTTTTTTGCCGCTTTTTTCCTCTATGCTGCTCTGTCTCCTCTTCCTTATTCATCCCTGTCTCATTTACCACCTCATCCTCTTTGACACCCTTCATCCAGTCTTTTCTCTCCCCCAAGCCCACTCATTAGTTTTTGGACATCTGCCGAACTCTCACATGCAGCCATCCAATTTAGTTTTTTACTTTTTCAAGTTGGCAGCAGGGAGTGTGTATGTGCACAAAGATGCAGTAGACATATGCAACAGTGTTTTTTTTTTTAATTTTTACTAATCCCATTCACTGATAGCTGTTGTGGATTGCATATCTTTGAATAGGATTGATAAAAATAAACTAAAATGATTTCAGAGATGGTGATAGTAGATCTTTTAAGGATGGTCACCATACAGCCATGCATGCTGGCCATCTTTGAACCGGATTTGTAAAAATAACAAATATTGTCAAGGATGACAGCAGTAGATGTGTGTGCACTATCTTTGAATGCATTTTATGTTATCTTTTGAAATCCCATCCCAAGATGGCCACCACAGTTGTGCATGTATTCGTGGCAGCAATCTACCATGAAACAAAAAGCATGGCAAAGACAATTGGTTCTGCATCTTGTCAATCCAAACATTGTTCTCTTTGTTTATCTCTCCGCCTCGCCCTTCTGTCGCCATTCCCCCTTTTCTCTTGTTATCCTTTGATCTCTTTCCCATCCCTAGTTATCATGCAGAAACTATATTTCTCTTTTCTAGATAATTGCTGAAGAAATCTCAGGTACCAATGACTTTGTGCAGCTTTCCTTCCGTGCACAGAAACTTGACAATAAGGTAGGAAAAGTTCAGACCCACCTTTTGGGACAATATGTTTTTCATATGGTTAATCCCTTCTTTTTCTCCCACCTCTGAAGAGGATCTCATAGCCTCTATTTCATGTTTCTCAGGTTCTCCTCAGTAGATCAAACAATCAGATTTTTAAAACAGAGGAGAAAGGTTCCCCACCTTTGCGAATAGTAAGAAGATGAAGATAAAGTGCATGAATTGGAAAGCAAGGTGGCAAAGCCCTAGAACAGGGACTGTAGATCACTTGGTGCACTTTGGTCTCTAGGGTTATGCCTCCCACCCAATGAGTAAGCGGTCTATTGGGCTAATTTTTGTTAGCCATTGGTTGGTTGAAGTAGTCAAACATTTTATCTGAGTGTATCAATTTAGGAGAAAGCCAAGAGTTCTACTTCAAAAGCTTTTTATTTAGCAGTACAACATAGAATATATCAACATAATAATCTATGCCAGGCCAATGCACAATAAAATAAAAAACTCCCCATAAATAAATGTATTTACATAGCTGCAAACTTTTAGGGTACCAGTATGTACTTTTGGTCCTCCCTTCTTAAACCCTAATAAAACTAAATACAGAGTAAAGAAAGAGTAAGTTGGTGATTACAGAGTTTATTGTCAGATATGTTCTGTGAGTGGTATGTGGGCCATGTCATCTAATTTGAATGACTAGTGGTCACTGAAGACTTTACTCGTGCAACAAGTGTAATAATGTATGGTTATCTTTTCTGGAATGCAGGTATCTATTATAGCCAGGTACTTAACTGGACAATTATAAAGCCTTGAGATGTGGTGGGTAACTGCACATGAATTTTAATTACTATACCAGTAGGGGTGGATATCTGGCCTTGCATTTGCAGTATGAATGAGTAAGATTATGTGTGAGGTGTTCCATTGCTAATATTTGCTTCTGCCTGTTGAACCACAGCACTATCTATGGGGGAGGGGTCACTAAAGTGCAATCAGTTGTTTAGCCACCCCTTTCATATATCTTCTAAGAGCCCACTCATGAGAGGCCATGTTCTCTACCTCACCCGTCCTTATCCCTAGCAATATAAGCTTGCATGTTTCCGGTACTATGTTGTAAATATAATGTCATTTCCTTTTAGGGTCTGAATTCCCCTTCTGTGAATGGCACTAATTGAATCAACATTGAATATTTATGATTAAATCAAGTACACATTATTTTCATATTGTTCTGTTCCTGCAAACTGGATAAGCAACCTTACATGAATATACTTGTGTTGGTGTTTGGACAAAATATTGAGTCCAAAATATTGTGTGGACAAAAAATTGTGTCAAGAGTATCGAGGACAATACTATTAGGAAAGCAAGTTACTATGGAAAACAAAGTTTTATTATACTTAACTCTACATCTATGTACCTTGATGATATATGTCTTCAAGGTACGTCGATTTTGTGTTAAGAATAGTAAGTCTATATTTACCTATTTGCACTTACCCTCTCGATATTTTGATCGTCACTATCTTTGACACAATATTCTGTCCACAACATTTTTGTCCCCGATATTCTGTCAGTGATCTGATAATTGTGTGTTTCATTTTGTCTACACTCTTCTGAATTGTCTTATAAAAACAGTGCACAGGGAGCTAAGAGTGAGAGAGGACATTTAGGCCAGCGGGGGCAGCTCCTTCGCAATGGCGAAGGAGCATCACCCTACTGGCTGTGCCAGCAGCTGAAAACAAAAGCGATATTTTAATATCATTTTATTTTTCAGCCACTCCCTCAGCCAGCATGTGCATGGAGGGGTGGGGCTAGGCCATGGGAAGGAGGAGGAGGAAGAGGAGTAGTGAGTGCAATAAGTGTGCATGTCAGTTTGGCTGTCCATATTAGGCTGGCCAAACTGACATGCACACTTAGGTTTCTTCAACCCGGCTGTGTTGCACAGCCAAAAATAGTGAAACTGCACAGAACCCAGTGCATTGTCTGAGCAGCAGACCAGGCTGCTCCGACTAACGATGCTGCTGCTCCCTTGCTAGGTATAGCATGAGAGCAGTGCCAGGATTGCATGGGGAACCTGTGCTGGTGTCCCTGGGACTGCTGGGACAACAACACCATCGGAAGAGGAGCGAGGCGGCTGGCGGCGGCAGGAACAGGTGCATTTTGAAAAAATATATTATTTTATTTTCCCCTGTCCGTCCCTCACTCTCTGCCTGCCCATCCCCTTGAGATTTGCGGCTGCCGTCACTGCAACCCAGGCTACAATGGGTACAGGCAGAATTGTGCACCCACGTTAACTGAAAGTTGCTGGTAGGCATTAGGCCTTCACTGGCTGTCTGACTGGCTGCTTTTGTGAGCCGAAAAATTTAACATATTTTTCTTTAATCAGGTATGCAGGTGTGAACCGTTGCTGAAACTCAGACCAGACTTTTATTTGCTAATGCGCTAGAACTAGTATAGGTGTTAGGAGTAGTAAATGAGTTGTTAATGCTATAGAATACATAGCAATAATCTCAGAGTGCTATTTGCTGTTTTCACTCTTTCCTTGCTGCTTTCATGTTTATTTCTTTGTGTTTACAGTTCCTATTATGTGCCCTAGATTAGGGTTTTACCTTTAAAGTAAATATTTTAAAATGTATACTCTGTTGAGTGTATTATTTATTTGTCAAAGATGATTTGGTGTTCCCCTAACTGTCCTGTCATGCTTCAGTGGACTGATTGTTACCTGAAACACGTTTGTGTAAAACAAATCTTGCACAAACATTGCTCAGTATGTTATTATGGGTTGCAGTCTTGCTGGTTTCCTGATTCGAGTTGGCACATTGATGGAGTCCTTATTCCCATTAGTGCCATTGGGGCTAAAAAACTGAACCCTGTGGCTCTAGAAAAATCCAGTGAATATATCAACTGGAGATGTACAGGAAGGTCCCTCCCTCCTTCCTTCACCTCCAGCAGGTATCTGAGGTAGTCTGGAATATGTCGCTAAGTCAGGCTGGGATCATATCCCATCAGTACATTTGTTTATTGTTTAGAAGCTGCTTCCTTTTGTGTATGCTTCTGAAAACTTTTTGCTGCCAAGACTCTACCATGTTCCTTCTCCAGCCAAATTTTCCAGTGTTGGAAAGTGTGGAACTTCATATGTTTAGTAGTTTGCAGTTTGTTTATAGGTGTTTGGAAATTAGTCCACTGGTTCCTGGGAAGTTGGTTATCAACTTCTCGAATATTTTGAGAGAGAGGTTTGCTGCAACTATATTTGAATGGTGTAAAGCCCAGTGACATAATTGCCAATATTATAGTTTGTTTGATTTTGGTATCTTATGTTATTGTTTGCATTGTTCAGATGTCTTTATACTTCCTTGACTAAATATGTCTCTGAGGGACGTGCATGCTCTCTTTGCCCAACAGGAAAAGGGGCACCTTTCATGGCTGAAGTAAATGCTGGATTGTTTAAGATTGATGACAGTAGGGATGAAAAGGTTACAAGACCACCTCAAAATGCAAGATCTGGTCCAGCAACTATCATCCCAATACTGCCCTATCCATAAGCAGCTATGTTGGTTTACTTTCTTTCATTGACCATTTATAAATTGTGAGAAAATGTCCCTTTTGTATAGTTACCCCTATTTTTGCCTGAGTTGTATTACTGGTTTCTAGACTCTGCATAGTAAGGCACTGCTGTCCAGTGCCCAGTGTAAGTGTTCTGACCCCTAAAACACATAGGCCCTCATTACAACCCTGGTGGTCGGTGTTAAAGCGGCGGTAAAAAAAAATGGAATTATGACCGCGGCAGAAACCGCCAACAGACAGCCACTTTAACACTCCGACCGCCACGGCGGTACCAACAAACAGCATGGCGATCACCGTCAACAGACAGGCGGAAGACAATGTACTGCCCACACCATTATGAGAGGCCAATCTGCCATCTTTTCGGGGGCGGATTCAGTGCGAACAAAAACACAGCGGAAACAGGACTTGGAAGGGAAAACTCTCACCTCTACACACCCCACGAGGAACCAGGACGCCATGGAGCCGGAACTCCAAATTCTCCCTGCGATAGTCTTCCTGCTCCTCTACCAGGAGCACGACCGACGGCGGCGATGACCACGGTGAGTACTGCACCTACGACACAGGGGATGGGGAGGGAAAAGGGAGTGACACACACACGCAACACGCCCCCCTCCTTCCTCCACCCTCACACACAATAACACACACTCCAATACATGCTGAAACGTTACATTTCCCCCCCAACCCGCCCTGGAAGAACGCAAGGACAAAAGGAAATGAGTTGAACGATTGAAATCATGAAAAATCCATTGCTCAAAAATATATATACACTATTAACAAATATGTACACCAAGAATTCAAGTACATGTACTGCACCTACATAGTCCGCGGACCACTGGGCCCAAAATGCATGGGCGAGGCCCACACAAGATACCCGATCCAAACAGAGAGAACACTGCAGGGGCATCAGATCAAAATAAAACAGGCACCTCAGGGGGAAGGGAAGGGGTGGCACCTCAGCCAGATGAGTGCATGACGCCAGCTCCACGAGGGGGCTCCATGCCCATTGATGTATCCTGGGGAGTGCAAAGCCACAGTCTCAGAAGTCTCTACAGTGGGTGGTTTGCCCACTGCTTTATCCTGGGGAGTGCAAAGCCACAGTCTCACAAGTCTCTCCAGTGGGTGGTGTGCCCACTGCTTTATCCTGGGGATTACAAAGCCACAGTCTCACAAGTCTCTCCAGTCGGTGGTTTGCCCACTGCTTTATCCTGGGGATTGCAAAGCCACAGTCTCACAATTTTCTCCAGTGAGTGGTTTGCCCACTCCTTTATCCTTGGGAGTGCAAGTCACAGTCTCAGAAGTCTCTCCAGTGAGTGGTTTGCCCACTGCTTTATCCTGGGGAGTGCAAAGCCACAGTCTCTCAAGTCTTTCCAGTGGGTGGTTTGCCCACTGCTTTATCCTGGGGAGTGCAAAGCCACAGTCTCTCAAGTGGATAACAGTCTCCACTGGTTCTGGAGGGGGATTTGTGCCCAGAGTGCTTCATCCTGCTAAGGACAGAGGTAGTGGATGCCTTTCTCCACTGGTTCTGGAGGGAGCTTTGGGTCCAGACTGCTTCATCCTGCCAAGGACAGAGGTAGTGGATGCCTTTCTCCACTGGTTCTGGTGGAGGCTTTGTGCCCAGAGTGCTTCATCCTGCCAAGGACCAAGGTAGTGGATGCCTTTCTCCACTGGTTCTGGAGGGGGCTTTGTGCCCAGAGTGATTCATCCTGCCAAGGGCTGAGGTAGTGGATCTGACACTCCACTGACGGTGGGGCAACATGGAAGCTGTCCAGGCCCTGGAACTGACCACCACCCTCGTACGAATGACCACTGGGGATGGCAGCCATGTCTGTGGTGGTTCCACTGGCACAGGATGTGGCGTGGCCTCTGACGGTGCTGGCGGCGGGCTCAATAGCGGCGGTGCTTGCGGCACTCATTGGGCAGCAGTGCTGGTGGGGGGCTCACTGAGCGTGCTGCTGGCGGCAGTGTCCTGAGCGGCGGTGCTGGTGGGGGGCTCACTGAGGGTGCTGCTGGCGGCGGGTGCTGGTGGGGGGCTCACTGAGCTTGCTGATGGCGGTGGTGTCCTGAGCGGCAGGTGCTGGTGGGGGACTTACTGAGCTTGCTGCTGCTGAAGGGCAAAGTGTCTCCGGTGCAGGTGAAGGGCGCAGTATCCTGGGTGCTGGCGGTGGTGCCCGTGGCGGCGGTGCTGGTGGCGGTCTTGTCCACCGTGCAGGTTGGCGGTGAATTCCCTTTCTTTCTCTGGCCCTACCCCACCTTGGAAGGTGGCGCAGCTGTCTTGCCACTCCCAACTGTTGTCCTGGCTGAGCCCTTGGTGGCAGGTGTTTTGGCCTTCTCCCTCTGGGCTGTGGGCAACATGTTTTGTTTTGGAGGTGTGGGAATGTCCTTGGCCTCGTTCCTTGGGACACTGGCTGCCCTGCTGCTTGGCGCACTCCAGAAGCCGGTTACTGCTGGCACCACTGTTCCCGGTGATGTGGTGGCTGAGGTGCTTGGTTGGGAACTTGAAAGGCGGGCCCTAGGGCACGGAAGGGGTGGGGGAAGTGAAGGGAAGAGGTCAAGGTTTGACAGGAAAAGTTTTTTAGACACACTGGGACGGGTAGATGGAGGGGGTTTGAGAGTGGAGGAAGAGGTAGTGTTTGTAGGAGGTGTTCGTTTGCTGACTTTGGGTGAAGGTGCATGGGCTGGAGGCTGTCGTGAGGTGGATGGCTGTTGGGTGGGTGTGTGACTGCGTTTGTGTAGTTTGGAAGGAGGGCTCACAGACACACTGGGAGAAGACACAGGGGATCTGTGAATTGTAGTGGGGGTGGTGAGTGCACATGAGCAGTGTGTGGTGATGGCGTGCTGGTGATGGAGGTAGTGACTGAAGAGGTAGTGCATGCAGGTGTGAGTGGAGACATGACAGGGAGGGAGGAAGGAGACATGGAGGAGGGGGACACAGTGGAGGCAGTGGATGTTGGTATGTATGCATAGGTATGATGCTTGTGTGAGTGCCTGTGGGATGTGTGGTGCTTATGTTTGCCAGAGCTACCCTTGTGTGTTGAGGTGTGTTCATGCTGGTCTGATGGTGTGCTTGGGATAGGCTGAGGTACTGGGGATTAGGTTTGGGTGGAGTAAGTTGGAGGGGGGAGGTTGGACACAGGGACAATGGCTGCCATCAGTACTGAGGCCAGAGTCTGAAATGCTCTCTGTTGGGCTGCCTGGACAGAATGAATGCCCTCCAGGTATGCATTTGTCTGTTGCAACTGCCTCTCTACACCCTGGATGGCATTCAGAATGGTAGACTGCCCAACAGTGAGGGATCTGAGGAGGTCAATGGCCTCCTCACTGAGGGCAGCAGGGCTGACTAGGGCAGGGCCTGAGGTGCCTGGGGCGAAGGAGATGCCCACCCTCCTGGGTGAGCGGCCACGGGGCACACGCTGAGGGGCTGCTGGGAGGGCGGTGCTGGTAAGAGGGGTGGCGGCTGTACCTGTAGATGCGGTGGGCACAGAGGGGCCTGCCACCGCAAGGGAGCTCCCATCAGAGGAGGAGTCGGTGTCGCTGGTCTCAGCTCCTATCCCCGCCGTGGAGCTCCCCTCGCCCTCCGTCCCACTGGTGAATTCTGAGCCTGTAGTCTCGCCCTTCAGGGCCATGTGAAATGGTGGCACAGCTCCTCCGCCTGATGATGCTAATGCACACAAGAACAGGCAGACCACAAAGAGGGGGGGAAAGAAAGTAGAAAGACATGTTTAGTGCATGCAATACCACTACTGTTGGCGAACACTACAGACACAGCAGCCCTCTGCACTACGCCATGCACTTTGAGTTCCCTAATTGATCACAGGGACATAGGGGACAAGGCCTATGCCCGATTGCTGCACACATGCAAGTCACAGGAGCCTGACTAGGTGTAGATGGCTCTTAGGACTGGTGGGGATGGGGTGCCACTGAGCCTGCCTCACAAAGGGTTCCTTGCCTACAAGGCTCGCCCTAGCCTAGGGGAACCCACAGCCCACCTCTCCCACCCAGACACCTCCAATGCGCGCTGAATTAGATGGATGTGAGTGTACTCACCCCCTTGTGGCTGCTGTGATGCTCTCAAGCGCCCATCCAACTCTGGATACGCCACCGCCAGGATCCGGAACATCAGGGAGGTCATGGTGCGACGGGCACCCCTCCCACATTGGGAGACTATTCCCAGATGGGCCTCCGCTGTCTTCTTGCTCCAGTGGCGAATGTCCTCCCATCTTTTCCGGCAGTGGGTGCTCCGTCTGTGGTGGACCCCCAGGGCCCGGACGTCCTTGGCGATGGCACGCCAAATATCCTTCTTCTGGTGGGTACTGACCTACAGGAGTAGTACAGGGGAAAAGGAAAAACAATAACCGTCCAGACCATCACAGTCATTGGCCCGCGTTCCCACCCTTGCCCTGACGCACATCCACTCACCGTCGTTTCATGCACGCCTCATTCCCCCCCCATCTCCATCCACACCACTCCAAACAGGCATTGCCCATACAGCATGCTCACAGTGTACTCACCTGTTTGTCTGGAGGACCGTAGAGTAGCGTGTACTGGGGGAGGACCCCATCCACTAGTTTCTCCAACTCCTCTGATGTGAAGGCAGGGGCCCTTTCCCCAGACACTTGAGCCATTGTCGCTTCCAGACTGAGGTCACATCAGCACTTGCAGTGTAGGTCCTCTCCTGTCGAAGATCAGGTAACAAGTGAGTGAACAGAGAGAAAACGATGGTCACGTCCGCGGCGATGCGTACCTTCACTGCCGGCATACATCGTCATTGGCTCCTGGGACCCATAGGGTCCAATGTTAACCAATGCAGGATTGCGCTGCGGTCTTCGACCGCCTACAGCGATGGTGTACAACACCAGCGCAGCTACCTCATATCCCCTTCACCCACATTACAGGTCAGGCAGCCGCCATTTCAGCGGGCAACATCGCATTCATTTTAAATGCGTCACACATATATAGGCCTTGCATACACACTAAGACAGGCACATAGCGGATTGACAAATGTGTGCAATAAAGTTGTTTATTTCGTACCTCAGTGTTGGCTGACCCTCTGATCGCTGTTCTCATCCATAGAGCACGTGCGCTGGGGCAGGTGAGGAGATGGCGGCATTCTCCAGTGTACAGACCGCTGGTGGACCTGTCGACAATGGAAGAGCGGCATGTAATAGTCACCTACAGACTTGATCGTGCCACAATTCAGGAACTGTGGGCCCACTTGGAGCCAGACCTGATGTCAGCTATCCGCCATCCCACAGGAATCCCCCCTCTAGTGCAGGTCCGGTCAGTACTCTATTTCCTGGCAAGTGGGTCTTTTTAAACAACAGTGGCCATTGCATCAGGCATGTCCCAGCCAATGTTCTCTAACTTGTTGTCCAGTGTGCTGTCTGCCCTGCTGAAACACATGCGTAGCTACATCGTTTTCCCTCAGGTGGAGGATTTGCCTACAGTGAAAGGTGACTTCTATGCCCTGGGACATATCCCCAACATCATAGGTGCCATTGATGGGAAACATGTGGCCTTGGTCCCCCCCGCAGGAGTGAACAGGTGTACAGAAACCGGAAGAGTTACCATTCAATGAATGTGCAGATGGTGTGTTTGGCAGACCAGTACATCTCCTATGTGAATGCCAGGTTTCCTGGCTTAGTGCATGACGCTTACATTCTGAGGAATAGCAGCATCCCTTATGTGATGGGGCAACTCCAGAGGCACTGTGTGTGGCTATTAGGTGAGGACATGGACCCTATACAGTATGAATAGTTTTCTGGGTCTGGGGTTGTCCCTAAGGGTTAGTGTGTGTCTTACAGTTGTCCCTCGACTTTTTCAAGTGACTCTGGCTACCCCAACCTGTCATGGCTACTGACCCCAGTGAGGAATCCCAGGACAAGGGCAGAGGAACGCTACAATGAGGCACATGGGCGAACTAGGAGGGTTCTAGAGAGGACCTTCGGCCCCCTGAAGGCCAGGTTTAGGTGCCTCCATATGACAGGTGGTTCCCTATACTACTCACCAAAGAAGGTGTGCCAGATCATCGTGGCCTGCTGTATGCTGCACAACTTGGCTTTGCGACGACAGGTGCCTTTTCTGCAGGAGGCTGGTCCTGAAGGAGGTGTTGTGGCAACTGTGGAGCCTGTGGACAGTGAAGAAGAGGAGGCAGAAGAAGAGGACTTAGACAACAGAAACACCGTGATCCATCAATAAGTCCAGAGAGACACAGGTAAGAAGACATCACTGCCTCCTACATCTCATAAAATTGTTCGACCTGTCATCTGTCTGTCACTTTCACCCAGTGTAAGCAGGGGTCTTGGCATTGTTCTCTGTCTTTGTCCTGGATCTCAGGGACCACTTGTGGGGTGGTTCTCCATCTCCAGGGGGTGGGGTACTGGTGTCATAGTCCTGTGACAGTGCCTCCTGTCCACTAGCGCCGGCGGAGGTGGTAGGCAGTTCATCGTCCAGGCTAGTGTCAGGGGCCCCTTGTTGTGCCACATTGTCCCTCCTGGTGTTCACAAGGTACTTCAGCAACCCTACAATGGTGCCCAGGGTGGTATTGATGGATTTGAGTTCCTCCCTGAACCCCAAATACTGCTCCTCCTGCAGCCACTGGGTCTCCTGAAACTTGGCCAGTACCGTTGCCATCGTCTCCTGGGAATGATGGTAGGCTCCCATGATGTTGGAGAGGGCCTCGTGGAGAGTGGGTTCCCTGGGCCTGTCCTCCCCCGTCACACAGCAGCCCTCCCAGTTCCCCGGTTTTCCTGGGCGTCTGTCCCCTGAACCGTGTGCCCACTACCACTGCCCCCAGGTCCCTGCTGTTCTTGGGTAGGTGGGTTAGCCTGGGTTCCCTGTAGTGGTGGACACACTGCTGCTTGACGTGTCCTGGGGACAGAGGTATGGGCCAGCTGGGTGGGTGCTGTGCTGGTGTTTCCTGAGGAAGACAGAGCTGCTGTCATCACGGTGGGCCTCTTCTGTGGGTGGAATGGACATGTCTGGAACCTCCTGTCCGATGACGTCGGGTAAGGGTCCTGCAGGGGTGTAAAGGCATGATTATTGCATCTGTGTGTGCCATGGTGTGCAATGGGTGGGTGACCCTGTACCCCAGTGCCTCCATTCCTGTGTAGGACCTTGTGTGATAATTGTGTAGGGGTCTGTGTGGGTATGTGTAGTGGACATGCATTGGTGATGGGTGTCCATGCTTTGTTGTTGCATGCAGGGCTTGGTGTTGGGATGTGTGGGTTGTGATAGTGGGACATATGTGAGGAGTTGGAGTGATGGGGTGAGGGCGAGGGTGTGGGTATGTGATAGCATGCAGGTAGGGTGGGGGATGAAGTAGTTAAAGATTTAACTTATCAGAGTCCATTCCTTCAGCTACTCCTGCGAGGCCCTCAGGATGCAGTATAGCCAAGACCTGCTCCTCTCATGTTGTTAGTTGTGGGGGAGGAGGTGGGGGTCCGCCGCCAGTCCTCTGAACCGCAATGTGGTGTCTTGAGACCACAGAATGCACCTTCCCCCGTAGGCCGTTCCACCTCTTCCTGATGTCATCCCGTGTTCTTGGGTGCTGTCCCACTGCGTTGACCCTGTCCACGATTCTGCGCCATAGCTCCATCTTCCTAGCTATGGTGGTGTGCTGCACCTGTGATCCGAATAGCTGTGGCTCTACCCGGATGATTTCCTCCACCATGACCCTGAGCTCCTCCTCAGAAAACCTGGGGTGTCTTTGCGGTGCCATGGGGTGGTGTGAGTGATGTTTGAGGTAGTGGGTGTTGTGAGGAGTGGGGTGATGTTTAGGGGTGTGTTGTGTTTTGTGTGTGGATGTGGATGTGTGATGGTGTTGTATGCCTCTGTATGCTGATGTTGTCTTTGCTTTGCTGTCTCTCTGGCCTTCTTCAAAATTTTTGGTAGTAAGGGTTTGTGGGTAATGTGGGTGTGTGTTTTATATTGTATTGGGTGTGTGGGAGTGGTGTGTGTATGTGTATCAGGTGTGTGTATTTCGATTTGTCCAAGGTGCTTGTGTTTTGTAAATGTGTGTGTATTTTGAGCGCGGCGGTGTGTAATGCCAATGGAATACCGTGGTTGAAAGAATGCCGCGTGGATTCATGTGTCGTGATAGTGTGGGCGTATTCCTGTTGGCGTGTCGGTGGAGGTTTTGTTATCGCCAGTTTATCACTGACCTTTGGTGTGGCGGACTTTTGTGGGTGTCTAGATTATGGCGGATTCTGAGCTGTGGGTCGTAATATCTGTGGCGGAATTCCGCGGCCGCGGCGGTGTGTTGGCGGTCTTCTGCACAGCAGTAAGCAGTATTTACCACCAATGTTTTAATGAGGGCATAGAAATTAGCTAGTCCCTTGTTGCCATTTTTAACTCTCCTACAAGGCCATAGTTTATGATGTAGAAACTTCAACCATGGTAGGGAAAGCTAAGGTCCTGATTACGACATTGGTGGACGGACCAGCTGACTACCAATGCTCGGGAGAGGATGCCACTGTCATAAAAGTGGCACCCCACCACCACATTACAATGTTCCCACTGGGCTGACTTGTGGGAACATTGTAATAGAGCATTCTCGCCAATCAGTCTGGCAGTAACAGTGCTATGATGTAGGACTCGGCTCCCTTGAAGGAGCTGAGTCCTATACTGCAGCACAGAGGAGGCTGACCAGCACCCCAAAGCACTGAACTGAATTGCACCAAATTTGGTAGAAAGCTAGATCTTGGTCCAGAAAGATCTCTTTCTGTGATTTGGTGTAAATCCGTTCAGTAGTTTTGGAGTTATTAAAGTAAAAAGAAATAGATATATTTTGGTATGCGATTCCGCAAATCCCAGAAAAAAGCAAGATCCTGATTGGCTGGCCGCAACCTTAGAGGAAAGTTGTGGCGCCATTTTCTTTCTCGCATCAGCCGGGAGGAGGAAAAAACAATAAAAAACGTATATGGGTCACGATACAGGTATCCTGACCCCATTAGGGAGATGGAGGGGTCTCTGAGGGACTCCTCCTGGACAGAAATTGCTGATTTCTTTTTTGCCCAATCTGCGGATCCACAGAGGCGTTCAGTGTGGCCCTCTGTGTAAACTCACGAAGGATCTGAAAATCTAAAAGATAATGAAAAAAAAAATACCCACTCACACACCAAAACCTGTTGCTCAAAGTCAAAGGTCATGCGTTGCGTGGGGTTGGGTGCACGCAGGAGGTTGGCTGCAGGGCCCGGCCGCAGGCCAAGCCCTGTGGCCAACTCCTGCCACACATGCCCAAAGACCATACTTGGCGGTGGTTGTATTAACATGCGATAATTAGATATTATTTAACATTAAAAAACATACAAAATTCACAAAAAAAAAAAAAAACGTTACAGGAACGTTATGGTTAACTTGATGTCTTAGCCATACAAAACCATAGAAATTCAGCAGTTATAGTTATACCTATAGTTATACTTATCTGAAGAAACTATAACTTGTGCCGTTAAGTAACTTTAGGGCTTGAGTTATAGTTTCTTAACATAAGTATAAATGCAAGTATAATTATAACTGCTGAAGTTCTGTGGTTTTGTATGGGTTAAACGTCAACCTAACTGTAATGTCCCTGTAACCTTTGGTTTACCCAGTGAATATATGTATGCACTGGAAAAAACAAAGGTTAAAATAATATTATATTTAGGTGATTATGTTTGTGACATCATTAAAGTTTTGAACTTAAAAAGCCACAGAAATTCACCAGTTATAATTAGCACAGTTAACTATATTTTGCGCCCCGCCATTATATGACCTCAAACATTACATCACTCATGACGTGGTATGACATCATTTATTACATCACTGCTGACATCTCAAATGAAATCATTGATTACTTCGCTGATGACATCATCCAATGAGTGTGCTAGCTTATTTTATAGTTTACTTTCCAACTAATTTTATGCAGCCTCAGTGCAGGCGGGGAAACAGAATACAAGTCTGCTCCCAGCTAGCGGAAACATTTTGATAGCTCTGGCCCGCTGGCAGCACACTTTGAATTTGCTCCCGTTTTGCAGGATATAAAAAATGATGGGAGCCAACACTTTTCCTTTCCTGCACCAGTGCTGACAGGTAACCACTGTTTCCCAGGGCTGGGCTATCCAAGACACAGCAAGTGAGGCACCCCAAGGTTTTGGGTCCCTAGGGCCATTAAAGGCCCCACCTTTTAATTAAGTAACAGCCCTGGGGGATGGGGTCCCAGGACCTTTTTAAGGCTCGGAGGAAGGGGGAACTTTGCAACCCCCCTGCTCTAATTAAATACATCAGGACCTGGCGGGTGGTGTCCCTAGGGCCAACACGGCTTGAGGAGGGGTTCAGCTTGCCCTCTTCCCCCTACGTAATTAAATTGGGCCCCAGGTGATGGAGTCCCCAGGAAAGAAAATAACCCCATTGGAGGTTGGAGGGGAATTTGGGGGGCGCATACCCAAACCCCTTAAACAATGCATTGGGCCCCAGGAATGGAGTCCCCATGGCCGACAATGGCTCGTGGAGATGGCCCACGCACCCTCCTTCCCTTAAATTTATATGCCCCTGGGGATGAGGTTCCAGGGGCCCTAAATTGTCTGGGTAGGTGTCCCTATTGACACCCCGCCCTATATATATATAAATGGCCCAGCGTGGGTCCCTCTTGATCCCCCACCATAAGACCTTGGGAGGCACGGTATCCCTAGCGTGGCCCCTTACATTTTTTTCTTTTTAACTTCATGACAGGGGACTAAGTCCCCAAGTCCTGTAATGGATGCCAGCAAAAAAATGTTCATGCTGCTGGGAGCCAATCGGAGCACTCACTCAAGTGGGAGTCAGAATCTCAAGGGAAAAAAGGTCCCTTATTTAAATTGGTGCTCCTGCAAGACTTTTGCAAGCCTTTTGAGAACCCAACTATCTGGAAATACAGATATGTTTAAACCTTAATTTCTCATATGCCACTGAATGGATTTACACCAAATCACAAAAAGCACAATCTGCAAGCCAAGATCTAGCTTCCTGACAAATTTGTTGTAATTCCATTCAGCAGTTTTTGGAGTAGTGCTATTGAAGAAGCCTATGGATAATGCATGGGGTTCTTGTGTTTTGCGACCACTTTTTTTCTCAGCCCCCACTTGATAGATCACCCCGAAAACTTCCAAGCACAAACTATGCAGAAAAGTGCGCTTTTTGGAAATGTTCATGGAGATTTGCCAAACAGTGGCAATGATATGTGCAATACAAAAAACGCTGATCTAACTACAACTAGAGCAACTATGGCTCAACCCATAATGTTCCAAGCTTTCATGAAGTTCCATCTAAGTACAGCACAAGCCTTCACAATTTTCCTACAGGACACCTTAGGAGGAATGACAATCACTAAACCTTATTAGAAGCACCCCTACTGCCAGGCCAGGAGACACCTCTATAGCCTTTACCAAGGATCCAAATCCTTTCTAGCTGTTCTGTATCAACTGACCTAGTGCTAACATCTAGGTTTTATTGAGAAGATCTGAAACATTGTCTCCTGCCAAAAGCAGTGACCCATATCCTGAGCTATTCTATTGCAGCTTTCAGGAATATGGTTGGAATGGAATGTTTTTTCAGCACCAGTCAGTACAACAGTCATTTCTAAAACCTTAGAAACCACTCTGTCAAATTATTGTTAAGGGCGGGATGCAGCAAAGTTCTTTGCAGCTATGTGGATTTGACCCCACGGTATGGGCAGTTTCTTTCTGCAGCCACTCTACTGACTGATGGTGGAGTAAACAGCAGCAGATAAGTGTCAAAGGAAAGAAACCACTGCTGAGGAGGTGAAAAAACAAAGCAAAAACCCTGGGAAGACGATAGCAGAAAACCAAACTCCAGAGCAACACCAGAGGAACCTAAACTAGAAGGAATAAGCGACACAGGATCAAAAGCACTATTACGCATAGCAGTAGCATTGCAATGTAAAGACTAATCCTCCTACTCCACTTAAATAGTCGTATCTAACCTGGAAGTGACAAATCCTACACAGAAACTACTTTTCTCCATATTGGATTGGGTGATTCCTGTCCTGGAATGAGGTACACCATCTTTGATCAAATTTGAAACCCAATCGAAGATGGCACCTGTACTCGTGTCTGAACACAAAACACCACTTGTCCCAAACTCTTTCATCCTGATGGGGAGTAGAAGTGTCCTGCTGGCACCCGACTCCAACCCTCCAGAGACCACCAAGGTAAGCAATGACTCTGCTTGAGCCCCTGCGTAGAGGAATATTCATGGTAGCCAAATTGATGGAGTGCCGAAGCCCAACAATTATTCATCCTTGGTATAGGGTTTTTCTAAGTATCTATAATTACATTCCTCATGCAAGCCGTTATCACAGTGTACCCTCAATAAAAATAACAGATGTACAAGACTCAGCTGGAGGAACCATTACTTTTCAATATTACTTTCCTTTGAAGGTTCTGAACCTTTCCATTTGTTGTTTGGCATGGTTAAAGGATTATTACTTCATTTACTCCTCAGGCAGCTTTCCCTCCATCTGTTTTTTTAGAGCATTCTGGTATGTACAGCTTTCAAGGTAAGAACAAGTGCTGTGGTGCGGACATGCTGACATGTCCAATTATCCTCTTTAGTGGCTTCATTCGTCCATACAGCCACACTGCAGTAGACAGTTTTATTTACCAAAAAATATCTTTTGGACAATCTGGGACTAGAAAGGGAATATGAGGCTTCCTGTAGATCATTCTGACATTTCAGGCTACTCTTACGAAGCCAAGGATTAATTCATTATAGTCCAGTATACTTGGTAGGGCATTTCTAACTCTCAAGGGTGGGATGAGTCCATTAGAGAGTGTATTAATCAATCAATCAATCAGACATTTGTAAAGTGCACTACTCACCCGTTAGGGTCTCAAGGCGCTTAGGAGGGGGGAGAAAGGGTGAGGAGGTGCTGCTACTGCTCAAACAGCCAGGTCTTGAGAAGTTTCCTGAAGGTAAGGAGGTCTTTGGTCTGGCGCAGGTGGTTGGGAAGAGTGTTCCACGTTTTGGCGGAGAGGTGCGAGAATGATCTACTGCCGGTTGGAGTTCCGTGGACGTATGGGACGGTTGCGAGGGCGAAGTCAGCGGAGCGGAGATGCTGGGTCGGGGTGTAAAAGGAGAGGCGTCTGTTGAGATATTCTGGTCTGGTGTTGTGCAGTGCTTTGTGAGCGTGGGTGAGGAGTTTGAAGGTGATTCTCTTGTTGACTGGGAGCCAGTGCAGGTTTCTCAGGTGGTCTGTGATGTGGCAGTGGTGGGGATGTCCAAGATGAGGCGCGCGGAGACGTTCTGGATGCGTTGCATCCCCTTCTGGAATTTGGATTTGGTCCCTGCATAGAGGGCATTGCCGTAGTCCAGTTTGCTGCTGACGAGGGCTTGGGTGACTGTTCTTCTGGTTTCTGTGGGGATCCATTTGTAGATCTTTCGGAGCATGCGGAGGGTGTTGAAGCTGGAGGAGGAGATGGCATTGACTTGCTAGGTCATGGATAATGAAGAGTCCAAGATGAATTCTAGGTTGCGTGAGTGGTCGGTGGGAGCCAGAGTGGCTCCGAGAGTGGCAGGCCACCAGGAGTCATCTCATGCGGAGGGGTGGATCCGAAGATGAGGAGCTCTGTCATGTCGAAATTGAGTTTAAGGCTGCTGCTCTTCATCCATTCGGCGATGGCCTTCATTCCTTCGTGCAGGTTGGTCTTGGCGGAGTCCTTGGTGAGGGAGAGGATCAGCTGGGTGTTGTTGGTGCATGAGATGATGTTGAGGTTGTGGTATCGGGCGATGTTAGCAAGCGGAGCCATGTAGACATTGAAGAGGGTCGGGCTGAGGGACAAACCCTGGGGTACATCGCAGATGATTTTGGTGGCCTCTGAGTGGAATGGGGGAGGCAGACTCTCTGGGTTCTGCCGGTGAGATAGGAGGTGAACCAGTCCAGGGCTCTGTCACGGATTCCTGCATTGCTGAGGTGTGAGCGTAGGGTGTGGTGGCAGACAGTGTCAGCCGGAGCCGAGAGGTCCAGGAGGATGAGAGCTGCGGTTTTGCCATTGTCCAATATGGTTCTGATGTTGTCTGTGGTGGCAATGAGGGCTGTTTCGGTACTGTGGTTGCTGCGGAATCTGGATTGGGAAGGGTCCAGGGTGCAGTTCTCCTCAAGGAAGCAGGTTAGTTGTCTGTTGACAGCCTTCTCGATGACTTTTGCTGAGAAGGGGAGTAGGGAGAAAGGTCGGAAGTTCTTGAGGTCCTTTGGGTCCATCTTGGGTTTTTTGAGGATGGCGTTGATCTCGGCATGTTTCCAGCTCTCCTGGAAGGTGGCGGACTCGAAGGAGCTGTTGATTATCTTCTGTAGTTGGGGTGCGATGACGGAGCTTGCTTTGTGAAGGAAGTTGGTCTTCGTGACCTTGTTCCAACTGCGGTGGGGCATCCGTTGTGGGTGGTGGTGTGTTATGGGTTTCTTGAAGGAGAAGTGGATGCAGCGTTGATCTGTCCAGTGGAGTTTGGTGGTGTGGCTGAAGGAGACGTGATAGCTGCCGGAGAAAATAGGTTCGAGTGTTTGACCTGCGTAGTGGACCGGTGTTGTGACGAGCTGTTTGAGACCGAGGTTGGAGAGGTTGTCGAGCAGGGTGGCAGTGTTGTTGTCATTGGTGTTCTCGAGGTGGAAGTTTAAGTCCCCAAGGAGTATGTAGTCAGTGGATGTGAGAGTGTGCGATCTGATGACATCAGTGATGGAGTCGCTAACCTGCTGTCGGTGGCTAGGGGCCTGTAGATGAGGGTCTCTCGGAGGGTGTTGTTTGGGTCAGTGGGGATCTGGAAGTGCAGGTGTTCGGCAGTGCTGAGGGTGGCTTCGGTGCTGGTCGTGATCCTGAGGGTGTTCTTGTGGATGATGGTGATGCCTCCTCCTGGTTTGTTGAAGCGGTACCTGCGGGTGATCTTGTAGCCGTCCGGGATGGCTATGGCGATGTCAGACGCTGAGGAGGGGTTCATCCAGGTCTCGGTCAGGAAGGCGACGTCTGGGGAGGCTGAGTCGAGTAGATTCCGTAGCTCTACTGAGTGCTTGTGGATGGAGCGGTTGTTGAGGAGGATACATCTGAGATGGTTGCATCCTGCCTCAGTGGGTGGGTCGTTGGAATGGAGGCTGTTGAAGGTGCAGTTCCGGCAGGAGAAGGGTCCACAGGTGGTCTGCGAGGAGGCTTTAAGGCAAGCAGGAGAGCGGCGGATGTTGAGGGCGCGGAGGGTGGGGGCATCGCATTGAAGACGTGCATGGCGGCGGTGGGGCGAACGGGAGCCAGAGTTTCTGGTGCTGGGCGTGGTCCAGGTGCGGATGGGCGCAGACAGGCTTGCCTTTAGTAGGGTGGTGGGGGGGAGGAGAGGACAGCTGGGAGGCGGGAAGGGGGGCAAAAAACTGTGCGAAAAAGGGGCCGTGCCACAAAAAGGGGGTGGGGCCACGGGGACAGCAGCGGCGGGTGAGAGAAAGAGGGGCTAGAGCGAAAGTGAGAGGGCAGAGTGAGAGAAAAACGAGGACGAGAGTAGCGCGAAGCAAAAGGAACAAAAAGGGACAGAAGTGAAGCAGAGCCGAGAGCAAGGCAGAGAAAGGAGGAGAAAAGGAGGAGAGAGGCAGAAGGTAGCCTAGTAGGAAAGCAGAGCTCTCCCACTAGACACCAGGGATGAGGGGCAGGCAGAAGCCTGCGGGTGGAGGAAGGCCCCAAACTCCTGACAGGGGTCAGGGGTTCAGAGGAGCCAGAGAAAGGGCTCTACTTGCAAGGTGGAGCCACGGGAGGCAGAGCAGTGCACTGACCAGGTCAGTGGCATTGCTCAGCCCACCATGTAGCGGCTGCCATTAAGTAGGGAGGTGGGGGGAGGAGAGGACAGCTGTTCAGCAGTACAAATACCTCTGTGTAGTCCCTTTGAATAGGGCTTGACGCCATCAGGATTAGAAATCTTTCTCAGATGTAAATGCTTATACTACAGGAGAACATTCTATTGTCCTATAGTACCTGAACTCCTCAAAATTCCAGGAACCATATGACTCCCTTCAATCTTCTGGAAAGTGTAAGGAAGGTAATACTTGAAGGGTTCTCAACTTGTGAGGACTATATCTAGGTGCCTCTCAGTATCGCACAATCTGGCCAAATTACAGAAGGACTCTAGACTAGCAAGGTGTGGGTCCTAAAGCCATGATCTCTCTGTCATGGCCTCAGAGCTGTCGTGTGGACCTCTGTCAATACACACTCCATTGGTGTTCCTGCTCTGCCTCAGTGACTCCATTCCTTGCACTCAATGCATACCACACGGAGGCAAGTTATATTAGAGGGAAATGAGTAAATCAGCACATCAGGTGAATCAGTTGAAACCCAGCAAAAAAGTGTAATCAACAAAGCAGCACTATTGAACCAGTAAACCAGCTTACTCTCAAAACCGGTAAACAAATAGAAGGCAGAATATAATGTGCTCTGAAAGTAATATAATAATCTACTCAAAAGAGAACCAAAACATATCACCAGATGAAACCAAGGTGCACTAGTTAGGACCAGTGTGCAACAAGCCACACAAAGTTTAGCTAAACTAAGATAAGTACTAACAGGCAGTCCGCTAAGATGGCAAACACTAACCCCAAAATGAAGAACAAGCCAGACAAGGGCCTTGACCTCTAACTTAACCCTATACAAACTGGAAGAAGTACAGTCAAGATGGCTCTATCTAATTCCCTGAATACAGTAACAAGAATGTAAAATGCAATCCTGTCTTGCCCATGAAACAATCCAACAAATCCATGGTAGCAGCAACCATGAACAAATTGAAATCTCTCAAAACTTTTGTGGCCTTAATCTCAGACAAGCTGAAAAGTATTGAAGCAAAGCTGGGGCGAAGGATAACTGGAATCAGTCGCAGAAGAGGCAAACTTAAATGCTTCCTCACAAGAGTCCAAGATTTACAATTCCAAATCTATCAATGTGTCCAAAAAGACTTGTAAAACTAAAGCAGGAGAAACAATGTGATATTCTATGGCATACCGAAGGAAAAGAAAAGTGCAATGTAGTATCCTTCCTAACACGTCTCCTACCCAAACCTCTTGACATCTCAGTCAAGGAACTTAGCATAATAATGTACTTCCTTGAATATATTCACACCAGTATGTCCTATGATCCAGTAAAACCTAGATAAAGCTAACCTGGTGCACCCAACAAGTGTTTCTATCCCAAGATCTAGCCGAACCATTAGTGATAAAAAGACAAATGCTCTTAAAAATGCCACTGCAATGAGCCATTATCAAATCAGGTATGGTGTGCTCTACCCCAGAAGTCAAACCACAAGGCCTACACAAGTGTTTTGACTCACTCTCTTCCCAGGAAATGGACACCACCACACTGATCCTAACCTCACTGGCCCCACACCCCAGAAATGATGTAATTCTCTTGTGCTAACTAACATGAAGCATAGCCCAGTAAAACTAGTAATTAATATAACAATCCAGACGGTCACCCAGCTCATCAGCTTTCTGGTTGTCACTCACTGGGTAAAACCCCCAACTCACCTCATAACTCGCAATGTTTTCTTAAATATAGCCCTATTACATTTTACAGCTCACAATCAGCATATATCAGTGGCATATAAAGTTGTTCATTAAATATTTTCCATGGAACCTCTGATGGATAAATAGCCCAATAAAAATAATTTCACACCTGCACACATTAGAATCTAACAGAGCTTGCACCCCAGAAACCCATTTAGACAAGAAAGAAAACTTGAAGCTCAGAAGGAAGTGGTCTGGTGAAATCTCCTGACGAGAACCCAAATATCGTTATTACTACTATGAAATCAGACCATCAAGGCATGTAAGTCAGACTTACGGTTATGATCAACCTTCGATTGTGGCCACTTTCAGAAAGAAAGTGAACAAATCATCAGAAATAGCCCTCACCAACAGAATCTGATCCTTGGACGTGACTATGACACAAAAGATGCCATCATGGACAGGAAATCATCTGCAGGATACATCCCTAACAAAAATAATTTAAGAAACTCGTAAAGGATGAAACTTTGGAAGACATCTGGCGCATAGTAAACCCAAATAAACAAGCATTCACATTCTTCTCCAATCTGCATAATTCACACATTAGAACTGATTATTATTTTGCACCCAGGTTCTTCCTCAACTCCATGGTGGAGGCATTGGAACTATTCTTTCAAGAGGGTCCTTCTATATATTTCCTCATACTAACTCTATAAATTAATTAAAGTGGTATTTTCCAGTGCAATCTATTCCAAAAGCCGGAATTTGTTTTCTCTAAACAAAAACAGAAATTGCATGATAAAGTTTTCTTCCTGCACATGGAGACCTCCCGTGTCTGCTATGCCATGGCTTGCAGGGAGAATGGGTGAGGGTCACCCCGCCATAACCAAATCTGGAAGACCATCACTTTAACGTGGCTGCCATTTAGCAAATGGGTCATCAGCTCAGGGGTTTATATTGGTGAAGCCAGCAGAGGCTCCCCCAGTGTAAGCACAGTACTTCACCCAACTCTGAATAGGGCAGTGGAACTGCAAGTTTTGATTGCAGGAGCACAGCCAATTTATGGCAGTGCTCTTACTCTGCCAATGTTTACATGGGGCACTGTGTGTTATTCATTGAACTGATAGTGTATGATTTTACTTTTTGATGTGTAGGAGTTTAGGCACTGGGGCTTTGTGCTTCTTACATTTAGACAGAGGAGGGTGTGTGTGTCTGTAGGTAGTTGGTGTTTCTAGTTGGCAAGTGCTTTCAGGCACTTTGTTAGCTAATTCACATCACACTCCTTCACATAATTGAAGCCTAACAGTGTGAAATTAAAGCTTGAACCTATAACCGGCAAATATTGTCAGTTTGATAACAACTCTGACTAGGTTCAGTATTAATCTTAACCTTAGACAATCTCTCTGACACATTTTTTGCTTTTAACTGCAGGATTTGTTCAGCAAATCAGACCCTTTCATGGAAATTTACAAAATAAGCCACAATGGGACCGAACAGCTGGTGAGAAGATCAGAGGTGAGTAAGCGATTTTTCATAACTGTTTTGATCAAATTCAGAGATGAAGGTAATTATGCATTTAATGTGGAATCGACCTTCAGCCTACTGAGAGGGGGAAATTCTATATTTCCTGGCTCTGGGTTAGAAAGTAGCTGTGAGTCATGGGAGAGAAGAGCACTTCCCCTGTCCAAGGGGCTGGGATGGAATACAACCTTGAGCCCTGTGAAAAATCCCACAGTACCAGGTTCTGGGACAAAGAGCAAAGCAACATCGGGCGTTAGGAAGAGAAAGTGAAGCACATTTTTAATTGCCGGTTCTTGATAGTTGAACCATTAGATTGCAGACATCCTACAAAATTGGACACTGAAGTGTGAAACTGCGCAAAGGTAATGACAGGAATGAGCAAGATTATAAATCATACTGGAGATGGGAGCAATATTGACCCCTGAGACAGAAGCAATATCCTGTAGGATCAAGCTGTGTGGAGGGAATCAGTCTTCGCTAGCAGAAATGCGGGAGAGGGATTTCTCTAGCCTATAGCTTGGTCTTGATGTGAAACCTTAAGCTATTTGAGGGACTAGATATCCAACAGTCCCAAGCTCTGGGATGGAAAGTTACCTTAAGGGAGAAAGAATAAATCCTGCAATTCTTGGTGCTTTAAAGGTGGGTGGCCTTAGCATGAAAGAGAGAAGATGAATCCTCCACCCATAGAAAATGTTGTCGAAATCACTATTTGATCTTTAAAATGTTCAAAAAGAAATCCTACATTTTCAGATACGTGTAAAAAGGAACCAGGATCTATAAGAAACAGAAAGGGAAATCCTGTTGTGTCATGCTCTGGGAAGCAGTCTCAAGGCCTTCTGCAGACATTGGTTCTATGAAGGGGTGATACAGGGCTTGTTTACTTATCTATCTCATACTTGCTATACGATTTTCTTCATGACTAGGCATTTCTATTGTTTCTTATCCTCCCCCAGGTGGTGAAGAATAACTTAAACCCCAAGTGGGATACCTTCCGGGTGTCACTCCATTCTCTCTGCAGCTGTGACATCAACAAGACATTGAAGGTAAGGAGCCCACATGGGCAGAGAAAAGCATAGGGTTAAAGGGTTAATAGACATGAGATACTCTAGTGCTGCCAACAAGTTAATGAGTTCCATTTTTAAAGATAGCTGACCTCCCTCTCCTGGTAAGAATGGAAAATATGCTATCCACATTCACTCAATCTTAAACATCTCCTCTGTCACATACACATGCACTGCTCCTCAAGTGTCCAGATGCATACATCAGACACACTGCTCCTCCAGCGGGTACCACTCCTGAAGAGACCTCCTTTCCTGGTGGGGAGGGGATTTATATTTCGTGTTTATTCAATCTAAGTAATCTTGGTAACTCCAAATTTAGTATAAGCATCTTTCCTTCTCTCCCACACTTGTTTATTTCCTCACAGTTCAAGATTTATGACTATGACTCCAGTGGCAAACATGACTTCATTGGAGAGTTCTCCACCACCTTCAAAGAGATGCAGACTGCTTCCACTGGCTCGGAGGTAAGGAGGTGACAGTCGGGGGCAGCTGGACCTCTAAGGTCAAAACTAGTTGTTCAGGATATGATTAAAGATCACACCAGCAGAACTGAGTACTAAACGTTGGCTGCTATGCTGACCCACCACTGCCACAGTTCTTCCAGCTACCGCTCTTTGTCAGTTCTGTATGGTGGGAGTTTGCATTGGGTGGCATGCTTAGCAGTACGCATACCCCCATTTAGTCCCTCACCTGCAGGAGACATCAGACTGTGGTTGATACTGAAAGCAGCTTGTTTCCGGTTTTTGCAGGTGGAGTGGGAATGTATCAACCCCAAGTATAAAGAAAAGAAAAAGAATTACAAGCACTCAGGAGTGGTGGTACTAACCCAATGTTTGGTGAGTATGAATCCTCATTCTGACTCGAGGAAGCCACTCATATGCCCACAAGAAGACACCTGTCCACCTCAGTCTTTCAAGAGAATGTTATTCGAGCTCCTCTCAACGTCACATAGGGGAGAAAGAGTAAATCATAAGATATTTCAGTACATCCAGTAGAGTACTGATATTAAAACAAGGTCGAAAATTTGAGGTACAGGAGGATTACATCACTATTTTACTTCTATCCTCCTCAGTCAAAAACATAACCTCTGTGGACTTCAAGCTGTCATCCACCATAATGACATGCCCCATCATAGGGCTTGCTCCTCACTTTTGTCTAGCTGCAGTGACTGAGGTGGACTCCTGGTATGAAATGAGAACGCTGGAGTATCAGTCACCAGTGCAAAGTACATTCTATACCTAATGTTTCACTCATACTCAACTAAGGAACAGTTTTGTGTACACTTTCTCAAAGCCTCAAGATTCCGTGAAACCCATGGAACTAAAAAATGATAATTACTCAAGATAGCCTCATTTTGGTTATATATGTCCCTTTGTGGCAGAGTTTACATACAAGAGAGCTACAGTTGGACCTTCCAGGTACTGACTGCCAATATGGCTTTGTGTTTTTAGAGCCCAATGAGGGTCTATTGTATTTCTAAAGGCAATGGTGCCATATTTTTGTGCACTGCCAATAACTACCATTTCTGTTTCAGGTTGAGTATATTGTCGGAAATGTGTATGTAAGAGAACATTTTTAAATGCAGCCAGTGATACCTATCAATCTGGTTTAGAAGAAAGACACTGGATTCGAGTATAGACTTGTGCACAAAAAACAGATACTTGGGTCAGTATGCTTAAACTTGCCGTAGCTGGTCTGAAGCTACCAGGGTCAGTAGAGGAGTGAGTATAGCACAGAACATTGGTAGTGTAATAAATATGGGACCACTGTCCAGAGGAGTACCATAACCATACGATCTGGGGTGTGAATTAAAGCTGCAAGTCCCAGACCAACAGCAGATTGTTCAGTCTCTTAACAAGATCCACAAAGTCCTGTTGCTGGACAGATGTTAGGCCTTATGTTTTGGAAGTACCACATGTAGACAAAATGTGGAACAAAGAGATTACTAAAAAGAGTGTCACAGGTAGTACTATGTCAACTCATCACTCAGCAATATTCTGACATCTTACATTTTAGGAAACTTTTGAAATTGAGCTGAAGTAGCTTCTCTTTTGTCAGCATAGGCATCTCACTCTGAGGTACCTCCAGTTGTCTCCTCTGGTTTTTTTAATTTACTTTTATTATAGATTTCTCAGTGTTATTCAGTTCCAGAGTAAGATAATACAGCATTATATAAACCCCATCATACTTTTGGGGAGAGCGGTATTACAGAGTTTTGACAGTATATATACATTAGGCCTTAGCAGAAATCGCAGAGTTTTAAACAAACGAAGTTACAAAAATACTCTGCAAGATTCCACAGAATTCAGTGAATGGGCAGAAGTAGGAACATTGTGGTGCCCGTGCTGTGATTTAGCACCGGGAGCTTGTTCTGTGCTGAAAAATCAGTGCAAACACCACCACACTGCACCCCGTAGGGTACAGCTTCTCAAGTTGATTTTGCTGCTTGATTTTTTACTCGAGCAGCATCTTTCTTACCTTGAACGATCATGACTGCCCCTTTTGGAAAAATCTCACAGGTTGCCCTCTAAGTGACCGAAAATCATGCTAGGGGATGCCAAATCTTGCTCGCACTCACCAACTTACTGTTTTCGAGCTACATGAGAGAAAAAAACAATACTTTGTAGCAGTTGGTAGAATTTGGCTGGAACTCCACATTAACACGTGTAACGCGAAGTGGCCAAAATTCCTCCAATTCCGCTGGTAGAGTAGAATGTATCACCTACTCCTAACCTCCACATCAGTAATATACCAGATAGCAATTACATTTACTATGGTGCCCCTCCATGCCCTCCTCAGGGTGTACAAAGCAGCAATATTCAGCATTCATTTATGAAATAGATCAAATAAAATACTGGAAACAGAAACAATAAACAGTTCAAGCAATGGGTTTTAGGTGGTCTACTATCAGATATAGCTATCGGGTGAAGGGCTCAGGGGACAAGATCTGTGGATTTCTCTATGTCGGAGTGCAGCTGCGCAAAGTAGGAAACACACCTGGCAGCGGTAGAAGGCATCAGCAAGACCAAGGCACACATCATCTCAACTTCAGGCAGCTGACCCCAATGGCACTCATAACACAAAGCTACTACTGTATCAACAAGCCTGCCCCTAGGCAGCCAAGCCATCCTCATCCTTGGACCCTGAAACACCAGAAGGAGAACTGCTTTGACAACTGTGATTCTCAAAGCCATCCAGCACTTCTGACCAGAGGAGCACTATGGGCCTTCTCCGCAACCCCAGGGTTTCCTCACTGCGAAGTGCCTGGTTCTCTGCCCATTCCTTAAAAGCAGCCTCCCACCTTGGTACCACCAGGCCAGCTGCTGATTTCCAAGTGATGGCAATCTGCCTATTAGCCATTATAAGCACTAGATCTAGAAAGCGACTCCCCACTTTCTTGGCTCCTAGACGGGGAAAGGCTGCCAACAGGCACACCTCCAAGGTGCACAGCATGGTGCAGGCAAGTGTCCAAATCCATGTCTGCACCACTGTTGCCCATAAGTGCATGACCAGGTCATATGGCAGAAATCCAGCACACAATGGAGGCAAGACCTGGCCTCCCCACCATATATCGAGGTGAGCTTCTTCAGGGTGAGGTAAGTCTGATGGATGTCATTAAATTGGATAACTTTGAGGCAAGTATTTTGGGAGATACTCTGTGGGTAAGCCAATATCTTCACCCTTTTATGGGCTGAAAGGTCCCTTCCCAGTACTTCCTCCCACTTCAATTTGAGACCAATTGAGAGCTTCCGTACCATCCCATTAAAAGCACTGCAGAGGCTTTTCTCTAGGTGTCTGCCTGTTCCCAGGAAAAATATTAAATGCAAGACATAAGGTGTCTGGGGTTCATCTGCCCCCTTGTCCCTAATCACTATGAATGTCTTAGCAAAAGCCCCATATATGAGTATTTGTCTGGGGAGAAAGCCATGCGCCTCGATAAGAATGTCTAAGGGCAGCAATGTGGAGGCCTTCTAGCAGTGACCCACAGTCACCAACCCCATCTCCCTACAAGCCGTCAGCTGGGCTGTCGAAAAAACATTGAGAGGTCACCATGTGGGAGTCCCACCAGTGTGAGGGCTGGGATGTTCAACAGACAATCCAGTGCTCGCCAGACACAGCACCTCCAGCAACTGAATGCCATGGCCAAGAGCAAGCCATCCCTTCCCCTCACTGTTTCCATCTCCAATGACTGGGCAGGGGTGGCATTCAAGATCAGGTCTTGTATGGCAGAAGTCAGCATCTGGCTGAGGGAGAGCTGGCTCAAAATGAATGCTGAGAAGACAGAGATTGTGGTCTCTGGGGCGGAGAATTCAGTCTGGACTGATGGTTGGTGGCCTGAAACATGCAGTCTCGCTACCTGTTCCTGCTAAAAAACTGGGGGTGATTTTTGACAAAACCTTGACATTTAACA
This sequence comes from Pleurodeles waltl, assembly GCF_031143425.1. NCBI lineage: Eukaryota > Metazoa > Chordata > Amphibia > Caudata > Salamandridae > Pleurodeles > Pleurodeles waltl. The sequence goes on from NC_090445.1 coordinate 335,714,384, forward strand.
CCCAGGTCAAAAGAACGGTGAGTTCTTGCTTCTGGATTATTAAGACCTTAAAGAAAATCTTTCCCTTCCTTCCTGGGGAGTTAAGGGTGACAGTGGGCATTGCGCTTACATCTCTCCTTGACTACTGTAGTTAAATGCCATCCAAAATGCAGCCGCTTCATTGGTCATGGGCCTTCCAAAACATGTCTCGGAATGGGAGGGCTTGAAGACTCTTCATTGGCTGCCACTGAGGCAGCGGGTGATCTTCAAATCCCTTTGTCTGGTCCATAAGGCTTTCCATCTGCATAGCTCATGTTATCTCAGGGCCGTTTGCAACTGGTATGCTCCTAGTAGTCTTTTGAGATCTGCTGGGCAGAGAAAAGTGATTGTTCCCAGATTTCCGAAAGCTAGGCGGGGTGAATGAGCTTTCTTGGTGGCAGCTGCCAGGTTGTGGAAACCACAACTAGCACCAAGGTGGGAAGACTGATGAAATAATAAAGCAGCCGGATCAACCGGATCATCTTGGCTTATGTAATTCTCGCCATTATAGACTGACTTAACGTCGGCCGAAAGGCCACACAGCCCGCAATGAGCATATCATCACCCCCAGATTGCCCTCCCTCAAATCCTCTAGCTTGTGATACATTTGTATCCCAAAGTACAGGAAAGTAGAAAGGGCCCAGTGAACCTCCGGTACCAGAGTCGAACCTGGCAGCATGGGAAAGACGCATGTCATCGCTAGGTTCACCCTAATCTCAGATATCTCCCCAAACACATGTAGCAATTGCAACATAAAGGTGACATCTGTTTCCATATCGGGCACATACTACAAGCCATCGGGGTACAACATTATTAAATGTTCAGAACCATCCATCTTACTGCCCTGCCCCGACCCCGTGTTCTGCACAACTCTGCCAATGGCTCAATAGCAAGTTCAGGGACAGCGTGATATTTACACTTCTAGCAAAATAATCTCTTACAAGAAATGATATATACAAAATTGCATTGAAGATTGTTTTCCGACAAATCACAATTCATAAATATAACTTGTTGCTGATCATCTGTAAAAATTACAACACCTGGGACAGCGGGCACACCTGTCTAGTACTCCAATGAATGTTGTACCTGCTGAGCACAAACCAGCCTGTCTGGACCCTGGCAGTGGGGTGGTGGGTGGTATACAACACGCACACCCGCACCACCTATGCAACCACTAGCTGTGGGAAACTGGAGTTACCTCCCCCCCCCCACACTTTTTGCCTGCATTCTGGATGCAACTTGGACTGAAGTGCACTGGGATCCTGCTAACCAGGGGCCATATGTACGAAAGCCTTTTCCCATAGACACAGAATGGGTAAAATCCTTTGGTACATCTGGCCCCAGGTTCCCAGTGTCAGTGTTCTTTCCCTAAACATTGCAAAGGTAATCGGATACACCTTTAGCTATCACTATAAGTTCCTAGTAAAAGGTACTTAGGAACCCAGAGCATGGGGTACTAAGGGTAAGCCCCTGAGGACAGCAGCACTGTTTATGCCACCCTCTAGGCTCATGCATTCAGATGCACCCAGCACTGCCATTGCAGACTGGTTGTCCTGGTGCAAACCTAAAACACAAACTTGACATGGCACACTGCCTGTGTGCCCTGCCTACCATTCACAGCATACACTATGGATAAGGTACCCCTCTGGCAGGCCTTCCAGTCCTAAAGCCCGGTGCACCATGTTATATGTGAGGGATTGGATGCATGAGCAATATGCCCCCACTGTTTTTGCCAAACCTGTGACATAGTGAGTGAACAGAGCAGCCATTTGAATGCATGTGCTGGGCACTTGTCAACACAAGTTTCCCAGCTATGTGATGGTCTCGAGTTATTTCATCCAATGTATGAGTTGCATGATTGAGCCTAATAGCTCGACCAAGCTACCATAAAGATTAGAGCATTAGGTGATCTAGTTTTTATCACTGTAAACCAATGTGTGGTTGCCTGGACCCGCTGCACAGTGTACCTAGCTTTGCGCACTACATAGAGGGCCAGCCTCCTACACCAACCTCATTTTGACAATAGCCGCTTCCAAATAAGCCAAACTAACTGTGTCAATTGTCTTTTCAAAGTCAACAGACACTATTACCAACCAGTCTCTCCTCTCCAGCAGAGGAGCAAGTAGAACCATATAATAGCAGTGCAGGTTAGTGGAGGTATCACAATATGCAATAAAACCGCATTGGTTGGGGTGCTTTAACCCCCTGGGTGCGCCGCTTGGGTGCCCAGGATGTAACCGTTACATCCAGCACCCGGCCCCCTTCCCCTGGGCAGAACTGGAAGGGGAATCACTTCCCCTTCCAACCCCGACACCCCCCGAGTGACGTCTGATGATGTCAGTGCACGATCACGCGCTGACCTCATCAGAGGCCGTCCCCATCATGCTGGAAGCTCATCTTCCAGCACGATCTGAAGAAAAATGCTAAGCATTTCTCTTCCAATTCTGGGGGTGGGGTAGGGGCGGCTCTGAGATATGAAAGGAAATGAAAGGACTTTCCTTTCCTTTCTTGTCTCTTTGAGCATTTCTGCAGCCCGATCGTGAAGCGATTGGCCTGCAGAAATGCCCACTAGACACCAGGGATTTGTGTTGTGAATATGTCATCAAGGAAGGGGGGGCGACCCCTTTTTACATCTGTTTCACAGAATGGGAGCGACCCCTTAGGCAAAGGTCGCTCCTCTGGGGGGGGCAAATTTATTTTAGGCCACTTCTGCCCCAACATAGGTTGATCTACCCCCAAGGGGAGCAGAAACCACTAAGCACCAGGGATTGTTTTTATTTTTTATTTTTTACAGATGGGGAGCGACCCATTAGGCAAGGGTATCAGAAGAGGGCAATTTAATGATTTAATACATTTTTGGGCAAACGGGCTCAACAAATCCTCCATCCTGGAGAGTTCTTCAAATTGCAATGCAATTTGCCCTCTTTAATACCACGTGAAAGGAGAAGGGCCCAAAATATACCAAATCCTAAAACATAGGCCCCGATACAGGCATCTAAGGAAAGAAATGTACACTGCAGTAAACCTTTGTTCCATCCTTTGTGTCCTGACAGAAGATTTCTTGGCACTTGTAGAGCTTAAGGGCACACTTTCACATTACTGTCTTGCCTTCACATAAGACACACTGTAGATTAGTAGTGTGCCACGAGCACTACTAGTTACAAGTAGTACCCCTGGTAGTAGTGGTGACACACTTTTGGGGACAGAACGTCTGCCTTCCCATATCTCGATAACAGGCTGACACATGCTCCACAATTGCAGGGCTCAAAAACGCTTTCTATTTGTCCTTACAGTCCTAGAGGGATCCAAAGTAAATATTAATGGCTTTTAATTCACGACCTGTAGAAGGAATGACACTTGTTCCCTACTCCCGGCAGAAACATTCTTTCACAAATGGAGCTCCAATATGCATCCTTCCTGTGCCTCTCGTCCATTCTGATTTATGGACTGCAAGCAATTCCTCACAGTCCCATTCATCCCCAGATGCATTCATCAGTTCAGGGACCGATCCAGTTACACAATGACTTGTCGCTCTCCATGTGGCTCAGCCAATGTTAGTTCTGAGACATGCTGGATCTCACTACTTGAAAGTGATCCATCCAGCAGAAATGTCTAGCTCTCCATCCTTGCCATCAAGTACAGAGCATAGATGTCTGACTATGAGACCTCTAAACTTAGTCAGCTCAGTCTGTTTCACAGTAACTTGGAGATTATTCAAGAAGCCATAAAACCTGTGACTTTAAATCTTCCACAGGGTATTGGAGGAAAACACGAAGCCACAGGTATACAGTTTGGACAGCATTTTGGCCTTTAACCACCAACAGTTCAGGTATGCAGGCTGGTTCACACAGTTCCAGGCCCGGTCTCATTGGCGCCTGTCAAAACTGGCCAAAGCCTGTTTTGCTCAGAAATTCTGTTAAAGATATTGTGAATTGCTTCTGTTTTTACCCTCGCTAGGAGAAGCCATCATGTTTAGGATATGAATGTTGTCTTGTTATTGGTTCAGAAACCTTATGATCCTGCGGTCTTCAGTAACCTTGAACGGGTGATACGAACAGTTACATACTATTGTGGTGGCACTTCCTGGGCTTACAGGTGATTCACAGTCTCTCCTTTAGTTGGCTCTATGGTGCTGCATAGATAAGGTGATTCTTCTCTCATTTCTTATTTGGTCCAAGATACTGCCTTAAAATGAACAGGGACATTTTCCTTATCTCACTTTACTGCCCCATTCTCAGATACCGAAAGGACTACACAACGTGAACTTTAAACGATTTGTCATTGTCTCTGTAGATTGGCTGAAAGCCCATACATACATCTTCACTTACGAGAGCCCCAGCCCTCTCAGTCAAACTTCTGAGTCCTCTTGTACATTTGGTTCATCTCTTGTTTTCTTGAGTGGTATTAGACAGAATATATGTAAATGCTTAGGAGTGCATGAAGATACTGGATTTCCAACTTCACATTTATCTCAATGTCAGTCTTCATGGAGGCGAAGTCCGCAATTCCATTTGCTTTCATCAAGCAGTGCAAATTAAATGTCAGCTGGAGAGCAGAAGCCTGAATCTCTGCCTGGGTGACACCCTTGCAGACACGGATATGCACAGAAGTGTGCTGTATATCTCGGGAGGTATAAAGACTCAAGCTACACTCCCCTGATGAGACCCAGTGATGCTGAAACTAAACTGGGGTTGCACGTGATCCCATTCAGAGGGGACCTGGCTGTGCAGTATGGGCTAAACCACATCTTTTGGGATTGAGATTAAGACCTATTTGCATACTGGTGGCCGCACTACACAATGACATAGTGAGTGAAAAATGATGTACCTTCGGGCTACCCAGAACAATGCCAGTCTTCCTGATTATTTCAGGAATACTTGTTACGCGTGTTCATTTTGCTTCTTGCATCTTTCCCTAAATTACAGCCTTAGCGACACACGTATGCTCAGGCTAAAGCTGAACCTCACTGGTGACAGCCAATGATGAAAGTCCTTGGGGTGTTTGTATTCCCTTTCACATTGGTCTACCTGGCTAATTCAGGCTGGGCTGCCTATTCAGAGGTTGAATCAAGGCTCATTTGCACACGGCTTTTCCGGTGCCTGAGTGTAACACGCTTTGCTAATTAACACGCCGGAGACTAACATGGATGGACCTAGCTCCTTATCCATTGAAGGCCCGTGGGAATACCTTAGAATGGATCTTGTGAGCGACAAGGAGCCAGTACAGGCCATACAATGGCTCAGAAGCATGGCCACCACCCACAAACCATGAATCTGCCATATATTAGATGACCTCTCATGTTGGATCAGTCCCTATAGGAGTCCTAAGTAACAACTACTAAAGTAGCTTTCATTTTAGAAAGTATTCCTGCTTCCCAACCTGGGCTCAGAAATGCTAAGGTACTCTAGGTACAGATCTTTCTTATTGACATTATTGGGTTTCTAGAATTTAATTGTGCCCACACTACTGTGATGTGGTATCAGATAGTTAAGGGACTGAGAGACAAATGAAAGGAAATGATGTAGTTCGAGCTGAATTCATCCTCAAGGATGACCAATACATTTTAGGGTTTGAGGGGTTTTGGGGTTGGCGTCTTTTTGGTATCCTGAGTGATCTGAAGCAGTTGACTAGAGGTCATTGAAAGCCATAGTCAGAATTTCATGGCTGTTCTGGGCCCATGTTACATATGTCCAAGAAGAGTAGACACATTAGGGAGTATCAAAAACTAGGCACCTTGAACATTGCACTTCAAGTTTTTTAGAAGAGCAGCATGTTCAGACAGCTTGACTAGAGATACCTAGTCAGCTTGTATGGTAAAATTCAATGTGGTCTTGGCATACAAATAAGTACATATTACGCACTGCAGCAACTCTTTCATTCCTAGTCCTACAGACGTCTAAGTTCTGGAAGATCCACTAGCATCCCCAGTCTCTATTTAATTCAGTTTAATTTGAATATATTTATAATACTGCAACACTCAAACATATATAAAACTTCAATTTGATTCTGTGTGTACGGGCAGATTAGTGAGCAAACAGTCATGTTTCAGTTAATTATCTAAATGTCATACATTGTCATACATTTACATGTCAACATTGATTTCTAACGCTCAACCATCTAGAAGGTCTTCCATCGAACACCAGTGATCACTTTTCTGCCCTGGCAGATAGTACTCTGGAAGAAAACAAATATATTGATTGTGCAGAGTGCAGGGTTCCACTGGGATAGTACCTGTTTGCTTTTAAGCACGTTTCTGTGCTGTAGCGAGGGCCTAATTATCTATACATAAGTCTACCCACCTGTCAAGACTTGAACATGCCTCCACCTATGTATATATGAGTACCCACTTACCATACTAATTCCCATTTCTCTCTTCAGGCATGAACTATCCATACATGAACACAATTCACCTCTCCGGAAATCTGACCCTCATACAGAAATCCACCCGAGCTCTCCTCAATACAGAAAGCTACTGAACTAGGCTTATGTAGATTTACCACATATCTTTAAATAAGACCATCCAGCTGTCCAAACATGAATGTAGTCTCCTTGAAACAGAAGAATCCAAAGGATTAAACCTCCTATACATGTTAATTGATCCACCCATGTATACATTCAGGGGGTGATTCTGACCGCGGCGGTCGGCGGTCGCCGCCCGCCAAGCGGTTCCCGCCGAAAGACCGCGGCGGTCATTCTGGCTTTCCCGCGGGGCCGGCGGGCGACCGCCAGAAGACTGCCGGCCGGCCCAGCGGGAAAGCCCCGTCAACAAGGAAGCCGGCTCAGAATTGAGCCGGCGGAGTTGAAGGGGTGCGACGGGTGCAGTGGCACCCGTCGCGATTTTCGCTGTCTGCACAGCAGACAGTGAAAATCCTTGTGGGGCCCTCTTACGGGGGCCCCTGCAGTGCCCATGCCATTGGCATGTGCACTGCAGGGGCCCCCAAGGGCCCTTCGACACCCCATACCGCCATCCTGTTCCTGGCGGGCGAACTGCCAGGAACAGGATGGCGGTATGGGGTGTCAGAATCCCCATGGCGGATTCCCATGGGCAGCGGAAAGTCGCGGTACACCGCCAGCTTTCCGCTTCTGGCCGCGGCTGTACCGCCGCGGTCAGAATGCCCGGCGGAGCACCGCCAGCCTGTTGGCGGTGCTACCGCCAACCTCCGCCCTGGCGGTAATTACCGCCAGGGTCAGAATGACCCCCTCAGTGCCTGTCCTCACATAAATCTTCCTAGCATGCGAAAATCAATACCTTTTCTTAATTGAATTACACTACTTGCTCAGACTGTAATCCAAACATCTAGCCAGCATTAACTCTACAAATCCATCTTCTCTCCAACAAATCCATTCTACCACTTAACAATCATCATCCACCTCGATACCATGCATCCATTACTCAATTACTCCTATTGGGAATGTGTTAAGATGCAGACACATAACAGAGTCTCACAACGCAGGATAACTGTGCGAAAATAGAGCAAATGGATTGATTAAGTCTGTAGATAAGTGTAGAGAGATCTCAAATAGCCCAATAAAAATACATATATTTACTCCAAAGCATTTTACGGTTCATAGGTGTAATGCAAAAATGGTTTTCAATTACCTGCAAAATGATGGGTGGTTAGCCCTAGTTGTGTGGGTGAAGTTGCTAAGTGCTCGAATGGATGGTTGAACGAAATTCTCAACTGATTTACCTGATTCATCAATGAGTTACTCAGTGAATTAGAAGTGTGGATTGATATAATGGGTAATGGAATGAGTGGAGGTATAGATTGGACATATGAATGGATTTAGTTGGATTGGGTTTGAGTCAAGAGGTAGAGGATAAATGCCAATGGATTCTATGCATCATGTGTTATTTGAGAAGATAGATTGCAATGGAAATAATCCATTAATTAAATGAATCATTCCTACACTCTCATGTCTCTTTGGTAGATCTTACTAATGACCTTTGTTTACTCTCATTTGCAGTTGGAGAAGGTCCACACTTTCCTTGACTACATTATGGGCGGCTGCCAGATCCTCTTCACGGTGAGGAAGCAAAGAGAAGGATGTTGGGTCATGGAAGGGCGAATAAAGGGAGGACAGAAAAGGAGGGAAATCACTGACCAATGTGACCAATACGTAAGCCATAGCTTGATGTGCATAGGGAGAGAACTAACAAATGAAGAAAGGAAAGAGGGCAAGAAAAGAGGTGTGAAAAACAGGGCAATGAAGATAAGGTCTTAAAAGGAGGTAGATCAGAAAGTCAGGAAGAATGGTCCAGTAAAGAAGACACAGAGAAAAGGTGTTAAAGAGAAGAAGGTCTGAAGGGGTATTGAAACATTAGAAAGATCTGAGGTGTGGAAGAACAAGACAAATGAAAAGAGGTTTGAAAAATGTGGTATATGATTGTGGTGTGCAAGAACCTGAAGGATAAAAGTGAAAAAGGAGGCAGAGAGATGAAGTGTGGAAGCACATGAGGTAAGTGATTTTTTTGTGTGAATTTTGTGAGGGGTTTGTAAAGTGCACAAATGCCCTGAACGCATCCTGGTGCTCAGAATACTAAGTATAAGAGAACCTAAGATCCTGGATTAGTAGGGGTAGTTAGAGCTAGGTTTTTAGGGCTGTGAAACCTGCATCAATTGGCCAAAAGCACGCATTGACCAGAGACGTGAGTTCTATTGCTTTGTTGCTGTTACAGAAAAGGCCTTGCCCACTGTTCGAGTTCCTTTGTACTTCAGAATAATAAAAAGCTGATAATAAGATTGGAATATTTAAGAGGGAAGTTAGTTACAAATTTTTTGTATGTATGTGAGACCATAGTGATGAACTGTTCGGAGAACAATGCACGTTGATTTTAAAATGATCCTCTCAGCTACTGGAAGCCAATGAAGATAATTTTAAACCTGTGGAAGATGAAGATTGTGGGGAACATTGAGAACCAGCCAAGCAGCCACATTTTGAATGCATTGTAGGTGGGTAAAGATGAATTTTGGAGCATCAAAATCCACTGAGGTGCAATAGTCCAGCGAACTTAAAATAGTTGCTTGTACAACCATGCAGTGTGCATTCGAAAGCAGCTAGGGAAGAATGTTCTTCAGTGTTTTGGCATGAAAAAGCAGAAAAATGACAGATTTATAATATCATTGAGGAGAAATAGGCTCTGGTTAAAAATAAACCCAAGAAAATATACCTTTGGTATCTTGAGAGTTCTCACCATTTTTATCAAGAGAAAGCAGCAGCTGTGTGTCATTGGCATAACACGTGAATTTTAGATTAAAAGAACGTACAAGAAGAGCTAGAGGATGAACATACAGATTGAGAAGAGTGGGACTCAAGCAGGAGCGCTGTGGAACTCTATGAAAAAGAGATTTAAATTCTGATTGGAAAGGTCAGAAGGAGACCACTTGAGTGCAATCTGAAACATATTTTGTGATCCACCTTAAAGCCTGGCCCTGGACCCCTACTTCTGCCAGACCATGTAGAAGGATGGCATGAGAGACCGTGTTGAGCAAGGCCGACAAATCTAAAAACACAAGGGCAGGTGATTTTCCCTGGACGAGAAGTATTCTGAAATCATCCAGGACAGAGACTAAAGCTGTTTCAGTATTATGGGAAGGATTACGCCAGATTGTGCAGGGTCCAGGATGTTGTTCTATTCAAGAAAGTATGAGAGTTTCTTGATGATTGTTTTCTCAACCAGCTTGCTGTTAAAAGGAAGCAAGAGTATGGGTCACAAACTGCTTTTTGTAGCTAGATCTGTTGAAGGGATTTTTAAAGAGGGTCATTAGCCCATTCTACCAGGAGGAAGGAACTAAGGCAATATAAATAAATGTGTTGCACAGTGTGAATAACACTTTGGTGAGCAAAGGAGGTAAGAGGGAAATGGATCTAATGGGGATCCTGAGGACACTGCCAACTTCAGGTTAATAAAGTTGAGTCAAGAGATAAGAGTAAACTTCATGTGGATTTGACTGGCTGTCCAAGCACGATAAAGCATTTGTAAAGTCAAGGAGTGGTCTAAAGTGACCCCAAGAGATGAACAAGTGGAGTCTGTGGAAAAATGATGGCCTACTATGGGATCAGAGGAACAGGCACAGAAAAATTTGCAAATCTGGTTGATTTTGTCTGCAAAAAAGTTGTATAAGTTATCACATATGGCTTGGGAAGGGTCAAGCTTAGAAGCCATGCTTGAGGGGGAATACAGCAAATGCACAATGTTTAAAATGCCCCTGCTACTATTATTCACCTTCAGCATTTTTTCACATGGACGTGAGCTTTAATAGAAAGCACTAGTATTCCATGGGAAAATTCCTATCATTCCCATTGTTGCACTTAGTCATAGAGTAGCCTGATCTTCAGTTCCATTTGAGTCTTTTGCAGTTTCTGTTGGCATCTCTTAATATACTATTATACCAGGGAGCAGACGGGCGAAGGTAGTAAGGCTTTATAGAAAAGAGAGGTAATGTATTATTGAGAGGTTGCGTAATCCATTGATTAAAGTAAACAACATTGTTATCAATAGTTATGACGGTAGGTGATTAAGAAAGCAGATGCCTGGGAGACAGATGAAAGTAGGGATGAAGGGGGAATTGCTTAAGGACACACAGGGTTGATGTATGGAAGAAGAGGATGGATGAAAAAAGGATTGAAAAAGTAGGCAAAGGAATGAGATGCAGTGACATATAGAAAGAGTAAAAGGGGGGCCTTTGATGAGGGCATAGAAAACAGATGGGGAAGAATTGATGGGATGAAGTCTGAAAAAGAAATCAAAGGCAGTACGGGTGGAGGAAGAAGGACAAAAAGATTTCTGAGAAATGAGGAGGCAAGAGGTTAGCTGGGAAAGAACAGGCAGAGAAGGTGTGAAAGAATTGGAGGGTTAAAAAGGGAGGATGAAGAATGAGGCAAAGACAAAAGATGTATAATTATGTGAGCGATAGAGGAATGAGTGAGTAAGGCAAGATGGACAAAGCAAAGGATACCATACAAATGTTATGGGTAAAGAGACACATTCCTGCTACAGTGTTAAATGTATTGGTTACAAGTGATTTATATCAAAGGGAGGGTACAATCTTTTTATCTAGAAATGCTGTTTTTTCCCTGAAAAGAATTTGCTGCACCTATTAAGTGTCCCTCAAGTTATGTCCACCTTCACAATTGTTTCTATTCATTCTTCTCCCACCTTATCCTGCACATGAAAGTCTGGCTCTGCTTCTTCTGAAAGTGTAGGTTCCAAGTAACTTGCAGCTTATGTATTCTTTCAGTTCAGTGTTTGCTGTATCCTCATGGTAGAACTGTGGTAGAGATCCATAGTGCCCCCCAGGTCTTTGTGTTTGCTGATCCTGTGTGGGTGGCTTAAAGCTGCATTTCAGGCCCCCAGTACTTCATTTGTATAAGAATGAATGTTGGGACCCAAACCTTTTTTTCAGAAGGTACGACCAGAGCTATTGATGGTCAAGGTGGTGAATACCAAGGCTGCATAGTCTCAATTCCACCTCATGCCTCTTTAATTCACCGCTAGACAGTCCCTGCCTCTTTATCTCACTCTTGTGGGTTCTTTTTCATCCTTGCTTTCTCCCTTTGTTACTGTTTTTCCATCTTTCTCTTTCTCCTCCTGTCCCCTTTTGTGTTGTCTCTCTTGCTCTTGATTAAAGTTTGTTATTCCAAAAAATGAGTGCTGGCGGCCCCAACATGAAAGCACTAGTTCCAATTAAGCACCACAGGTACCACCATTCTACTGTTGCTTCTGCTGCCTCTGATGGCTTTGTGTGGGTGGTTTAAGCAACCCTCCCCCCCAAATTCTACTTTTCCCACATGCTTGTTTATGTGTGCTCCATGCCAAATTGTGTGAATCTGAGATTTCACCAAGGTCCTACCCTTCGTCAAGGCATGTCTCTGCTGGCTCTGTGTGGATGTTTAAGGCCTCAGATTAGTCACAGGTTCAACTGTCCAACCTGGTTTATCTCTGCTGGTCCAGCGTGGATGTCCAAGCTTAATGTCTCTCCCCGGTCTACTATTCAATTCAGCTTGTTTCCCTTTCTTGGGCTATGTTAGTACATTAAGCTGAGGATTACTTTCATGCCTTATTCTTCCCTTGGACTTGTCATTGCTGATTTTTTCACAACAATAGACTTCTTAAATCCCTCCTGATCTTCCCATTAACTGATGTCTGCTAACTATGTATAGATTATTTAAGTCTGAAGTTCTGTTAAACTGATTTAACTGCGCTGGTGGACGTGGCTTCTCTGCATGTGTGTGAACAAATGAGTCTTTCATAGCCCTTTAAGATCGGCTGTACCCTTCGACTTGTTACTTCTGTTTCCATGTTATTAGCTAAGGCATGGAATCCTGCATAGATGCTGCTGTTGTCCTGTGTGTTTTTAGTATGTTTCAACTAGAATCTCCTGTTGCCCCAGCTGTGCTTGTTTTAGAGCTTTTGCAGACATGTTCAGATTTTAGATCATGCTTAGATTCTTTTCTCCTGATCTCAGCTGGTTCTTCTGTTAGATCTGTGCCATTACCCTACTCGGGCTCCTCCTTCTTCTCCAGTTCTTATGTAGAGATGGTAAGTTCTTGCTCTGAGATGTGCAGACTATTTCAAGTCATATTCCAACCCTGACTTCCGAACCAGTGTTTTCTGGCTCTTAGAAATGATTCAGCCTGCAGAGGTCTTCCACAGCACTTCCTGTTTCTACAAGTCTCTCAGCGGATGTTAGTGGATGCTGGAGCTGTAGACTTCATGTTACTCACACTTTTTCTGTATTTTTCAGGTTGCCATTGATTTCACTGCTTCCAATGGGGATCCCAAGATTAACCAGTCTCTTCACTTTATCAACCCATCAGAACCCAATGAATATTTGAAGGCCCTCTCTGCTGTGGGGGAGATCTGTCAGGACTATGACAGGTAGGGAGTAGATTCATCCATCATAGCAAAGAGAAAACACATATTTTGGATAACTTTTGTGAACATAGAAACAATTTGTATGCTACCTAAATAATGATGTTCTGCAGGATTGTATCACCTGAACTGAGGACTATACAGCATGTCTACTAAGTAGCTTAAGGAGGTGCAGCACAATTTTTCTAAGCGTCCATTTGTTCATTCTTATGTTAGACATCTTTCTTATCCCTTTAATCATCTAGTTCGTTGTGATCTTCTTCATTGGCCCCTATGCCTTCAACATCAAGATGCTCAATGTTTTGGAGATGTTTTGCATTCAGAGGATGCTGAACACTTGCACAAATTATTACTTTGGGATTTGGGCAGGACCACGATTTCTGACCAGGAAAGTGCACTAGTGCAAGAGAGTTGAAAATTGCCCCACTCTCCAGCACAGATCCAGCTTCCCTCAACCCCACATCAATGCCCAGATTTGAACTTACCACTGAATCTGCCCCCTCAATAAAAGCATGACACCCACTGCACGCCAGGGATAAAGAATGAGGGAGCAGGTCGCTCCTTAACTGGAGCTCGACATCTGTTGGAAATGGCCTCTCTGCAGGGTCACCCCCAAACTTTTTGCCTTCCTTCTCTTCTTTTTCTGACCTAATTTTTGCTGGCTTTAGGAATCTAGGCGCTTTACCACTGCTAACTAGTGGTAAAGTGCATGTGCTCTCTCCCTAAAAGCCTGGTAACATTAGCTCATAACCAATTGGTATATTTAATTTACTTGTAAGTCCCTAGTAAAATGCACTACATGTGCCCAGGGCCTGTAAATTAAATGCTACTAGTGGGCCTGCAGCACTGATTGTGCCACCAACATTAGTAGCCCCTTAACCATGTCTCAGGCCTGCCATTGCAAGGCTTGTATGTGCAGTTACACTGCCAATTCGACTTGGCATTTAAAAGTACTTGCCAAGCCTTGAACTCTCCTTTTTCTACATGTAAGTCATCCTTAAGGTAGTTCCTAGGTAACCCATAGGCCAGGGTGCTATGTAGATAAAAGGCAGGACAGATACCTGTGTGTTTTATATGTCCTGGTAGAGGGAAACTCTGAAGTTCATTTTCCACTACTGTGAGGCCTGCTCCTTTCATAGGATAGCATTAGGGCTACCATCAGAAAGGGGTAAACAGGTCATGTTTAGTATGGCCAGAATGGTAATAGACAATCCTGCTTATTGGTGAAGTTGGATTTGATATTACTATTTTAGAAATGCCACTTTTAGAAAGTGAGCATTTCTCTACACCTAAAATCCACCTGTGCCTTACAGCCTGTCTCCAATCCATGTCTGGGCTGGGCTGGTTGACAGCTCCATTGTGCATTTCACCCAGACAATCACAAACACAGGATATTCAGTCACACCTGCACTCATCTGCATACTGAATGGGTCTTCCTGGGCTGGAAGGGTGGAGGGGCCTGACACATTTCAAAGGCCATTGTCCTGCCCTCACACAATGGACTGCCAAACCTCCTACTTGGACCCTGGCAGGCAGACCTGTACTGAAAGGGGACCTAGTGCACTTTAAAAGCACTCTTTGAAGCCTCTCCCACTTAAAATACATTTTTGGATCTATAAACTGGGTCCCTGACCCCACCAATTCAGACACCTGTGGACCAGATCCTGCAACCTGTCGAGAGGAAGTGCATGGCTGCCCAAATGACTCAACTGGACTGCTTTGCTGTGAAGGACTGCTGCTTTTTCTGTTGTCCTGCTGCCTTGCTGGCCTTTGACGTTGCTAAGAAGTGCTCTCCAAGGGCTTGGATTGAGCTTGCCTCCTGTTTTCTGAAGTCTCAGGGCCAAAAAGACTTCATCTCGTCAAGGAAACTCCTTTTGTGCCAAAAATCGACGCACAGCCTGCCAGAAACAATGCACAGCTTGCCCTGCGACAAGAAAATCGCTGCACAGCCATACTGGAACAACGCAGCCTGAGTTCCTGAGCAAAGATCTACGCAGCGCCTGTCTTGCAACCGGAAATTCAACGCATAGCCCTACCGGATTGATGCACAGCCGAGCCGGAACAATGGAGCCCGACTTCCTGAACTGAAGAATCAACGCAGCACCTGCTGTGCGACTGAAATTTTGACGCATCGCCTACAGGATGGACATGACGCCTCTGACTTCTTCCCACAACCCCAGGATTTTTCTTCTCATCATCCCTGGGCATCAAAAGAACCCGGCATCGCAGTGAGGATCCAAGACTGCGCACCTGAAATCCATGCAGAGCCCCTTGCAGCGTGGAAAGAAATTACGCATTGTCTGTTCTGCATCAGAATATCCGATGCACACCTTATTTTTCCACACATCTCCTCTGTGGTCTCTGTGCATGGTAATTTTGACGCAAACCATGTACTTTGTGCAAACAAGAGACAACTGTTGATTTTTAAGATCTAAGACTCTTTTTAAACTTGCAAACGTTTACTTGTGCTTAGTGAATCTTGATCTTTTTGACCTTAATTTAACCAGATAAATATCTTATATTTTTCTAAACCTGTGTAGAGTATTTTTCTGGTGTTTTCATTGTGTTATTGCATGCCTTCTAAGTTAAGCCTGTGTGTGACTTACCCTGACTAAGATTGAGGTCCCTATTTGATCAAAGGTGAATATCTCTGCCATCTAGAGACTCCGTTTCTAAAAACTTCCTACAACTCCTCATATGCTAACAGCTTCTTCTCCCCCTATGGGCTAGGAGGCAGGGGATCTGCATAGGATGCTTAGCCTCAATCAGCCCCCTCAGCAAGGAACGCCAAGGCACCAAGGAATTCACAATGAGGATTATCAAATGAAAGACCTCCAAGGCAAAGGTCCTGATGCCCTTCCCACCCCCATAGCCTTTGTCCACCTGGAACAGCATACATGCCTGTGACGGTGTGACTGTCCTAGTGCCATGAGGCTTTTCAGAGGAAGGTACAAAATAAATAGACACCACGCATGGAGAATGGGGACTGTGCTGCGCCAGCTTATCTCCGTGTCTGAGATGTTGCAAATTTGGTCTCATTATTTTAGGCACTAAAAGGCGTCAAAATTCCAAGGTGCATAGTTCGACTTTCCTGTCTACTAAAGATGGCCGCGATGCACACCACCTCTGAAGTGGAAAGACTGATTGCAGTTGGGGGATGGTTTGGGTGGAGTGAATCAGTGTGCTGGGATTGTTGCTTCCACTTTGTAAGTCCCTGGTGTCTGGTGGGAAGTACTTCTGTTCTGAATGAATAGCCCTGCTACAATCCCTGCACAGGAATGTTTCTCACCATGTGATTCAGTGGGTGGAATGGCCACTCTAGCACAGACAGGGCCTCACTAATCTAGAACCTAAACAGTGTTTTCATTTACCAGGGAAGGCACAATGTTACTTCCCTGCCCCCCTCCAGGAGAAGCCAACTATGTATCTGCATATTTTGCTGCTTCTCTGTGCAAATGAAAAGGGGAAAAAAATCTAAGTTTCTTGGACATTAAGGGGGTGATTCTGACCGCGGCGGTCGCCGCCCGCCAAGCGGTTCCCGCCGAAAGACCGCTCCGCGGTCAAAAGACCGCGGCGGTCATTCTGGCTTTCCCGCGGGGCCGGCGGGCGACCGCCAGAAGACCGCCGGCCGGCCCAGCGGGAAAGCCCCGTCAACAAGGAAGCCGGCTCAGAATTGAGCCGGCGGAGTTGAAGGGGTGCGACGGGTGCAGTGGCACCCGTCGCGATTTTCACTGTCTGCACAGCAGACAGTGAAAATCCTTGTGGGGCCCTCTTACGGGGGCCCCTGCAGTGCCCATGCCATTGGCATGGGCACTGCAGGGGCCCCCAGGGGCCCCTCGACACCCCATACCGCCATCCTGTTCCTGGCGGGCGAACCGCCAGGAACAGGATGGCGGTATGGGGTGTCAGAATCCCCATGGCGGCGCAGCAAGCTGCGCTGCCATGGCGGATTCCCATGGGCAGCGGAAAGTCGGCGGTACACCGCTGGCTTTCCGCTTCTGGCCGCGGCTGTACCGCCGCGGTCAGAATGCCCGGCGGAGCACCGCCAGCCTGTTGGCGGTGCTACCGCCAACCTCCGCCCTGGCGGTAATTACCGCCAGGGTCAGAATGACCCCCTAAGTGCTGGGAAGAAGAGACTATCTTCCTGGCAACAATATTTTCCTGAAATGATTTCCGTTTAACGACTGCTACAGGATGGCGATCACTGAATAGGAATTCTACACAATCGGGACCTTCAGTGTTGGAAGTGGCCCCAGATAGAGAGCCCAAGTCTGTAAAACGTACAAACTGTTTCTTCCCATCCATGGGGCAATATGGATCTTTTCGCCAGAATAAAGGATGTCCAACAGGCAGCAGTGGAAGTTTGGTGCCAGTTACCAACTCAAATAAGGCCAGGTAGCACTAAATATGGGAGAGGCCTCATTGGGAAGCAAAAACTCTCCTCTTTGCAGTGGTGCTCCTTATTAAAGGTTTCTCGCTGAGGAACTGTGGTGAGACAGTGACCCCTGTGCAGCTATTCTTTTTAGGACACCAGGGTCATCTTGAAGAGATTACTTTACTGCTCCTCAAGATGATGGCTCTTTTGGAATCACAGAGCAGGCATCCTTTAGGGAAGTCAAGGTTGGAAAGGTGGAACAGATGTGGAGGGGTGCAGGCATTTTGACACAAGTTGTGCCCATCTCTGCCATCCACTGGTCATTTGCATAGAGCATTTGAATTTCTTTTTCGGACCATACATGTGGTATTACTTTCCCCTGATTTGCCTTCATCTGGCCTCTGAAGTGGCCAATGACACCATGGATTACTATTTTGTGAAATGGAAAAAGAGAAACAGATTGTGGAGCTTCTCACCCTGACACACAGAGGCCTTCTCTCTGACCATTAGACACCTCCTGCTACTCTCCTTCTACCTGTCCTCTTTAGGGACTTATAATGCCCAAATAAGTGGAGAAGTGTGGCTCAATGGTTAGAGCGGCAGACCCTGAAGCAGAGATCTGGCTCAAGACCAGGGTTCAAGTCCCGCTTCGGCAGGTCTTGGGCTCAATTCCCCTTGACCAGATAATTCTCGCCTCGGTGCCTAATCTAATTCATGGGTCCCACTCTGCAACTCTGGGCAATAGCTTGCTTAATCTCCACAACGGCCCCAACAGCGCTTGGATGCCTGGCTTCACCCTGGGGGTGCTCAGGAGTGGGCGCCTCACAGGGAAAAGCCAGGAGGGGTTCCATAGCGGTATGAGTACAGCGCCTTGAGACCCTAACGGGTGAGTAGTGCGCTATACAAGTGCTAATTTACATTTACATAGAAATCCAGTGGGAAGAGGGGACCCAAGCTCTCTCCCTACCCACCTCTGGAATTTTTCTGCAGATATTTTTTAAAACTCAAGACCAGGGGAAACCCAAGGGGGTGTAACGTGTGTGGATTGCATGAGCTCTCCTTATCTGTAATAACCTGCAAATGCTAAGTATTGGGGAAACCACTAATTCATATTTAAGTGCTGACATGCACTCAGATTTATGTCATCGATAAAAGTCCTTCCATCCAGTATTCTTGCAAACCCTGTGTTCATCCAGCAGAGCCGAAGGTTTATAATCTGGGTCTCCGAGCTGCTTTTGGAAGCTCTTTATTTTCCTGAAATTTAGTTAGTGGGATTTATTTTAGTTGTGGCCCTGGATTTGCCCAGCATGCATGAATATTTGCAACCCTACAAATTTTGGATAGTATGGACCAGCGAAATTCTAAAGAAGTGTTACTCTTGTGGATCACACAAGCTCTTCTTCCCCATAGTCTCCTACACATCTGATAGAGAGTTTGGGCCATACTCCATAATTCGGTCACCCGATGGACCTTTTTAAGTTTACTCAAAAGATGTTGGGAGTTAGCATTGATCAAAACAATTTCCAATTAACAGTGTAACACATTTGGCTACACAATGAGGATCAGGATAAAGTTAGGAAATGTTATTACAAGTTAACAGTCAGGTTAATGTAAATCCATCTAAAAAAGATGCTGTAAAGATACAAGATCACAGCAGGATAACCAAATCTCCTGAAGAAGTTTAGGCGCATCAGCATAAGGCATACAATAAGTTTGGTTACAGAAATACAGAAAATTAACAATAAGATTTGGTGCTCAGAGAACAATCTTCGGTTCTCTCTCGTAAACATGAATACTCTCTACGGTCATCTAGCTTAGGACCGAAATTAATCAAAGTTTCTAAGTCTAAGGAAAAATCTCAAACGTCAGGAAATGTTAATAAAGGGAACAAGAAAGCCCATGCATATATGGAAGGTGTCAGCCTTTCAGAAGCTCAATCAAGACTCTTCTTAGAATCAGCAATTAAGTGTAAGCCAAAGCCACACTTAGCAAAAAAGGGGCAGCATAAATGGGGAAAATAGAGGTCTGTATGTGAGCACTAATTAATATCACACAAATCCTTCTAAGCAACACCCCTTATTCACTCCATCAGGTGCCCCATTGTCTTTTCCATTCTCGCGTAGTAAGCTACAACATCTACAGTTTCTCCCAGAGCAGTCCTGAGAAAGATGCTGTCCTTGAACAGCTGCAAGATTACTGAATTAGGACTGTCAGCTCACATTTGATTTCTCCATGTTCTTCCATCAAGGTCTTTTTCGCAAGCTCTCTATGGCAAAGACAATGTAACATCTATTACCCAGCTAACAATCTGTGTGAACATTCTTGCAAAGAAAAAGACATGCAAGTAGAAATGAAAAAAACAGCATTTCATGTTGAGAGAAACTCAGGCCTGATCATGTCAAGTTTAAACGTATAATGTAATAGAGCATATTTAAAATGTGGGTCAACTTTGCACATATAACTACAACTAAAGAAGAATGTCAGTACAAAAGTTAAAATTAAATTCACTTTACAGTTTAGATAAAAGCAATACAACTTTTGAATACACAAGTATAAATGCAACTGCAAACTACTTTTGAAAGCATTGAGAAAAAACATTAGTGCACAATTTTACAATAATTCTTGTTTCTGATGTTAATACATTTCAATTTTATGAGGATTGTTGGACCTGGGACTTTTTGCAGGGTCATCCCCAAACTTTTTGCCTCCTTCCTCATATTTTTTCTGACCAGTTTTTGTTGGCTTTAGGACTTTGGACACTTTACCACTGCTAACCAGTCCTAAAGTGCATATGCTGTCTGCCGAAATGGTATTGGTGATTGGTTTAGCCATGATATGGCATATTTGATTTACTCAAGGCTTGTAAATCAAATGCTACTAGTGGGCCAGAAGCACTGATTATGCCACCCATGAATAGCCATGTAAACATGTCTCAGACTTGCCACTGCAGTGTCACGTGGTTGCAGTTTTGCACTGCCAATTTGACCTGGTAAGTGTACACACTTGCCAGGCTCAAACATTCCCTTTTACTACATGTAAGGCACCCCTGAGGTAGGCCCTAGGTAGCCCCATGGGCAGGGTGCAGTGTATTTAAAAGATACATGTACTGATGTGTCTTAATATCCTGATAGTGAAATACTGCCAAATTAGTTTTTCACTATTGCAAGGCCTATCTCTTCCATAGGTTAATATGGGGACTGCCTTTAATTATCTGTTAAGTGCAGTTTCCTATTGGGAGAAGATGGATATGTGGAGCTTGGAGTCTCTGAACTCACAATTTAAAAATACATCTTTTGGTAAACTTGGATTTTAGATTGTCAGTTTGAAAATGCCACTTTTAGAAAGTGAGCATTTTCCTGCTTAACCATTCTGTGCCTCTGCCTGCTTGTGGAATCCACGTCTGGGTCAGACTAACAGTTGGCCTGTTTGTGAATTCCCTCTAGACAGTGACACAAAGGGACCTGGGGAGCGTCCTACATATCTTGATGAGTCTCCTGGGCTAGAGTGGGGAGGGAGGTACTGACACCTGCACCTGGAAAGGGCTGTGCCTGTCCTCACACACTGCAGTTTCCAACCCCCTGGTGTGTGTCTGGGGCCAGGCAAGGCAGGATCTTGCAAACAACAGAGACTTTCCTTTGAAATTTGCCTGCTTCAAAGACAGAAATGGGTATAAATAGTGGACCCAAAACCACAGACTTTTAGAACACTTCTGGATCAAGAGGAACCTCTGCCAAGGAGAAGTGCTGAAGAGCTGGAGGAGTACTGCCCCTTTGCTGTGTTTGCTTTGCTTGGTTGGCCTGCAGTTGCTGCTTCAGCTTTAGAGATGACAAAGACTGGACATTGCTGTGTATCCTGCTTGTAAACTTTCTCCAAGGGTTTGGACAGCAAAGACTTCACCTACCAGCCTCTGGCTGTGGACCCTAACTCGCCAGGTGGTGCCTATTCCAGTATCTGGGCCGTTGGGAGCGAAAGCTGGCTGAAAATCAAGAAAAACCAAGTGCACCGATGCCGGACAATGCCTGGAGGGACACCTCTGCCTGACCCCGCAATTCTACCTGCAAGCGAAGCCATGGCCCCTGCTGGAGTGTGACGATCCCAACTGACATAGCAGGCCTGACACTGCTGCTGATGTCCTGTGACTTCGTAAGTCCGAGTGCCGTGTCACTGACGTCTGTGACACCCGACTCCACCCCAGCTCCTGCAGACCCGTGGCATGACCGTGACCCCGTGAGGTCACCCACGGCATCTTGACCCGCCAGACATCGACCTCCGCCAGGAGCATCAGGAACCATTGCTTCGCATCGACACCACCTCATCTCCACTGCTCCACAGCAAGAAACCAATGCTTCACACCGACACCTCCGCTCCCCTGCTCGGCAGCACCGGAACAGAAGCCACACTGGATCCAGCGATGCCTTGCTTTCCTAACTAAATACACAGGCTGGTTTCTCTCAATTTCAAAAGCTACTGTTCCTGGGTGTCCGTGCGACTCCGTGACCGGTGCCATTGACATCGGATTGTTGGAAAGGACTCTGTCACGATGCTATGATAACACCAAATTGAAGCATTTGTGTTTCTAAGCGCTATATTGAAGTTTAATCTTTGAAAATTCATAACTTTGCTTGTGTATGTTGAATTTTTTTTGTTTTGGTCTTGTTTTACTCAGATAAATATTGACTATTGTTCTAAAGCGGTGTTCAGTGTTTTTGGGGTGTTTCCACTGTGTTACTGTGTGTTGGTACAAATACTTTGCACATTGCCTTTGAGATAAGACTGACTGCTTGTTCCAAGCTACTAAGGGGGTGAAGCAGGGGTTATCATTGGTGTCTACCTTCCTTACCCTGACTACAGCGAGGGTCCCTGCTTGGACAGAGTGCAAACTGACTGCCAACCAGAGACCCCATTTCTCACATGGATGGTTTCTAAACCATTTTAAATTACTACATTTCATTTAATAAGGTTAAGGTACTCAGAGTATTTAACTTTCTAGTTCTATAGTAAATGCTCTTTAGTACTGTGCCAAGTGCAACACTTTACATTAATACCATTAGAACCAGGCGCAGCCCGTCCTTTAAGGCAGAGGGGCCACGCCACCCCACCTTTTGCCCCTCATGAAGAGTTTCTGCCAGGCTGAACAATGGTCAGCCTGACAGACACTCTTCATGTTCAGGTCAGGCAGCCAGGAGCAGACATGCGCGATTTGCGCAGACCCCTGGCTGTCTGAGCTGAACTTTGCTGGGCTGAGGATGTCACAGCTCCTATGGGCATGACCTTCTCGGCTCAGCAAAGGTGCCTCGAGGCCCTACCCTGGGTGACGAGGAAAGCGGCACCCATTGACTTCAACCTGGGCGCTTCAGGTTTAAGCCCTGAAACACCCAGGGTGAGTGTCAATCAGTGACACTTCATCACAGAGTGGGGTGGGGTCAGCAGTCTCACTGACCACATCTCACTCTGTGACGAGGCTGGGAGTGCTGCCTTCCCTCATTGGCTGGCATACAATGTGTGTGTGTGTGATCTTTCAAAATGAATGTTTGGTGCGTGCATGCATGTTTGAATGTTATGAGTGTTGTTAATGGATGTGCGTGCGTGTGAAAGAATGAATGCATGTGTGTGATCTTTTAAAATGAATGTTTGGTGCGTGCGTGCATGTTTAAATTTTATGAGTGTTGTTAATGGATGTGCGTACGTGCGTGCATGTGTGTGTGAAAGAATGAGTGTGTATGTGTGTGTGATCTTTTAAAATGAATGTTTGGTACGTGCCTGCATGTTTGAATGTTATGAGTGTTGTTAAAGGATGTGCATGCGTTTGTGTATGAAAGAATGAGTGTGTGTGTGTGCTTCCCGCCCGCCCCGCTCCCTCCTAAAGCTGCCGGCCGCCACTGGTTAGAACACACAGCATATTGTGCTAAGTGCACATATTTATTGCGTATTTATGATGTGTAGGGGTGGAGTCACGTTTATGATGCTCCACAACAAATGTCCTACCATCCTGTTTTCACACAGTTCTGATAAAATCTCTGACTCATATCTATACCTAGTAATACATCCACTCACCCATGCAGTGCACTGTATTAATCTCGAGAAAAGTGGGAATGCAGAAAGACTGAACATTTATTGTAGGCTGCAGTCTCCTGTATTTTCTGTACATACATTTGAAAAAAAAATGATTTTTAAGCCATAGCTTGATGTTTGCAGGGATTTATGAGTAAAAATAAATTGCAAACTACATCCAGTCAGGGAGAAATTTACTTGAGTAGTCAAACATTTCATGAAATGCACCTTTGAATGGTGCTTGTTCAACCTGAAAATGAGTAAGAGTTTTCAATTCCGGATATTAATGCATCCGAAATATACGCTTGCTCTTTTTACCGTGCTGTGATGAGCAGCAGCTCTGGAACATGAGGAGGTTTGATGTGGTTAGAATCCATTGGAGTTACATGGGTCATCTCTCCAGTATTCCTCATTCCTGACCTTTTTAGATCGAGCATGGCAGCACGCAAGCGCAGCTTTTCCAACGTGTTTGTATCTATGTGGGCTTTTAACCAAACCCACTTCATGCCCATCACTTTCACTCGTTTGTTTGTTTGCCTTTCAAAAATCCTTTGATGACATTGCTAAATGCTTTATGTTTGTCCTTCCTTAGGGCGGTTTTGTACGCCTTGGCCATCGACCCCGTTACATGGATAATTACACGATTGCCGATACATTTGACTGCGAGCGAACTCCTTTTTTAGGGTCAAGCCTGCATTGCATGCGCTCACGCATGCGTATCGCAGCGAGACGCTTTAGTTATTAGAAAAGGGCTCGGAGCCCTGTTGACGTCATGTCAGTGTATTTCATTGGTTCGTGGGCTTGCATAGTAAAATCTGCTTGCTTTCATTAGTGGAAGGCATGCACACGTCATGCCTTTTCCGGTGGTTAGCCCTCCTCGAGCGCAGCGACCAAGTACAGAACACATGCGAGGCTCGCTGTTTTCTGTCAGATCGTGGACTACTTGTTCTCTATTTTCCTAGCACGATTTCGCTTGGCAGAAGTCGAGCGATTTACACAGTTAATTTCACTTTTTTCGGGTTACGTACATAAAAGCACTTTTGCCGATAGATAAAAAGTCGGGTTAGGAGTTTACAACGCGATCAGCTCTAACATGAGCAAATGCGAGACCCGTTGCATTGCAAATGCTTGTTCCTTTTGTGTCTCTCCTTCGCACTCATGCTCATGGCGGCAACTGCTTGACTCATGTTAATTTCTAATTTCAGTGCCAGCCTGAATAGCTGAGATTTCCACAGACCTCTTGAAGTGTTCTGGGGCGCATTTCAGATCCTGGGTCCCAGTAATCTTAGCGACCCCTATTTGTGTCACTAGGAGGCGCATAACTGGATCAGATTGTAGTTGGAGAAACAGACGCCAAACAAACTGGGCATGCACGTAGGCTCCAATTTTCACATGCGTTTTACCGTCTATTTTGAAAGTGATCCTTGTTTAATGTTGAGGCCCTGCAGATTTTGTCAGGGGTGTTCTCAAGTGAGGGCATCACACACAGCTAAAACTGAACAGATGCTTAGCGACAGGAACAGCATTTCCATGATTGTAACCTCAGTAGAATTCCAAGACTCATGGAAGAATAGAGCTCTGCTGGAGCTTGGGAATGTTTGAAATGTCTTCTGAGTGTGAAATGTGTAACATTGTGGATGTGAGAGAGATACCTATTCTCAAGTGATCATGCTATTACATATGTAGCCTTTCCATGTCCATTGATCTTGCTATTTTCCTTCAAATTTTCCCATAATACACTCCTCTGTTTTCAACTTTTTTATGTTGTGTTTTCTTTTAGTGACAAACGGTTTCCAGCATATGGGTTTGGAGCACGGATTCCACCAAATTATGAGGTAAGATTAGAATTTATGTGTGTGTGTGTGAGTTTCAAAATGCATGATCTTGTGACTTTGTCTTTCATAGAGCTCATTCACTGTTCCTAATTTCTTGGACCTCTCTGACTTGTAACCTATGCTCTGGTCCATACATTCTGTAATCCAGACAAACATCTAAGAACATATAAATCAAATAAAACCAGACCCCTGAGCTCTAGAACCTGAGAGGTAAAGAGCAACACACATATTTTCTGTATAGCATCTCATACATTATTTTTTGCTGAAATCGTAAGTGTCCACATATTCCTCAGCACTGTGATCATGTCATACCACGTCATGCCATATCACATGATATCATATCATATCACATCATCATATCATATCTCACATCATATCATATTATATCCAACTGGTATTTGCATTTTACATTGTACGTTTGAGAGAGAATCAGATGTACTAGTATTATTGCTATGGAGTAACAGTTTCTCTGATCTTCCATATATTCAATGCATTGTAAATTTCATATCCAGTATAAATGTGGATCAATTATTTTCCCCACTTCATCAAGGAATGTTAGTTTAGATGGAACTTGATTCTCTGCTGAAACTACAGCGTTTTCTGAAAGAACCCCACCCCAGAAGAGATAATTGTTTTTATTTTACATCGAGTGGGATGAGAAAGTCCGCTGCATGGTGAACTGGCACGGACCCATGCCATGAGAATCTGGCTGCATGTGAAATTGCTTTCCTGACATTTTGTTTGGCAGTGGCACCATTCTGATCTAGCATGTGCATGGAGGCCGATGCCTTACACTTGTAATGTGAAGTACAGAACCTGTTCTGTGGCCTGGACTGTCACACAAAGCATGCCCTCTTAATAGGGATAGAACTACTGACCATGTCCTGTATGAATCATGTAAAGCAGTGGTAGACACTTACAGAGTTCTTGTGACTCAGTAGTGTGACCAGACCTTTCTGCTGGTGTCTACAGACCCCTCTCATGTAAAGTTCCACTGTTACGTGAGTCCAGAATCTTCAACATTCTGTGTTCATATTAAGTGCTTGTATGTGCAGTGAGTGTGTTGCACATATGTGATAGTAAGGCTCTGTATTTGGTATGAGTCTACTAAGACCTTTGGTTTCCTTTTGGATGGCCTCTGTATTTGTTTAGCGAATGATGGAGAATGGATGCAGCTTTCCTGACAGTAGAAGTGTGTTGATTATATTCCTGTGTTTGGTGGGTGGAGATCCAGACACAAACGTGAGGTGGGATGGAGAAATTCAGTAAGTGCCCTGTTAGCATTGGACTGCTGATTAGTTCTTTCTGAGCACTGCCATTTCGTAAGGGCGAGTGGTTGGGACTGCAGTTTCTGATGATGAAGATGAGGTAGCTTCTAGGCTGAGCCTGCCCTTTTCTCTTTGCCTGATTACTGCTTCAGGAAGGTTGATGACAGATCGATGCAGAGATCTCATAATCCATTGTGCCCTTGTTTTGGGTACTTCTGCTGGAGCTGAGAACCATTGATACTTGCTGTGAGAGCCATTCCATTATCTTACACAAAGCCTATGTCTGAGGAAAAGCCAGGAAATCACATTTGAAATAGAACCACCCCAAACCAGTTCTGAAGCCTCAGACAGTGGAATCACATCACCAATCTAAAAAATGAGTATAAGGAGTGAACTCAAACCACCTCACTTTGTTTCCATTTCCAAGTTCTTCTTGTCCAAGGAAATGGTTGCCCCGCAGTGTACTGGAAGGACCACAGGGTAACCAAGGCTAGTGTTTGAATGGCAGCCAGTGTCCAAAAGGTAGGGGACATCACCTGAAGTCTGCTACTTTCTGGAGAGCCTGAGGGTTTCCCTAAGTGCCCAAAAGACTGCTTGCCTGCTCAAAGAGGGAAGAGGAGTGCCTGGTCCAGCAGGACACGAGACTGCCCAAGAGGAGACACCTAGTTTGTTCCAGCATGTTGAACACCTAGAACTAGCTGACTACTGAGAGAGACCATTGCTGGTACTGACCAGACGTATGAGGGGGTCCCTCAATTTACTGATACAATTCCTCCCATGAGCTGTATAAGATGTAGTGCACCAATCTATCATTGTGCGGGCTGGCGTTTCTACCCCTGACTCTGAATGCCTGATACTGCTACTCCTGCCACCAGAGATGCCCATCGTTGAGTAGTCATTGCTGCAGCTTGCAGGCAATAAACATGTAAGAAAAAGCATCCTCCTGCAATGGTCTAAAGGCAGGAATTGGTGAAGACAAGCTCACACATGCATCAGGCCCAGAGGCCACACCTGCTAAAAAAATGCCCACTCAAATCAGTCTAGAGGACACAACTGCAACATGCTGTTTAATGCCAGTGGTTCCGGTAGACATGAAACTTCCATCTGCAGTCCACTGTCAACAAAACTGAAGCCCGGATGTGCATTTGTTGACCAAAGCGACCCACACTGCTGATTCGCCGTACATTGGAGTAGGTAGTGCAGGGCTGTTCTGCACAAATGGATAGACTATACGTAATACATGCAAAGATGAAAATGTTTGCTATAACGCTAAACTTTGCCAATACCAAATTGTTGGATCTAAAAGCTATTAAACTGATCTAAGAGCTAACATTTGATAATCTGCCTAATTTACCCCTAACCCATTGTCAGTGAAACTATGCAAGGGAGGACCAAATTAAGCGGCAGGGTTTACTAAATTATGTAGCAAGAAAATGCTAATTATGTGACATAATACAACACATTTTGTGATAACAGCAGTTCATTATTTTGTCATTTTTACATGTTAACACTTTTGTGCCAAAAGCTTCAGTTTATTAGCAGTAGTTTCACACTCAAATACAGCTATATGCAACCGAAAGGCGAGCACTCAACATTTTCAAAGTGCCTCCCACTACACAGCAATAAGCGTTGCCGCATGTTTAGTAACTTTTGATCTGTTTGAGTTAGACACATTTTTTTTTTTTTTGTTTAAATCTGCAAATTATGCACCAGATGATGAATTACATGGCAAAGATGGAAAATCCAAAATTATGCGAAAATTACTAGAGAAACAGAATCATAATTCCAGTGGCCCTGCCCTAAACTCATATCTTTGTCCAGGTTACCCTCAGCAGGGGAACTTGTATGAGAGGGGTGGCACCTGAAAGGGTATTAGCATTTCAGTAGGCCTCGGTACCTAAATTGAGCCAGTTGTTTCTGATGGTTTGTCAACCCAGGCTCTTATGACAGTCTGACACATGATGGCGATGTCTGTCTAATTTATAGATGAGCACAACAACTGTTCTTTATTAATTCTGGATACAAAAAAAATGACTAATACCTGCTACCCACTCCTTTCTTATAATTTTGGGGGCTTGGAATAGTCTAAATTGTCACCCTTGTAAGAGTGTGATGGTTGGTTGTTGCATCAGTACTGTAATTGGCAGTGCTGGCTGGGATATTGCACGGTGTAAGCTGCTGCGGCCTTCTCACGAGGGCCCTGGCACTTATTATTATTTTTATTTACAAATTAAGCACTGCTAGAACTCACAGGATGATTGAAACACTATACGTGAACTATTTTTTGGAGTGTTTTGTTTTGCTGTATGAATAACGTATTATGTTTTAACTTTAAGGTAAGCACAGGGATGAACCATATTTTATTGAATTTTTTGTTCGATGTCTAACTTGTGAGCTCTTGCTCACTTCTTACTCCCCATCCAAGAGATGAGTTTGACTGCTCATCCTCACTAAGCTGAAATTCAAGTGCAGAAAAGGTGCATATGGCCCGGTTCGTAGAGCTTTATTAGGAAGAACCTAGGGACACCAAGGCAAACTTCCTTAACCACCATTGTTGAGACCCAGTAGCCACGCCTGCACTGTGGCTCCCCAAATGGGGTCTGACAACAGGTCTTGCACATTGGGAACAGTAAAATGAGTGGTGTACGCGAGTTAAATGTCGGTATGATGGATACTGGCCACTGACCTATATACCAGCAGCCCATCCATGAAGAAAACATGATAACTACAAGCTGTTCTCTTCCCTTGAGGCTCAAATAGTTGCGAGGGTAAACCACATTTCGTTCACAAAGCGGAGATTAAGACGATCTGTGAAGATAAAGTCAAAGATTTAGAATTGCTTTTTTCTCATTGGACTGCTGACATTCAAAGACCCACCCAATTTATGACTGCCTTCTGATACTGATTTTTCAAGAATAAGCATCAGCAAAAAACATGTCTTGCTGATGCTGTGTAGCATGGCCAAAAGGGGGAAAAGGTGCGATGACGTGGCCGCCAGCGGCCATGTCAGTGTGCACCTGTGCGCATGCTTTATCATGCAAGTGTATCATGCAAGCACGCTTCACCAAGCATGTCTGCGCCTAAGAAATGATATGGGTGACATTTTATTTAAAAAAAAAATCACTGCATGGATTTCGGTGGTCAACTGGTGATCACAGAGGGGTTAGGGTAAAAATAAAGGCAGGTAAGGGATGGGAAAAGTAGCAAGAGGAAGGAAGCAGCACAGAGGGCAGGAGGAGAAGCCCACGAGGTAGAGAGAGTACAGCACAGGGCAAGGGGGCAAGGACAAAGGAAGAATGCAGCACGGGGCACGAGGGGGCGGCGAGAAGTACCAAGGTGAGAGAGAGGAGCACAGAGCACAGAGGGGAAGTGACACACGCAAGGGAAACGCACGTACTCCCATGGAGTGCTTAACCAAAACGAAAAACTAGATGGCAAAGACGCTAGGGTTCGTTGGAGGGATAAACATAAATGGGCAATGAAAGCTATCCAAAAAGCAAGTAAATGAGAGTGACAATACAGCCAGCCAATTGTAAGCAATGGGCAGGCTTTAAGCCTACTGTATGTTCTTGGTAAGCTTACAAATGGCTTTCATACGCAGAAAGCCTGCACTGTTTGGTATGTGAGTCCTGAAAATGTCAAAGGTATGCAGGGAGAAAATTTGTTTTTTTCCCAGAAACCATCACAGTGCGGCTTTATTTCTAAAAAATTAAAAAGTTCTGATGGGACCACCATGGCATGGCTACTATGCCTACAATACATTTTTTCCTTAAGTGCTTCTGCCATGATTGTGATGTTAATACCAGCTGAAAGGGTTAGTTTGATTAAAACATTGCCAGTAGATGGGTATTTCTCTTTTTTCATAGTAACAAGACAATTGTTGGGTTGCAACCTAGTTTTTAAAATCCAGGGGCATATTTATACTCTAGTTGCGCCGAATGTGCGTCAGAAATTTTGAGCTTGCCCCATATTTATACTTTGACGCCCAACCCCGCAGACGTCAAAAAACCTCAGTGTGCGTCATTTTTTGGATGCAGGAAACTGCTTGCATTAATGACATGCAAGATAGGCGTCCCCGCCCAAAAAATGACTTTAAGGCCTGTGCGCCTTATTCATACTCCTGCGTCATTTTGACGCACAAGAGGAGGCAAGCCTTAAAAAACGGCGCCCAGCCTGATGTGTGCCTTTTTTTAATGCCTCAGTGAGGGCAGGCGTTAAGGGACCTGTGGGCTCACTTCCATGGCTCTGACCATGGAAGCAGTCCAGAGGTGCCCTTCCCTGCCCCCAGGGACATCCCCCGCCGCCCTCGCCCACCCCTGGAGGACACCCATGGATGGGGGGACCCA
The DNA here is from genome assembly GCF_031143425.1 of Pleurodeles waltl. Classification (NCBI taxonomy): domain Eukaryota; kingdom Metazoa; phylum Chordata; class Amphibia; order Caudata; family Salamandridae; genus Pleurodeles; species Pleurodeles waltl. Next base: position 335,745,154 of record NC_090445.1, read on the forward strand.
TCCCAGGTAAGTACAGGTAAGTTCAGGTAAGTATTCATTTTTTTTGTTTTAAGTGGCATGGGGGCATAATTTGTGCCCCCCTACATGCCACTGTGCCCATGGCCATTGGGCAAGGGGGCATGACTCCTGTCTTTGCTATGACAGGAGTCATTTCAATGGGGGTTGTGCACCAAACAATGGAGCAAGTCCGGTTTGAGCCATGATTTTTGCCTCAAACTTGACTTGCACCATTTTTTGACGCACAACCCCCATTTTCCCCTACACCGGCGCTACCTGGTTTGAGTCTTTTTTTTTTACTCTGACCAGCCCGCAGCGCCGGCTAACGTCAATCCTTAAATATGGCGCCCGCATAGTGCGTAGGAATGGTGTTAGCCGGAGGTAAAAAAAAATACGCAAACCAGCGCAGGCGCTAGTTTGCCGCAAAAAGTATAAATATCGCCCCCAATGTCTCCTTCACACAGGCCAGTCCATACATCCGTTTCAGCCATCACCTAAGCGAACATGGTTCCAATGTGAGAGATTGTAAGGTGAATTGTGGTACACATCAGATTTTTTTTTTTTTTAACTAAGAGGCCAGTTGAGCTTTGCCTACAAGAATCGCTTTTCTTTCTAGAAAATGAAAGGCTGCCTCTCAGCAATACGTGATAAGGAATGTGTGTGTCACCCAGCGGTCGGTACACCATTATTCCAAATATGGTTGCATGTTTGTAGATGCAAGGTCTTATATCTGCAGCAGACGAGAATGCATGGCATTCCTAGTCACCTTTCAGTGCGTCTGTACGGTTTTAGTGTCTGACCACATATTATTGGAACTGCGAAAGATTCAATGGGGGCGAAGGAGTGTCACAGCTAACCAATCTTTGCTTTTACTTCCAGGTTTCTCACGATTTTCCGCTTAACTTTAATCCTGACAATCCTGAATGTGAAGGTAAGACGATTCTCCCTCTTTCTCTCTGTTTCTCTCTCTCTCTCTCTCTCTCTTTTTCGCCCCTCAGCCCCCATCTCTCTCTGCTCATGGGCAAAGTGGACTCTGGCCCAGGGCCACAGCCTGTCAGCCCGCCACTCCGATAGAGTCAGCACTGTTCTACAGAGTCTTGCCCGGATGACTTAAAATAATTCTTAGCTAGGTTGTTTTAAATACTGTTTAGCTTTAATTTAGTTTTAGTGTGTGTGACATGTGAGTCTTTTACAGACATTTTGCAGAGAAATTGTGTTTGTTTCATGCAACAACCAAAAAAACTTTCTTTTCGATCCAAACAGGACCTCACATATGAGAAAGGGGAGTGTGTCACAGCGAATATTTGCAGTATAATTAGTAAACTGCTATTGTGTTACAACATTGAAAACACACCACTATCCCTGAATATTAGATGTAACAAATGTATATTTTGGAGGAGTGCGCCTGTGCCCTGTCAGTGACCGGCCAGAGTCTCATGAAAGAGCTAAAACTGGATCATAATTTCAAAGCTGTTCCAAACAGGGGCCCCAAATATGCGCTGGGCCCTGGACCCTCAAAATCCTTAGGATGTCCCTGCCTCTAGTCCCTCTTGCCCTCTCTCTCTTTCCATAAGTCTTCTCTTCCTCATGTTCCCTCCTTTTATTAAGCTTCCAGTCAATATCAATCTTGCTTGCTCTATTCCCCGAATGTCTTTCTTACGTTCTCTCTGTCTCTGTACCTCTCTTCCTCACGCTCTTCAATTTTATCCCACTCTCCTTTCATACCTTCTCCACCTCTCATCTTCCCTCACTAGCCTCTTCTTATATGCTTCATATTTTTTGCACTCTGTCCATTAAAACCTCTCCGTTTTTTCCCTCTTCTCACATTTCCTGCTTTCTGTTTCTCTTTCTTCCTGTCTCTATCATTACTTGTAATCCCATACTCCCTCATTTCAGTTTTCCCCCTGTTATTGTCCTGTTTCTGAATCTTACCCAATGTAGAGGTAAGTAACCACTCTAACAAGCTGTATCTTCAAAAGTTTGCTTTATATCTTCAAGAAAGTTGCCCACGACAGAAGGACTAATCAACTCAGCAACCCAACAGCAACTCATTCATGTTACTATTGAATCCTCAGCCACCAGCCCATTCCAGAACAAGAACAAGAATTCTGCCTTCTCTCGCACCTTTCGTTCTGACTCTGTGCCTCACTTGTGCTCTCTTTTGTACAGAAATTGCTGGTGTTATTGAGACATACAAGCGTTGTTTGCCCAAAATCCAGCTATATGGACCCACCAATGTTTCCCCCATCATCAACCGAGTGGCAGCACTAGCAAGAGAGGAGTTAAAGAGCCAGCATGCTACGGTAAGGAGGGTGGCATAGTTTGTTTAAACCACAATAATCACTGCTGCACAAGCCATTGTATTCTCATGTAGAAGGTTAGGTAGGCACTTAAAAAAGCGAAGATTTTGGGTTTGAGAGATGTCTACTGATAAAGACTCGTGACCGAACCACAAAACATTTTTTACTGGCGCCATTTCAGTACCTCGGTAGTAAGATAAAGCAAGTGTTTGCTCCCAACACCTTTTACCAATGTATATATCTGTTTATAAAAACAGGATTGTGGAGGTGGTAATGCGTTTCAAGAAAACTAGTGACACTTGCTGTGTGGCATTTTGTTTTACTATAGGTATGATATCTTAACCGGGACATAAATGTCAACATAAGGGACATAACCTCATCTAAACTAGGGAACTTATAACTAGATGGCTGTGCAACCAGTGACCAGTAGTACTCTTGAATGCTTACCAGTGCTACAGGTCAAACGCACTACTGAAGCATGACGCACTAGGCAGGCGAGGTTTCAACATCCTGTGTGAGTACACGAAGGTATTCCATGAGTGTGGCTGTTTCTGCATGGTTATGTCTATAGAGAGAGTACTACAGCCCTTTACCTTCTCTCACTCCCTCTTTAGTGTGTTAGCTGCCTGTGTCGTACCTCTCCTGTACGTGTTTGTCATTACTGCTTCTACTGCCATCTACCCCTTAATTTATTTTTCTTGTTGTTAAGGAAGACTGCTCTAATGCTTTCCATGTTGTACTTCTGTTGTATAGACCGGCACCACGTGAAGACGCTAATGCAGTTATGTGCGCCTCACGTCATCGGTTCTTTTTACTTTTTGTTTTTGACAATGATGCATAGCATCAGCAGAAAGCATTTAACTTAAAAAAAAATGCTTTTGTCGATCCTGCACAGGTAAAAAGTCACAAAGGCAACACCTGTTGGCTTTGTTAATGCTTGTTCTTGTTTGCTATCAAAACTTTAAGAGCCTGGCAGAAGAGAGGGCAGCATGATCTTTTCAAATGCAAATGCAAGTTAACTTGCAGATAAAGTTGCTTCTGTCTGCCAGATCAGCCCCTGAGTCTTAGCTTAGCACTCCCAGTAATCACTGTGTTTGCTAGGGCAATATTTCATAACTGAGGATGTAGCATCAAAGGACTATACTTAGAGCCAAGCTGTCACTGACAGCTAAATGGTGGGGTTTCTAACTGCATTTCATCTAAGTGTCTGGTCCCACCTCAGAGGGATTGTAACAGGTTCGGATTGGGAACCCAAAGCAGCCCTGGCAATTTTTATGAGACCAGCCCCATAGAGTGCATAGCAAGTGAGTCTGATCAAACTTTGGGGTTTCGTTTTGGCTCTTTGCCCTTGATGTCATTGATCCATAGGTGGGGGTCGATTAATCTTCCCGATATATGCCCCGCCTGTGGCAGTACTTTCGAAACCATTGAGCATTTCATGTTCTTCTGCCCAGCATATGCGATTCCGCGATTAAAATGGATTCGCAATATTTGCAGGGACATGGGATTCAAGAACTGCTCCTTGGCCCTACGGGTTCTAAAAAGCCATAATTCAGCCGACGTAATTCTTTTAGTAAGCAAGTATTTAGCAACAGCTTGCCGCATACGATACCATCTTCAAAAAGTAACTTAAGGCCTCATTTCTTTTATAGATAAGTTTTACAGTCATATGTGTAATTCAAGTTATTGTTTTAATGTTTTTACACCAATTTATAGATGTGTATTTATTTATTTACTTAAGAATTATTTATTATCTTGTTTTTATGTGCTTTTATGGTCATTGATCGAATAAAGCTGATGATGATGATGATGAGTCTGATCACTACAATGGGGCTTGGGGTGAGGAGTCTGCCCCTCCCCGAGAAAATGTGGAAAAAATGGCAGAGACAGTGCATTCAACAAAAACATTTTTCATTACATATTCAATTGTATTAGTTTTTAAAGCATAGTAAATGATGACCTTACAGAGCACCAGGATTCAGCAATCTTTATTGGGACTCTTCAATGATTCCCTCATCATCACCCTCTAACAGTGCGTCTCGTCGCTCCACAGCCCCTCTCTCACATGTATGTATTTTATTTGTTTTATAGCACCTTTCTTACCAGAGTAGGGTGTTGGAGCACTTTACATCACACACACATACATAGCCAATGATTGATAGGTGTGTAAATCAGTGTACAAAAAATGTTGTATAACACAAAGGGGGCTACAAGGTGTAGGATTCACATGTCATCCATATTGGTAGGCATTTTTCTAAGAGCGCTTGGTCTGGGGAAGCATAAACTAAGGATTCAGAATGTAACACAGTGGTTAGGGTTGACTTTACTAATAATTTATTTCTACCCAGCAAACCCTGTTTAGATAATCAAAGACTGGGGAAAAAAACATAACTATCTAACCCATACCATACAGTTTTCATGCAGCTGTTCGAAGACAGTTCATAGTTCACATAGATTATCATTGTAACTAATGAACTGCACAGCAACAAAATTATCTTTATGACACAAGCAGTATCCAACTGAGCTATGCATAAAATACTTTTCTGTAATCTGCATAGTACTCCTTCTTTGCAGCAGGCATATTAACCCTCTGCACTTCCTTAGATGAGCCAAATCTGCCACTAGACAAAACGCTGATCTCTGTCCAGCAGGTAAATTAATCACCGGGGGTATGTTGGCACTTGTACTGTTGCCTGAAACTGTTGGACATACAGGGAACTCGGTGGTGCTTTTAAAACTACTGCACTGCTACAAAACCGGCCTTCTGTGAACAAAAGCGCCCCCCACCCTTCCAGCCTCTTGGGGAAACACTCGATGCCTGGTTTGGCCAGTCCAGCCTTGAATTGTAACCATCATGCTCAGGGGCATAGCGGGGGCGTGTTTGGGAAGTTACACCCCCCAACAAAAAAAATATTTTGGGGTAAATAGTTGGGTGCAGGTGCTTTCAGTCTGGTATGGTGATGTGTATGTCGGATTTCACCAGGAATCTTTACATACACACAGGCAAAACAACACACACTCCTTTTTAGAAAGTCGCCAAAATGTTGTGTTTTCTCTCTTTTAGTACCCCTGCCAATCCGCGCTCTTCTTCCTTTCCACTGCTCCTTAGGTCCCTCGTATGCACCCTGCTCTTGGTGTAAAGTAGTTAAACATTATGGGCCTCATTACAACCTTGGTGGGAGGCAACCGCGGCCCGCCAAGGTGTAACCACTGTGCGGCCGCCAATACGGCCGCACTCCCGCCGTACCCATTATGACATCCCGCTGGGCCGGCGGGTGGAAACACAGTTTCCACCCGCCGGCCCAGCGGGGATGTCAGCCGCAACATGGGAGCCGGCTCCTAATGGAACCGGCAGTGTTGCGGCCGTGCGACGGGTGCAGTTGCACCCGTTGCGCTTTTCAGCAGTGTGGGGCTGTGCCTGGGGGCCCCTGCACTGCCCATGCCCAGTGCATGAGCACAGCCCCCAGGGGCCCTGCGACTCCCTTTCCTGACAGCCTTTCCCCCATGGACAGGCTGGCGGGAAGGGGACTCGTAATCCCCTGGGCAGCGCTGCAAGCAGTGCTGCCCTGGCGGATTAAAACTGCCGGAACAACCGTGGCGGGAAACCGCCGGTCCCGCTTGCGCCGCAGTCGTAATCGGCAAAATTGTACCGCCAGCCTGTTGGCGGTACAAACGCCGAAACAGCCCTGGCGGTCTTTGACCGCCAGGTTAGTAATGAGGCCCTATATGCAGATCTGATTTCGTAAAATCTGAAGCTCACACCCCTAGTCTTACTGCTCAAGCTATGCCCCTGATCATGCTCTTGGCGTTTCAGGAAGTGAGCTGCAGCGGTCATTTTGATTAAAACGACTTGTTTTTTGTACCCAGAAAAAAACATTTCCCCTGTCTTTGTCTGGGTCTACATTCCCTCCGGTCCAAGTTCACAGACTTCTCTGAAAAAATAAATTCGGAAATTGCCAAAATGTATTTAGTGCCAGCTCTTGATAATGGCATCAGGATTGTCACACTTCTGACAATGTCATCGAGGTTAAGCCATTTCTTCAACCGATGTACTGCATTCATCCCAAAGATTTTTTCTAAACTGGTGTGCAAGGGCTTCGATAAATTAAGCAAAAATGCACGTTTTCATGGCACAGTGTAGTTTAATTTTAAAATGTCTCTGACAGGAGTGGAGGAGCAGAGCACAGAGTTAAATTAACAAAGATTTGAAATAAATAAAAAAACATGCCTTAATTACAACATTTCCTAAAATAGTTAAGGAAAATAAGCAGTTTGAATGAAGGGAAAATATGCAGGGTTTGCAATTGTTTATAAAAAACGTAGAACAAACCAGTACTTTTCAGTGGCTCTCTGGGCTTTCTTGCTAATGTCAACACTTGTGGAAAGGTTTCGGTGGAAAGGTTTAGGTGTCCTTTCCTTCAGGTGATACCTGAATGAACTGGGAGCCCTTAAGCCAGGGACAGTGCCCAGAGGCCGGGATCTTCCCCACATCAGATGATCTCGGTAACCAGCATACAACTTTGGGAGCAAAATGATTAGCACTAAGGGGCATATTTATACTCTGTTTGCGCCGGATTTGCGTAATTCTTTTTTATGTTAATCCAGCGCAAACTTAACTCCATATGTATTCTTTGGCGCTAGACCCATCGAGCGCCAAATTTATGGAGTTTGAGTAATTTTTTTACCGTGGAAACCTACCTTGCGTTAATGAGATGCAAGGTAGGTGTTCCAGGGCAAAATATGACTCTAAGGCCTTTGCGCCTTATTTATACTCCCGTGCAAAAATTATGCACGGGAGGGGGAGGGCCTTAAAAAATGACTCTAAACCAGTTTAGAGTCATTTTTTAACGTCTCGGTCAGGGCAGCCGTTAAGGGACCTATGGGCTCATTTCCATGGTCTCTGACCATGGAAGCAGTCCACAGGTGCCCTTCCCTGGCCCCAGGGACACCCCTTGCCACCCTCGCCCACACCTGGAGGACACCCATGGATGGGGGGACCCATCTACGGTAAGTAGAGGTAAGTATTTTTTTTTATTTTTTAAAGTGGCATAGGGAGGCCTAACTTGGGCCCCCCTACATGCCATTGTGCCCAATGGCCATGCCCAGGGGACAGAAGTCCCCTGGGCATGGCCATTGGGCAGGGGGGCATGACTCCTGTCTTTGCTAAGGTTGTGCGTCAAAAAATGACGCTAGTCAGGTTAGAGTCAATATTTTTGACTCTAACATGACTTGCACCATTCTTTGACGCACACCCCCCATTCTTCCCTATGCCTCCGCTGCCCGGTTAGAGTAATTTATCTTGATGCAAGCCAGGCCGCAGCGCCGGCTAACGTCATTCCATAAATAAGGCTCCCGGCTGGCGCGTTGGAATGGCGTTAGCCGGTGTAGGAGGCTGGCCTGGCTTGTAGTGGGTACCAGAGGTACTTACACCTTGTGCCAGGTCCAGTTATCCCTTATTAGTGTAGAAGAGGTGTTTCTAGCAGCTTAGGCTGATAGAAGGTAGCTAGGCAAAGCAGCTTAGGCTGAACTAGGAGACATGTAAAGCTCCTACTATACCACTGGTGTCATATGCACAATATCATAAGAAAACACAATACACAGAAGTACTAAAAATAAAGGTACTTTATTTTTATGACAATATGTCAAAGTATCTCAGTGAGTACCCTCAGTATGAGGATAAGATATACAGTATACACAAGATATATGTACACAAACCAAAATTATGCAGGTAATAGCAAGAAAAGTAATGCAAGCAGTGTAAAGTTACAGTAGATTGCAATAGGAGCAAAATAGGTATAGGAGCAACACAAACCATATACTCCAAAAGTGGAATGCGAACAACGAATGGACCCCAAACCGATGTGAGCTTGTAGAGGGTCACTGGGACTGTAAGAAAACAGTGAGGTTTAGAAAAACAGCCCACCCCAAGACCCTGAAAGGTAGGTGTAAAGTGCACCTACTACCCCCAGAGAGCACAGAAGTCGTGATAGGGGGATTCTGCAGGAAGAACAAACACCAGCAATGCAACAACAGTGGATTTCCAGACCTGAAGACCTGTAAGACAAGGGGACCAACTCCAAAAGTCGCGACACTGTCGAGAGTGGGCAGGAGCCCATGAAATGCCAGCTGAGGGTGCAAGGAAGCTGCCACCTGTTGGAAGAAGCTTGGAGTTCTGCAAGAAAGAAGAGGACTAGGAACTTCCCCTTCAGAGGATGGATGTCCTACGTCGCGATGAAGCTTGCAGAGGTGTTCCCACGCAGAAAGACCGCAAACAAGCCTTGCTAGCTGCAAGGGTCACGGTAGAGGTTTTTGGATACTGCTGTGGCCTAGGAGGGACAAGAATGTCACCACTTGGAAGAGGAGACAGAGGGGGCGCCCAGCAAGTCAGGGAGCCCTCACAGAAGCAGGCAGCACCCGCAGAAGTACCTGAACAGGCACTTAGAAGAAATGTGAACCGGAGTCCACCCGAAGTCACAAAAGGGAGTCCCACTACGCCGGAGGACAACTCAGAAGGTTGTGCACTGCAGGTTAGAGTGTCGAGGACCCAGGCTTGGCTGTGCATGAAGGAAATCCTGGAAGAGTGCACAGGAGCCGGAGCAGTTGCAAATCACGCGGTACCCAGCAATGCAGTCTAGCGTGGGGAGGCAAGAACTTACCTCCACCAAAGTTGGACTGAAGAGTCACTGGACTATGGGAGTCACTTGGACAGAGTTGCTGAGTTCCAGAGACCACGCTCGTCGTGCTGAGAGGGGACCCAGAGGACCAGTGATGCAGTCTTTTGGTGCCTGTGGTTGCAGGGGGAAGATTCCGTCAACCCACAGGAGATTTCTTTAGAGCTCCTGGTGCAGAGAGGAGGCAGGCTTCCCCCAGAGCATGCACCACCTGGAAACAGTCGAGAAAGCCGGCAGGATGAAGTGATACAAGGTTGCTAGTAGTCGTCTTGCTACTATGTTGCGGTTTTGCAGGCGTCCTGAGCAGTCAGCAGTTGATCCTTTGGCAGAAGGTGAAGAGGGAGATGCAGAGGAACTCTGGTGAGCTCTTGCGTTCATTATCTGAAGAATTCCCCAAAGCAGAGACCCTAAATAGCCAGAAAAGGAGATTTGGCTACTAAGGTAGGAGGATTGGCTGCCAAGAGAGGTAAGAGCCTATCAGAAGGAGCCTCTGACATCACCTGCTGGCACTCGCCACTCAGAGCAGTCCAGTGTGCCACAGACACCTCTGTTTCCAAGATGGCAGAGGTCTGGGACACACTGGAGGAGCTCTGGGCACCTCCCCTGGGAGGTGCAGGTCAGGGGAGTGTTCACTCCCCTTTCCTTTGTCCAGTTTCGTGCCAGAGCAGGGCTGGGGGATCCCTAAACCGGTGTAGACTGGCTTATGCAGAGATGGGCACCATCTGTGCCCATCAAAGCATTTTCCAGAGGCTGGGGGAGGCTACTCCTCCCCAGCCTTCACACCTATTTCCAAAGGGAGAGGGTGTTACACCCTCTCTCAGAGGAAATCCTTTGTTCTGCCTTCCTGGGCCAGGGCTGCCTGGACCCCAGGAGGGCAGAAACCTGTCTGATGGGTTGGCAGCAGCAGCAACTGCAGTGGAGACCCCGGAAAGGCAGTTTGGCGGTACCCGGGTTCTGTGCTAGAGACCCGGGGGATCATGGAATTGTCCCCCCAATGCCAGAATGATCTTAAACATGTTACATGGCCATGTTCGTAGTTACCATTGTGACGCTGTACATAGGTAGTGACCCATGTACAGTGCACGCGTGTAATGGTGTCCCCGCACTCACAAAGTCCAGGGAATTTTCCCTGAACGATGTGGGGGCACCTAGGCTAGTACCAGGGTGCCCACACACTAAGTAACTTTGCACCCAACCTTCACCAGGTGAAGGTTAGACATATAGGTGACTTATAAGTTACTTAAGTGCAGTGGTAAATGGCTGTGAAATAACGTGGACGTTATTTCACTCAGGCTGCACTGGCAGGCCCGTGTAAGAATTGTCAGAGCTCCCTATGGGTGGCTAAAGAAATGCTGCAGCCCATAGGGATCTCCTGGAACCCCAATACCCTGGGTACTTCAGTACCATATACAAGGGAATTATATGGATGTACCAGTATGCCAATGTGAATTGGTAAATTTAGTCACTAGCCTGTTAGTGACAAACTTGGAAAGCAGAGAGAGCATAACCACTGAGGTTCTGGTTAGCAGAGCCTCAGTGAGACAGTTAGGCATCACACAGGGAACACATACAGGGCACACTTATGAGCACTGGGGCCCTGCCTGGCAGGGTCCCAGTGACACATAGACTAAAACAACATATATACAGTGAAATATGGAGGTAACATGCCAGGCAAGATGGTACTTTCCTACAGCCGGCGCTAAACTTTTTGATGCAAATCTGCGCTAGCGCTGATTTGCGTAAAAAAATATAAATATGGGCCCATGTTCTTATCTTGTACACGTGCAAAACGCTTTTTCAAATGCTGGTACTCCGTTTACCCACTGGAGGACTCAGGACAAGAATCACTGTACCAGGCAGAGCACAGCTGAAAACAGTGCTACTGTTGTCCCAGTGTCATAGTAAGGAAGTGGGGCATGTTTGCATGGTTTACTCCAAAATGTATTCCAGTTGGGCCTCACAGTTGGTTGATGAGCACAGAAGCAGGTTCTCCTACAATCGAAAACGAAAGCTCTTGCTGCTGCTTTACCTGGAGGTAAGTTTCCTGACCAAGAAAGAAACAGCCCAAGAAACGTCAGTGAGAAGTATGTATGGTGATTATTACATCAACAGGCCAGATACGTGGTGCTGATGCTTGTACCGTTAGGCTTCCGGATAGCAGGAAGTGGGCCACTATGAGAAGAGTGATCCTGGATGTCCCCTTCGTTCCAACCGTAGTACGGTCTGGACGTGACGTCCCCTTGATAATAAAAAAGGCCCGACAGGTTGCTGGGTGGGCAGTTAGCCAACAACTTGGTGTGCCTGAGTTTGTGCTCATGCTGGCCTGGCCCACTTATGCTGGCCATCACAGTGGTGACAAGGACAGGATGCCCTGTATGTGCAGTCCTGCAGAAGCGAACCCAGAACAGCTGTGCTTCACCCAACCTGCAATATGAGATGGCCCTGCATGGCATGTCTCCTGACTCACCGCAGCTTTTCTTCCCCACGACAACCCACACCTTGGCTCAGAAGGTGTGACAACCGCTCAACTATAGGGCTGAATACCATGCTGAGCCACACGTGGTAAGAGGGGCAGGGCACCACCCATCTGAGAAGGCTGTGAAAGACCCAATAAAGGGCTCCAATACTGTGTGCCTCTGAGAAGGGTGGTAGCCTTAAGCCTACACACTGTCTGCCCACAAGCTCTGATTGGAGGCCAGATTGCTTGTAGAATGTGCTATGAGTGCCTGAAAGTAAAGGAAACAAGATTAATGCTCCACCAGACAACACAATAGTTTATACCTGCCCAGCCACGTGGCTTCACCAGCACCTTACACTGATATCCTGCGAATGCTGATAGGAACCATATATTCTACTTCAAGGATGCCATGGCAGGCCCTCCAGTGACTGAGCCATTCATCCTCTCCAGCCCCCCTTCATGCAGTACTCCAAATAGCAGCTATGGGTGGAGCAACTAGACCTCTCCTTCACTGCCACAGGGGTTGGCGACAGAACGTAAGTGGTCACTGCCACTACACCATTCAAGGGGGGACACTTGCAAATTATATCTTACCCTCAAGGAAGCAGGGCCTCCCCACATGTATGCCACTATGGTTGCAGCTCTCAATGCCTATTCTGAACCTATGGTGAACCCAGATTAGGAGAGGTTCATTGTTCACCATGCCTGGCAAGAGCTGGATGAATCACTGGACCTATTCCATGCAAGACTCAAAGCACAGGCCACCATCTGCACCTTCACAACTGAACCAGAGGGAAATCTGTGCACAAATCATTTAAGGGTGTGCCTCCTCCAAACTCCAGGAACACATCTTCCATTTGCCAGCCATGCCCCTTAATGACCTTCTAACTCTGGAGTGCTCCATGGAGCTGTTGAAAGCTAGAGCATCCCATTTGAAAGTACACAAACCGATCAAGATCCAAACCTTTTGACCTGGTCATGGCCGCTAACTCAACCAGGAAAGGCAAGCCGCCTCAACCACCATAAGAGGCATATGGGTACCACGGCAACCCACACATCGCCCAGCAAAGTGCAGAGCATGCAGCAAGACCTTCATTTCCTGCAAGGAAATGAACCATTTTGCCAAAGTGAGCCACTTGAGCTGATGGACCACTTCAGCCCTGTGGAGAATGGTAAACATGGTCAACAGTCCTCCAGAAGGGGCAGAACGTGAAGAACTAACGGACTTGCATGACAATGACATAATGGATAATGTGTAAAGAACAGTGGTCCAAAGACCATAGATAACACAATCAATGTGCAAATACATCGGATGATCAATTTATTCAATAAAATATTAAAAACAATGTTATGGTGCAGTAGGTGTGTGGGGAGAACCTTGCTCAATGCTCTCATACAAAACTAGTCAGACCCTCTATTTTTCTGGGGCTCATGTATTCTTAAAGTCCAGATGATGATCCTTCTATCTGTCTAAAAGGATCTAAACATTGTCAACCAGTTTTACGGACCTAATTGGATTGTACATAATAATTAAATGGGCCATGTTGTTCTCACTTGATACACATTCTTGATCATGTATTGTCATGCATGACTATCACTTGTATAAGCACACCAAGCAATTGCAACCCCAACTGCCAGGCTGACATACTGCTGCTTTTCCTGTTAATGGAAAGAACTGTGGGGACTACAGACCTCTGCTGGCAATAAGTTTTCATTGTTGTCAGGGCAGACCAACCTGCCGGTACTTACTAAAGACTTTGAAGGAGTTCTGCAGATACTCAACATTGTTTGAACCATCTATCCTCTAGGCTTAATTGTAAATTAGGCGGTCAGTCTCAAAAACAGTTTTGTTAAGATGTCAGGTCAACTATTAGAGCAAGAAGAGTTTAAAATGTTCCAGGTTAAAAACCTCTTGTAAAGTCAATAGATGATTCTCCTCAGCATGTGATAGAAGAACGGACATTGAGAACTCAACCTCATCCATCCGAGTTAGAAAGACATGCACCTTTTCTTGAGATTGGATATCTGAAAGCCAGTAAATAGCTCTGCAGAAATCATATTTTCCAATTGGTCAGCTTTTGAAAATACAGGTACTTTAACAAAAGGGCAAAAAGAGGAATTTTGGTGCACAGAAGCTTGCTGGGAAACCCAGAATAATAAAAGCAGGTTCTACCCCAGTGTACAAATAAAAACATTGAAATTTAATCAATTCCCAATTGAGGGAAGGAGAGTGTTCAGGTAATCTCTAGTACACTCTCCCTATAATTGTCTCTTAACAAAAATGTACTTAGGCCCCTACAAAGAGGATATTAAGTATTTCTTAATTCACCCTTGTCTGTAAGATGCTATTTTTAGGAAAGTCCTTGAGTTGTTCTTCCTTTAAAAGGGTGCAGGTCCTTCACCCACACTGGGTGCAGTTTATCATCATTGTGTTCATTCCTCGCCAGCAACTCATGCGGTTATGTGGGCTGTCAGCGAGCTCTTTGTATATTTTGTTTGTATGAGTAGCTTGTACTTTGTAGATAAGATTGAAGATTTGAATTTCTCCAGGATTTTTCATCTGTTAAAATTGTGCTCTGAAGGATACTTCTAACTGCAGATTTCTCACCTTATGAATATTCTCTGGATGTCAGACTGGATCCATAAACTTTAAAGCAGTACTTCTGTGCACTGATATGTGGTGTCATGTGACTCCACACTAACGTCTTTCCTCTCCAGAAGTGATAAGCGGTCCGCAAATAAGTGCTACCCATGCACACTGACATCAGTTCCTTTTTTTCTATGCTTTCAGATGCAAATCCAGAGCTATTTGTTAGTCTTATCATGACACTTGTAACAAATATTTTCCAGTGTTAAATGGAAAATATCACCTCCTAAGACAACAGGTTTCAAGCCTTGGAAGGACAGTTGTAAACAGATGTCTTTCACAGATCCTCATGAAGTGTGTCAATGCCTGGTGTCAGAGCACGATTCCTGGGAATATTACCACTATCTCAGATGAATCCGATGGCCATGTGGGGCTGCGAGGTGAAGATGTATGTCCCCAGACATGGGAAGATTCCACGCCATGACTGGTCGAAGTCAGAAGTCCCATTCCTTCTTCTGGAGCCATTCCCACGTCAGATCATTGTCAGTCTTCAGGTGAGTCCAAAAAGAAGCAGAAGAAATAAAAGTGGGAATTTACCCTGTCTCATCACCCGCTAATTCCAGAGAGGGTGCGAGGATGTCAGTGTGCCATCTGGTCTCACTCCCAATCTCCAACAGAGCTGATCCCAAGCCTATCTTGATGCATCCTGAATTTCCAGGGTAATTGGCAACATTGCAGCAAGTGGAGTCCTTTAGTAAAGCCATGCTGCACATATTCATCCTTTTACTGATTCCTTTTGGTATGCCTTTAGACCCAAGTACCTGAAGGAGCCTCTAGTCAGACTTCTGTCAGCGGGACCAGCCTCTGTGCTATCTGTACTCCTCAAAACAACTGGGTCTGGCACTACCCTCTGCTCCAGTTCCCCTTAAATCAGTGTTCATGCTGGCGCTGCTGAGGCCGGCAAGGAAAGGAAGACTTGCAACCCATTGTGCTTTCCAACTCTGAGCAGGATTCACCACAACTTCAACCAAGGCCATGCCCTGCCACAGGAGCACAGTCAGGAGGTAACTCTTCTGATTCTGATACTTTACCCTTACCACGTAGTAAGGCCAAAGCTATGTAGTGTTTTCAGAATTGATTTCATACAGTGACAATTTTGAGGAAGGGGATGATTATGTTCCCCAATTGATGAGGAAAACTGGTATGAAGAACTGGAAGTTGCCAGTGGCCTGCATACATCTCCAGATACTGGTCTATTTTCTCATCCCGGCACTATCACTGAAGAAAGTACTTTATTCACTTGGCAGAAGGACTAGACCTACAACTCCCCACTATGGAGGTTAAGACTCATGTTTTAGGTACTCCAGCCTAGTCCAGCACCTACAGAACCTCCGTTACCAATGAATGAGGTCTTCAAGGATACCCTCCTGGCCACTTGTGCGACACCATGTTTGGGACCACCAGTTAATATGCAGAGTGCTATAGATGAGAACCAGGTGACCCTGATTTTCTCATACAACATCCTATGCCAGAGAATTTGGTGGTGCAGGCATCCACCAGTAAGATAAATTCCAACACCTCCACCAGCACCACACCTGATTCTAAGTCTAAGAGAATAGAGACATTTGGCAAGCACATCTTTTCCTCCATGAGCCTTGTTGTGTGATCAGTAAATTCCAGTTGTCTTCTAAGCCATTCCCTATGAGACACCACAGCTAAATTTGCAATTTGCTATGGCCTGGATATGACCAGCTGCTTAGGTTGTGCAATGAGTAAGAGTGTGACACTTCAGCACCACCCCTGTATGAGGTTTACAGGCCAAGCATCCCTGGTGGACATGCCATTTAATGGCTTTTGCCTTCTCTGACAAAAAAGCAGACTCAGACTGGTAACAGTTTAAGGAACTCCAGGACACAGCACTTGTCTTTGGTCTGTCTGCCCCCACTAGGGAATTCTACCAGCCATTTCGTCCCTCCATATGGAAAGGAATTTCAGTTTTGCCAACGCCAGACCCCTCTGTCAGCCCAGCCAACCTTCCAGCCCGAGGTTGCGGCTCACAAGACTACAGCTCACAAAGACAACACCCAGAGCATAAGGGACAGTGTGCAGCTTAGTCCCCCACTCTTCCAGCAACCACAGCTGCAAACAACTGAAGTTGCAAAATCACTTTAGTGTGTACTTTATGGCACACAGCCACCTTGCCAGAGGCAGGATCCAACATTCCTTCCAGGAGTGGCAATCCACCACCTCAAGTGGGTCTTCCAAATTGCCCATCGGGCTGTGCCTTAAAATTTCTTTCCAGCCCGCGTACCATCCACCACCATCAGTTCAACTGATGGAGGACCACGTGCCCGTCTTACAGCAGGAGGTGTAGGCCCTTTTGGCCAAAGAAGAGAGGGTTTCAGCTTTGGAAGTAGAAGCTGGGTGTTACTCCCGCTACTTCCTCGTGCTGAAGAAGGACAGAGGCCATTGTCCTATTTTAGATCTCTGCCCTCTCAGTGCCTTCCTACGGAAGGATAAATTCAAGATGTTCATGCTAGCCCAGATCCTGTCTGCCTATACCCTGGAGACTGGGTGGTGGCATTGGACCTGCACAGCGCTTATTTCCATATCTTCATACTACAGGCCCAGAAGCACTACCTGTGGGTCACTGTGGGCCAGGAGCATTTTCAGTTTGCAGTGCTTCATTCTGGCTTCTCCAGTGTCCCTTGGGTGTTCATGAAAGTGATGGCGGTGGTCGCAGCACACCTTCGAAGGGTGGCCTTACCATTCTTCCCTTACCTTAATGAGTAGCTGCTAAACACAGGCTCTCCCCAGGCAGTCGTCAACCACCTAACATTGCTGGGGTTCACTATCAATGTGCCAATGTCACACCTGACTCATTCACAGATGCTCTTGGTCAACCAAGCCAATCTGGTTATGCCTTTTCCCCAGAAGGGAGAGTCATTTGGGCTATGATCCTGATGTTTCAACCTCTGCGCTGGATCTCAGTGCAGATGACTCTGAGGGTGCTGGGATGCTGGCCTACTGCATCCTGCTGGTGAAACACTCTCAATGGCATATGCAGGCTCTGCAGTGGGACCTAAAGTCCCAGTGAGCATAGCACCATAGGAGGCTGTTAGATTGTATTCAGCTACTAAGATAACATTGTATTCAGATATCAGAGGATACTGTGAAAGACTTGCATTGTTTGCTGCTGAACCACGATTGGGTCAGTGGCAGATCCCCCGCTCCTTACCCCACCCAGACTTGACAGAGGTGGCAAATGTGTTACTTCAGGGTTGTGGGTGTCGATCGGAAGACGCTGATATTCGTCAGAAGCCGGACTCATCAGTCTGTTGGAGCTGTTGGCAATCCTCTTGGCACTGAATGCCTTCTTGCCACTATCAGAGGGAGGCTGGTACAAGTGCTCACAAACAACACCACCACCATGTGGACCTACACCAAGAAGGGTGGGATGATGTTTTGGGTCCTCTGACTGGAGACTTTGGGGGTTATTCCAACTTTGGAGGAGGTGTTAATCCGTCCCAAAAGTGACGGTAAAGTGACGGATATACCACCAGCCGTATTACGAGTCCATTATATCCTATGGAACTCGTAATACGGCTGGTGGTATATCCGTCACTTTACCGTCACTTTTGGGACGGATTAACATCTCCTCCAAAGTTGGAATAACCCCCTTTATGTCTCTGGAAGTGGCTGGGCTGTCAGATGATTCACATAGCTGTGAACCACCTGGCGAGAGGTCTAAATGCCAGGGTGGACCAATTCAACCGCCAACACCTAGCATACCATGAAGGCAGGGAGGTGGTGCAGGGTATGTTACAAGAATGGGGGAACAATGGCTCAAACATTTTTGCCACTGCCAAGAACACGCAATGTCAGCACTTTTGTGCCCTGGAGTTCTCAAGACTGCTCTCTTTCAGAGACATATTCCACCAGGAGTGGAGCTCAGGACTCCTTTATGCCTTCCCACACTACCGCTCCTGCCCTGAGGTCTGAAAAATATCAGGAACAACTGAGCCCAAGTAGTCCTAGTGGCCCCATATTCAGCCAGGAGATTCTGGTACCCAGAACTCCTGGGCATGAGCATCGGTTCTCCAACCAACCTGTCGCTTTGTGAGGAACTTATGTTGCAGCAGCCGGTCAGAGTCATGCACCCGGGCTGCACAATGTGCATCATCAAGCGTGGAGATTGAATGGCAGCAGTTGACTACATTTGATCTTTCTTGTGATGTCATTGATGTTATGTTAGAGGTGAGGCATCCCTCTAACAAAATGGTGTACACAAGCTGTTTGGAAAGATTTGTGGCTTGGTGCAGCATCCGCCAAACTGAAGTTGTTTTTTGTTGTCTTCCTGGCCTAGCACGGCCTTGCCTGGTTCACTGTTGAAGACTATTTGTTGATATTTTCAGCTTTTTCCCATTGCCGAATCGTCATTCTTTATTTAAAACCAATTGTTCTGATTAGATTTTTTAATGGCTTGCAATGCTTATTTCCATCAAAACCCTTTGTGATGCCACAGTGGGATTTGAATTTAGTTCTCACTTTTATTATGTGCACACCTTGTGGGCCACGGCACAGTTATCCATTATGGCTATTGCCACTAAAAACAGTGTTTCTCATCGTCAGATCATCGGCTTAGCATGTGAATGAGTTGCAGAGTCTTTCTCTCAACCTACCTTATGCAACATTCTTCCTAGATAAGTTGGTGTTGAGGACCAAAGCTTTCTTTCTGCTAAAAATTGGTCACACATTTTATGTTGGGCAGGCTAGCGCCCTTCCAACATTCTTTATTCCACCTCATACCTCTAGAGAAGAAAAGGCGCTCCTTGTTTGGACCCTAAGAAAGCACAAACCTTTTAAATGGATTGCATCAAAGAACATCGGGTGGACGATCAGCTCTTTGTGGTGTTCTCCAGGGCAAAGAAGGGCAATGAATGCAAAAATGGACCAATCAGTGCAAAAATTGACCATCTCCCAAATGGATTGGTTTCCACATTAGAATCTGTAATGCACTGGCTAAGAAACAGCCTCCAGAAGGTTTACAAACTCATTCCACCAGAACTGCTATCACTGTACTGGCACAGGGAGTGTCTGTCCTAGATATTTCCCTGGCTACTACATGGGCTTTGGTAAATATGTTCATGAAGTACTACTGCCTGAACAATCAAGTCCATTGAGGAACATTTTGCCCACTCAGTCCTACAGGACTTTCTGATCTCAGTCAGTTCACAGAACCACCACTTGGGGAGGTACTTCTAAGGTATCTATTCACAAAATGAGGAATCTGCAGTTAGAGGGATGCATCAGCACAAGAAGTTACTTACCGTTTGTAAGGAAATTCCTTTCTTGGCATGGTTACCCCCTAACTTTTTGAATTTTGTTGATGCCAGTTATGATTGAAAGTGTGCTGGGATTCTGCTAAGCAGGCCCCAGCACCAGTGTTCTTTCCCTAAACTGTACCTTTGTTCCCACAATTGGCACAGCACTGGCACACAGATATGTCCCTTGTAAATGGTACCCCTGGTACCAGGGGCCCTGTGGCCAGGGAAGGTCTCTAAGGGCTGCAGCATGTATTATGCCATCCTGGGGACCCCTCACTCATCACATGCACACTACCTCACAGCTTGTGTGTACTGGTGGGGAGAAAATGACTAAGTCGACATGGCACTCCCCTCAGGGTGCCATGCCTACATCCCACTGCCTGTGGCATAGGTAAGTCACCCCTCTATCAGGCCTTACAGCCCTAAGATAGGGTGCACTATTCCACAGGTGAGGGTATAGTTGCATGAGCAATATGCCCCTACAGTGTCTAAGCCAAATCTTAGACACTGTAAGTGCAGGGTAGCAATAAAGAGCATATGGTCTGGGAGTCTGTCAGTTATGAACTCCACAGTTCCATAATGGCTACACTGAAATCTGGGAAGTATGGTATCAAACTTCTCAGCACAATAAATACACACTGATGCCAGTGTGGGATTTATTGAAAATGCACACAGAGGGCATCTTAGAGATGCCCCCTGCATGCCAGTCCGACTCCTAGTGTTAGGCTGACCAGTTCCTGCCAGCCTGCCACAGCCAGACAAGTTTCTGGCCACATGAGGTGAGTGCCTTTGTCACTCTGTGGCCAGGAACAAATCCTGCACTGCGTGGAGGTGCTTCTCACCTCCCCCTGCAGGGACTGCAACACCTGGTGGTGGGCCTCAAAGGCTCATGCCAGCTGTTACAGCGCCCCAGGGCATCCCAGCCCCCACTTTTGCGGCAAGTCCAGAGGAGATAATGAGAAAAACAAGGAGGAGTCACCCACCAGTCGGGCAGCCCCTAAGGTGTCCTGAGCTGAGGTGACCCCCTGCCTGAAGAAATCCTCCATCTTGTTTTGGAGGATTCCCCCAATAGGAATAGGAATGTGCCCCTCTCCCCTCAGGGAGGAGGCACAAGGTGGGTGTAGCCACCCTCAAGGACAGTAGCCATTGGCTACTGCCCCCCAGACCTAAACGCACCTCTAAATTTAGTATTTAAGGGCGACCCTGAACCCTGGAAATCAGATTCCTGCAAACTACAACAACAACAAGGACTGCTGACCTGAAAGCCCCGAAGAGACGACGGAGATGACAACTGACTTGGCCCCAGCCCTACCGGCCTGTCTCCAGACTCAAAGAACCTGCACAGCGACGCATCCAGCAGGACCAGCAACCTCTGAGGACTCAGAGGACTGACCTGCACTTAAAGGACCAAGAACCTCCCGAGGACAGTGGTTCTGTCCAGAAACAGCAACAAAACACATCTTTGTATTTGTCCTTTCTAATGAATAGTTCAGACGGTCGCCACTATTTCCGAATTAGCAAAACAAAAATCTTTCTTTACTGCAAGCTCGATGCTAAATGTATTCGAGTCTCTCAGCAAAACATGATTGAGGTCATTCAGACCCTAAACCTCTTTATCTTGTGAGTGAAAATCGTTTTGGTTTTGATTCTGAAATGTGATTGAGATTGAAAGGATGATAAAGTCATGCTTGCCTGCAGTACTTAGCTAGAGATTTTCGAAGATTTACACAACCCCTTTCTCTTTCAAATTGAATCTGACTGCGCTGTATCACACCCATGTGTCAAGAAGGGGAGGCCAAGAAGGCTATAGGCAATTTAAATACCTAAGCTAAAGCTTACATTTGTGCTACATCGCAGCTCCTGTGGCCTGAAAGAAAAAAACATGGCTGAAAGAGAAAAAAGTAGTTCACCCTTTTTGCTCTGGCCTTCTACCATTAATGGAGATTCGAAGAGTGTGATTCTGTGTCAGGTCTTCTGAAGAATCAGTGTTCCAATGTGAAGGCAAGTCTAACGTGTTTCTTTATTGTAATTTTTTCAAATCTTCCTTTTTTACACAGAAGTACTCCATCTTGCTAATACTTACGGATGGTGTGGTGACGGACATGGCAGAGACCAAAGACGCCATTGTTCAAGCCTCCCAACTGCCCATGTCAATCATCATTGTGGGTGTGGGCAATGCAGACTTCACGGACATGCGAACACTGGATGGGGATGATGGAGTACTCCACTCAACCAAGGGCGAGGCAGCCATGAGGGACATTGTCCAATTTGTGCCTTTTCGAGACTTCAAAAATGTGAGTGAGCTGCAGATGTTCCCTTTTATATCTTCCTAGGGTGATGGTGGGGGTATAAAGAATACTGGCAAAACCAATGGGTCTCATCTTTGGGAACTGTCGACTTAGCAGGCGGTTTTTATTTACACTATATAGAATCCCCAGTGCTGTGCAGTATGGTTAAAGAAGAATAAGAAAAAGCCGTTTTAGACAAATAAAAAGCAAAAAACTAACAAGAGCTTTTTTTTTTTTAAAGCGAGTGAGGGAAGAAGCACAGAGGGGAAGTGGAAGCAACACAGGAGGCTGGGGGAGGAGATAGAAGCAACACAGAGGGGGCGAGTAGGAGGAGGAACATGGAGAGCAGGGGTAAGAGGATGCAATGTGGAGCACAGGGGAGAAAAACAAATGGGCGAGAGAGAGAGCAATATAGAGCTGGTGGAGAGGCACAGGTGAGAAAGCAATGGAGGAGGAACAAGTACACAATGGCAAGTGCATCATGGACAGGGGCAGAGGAGAAGCCATAGGCAAGAGAAAGCAACACAGAACGCAGAGAGAGAGGAAGGGAAGAAAATACTAGGGAGACAGCTGGAAAACGTGCACTCTCATGTAGTGTTTCAATCAATCAATCATGGATGTGTAAAGCGTGGCTAATCACCCATAGTGTCTCAAGGCGCTGAAAGTAGGAGTGCTGCTTAGTCAAACCACCTGGTCTTGAGGTCTTTCCTGAACTGCTTCAGTGATGCGGTCTGCCTGAGCTTGAGGGGAAGTGTGTTCCATGTTTGGGCAGCTAGGTAGAAGGATCTTCCTCCTGCTCTACTTTTCTGGATCTTTGGGACGGCTGCAAGGGCGAGCTGGGAGGAATGGAGACATCTTTTGGGTATGTAGAAGGTGAGGCAGTGGTTGAGGTATTCCGGTCCTATGTTGTGCAGTGCCTTGAAGGTGTGGATCAGGAATTTGTATGTGATGCGCTTGTTGACTGGGAGCCAATGTAGGTCTCTGAGGTGGGAGAAGATTCGGCTGTGACAGGAGATGTCCAGCTTGAGTCTGGCTGCTGCATTCTGGACTCTTTGTAGCCTTGATTGAACTTTCTTGGTAATGCTGACATAGAGTGTGTTGCCGTAGTGCAGTTTGCTGGTGATGAGCGCGTGGGTGACTGTCTTCCTCGTGGCAGGAGGAATCCATTTGAAAATCATCTGCAGGAGAAGGAGGGTGTGGAAGCTTGATGAGGAGACATTGTTAACTTGGCGGGTCATCGATATAGAGGAGTCCAGTATGATACCCAGGTTGGGCGCATGGTCAGTGGGGGCAGGGGCGCTACCCAGATCGGTGGGCCACCAGGAGTCGTTCCAGGCATAAGGGGTGGAGCGGAACACGAGGATCTCTGTCTTGTCCAAGTTGAGCTTGAGGCAGCTGGCCTCCATTCCTGCGGAGGCTGCTCTCATCCCGTTGTAGAAATTCCTCTGGGCTTGCGCAGAGTCTTCGGACAGGGAGAGGATCTGTTGGGTGCCATCAGCGTAGGAGACTATGTTTAGCTCGTGTTGTTTGGTGATCTTAGCAAGTAGGGCTATGTAGATGCTGAGTGAGGATCCTTGGGGCACTCTGCAGCAAGTTTCTTTAGGTTCTGATGTGAACGGTGGTAGCCTGACCCTCTGTGTTCTTCCAGTGAGGAAGGACCTGATCTAACTCAGGGCTTTGTCTCAGATGCCGGCGTCGAGTAGTCTGTTGCAGAGGGTGGAGTGGGAAACGGTGTCAAATGCAGCAGAGAGGTCGAGGAGGATGAGTGCGGAAGTACCTCTATGGTCCAGTATGAAGCGTATGTCGTCAGTGGCTGCTAAGAGTGCGATTTCGGTGGTGTGGTTGAAAACCTAGGTCCCTAAAAATGAACTGTGGAAGTTCAAAAGTAAATTGGAAATGCTCTAGGGGATGGACAGACATAAGATGTACAACAATTAAATAAGAAGCAGACAATTGAGAGTGGCAGTAAAGCCAGCCAATGTAAGCACATAGAGGGCTGCAAACCACTCTATGGTCACAATATGTCTTTCGCATGACCTACAAATGAGGTATGCCTTGTGAAAAGAAGAGTAGGCGAGGATTATTTCCTGGTGCAGTCAGACAAAACAGCACAATATATACAAAAATTAAGGTTAACATAAACCACTTGAGTTGTTCGGCAAATCTATGATTGTGTAGTTGCAGGAGTTCCTGGATAAAGCTGCAGGCTCGTATATGCCTCCTGGCATGTGCCTCTTATAAGAAACAATGATATTATATGGCACACATGTGGCACTGTTGAAGCCATTTAGTGTTACAATAGTACACACTTGCCCTAATTGTGGAACAATTCCCTGATTGTGGAGCCCTCCTGGCCCGCTTTACTGTTAACTAGATGCCATATGTTTCTATAGAATATTTCAGGCTGATGCCTGGATGCAGACTTTTAAGTTGCACTGCTAGCTCATGTAACAGGATGTGGCCTGGATCTACTACTGCAAAACACATAGAGGTGGGTACAGTGATGACAAAAATTCCATTCTTCCTTTCCCGGAGTTACTCGCCTGGCCAGTGTGAAGACATTTGAGGCAGCAGGCCTTTTCCATCTATTCATCCAGGATCTGGCATAACATCCCCATATCCATCAGAATCTACCCAAAGCTACTTCAACTTAGGGAAAAGTTAAAGACTCATCTCTTTAAACAACACTACATTACAGTGTAATTACCATTCATAACCCACCTACCTCTCCTATGACTCATTAACTTTATATTGGCTAGGTTTTGCACAATTGAAATACAATCACAACATACATATGTTTCTGTGATGTGCATTAAAATTAATAATGGGTTTCATTGCCTGTTTTAAATACATTGGCGTGTGAGGAAGTACTTGGATTTTGTAATTCAAGTAATATTCAGTGATTGTTTTTTTATTTAAAATTCTTATTGCAAGCATATTGCAGCCACATTTAGAAGGCGGTATGTTTTTTTTGTTCCTTTCTATGGTCTATGCTTGCGTAAAAATAAAAATAAACCATTGCACCAACTTGCCAAGGTCATTCTTAGGGATTTTACCAATGCTCATCTTTTTTTCTCTGCTTTTTAAGCACAGTTTCTCAGGCTCCCAAACCTCCTTTTTATGACTTCTCTTTTATCCTCTACTTCATTCTGTACTTTGATTTGTGCCTTTTGTCTCTCTAAATACTTCTTTGATTTCTCTGAATCATCCTGTCCCTCTGAATAACGCCTCTTCGACTCCTCTGTCATTTCTTCTCATTTCTTAGGCTCCTGCCTCGGCTTTGGCCAAGTGTGTTCTTGCTGAGGTTCCGAAGCAGGTGGTGGAGTACTATGCCAGCAAGGGCATCGGCCCGGATCCTCACAAACCCAGCAGCTCCCCGACACCCCTCTGAGGCTAGGCTGTGCATTGGTGCATGCCCGTTTAAGCGGTTTGTTGATGTCAAGTCTGCCACTTTATGAATGAACTCTGAACAGTGAGTTGAACTACGCAATATAAAGCCCGACCCTTCCTCATTGATTTTCTGGAGAACAAGCAGCATGAAAAGACTATGGACTAAGGTGGCCTAGACATGGAAGAAATCTCAATGATGTGCCTATTGTTATTTTTACTAAACTGAGATTCTCCTCTGGGAACTTTCTTCAAATAACCACCAAGAGACTGTCAGAAAAATGCGAGAACAGTAGCATGATAATTGTTGGAGACAAGGCAGAGGATCTCCCTTTTTTTAAATGTTTGCAGAAGCTAGTTGAGAAATTGTTGTATCTATGCCCAGATTTGTCCTGTTTCAGTTGGCTCCCTAGGATAGCCTAGCGTTCGATGGGGCTCCCTTTCAGACCCAACACAGAAAGGGAGCATCCACATGAGTCTGGACACATCAGGCAAGACTCAAACCTGGAAACAGGGTAAAAAGCCACAAGGCTTCTTTCAGGAAATCTGTAGCTCAAGTCAAGAAACTCCTCAGGATCAAGGAATGTTAGACTACATTTAGTGGTAGGGCGCTTTAGCTCAATTCATCAAGTAAAAGATTTAGGGTATATGCAAAGTAGCATAAACACATAAAGGTTTGGGTCTACTGATTCCTTCCCACTTTCCTACTCACTTGCTTGATTAGTGAGATTTATTAACAGTTAGAAGTTGCATTCAGTTCTAAAAGGAGTGGCATCAGACGCACTGTCATCTTTATGAAACTGAGTAAAAATTGCCACAGCCCGCAAATTCTGCATGCATTGGCATTGATTGGCCAAACACTGGCAGACATCAACCTGCTCAGAGGTTATCAAAAAAGTGATGGCACCATTTGGTTTCATCATTGACTACTCATGCCTGGTTTGTATGTGATGAGCTAACCTGTCCGAACTTTAGTGGTGCCATGGTCATTCAAGCAGATTTGGGTTAAGCCTCCTTCAAAAGGAGTTGTTTTAGGCATATTTTGAGAAGGTTCTTGGATTGTTTAATTTTACCAGGGACTTCTCTGCTGTTGGCCACGTATAAAGCAGGAGTTGGCAGGCATTTACTAATGGCCATGTCATTCGCAAGATCACAAAAATGTTCACAATATATTTTTGAATTTTTCAGGCCACGTGCAGCCGAACCTCCTGGAAAAAAGTTTACTTTCAGTTAACACTTTTATTAAGATATTTTTAAAAATGTCCTCGTTTTTATGAATCTCTAAAGCACTGACAACATAGGTCAGTATTCCTTGGCTGTGCAGACATTCTGAAGGACAATGCTGTTGGTGCAATTCAAGCAACATATCCAGCTGATTGTACAGCTCATGATGACACTTGTTTCAGTTGTAGCCCAATCTTATTCAGTGCTATTGGAGTGTTATTTCGAATAATGTTATATGATCCATTCAGTACCACTTTTTGTTGTTGAACTTATTGCTAGGAGACTCATTCAGCACTGGAAACCAGCCCCTCTCATCCCCACTCCCCCAGCTCTGGAATCCCGAACATCGGTAAGGGGCCCAAGGCTATGAGACATCCAATGGCAAGAAATAATTTGATTTACAGCCAGACGCTCTTGAGATTTAGGTCACCAGTACATATAAAAGGTTCAGTGAATTGTCTGTGCCAGAAGCATATGTCTGACTCTTATTATCTTTATCATGAATCTGCAACATTTCATCTACCATCATATGTGTTCTCTTTGTTCCTCTCTTCTTACTCCCTCCCTCTATACCTTTCACCAGTCCTTCACTACCACCATCTATAATTTTTATTTTCTCTCTCCACACATATTGTCTATTATTCCTTTCTACAGAATTGAATATTTAATTGATTTTATGCATGTTTACTGTGGACTTAGTTTTCAAGCTTGAGCCAGAAAGAGTGCTTTTCAGCACACTGTCTATAAAAGCTAAACAAATTGGAGAAGTAAATGTTATAAGTTAAAAGGATTCTTCAGTATTAGTACCTTTGAGTCACACCAGATGCTGTGAATTTTTCCATCTGGCATCAAAAAGGAATCTTGAAATATACAATATGTACACCTGATATTAAATATCGGAAAGATATTAACATCGGAAAGTTAAAAGATATTTCCCTATAGTAGTGGTTTTCCAACATTAGTATAGTTCATAGATTCCCTATGTGATGAACAAATTCCTATTAGTGGAGGAAATAATCTTCAGAAACATCCTCAGAGGAGTAGGAGAAGGAATTTTGTGACTTAATAAATCTGTAAATTATGCAAGTACTCTCGAAGAAGAGATTATGGGGGTCATTACAACCCTGGCGGTCAAAGACTGCCAGGGCTGTTTCGACTGAAGCACCACCAACAGGCTGGCGGTGCTTCCCATGGTATTATGACCGCAGCAGAAGCGCCGCAGTCGCACCGCCGGGATCGCCACTTCAGTCCCGGTGGTTTTAATCCGCCAGAGCAGTGCTGCTTGCAGCACTGCCCAGGGGATTACGAGTCCCCCTACCGCCAGCCTTTTCCTGGCGGTACGGGGAGTCGCAGGCCCCTGTGGGCCCCTGCACTGCCCATGCCACTGGCATGGGTAGTGCAGGGGCCCCCTGACACGGCCCAGTGCAGCTTTTCACTGTCTGCTATGCAGACAGTGAAAAGCGCGACGAGTGCAACTGCACCCATCGCTCAGCCGCAACACCGCCGGCTCCATTTGGAGCCGGCTCCTGTGTTGCGCCCGTGATCCCCGCTGGGCCAGTGGGCGGAAACCATGTTTCCGCACGCCGGCCCAGCGGGGATCTCAAAATGACCGCGGCGGGAGTGCGGCCGCATTGGCGGCCGCCCGTCGGTCCAACCTTGGCGGGAAGCTTCAGCCGCCCGCCAAGGTTGTAATGAGGGCCCAAATGTCTTTTACAATGGTAATCCAGCATCATTTAACAGATTAAGGCCCTCATTACAACCTTGGCGGTTGTACCGCCAGTCGGACGCCCATGCGGCCGGAAACCTGCCGGCCGCATTTGGACATCCTCGCTGGGCCGGCGGGGATGTCGGTCGTAACACTGCAGCCGGCTCCTAATGGAGTCGGCGGCAATGTAGCGGTTCGGTGGGTGCAGCAGCACCCGTCGCGCTTTTCACTGTCTGCTAGGCAGACAGTGAAAATCGCGAAGGGGCTGTGCCTGGGGTCCCCTGCACTGCCCATGCCAAGTGCATTGGCAGTGCAGGGGCCCCCAGGGGCCCCGCGACTCCCCTTCCCATAGAGACCGTCATGGAAAGGCTGGCGGGAAGGGGAGTAGCGCTGCTCTGGGGATTCAGACTGCCGGGACAACCATAGCGGTAAACCGACAGTCCCGGCGGTGTGACCGTGGCGTCAAAATATGGCAATTTGTACCGCCAGCCTGTTGGCAGTACGATCGCCACTTTAACCCTGGCGGTCTTTGACCGCCAGGGTTGTAGTGAGGGCCTAAGTATTTAAATTCTTCAACTATCTTTTAAGGGGATCCTGGAAAAAGGAATCTGTTTGCATCTTATTAGATCTGTGAAACACATCATTGCTGGTAAAACAATGCTATAGATAAGTACCTTTCCTTCTCTCTCTCCCTAGGTGTTTCTTAAATAGCTGTGTACCTCTTCTTACCTTTTCTCTGTTCACCATCCTTAGTTTCAATTCTCTCATGCCTGTGTTCTTTCTCCCATCTCTCTGAATTTCATTCAAATTTGATCACACTATCAACGTTGCTGTCTAGACTAGTTTCTTGTCTTGTAATCTTTGGTGCTGATCATTCTGTGTTTGGCTACTGAAATGATAAAAACCATGACTCAGCATCTCTGAATGGGTTGCCACTTGAGGTTCAGCCTTGAGGCCCGGTATCTGCTGCTGCTGTCCCTTCCTGCTGTTCCTGATGTTTCATATTCCTTTCCTGCTTCTATCAGATGTTTAAATAAATCAGCCTTGTGCACTGTATAGTTCTGAGATATCTTTCTTGACTTTAAAATCTTTTTTGAGTACCCATGTTTGTGTATATCTTTTGGGATGTAGCCTTCTAGGAGCTGGACCCACAGTCAATTATAGTGAGCACAGAATTTCAGTCTTACTTCTTCTCCTTCAGGGCTTCTGTATGCAGAGTCTATTTGCACATATATCCACTTCAGAATTGTCTTCTCTTCCAGCATTCTGTTCCAGGAATCGTTTGAAAAGGTCCCATAAATCGAGTTCAGGACCTATCATAGAGTCCATTTCAAGAAGATCCAGAAGTACAGGTCTGGTTTGACAACAACTCTAATAATCTAGGGGCTGGACCCAAAGTATATTCCTGAGACACAGACACAGAGGCGAGGTCTGATCTTTCTAACACACATACATACATAGAACACACACAGACTGACACACCCACAGATATCCACTCCTCCCTTAATTACTTTCATGACACCCCACCTCGAACCTGTAGATAGTACCTTTTCAGCGGGGGCACAGAGAAACATTCTGTTCACACTCTTCTACTAGTGGCTGAACCCCTGGTCTATTGTGGGGTGATATACACCAATTCAAGCTGTCATTTCTGGGGCTTCATAGAGTGATAGGCCAGTTCACTGGGGGAAATATGGTGTAGGGCAGTTAGGCAATCCTGTGAGATCTGTTGGCACTGTTCATGGAAACACAGGAATCTAAACCTACTGCAAAGTCACTGAATTGCCAAGTGCCTTCTCTTTAAGCTTTGAAACTCAGGAGAACATGAAGTCAAACAGTCAACACCTACTCTTGTAAAGTGGTGTGAGGTCTAATGATCATTTAAGTAAATATCATTTTGCAGCAACATTATTATTTTTGAAAAAGACATAGGGGGTCATTCTGACCCTGGCGGCCGGTGACCGCCAGGGTCACCGACCACGGGAGCACTGCCAACAGGCTGGCGGTGCTCCCGAGGGCATTCTGACTGCGGCGGTTCAGCCGCGGTCAGAAAGGGTAAACCGGCGGTCTCCCGCCGGTTTACCGCTGCCCCATTGAATCCTCCATGGCGGCGGAGCGCGCTCCGCCGCCATGGAGATTCAGACACCCCCTACCGCCATCCTGTTCATGGCGGGAAACCCGCCATGAACAGGATGGCGGTAGGGGGTGCCGCGGGGCCCCTGGGGGCCCCTGCAGTGCCCATGCCAATGGCATGGGCACTGCAGGGGCCCCCGTAAGAGGGCCCCGCAAAGTATTTCAGTGTCTGCTTTGCAGACACTGAAATACGCGACGGGTGCAACTGCACCCGTCGCACCCCTGCAACTAAAAGTGTTAACTGTCCTCGTTGCAGGGGCATTTCTGCTGGGCCGGCGGGCGCTCTTTCGGAGAGCACCCGCCGGCCCAGCGGAAATGTTTAAATGGCCGCTGCGGTCTTTTGACCGCGGTGCGGTCATTTCACGGCGGTACCTTGGCGGTCGGCCTCCGCCGTCCGCCAAGGTTAAAATCACCCCCATAATACTTATTATCATTAAGGATGCTCAGTAACTGGAAGAAGTTTTATGGCCCTATTAATACTTCTGAATAATGAAGTAGAATACTCAGTAATTGTTCTGAATTCAGTTGGGGAAATGATGCAGGACATCTGGGATACAACTGAAACTTTATTAGGCCTCTTATCAAGCACACCATGTTCTCACATAGCCGGAGTTTTGGTGACCAAACATCTTACTGACTCCATTTCTTTCTTCAAGAGTGATTGCAGATGTATGTCGGGGCTGCAACTGGTAGGGACTACCAGGAGCTTTTGCAGCATATAGTTCTTGGAGCTTCAGTGGGAGATTCTTGTGGTGTTGTGTGGCCTTAGTGGGTTGTGTGAGCTCTTCTCCATTGCTTGCACTGGTCAAAGCAGATGCCCCCTACACATGACTGCAGAACCTAGCTCACCAATGCAGTGCTAGACTCAGGTAACTATGGGTAGATGTGACATCTTCACTTGGTCTCTGAAATAAATAACTAGGGGCCCATTTTAATTCTTGGCGACATGGATACTCCATCACAACGGTTTATCCTGATCACCAAAAATGTTGTCCACCCTGCAAATGTGACTTTGGGATTAATCATGCCAGAGGTTAATCTTTCTCTGCTGTGATTAATCCCAACCAGCAGTCCTGCGTGGTAAGGGCCCCTGGAGGCTGACCCTTCATTCCTCCCACATAATTAAGATGGGCATAATTACCGGTCAGTTTTCACTGCCCATCACTGCCATGAAAACCTTGGCATAAGGGCCAGTGAAAACTGTTAAATGCTCCCCAAGACATGGGAGAGGACTTCCATGGCAAGCGGAGTACTGCCTTTTTCATTTTTTAAAAGAAAATCCTGTTTAAGGATTTTGTTTTTGAAAATAGTAAAGAAACCTGTTTGGGACAGAGCTCTGTCCCGCTGATGTAGCCTGCACTAAACAGGAAAATATGTTAACAGGAACTGCCGTGACAGTTGTTCCAGTCAATGTTTTTTGTGCTGCCAGGTTGGTGGTCATTTATAAATCTGGCAGATCGTCCCTCCATCAGGGAGACAAAGCAATTTGCCATACTGCCCTGCTGGAGCAATTGGCCATCTGCCAGGGCTTAAATCAGTCCTGTGCTTAGTTTGTAGCACTGGTCAGGTGTACAGACTCCTAGCAAGTGAGGAGATACAATTGCAAAGTGCTGCCATGAAGTCACACTGGTTGGCTTAGTGCTTGTCATGGTTTAGAAGGGATGAAGGTCCTGCTAAGTGTATAGGGCTCACAGGAGTGACAGACTAACAAAAGAATAGGCTTTGGCGAAGCAACACAGTCTGGCCATACAACACTTAGCATGATCAGATTATTTTGGTAGCAACACAGACACTGCACTTTCACTCTGACTTTTCAGTGCTCCGTACCTCCCAACAGTGTAATGCACAGTTGCACCTCAGTCAGTGGTAGTGGTCAAACAGGTTCTCAGTGCTTCAAGATTTCTCATTTTTTCAGCATTTCTAGCTGTGTAGGTCTTGTTTTTTCCTTTGACCTAGGGGTTTGGTCTTCACTCTTCACAGCTTTTGCTATTAGTACGTTCCTTCCACTAAACAGGTATGCAAAGCTTTTATCAAGAATTGAGTGAATGCTGTGTTTCTGTAAGTTTTAGTGTATGTCCAGTCCTGAAGCAGTTGATTAACCACCAGCACAATCAAATTCCAAGTAGCACCAAACATTTGGGGTAGCCAATTCTGTCTTTCTTTTCAAGTGTGCCACAGCTTCTAGCCAACAAGTCGCTGTGGAGCCATCACTCTCAGGTTCCAACTCACTTCCAGCTGAGCCTTTGGCCAGTCAGGTGCTGAGCTGTTGCTGATTCCTCTCTCTTTAGCAACACTGAGCTCATGATATGGGGGTTGGGCAAATAGCCAATTTTTGTGTATGGGTTCAACCTTAGCCTTGTATCTGGCACTGGGTATTGTTCAGATGTTGCCCTTGTCAAACCACAGTGGGTTGGTTAGGGCCTGCTGGAACTTGCTTGACCCAGGGTAATTGTTGCAAATGACCCTTTGTGCTCTTTTCTCTTGGGTGATGATTCCAGCCAAATAGTTGCTGTAGGCTTTACAAATGATTCTATAGCGATGGGAGGAGGAGAGGTGCATTGAATGGGAGATTGCATAGCTGACTACCACTAATCCCTGGAAAGGACTTTAGGACAGAGGGGACACACAACCAAACAGTTGGACTCTGATATGGACTTTCAATGCTACATCTACTGTTTGTTCATACTCCTTTCCAAGGAACACAACCAAACTCAGAGGCATATTTATGACTTTGCTGTGCTGCATCATTGGGAAAGGACAGATAAATGTTGTATTTAAGGCAATATGGCGCAATCCTGTCCTTTCCCCTGTGCTGGTGCAAAATGGGCTGCCTAGCACCAATGCAGACACCCTTGCATGATGGTGCAAGGGTGCCTGTGCTGCATGCAAGATTGTTTTGTGCAGGAAGGGGCACAGAAAGAATCCTGAGAGGCTGTTCCCACACAGCATCCATTGAGATGCCGCCTTCGCTCAGAGTAATGCAGCATAGTGATTTGCGCTGGGTTGCATTACTCAAGATTTATGCAGCTGATTTGTGCTGGCTGCATTACTCAAGATTTATGCAGCCAGGCAATGTGGCATCGCTTGGCTTCATAAACCTCACTTCAGGTTTACGTTTCGCATGTACCACGTTGAGAGGTGCACCGTGCATACATGAAGCAAACAATGTCATAAATATGCCCCTCAGTTCATTGTGAACATCTAATCTTTGTGTACCCTGATACCACTGATGCCATATGTGGTATTGAATTTCTAGGCATTGTATCTTCCTTTCAAACTTTAATGTAATATTATGGTTTAGAAACATGAAAGCTGAAGGGGCAAGAAGGGGAGCACTGCGTTGTCACTGCTATACCAACATTTCCATTTAAGATTCAAGGTGCTTCATTTTTCTCCAGTTCACCTTCTTAATGGCCTTTTAATCAAACATATTTTACAGGTTCTGTATAGTTAAACAATTTTTATTTATGTAGTTTATTTACACGATGTCATAGTGAAAGAGTCTTACCGGGAGACTTCATGAAAATCCTTCCAATTAACAATTTAACAAAGTTCTCAGTAACGGAAGTTCCAAATTCCAGCCCAAGTAATAACATCAGCTACAGCTGATCAGTCCTCTTGTCATGCTGCTTATGAGCTTAGTAAAATCCACTCCGAGGCTTGTTCCCCGCTTAGGTGCTACACCAAGTGTATTATTCCATTTATACGGCTGGTCCCATTCCTTTGTATCTCTTCTCTGTCCATATTGCACCGCTCTTGCCTTTCCTTGAATTGCTTCTTGCCATATACCATAATTTGAGTTTCAGTGTAACTCTTTCTTCCTACAGTTTCTTTACCTTTTGTAACATCCTAAGAGGTTTTTCGGGGGCCAGCCAACAAATGACTTCTGGTGATGTCGTAGCTAGTTGGTAGTACCATAAATGATAGCTGAAGTGATTGGTCCCTTGTAAATGCACCACCTCTGAAGTTAGTGCCTTTTTCCAGGGTCCAGAGATGTTATAAATATCTCT
Source organism: Pleurodeles waltl (assembly GCF_031143425.1). Classification (NCBI taxonomy): domain Eukaryota; kingdom Metazoa; phylum Chordata; class Amphibia; order Caudata; family Salamandridae; genus Pleurodeles; species Pleurodeles waltl. The sequence goes on from NC_090445.1 coordinate 335,779,241, forward strand.
GAATTCCTTGATAACTTGCTCACTTAAGTGGAACAGTGCCTTCCTTTACATTTACACATGCTCTCTTCTTAAACTCTTAGGGGCATATTTATACTCTGTTTGCGCCGAATGTGCGTCAAAAAGTTTGACGCACATTCGGCGCAAACCCTGCACCATATTTAAACTTTGACGGCCAAGCCCACGAATGCCAAAATTCCGCCGTGTGCGTCATTTTCTGGATGCGGGAAACCGCCTTGTGTTAATGACATGCAAGGTAGGCGTTCCCGTCCAAAAAATTACTTAAACGCTTGTGCGCCTTATTTATGCTACCGCGCAAAAATGACGCATGGCTGGGAGGCGAAGGCGAAAAATTACGCACAACTTGAATTGCGTCTAAAAATAACGCCTGAGTCAGGGCAGGCGTTAAAATGGGGCAAACACACCTGTGCTTAATGAAAACACACAGAAGCAACAGCAGAGCTCCAAAAGGAAGACATGGAGGTGCTTTTCATCCAGCATGCACGCAGACGCAGAGCACAAGACCAACAACAGCAGCTTCCACAACACCAGCAGGGACCCCAAAGGCAACGCAGAAGGCAGGAGAGGATATTCCGCACCAGGAAAACCCTTCTGCCAACAAGACATCATCCAGAGGTACAGGCTTAGCTGGCAAGCCATTCAGCAGCTGCTGCGCAACATTGAGCCACAGTTGGAACCCAGCTTGCAGACACTCCGCACCATTCCACCAGAAACCAAACTGCTAGCTGTACTACACATGTTGGAAAGTGGCTCCTTTCAAACCACTGGCCTGCTGGTTGCTGGGATCTAACAGCCATCATTCTTCGCCTTCCTACCCAAGGTACTGGATGCCATCATCTCTCTCACACCCCGCCACATCAGTTTCCCCAACACACAGCAGAAACAGCAGGAGACAAAAGAGGGGTTTTATCAAATGAATGGCTCCCCACAGGTCCTTGGTGCCATTGACTGCACAAATGTACGCATTGTGCCACCTGCTGCAACCAAACATCTATACTGCAACAGGAAGCACACACACTCCATTAATGTGCAGGCCATTGTCGATCACCGGGGTTTGATCACCAACATCGTGGCAAAGTGTCCTGGGAGGGTACATGATTCATTCATATTCGTCACTGCACCATCAATCAACACTTCCAGGATGGACGATATGGAAATGGCCTACTTGTTGGTAAGTACAGAAACCTACTTCTATACACACTGCACAGAAACCCTCTAGGACACACAGCACATACACCACGACATTGACACGTGGACAGGAAAACACTGAGGTTGTGACACCGCTAGGCATGTTTAATATCCTCACCCGATGGGAGACACACCTAGGGACAAATGACAGTTCCAAATAACAACAGATGCCACTCCACAGACACAAGGGAATAATTTAAAACAACACAATGACAAACACATGGCCCCAACTGGCAGTACATTTGGGACGATTAATCTTTCAATATCACATCAATAACACTCAATCCAACACCCTTCAAACCAATACGTACTGTGTAAGGGGTGTGTAATGTTTTTTGCTGCAGGTCAAACACCATGACACACGTAGCATGATGATGACTCCAATGAAGGTCACGTGCAATCATTGAGGCTGTACCAATATCTCACACCACTCCTGCTCTCACATTGCCCACTACCAAGAAGCAAGGGGACTGTGTGAAGAACACATATTGATGGGACAATATTGAAAGTGCACATTCCTACACATACGCATTGCGACAAATTAACACACACACAACAGATGTACTGGCATACGGACCTTCTGAAACTCAAAATGACAACCTCACAACCAAGTTAGCCATCTGAACTAGAACATGTTCAGTAGTATAGGTACACGTTACAACCTGAGTCGACTTGGCAAGTGCAGAGAAATAGGTCTGCAGTGAACTTGTCACACATGTGAAATCAGTGCATAGTCAATTGTTAACGCGTCAGTGCTCACAACGTACGGAGATGTTTTTCACACTGTCACCTTGCAAAATCTAAGGGTCTCACTGATGGTTACATAATTCTATTGCATATGTGAAATTGTATGGGATGTCCAGGGTATATAGATGCAACAGTGTTTCCACCACTGTCGAATTGATTCTGTGTATGGAAGTATCATCTCACGCCAGTTAAGACACAGGGACACCTATTTCACAAGTCACAATGCAAGGGAGTACACACTGTACTACAACTCTACAAAAATACTGCTGCCATCAGGTCAACAGCCAAACACCCGTTCAGATAAGGAAACAACCCAATGCTGATGGTATATCCTAGAAGCCTAGGATTCGACACAATAACACAAACACCGATGAGTCACAGACAACAGAAGAGAACAACTGCCATGCAAAGTGATATGTATGGTGCAACGTACATCAACATGTTCTCACTCATTTTCTCTGTCAGCTGATCAGGGGTATGGGATCCAGCCATGGATCATGACCACATTTGCAAACCCAAGCTGTGCAGCACAGCGTCCCTATAATAAGGCACACAGGAGGACACGCACCTTAGTCGAGAGGACCTTTGGCATCCTGAAGGCAGCCTCCTATACTTACCAGAAATGGTGTGCAAAATAATTTTGACCTGTGCCATCCTGCACAACATATGTGTAGGAAGGAAAATTTCCCTATGTGAACCCACCCCTCAAATGCCTGAAGAGGAGGAAGAGGAGGATGCTGTCCATCAACATGAGGGGGACCATCCAAACACAGTTGCAGGATTGCGTCGGAGACAACATATTGTCTAAAATTTCCTTTAACTCTACTCACCCATCACCACTGTCTTACCATGTGTAAATAAACACCTATACTAATCACTATATCATGGTCTGGATAATCATTTTTGCATAACATTTTCTCTAACTATCAGAATCAGAGTGTAGCCTCATGGAGCATTGCTGAAATACCGATTAGGACACAGAACATTCCTAAACTAGTTTGATGCGTATGAATGCAGACTCACATTGTTAATGACATATATCCTGTACATTTCACATTTGAAGGGCAATAGCAGAGGACCACACCTATTTCACACATACATGTTGGCAACATGGTTCATCGCAGCATATGGCACACAACTAAGACACCATCAGTCAATAAGGTAAATAAATGCCTCATACATGAGGCAGTGGATGTGCTATTGCATTGGTAACAGGAATGTATGACCAGACCCTTGACAGCAGTAAGTCTTACATCACCTATCTTTGCAAGGACTATGTGTGACTAGATTTCCATATAAGCAGCAAATTCATAGCACAAGTGCCCCAGGTATGACTAGCATTGCTCAGATGACATCCACTGCACATGGCAGCCCATGTCCTAAGTCCAGACACACCCATGTTCCCTGTCTCACCCCACCCTTCTTCAGAGGTTCCTGGAATGGGAATATGTGGCCCCAGATAATCCCTCCTCTACACACTCCCAGACTCACAATGTAAATCCAGTGTGCTTTCCTCTTTAGTATGGTATGCAATAGTCATTGTACTTCTGTCTTCATGGACGTCAAGTTAAATAATGCACTGGCTTGTAGTCTCTAGGACCTGTTATCACCTGTACATTGCTTCCCATGTGAAAGGTACTGTTGGCCCTTTGAAATTGAATCTCACCTACAGGACTTGTGAGAGACTGACGCTGCACACACCTGTGAGCACCTCCATGGAGACCAGCCTTTTGAACATGCACTGCCTTTGCAGCTGCTTGGAACAGCATGGAAGCAGCCATTTTATCTACAACACTGTTATGCCTTGCAGTATTAATCAGCTGTGTAACACAGCCCTTGGGTTAATGTGTTACGTTCCAACACATAGGACAAACACAGTTTTCCGTTTCCACTGTCTTGTTCTTCCTTTGACCAGTCTCAGTCTGACCACTGTGTATTTACCTTGTGAAAAGTTTGGATCCTGATTGACCCTGAATCCTTTTAGCCTGACTGGCTCCTGTCTTTGCGTTACCCTAAAGGTTCCTTGGGCCTACATTTGTATCATAGTTGCTTTCCCAACCCTCATATTCCTCCTGGGGTATTGTGTCAGGTGGGTCTACAGTGCATACTCAAATACATTGTATAGTATAATCAGTTTATTTATTGTACCATGGGGGTGAAATTGTCTCCAAATAGCCGAATAATGGCCTATCCCTTGTCTGTGTCTCATGTATGCATGAGTGACAAATTGTGACAGTGTACCATGGCTGTATGCATGGATTGGGTATGGTGCCTCCAGCACAACAAACAATGTCAGATAATGTGCATTAAATGTCTACACATGTTAGGACCCAGACAGTCCACACGCTGAATCACATTGCTCCCAACATCTTGATAGGGCTTGTATGGTGAATAGCTGTGAGAATAATCAGCACAGAGGCACTGATGTTCCCAGATGCAGTGGGAATTTTAGAGGCCAACCTGTGTACAAATGTTGTGAGGACACCTGCCGGTATAAGAATCCTGAGACATTAACTTTGTCAGCACACCAAGGTTGCCCTGTTGACAGTCTCATAACACGTCTGCAGTGAAAGGGTTGGACCATCCCCATGTGTGTTCTCAAATCCTCATTGGCTTTCCTTCTATTGATCTGCAAAGGATACTTTGTAGATACAGGAAAAGGCTCCAGACTCATGACTAGACCTGCACGTAACTGTGACAACATAGATCCCAATAATGATACAGGCTAAACATTGGCCCACACACATGAACCAGACACCTCTGTGAATTTTACCACTGGAAATATGTGAACACGTACTGCTTGGTCTTCTGGTCCTCCACTGCCACAGGAGAGACATGGCTCAGTTATATGACTCCAATTGTGGCGTAACATTACAATTGTATATTATATTTGGGACTCCATGTCACAAACACGATACCCACATAGTATGATCCCATGCCTGACTCATGGTGGGTTAACAAAAAAGTGCCTAGGAAGAAGTATCCAACATTCAAGGATATGTGATGGCTAAGTTTTGGAACATTGACATGAACAACCATCTGCTATCTATCCAGTGCATGCTTTGTCATTGGTGGTGTTTATGTTCCGAAAAACCTAGGAAGTGCACACAGCAGTTGTTGCTATGTGTATGACTAACACATGTCCTCTCTCATTTCCACACTGACTTGCATCTGAGGGTTGGACACATTGACTCCACATTCAAACAAGCAGATTTGCAAAAATGCATCTTGTGATGCTCGCACAGTGGGTCAACAACAATAGTAGTAGCCAAATCACACACATTGACACATAGGCGTTGAGTTGTTGTGAGTTGCGTCATCTTGCTATCCTCTCTTGACGCAAACAGGCCCAAACTGGGTAGTACATAATTGTATCCCACACATTTGGCCATCTATTGCGCTATGAAGAGTGAAAATCTGGTACAACAAGTAGAGGATCATGGTCCGCAGTAGTATGATCTGTCGCATGTGCCCATACACTGTAATGCCCAATGTGGGTGCAATCAGCCTATCTCTGTATTGTCACAACTGTCATGTCCCATTAAAAATGAGAAATGACCCAAACCCAGTTAATGACAGAAATTTTGACGCATACACGTAAAAAAAAAGACGCACATCCGTTTAGAAATGACGCATATGCGTCGAAATATGACGCACAATGCCCTGAAACATCCATTGGCCCTGAGCGGTGATTCCCACACTGTACCCCCGGAAATTGGTTTAGTATGAAACATATTTAACAGTATGGATGCAGGGTTATCTCTAATCATGTGCGTAAAAAAAATGACGAACAGACTAAGCGTCATCATATTTTGACGCATAACAAAAAAAACGCACCGCATTTGGGGCAGGAAGTCATGTAATAGGATATCCTGTTTACAGATTTGGTACGGTGGGTGTACTTTCACTTTCACTTTGCTGTCTGTGATATTTCCTGACTGTGTGGCTGTGTTTAGACTTGTCTCTTTGTGCATTTTGTGATTTTGTCTCCAGTGTGGTCTTTAAATTGTCTTTTTGTGTATAATAACTGTCTGTGGTATCCTGTCTGAGTGTTTTTTTGGTCATTTGTGTTGTCAACATTTGTCTTTGTTGTGTTGGGAGTCTGTTGTGGGTAGTGGTAGTTTGGGTATAGTTGGGCTGTGTTCTTAGTTATTTTGCATCTTCCTGTCCTACTTTCCCTCTATTCTCCTTTGTACCCCTTTATTCCGTCTTTATTTTTGGTGCAATAATGTTGGCTAGGCCTCATCTTGGCAGGATGGGAGAGGAGGAGCTGGGTGTGTTTATTTGGCTGGTGTGCCACTTCCTACCCTTGATGATAGAGGCAGGTGGTTGTGTGATCCACGGCTATCACACAGAGGCAAGGAGGCTCCGGTGGGCAAAGGTGTTGTACCATCTGCAGAGAATATACAACACAGTGCGAAATGACCACCAGCTGAAGCACCGCTGGGCTGACCTTGTTGCAAGGGAGCAAGACCTGCTGGGCCACCTGGGGATTGTGATTCTTGGCCCTGTTGGTGAGTACAAATCGGAGTAATGTGCACGTTTAAATGCTCTGTAGTGATAATAGCTGATTTTTTCATATTCTGCCGGCAATGCTTTTGAACATGTGGAATGCTAGTGAAACATACAGGGCCACAGCACCGCAATTGCGACCTGTTTTGAAGCAAGAGCAGCGCAAACTTACAAAATACAATGGTATTTTGTAAGTTTGCGCCGCCTTTGTGTCAAACAGCAACACAAATGTGGTGCAAAATATGTATAGATATGGGCCACAGTTGCCTGTGAGGTATACACATTTCCTACATATTACTGTCATTTGATGACGCAACAGCTAGACTAACTTTCTAAACACAACAGGAGCCTGAAAATTAGTGCTGGCTTCACGTCAATTGATGATGGCAATGTGGCTCAAACATGTTTCATGTGTGGTCGGTGAGTGTATCAAGAAATATTGTGTACCTCAATTGTTTTCGGATACATGTCTGAACTGGATTCTGACACATACGTAACAAGTTATAGCTTACCTCAGGTTACATCTTAGACTGATATTTTGAGTTTGTAGTGCCACATTTCAATTAGGGATAGCTGGCAAAAGAGGTTCGTATCTCTATGGTTGGTGCAACTCACCATAGTTGTGGCACATCAAATGAAGAAAATGATACAAATTGAGGGCTAACAACTGTCCCTGTCCCTCTATACATTGTACCTGTGTGTCTAAAATTGGTCTTAGTCACAATGTCTGGGTGACTGGTATTGCGTCCTCATGGAAAGTGGCTTTGCATGTCTCTCCTGGATACACATGATGAGAGGAATACACTCCATGATTTTGTCTGCTCACTAATGAAGGAGCATGTTTGCCACCACAAATAGTTAGGGCCACTGCATGTGTGCGGATATGTGTGTATCACTCACTGGATTCCCCGGCTCTGTACATGTTTGCTGTGGTATGTAGGATGCAGTATCATCATGTCTGAGAGGCTTTACTTTCTGAGTTAATATTACACATAATATTTGTATTTTGAAGTGGTGTACAGTGCACAGACATTGAGCACATTTCTCCCTTCCATGACTTACAGGTGGACCTGCACCCTACACTACCGAAGAGGTGGCACGATTTGCGGACGCAGACATCTCGAAGTAAGTGTTGATATTTATGTTCTGTGTTGTGTTTGCTGATGATGTGTGATTGTCTCCTGTGTGTTGGACACATAGCAAGGTGTGATGCGCTGGTCAATGATCTGTTTTGTTCCTTGAGTGGAGTATCATTTTTTCCCCATCTTTGAGTTGGCCAATCCTTATCGTATTGTCATTATTTGGGATTTTAGGTCAGTCCTGTAGGCACGGCAATGAGTTATGTGAATAAAACTTGAAATCAGAAAATGTAGCAGTGGACCATATTTGTGAATTAGTAAGCCAGTCAAACCCTGATTCTCCCAGAATAAGGATGCCAACGTCTAACTCACAGACTTCAACTTTCCTATTCACTCATGAACATGTTTGACTGTATGTTTAACTTCCTAGCAGCATGTAGCTCCACATGTTGTGCTACGAGTATGAGGCACTTGAGTACAATGGCCTAAGTGTGCATGCAGCTCATGGCCAGAGGTGTGCTTGCATCTATCTGTTTGTTGTAAGTCATGGGTTACTGGTAGGAAATGATGTTGACAATGGTCTGCATTTCCAAAGATAAGTGTGGATGGGACTGTGCAAGGTTTGGGTGTATCCTATTTGGAGTTCCTCCTTACCTGGGGTGTGTTGGCCAAACCCATGTACAGCTTTCCAAAGCTTCCTGGGTGTCCTTGTTGTTAGAAATTGTTAGTTTCTTGTCCACCTCCCCCCCCCGGCACAGGTGTAGGGTTGTGAATAGTGTACCTAGGACTGATGATCCAAGTTTGGTACACAGACATGTAAATCAGTAAATCACTTGTCCAAACCTACGATACCCACTCATGATTAGCACATGAATTCTATATTGGCAATCCCATTTACAGCTCGCAGATCTTGTGGCCCTAAATTGTCATCAAGAACATATACATTTGTTGGCCCGTCAGTGGTGGAGGATTCGCAGCAGGATTTTTACCTGACAAGTGGCAGAACAATGATGCCAAAGTCATTCCAGTTGTTACCCATCTCGTAGGGTTTGGATGTGCTTTTTGATGACAGGACATGTGTAGGCTGGCTTGCCATGTACTTCCTCAGGGACTATCAGTGATCTGTATGATGAAATGGGCTGTTACAGGTACATTAGATGTATTGTCTGATTTACTTCTTGCGCCATTTCACACAATGAAGTACCTAATGTTTGTTTTTCTATTTGTCTTAACAGCTGCCAATATGACTCCCATCCAGATTTGAGAGTTTCAGCGCACTGCAATGCGTTACTGCCACATTCTGGATGTGGAGTCTGGGTACTGCAACATGGCAAGGCGATATCGCCATGAAAGAGCCTCCGGAGAGTGGAGGGCATTTGCCCAAGGGTAACCTTCCGTGTCTACCACAACCAGCACCACCACTACCACCCAGGTGGCACCAACAGTGGCAGGGACCTTTACTGGACCATCTACAGCAACAGCTCCAAGACCAGTCACAGCACCACCTGCACCTCAGCTTACAGACATGGCACCGACAAGGGCCCATACTTCATCCACTGGCACCCAGACCACCCTTGCTGCAGCCATAGACCCTGCAGCTTTTGCCCAGATGCAAAGGAACTTGGACCGTGTCCTACGTAAAATGACCAGACTGCAGCAGGAGGTGGCACAAGTAAACCGGAGGGTGCATGCCATCAAAAAGACCCTGAGGAGGGCCAACTTGTAGGCTTATACTCTTTCCTGGTTCTTTAACTTAGTGGGTTTAGGGGGCTTAGTGTTAGGTTAGTATAGGCTGTTAGTTTATTTAGAAGTAGTGGGTGGGGTTTTTTTATTATGTGTGTGGGTGGGTGGGGGACAATGTTGGGATTTTGGTGTTTTAAAAAAAGAAGAAAAAAAAATACAAAAAAAAATACAAAAAACAAAACAAAAATATATATTTGTTTAATATTAGATAGTATGTGTTTAGGTTAGTTTCTGTTTTCCTCCATGTGTCCCGTCTTATAAGGGGGTGTGGGGGGTTGATGTTTAGATCGTTTCGTTAAATGTGATAAGTAAGTTTAGCTTAGGTTAGTTAGGGACAGTTGTGGGTAATGTGTAGTTAGAGTAGATTAGGTTGGGTAAGGTGTTTCCCCTGGTTTTAGCTTATGGTTTTACTGTTTAATAAATATCTAGGTAACCCTTTACAGTATGTGTCAAATGCTTGTAGATTAGGGCCTTGCCATGAGTGAACAGTGTCTCCTTTGTATTAGCTTATGTGTCCCATGCTGCAACCATATCCCAACTGAGCTGTTACATTGGCAGCTACACCAAAGCTACTTAGCTAAGGTCCGGCCATCCATTGCACTCACCACTCACAGTTACTATGGATCCCAAAATGTGGTTGTTTTGTGCTGTATGTTTTCAATGTCATATACTTTGCTACCAGATTTGGTATTGGGGACACTGTGTTAAGTCTGCCTGCAGCCTGATGTCCAAGCAAATCCTTATAAGGTGTGTGGTAGTATGCTCTCATGTAGTATGGTATACATACCTCACACATATCATTTGTTACAATGTTCAGCACGGTTACTTATTTGTATGGTAACTCATACACATCCCTTCATGCTGTTTGGTGTGTGTTAGGTAAAAATTGGGGAAAATGTCGCATACGTAAGTTTTGACTTTCAGTAACAATTGAAGGCACTATTTTCTGGCTTAGCCATCCCTTGAGGAGGCGTTATTCAGTACAACACAGCATTTTGGTGTATAGTTTATATTTTTTTCAGAAATAACCCTGAGGGAGGGCAGATGATCGTACAATCCAGACCACTGTGCATAGTTATCAGCCAAGATTCGTTCAGGTCAGGTGTATAGACAATCAATGATCCTTGACCTAAGGTTAACATCACTGATGGCCATCATGGTTGATGTGTCACATTACACAGAGACAAAGTTGTTGTGTAAGTGCTATTTATTTAAAAGTGCTGTAGTGCTATATGTACATTGTACATGATTGTGAGTCCATTAGTATGACATCTTCCATTGTGATCCTACACAAGTGCATAAGGACATGTCATTGGACATGCTGGGGTGAAGTGTCAGACAGTGCAGAGGGACAGGATTTGCCAATGAGTTAGATGAGTAACAACCACAGAGCAGGCTGACAAGATAAACAGTGGTCAGTTTGTGGACTTGTCAGCATCACATCCTCTAGGTGTTGGTTCAGGCCAAATTGTGAATTGCCACCTTCTTGTGCTACTCAACCCTCCGTCTACTTCCATTCTTATGGTGAGGCTTTTCACTGGCTGTGGGTGCTCTGATGGCACTAGCACCACACTTAACAATCTGGACCTGCCCCAGTCTCTGATCTTTCACATCCACCTATATGTAGTTGAGATGTAGCATATACTATGTCTAGCTTTGTTATGGCACAATATGGATGTCAGCATTGGTAATGTGTACTGCTGATGTTGGGGAATGTGTGGTACATTGGATTGCACTGATAGTCGTAGCAGTGTTCTATTTCTTCCTCTAACTGTGCAGGTGTATTTCTGTAACCAGTTACATGTGTCCTCCCCCTCAATGCTGTTGTCTGAGCAGTATGACATTTGGGATGTTGCATGGTGTCATTGGAGCTATTGTGCCATAGCCATATGCAGCATGGCTATGGCATTAGTGTTGTGTATCTCCTAATGTTAATGACAATGGCTGATGTTTATAGCAACTTTGGACAATCACATTTGACTGGATTGGAACATTTGTCTTGATTTCAGGGGATTGATAACGTTGTCATCCTGAACCCTCTAATTTGGGTGTGTTTGATCCATGGGGATGTTACTGCCATTAGCTACTTGACCTGCAAACACAGCAGAGGTGGTAGTGGCAACTGTTGTCAATGTTACATTCTACTTGCAGGTATGGCCAGAGGTTGTTAATTGGGCCCTAGTTACTGTAGGGAGAATACTGGCTGACGTGTGACGGGCTGCCAGTTTTAAGTTGTACCCTGCTCCTGGCCTGGCTTTACCTTTGCAACATCTTTGGCATGGCAGCATACCCCCATGCAAAGGTTGTTGGTGTTGTGTAGTAGTGTGCCCCAGGTTTCCTCAGAACAGGCCATGCCCCCGTGCCATGCCCCTTTACCAATTCCACTCCCTGAATATCATGACTTACATGCATTGTGTAGTAGGTATGTACCCCCCCTGCTTACAGTTAACATTTGTGCATTTTAATTCCCCATGCGACTTGCCCTGCATGTGCGTTGTCTCCTGGTAGTCTGCGCTGTCCTGTTCTGGAATCCCTGTGACAATCTCCTCAGGGATGACGGCTGCCACCATCTCCTCAATGTGGTCCAGGGCCTCCTGCGGTGCTGGACTCCCACCTCCAGTCTGCAGTGCTGCCTTCCTGTTCCTGGCCATCTTTTCCTTGGTCCTGCGCTTGCACTTGACTGTTTTCCGTACTTCTGCCACACTGTTGATCTTGTCAACAGTTTGTTGCCATATTGCCTCTCTCCTACTGATTGGCAACTTTCAGGTGACAAACAGTTGGTGCTGGTGTTCCGTCACCTCTTTAACCAGAATTTCCTGTTCCTCTGCACTGAAGTGACACTTTCTTTTCTTCTTCTTCCTGTCCTGGGTCTTGTGTGGGTCCTCCTGGCTGGTTCCTGGTCTTTTGTCATCTTCCTGGGTCCGTGCAAGCATCTGGGATCCATTTTGGCTCTCCTATGCACATTTTGCAGTGTTTGCAGCGCTTTTTGACACAATTGTGTAAAAAAACGGCGCGTATCCGGTTTGTGACGTCGTAAACCGGCTCACAGTCATTTTCGCCACGTTTACGTTGTTTTCCTTTACGATGTGACACAGTGGTTTGAGTAAAAAAAAAGACCCACACCTGTGGTTTGCGCCGCCATTCGTCAAAGTATAAATTTGACACCCGCACGGTGCAAAGAAATGGCATTAGCTGGCGGTAATATTTTTGACGCAAAACTGCGTTGGCGCAGTTTTGCATCAAAAAGTATAAATATGGGCCTTAGTTTCATCCACCCTATACTTCAAGGATTCTCAAGCCAGTTTTGGTGTTATAGACTGTTCAATTTAGAAACTGGTTTGAACCTCATTTCTGTTAGAAAGACAATGAAAAGAAATACAAGAAACTAGAAGGGTACAGCACCTCTACAACAGATGCACTGCATTGAATGACCATTACATTGTGATTCCTATATCGAGTGAAAAATACATTGCATGTCATTGCATCGCTGATCACTATATTGTCATGCTTTCAGCACCCAAGGACCTGCAAGGGCTTTCAGTGGGGTTACCGTCAACGGATCCAATCTTGGCTCCATCTGTGCTCCTCAAACCCACTACAGGGGCCAGATGTAGGTAAGATTGGGATTGCGACTCGCAAATTGCGACTCGCAATCCCATATGCAGAATGGTGTCCCTGACACCATCTGCAAATCGCAAGGGGGTCGCAAAGACCCACCTCATTAATATTAATGAGGTGGGTCGCAATTTGCGACCCCCTTGCGATTCCCTGCACTCACAGGGATGGTGGCCTGCTGGAGACAGCAGACCACCATGTCTGTGACTGCTTTTTTAATAAAGCAGTTTTTTTTTTTTGTATTGCAGCCCGTTTTCCTTAAAGGAAAACGAGTTACAATACACTCGGGAAAATGAAACCATTTGGTTTAATTTTTTCAGAGCCATTGAACCACTGCCTGCTCTGAAAAAATATTTTTGGCGACATTCACAAAGGGGAAGGGGTCCCATGGGTGCTAACTGCAAATTGCTTTGAGACCGCGTTTGCGGTCACAAAGCAATTCTGCATCACGGGAAACGCCCCTTCCTATTTGCGAGTCGCATTCCCATTTTGAGAGTCGGCACCGACTCACAAAATGGGAATGTGCATCGCGATGCCCGTTTTGCGTGCCGCAAACTGCGAATTTTGCAGTTTGCACCATGCAAAACGGTTCCTACATCTGGCCCCAGTTTCTGTAATATCATCTTTGCAGAAGTCCATACTGGCACCCAAAAAAACAGTAATAAAATGAAAACATGACACAAAAAATATCAAGCCAATGTAGTAAAATACAATACATTTTAATAAATGATTTGATACCAAAAGGATAAAAATCCAATTAGTAGAAATTGAGATATGCAATTTTAAAGGTTTAGAGACAAAATAGTGCTTAAGAACACAAAGCACCAGCCGTGATTATGTGGTCACGCCAGACCGGGTCAAAGTCACAAGTTCAGGCTGACCGCGATGGAGTGTGGGCTGGATTCAGGGACTAGGCTAGCCCCACTGAGCAACTTACCTCATGTCCTTGATGCGGGGAGTTGCACCACACAGTGGCGGTTATGAGGTGTGATGCATCGAGATGCATCAAGCAGCATTGATTCCGATGAGTGATGCAGAGTCCTGCGCCGGGTTGGGTCAAGTTGCATCAGATCCAAAGAGGAGCAGCGGGGGCTGCGGGGCGAGGTGCACGTTGAGTTGAATTGCCCTGTGCCGGTTTCTATGAGCTGCTGCAAGGGCCCGATGAGATACCTTGCATCAGTTCGGATGAGGAGCTGTAAAGGTTGCGATGCGAGGTCCTCTGTCAGGTTGTGTCACACTATATCGGTTCTGTTGGGGACCACAGATGGGCTGGCAGAGCACCTTTAATCCCTCTTGGAAGGGTCCATGGCTTGGGAAGCACCACTTGGGGGGCAAGGCATCACAGCAGGCAGATTTCAGGTGCAAGGCTCAAGATGGATGGAGTCTTTTTTGTCAGCCAACTAGCCCTTAGAGTCAGTCTGGTGGTCCTGGATTCAAGCTGCAGGTCCAGTTCTTCTCCCTCAGGCAGCAGGGAGGCAGAGCAGCCCTTATTGTAGCAGGGCATCAGAGCAGCAAGACGGATTTTCTTGCATCAGAGCAGTAGGGCAGCTCAGCAGTCCTTCTTCTCAGCCTCCACAGATCCAGAAGTGATTTCAAAAGTCGATCTGAGGGTCCAATTTTTATACCTGGTACCCACTTTGAAGTAGGAGAAGCTCCTGGAGCTTCCCCCTACAGAGGTGTGTGCAATTTCCTGCCTTTCTGCCCTGATCCCTGTCTGTCTGGGTGCACAATAGGCTAGTTTGAAGTCCTTTGTGTCTGAGCTGAGCCAGTACCTTTGAAGTGCAAGTGTGGTAGGTGACAGTTCTGCCCCTGCATCAGGTCAAAGATGCCCCATCCTACCAACACCCAGACCCTCAATTGTGATGCTGTCTGGAAGGAATATACAATTGCCAACTGCCACCTACACCTAGTCATTTGAACCAGGAACCGCTGCAGGCACCACATGGTTACAACAAGAAAATGCCAACTTTCTGAAAGTGTCGTTTTCAGAATTGTGACTTAAAATCTGACTTTACCATTAAATAGGAATTTAAATTATAAGTCCTCAGGACCCAAGATTGACTTTCCTGCCTCCTCCCAATCAAAACTTAGCACTTATTAAATGTAAAAGGGTAACCCAAAGTTATGCTATGGGAGAGATAGGTCTCACAGTAGTGAAAAACAATGTTGTAAGTTTTGTCACCACCAAGACACGTAACTTAAAAGCACATGTCCAGCCTTTTAATTACAATGCACCTTGCCCTGTGGGGGACTTATGTGTATTAAAAAGGGAGCCGAGTCAAATATCCACTTTAACACTGCAGGCAGGCTATATTGGCAGGCTCAGTTATTTTTTACAGGGCTACTTAAGTGGGTGACTCAATAAGAGCTGTTGGCCCACTAAGAGCATTTAATTTACATGCCCTTGGGATATAGCATACCACTGTACTAGGGACCTATAGGTAATTTAAATATGCCAGTCACATGTTAGCCAATTCTATCATGTTTTAGGGAGTAAGCACAAGCACTGCAGCAGTGGTAAAGTGCAAAGAGTCTTAAGGCCAACAAAAACAAATTCACCACAAATATGAGGGGTGAAACCAAAAGGTTGGGAGAAGATCACCCTAAGACTGACAGGTCTAACATTGCTCCTTTTTGGCATGTTACCAGCTCCCTCTGGTGTGCCCTTATGCCCCACTGACCAGAGAGGTCTCCCAACCAGGCTTCGTCTGGTTGGTCTGCCTTTGCCACAAACTTGGCCCTCCGGGTCCATTCAGTGCTCCTGAGTGATGTCAATATTGGTCTCCTCCTCGACACCACAACCTACCCTGGAACATGATCGTCCAACGCTGATGCCAGCCCCATCGACTCTGGGCGACGACAGCCAATCCGTACTGCTGTCTGACACCTAGATGGTGTCGCTTGGTACTCAGACGAAACCACATACTCTTTTATCTGAGCTGTAACCTTTTTCCCAACATTCTGATTCTGATGCAGGGCTCATGTTCTTCATGAATTATTCACACAGAGTGTAATAATGGGAACTATGATGCTGGGGTGAGTTTGACCAGCCCTACCAGGAGGACAGCTGGTACTAAGACTTCCTGGATGCAAGTGGTCTGGATACCTCCGCAGACACTGGCCTTGCAGATCACAAATTGGGTCTACATCAGGTGGTGGTGCAAGGACTCTTCTGCGAAGAGGGAGAACTTCAACTTGATCTTTTTCCCACTACAGCTAATGTGCAATGCCAGCACTTTGCATATTTAGAGACACAAAGCGATCTGAGTAAAGTGGAACTCAGGACATCTGTACTATTTTCCATTGATACCTCTACTGTCCTGTGTTCTGAAAAAGATCAGGACCAACTGGGCCTAAGTCTTCCTATTGCCCCTGAATAGAGGCACAGAGAGTGTGGCATTTAGAACCCCAGGGCATGAGCATCAGACCTCTGATCAGGATGCCCCTTCAAAAGATCTCCTGCCACAGCAGTGGGGCCGGGTCCTGCATCTGAACATCTGCACACTCGACCTCCATGCTTGGAGATTTAGCAGTGCAATGAAGCTCTTTTGATCTTTCTCCTGAAGTTGTTGATGTCATCTTGGCAGCCAGGAAGCCCTTAACCAAATATGTATATGCTTGCAACTGGGACAAATTGTTCCAATTAAGCTGCTTGACCCACTTAATGCTAAATTGCCTGAAATGTTATTTTTTATGTTTCCCTTATTCCAGGTTGAATTGGGCCCAGTTAAAAGGTAGCTGCCCATTCTTTCAGCCTTTATGTAGTTGCAGGACCAGCCCTTTTTGTTTACATTACCTATAGTGATGTGTTTTTTGTAACGGTTTACATTGTATGTTTTCCCTTGCTCCATTTATTATGCCCCAATGGTTCTTACATTCTTCATGTAGGCTCCCTTTAAACATCTCCAGAGCTGTTTTCATTGGCTGTTCACCCTCAAACCCGCAATTCTCATACCCATAACATCGGCATGGTGGGTGGGGGAGTGAGCCACAAGCTTTTTCTGTCAATCCACCTTACACCACCTTCTGTCTGGATAAGATGGTTCTAAGGACTTCCTTTCAAGTGCGGCAGAACATGGCCCATCCAACATCTTTGCTCAACCTCACCCCTATACAGATGAGGAGAGACTCCACCAATTAGATCCGAAAAAGGGCCCTATGTTTTTATATTGATCGTGTCAGAGAACATGAGAGAATGATAAACTGTTTATCAGACTCGCTGGATCATAAGAAGACAAGGACCATCTCTCGCTGAACTGTGCTTCGCTTTAAGATCTCCTACACATTGACCAAAAAGTTGCATCCAGGGTACTTATAGGCTCACTCCACCAGAGCCAAGGCTGCTACCACTCTGTTTGCACGTGGGGTGCCTGTCATGGACATTTGGCAGGCAGCAATGTAGGCACCCCTGCATACGTTCACGAAGCATTATCTTCTGAACAGCCAGGTCCATCAAGATGGGCACTTTGACTGTTTGGTGGTGCAGGGCTTCTTGGTTTGAGCCAGTTCACAGACCCACCACCGGGGTGGTACTGCTTTGGTAACTATTCAAAAGGTAAGGAATCTGCGGTTAGAAGTCTCTACCAGAAGAACAAGTTATGTACCTTCCGTAATGCTCTTTCTGGAAGAGACCCAGGTATCTCACCATCTCTACCATCCTCCCCATTCTGTGAACTGGACTATTTTCTACCTAAGAAGGTCCCACAGTAAATTTCTGCAACCAGCCTGTTTCAGCTCTGCATCCGCAGGTGGGGATAGGTCAGAGAGCAACTGATGTCAGCGCACAAGGGTGGCACCTATTGAGGCCTGCACACATCACTTCTGTCATGGAACAGTGTTGATGCGAGTCACCACCACCACCTACGGATGCGCAGGGGTGCTGGTTAAGATTTTCTGAATCCAACGTGACACCTGGGAGAATATTCAAAAGTTGGCAAATCTGCTGTTAGATAGAGTGTCTACCAGAAAAAGCACTACAGAATGTTCACTGTTGCATTTAGACACCTAACAGCACATTCCTCACCTTGTGAATTTCTCCAGGTGCCAGACTGGATCTGGAGAATTTGAATAGCAGTTCCCTCATATGTGGTATGTGGCGTGGTGTTGCTCCATGTCATACCCATCCCCCTCTGGATGTGATGTTGTTGCCCATTATATCTGTGCCACCTACACACCCTAACATCCGTTTCTTTCTTTGTGTCCCTTCCTATGCAGATCTGGAGGTCCTTTTAATCCTGTCAGGCTGACAGTTGTTTTTCCCTTAAACTTTTTTCAGTGCCTACCAAAAACTACAGGGTTGCAAGGACTGCAACTGACAAGTGTCAGCTGCAATGTCTGTCTCTCGAGTCTTCGCTACATGCATGAGCACTGTGTGAATATCGTACAAAAGAGAACAAAAGGCCACCCCTGACTGCGAAGGCAAACTTGTTGTCGCAGTACGTCAGAAGAACTCCAGGAAGGCCCAGTCTTGATCAAGAACAAAGGTGGAGACGCTCTCTCTTTCCTGGGCTGATCTTGCAGCTGCCCCTCTTTGAACTCCAGGAGCGCAGGTAAGTCATGAAAATCAAGGAAGCATCAGAAGTCAAAGCATGGGTCTCCTTACTCTAGCCACTCCCAGCGTTCTGGCATGCAACACTCTGGATACCTCCAGGCTGCAGAGTCTTTCCTCCCTTTTCGAATCAATTCTTCAATTGGTCCTTAATGCCAAGACATCCCCAGGTGACGCCTTAACAACTACTTCAGTTTAGACAGGCCTTAGACAATACTTTTTGGCACCACACCAGATCTCACTGGAGTACCTTCAGGCCCCAAGGATCCGAGCTGGCTGCGTCACTTGACCTCGCTTCAAGGCCATTCTGTATCCAAGCCTGGTTCCACTAGCTTAAGCCCTGACCCAACCTTTGAGGCTGTCTTTGGCACCACAACTGATGTCACAGCCCAGGGTCTCCCTGCCAAAACCAGGGCTGATGGCTTTAGGGGACTCCAAAACTCAGTTACCACCCCTGAGGCTGCAAATGACATGCCTACATTCTTACTGTTATCCAGAAACCTCCCCATTCCATGCTGATGTCAGTTCACACATACACAAGGCACTATTGGCTGGACAATCAGGTCCATCAAGGGCACTTTGTCCACTCAGTCCTGCAGGACTTTTTGATTTGGGTAAGCTGACAGACCAACCACCTGGGAGGCGCTGCTTTGGTATCGATTCAAAAGGTGAGGAATCTGCGGTTTGAAGTCTCTATCAGAACAAGTTACTTGCTTTCGGTAAGGCTGTTTTGTAGTAGAGACTATGGGGGTTATTCTGACTTTGGAGGAGGTGTTAATCTGTCCCAAAAGTGACGGAAAAGTGACGGATTTACCACCAGCCGTATTACGAGTCCATTATATCCTATGGAACTCGTAATACGGCTGGTGGTATATCCGTCACTTTACCGTCACTTTTGGGACAGATTAACACTCCTCCAAAGTTAGAATAACCCCCTATATCTAACAGCAGATTCCTTGCTGACCATCCAATCCTTCCCATACTGAGAACTGGACTCTTCTCATTTAAAAAGTTCCCAATTAGAGATCTGCAAATTACCAATCTGAAGTTTGGATTCTGCATCAGGAAGCAACTGGCGTCTGCATACACAGTGGTGCTCCTATAGGGCATCTCTTCAAGAGCGGAGTGATATTGGCGCGAATCCACAGGGTGCCACCTTTCAGCATGCAGTGGTACTGCTTAAGATTTTCCCGATCCTCTCTGATGCACGAAGATTCTGCAGTTAGTCAGAGTCTACCAGAAAGAGCACTGCCAAAGGTGAGCGACTTCTTTGTTTGATCCTGACTTTACTTATGTGCTCTCCCTTTGAGCCAATGCAGAGCTTCTTGTGCTGTCTCCTGACTATTCAAACTCTTTCCTCATTGCAGTTACCTAAGTCTGCTGCATGAGTGAACTTCAGGTCCTCTCATGGCAACCACCCTACACCATATATTTTGCAGATAAACTGGTATTGATAACTAGAGCTGCCTTTTTGCCAAACATTGTGACTCTTTTTCACATTGAGGAATTCATCACCCTCCCAATATTCTCTGCTCTTCCTGACCCCATGAAAAAACTGCAAGAGAAGCTTTAAGCTTTTGCATCGATCGCACCAAAGGCCATCAGGTGGATAATCATCTCTTTGTGGGGTTCTCTGAGGCAAAGGAAGGCAAGGCAGTGCAGAAATAAACTTTTTCCAAGTAGATTGCCATCTGCATTATGATAATCAATATATTGGCCAAAAACAGCCCCCAGAAGGATAGAGGGCTCAGTCCACTGCAATGGTATGTGTAGTGTCTGTTCTGGACATTAGTCCGGCTGTGACTTAAAAGTCAGCCCACATTTTAATGAAGCAGTCGTGCCTTGACAGCCAGTCTAACTGGAAGGGCATTTTGTTCATTAGGTACTGCAGGACTTTTTGTTCTGAGCCCAATCCACAGACCCTCCACCTTGTGAGGTACCACTTTGGCAACTATTCTAAAGGTGCCAAATCTGACGTTAGATGTATCTATAAGAAGAACAAGTTGCTTACCATTGGTAACGTTCTTTCTGGTGGTTCCTCCATGCTCTTCCTCTCTTTTCTATGGAATTGTCTATTTTGCCATCTGAAAAGGTCCCAGTCTAGAGTTCTGCAGACTGGTACCTCTGATTAATTTTTGGTCAAGAAAGAAACTGATAACAGCACCTATATCAACTCTGCTCAATCACTTCCAAGGTCGAATGAAGTCAACACAGGGCTAGATGATGGCAACTGCTGGTGCATGGAAGCACTGCTGTGAAAAGGCTACAGATCTAGTTTGGCACCTTGGGATTCTCCTGAAAATGAGGAGTCTGCAGTTGGATAGAGTAACCACCTGAAAGAGCATTACTGAAGGTAAGTAACTGGTCTGTTTCACCCATAGTGCTCTTAGGTACTGGAATTCTCACCCTGTCAACTGAGAACTAAAAAGTAGCTTTGGCTTTCTCTAAAGATTCCTGTGCAGACTTTGAATTCTCTGAATATCATGTACGTGGGCTCATACTAAACAAAGTGATAACATAAATCTGTATTTAATAGCAGTATTCTAAGATGATGCCCATACATACAAAAAAAGGTGACATACCTATAGCAGAATGCTCAGATTTATAATAGGTTACTTCTGCTAACCCTAAAGTCGTACTCCAATTCACTTCTTGAAATCACACTTGCTGCTATTGATTTAGTTGTTCCAGTATGTTTGCCCTTCCTTTCTCTCAGCCATGCTTCTTTATCAACCAACTGCGTACTTTAGTTAAAAAAAATATTTACATTGATCAAAGCTATAGAATGATTAAGGAGAGTTATGGGATAATTCTTCTAAGTTTTTGGTAAAATAAATAGAGTTTCATTAATAGTGCTGTTTCCATTTTCGGGTTAATTCTTTCTGTTGTGCACTAGTCCACTAAACATCCACCAAACAACCCTTACACTGTGAAAGTAAGACTGTTTAAACACTAGTACATAAAATGTACAGAACAGAAAGAAATGTAGATCCACATGGTTATTCCAGTTTTACAGTGCTGGTGGACTGTGGGAGGCTTTAACTTTCCACTGATTTTGTGTGTCCATGTTTCAGAAAGTTTAATGTATCATTTAGTATTGGGTGGCATTCTAAGGGGTTGCATTAATTGAAAATGTTAACAAATGCAAACATCGTTCAGAAGAGGGGACCCCAATATATGTCTTGACGGGGGCCTCACAAATCCTTATGACTGCACAGCTTCAACTGTATTGCTTTAACCTCCTTGTATTCATGCCAGTGTCGCTTCTTACCTTGCTTTCTGCCAACACTTTTCGGTTCCTCACAATTTACATTAAACAGTACAAACAGTGGGTCAGCTAGAAATGTGATAGAGACTTGTGGCCGCAGATTCCTTACTTTAGAATATCCCCTAGGAGTCAGGAAAATCTTGAGCAGTACCCTTGCCTGCTGGTAGGTGGCATCGAATGGCTCCTTATCAGTGTAAAAAATGTTATCTGTGCCATAGGCGATGTTCTCAGTGCCTACACTGTTGCCAGCCCAACGTGCTGAACATCAGTTCCTTTCTTTTCGTGCCAAAACCACAGATCTGGAAGACCCCAGTCAATTTTTCACCACCAATATTTTGTTGCCCTTTTTTAGCATTTTGCTCACAATGTGCTTTTTGGATGTCCCCCTAAGATGCCCTCTAAGACAACAGTGGAACTTAAGCCCTGTGTGACCTGTCACAGACAAATTTTTATGATGGACCCCCCCCATCTTTTTTGTCTTTGGTGCCTGGAGCCAGATCACGACTCAGGAACTGATTCCCCGACTGCCACACCATAAAAATGGAGGCAATTCGGAAGTGGGAGACAAATCTGCTGGTGGTGGGACATTGGAAGTCTCTGCACCATTCCAGGTCCCAATCATGTGGAACACTCTTGGAGACATTCCCCTTGGTCGTCGTTGTGATCGAAGTATTTGTCTGCTAAGTCCTACAAGAAAAAATCAAAGAAGTTGAAGCACTCTTCGACTTCGCCGTGCTGGTTCAAGTCTTCAGACGAGGCACAGGAACAACGCTACCGCACTCCAGCTGTGAAGTCAGAGTATGGTTCACACATCCCAAATTACTTGCTGCTGAATCTACCCCTGCCCAATACAAATGCTTTTTTGAAGCTATGCATCTCATATTTGGGTGGTCTGGTCCCTCTGTAGCACCTTCTCGCCCCCGAGTTTGGGAGATGCCCCGAGTGGGCTTCCACTGGCTGCTTCATCCTTGGCACAACTCCAGCCCCTGGATCCAGACTGACTCTAGTCACAAATCCATGACCTTCAATGTGGCTTGGTGCCATGTCACCGTTCCCAGTTCCACCGATGCCTCACAGCGGCAACAAGCCATAGTCATTCCCAACTCAGATACGGAGCCAGAGAGGTATTATTCAACATAACTCTGGAGGTGACTGGACCCCAAAACCTATCCTGGTTGAAGGCAGTGCCTCGTTTCTTTAACAGGACCTGTGGGGATTTTGGCTCGGCTGGATCTGAGAATCCTTATTGCTACCCTGATCCCCATGAAGACCTTTTGGCCTCATTGGATGATGACAACTATTATTATTTTTTATTATTTTGTTATTTCCACAAAGAAAAGGCAGTGCAGTCAAACTGCTTAAATACCTACACAGAGCATACTACATGAGACACTGCTAATGACGCATATCACATCACTGACATGCCTCCGCTGTGGGGAGGTAGGGGGTGCCTTCCTACATTCTGTTTGGAGCTGTACAGCACTGAATCGGTTCTGGCTGGGCGTGACCTACTGTTTGAGTGAGGTCCTCTAAGGGATGATCCCAATGGACCTGATATTAGTCCTCATCCACTGTACGAAGGGTATAGGTGGGAACAGACATAAAAGATTACTCCTCTTTCTAGGACTAATGATTGCTAAATGTGAAATTGCCAGGGCATGGAATGCTGAGACACCCTTGTCCCTGGCAGCATGGAAGCGGGGTATTGACCACTTCATGGGGATGGAAATTGCAGTATACCTAGCCAGAGGGTGTCCCTGAAAACATGCAAAAGTTTGACAAAGGTGTGCTGACTATAGGGGATTGTGCTGGAGCCCTTCCACACCACACCACCACCCAGAATCTGGACGAAGAAATCCGGGGATTTTGAATGGAAATGCAAGGACATAGTACAGGGAATAGACGATAAGTGCACTTTATGTAATGGGGATTGCAGTGTGGGGTCAGGGTGGGATGGGTGGGATGGTCTATACAAGTTATGGGTTTCAGTTACTAGACACACAACTTTAAATATCCAACGTCTGATTCTTGGTCAATATGTCATTTTTTGTCTGCTAAAATCCAATAAAATGTGTTTAAAAAAGTATCTAAATTGTTAGTGTTTGGGCTGTGAATGTTTACAATGAGATTAGGGTGATCCTGTAGCATCCCAGCAATGACAAGATATCTCTTATCAGGGTCTCTATATTCACAGTTGTGCTCATGGTTCCACATCTCTAGGGATCAGAATTACCACACCATGGGAGAAGGAGCTACAAGATGCCAGATAACAGTGGCCATCCCACTTTCTTGTGAATCTGCTGGAGCCAGTGTTGCCTAAAATGTGCTTCCTGTAACAGTGCTATGGATATGTCATGCCTATCTAAGTAAGCTTGAATCAGCCCATGTTTTTTTTTTTTTAGCCCTCTAATAGTCCACATTAGGAGATTAAGTTTAATTGTCATGTGTTACTGCATTGAGTATTGTGAAAAAGTGGTTCCAATGGGACATATAGAAATATGGCCGTGGAAGATGTCCTGTTGTACAATATTGAGTCAGTACAACAGAACAGTGTTCATATAGTAACCCACGACATTTCAAACTTCCCCACCCCCCTTCCTGTTCTATGTATAACACCATAGCATCCTTCCCACACTGACCTCCCCAGTGGTCAATGGACATGCACACAACCTTAAAAATAAGTGTAAGAGACAAAAAGCATGCAGGGTAATTAATTACCACTAAGGTGTGGCACAGGGAGGAATGATCCATACCGCTTAACAGCGGGGAGGGAATAGAGGTGGTAATAATGAAGTGTTCATACAAATCGCCCCAGATCAGTAACAACAAAGTGCATCAATCATGCATGTCAATCATTATATCAACGTCAATGCTTCTGTGAAGGTCTCAGATTGTTTCCTCAACGTCACTAGTAGCATCTCCTGTGAGGGCGGAGTACAGTGATCAGACAGGGGAGTGCCTTGCAGCCCCCTCCCCTAGAGTTCCAGCATTGTTTCTCGAAGTTCATGGCTGCCTTGTGGTCAGTAAATTATCTGAATTTGCCGGCGTCCTCAGTGAGTAGTTTTGCAGGGTAGAACAAGACGTATTTGATGTCCTTGTTCCGCAGTAGCTTTTTGTTTCTGTGAACTTTTTTTATGGCCTCCTGAACCGCAGCACTGAAGTCCGTATATATGGCTATATTGGAGCAGTGGAATCTCAGAAGGCCCATTTCCCTGGTCAGTCTCAGTGCCACGCCCCTCTCAAAGTAATTGAGTAGCCATGTGATTATCCATTGTGGTGATGCCTGGGTATGCGTCTGGGGCAAGTCAACACTGTGTGCGTTGGACAACAAACACACCAGTGAAGTTATCTCTACAGAACAGTTCGAGGAGCATTGTCTCTATAAGCATTTTCCATTTTTGTCATATCTGTCATTTCGGCAAGACCAAGGATCCTAATGTTGTTGTGGTGGGATCATGCCTCTAAGTCATCATTTTTAGTAGTGACCTCTGCCAGTGATTTAGTCAAGAGCTGTAGTTTAGTTGTGCAGTTGACGTTGTCGTCTTCGAAGATCTGGACTTCCACACCATCCATGTGTTCACTGTGTCTGTCCAAGCTCTCCGGTAGTCTAGCAAGTTGTGTCACCATAGCATCTATTTTAAATCAATTGTTGTCAGCCTGGCCTGCAGATCAAGGAGTATGCATTTAGTATCATCTTCAGGAGTGATGGTGGACCTTGGTCACCAGTCGTGTCTGATGCTGCTTGGTGGTCTTTCCCTTGTTTACATTGGTCAAGGGTGAGCCTACTTTGACGTTGCTTTCCTTGCCTTATCATGTAAAGGAACATGTCCACAGTTTCCAAGAACACTTCAGGGAGAAGTGTGTGTGTCTAGCTAATCTACCTCAGCAGTGCACGTTCAGGTGCCAACTTGTATTAGAGTTAGTGCAGGACGTTCAGTTGGCCTCCATGGAATCTCAAGCAGACACCAGTACTGTAATGGGTGAGGGTCTAGGATTCATCCCTCACTAGTGCAGGGCCTGTCACAAGCAGTGGCAATCCCAACCCATCTATTATGGTCTCCTTGGTGCACATGTAGCAACTGGGGCCAACTCATAAGCCAGAAGCAGGGTTATTTTGTTTACCAGCATGTTACCTTTGCATGCCTCCATTGTGTGCTGAGAGTATTCTCCTTCCTCGATAACCCAGCCTGGATCTAGGTTTCTCAGGGCAAGCGGGAGCACATTTGGTTTTCTTTCATAGTCTTCCTGGTGACTACAGGGCACCCAAGCTAGCCAGCCACTCTGAGCTCCGTTTCCCACGCAGGGAGGCACCAACAGGTTAATCCAGTATGGCAAAGCCATGGATGGAGCCTCCAGTTGTTTAAGGTATCTGCCATGGGGTCAGGGAGTCTGCAAATGGGGTTCGGCTGGCATGCAGAGCCCCACCAGAAATGCAGGTCGCTAACACCCAGCTGCCACTGGTCTGACGGGAGGTGCAACCCAATTTCTCCAGGAGGCGACATGCCCCAAGGCTAAGGTCCTTCAACGCGACAGGCTGCAGAAAAGTCCCTGGCAAACAAGGCCTGCCATGCATCCAGTAGGCCAGAAATAAGGGCAGGGGGGCCTCTGACACTGACTAACTAGGTGCTAGGCTGGAGGCAGCGGTATAGTATGGGGCGATTTGTGCTGTTTTCTCCCCCCCCCCCACAGCGAACCACTGTATTTAAGGGGCCATCCTGTCGAGCAGGAGGCCACATCTCATGATGGCAACTGGTATAAGGAGCTGGCAAACGCCAGTGGCCTGGACACCACACCAGAAACTGGCCAGGTTTCTCCTCTTAGTTTGGCTATGGAGGAGGGGGCATCCATTGCTATGGTGTGAGGAGGGTGGCTGGGGTCCTTGACCTTCAGCTATTTGCAATAGAAGTCAGGACCAGTGTCTTGATGGCAATGCTGCAGCCAGGGGTACCTTGCACAGAACCCCTTCAATGAAGACCACTGTGTTGTCCTGTCCGTGGCCTGGGTCAAGCCTCACACGGGCACCCCTGTTCACATGACAATTGCACATTGCCACCACCCTGCTCTGGGAGATTCAGCTTTCCTCACCCAGCAACCCACCCCTGAAAGCCTTATGGAGGAGGCCTAAACCACCAAAGTGAATTCCAGTGTGCTCCTATCACTCCACCAGACTGGGAACAGGCTTCAGGTAGAGGATTTTCTTTTCTGTCAGTCTTTGATTGCGGTAGGTGAACACTGTGTGCTTCTTGGGCCTCTTGGGCTAGTATAGCCATACTGTGTGGGACTTATTTATGCAAGTGCTGCCTATGGGCTTGGAGGAAGCCCAAGCCATACTGCACCAGACCTTCGCTGATGGCAGGGATGTAGCAAAGTTTGATTTCAAATGTGGGCTGGACACATCAGACTTGCTGGGTAGGGCCATTGCTTTGTTGGTGACACTCCATCGCCACAACTGGCTGAGGTAAACTGGCTTTTTAGGGGTTGTCCAGGCATCCCTTATGGACATGCTCTTCAGTGGCTCTCACCTGTTTGGCTAGAAAGCTGATTCTGTTCTTGAGCGCTTTAAGGAGACTAGGGTCACCACCCTGTCATTAGGGCTTGCTTTGGGCCCACACCAGCCACACTCTTACTTTCCCTCCTTCTGTGGCTATAGGAGGGGCTACCAGCTGCATCCTTTCCAGCAGAGCTTCTATGGACGACAGCCTTCCTAACCTTCTCTTGGCCATGAATGCAGCTTCCACTAGTCCTGTGGGAACCAAGGTGAGCCCAGTCCGCCAACCCCCTAACCACCGCAGCCTACAAACCCCTATGGTATGCGTTGCAAAAACCCATGCACCCTGTTGGAGACAGAATCAGACACCACCTGCCCTAGTGGGAAGTCAATGCTTCAGACAAGTGTGTGCTACAAATTGTCCAGCAGGGATATGCCCTTCCACTCCTAGAAAGCTGCTGCCCCGCCCCCCGCCACCGTCTTTGGGACGGCGGATGGAGGAACACCTCTCCATGTTGCTCCAGGAAGTGCGTTCTCTTCCGGCTAAAGGAGCCATCGGGAGGGTGCTGGCATCAGACACAGGTCGTGGTTACTATTCCTGCTACTTTTTAGTGCCAAGAAGGATAGAGACCTCTGCCTTGTCCTAGATCTGCACGAGAATGTGACATGTCAGCACTTTTACAAACTGGATTTTCCAAAGTGGCTCTCGCTTGGGGTTGGATTCTGACTAGAATGGAATATAGGGCTCCTACATGCCATGTCCTCCCCTTATCTGAAAAGAGCAGCACTGTAGCCAAGGCGAAGCAAACAGCTATGTCCCGGGGGTGGGCACCCCGGGACAAAGCAAGAGCCGGCCTGGGGGATGGCGGTCACCAGGGCCATTGTTGGCTCCATGAGGGGGGCCCCCTCCAATGTGAAGATTTGCCCCAGGGGGTGGTGGTCAGTGGGGGCGGAGGGAGCACACATACCCCTAGAAATAAAATTATTTTTGCCCCAGGGAGTGATGGTCCCCAGGACGCAGGGAGGTCACGTGGCCCCAAGCCCCAAATAAAGTGTAGCCCTGGGGGGGTGGTCCCTGGGGCGCAGTAGGGGTACAGGCCCCCTGCATTAATTAAGTTGATAGCCCCAGGGTGGTGGTGGTCCCGGGGGGTTGTGGGGGAGGCCATCGGGCCTCCTTGCACTAACGCTGGGTTTGGAAGTAGGGAGTAGTGCCTGTGTGGTACTAATGTGTATGTATACATCTATGTAACATGGTATTTCAATGTCTGCTTTTATGTATACTTAATGATTTCCTTATTTCCTGCTCTTTCCCTGAGGATTAGCCTGTCTGAAGTTTTTTCTGGTCTCCAGTTTTTCTTCCATCCTTCTGTCACCACCCATTCTTGCTGTTAATACGCTATTCCTGCGACTCTTGTAGTTGATCTAATGCCTGCAAAGTTCAAACCGTTCCCAAGGGGCAGAGGGTGGAAGGGGAGTAGATGAGCACCTTCGAGGCTTGGAGTGTGTGTCAGGTAAGACACACAGCTGGGGTGAATTTTGTGTGAGAAGCAGGACTGGAGACAATCAATTGCCCCTCTTCAAAATCCTCAACACAAGTTCTTTAAAAGAAGAATTAGGAAGTGAGAACACGGGTCTCACTTCTGATATCAGGGATCCATATTTTTAGTAGTCTTAGGCTGAGATTTATTTGTAATTGTTATTGCATTTATATAGCGCTTACAACTTCAGACAAGGCGCTGAATCACTTTATGCCTGACTGCATGCTGCTCCAGAATTCAAGGTTAGTGGTTAGTCCAGTAATATAGGTTATAGATAACTTTTGGGATTAGTCTTGTGTGCCCAAGCAATCCATTCTTTGCATTCAATCCAGTTTGTTGTGTTGATTAAATGAAAATAAGTTATTTGTGATCATTAGTGGGGGTGGGATGTGGCACATGCACATGGTTGGGGGATTAATAGATGAGCTGGAGGAGGTTAGATACTGTTAGGTTGAAGCGATATGACTTTCAGAGGAGGAGAAGTTGTGATCTGATGAAGGAGTTGTGGGCAGTTTGCAGAAATACAATATTAGAGATTAAGCAAACAGGTTTTGTACTATCTTGAATTAGCCTTTCTGAACATTAAGGGGGACATTTCGACCTCGGCGGTCTTGACTGCTGGCAACCCTCCATCCTTTTCTGGACAGAGAGCTGCTAGCAGCCATACTGGCGGGCGGCGGGGAAGTGGAGGTTGCTCCACCTCCACCGCCATGTCAACAGAACACCACCCACCGAATCACGTTCTGTGATTCGGGGTGGTGGTGTTCAGTTGACGGTGTGGTGGCGGAGCAGCCCCCATGGATCCCGTCCCCTCCCAGAAGATCAACGGACAAGGTAAGTTGATCGTCCTTTAGGGGAGGGGGTGGGGGGGCGTGATGTGTGGGTGCATGGGGGTGTGCGTATGTAGAGGGGGTGTCTGAGTGCGTGTATGCATGTGGGGGTGTAGTGTAAATGGAAATGTGTGCGTGTCTGTCTGTATGTATGTCTGTATGGATGTGTGCGTGTATGTCTGAATGAGGGTGTGTGTGTATGACTGTGTGTGTGTCTGTTGGCATGTTTGTTCATGTGTGTGCGGGAATGTGTGTTGGTGGTGTCTGCATGCATGTTGGGTGTGTGTCTGTGTTGTGATGTCGTGGGTAGGGGTGGGGAGGGGGGTCCTGCCACCTTTGGGGGGTCCCAGGGGGGTGGGGGGTGTTGGGAACGGATTCAGGGGAGGGGGCGGAGGGTGGCGGAGATCCCTATCAGTGCCAGGGAAGGAATTTCCTGGCACTGATAGTGCTTACCACCATGGATTTCATGGCGGTTCCAAACCCAATGAACTCCATGGCGGTAAGCCGGGTCATGATACCACCGGCGGTCTTGTGACGGCCGGCGGGCTGGAGACCCAAGTCTCCAGCCCATCGGTCGTCTCCGCCATGGCGGTCTGATCGGAGAAGTGGCGGATGACCATGGCGGTAACCGCCATGGTCATAATTCAATTTTTTTTACTGCCAGCCTGTTGGCGGTGAAACCGCCACTTCTCCGTCAGGGTCGCAATGACCCCCTTAATGTTGCTGCTGCATTAGAAAGAGTCATCAATGTGAATGTTTTTATGAGGTCCCCTCATCCAACATCTTCATTCCTGCTACTTTTGAGATGGTGTTATCCTGTAGCCCGTTTACACATTAACACTACCAAGAATGTTCCTTCCTTTTTAAAATACCTCCAGTCTACTGTCCATAGCCTGTTGCATTACCACCTGCCTCAGCTCCCCCTGCCTATTTTAGGTTGTTACACCATCTTCATTTGTTGGAAAAATATCAGAATCACACCCCAACACAACTGTCTAAGGGCCTGATTTAGATATTGACAGACAAGTTACTCCGTCACAACAGTGACGGATATCCCCTCGCCAAAATCAAATCCCATAGGATTCATGAGATTTAGATTTCCAGATGGGATATCTGTCACCGTTGTGACAGAGTAACTTGTCCACCAATATCTAAATCAGGCCTTAATATATGCACCTGGTCACAGTTCAGCAAATGCTTGCAAAGGATTAAATCAATGTTGCCCTCTCTCACCATCCACCTACTCCCTTTGGTGTATTCAGAGGTCCTTACTTGAACCCCTCTGATTAAATGCTTAAGTTGAACAACTAGGTGACCATTGTGACTACTTAAATACTATGTATGACTAGTAAGAGGATGATACACAATAATAAATGGAATTGGTTGCCTTCTCAAACAATGGCTGGATGCCTTCCAAAAAAAAACTAAACTCAACCCACCAAGGGTGAGTTCCTCCTCACTGAATCTGATCTACAAAAAATTCAATCTTACAAATGACTTGACAAAGTAGACTACATCAGACTCTCTCCTAAAATTGTAACAAATGCCAAGACACTGTGGCTCGCTCCAATAGCAAACTGAACATGGACACCCATATAAAAGCATAATCAAATTTGATACCCACCACCTGCACGTATTCACACCAGTGTAACAATTCATTCCTAAGCCTGACTACAAGTAAATTGTACTAGTATGAATCATGTCTGACCTACTAAATAGAAACTCACTTCTCACTCGACCTTGACCTCAAAATGGAACACACGGTCACACCAGGGCATACAGTGACTGTTCCAAGATGCACATTGAGTCTACTACCTCCTACTTATCAAACGTCACCTATGTCAGTGGCCCCAGGCACCAAGAAAATCCAGTCTACTATTACAGGATTGTTTAGACAGTAGTGGCCCTCTGACTGCAATCATCCAACAACACATTTGTACAACGGGAAGGTGGTTAAAATCTTAGCGCTAGACCTCCTCCCTTTTACTTTTGCAGAAGGAGTGTTTTTTTTTAGAATTTGTGGTGGCCATCTGCCTGAAATGGAAGTTTCCAAGTTGGACCTATTTTGCCTGAGTTGCTTTTCCAGTGCTCCATCACAATGTGCTGCAATTTGTTGGACAAGCTTTGCAGCAAAGTGCTGTTCATACTATCCACCTGACAACAGGCGTGTGGACCAGTTGTCAAGCAACTGATTACATGTGTATCACTGCATACTGGATGTCTTTTGCGGTTGTTAGGCAACAGCTACCTACAGATCTCATTGCTGAAGATACTTTTGAGGGCATTCGGTGGCATGCAACAGTAGTCAGGTTCACCATAGAAAATTCAACCCGTCAATGTATCACTCCAACAGCCATGGCGGTAGCAGCCCCTGGGCAGGAGATAACAATCTCCAGCCCGGTGGCCGCCATTGTGCCACCGGTGGGATTATGACCCTGCCTACTGCCATGGTTTTTGTGGCATTCGTTACGCCACAGAAACCATGGTGGTAGGCCCTATCAGTGACAGGGAATTCCTTCCCTGTCACTGATAGAAGGCCCCCACCCTCCCTACCTCTCCAGACACCCCCACCCCTCCCACCTCTCCAGACAAACATCCACGTCCCCATCAATCACACACACATATACGCAGACACACATTATTCACACATACATACATGCACACATTCTTCACTTTACACACACATACGCACACACTTCAAAACATGTACGCAGACACACATTCCTATTTCCATACATACAGGCACTCACACTTCCATACATTCATGCACACAATTAACACTAAACACACACCTGCATTCACGCACACACTCGCACATACATGCACACACCCCCACACACACCTACACAACACCCAGGGGGTCTTTCGGCAGGAGACGGGACAGGGTGAAGCTATCGCCAGCAGTGCCTACCAGCTGAACACTGCCAGGTTGTATTATTTGTCATAATACGGCTGGCGGAGGTCTACTGGCGTGGCGCTGCTAGTGGTAGCAGTGCCACCTTACCGCCATCCACCAGTATGGCCACAGCTGGATTTTCGCCCTACTTGTGGGGGAAATCTGGCTGTGCTCATAGTATGGTGGACGGATGGTAGCCGCGGCGACCGTCTTTTGGCAGCAGTCGCCACGGCGATAGGCGGTTTTTACTTCCGATGTTATAATGAGGGCCTATGTCATTTAAAGAAGAGGGGATGCAATTGGGAAAAGTATGACCATGGATGCAGACAAATGGGGCTTAGTCAAATGTCTGACACAGATGCTTCTCTCTTTTGAGGTTTTCACATGGGAAGTTAGCAAGGACAGTATGATGGGCCAAGATATCCTGTTGTTGTATCTGCTACAGGACCAGTCAAAAAGGTGTCTGAAAGGTTTGCACTTGCAGGTGTGAATGAAAACGCAGAAGCAAATGCTTTGGTTGAGAGCTTATTACTTCGTTTGGCTGTTATTACAAAGCTGCAAAATGACATCATGTTGTCCAAAGAGCACATCTGTGCCACGCTATTTGATCCACAGTACAAAAAACATTCTGGCCACTTTCATTCCTTTTTTTTAAAGGAATATTTCAAAATACAAGTGGTGGATTATTGAGCAAGCCGGAGACCTGGAAGAAGAACGGCTGGAAATTACTAGGGCCCCAATCCAGGGCAGAAGTTCTGTGGTGCCGCATTTAACTTCCAGAGAGGGCAGTTTTGTCTCACAGCAGCCAATACCAGCAACAAAAATACCGGCAACAACCACAACTACAGGAATAGAAGAATTGTCCTCAACTTCTGCATTGGCTTGGTTTTAAGTGGCAAGTTTTAAGTCCAGAGCAGAGGCAAATGCAAAAGAGACTGAGCAAGTGGCAGCACCAATGACCATTGAGGGTATGTTCCAGGAGAATCTGGATGACCCAAAAGAGTTCTATGTGGATCAAAGCCCATTGGTGTATTGGTATGCGAAGATGTTCCAATTGCTAGTGCTCAGCAGGCTGGCACTAAAGTATCTGACTTGTCCAGTAGGCAGTGTGTATGCTGAGCGTGTGTTCAGTGTAGCTGGCACATTTGTCACAGTGAGAAGAACTAGTCTCTTGCCTAAAAACATCAGAGATTGACCATGATCCCACTGTTCCCAAAACAGCACAGAAGAAGGAGGAGGATGATTGGTCAGAGTCAAGTGTGTTAGCTGACCAACTCCTGGGAAAACTACCTGAGTTTGAGGACAAACTCTACTTCCCTGACTGAGTATGCCACAATAGTACTGTTTAATTATTTATCATTGAACTTCTTCCTTTGCCAAAAAAAAAAAACATATCACTAGTGGAACATTATGTTTTGGTCTCATTTATGCTGCCCCACTATTTTAGTCACATGTATGGCCAGATTGGAGTTGGACCAGTGTGCAGTGAAGAAGCCTCCCCATTCCCTTCAGGACAATGAAGACAATGTCTTCCTTCCTCCCATACCTATCCTTTTTTTGCACCACCTAGCAAGACTCTCCCAGAAGATCATTGATTTATAAGACAGCCAAATTCCAATGTGTTGCTTGCATCATAGAAGACTTACAATTGCATACCTACTAAGTGCTTGGAGTGGAAGAGGTAACAATTGCACTAATGAGTGATAATATATTGTTGAGAGATTGTGAATGACGATCGATGATTTATGTGGTGGTAGACCATGGGGGAGCGTGTTCAACTAAGTTTTCTATGATTTACAATGTTTGGGGCCTGATGGGTAGTCATTTTTCCTGAAGGTGATTAGCCCTTTCAAACGTAGCGAAATGTGCCTGCAGGGTCCACTTCGTTTTTCTGGTTCTTCAGAGACCAGACTAGTCACTTTGTTTAACAAACACAAATCTACACAAAATACTCCAATTCTGTTTCTCTACTTTTTCTTCAACAGCAGTACACTACAGGTCTATCTCGCTGATGTTTGGAGTGGAACGGAGTTACTCAGAGTCAGGAAGAGGATGGAAGGACTCAGGGAGGGACTACCTCAACAGTCAGAAGTTTTTGACTTTAAAGGGAAAACATGATGATGATGATCATGACTCTGAGGCCCAGTAGTCAGCTCTGTGGAATGGAGAGAGGTGTGTTGATTTGGGAAATGCTGCTGAGTGTACGTGCTGCACTGCTGGCAAACATGAAACTCCTCTTGTTTTTGCTCTGCCTGTGAGTCTTCTTGGTACACTCTTCATAAAGCGTACCTCCCTTCTGTCCTTCTCCTTGACTCTACAACACAGTTTCTGTTTTACAATCCCAGGCCTTCTCCTCTCCTGTATGCACGATCCTGCAGGATCTTCTATTACCTGCACAATAGCCCACACAAGCCCCAGTTGCTCAAACATGCATAAAATGGACACATATTTTAGATGTAGAAGAACATCATTTGTCAATATCAACATCATCATTCAGACCCTGTGTTGCGTAAATGCTTAACCTTGTCCACTCCAGATTTTGAGTACACTCAAGGATTTTATTACTTTCATTATCATTGCATTCTATGCTCCCTATTGCTCAGAAACATTTCTATTATACTTTCTGCCTAAAGAAGCGTTTTTATGTTTTACTTTAACTTTGCACTGATGCCTTTTCATGCACCAGTTAGTTATAGTTAGTCATACCCTTGTCCTACTACCCTCTGTTATCATATTGACCAGTAGGGGCTATGCTGCCATTCCTTATATTGACTACAGCAACCTAGATAAAAAATTGCTTATCTGCAGTCAAAGTTAATTACTTACTAACTAAAACTAGTCCACTTCACTCCTTAGTTCTCCTACGTGAATAGATGAAGCGATGGCTGCTAGCTCTGTCAATCTTCCAAAGCCTTATTGGAGGGTTTCCCAAAGTGCCCTCTTAATGGTGGTGGTAGTGCGCTAACAGGGATGGCATCACAAACGAGGTCCCACTGTCACCTATGTGAGCTCCAACTGTAGGATTAATCAAAAGGATTATCCATCACAGCCAACTAATTTAAATGAAAAACACAAAGTTAGTGGGTTATACATTTACATCCTAGCTTTAGAATGACCAGACTACTACCACCATAACACTACAAAGATATTAATCAGATATTCATATTCATGAGATATTATAGCAGATATTATAACAAAATCTAGTGATAGTAAATTATTCCGAGAGATGGCTTTGATGTGTCATGGAGGATAGAGACAGAAGTGGCATGCTGGAGGAACTGGGGCTCCGGGGCAGGAGCATGTGCCTCACTCTCCTCATCTCCAGCCCTTGATACTCCACCCGGGTGGCAGATGACATTTGCTACCACAGCCGGGCTACTATCTCCTGCCATGTCAGTGGTGGTGGACTAACAGGAGCAGCTATATCAAGGAAATTTTTTTTTAAAAAAAGATCAATTGTAAATAATGCTCTGTGCAAACATTTATTTAAAATTATATAGTGGCATTCAGGCTATAATGGAAATATAGTAGCAGAACATTGCTGGTCCCCTAGGGGCATTGGAAATTGGATGTGATTAGGAGAGTCACAGAGACATGATTTTAACCACACATGCCTCACATAAAAGCACGGACTGGTTGAAAAGAATTAAGGCAGAGTAACCCCAGATTTAAAAAATGGAATGATGTTTTTCTTATAAAGAATTCCCTAAAAAAACACAAAGACATGTTGGTGTTTGGAAAAAGAAAAGTCACTCTCAATAATGAGTAAGGCATCGTCCACTATGGAGTACAAGTATTCTTTTCTTGTTGTGCTAAATTAATGGAGGCATGCTAGCAAGCACATCAGATACTGCTTTGCTACTCTCTGCAGTCTGCAGCTGGGGCAGCTGCAATGGAGAATTATCTTACTTTGATTCCAATTGCCCTGCTCTTCTCCAAATACCTTTCCATTCTAGCCTGAATGCAAAGAGACACATTAAATATATAAGTCACATACGTCATGTATAACATGTGGATAATAGATACCTTGTCTGCCATAAGTCAATGGCGGGAAAAATGATGCACTGCAGTAGAGGGAAAGGAACAGGATATATAGATCTTATTAGACATGTTTGTCACAGAGTATCTCATCCACCAAAAATAAAATTACAGGCACTTAATCCAATTTCACTTCCTGGCCTCACCTTCAAACACAAATTATTTCAAACAAACACTTGATTAGCAATAAGGAAAGGAAACTTGACTTACTCTATTGCAGGGTAAGTTAGAGAGGAAAGGCCAGATAGGTAGAAGTTTTGCTGATCATCATGTGCCTAAGCTTTGGCTTAGTCACTGTAGCTGAATATTGACGAATGTCATAAGGGAAAAATTTGAACAGGCATAAATCAATTATGGAAGTCATTCAATATAAGATCCTTTTGGTCATAAACATTCCAAGAATGGATTTTTCAATTGTTTTGGTAGGCTGGGACAGAGCCTAGGGAAGAATAAAGAAGTGAAGTAATAGGAGGTGACTGAGTGGGCACTGGGAGGGATGGGAAACACAACTTGTTTTTGTTTCAGTTTGCAATGCATTTAAAACTTTGTAAATGCTGCATTAACTGACACACATGCACTTTGCACAGCCAACACTGCAATGCTTAATTGAACCATGCTACAGTTAGGTCATGGGTCTCGAAAGGCCATGGGCAGGGAGGTCATGAATGATGATGGGTGGGATCTTCCGCGCTTAACAAAAACAGTGAATATACTAGTAATTGTCAATAACCTAGCAAGGTGACTTATCACTGACCATCCCTGCCGCTGCAGGGACTCGCCCTTTGACCTCTGCATCTGATGCACTGGTGCTGGCTGCAGCACTGATAGTATGTGACAGCTAGAAAAAACATTACACATTCTAGATGCCATATATGCCTCCCATTTATTTATTTTTTTGAACAAAATACACCCACAATACACCACTACAGTTCAGTTTTCAGTATCTTCTCTTTTATATCAAATATCACTTTGGGCATTTTGTGAGTTGACAATGTTAGAAAAGCCAGGTAGTCAAGCCAACCAAAAATGTTTGGTAATGGAAGGACACGGATATGATGACTGGGAGGCATTTGGAGCCCAATGAAGGAGTAGGATCAATTGGTTAAAGAAGGACATATGGTTTTGGTTGGCAAATGCAATGGGATCCTCCTCATAGTACTTTCCTGACATGCTGCACAGTCTTCATAACTGCTTGTATACTGAATAATACATACAGCACAACATTGGTGGAGTCACCATAACCAATTATTGTTTGAGCATGAGCTAGAAAAAGAAAGCCTTTTCAAAAAAGAAGAGTAGAATAGCTTGCGTGGGTCTACAAACTCTGCAATCTTCACAGTAGAGTTCCTAATCGATTCTCTTAGTCTTACAGTACCAATCCACAGGATATATAAGACAGGGGAGAGGGAAAGCTTAATAAGTCAGCTACAGAAACTTGAGATATAGAAAAAAATCATAATACAGGGATAGTAAGAATTAACAAACATTAAAGAGAACAAAGAGGATTTGAAATAAACAGCCACTGAATAAAAAATACAAGGAAAAATGATTCTAAATAGGGAGAGGTAAAAGTTAGGGAAATAAATAATATTAACAGTAGAGCTTACTGAGGCCAGCAGAGCCATCAGCCGTGGTGCAGGTGGTGGTACTTCAACCTGACCCTCCAGTTACTCTATTTATGCCCTTGAGTGCTGATGTTAGACATAAAGAAGATAGTACAAATAGATAAGTGGTACGGTCAAGCTCCCAGACAATATTTTGGCAGGCAAAGGCAAACACAGTAACATATTGACATTGTGCTTTTCTAAATCAGATCACCTGTATTACTAGTATCAAGCTGACCTATTCCTAATTTCTGAGACCGAAGCTCTCTTCCAAATTTCCTAAACTATGTTTGGAACTACTAATGCATTCCAACAAATGTTCTTTCCTTCTCAACCCCTTTGATGGGCCAGCTCAGTCTGTTTCTGTTTTCACTGCACTGGGAGATTGCTTGGGACTGTACGAGCTACATAAAAAGAAAAAAACAGATATGACTACTACAACTATCTTAGTGACAGGACAGAGGAGCCTGCATGACTTCTTAAGTAATCAGCCCAAGCGAGCGCCTACAGCAATGAGTACAACTAGGAAACACTGAGCACCTGGTTCACTCAAATCGGATCACATAATAAATGATGTGAA
The DNA here is from genome assembly GCF_031143425.1 of Pleurodeles waltl. Taxonomy (NCBI): domain Eukaryota; kingdom Metazoa; phylum Chordata; class Amphibia; order Caudata; family Salamandridae; genus Pleurodeles; species Pleurodeles waltl. Next base: position 335,817,933 of record NC_090445.1, read on the forward strand.
CTTAACTTACTGAGTGTGAGCAGCATGCTATTTGAAAATAAATGTTAACAATGTAGGACACAAGAAATAAATAATTACTCACCAAGCCCCGCAAGCCCTGCTCCCAGTCGAGGATGTCGGCCCAGCGGTGCAGCAACTGCTGGTAGGTGCGCCGGACTCCAGTTCTCCTCCACACATACCGCCGCACCCTCCCTCAGAGCAGCCAAAGCTCCCGCAGGCCATACTCACTTCCAGGCCTGCTGTCAGCATGGATTTTTCAATTGTTTTTATAGGCTGGGACAGAACTTAGGAAAGAATAAGGTAGTGAAGTACAAGGAGGATACTGAGTTGGCACTGAGAGGGAAGGGAAACACACCTTGTTTTCATTCTGTTTCACAGGGCATTGAAAACTTTGTAAATGCTGCATTAACTGAAGCAGTTGCGTAGGAGAGATGGTGCTGCACAAAAAAAAATGAGTGAGATCACCTCCGCCTCTGAGAAAATGTTGCAGGGCTGCACCCCTTGCGGGGCCGGCAAACACAAGGTGTGTGGTTAGCGCCTGCACTGGCACCGCCTCTGCAAAGCTCTGCCATGGCACTAGGTAGGAATAAAAATAGGAAGGAATAGAAATGAGGAAGCAAAGAGAAAACCCAAAAAGAGCAAAAAGTCACAGAAATATTTTAAAAAATACAAAAACGTGAAATACACAAACATAAATGCACATACTAATAGAGGAAAGGTAAAACTGGGGGGATTGCAAAGATTTAGGGTACATTTAATATAGGCCCAGCACCATGTACAAAACTGTTTAAACAAAATGGCCATGCACACATGTGACCACGTGATACTGCTCGCTCTCACTTTGCAGCACGGAACACACTACTGGCACCAATTAGCGTGAACGGGCAGTGGAGATGTGGAGTTTTTAAGCACTCTGCCAAATTCCACGTAGCAGAATCCATGAGTTCCACCCAGGCCAATTTTACCATGTTATGAGGAGAGAGCACTAGTGATTTAGCACTGATTAGCAGTGGTAAAATGCACAGAGTCCTAATCCCAACAAAAACTAAATTCAGAAAACATGAGTGGAGAAAGCGATACGTTTGGGGCAAGACCAACCCCAGGATGACAGGTCTAATGCAAGGATTAATTTTCTTTTCAACCAGACCTTATTGGGTTTACAATACCCCAACAGAGACAGAGTGAAAACATTAATCATACGAGTACAAAGAATCTATGTCAAGTCAGATAATAGTGACATAGATTCTTATACAGATTGAATTTCATCTTGCCAAATCACTCACCCATCTTCAAGTGACAAACATTGTTTACCTATTTAGCCATAAAGAGCTGGTTAACAACTTTAACTCTCCCTCTCCCTTCCCTAACCACCAGGAGCAATGTGTAGAATGAGCTTACCATGGTACCTTTTGTTACCCCGCCTGTAGTATGGGTAGTTTCTGCTTATGAGTGCGAGTGTGGGTCAAGATCTGGTTAGGGTGTTGGCCTTCTTTGGGCTGCCGAGACTTGAGTCCCATTGTATATAGGGTGCGGTGCAGTGTCCAGCAGGAATAGCTAGGGGTCTCCTGAGGGGATGCTGCTTCCAACCAGGTGTCCGAGTTCTCCTGCTGGGACAGTTGGTGGCTGAACTGGCCAGATTACATGTACCTGCATTTCCCTGGTCATGGGCATCTATTGTTGTCCTCTCCTTAGTATTTTAAGTCCTGCACCAAAGCATCTCACTGATCTGTAATAGGATATTGTCTCAGACCTCTGCTATTTTCCCTGCAGAGTGCTTTTCCTTCTGTTCCCACCCAGAACAAGAAATGTGTATGCCAGGTGACACATGACAGTGGGTGTGCGGATTTCCACTGCATTGTAATGCATCAGTTAGCCAGGAGGAGAAAGAGATCTGAGAGCCTTGTTGTTACTCTAGTTCTGGGGGACATTAGAATGTGCCTATCATACAGGCCTCAATATGTGTCAACTTTGGTTTGCCTATAACTACTACTATTATGCTCTGAACAGCATCCCAATATTGTCACATCAATGGGCAATACAATAGAACATGTTGAAAGTCTGCAGTGGAATAACAACACGAATACAATCAGTAGGCACCCCCAGGAAGAGGTGACCAATTTCCTGTGGCATTAGGCAGGTCCTGTATCGAATATTTAATTGAATAAGGTGAAAACGTGCATTCCAGGAAACCTTTAGAGGATCATCTAGGGCCTGCTGCCATTCATTTTCATGAACTGCCCTCCATGAAAGTCCCGCCAATGTCTTCCTCAACAGCTGTCTGTATGATCTCGGCTCACCATATACAACCAAGTTATCAATATGCAGCCCTGCCTCATAGTATGTAGTGCCTGCAATAGAGCATTGGTAGATGGCGTATTAGGGATCTCGGTCCAGCGTCACCTAGGGGAACCTATGATTCTCTCATATTGGAGAAATTGATTCTGTAGTAGATTAAACTGGTCATGTACCATGTTGAAGTCCAAAAGCACCATTTCCTGGTAGAGATCCCTGAGGGTGGGGAGTTCAGCCCCCTACCACGTCTCCAACTCCCAGGACAAGAGTGGTCCTGGCTCGGTGGGGGAGTCCACGTAGGGGATGAAATGGGTCAAATGGTAGTGCGGTGCCCATGTATGCGAGGTTGTTTTGGATCATGGTTATGGCATTAGCTACCAACAGGGGGGTCTGCCACACCGCATTCATACCGAGAAATAGTACTGTGTTCAGTGCTCCATCTTTTGTGTGTGCAGATGAGTACCCAGTTTCTTGCAAGTGGGTTCCCCCGTCCACCTGGCTGTCCCTGAAGTTGGGTCACCAAGTATTAATCGTCCAAGTCAGGAGTGCCCCATTCCCCTTTGTCCAGCAGCAGTCTCAATTTAACCAGTTTTATTTGCTGTCTTTCTGTGGCCCGATTAAGGGTTGTCAGTAGTGAGTTCAACTGCCCAAAATACTTCTTCAGAATAACAAGGAGGAGGTTTGAAAAATAATAAAGAAACCAAAAAGCCATTACCATCTTAGAGATTGCTATGCAGCTTGGTGCAGGTAATGGTAAAGTAGTCCAGAAACTGGAGGGGGTCCAACAGCAAAGAACATGGAGCCCTCCCCTCCAACCCACCGGACTCACTCAGGCCAGGTGCTTTGCTGAAGGGCCTCCTGGAGCTCGGGGTCCCCACGCACCCCGGAGGCTGTGGGGGCTTTTGTTACGCCACTAGAGCGAAGGCCGAGTAGAATTTATGTGGGAGGCTGTATGATCCCAGTGCTTAACCGGTCACTGATTGTTGGATCGATCGTTTCCCTGATTTCTTGTTTCGAGGCTAACATAACTGCAAGGATTCATGCTATGATCATACGAGACGTACCTTAGATACTCTCCTAGTCACCCTGATCCATGTGATGATACACTCATGTATTTTCATGCTATTCTGATCAGGGGTCAGTCCATTGCTGAGTTTATTTAAATCTGTGTACACCTTATGCATTTTATTTCTTTATCGTGTGCACTTATAAGACTCACTTAATTGTGTCTCCTAGTCATTTTCAGAGAGAAGCATTCTCCTTGATCGGCTATCAGAGAGCATTGGGGAAATTCATCGACCCATTGCTCTCTGTGTGTGCCATCCGCCTGATGGAGGAGCATACAGACTCCAGATCCGACTCTTTCTTTCATGAGTTGGTGTGACATATTTCTAAATTCAGAAGCAAATCAAGAGTAAGTCACACTTATAGAAAAATATTCTCTAAATGTGGTACCAATACTCCTACCGACCGATGGCTGGCGAGCAGAGCATCCAATAAAAGGGATCTGCTTGAGACTGCATCTTTTCTGAAGCAGTTCCTGTCTTGTGGTGGTGATGGCATCAGCGGTGGAGCAGGGGTTAAAGACGGTCTGCGTCATATCCCTTGGAGCAGAGCTGGGCGGGAGGCCTCTCTTGAGAGCTGGTACTCCGCGTTCAGCATGTCACTCGTGGAATTACAGGGTAGGCCGGTGATGGGGCTGGTGCTGACGGCGCCCTGCTGAGAACATTTAATGTCCCTGCGGGGGTGCTGTCTGTCTCCTCAGCAGGTGCAGGGAGCCTGCTGGGGGCACGTGCATGTCAGCTGCAGCCGGAAAACAGGCTGCTCTCTGAAGGCACAGTCTCATACAGAGCACGGATCAGCATTCACAATCTCACAATCACACATTATTTCATACAACCCTGCTACAGACAATCAGATTACATACAGAGTGCTCACACATTGTATTGTATTGTAATAGTATTTATATAGCGTTTACTACCCCTGACAAGGCGTCAAAGCGCTTTTCGGCGAGTAGCACGCTACTCTGGAACCTAAACAAGAATTATTGATGGATTAGTATCGGGAAATATGAGTACAGTTTTAGTATTATGTGTTAATTTGAGTCGCAGATATGAGAGTTTGTTAGATTGACTGGAGTAATGGAGGGGTGGAGGAGGAAAGAAATCCACATAACAAAAACACTCTCATGCTTCCACTTGCAACACACTTCACAGATACATGCTCACAGGCTACGCTCAGCTATACTTGTGTTTACATGTTTCAGTCTTCCAGAACATGTAGCAGTCCTTCAGGCAAATGGAGCGTGACGTAAAACATCATTTTCACCTCTCAACGCTGTCCAAAGCGGCAGGGTTTTCGATAGTGGAAAAGGAAGACAATGTATTGTAGTGACATTAAGTGTTGCAAATGTTTGGGTGTATGCAAAGGGACGCCACCTCCTCCTTATGATTGGCAAGGACATGAATCAGTACTGTGTGAGTGGAGCTGTTCACACAACATAGAAAGTTTACATGAATGACAGTTTTCACCATCGTAGTGGTGGAGGTAGGCATCGGGAAAGCAGACAGTGGCCTTCAGGATTGCCTCAGGCTCCCATGATGGCGTTTTCCCAAGGTGTCTGTATTTAGGGCTAGCGTTAACCAAGATATTTTGATTTTACTACATTGAATTGCATAAATAACATGTGGCTGTCAGACAGTCACTTTTAGCCATCGATCTGTTGTTGTGTCATTGCCAATATTCATCTGCCGAGTACACAGTGCTTAAGTTGTGCTTATTGTTTCCGGTGCGGGGCGCAGGCACTTAGTTTTGAGGACCGGCACTTATTTACCTGCCTCTAGCACTTACTGCATACGGAGGAAGAGAAAAACGAAAAAGGCGTCACAATAGGAGAAAGCAGAAAGCTGCAAACATGAGCTGAAGGGGCAGGGAGTTGTAAATGGATTGAAGAAGCCCGAGATGGCTTCAGGATTACGCCGCCTCAGATTCCTGTGTTCGCACATTTAATTACAACAGCCGCGTGTTTAAGAGGAGGGCTTTGGGCACTGGCACGTTTTTATTTACAAATTAAGCACTGCACTACGCGATGGAGCAGTGGGCCAGTCCACTTTAGCTATTGGCTATCTTCAGTGTGAATGACGGCATTCGGCCCTTGGACAAGGAGTACATCCACACAAAGTAGTGCCCTTCTGTGCCAAGGGGTACTATGGAAATGTGAGATTCTTTAGATTAAAAAAATAAAATATTGGTGCTTTCTGCCAGTGTGTGTAATTGTGCGTACACACACACACACATATATATATATATATATATATACATATAAATATATACACTATAAATATAAATGTGTGTGTGTGTGAAAAGTCCTGGCAGATCTAGAAAAAAGTTTTACAAAGATATCAGAAAACATGCATCTTCAAACCAAAAAGGCAAACAGCCAACACATGCCTGTTGGCTTTATGAATGTTTATTTATCTGTCAGTATGACCCCACTGGTCCCAACATAGCACACTGCGAACATGAATGCAGAAACAGAAATCTTTATCTTGCTGGCAGTCAAGACTTACTCCAGGCGGTCTTGCCTGAAATATATAACATAGTAATTGCTCACAGTAAACTAAATGTGTAGTAACACATATATATTGTAGAAGAATATGTATAGATTTATAGGCAATGTATGGAAGTTGAAATTGTGAGCTCCAAAATAGCAATATAATGCTGATATGATAAGGCATTAGCATTTAAATAACACTGGCATACTTGGTCAGCATTATCCTTTGGGGCAGGTTTACGAGTTTCTGTCTATCCTCAGAAACTTGGTGTGACGCTCCTACAGTGGTTTTGAGTACAGCCCTAACTCATAGCAGTAAAGTTTTGATACAGAATGGATTAAGGTTCAATTATATCAGCCCTTTGTCCTCATTCTTTAGCTACTCTGTGTCCGAGGGTAGAAAACTCAGTGGATGTGTGCTCACTTTTGCAGAGAATCCTGAAAAATATAGAACAGCCCAAAACGTTTTCAAACACCAATAAATCCACTACATAAAAAGTGACCATCGAATCCCATCCACAGACAACTGACATAGGGCCAGATGTATCAAAGATCCATTTTGCATTTCTTAAATAGCGAATTAAAAAAAATTGCTATTTAAGAAATGCAAAATGGGATGTATGAAATTTGTGCTTCGGTAATAGCGATTTCTTAAAATTCGTAAACGCTATTACCGAATCGCAAACAGAGAATGAGACTCAATTCAACCCTATAGATGAGGATGGTTTTGCATTTCCCAATTTGCGAATTCCAGTTAGGAATTCGTAAATTAGGTAATGCAAACCCCAGGGTGCTGGGGGCCTAAAACCCCCTCTTATGCACCCCCAAAAAATATTTGCGAACATGTGAAGCACACACATGCCCTAGGGACATGTGTGTGCTACATGTCATTTTTAAAAATGCATTTATAATGCATTTTTAAAAATTGCACATGCTTCCCACCAAACTTGAGTCTGTGGTATTTGCATTTCCTAAATGCCCATTTCGCATTTCGGAAATGCTTGATATATGTGCTTTGGAAATCGCAAATAGGAATTACTTATTTGCGATTTCCTATTTAGAGAAACTCAATTTGCGATTCTCTAAATGGGGTCGCAATTTTAAGGAATCGCTATTTTTGTTATTCCTTAAAATTGCACTGCGAATGCCTTTCATTCATTGTGAAAGGCATTTTTGCATTCACGAACGGCCACATTTTGCAATTCGCACTGTTTGCGAATTCAAAAACGTTTGATACATCTGACCCATAATCTGCTATTGGGCTGTATTTTTATAGTCCTAGTTTCATGTCAAATTAACAGGGCCCCACATAGGAGGGTCCTTTAGAGTTCAGGAGGAGACCAGTTACAGCTGGTTAGCAAAACTGATTATTCACACTGGGTGCTAGGAGTGTGCTAGCACCCAAAATAGGTCCCCTGCTGTACCAAACCTTAGGGGACCATATCTATGGTGTTGGTCATAATGTGGTACCAATTGGAGTACATAAAAATCTAATACTGTGTAGTATTTAAAAGAAAAGTTAGATCAGCACATAATGTATCACCTATTTATTCCTGTTCCAGCATGGAGCACGCCAACCATGGGTCTGTTTGGATCTAATGAAACACTAATTCCTAAAACCCTAAATCCAGGTACTCATAGGACAGGCTTATTGGAGGCATTTTCATTCAAATGGTAGGCAGTATTTCCTTACACTTTTACTCCCTCCTCACTTTCCCGTCTTGGTGATGCTAAGAACATCTCTTTCACTCACCAGGACTGCACCAACAAGCCAGGAGGAGAAATAGCCTTCATCCACAAAGAGACCAAACAGTGCACCACCACAACCGACAACACCACCACCCCCATAGAACATGTAATCTTCGAGCTCCACGTGGACAACAAGACAGCCATCAAAGGCACCCTTGCATACTGACCCCCGGTCCTGCGCTCCAGCTTCTGCAAAACAATTGCAGACTTCATTGTGCCCCCTAGCCTTAGACTCCAAGAACTACATCTTTGTTGGCGACCATACTTTCCACATCGATGACCCCCAACGATGACACCACACACCTCCCAGACAGTACGAGCAGCCTCACATTGAATGCCAGCTTCACCTCCAGGAACTGCATTATGTCATGGAACTCACGTGGACTGATCATTCCATCATCCACTTCAGCATCTCCACCCCCTGCACTGCCACCCACCAAGATGAACAGTGTCCCCTGCCAGAGATGGAACAAACTTTTGAAGACCAGCTGGACAGGTGCTCTCAACACCTCCAACCCCACTACCACCAACAACTTCGAACAAGGAGTTAAGAATTCAACACCTGGATCATCAATTGCATGGATAGCATGGTCCCCATCAAGAGCAACATCCAGCCTAACTCCTCCAAAAATGCCACCTGGTATGCCCAAGAGTTAAGACCAGCAAAACGAAACAGCAAACTGATGGAGAGGAGATAGCAAACCAGCGAGGACACCTCCAACAGGGCAGCCTTCAAGACCTTCCTCAACCTCTACTACCACCTGCTAAGGGCAGCAAGGAAGACAGCCCTAGCCGCACGCACCAAAACCAGCGCCAAACACACCAAGGAACTTTCACCAACACCAAGGATCATTAAGAAATTCTCTAACCTGGTTGCCAGCAAAAACAGCAGCAGACCCACACAGGAGCTGTGCGACAACCTTTCCAACTTCTTCCACGTCAAGATCGCAACTATATACAGAAACTTTGAACCCTAACCCACACCTATAGACTTCCTCGACAGTGTGCGCCACCACCGCAAACATCATAAACCACAGATGGACCTCCTCCCCACCAGGACCCCAACTACACCATGAAATCCATCCACTCGGGAGCTCCTACAGACCCATGACAGCACCACATCTTCAATCTCAAAACCTGAGGACCGGCCGGGAAATAATCACCCAGCTCAACACCTCCATCACCACCGCAACATTTCCTGACACCTGGAAAAATGCCAGACCACTACTCAAAACACCCTCCGCCGACCTACCGGACAATCTCTCTGCTCCAATTCCCAGCAAAAGTACTGGAAAAGATCATCAGCAAGCACCTCATGACACACCTTGAGAAGAACCAGCTACTCGACACCTCCCAACCCGAATTCCGCAGCAATCACAACACCGAGGTCACCCTGATCATAGTCAGCGGCAACCTCCGAACTGCCCTCAACCGAGGAGAAACTGCAGGTCTGATCCTCCTTGGCCTCTCAGCAGCCTTCAACACCATATTGCTCCACATGCTGATCAAAGACTCCATCCCATGGACATCCAAGGAGATGCGCTCAAATGGATCATCTCCTTTCTCACCTGAAGAACCCATGGGATCCATCCACCACCTTTCATCTCCGAACCCAAGGATATTGCCTGCTGAGTCTCTCAGGGCTTATCCTTCAGCCCCACGCTCTTCAACACACGCTGTTTCCTTACAATCATGAAAACTGTATTGACTTTCGAACAACTTACCTAGTGTGTTTGACTGGATCAGGGGACTTGTTTCCTGAGACATTACAGAGGAATAAACGGATTTCACTACGATCCTGCGATGTGCAGTGGTTTTTCTTCTTTTCATACATGGACTGTGACTTTTCCTAGGTGACAGCATACACACCTTGTGGCTGGGTGTATAACCACTCTAGCACTCCCTTCTTTGAATAAGACTTTCTCATCATGAACTTTGTACGATGATGACAGCAGAAATTTTGGAAGTGCGCCACAATTGTCGATGCCGCTCTTCAACACATACATGACCCCGCTGGCCAACATCATCAGATCCCTTGGTTCCAACAAAATTTCCTACACAGACGACACCCAACTCATCCTCCCATTCACAGACAACCCCACCACCACCACCAGAACCATCTTCCACAGATGCATGACAAGCATCGCCGACTGGATGAAGAACAACAGGCTGTAGCTGAACACAAACAAGACGGAAGTACTGATTGTTAGAAATGGGGTTTTTGGTTGGCAGTCAGGTTACCCTCTGTCCAAGCAAGAACCCTCACTCTAGTCAGGGTAAGTCACACACAATCCAAAATTAGCCTGTGCCCACCCTCTGGTAGGTTGGCACGAGCAGTCAGGCTTCACTTAGAAGGCAATGTGTAAAGTATTTGTGCAATAAATCATACAATACCATCATATAGCACCACAAAAATACACCACAGTGTTTAGAAAAATATATAATATTTATCAGGATAATTGTAGGTCAAAATGAATAAAGTTGCAATGTGAATTTGTAGAGATATCACTGAAAAGTGATATAAAGTGTCTTAAGTCTTTAAAAAGCACACAAAGTTTATTTCAAGCACATAGTACCTGGTTTGGAGTGGAAAATCTCCTCAGAGGGCCACAGAAGAAGAGATACGTGGAAAAATGGTGTGTGCGCCGATTTCTCCCCAGCACACACGGACTTGCATCGTTATTTTCCACGCGGGGAAGTCGTGCGTCGTTTTCCGGAGCGCGGATAGTCTCTTTCTGTGGATCGCGGGGATTACCAGATGTCCTGGGTCTGTGCGTGGATTTTCCTGCTTGTTTTCCGGCTGCGCGTCATTCTGCGGGGCTGCGGGTCGAAGTTTCGCTCTCACAGCAGGCTTTGCGTAGATTTCTCCTCTGGAGGTCAGGCGGCGTTGTCCTTGCGAGGCCGTGCGTCGAAGTTCCGGTCGTCCCGAAGGCATCGTGTCGATCAGCGTCGTGTACAGCGTTTTTCTCGCCGCGGAACAAGCTGTGCGTCGAACATTTCGGTGCACGGAGCGTCCAAGTGAAAAAGAGAAGTCTTTTTGGTCCTGAGACTTCAGGGAACAGGAGGCAAGCTCTATCCAAGCCCTTGGAGAGCACTTTCACAGCCAGACAAGAGCTCAGCAAGGCAGTAGGCCAACAGCAAGGCAGCAGTCCTTTGTAGAAAGCAGACAGGTGAGTCCTTTGAGCAGCCAGGCAGTTCTTCTTGGCAGGATGTAGTTTCTGGTTCAGGTTTCTTCTCCAGCAGGCGTCTCTTGAGGTAGGGCAGAGGCCCTGTTTTATACCCAAATGTGCCTTTGAAGTGGGGGAGACTTCAAAGAGTGGCTAAGAAGTGCACCAGGTCCCCTTTCAGTTCAATCCTGTCTGCCAGGGTCCCAGTAGGGGGTGTGGCAGTCCTTTGTGTGAGAACAGGCCCCCCACCCTCCCAGCCCAGGAAGACCTATTCAAAATGCAGATGTATGCAAGTGAGGCTGAGTACCCTGTGTTTGGGGTGTGTCTGAATGAATGCACAAGGAGCTGTCAACTAAGCCCAGCCAGACGTGGATTGTAAGGCACAGAAAGATTTAAGTGCAAAGAAATGCTCACTTTCTAAAAGTGGCATTTCTAGAATAGTAATATTAAATCCAACTTCACCAGTCAGCAGGATTTGATATTACCATTCTGGCCATACTAAATATGACCTTCCTACTCCTTTCAGATCAGCAGCTACCAGTCCAATACTGTATGAGTGCAGCCCTAATGTTAGCCTATGAAGGGAGCAGGCCTCACAGTAGTGAAAAAACAAATTTAGGAGTTTTACACTACCAGGACATGTAAACTACACAGGTACATGTCCTGCCTTTCACCCACACAGCACCCTGCTCTAGGGGTTACCTAGGGCACACATTATAGGTGACTTATATGTGGAGAAAGGGAAGGTTTAGGCTTGGCAAGTACTTTTAAATGCCAAGTCGAGGTGACAGTGAAACTGCACCCACAGGCCTTGCAATGGCAGGCCTGAGACAAGGTAAAGGGGCTACTTAAGTGGGTGGCACAACCAGTGCTGCAGGCCCACTAGTAGCATTTAATCTACAGGCCCTAGGCACATATAGTGCACATTACTAGGGACTTATAAGTAAATTAAATAGTCCAATCAAGTATGATCTAAGGTTACCATGGTTAAAGGGGAGAGCATATGCACTTTAGCACTGGTTAGCAGTGATAAAGTGCGCAGAGTCTAAAAGCCAGCAAAAACAGCATCCAGAAAGTGGAGGGAGGCAGGCAAAAAGTTAGGGGTGACCACCCTAAGGTTGTCAGGTCTAACATGTGTCCCCCCAGCTGAAAGTGGGGAGAACTACCTGACCTCCTGGGAGCTCTCATCGCTAAGGCGGAAGTATCTGGAGAGACCATCAGCATTGGCGTGGTCAACCCCTGGGCGATGCTCCACCGTAAAGTCCATTCCCTGTAGGGAAATGGACCACCTCAAGAGTTTTGGATTCTCACCCCTCATCTGCATGAGCCATCTGAGGGGCCTGTGGTCTGTATGAAACCCAGAAGTGAGTCCCAAACAGGTAGCGTCTTAGCTTCTTCAGAGCCCAGACCACAGCAAAAGCTTCTCTCTCAATAGCACTCCACCTCTGTGCCAGTGGTAATAGCCTTCTGCTAATAAAGACTACTGGTTGGTCTAGGCCCTCCTCATTTAGCTGTGCTAGGACCGCCCTTATGCCATGCTCTGAAGCGTCTGTCTGCACAATAAATTCCTGGGAGTAGTCAGGGGCCTTGAGCATGGGGGCCGTGCACATGGCTTCTTTCAGGGAGTCAAAGGCTTTCTGACAAGCCTCTGTCCAATTCACCAACCTAGGTTGTTTCTTGGAAGTGAGTTCTGTCAAGGGTGACACAATGGTACCATAGCCCTTGACAAATCTGCGGTAGTATCCTGTGAGGCCTAAAAAGGCTCTCAGTCTGAGTTCTAGGTGGTTGCCAGGCCTTGATAGTTTAAATCTTGGCCTGGAGTGGCTGCACCTTGCCACCACCCACTAGGTGTCCCAAGTACACCACGGAACCCTGCCCAATCTGGCACTTACTAGCCTTGATGGTCAGGCCTGCCTGTTGCAGGGTCTGAAGCACCTCCTTGAGGTGGAGCAGGTGTTCCTCCCAGCTGGAACTGTAGACAGCTATGTCATCCAGGTAGGCTGCACAGAAGGCATCCTTGCCAGCTAGGACCCCGTTAACCAACCGTTGGAAGGTAGCGGGGCATTTTTCAATCCAAATGGCATCACCCAGAACTGGTAATGGCCATCAGGGGTTGAAAATACGGATCTCTCTTTAGCCCCCTCAGTCAGGGCGATCTGCCAATACCCTGAAGTAAGATCAAACGTACTCAGGAACTTGGCAGCACCCAGCCTGTCAATGAGCTCATTAGCTCGAGGGATGGGGTGAGCATCAGTCCGTGTGACTGAGTTGAGACCCCGGTAGTCCACACAGAACCGGAGTTCTGGCTTCGCACCTGGGGCAGTAGCCTTAGGGACCAACACCACTGGGCTGGCCCAGGGACTACTGGATTTCTCGATAACCCCTAAAGCTAACATCTTGGAGACCTCCTCCTTGATGCTGGCTTTCACCTTATCCGATAACCTGTAAATTTTGTTCTTCACAGGGAGACTGTCACCGGTGTCAATGTCATGAACACAGAGGTGGGTCAGTCCAGGAGTAATAGAGAACAGGGGGGAGAACTGCTCCAACAGCTCATAGCAGTCTCCTTTCTGGTTTAGAGTCAGGGAGTCAGAGAGAATGACCCCTTTCACTGACCCATCACCTTCTTGGGCAGAGAGGAGGTCGGGGAGAGGTTCACTCTCCTCTTCCATTCCTTCATCTGTGACCAGAAGCATGCTGACCTCAGACCTCTCAAAATGAGCCTTTAGTCGGTTGACATGGAGCACCCTTAGGGGGTTCCTAGGGGTTTGGAGGTCCACTAGGTAAGTGACCTCCCCTTTCCGCTCCTTTACTTCAAATGGGCCAGACCAGCGGTCCTGGAGAGCTCTAGGCTCTACTGGCTCCATTTCCCACACTTTGTCTCCAGGTTGAAACTCTATCAGGGTGGCCTTCTGGTCATACCAGCGTTTCATTACCTCTTCACTGGCCTCAAGGTTACTTTGGGCCTCTTTCCAGAAGCGGGTCATCTGGTTGCGGAGGGCCAACATGTAGCTGACCACATCCTGAGGGGGCACCTTTGGAGCTTTCTCCAACCCCTCCTTGACAATGCTTAAGGGTCCCCTGACAGGGTACCCATAGAGAAGCTCAAAGAGACTGAACCCCACCCCCCTCTGGAGGACCTCTCTGTAAGCAAAGAGAAGGCATGGTAAGAGGACGTCCCACTTACACCTCATGGCCTCAGGGAGGCCACCAATCATGCCTTTCAAGGTCTTGTTGAATCTCTCCACAAGACCATTAGATTGGGGGTGATAGGGTGTGGTGAACTTGTAGGTTACACCACACGCATCCCACAGAGACTTCATGTATGCAGACATGAAGCTAGTGCCTCTGTCAGACACTATCTCCTCTGGGAATCCCACACGGGTAAATATCCCCATCCGAGTTCTGGCCACCACCTGTGCAGTTGTGGTCCTCAGAGGGATTGCCTCTGGTTAACGGGTGGCATGATCCACCAAAACCAGGATGAACCTGTTGCCTAGGGCAGTTTTGGGGTGCAAGGGACCAACAATGTTGATGCCCACCCTTTCAAAGGGGGTGCCAACGACAGGAAGTGGAATCAGGGGGGTTTTAACCCTTTTCCCTGCTTTACCACTGGCCTGGCAGGTAGGACAAGATCTACAGAACTTATCTGAGTTTGTCCTCGTTCTGGGCCAATAAAAGTGGGTGACAAGCCTGTCAAAGGTCTTGCCTTGCCCCAAATGTCCTGCCAAGGGAATTTCGTGAGCCAGACCCAGTAGGAAGGTTCGGTAACACTGGGGGACCACCAGCGCACACACTGACCCCATGGCCGGAACCTTAGGCTCACTGTAGAGGAGATCATTCTCCCAATATAGGTGGTGATCGCCAGAGGCTTCACCTGCTGCCTGGTCTGAGGCTTGCTTCCTCAGACCCTCTAGAGTGGGACATTCTTTCTGCGCCTTGCAGAATTCCTCCCTGGTGGGTCCACCCTCAACTTGCCAGCTAGCAAGCTAAGGTAGGTCACCTAGGGTGGCAATGTCTTCCCCAGTTGGCTCGGGAGCCTCCTCCTCAGGAGCCCCGTCAACCACTGCGGGAACTTCTGGGACCGGTTTCCCGCGCCCCGTGCCCCTCCTCTCGGCAGTTCTCTGGGCCATTGTTCCAGGCTCCAGATGCCCTTGACTTCCCTCTCGGTCAGCCATGGACCGTGTGGTCATGCAGACCCACTCAGGTAACCCTAAGATCTCCAGGTGAGATCTGAGCTCTACTTCTTTCCAAGCAGTATGCTCAAGATCATTGCCTAACAGACAATCTACAGGCATGGCAGGACTCACAGCTACTTTCAGAATACCAGAGACCTCCCCCACTCAAAGGGAACCAGAGCCACCGGTAGGTGACTCTCACGATTGTCAGCGACTATGACCTGGTGGAATGTATTAGGGACTATCTGCTCTGTTGACACCAGCTGACTCTTGATAGTAGTCATACTGGCTCCTGTGTCACGCAGAGCCTCCACCTTCTGCCCATCGATGGTGACCCACTGCCTGTACTTGGAAGTATTTTGGGGCATGCGGGCTTTGGGCACCATTTCTCCTTCTCCCAGGGACACTAGGGAAATCTCTACCTGTTCCTCAAAGCTATCTGGGTCCATCTCCCCCCAAGCGCTACACTAGTCAACCCAGGTGTCTGTCCAGTAGTGGACGGTGCCCTCTTGGAGCACTGGGGGTCGCCTTTATAGTGACCATATTGGTAGCACTCTAAACATTTGGGGTTGGATCTCCCTGCTTTGTCATAATTCCCTGGCTTTTTCCCAAATCTGGAAAAGGAATGGTTGCCATCCCCTCCCTGGGAATTCTTTTGGGGGCCTTTTGAGAGTTCCTTATCTGTCAGTTTATCTCCCCCCTCTTTCTTCTGTTGGGAACCCTGACCACCTTTTTGGGTGTCCCCCCCAGGTACCTTTTTGGACACTCTGGTGCTAACCCAGAGGTCCGCATCCTCAGCAAGCTTCCTGGGATCAGTCAGCTTACTATCTACCAAGTGCTGGCGCAACTCTGTATAGGTAACATTGAGTATATGCTCTCTCAGAATCAAGTCATATAGCCCTTTATAATTATCTACGTTGTTGCCCCGCACCCATCCATTCAGCGCCTTACTGGAAAAGTCAAAGAAATCTACCCATCTTTGTGTGGTTTGTTTGGTGTTGTCCCTGAACCTCTGACGGTATCCCTCAGGGGTCAGCCCAAACTTGGCAAGTAAAGTGGCTTTCTGAAGTGGGTATGTGTTTTGATCAGGTTGATCCAATGTGAGAAGTGTGTCCCTCCCCAATGGCAGCACATAACCCCACATAGCTACCCCCCCATTGCCCCTCAGGAACCTCAAGAGCCCTTAGTGCAACTTCATAAGCAGCTAACCATTTATCTATGTCATCTCCCACCACAAAACTGGGCACCACATTTTGGGGTATACAAACCTTCTTTTCTCCAGCAGGTCCTGTCTGTATGCTGCCATCATTATTGCTGGATTCAGACTGTCTCGCCTTGATCTCCAGCTCCTTGAGACTCAGTTCATGAGCCAACAATAGTTTCTTTTCAGTCAAAGCTCCCTCAGCTTCCACCTGTTTGGCTGCTCTTTCAGCTTCAGCTTGTTTGGCTGCCCTTTCAGCTTCAGCTTGTTTGGCTTCTCTTGCAGCTTCAATTTGTTTGGCTGCTCTTTCAGTTTCAATCTGTGTGGCTGCTCTTTCAGCCTCAGCTTGATTGGCTTCTCTCTCAGCCCTTCTTTCCTCCTGTTGAGCCTCAATTTTCAGTTTTGCCATTTGCAATTGGAACTCCCTTTCCTCTGCGGTCAGACTTTGCACAGAGACACTGCTCCCTGGTCTGGAAGGGGGCACAATTGCAGTGGTAACATCATCCACAGATAGCAACAAATCCTCTGAGGGGCCATTTTCTGGCTCCTCTTCCTCATCATCCTCTTCTAAATGGGCTTCTGTCCAGGCCCTTAGCGCCACTTGGAAGTCTTCCTTTTTGGAGGCCCCTTGGGTGGGTACCCTAATTGCCCTGCAGAACCCTCTTAGCTGTTTGACCGTATATGTATCCAACAGGACTAGGTCAAAGTCTCCCATTTGAGACCCAGTCAGAGACATGTTGAGTGAGGATTTTAGTTTTTGAAAATTGTCAGGAAAAAACGAATTTTGCAAAAAGAGATAAAAATCAAGTTGACCTTCAACTGTGGGTAGGTAGTGAAATACTTAGCTACTGTATGTCACTGCACAAATAGAAGTCCTATCCTCACCGCTGATCACCAGTGTTAGAAATGGGGTTTTTGGTTGGCAGTCAGGTTACCCTCTGTCCAAGCAAGAACCCTCACTCTAGTCAGGGTAAGTCACACACAATCCAAAATTAGCCTGTGCCCACCCTCTGGTAGCTTGGCACGAGCAGTCAGGCTTAACTTAGAAGGCAATGTGTAAAGTATTTGTGCAATAAATCATACAATACCACCATATAGCACCACAAAAATACACCACACAGTGTTTAGAAAAATATATAATATTTATCAGGATAATTGTAGGTCAAAATGAATAAAGTTGCAATGTGAATTTGTAGAGATATCACTGAAAAGTGATATAAAGTGTCTTAAGTCTTTAAAAAGCAAACAAAGTCTCTTTCACGCACAAAGTACCTGGTTTGGAGTGGAAAATCTCCTCAGAGGGCCACAGAAGAAGAGATACGTGGAAAAATGGTGTGTGCGTCGATTTCTCCCCAGCACACACGGACTTGCTTTGTTATTTTCCACACGGGGAAGTTATGCGTCGTTTTCCGGCGCGCGGACAGTCTCTTTCTGTGGATCACGTGGATCACCAGATGTCCTGGGTCTGTGCGTGGATTTTCCTGCTTGTTTTCCGGCTGCACGTCATTCTGCAGGGCTGAGTGTCGAAGTTTCGCTCTCACGGCAGGCGTCGCGTTGATTTCTCCTCTGGAGGTCAGGCGGCGTTGTCCTTGCGATGCTGTGCGTCGAAGTTCCGGTCATCCCGAAGGCGTTGCGTCGATCAGCATCGGTGTGCGGCGTTTTTCTCGCCACGGAACAAGCTGTGCGTCGAAAATTTCGGCGCACAGAGCGTCCAAGTGAAAAAGAGTTTTTTTGGTCCTGAGACTTCAGGGAACAGGAGGCAAGCTCTATCCAAGCCCTTGGAGAACACTTTCACAGCCAGACAAGAGTTCAGCAAGGCAGCAGGCCAACAGCAAGGCAGCAGTCCTTTGTAGAAAGCAGACAGGTGAGTCCTTTGAGCAGCCAGGCAGTTCTTCTTGGCAGGATGTAGTTTCTGGTTCAGGTTTCTTCTCCAGAAGGCGTCTCTTGAGGTAGGGCAGAGGCCCTGTTTTATACCCAAATGTGCCTTTGAAGTGGGGGAGACTTCAAAGAGTGGCTAAGAAGTGCACCAGGTCCCCTTTCAGTTCAATCCTGTCTGCCAGGGTCCCAGTAAGGGGTGTGGCAGTCCTTTGTGTGAGAGCAGGCCCTGTATGCAAGTGAGGCTGAGTACCCTGTGTTTGGGGTGTGTCTGAGTGAATGCACAAGGAGCTATCAACTAAGCCCAGCCAGACGTGGATTGTAAGGCACAGAAAGATTTAAGTGCAAAGAAATGCTCACTTTCTAAAAGTGGCATTTCTAGAATAGTAATATTAAATCCAACTTCACCAGTCAGCAGGATTTGATATTACCATTCTGGCCATACTAAATATGACCTTCCTACTCCTTTCAGATCAGCAGCTACCACTCCAATACTGTATGAGGGCAGCCCCAATGTTAGCCTATGAAGGGAGCAGGCCTCACAGTAGTGCAAAAACAAATTAAGGAGTTTTACACTACCAGGACATGTAAACTACACAGGTACATGTCCTGCCTTTCACCCACACAGCACCCTGCTCTAGGGGTTACCTAGGGCACACATTAGAGGTGACTTATATGTGGAGAAAGGGAAGGTTTAGGCTTGGCAAGTACTTTTAAATGCCAAGTCGAGGTGACAGTGAAACTGCACCCACAGGCCTTGCAATGGCAGGCCTGAGACAAGGTAAAGGGGCTACTTAAGTGGGTGGCACAACCAGTGCTGCAGGCCCACTAGTAGCATTTAATCTACAGGGCCTAGGCACATATAGTGCACATTACTAGGGACTTATAAGTCAATTAAATAGTCCAATCAGGTATGATCCAAGGTTACCATGTTTAAAGGGGAGAGCATATGCCCTTTAGCACTGGTTAGCAGTGATAAAGTGCACAGAGTCTAAAAGCCAACAAAAACAGTGTCCAAAAAGTGGAGGGAGGCAGGCAAAAAGTTAGGGGTGACCACCCTAAGGCTGTAAGGTCTAACACTGATCTTCGGCAACTCCAGGCCCGAAACCTCTGAATCATCATAGATAACAAGCTCACCATGAAATCACAGATCAGCACCATCTCCTCTGCCTGCTTTCTTACTATACACATAGTACGTAAGATCTTCAAGTGGCTACCCCTGTACACAAGACACACCGGGACTCAGGCCCTCATAACCAGCCAACAGGACTACGGCAACGCTCTCTGCATAGGAATCGCAGCACACCTCCTACAGAGACTTTAGACCATATAGAACACCACTGCCAGACTCGTCCCCGACCTTTCCGAACAACCATCACTCCTCACCTTCGACAACTCTACTGGCTCCCCGTGTGGAAAAGTTGCTAATTCACGCTGCTGACCCATGCACACAAGGGTCTACACAACCAAGGACCCACCTACATTACCACTGCCTAAACTTCCACCAACCATCGAGAAGACTATGCTTTGCCTCCCTCTCTTGCTCATACTCCCCGCATCTACCGAAGCAGAAGTGGAGAATGCTGCTTCTCCCACTTCACAGCAAAGACCCAGAACAGCCTCCACAGGAAACTCTGGGCCATCACCTCTCTTCACGAATTCTGAAGGGCCCAGTAAGACCTGGCTGTTCGAATGAGCTTCCGGGACATGTAAGCGCCTGGATACCCTTTTGGGTGATTAGCCACGCTTTATAAATCTTTAATGATTGATTGATTGATTTTCCAAAATAATATGATGGTTCTCAAATGGGATAGTTAAATATGGCGCTCAGGTCTTCTGTAGATGTCACAAAAAATGTCACCCATCTTTTTATGACTCAGGATTTCTATTTTCTCGGACCCTCTATTTTTAAACTGTGTTCTTAGTTTGAGAGCAAAGACACATCGGGAGACGCAAAGCCACAAAGTTCCAAAGGCAATAATTATTGACTTTGTGAATGCTTGTTCCATATATGATTTGTAGATTTGTGATTTGTTTACAACACACTTTGTAACTAAAGAGATTCTTTAAGGAGTGCTTTTCAAGTGCATGTGTATTGTTTTTTTAAATGTATTTTTAATTTATAGGTGACATAAACACATACCTTCATAATAACGGATTTGTAATTCATGTTGACATGGCAACAACTCCATGCCGCCTAACGCTGAATTTGCATGGACACGCAAGCATGGTATGAGCCATACAGAGAGAAACAAGGGTATGTACCTTTCGGGTGTGTATAAGGGAGGACCCGATGTGGACTGGCGGGGTCAGAATGTCTGGAGGAAAAGAAGAGACGAGAGCAAGTCCTGGCGGCAAACCCAGCATCGAAGGCTTCACGGAGACCGGCCGACCTTCCGAAGCCCTGCCCAAGGAATCCAAGGCGCGGGAGGCGCCAAGCAAAAGCTCTGGCCATGCTTAAGGGAAGGCTTGGCCACCTCAGGTGCGTGCACAATACGGTAAAGGAGGGAGAGAGGGGTTAAGAAGGGAATAGGACAAAACCAATGCAGGCCTCGGGGAGAGCCTGATTGATTATTTTTTTGGGTTGAACTTTTTGTTTGTTTTATTGTTTTTTCTATAGTATCTCTCTCGTGGCTACTGGAGAGTGAGAGAAGGGGTAGAGCAAACAGGATAATCAGTACAAAAAGGGGGGAGGGTAAAAGCACTTTATATATATATGAGCACAGAATATTGACAGGCTCCCTAGCCGCCTTAGGTCCAGGAGGCGAATAAAGAGAAGGGATCCGTAGCGCAGACAGCAAGGAACACAGGACGGCAGACCAGCCTAGATAGCAGCTATAAGGAGGAAAGAAGAGCATGGAATAAAAAGGAATAAGGAAAAGGGGCAGCGTGAGAGGGGAAACCCAAAATACCCTCACAAGGAAGAAAACGTACAGAGAGGGGAAGAAAAGAGGAGACCAACAGAACAGGTCGCAGAGAAAGAAAAAGAAAGGACAGACAGAAATACAGAAAGAAGAGGCAGAAGAAAGAAAGAGAAAGTAGAAAGAGGGACTGTAGGAAAACATAGTCATAGTGAAGAGACCCCCACTTACCTGTATTTCTTTCCTTCTTATTTCCGCATGCGCCTCCCGGGAGCCCTAAGACGAGAAGAAGAGGAGAGAATTAAATGGAACATTTCCCACCATCCGGAAAAACGTGACTTGTACAAAACAAAACAACAACATCAATAAAATTCAACATCATACCTGCCGCTGACTACTTGTCCTCATTGCGCCAACCTGTCACAAGGGGTGTCAGATGTGGGATCAGGACTACGATGCAATGGAAGACAAACCCATCCTTGCAGACATGATAGCACAGCTGGCAGAAGGCCAACGACACCTCCAGCTGGTATGGGAGCAGCAAATAAAAAAGGCCAAGGAGGAAAGAGAGGCCCTACAGACAGCGCTGAAAAGCCAGGCCACGATCATGGCAAATAACCAATTGGTCCATGAAAACGCGCTGGGTAAATTAACAGAAACCATTGCTCACACCAAAGTCCACCCCAACGTCCCGAGTAGCGTGCTCCAAAAATATCAGGGCAACGAAGATCCTGATTCATTTTTTACTAACTTTGAACGAGTAGCGAGTTCAGCCAATTGGCCCATGGAGAAGTGGGGCCAATATATCGCACCCCTCCTTACTGGACATCTCCAGGCCACCTACCAAAAAGGTCAAAAAGGAAAAGGGGCAGCATGAGAAAGTCGATTTTGGAACGTATTGGGCAAAAGGGGCAGCGTGAGAAAGGAAAACCCAAAATACCCTCACAAGGAAGAAAACGTACAGAGAGGGGAAGAAAAGAGAAGACCAACAGAACAGGTCGCAGGGAAAGAAAAAGAAAGGACAGACAGAAATACAGAAAGAAGAGGCAGAAGAAAGAAAGAGAAAGGAGAAAGAGGGACTGTAGGAAAACGTAGACATAGTGAAGAGACCCACCCTTACCTGTATTTCCTCCTTCTTATTCCCGCATGCGCCTCCTGGGAGCCCTAAGACGAGAAGAAGAGGAGAGAATTAAATGGAACATTTCCCACCATCTGCAAAAACGTGACTTGTACAAAACAAAACAACAACTTCAATAAAATTCAACATCATACCTGCTGCTGACTACTTGTCCTCATTGCGCCAACCTGTCACAGAGCCTTTCCACCGAGGCCCCAAACACGTCTTCCTCATGTGTTTCCGGACCACCACCCAGTCACCGGCCCTCAGAGGGTGTGTTTGATCTTGGATCGGTGGCAGTGTGGTGGCTTCCACTTGCTGAGAGAAAGAGCGAACCACATCAGCCAGACCTTTGCAGTAGTCCAAAACCATATCATCTATTATGTTCACAAGTGTATTTGCAGGAACCGCTAGCAACCTCATTGCTCTGCCCATGAGGATTTCATGCAGTGACAATCCTGTCTTCCTGTCGGTTGTGTTTCTCATTGTCATCAGAAGTAATGGGAGTGCATCAGGCCATTTCAAATTTGTGGATGCACACATTTTCTCCATTCTTGATTTCAAGGTACCATTCATCTGTTCCACTATTCCTCATGCTTCAGGGCAGTATCTACAATGCAACATCTGCTCAATGTTCAATGCTGCACATAGTAATTTCACTACTTCATTGTTAAAGTGACTTCCCCTATCTGATTCTAAAGAGATCGGAAACTGAAAACGTGGTGTCAGTTCCCTAAGCAGTAGTTTCGCTAATGTGAGGCTATCATTTCTTCGTGTAGGGTATGCTGCAATCCAATGACTAAGGATGCAGACTATCACCAACACATATCTCAAACCTCCACACACAGGCATCTCAATAAAATCCATTTGCATTCTGCTGAATGGACCTCCTGCTCTTCCACTGTGGCTCAAATTTACCTCTGTCCCTTTTCCCCTGCTAATTTGCTGACAAACAACTGCAAACTGCTTCAGAAACTTGTCTAAACCTTGGGATGAACCAATTCTGTTTGAAAAGGTGAATAATGGCATCCCTCCCACCATATGCTTGACCATGGTAATACCTAGCCATTAGTGGCAACAGACTGTTTGGCAAAACCAATTGACCCTCTTCTGAAACCCACAATTCATCCTATCGCTGTACACTTTTAATTTTGCTTCATGGTCGTTTTTCCTCTCTGTCAACATTATTCTGCAATGTTTTCTATTCTTCTAATGTATCTATTACTTGAAATGCGAATCTTGGACATGTTTCATCTTCTTCAGGTAAGAATTCCCACTTATCCCTGAATGATATACAGTTCCATGCGCACAACTTTGCGACTTGATCCGCATATCCATTGCCCATTGACACAAAATCTTGCGATTTCAGATGTGCACTGCATTTCCCCTCAGCAATCGTTTCAGGCAGTTGAATGGCATGCAACAATTATTCTTTAATTCTCTCACCATTTCTCACTGGTCAACCAGAAGAGGTCACAAAACCTCTCTGTGACCACAACTGGCCAAAGTCATGGACTATTCCGAATCCATGCTGGCTATCCGTATAGATGGTAACTTTAAGCTATGCAGAAACATAGGACGCTCTAGTATGGGCTACCAGTTCTGCTACTCGTGCAGAAAACACTCCACTAAGCCAAGACGCTTCTAGTATACCAGTAATTGTGCACACAGCATATCCTGCTCTTAGTACTCCTGTATTGTCCCTTAGACAGGAACCATCAACAAAGATAATTTGGTCATTTTCTTCCAATTGGGTATTTCTAATATCAAGTCTCGGTTTTGTGCACAGATCAGTTACTTCAAGACAATCATGTTCAATGTCTTCCAACTTTTCAATTTCAACATTTTCATTCGAAAGCATGATTGCCGGGTTAACCATCTTTTCAATGACACTTTTGGTGACTCCAAAATACTTGTCTCATATCTGGTCAATCTGGCACCTGTTGGGCACTGGGTCTTGGTGCATGTAAGCAAAACTTCAACTGAGTGAGGGAGCATTATGGTTAGGGGATGTCCCACCACAATGCCTTCCAACTGTGTGAGGCTCCTTTCCAACTGCTGCAACTGCACGCAAACAGCCTGGTAAAGCCACTGCAACTGGGTCCAAAGGAGCTGAAAAATATGCTACTGGGCGGCTTACACCTCCATGGACCTGCATCAAGACAGACAAAGAACATGCATCACGCTCATGACAAAACAATGTGAAGGACTTTGTGTAGTCAGGCATACCCAAAGCCGGAGCTTTGCACAGACTCTCTCTCAACTCAGAAAATGCTTTCATGAATGCCTGGTCTAACACTAGGGGATCTGTAACCTCCATGTGGGTCAGCTTCGGCAGTGGTTTGGAAATGACTGAAAAATTGAGAATCCATTGGCGGCAGTAGCCTACCATCCCTAGGAACAACCTGACATCTCTCTGTGTGATCGGCAATATGGCATATATGCAATATGGCTGTGACCCTTTCTATGGATATTTTCCTTATCCCTTTCTCAATCTGGTGACCCAAGTATTTCACTTCTTTCTGACAATACTGCAATTTAAGTGGAGACATCTTATGACCATTCTTTCCCAAATGGTTCAGTAAGGCAGTTGTGTCATACTTGCACTCATCCCTTGTTTTGGACGCAATCAGCAAGACATCAATGTATTGTACCAAGGTCGATTGGAAAGGCAATTGCAATGACTCCAGATTCTTTTTCAATATCTGATTGAATATGGAAGGTGACTCTGAAAACCCTTGAGAAATTCTACACCAACAGTAAACTTGATTCAAAAATGTGAAATAAAAGAGGAATTGACTATCCTCATGCAGAGGCACAGAAAAGAAGGTACAGTGAACCACTCAGCATCACATGGAACCTGAAACAGAATCACAGCTGGATTTGGCACCACTGGGCAATATTTGATCACAATGTAATTTATTTTTCTCAAATTCTAGACAATTCAAACTTTCTCACAGGGCTTTTTCAATCCCATTATAGCTGAATTACATGGGCTGCTCAACACTTCTTTCAAGACCCTTGTTTCACAAAATTCTGCAATTATTTGAGCAACCTTCATAAGAATATCCTGTGGCTTGTGGTACTGGGGAATCTGAAGAAAAATTGCATTTGGCTTTAAAGAAATTTTAACTGGCTCAACTTCCTTTATCAGACCTATCTCTTTCCCTGTCAAATCCCAGTCTTCCTCTTTAACCGTTCCCTGTAAATCAGGAGGAAGCTCCTTCACTGTGAACACTGGAACAAAATTAATCAGGTGGTACTCCTCATTTATCGTCTTGCACGCAGTCTCTAGGTGCTAGGTCATCCTCATCATCACTATTCATTTGTATCTCGATTCCATCATTTGAGCAAGTAATTGAGCACCTGGTTTTACACAGCAACTCTCTCCCCAGTAGGGATACCACACTTGAATCACAGACTTCAAATTTGTTCACTCCTTTAAAGTTGCCAATTTTAACCTGAACTGGTTCTATAATTGGGTTGGTCAAATACTGATTCGCTACTCCTACAATCTGGGCTGTCTTTCCTGAAAGGGGAAAGTTCGGAACTTCTGCAGTCCTCACTGTAGAGCATGTAGGCCCTGTGTCAACCAAGAATGATACCTTGTGACCCATTACCTTTCCCTTCACATATGGGCCTTTCTGATCTTCTAGCGAAACTGCAAGTACACATTTCTCTTCATCCTAACTCTTGCTCACTCAAACATCATTTATTCCATTCTAACTGTGTAATGGGAATTGGTGAACTGTGTTATTATTTTGTTTGGACCTCTGACCTGTGACCTGTTGAGGAAGCATCACTTGCTGTTGTTCCATTGGGGCTTGAGGTATTTGAATTTGCTGTCTAGGCACCATTTGTACCTGCTGTTGCATTGGCTGCAACTGTGTCATTTGTGCATGTGGCATTAGCACCTTCTGCATGGGTTGAAAATTCTGCATTTGATTCACATTACTATGAGAATTTGGATTATGACCTCTCATTCTCGATCCTCATGTTTTTAAATGAGTTGATGTCACTTGTTTGCTCAATGACACTTTCCTGCACCATCATTGGACGCTTCTGCTTCCAATGGTCGACCATTCCGCAAGCGTGACAAGGCAACACTCTGTTCATGCCCTGCACATCATTCTGAACCACTACAGTTTTCAAATCAGGAGTAAGATTTCCATTATCAATTCCTCCACGTCCTCTACCTCTCCATATTTCCCTGCTGCTGCTGTAAAAAATGTCACTGCATTCCTGTCTGTGCCGCTTTAATCTGCATCACCATCGCCTTTTCCTTCAACCTTCTCTGCTTCAACTCGATCTCGTCACTACAGTACTTTGCACACTGCAACACCTCAATAATCGCTTTGCTTGTCAACAAATCAAATGACTCTTAATCTTCTGGCTGATTTCAGGTCTCAATCCTTCCACTAATCTTAACACAAAATGAATCCTGTCTTTTGGCACAATTGTCTCCGTACCACTGTGATGCGTGAATGCCTGCAACAATCTCTCATAGTACGCATGTATCGACTCCTTTGCTTCCTGAGCTGTCCTGTCTATTCTCTGCCAGTCAATGTTTTTGGGTGAAATTCTCGTCTTCAAAAATTCAATCACTTTATACTAATATTTGATTACTTCAGGAGATAGAGCACCCAAACCTGATCTCTCTATGGTTCTTTTGTCGGCCAATCTATGCTCCTCTTACACTCTATCCACAGATAAAACTACTGGAACTACTATTTCTAATAGAGTGTTCAAGTCATCCCACAGACACTTTGCAAGTTTCAAAAACATGTCTGTCTGCTGGCACCATTCTACTGGCTTCTCTCTCAACCTGGGATAGTCATTTGTAAAGGACAGAGGGCCAGATGTACGAAGCATTTTTCAGATACCTAACGCATAACCCTTAATATGACATATTACTACATTAATCAAACATAAGCTCAACATTTCATATTAATAAGCCATTAATAAGTACACTTCGTGAACTTTGATGGCCACTCTGGTGGGCCCACCTTCAAATGCGTGCATTATTTTCTTTATATCAATACATTTTCTATGCAAATCCAACATTCAAAATACATGAATATTCTTTTATTAAAAAACATTAATAACTCGGCGTTAAAAGTGACATCTCACTCCAGGTCATTAGAACAGTCTGCAGTCCTCAACGCTTTATCTGCAAATCATTGTTTTCAGGTGTGTTAGTCTAATTAGTTAAATGAAAGTAAATTAAGAATACAACCCTCAGGATACATTAAGTTATCACACGAAAGTTTAACACTGCTAACAGTGACCGTAACAACCTGCAGGGAGTCAGTCACCCTAACTTCAGCCACTGTCCTCTGCTAGTCGGTAGGTCAGTCTGAGAAGCTCTATTTGCAATCAGATCCGGACTCTCATACTGCTGGCTTCTGCCCTCATCTTTGAGTTCAGGACATCCGTAAGTCTTGGTCTTTAAGTTGGCTGGGCGCTGACACATGTTTTTATTTGTTCGATTAAATTGGGTATAAATGATCACCAATTCTATATTTTGGGGTCTGAAAAGGACCACAGCAAACAAATACTTTCTGGAACATGCAGTTTAGCATGGCATTTTGAAGTTCACTGTCTTATGCTAACTTACACCCGTTGCCCCCAGTCAGAAAACGGAACCTTTCAGACGAGTGCAAGTAAAACAGCTCAAAACAAATGTTTTCGTCGTGAAGAAGTATTAAGTGGAATCTAATAATAAACCTTTGCGTGATGCCACAGGCACGCAAGCATGAATGAACAAAGAAATGACCTGAGTGGCCTCGGGGTTCTCACCCTGTCAGGTCACTTCGCTAAGCCGAACATCACCGTGTTTAATGTGGTTTTGTTCACCACCTAAGTGGAGGAGAGATTTGCATTGCAGAACAAGGCATGTTCTCAGTATTCTCCCAGGCTGCACGCACAGACAACACAGCTGCTGCCTTTTCTGATTGGTTTGTAAGAAAAAAAGCTTACAATAATCATAAGCGCACGCAAAAATATGACAAGATGCCCAAAGGATTAAGGAACACAGCTGTTCATTTCTACCCACCATATGTGCAAACAAACAGGACTACAACGTACTGCGCTGTGTAAACATTCCTGCACACGAACGGCAGCTAAGCCCTGAGAAACTCCTCGAAGTCCTCTCTAAAACCCGGGATGTACCATGATAAGTCATCCTTGGCCCTATTTGCAGAAGAGAAGGGAAAGCGTTTCTGATGCCTCGCCCTCTGCTAAAAAGTGAACACAAGCTGCCACCCAGTGTAAGCACACACATATCAAACATCAGTTTCTGCCATGAGAACCAACCAGAG
Organism: Pleurodeles waltl; assembly: GCF_031143425.1. NCBI lineage: Eukaryota > Metazoa > Chordata > Amphibia > Caudata > Salamandridae > Pleurodeles > Pleurodeles waltl. The sequence goes on from NC_090445.1 coordinate 335,846,246, forward strand.
CCTTTTATCAATCCATTAGCTGCTCAATAGTGTTTCAGATTCTTTCATCTTAGCCATTACCACCTTACTATCTTCCATCATGCGTTCGTTCAAAGGGTGCCTTCTTACTGTACTTGATTATTTACAAGTGCCCAGTGTTCCGAAGAACAATCCAGATCCACACCTTCTGCCTTCCACTGGAAGACTTTTAATGTAACATTTTCTCACGTCTCGGCTGTATCAGCTCTGTATTGCCCATCTAACCCCTGCGCTCTGAGGCGGCTGTCCATTTTCCTCTTCCAGAATGTCTATAACATTTCATCCTGATTCATACCCTCCTTTAATTGTTCGCGGAGTTGCCAGGATTGGCCCCTTATCCTCATGAAAACTGCATGGCTTAATAAATTCAAATATTGAAACAGTGGCTGTCATTGATGCTGCCGGTGTAGTTAAAAGTGACCATAGATGGGAGAAGTCCTGATCCTCCCTGCAAAAGCTGTTAGTATGCTTTGGAACTCCCTCAGGCTCAGACTGCCCTCTGTCCCCTTTATTCCTTCCCCTCTATTTGGGAAAGTAGGAGTGGATGTCTCCCCACCTCCCTGTATTGATAGTTGTTTTATGCAGTGAAGTGCACCAGCGGTGTTTGGGTCAGTGGTATGTTTTGCTCAACCAAACTGTAGCAGTCTGTCAGACGGATGGTGACGTTCTGAACTCCTAAGCATTGTTTTTAATTGTTCGATTAACAGCCCTTTATAAAAACTGTGAAAGGGATTTTGGAAGAATATTAGATTATATGCTGTAAAGAGTCACGTGTGTCTTTCTCTGGTTAGTTGGCACTGGATTTTTAATTTTTGCTTGTTTGGGCTTTATCTGGTTGCGGTGGCCATCTTGTGTTTCGTTTGGCCTCGACAGTTCAGTTGTTGACCACTCCATCATGGCAGGGCAGAGTGAATTACTTAAACTGCCTGCTTGTGTGCCAAAGGCAAGTCCGTCTATGCCCCAAACACAACTACGTCCCATCCATTAGAAATGCTGTTTCAGCACTGCCGCACAGAAGGGACCCCCCACCAAACACCTCCCCCCCTCGCTGCCTCCTCTTCATTCTGAGTTGCATTGGTGTATCACCACCCGGGCGGCTATGCTGTCAAGTTTTGTGCCCAGGATGGACTGTTCCCAACAGATGTTGGTTACAGATCCTCACGATGCCTGTCTTTGGTGTTTTTGTTCCGGACACAACTCGATTTGTGTGTCGAGAAGATCAAAAAGGCCATCGGAGACCATGAAGCAACGCCTCCCATCACCAAGCTGAGAAAGTCAAAGACCTGTTCCTGATCGAAGTTCACGGAAATCCAGTCGAAGTTGAGAGCCCAGATGCATACTTAGTCCCGAGGCAGCTCTTGTGACCGATTGTTATAAGTATAGAGTTGAGGTCATAACATTACTGTACATTACGTTATTATGTGAGAAGTTATAAGTATAAAATGTTGGGTATTACATTACCTTATTGTTGTAAATATGTATATATATATTTATAGTGTAGATATATAATAGAGTTATACTAAAATGTACATATTTAATGTCTTAAATGTTAAAGTAGTACGTTCCACTCACCTTAGAATGTTGAGCTTTGGATCAACCTGGAGTTTGCAATAGAATGTTGAGAATGTGTAGAGCCAGTTGGTTGTGAGGAGTCAATGAATAAACATCTTCCGTTCCAGCCTCTTGGTGTGATTACTACAGAACAACTTTATTTGGCGACGAGGATGGGATCCTGTTGAGATTCATCGTTTGAAGAACTGCGCAGGGGCAGTGTGACTCCTCACCCTTGTACCTGATGTTGCTGTAGCTAGTTGGTGACGGGATTGATGGTCCTCTGAGGTATGCTGGAAGCCTTCCATCTGCGTTACTTAGACTTCTAGAGACTGTGTAAGGTGTGAACTTGGATGGGCTTGTTGCTTACAACGGCAGACAATTTTTGAGTCTCTGTGTCATAGACGCATAACTCTATTCAGGCGGAAGAGGTGTTTATGCCTGCTGCCAAAGTAGAAATTTCTACTCTATTCCATCCCATGGAGATGTGAGTCGGTGCTGGTTACTCTGGTTAAGAGGAATCACCGGCTAGGCGCTGTCACGGAGGCACCTCTTTGAATCAACAGTATGAGGTAAATCCCTGGAGCAGCCTGTGGTGCAGTGTGAGCACCACATCAAATGAGCGTCTCAAGCAGCAGGCTGGAGAGTGGTTGCGGTTGTAGTTTTTGCCAGTTGGAAAATTTGACTACGCGCACAGTCGCAGGTTGGTGCGACGCTTCCACAGCCTCATCCGAGGCTGGGTTCAACCGGACAGCTTTACGTGTTACACAGCGGCGCGCTGTGTGGCTTATCATCTCATCAGCCGTTCAGCAGGAAGCTGAGTCCGATCCTTAGACCCGAACAAGTGACATTGACGCTGGAGCAACAGTTTTTTTTTGGTCTCGCCGTGAGACTGAATCAGATTTCTTTCGGCGTGCGTCGTCGGGAGAATAAGCCCGATTCTCCTGTATTATTTTGGCAGCAGTTCGGATGACGAGCCGGTGACGCTCTCCAAGCGTTGTCGAGAGTTAACCCCTGACTTTCCAGATCAATGTATTCCACTGTGAAGTTTTTAACTGAGAACTTGTTTTTTGCTGTTTATGTGTAACATTAACAATATTATATTAAAATAATAGGTGTGCATTCCCAAGGGTTGTGTACAAATCTAATAATTAAGTGAAAGGAGCAGAAGAAAAAAAAAAAGGTTTATATTGGAACATAAGTAATTTGTGTAGATGTATTGAAGAGTGTCTGAGTGAATGCCTTAGGAAATTTAGTTTTTGAAGATAAAAATATATATATTACAAGTGAGTAGATATTGAATAATAAGAACATCTGGTAGTAACAGGCCATGGCTGCAGCCAGTATGTCTCAACCTCCTCCTTTCCTAAATGACACTGGGGAACCCAGTTTACTATGGAAAGACTGGAGACGTTTGTTTGAATCTTACCTCATAGCGATTGGAGGAGAGAAGTTTTCTCCACTAAGGAAACAACATATTCTACTACACAATTTAGGAGTACAAGGACGTAAAGTCTATGACAATTTGACAGATTTTGGGGAGGAGGAGGATGAGGATGAGGAGCTGGATGTGTATGAAGAGACTCTTAAAAAATTGGAGGGACATTTTGGTGTAAAAGTAAATGTAGTGTTTGAGAGACATACATTTTTCAGTAGAGTCCAAGGGAGGGATGAGAGAGTTTCGAGTTATATAGCCAGTCTTAGGGGTCTGGCTGCGACCTGTGATTTTGGTAACCTTGAAGACTCACTTATCAGAGATCAATTGGTGAGATGTACTAATAATAGCAAAGTACAGGAGAAACTATTAATTATAAGCCCCTCCTTGAAAGAAGCAATCGAGGTAGCTAAGAGCATAGAGCAAACAGCAGAATGCATAAGAGCTTTCAAAAATTCCACCATGGTGGATGAGGTAAAGGAAGTTAGAACTATGTCTAACCAAGAAGGCAAGGAATCTAAGAGTAATGAGGAACTCAAAATTCATGAAATCACCAACAAGAAAAGTACCATTGGCAATGTTAGGAACAGGTGCTACAGGTGTGGTAATGCTAAACATTTGGCTAACAGCTTGGAATGTCCAGCCCGTAATTGCATATGCAGAAAATGTGGAAACAAAGGGCATTACGCAAGAGCATGTAGGAGAGAGAGAGATGAGAATTATGGTAGGAAAATTGTACATAGAGTGGAGGATACACAAGACAATCATAGCAAATTTGTACTGCAAGTGAAAGAGAGAAATGATAACACAGTTCCGAAGTCTACTTATCCGTCATGTGAAATAAACCTTAACGGAGAACATATAAGAGTTTTTGCTGATTCCTGTTCTCCATTTACTTTTATAAACTTTGATATCTTTGAAAGTAAATTCAAGAGTAAGGGGTATGAATTACAACCAGCAGATATCTGTCCAGGTGGTTACAAAAGTGATCCTATACCCCTGAAGGGAATGATGTCCATGCATATAACCTTCAAGGGTAGATCGACTATGGGTAAAGTGTATTTTACCAGTAAGGGCTCAAATCTACTAGGAAGGGAGCATCAGCGTGATTTAGGTATACGTTTAGATCCTAACAGGGAGGAACCGGTGTTGCTGGTGGGGAATACAGATAATGATTATACCGTGTGCAATGAGTTCCCAAGTCTTTTCGAGGATAAACTCGGTCGATTAGTAGATTATCAGCACAAGATCATAGTTAAGGAAGGTGCAATTCCAATTGCACATAGGGCCAGGCCGGTACCACTCATGTTGCAAGAACCTCTGAAACAGGAATTGTGCCGTTTAGAACGGTTGGGAGTTATTGAACCAATTGATAGTGCATTATGGGTTGCTACGGTTGTGATCACTAAGAAGGCTGGAAGTCATGGGATACGTGTGTAGATCTGAGAGATTTGAACGCTAATATTTGGGTAGAGAGGTTCCCCTTACCAAAAATCAACAAAATGTTAAGTACAATGGGACCAGCCAAAATATTTAGTGTTTTGGATCTCTCATCAGCGTATCACCAAGTAGAGCTTCATCCATCCTCACGCTCTCTCACCTCATTTATTACACCTTTCGGAGCTTACAGGTACTGCAGGATGCCCTTTGGATTGGCCTCTGCTGCGGCTGTGTTCCAACGCATCATGCAGAATATATTGAAAGGTGTGGAACACGTGTTGTGCTTCCAAGATGATGTGTTGATTTATGGTAACAGTAAGCCGGAGCATGATGACACCCTAAGGAGCGTTCTGCGAGCTTTACACAAAGCTGGAATGACAATTAGGAAAAAAAAATGTCAATTTGGAGTATCATCTGTAGAGGATCTAGGTCATAAAATTTCGGAGGAGGGGGTCAAACCCAAAAATGATCTGGTAAGAGCAGTAAAAGAGGCTTTAGCTCCCTCAAACAAACAAGAACTTAGATCCTTTCTGGGCCTAGCCGAATATATGGCGAAATTCGTACGAAATTTTGCTATAATTACAGCTCCTCTAAGAACACTTTTGAAGAAAGATACTCCATTCCTATGGAGTAGCGAATGCCAACAAGCATTCTGCGACATTAAAGAAGCCATAATTCATTCACCACACTTAGGAAAATTTGATCCTAAATTAAAAACGTATGTAACAACAGATGCCAGTGGCCAAGGATTAGGAGCAATGATATGCCAGAAATCTAACGGGCAGGAAAGAATTGTGGCTTTCGCTTCAAGAGCATTAAATGAGGCAGAAAGACGATACTCAACAATTGAAAGAGAAACGTTGGCTTGCTTTTGGGCCATAACTCATTTTAAATTCTTCTTGTGGGGTTTACCGTTTGCAATCAAAACAGAATACAAACCCTTGATCAATGTATTCACTACTCAAGGCAGGGAACGTGCTACTCCATGGATAGCCAAATGGTTGTTAGGTTTGGAGGGGTATAACTTTAATGTGGAATATGTACCTGGTGACAAAAACAACATCGCTGATTTCCTGTCCAGATCTACAGGAAGTGACAGAGTAAATGGGAAAGATGCAGAACAAGAAGAGGAATGGCAAGTAAGTGAATCCATACTGTGGATAGATCTTGCTAGCCTCACACAAAAAGAGTGGATAGAGGAGACAGAAAAGGACCAAACATTGCAACTAATTAGGAATAAAATTATTAATGGGTGGCTCGATAAAGCAAAAGATGTAGAAGAACCTTTAAAAGGTTATTGGAATGTCAGATTTGAACTTCACATTTCGAATGACTTGTTAATGAGAGGCGAAAGAATTGTACCTCCATGTAACCTGTGGACCAAACTGGTAGAATTGCACATGAGGGACATTTAGGCCGTAGTCTCATGAAAAACAAGCTGCGTGCCACGTACTGGTTCCCCCAAATGGACAGTGAAGTAAAGAGAGTAGTGCGGGATTGTTGGGCATGTGCTGTGAGTGATAAATCTCACTCAACACGTAAGGCTCCACTGTCTCCTGTGAATATTCCGGTGAAGCCATGGGATAAGCTTGGTCTGGACATTTTAGGGCCAATGTGTCATCTAGGGAATAAGGGTCAGTACATGTTTGTCTTAGTTGATTATCATTCTCACTGGACTATGTTCAAAATAGTTAGCCAAATAACCACGACTGAAGCCATTACATTTCTGACAGAAGCGTTCATGAGAGAAGGTATCCCAAGCACATTGGTGACAGATAATGGTGTACAATTTACATCGGACAACATGAAAGAGTTCCTGAAGAAATGGAGAGTGTATCATTTTAGAACAGCGTTGTATAATCCAAAAGTTAGCGGTTTAGTTGAAAGGATGAATAGAGTAATAAAAGAGTGTATTCAAAGAGCCAAGGTATCAGGTATACAAGGGGAAGTAGCACTGAATGAGATGCTGTGGTCGTATCATAATACACCGAACTCAGTCACGGGTTGGTCACCTTTCCAATCATTGAAGGGGAGGCAGCCCGGCACCAAATTGAATCCTAATTGGTTAAGAGGTGGCGAACATGTTTGTGAACAAATTTTTTTTTCTACAGAGTGTTTTAAACGTGAACAAAATAAGTATGCAGAGTGGTACAATAGAAAATTTGGAACCAAAAACAGGTCATGGTACGTAGGTCAATAGGTGAAAATTCGACTCCCTAGATGTAATCAGGATTGTGAAAGTACATTTTCTGATCCTATTAAAATCAAAGAAGTGCATCGTAATGTAGTCAAACTACAGGATGGTAGAGTATGGAGCATGGATCCCATTGTACCTTACGATGGAAGAGAAGACAGGCCTGGAGAACAGTCGGTGATTTTGGACAATGCTAAACAGGTTTCGAATACCTCTCAGAGAAGAGCCAGTTCCCGTGACCGAAGATCTCCATTGTGGCAGAGAGACTATGTACTCCTTCCGTAAGGGAAGGAGATATGTTATAAGTATAAAGTTGAGGTCATAACATTACTGTACATTACGTTAATATGTGAGAAGTTATAAGTATAAAATGTTGGGTATTACATTACCTTATTGTTGTAAATATGTATATATATTTATAGTGTAGATATATAATAGAGTTATACTAAAATGTACATATTTAATGTCTTATATGTTAAAGTAGTACGTTCCACTCACCTTAGAATGTTGAGTTTTGGATCAACCTGGAGTTTGCAATAGAATGTTGAGAGTGTGTAGAGCCAGTTGGTTGTGAGGAGTCAATGAATAAACATCTTCAGTTCCAGCCTCTTAGTGTGATTACTACACCGATCTTGGTCGAAGTCAGGTAAGTCGAAGAGGAGCCATAAGTACATAATAAGTCCAAACATGAGTCACCTATGTCCTGCCACTTTTACCTCTAGGAGTAGCATGACACACATGGCACCTCAAGGCCATAAAACCGATCTTCCCTCGCAGTGGTAGCTTTGATGCTGATCCTTTTTCATATTCCTTCTGATCGGGTAGCAAAGCTGGAACAGCTCCAACAGCTTAAATTATCTGTGGACATAATCTTTGGGCCCCATTGATCAGAGAAGACCGCCAGATGATTTACCATCAGTAGATTTGTCCATGACACCAGCTATGTCCTTCGACCTTGTTCCAATGAAAGTTCCAAATTTAGCTCCGGTAAGGTGACTGTGGATCCAACAACACTTATGGCTTCATTAATGGTGCCAAGTATGCATCACAGTTGTGGACATGACCAATGACATTGCCTTCAATGTCGACATCAAGACTGATGTCACTGATCGAGGATTCAATTGTTCTTTCAAATTCTGAGACACACATTCCATCTAGAACTAGACTCTGTGCCCAATCCAAAGCCTGACTATACTCAAGAGGAGTGTATTTTTGATGAAGAGTACTATTCCTGGGAACAAGGATAGGTTTTTGAGGATCTACCTAATGCTAGTGGTTCAGATACTTCACCAGACATTTGACTTAAAAACTGCAATGGCTACAGAGGAGGCTCCATCATTTGCCACAGTTATCAGAACTAGTGTGTAACCGGTCCTGGGTTGCTTGTGTTACAGCAAAAATGGTCCTTGGTTGCTTGTGTTCTGTTTCCTGTAGGACCTGGCGCAGCAGTTCGAGCTAGACTGTTCCCAGTGGAACAGGGTCAAGATTAATATTCATATTTTGGGATCCAAGCTGAGGTAGCATGATGTGTAAAATAATGATGGACTGGCATGCGGCCCGAACAGTTACCAGTGGCTGAGATTAATTCAAGCATTCCACTTTAGTGTGTGGCACGAAGTGGTATGAGTATGCCCAGAAGTAGGTCCCATACACACTGTGTCACTGGACCAGGCTATACCTGGCTGATGAGTCATAACTAGAGTGAAACCAGTACTGGGTTGATTCATTTCTTGCTCAGGAAGGACCTGGTGTGGCAGTTCAGTCTGTTTCCATTGGAATAGGGTCAAGACTGATTAGCATATGGCTTGGTTCAAACTGAGGTGGCAGGCTGTGCAAAATAATAATGGACCGAGATGCAATACTGTGTAATTAGCAGTGGATAAGCTTAGTTCAAGCATTCTACCCATCATTTTTTTGTATACTTCAGTGTGTCGCCCTAAGTAGGACAGGTATGCCCAGACATGGTCCCTGTGCACACTGTGTCACTGGAACCAAGTTGTACTTGGCTGATAAGTCCTAACTAGAGCAAAACTGGTCCTGGGTTGGGTGTTCTGGTTTAGAGAGGATCTGGCCTGGTATTTCTGTCTGGACTGTTCCCACTGGAGCAGGGTAAAGACTTATTTGTTTATGCCTGGGTCCAAACTGAAGTTGCAGGGTATGCAAAATAATGATTCACTGGGATGCGTCCCCTGAGTAACTACCAGTGGCTGAGATTCATTTAAGCATTCCATCCATCACTTTTCTGTATACTTCATAGGTGTTAGAAAGGCAGCTGAAGCCCTTGACCTTATCTCATCCACAAAGGAGGTCAAAATATCACTCCCAAATGAAGTTTTAAACGTAGGGCATTTCGTCACAATAACCTCTATTGCCTTTCAGAGAGGCTACTATTGATGTACTTGTAGAACTGCGCAAAACCAGGAGTGGCAAGACATCACAGACCAGGCCCAGGAGATCTAGTTTTTTTGTTCCAACACTCTACTCCAGAGCATCTTGTAGGACAGGCATCAATGACACGCACAAACCTGAATGCTTTCCCTACTACTCCTCCAGAAATGTAGTCAAAATAAATAGAGTATTTTGCAAAAGGAAGTTTTTCTTCAATGTGCTTTGTCCTCAGGTCAGTAAATATGTCATGTCTTTAGACAAGCTACTCACCTGCCTTATGCAATAATGTGACAGTTGTCCTATGGGCGGGCTCTGACAAAGTCTACCAAATTCTACAGCTTTTAATTTTGGATAATTTTGATATAATGCTGCAAAAAAATTAAATAAAGTCAGTTTTGAACACTAATGACTGTCTAGGAAGAGCAGTTGGAACCGGTATGGTGCTTAGGCACCATGCCTGGATTCGGTCCAGAGTTTTCCACTGATGTCCAACAGTCACTCATGGACACACCTTTGACAGCTCTAGACTGTTTTGAGGCAAAAGCCAATTAAGCCCTTAAAAGGTTCAAGGAAAGCAAGGCCATTGCCCGTTCTTTGGGCTAAGCTTCTGGTGTTAGGGTTTTGAAGGTGCTACCTGTAAGGACAATAACAGTATTCCTCTCAGCAACCACAGATCCCTCAAGCCCTTAGGGGACAATGTATAGGTGCTGTTTGAAAATGTTCAGGTTTCCTGGGGACAGCGTTTTACCCAAGCGCTAGCTCCCATCTTCTTCAGGTGCAGCAAAACCTCTGCAATTTGACTGTGGCAGCACATGATTGACAGTTGGAGTTTAGATCACCCTTTACCTCCCCGGATGGAGGAGCATCTCTTCAGATCAATGGGTGCTGAAGATCATTGAACAAGGTTACTCCCTACCCTTCCTTTTCTATCCTCCAGACATACCACCCACAACACAACATCTTCCAGAGGATCACTCATCTATACTCCAAGAAGACTTTCTAGCTCGCTTAGGAAAGAGAACAATAAAGAAGGTGCCAGTTCCAAAAGAGGGGGCCTTTGTCGCATCTTAGACCTTCACCTTCTGAACTTCTTTCTGAAGAAAAACAAGTTCAAGAAGTTTAATCTAGCCCAAGTTCTGTCTGTTCTCGATTCAGGAAACTGGATGGTAGCGCTAGATTTATGGGACCCATAGTGGCATATTCCTGTCCTACAGTCCCACAGATATTATCTGCAGTTTCAGGTGGGTCAGGAGAATGTTTAATCCTCTGTGCTCCCCTTTGGCCTCAACAGTGCCCCTCAAGTATTCACATGGTGGTGGCCATCTGCAGAGATTGGGACTACCAGTCTTCCTTTCCTATATCTCAATGACTGGCTGCTGAAGTCTGACTTGCATCAGAGAATTGTGAACTACCTCCAGACATGGGCTGGTGTGTTGACATTGTTGGGGTTTTCCATTAATGTACCAAAGTCACACCAGACTCCTTCACAGCAGCTAACCTTTACTGGTGTCTTCCTGGACATAGTGCTCTTCAGAGCCATTCGTCCACCTTAATGAGTTCAGGACATTTAGGCTATGATTGTTATGTTTTAACCTGCAGCCTGTGTCTCAGTGAGGTCATCTCTAAGGCTTCTTGGCCTCCTGCATCCAGCTTATGGAAGACACCAGGTTGCATATGCAGGCTTTGCAGTAGGATCTGAAGTCCCAGTGCACTCAGCACCAAGGAAATCTGTCAGATTACATCCAGGTGTCGGAGAAGACTGTGAAAAATCTGCAGTGGTGGATGCTTGACCACAATTTAACCTGCAGAAGACTCCTCTCCCTACCCTACCTTGAAGTCACAGTTGTGACAGATGCACCATTGCTGGATTGGGGAGGTCATCTGCGAGAGATGGAGATCAGAGGGCTCTGGTCCCCGGTGGAGGATTGCCTGCACATCAACTTTGGCTAAAGAGTGATTCGCTTGGCACTGAAAGCATTCCTTGCAGTGATCAGGGGAGAGCAGGCTCAGGTTCTAACAACCAACACAACGGCCATGTGGTACTTCAACAAACCGGATCGAGTGGGGTCATGTGCCAGGAGGTTCTACACCATTGGAAGTGGCTGAATGCTTAGGGCATTTCCCTGATTGCCCAGCACCTGACAGGATTCAAACACCAGGATGGACAAACTCAGCTTGCAATTGCTAGCAATTCACAAATTGCGGTTACACTTGGAGATTGCAGAGGACATCTTCCAGCAATGGGGAGAACCTGTTCTCAATCTATTTGCCCCCACAGAGAATGTGCAGTGTCACTAATTTTGAGTGTCGGAGTTTCCAAGATAGTCTTTCGCCTACACTGGAGCTCAGGACTCCTGTATGCCTTTCCACCCTTAACTTTCCTGCTCAGAGTGATCAAAGAAATCAAGAGAGACCGGGACAAAGTCTTTCTCATGGTACTGGACTGGGTTAGGCGAGTGTGATACCTGAAACCGTTACCTATGAGCTCGTGCCTCTGATTTGGCTGCCTTTTCAAAAGGATCTCCTGTTGCAGTAGCAGAGCTGGGTCTTGCACCCAAGCTTACAAAATCTAGACTTCCATGCATGAAGATTGAGCATCAACAGTTGATGACGTACAACCGCCTTTCTGACGTGGTTGGTGTTGTTCTGGCAGCCTGGTGTCCTTTAGCAAAGTGTGTGTACATAGCATGCTCAGGAAAGTTTTTTGTTTAGTTTCCTTCTCATCACATTCAAACTTACAAGCTTTTTTTTCTGATGTTTTGTTTTGTTTATCATTGGTCAAGCAAGGCCTTGCTGTGGCCACAGTAAAAAAATATTTTACATCTTTGTTGGCCCTTTTACCTTTACCAGATCAGCCATCACTCTTAAGATAACCTTTTGATGCATGTTTTGAAGCAGCTGAACCATATATTCCCTCCTCCTTTTATTATGCCGCAGTGTGATCTCAGTTTTGTCTCAACCTATCTAAAATGGTTGCCTCTTCAGCCTATGCACAGTTGTCCTTTGCATGTATTTACGCTTAAAATAGTGTTCCTTATCACTGCAATATCTTCCCGGGAGTTGAGTGAACTTCAGGCCTCCATTTGTTTCTTTTTTTTCAGACAAAGTAGTCCTTTGAACTAAAGCCTTTTGTGTAGAGAACTCCATTACCTTACCAACAATGATCCCGCCCTCAGCCCTCCTCGCTGCTTTGCAGTTGACCCGGAACCCGAAGCAGGAAGCAGGATTCAATGGGACTCAGTGGCAGTGGCACCTGAGCCGCGCTGATCCGCGCTGAGCCGCGCTGAGCCGCAGGACGGCAGGGGACTCATTAGAAGTGGTCCCAATCCGGATCTGGACCCACTTGCAGCACGGTTCCGCTCCTACAAGGAAACCTCAAGGAGTGGCAAAACACAGGGCAAGAGCAGAACGCAGGAGCGTCAGGGAAAGGACACGGATCCCCGGCCCACTGCTCCGCTCACAGCGTACTGAAGCGCATTGAAGCTCCAGCCGACCAGCCGGAACCGAGCCAACTGGATCCAAGCCAGAACCAAGCCACACGTGGAAAGACCAGACGCCTGAGACATGGGGCGCTCGGCGGCAAGCAAAGCATGTGGCATGACTGCTGCTGTTACCACTACTGCAATCACAAGGAGTAAGGAGCAATAAGGAGGATCGTGGCAGCGGTGAGGAGGTGAGGTGAGGAGAAGAGCGGCAGGCGAGGGGGGTGCATAAGGGGAGAGATACTGAGTGACTGACCCGCCACCCTCGTCACCCTCACCTTACGATATTATCATATTAAGCACACAACCCAGCACACAATCTGGCTACCACCATAAGAAGTGAGCTAGGCAACACGGCAATATGGTAACACTGCGGAACACTGCAGAAGCAGCCTGATAACATTGGATGCAGCTTGCAGGTGTTCTAGTGGAGTTCAGCAGCGTGATTTGCCCTGGGTTCAGGGCTATCATAGGAAGAGTGAGCCTGGTACAGTGAGTAACAATTAAAGAACAGTAGCTCTAGCCCCCAAAATGAGGTCAGGACGTAAAAGACAAGTTACTACAAAAGTAAATAAGAGGAGAGGCTTGCAGACGGGTCAAACGTAAAAAAAAAACAAAGGCAAATTCAGCAAGGGAGAATATAGCTCTAATATCACCTGTCACAAGAATGTTTGATAAAGTACTGAAAATCCCAGAAAAATTTGATTTTTTTAAAGGACCCAGTGGAAATAATTTTCTCCACTCCCAAAGACATAAACATACATGCTGCAGAAATCACACCAATAAAATCCAGCCCAGTACAATCAAAGGATCAAAGGGGCGATGTAAGAGAGAACTCGCAGGGAAGCGCTCTAAAACATTTTCTAAAAGTCAACAAGATGAAAGTAAGGGGGAAGCTGGAGATAGTGTGATGCTAGGGTGGGGATCTGTCAGTGACACAGATCTTTTTTTCAATCTTGCCAGAGTCGCCGTTTCAGCAAAACAATAGAAGTGAGAATAAAATTCCCCTGTTGAGGAACAGACATCCAATGCAGTAAAAGATATAGTTGGAACTGTTGATAATAAGACAGGGGAAACAAAGATACCAGCAACAATACCAGAGGAAATGGATAAAATTGAAATAACTGAAAGAGAAATTAACGGTGACAACAAAGGAAAGAAAAAATGTGAACCATCCCAAAATAACCCACAAGCAAAACAAATTTGACAGGGGATGCAGGCCACACATGACAGCTAGAAAAAAATAACAGATCTACAAAATGAGAGAGGGCCTGCAGCTAACATAGTAAATGTGTGGGAAGTGATCTTTAAAACTTCTGACTCTCGCGGCATTGACATATCATTCGAATAAAATATATGTCCAGATAGATCTATTAAATATAATGGCAACCTCAATATCAGGTATCGATCAGAAACTGGGGTGTCAAGTAAACTCAGTTCTTAGACCCGCTTCAGGAAGTATAGAAAAGCCTGTGGAGATCCACCAACCCCAAAGCTCAGAGGAAAAGGAAAGGGCTATACTAGTAACTGTAGGATGGATAACTGAGGCATTACATGGGAAATGTAGGACATGACCTAATGGGTATAATGCAGCAAATAGATGGTATGACCTTCTATCTATTAGTTCATGGAACATCAACGGAGTACAAACCAGGTCGCAGAAGAAAGATCTAGCCTTGTTGCTAAGAGAAAGTCAAATAATATGCCTCCAGGAAACATTGCTGACTGAAGCTTTTGATATAGTAAGGTATGCAGGCCATTATAGACCGACAGTTAAAACAAAAAATCAGGGCTGACCAAAAGGAGGCTTAGCAATTTTCATCGATATAGCACTAAAAATGTAAGCAGTCCAAGTATCCATAGAAAATAACAACATTCTGGTACTAAAACTGAATAACTGGATAGACGATACAAACACACCATTGCACATAATGAATGTGTATATTCCCCCAAATGAAAAAATTGTCTTCAATAGTATCTGAGCTATGTGATGTGATAATGGGCGTGTTACAGGAACTAAGGATCAGATTTAGCAAAGTTTTGCGAGTCGCTAATGGCCCGATTTGTTATTTGCGACCTCGCAAAATCCGAACTGGGATGCAAAAATACCATTTCCGAAGTGCGAATAGCGATGCAAGCCATTACCGACTCGAAAAATGTGCGACCTGATTTTGCGACCCGCAAATAGGAAGTCGCAATTTGCGAGTCGCAAACCATATGAAAAAGCCAGTCGCAAATTGCGACTAGTTGCAAAAAGCCCATTTTGCACATCCAGTTTACCACTGATTCAGAGCAGGTGGTAACCAGAACGAAAGTATAAAAGAAGACCCAGAAGGCATCTGGGTTACTCAAAATGGCTGAACTGTATGTGATAGCACGGAGGAGGAGAGTCCACGCTGCCCAGCGGAGGAGGAGGAGGCCGCAGAGACAGGAGAGGATATACCGAACCAGGCAGACACTATTCCAACAAACTGAGGAGGAGATTTATGACAAATATAGACTGAGCAGTGCAGCAATTTTAGAATTAATTGAACTACTCAATCCGCAGCTTGAACGACAGACAATGCGTGGCAGCACCATCCCTACACATGTGCAAGTGCTATGCTCACTGCACCTCTTGGCCTCGGGTAGCTATCAGGGGTGATTGCCGTGGCAGGTGGGGTATCCCAAAGTGCACTCTCACGATTCTTCAGATGTTTCCTAGATGCCATACTCACACACATGTCCAGATACATATACCTACCCAGGAATAAGGCAGAAATTAACAGCACCAAGTTGGACTTCTACAGAATTGCCAGCTTCCCCCATGTAATAGGGTGTGTGGACGGGACACATATACAAATCTGCCCTCCTGCAAATCTGGAATATGTGTTACGCAATAGGAAATGTACCCACTCACTAAACATCCAGGTGGTATGTGACGCCCATAATGTCATTACTGACATTGTAGCTAAATTTCCAGGGAGTACACATGACTCATACATATTCAGGCACAGTGGGATACACCAACGCCTAGAACGTGGGGAGTTTGGAGATGGATATCTATTAGGTATTGCTGAATACACCCTGAAGCCTTACATACAGGTCACTGTGGAAACCATCCATGCCCTGCTAACATTGCTTATTTTTGTCAAACAGGTGACAGTGCATATGCTCTAAGACCATGGATACTTACCCTGTACCTAACACCTGGCAATGAGAACGAGAGGCGTTATAACAGTGCCCATCGGCTGACCAGAACTGTCATCAAGAGGAACTTTGGATTGTTAAAGGCAAGATTCAGATGCCTCCACAAAAGTGGAGGTGCACTCCAGTATGCCCCAGAAACAGCATTCAAGATTGTCGCCACCTGTGCAATCCTACACAACATTGCCACCAGACGTGGGCTACATCTCACCCCTGAAGACACAGATTCGGAGGATGAGGAGCAAGAGCTACCACACCGACAGCCTGGGGATAGTAGCATTGCAAATCAAGGCAGACAGAGACGGAACCACATTGCAACCCAATACTTTGGCAGGTACCTGGCAACTGTCACCACACTCACTGATGTCAGACACACAGAGCCCAGTTGTGTAGTGGAACAATCAAAACCTTTTTATTTGTAAACCATATGGTGAAAGAAAAGTGCTGTCCGTTAAAGTCTGTACTTGTCCAAACGTGATGAGGGAACATTAACGTCATGTGCCTCATGAACCATGCTGTCTGGTGGCTCACACCCTCCTCCTTGTGTGCCCAGCATGGCTCATCCCTGGTGGGTCACCTGACCCCTGCCGTGCACGTCCACTCCTTAGCACACTGGACTCACTGGCAGACACACTACTTATTGTAGACCCCTCCTCACTGTCCTGAGGGGTCGCACCTGTGCCCCTTGCCACCTGCCTAGCTTCCATCAAGTCCACAGCGTGGCTGATGCAGCCAAGTCCACGCGCCACATCGCCCGCAAAGTGCCCAAGTTCAACCTGTAGGCTTACTGTCTGTCTAGACAGGCCAGTTGTGTTGGTTGCAAGACGCCCAATGGAAGCAGCCATGCGGTCGAATCGTGCCACTGTGTGGCGCTCGCTGCGTCTTGCATACTGTCTGTCTGCCACCAGTTCTGTCACAAGTTGGCGGATGGCCTGGGTGAGATCCCCCATATGTTCGTTCATTGTAGTGAACTGCGTGTTCACTTCAGCCAGCCTAGTGGTCATGCTGCTCTGCATCCTGTTTAAGGTTCTTGAGATTGACCTCAGTTGTCTATTTTGCAGGCGCTGACCACTGATGAGGGATGCCTCCATTCCTGCAAAGCCTGCTTCCCCTACCTCCTCCACCGCCAGAACTCTGCGTCGGTGTCTGCGCCTTTGTCCTGCTGCTGGCTCAGATCGACTTGCTGTGGGGCTGGGCCCTGGGGTTGTATCAGCTACCCCCATTTCATGTTCCTGTTCCTGATAGGACTCTGGTGGTGTCCTGCTGGGTGCAAGAATTTCAGCAGCAGCCTCCTGCACTGTCTCTGGCCCATGCTCTCCTCCCTGCCTGGTGTCGCTGCTGGGGAAGACCTGTGGGACATAGGGAATACACTGTCAGTCTCTCACATCTGTTTTATGCCTCATAATAAACATTTGCCTATATTCTGACTACTGTACTACATTTCCCATAATGCACTATTCTAGAGGTTGCTAGACTGGAATGGAACTAGTCTGGTGGTGCCTGCTGCTGTGTACTGGGAGAGTCTGTATACTGCATTTGTGGGTGTGAATGCGTATCTCATGGTACTTACTTTTGGATGTCCCTGGCGCAGAACTGTCCACTTCTCCCATTCCAATTACGGCCTCAGGCTCCAGGGTCTGCTCGACCATTGATTCCATGGCTGTTGGTGGTGGGACAGTGGATGGGCCTCCTCCGGTACCCCTCATCTCTCTCAGGCACTCTGCTACCCTCTACTTTGTCCTAGAGCGCAGGTCATACCACCTTTTCTTGATTTCCTCAAGGGTGAGGTGGCTCACCCCTATGGCATTAATCCTTTCCTGGATTTGGTGCCAAATAATTTTCTTTTCAGTGTCTGGGACCCTCATGGCTGCCTTCCCAAATAGTTTGTCGTGGTGCAGGCAGCATTCCTCTGTAAGCACCTCCAGTTCTTTGTCTGAAAATGTGAGCTTCCTTCTCCTTCCAGCACTGCCTGTCTCCTCCATTGTAGCAGCAGGTCCTCTCTCCTGGGTGTTGCACAGCAGTTTGGAAAGGGTGTGGTCCTCCCTCCTCCCAGGTGTATTTGATGGCTTCCTGGTTCAGATGTCATCACCAAGAGCCAGGAAGTGAATTTCCAAACTGTTGTGCAGCACCTACAGGCAATTTGCGAGTCAGTCGCAATTTGCGACACCCTTCTCGCAAATTGCGACCTCGCCAAAAGCAAACTCGCAAATTTCGGTGCGACACATATGTGAGTCGCAAATTGGTGTCGCACTTTTTTCTTGGATTCCATTTTGCGAGTCAGAAATTGTGATTCGCACTGAATCGCTATTTCCGACTCGCAATTTTTCAGCTACCTACATCTGGCCCTAAATCCTCCAGACATAATAATGAAGGGAGATTTTAATGTGGATTTGATGCACAATTTTGAGCATGAAGAACAGGTAAACCAGCAAGGTCATGTATGGTCAATTCCCTCAAAAGGAACAGGGACCCCCTGAGAAGAACATATGATAAAAGGGCAAACTCCTTAATAAGGTCTTGGATTCCCAAGAATGAGAATCCTAAATGGGAGGTTTCAATCAGACAGCCCACCGGAGTGGACTTATTATTTGGCTACGGCATGCTCCATATTAGATTACACAATGGTAACGCTAACTCTCTGGGATAGGATAAAATCCTTTAGTATAAATAAAACTACAAGTAGCGATCATGGCTAACAAACAATTGCGTTTTCAGCACAAGTATAGCATCACCAACATGTATCCTTGTGGGTTGGGGAAGATACTAAAATAAACTATCGAAGGCTAATACGGTCTTAGTAACGTGAATGCCCAAATAAAGGAGTTAGCTGAAAGATTAGTAAAAGAAAGAGTAGTAAGCGGATACAGTAATAAAGTCAAACAGCGGGGGAATTTTCTTAACAAAATAATGGAAAAAGGAGCTGCAAAGAGACCCCATAAGTGCCCTCGAGAAAGATCAGTGGAAGGAAACGGGTCGAACAAATCTGTCCATTTCTGCTCAGAAGCTAACTGCAAAGGAAAATTAGGAAAGAAACACAAAATAGAGAACTATGTAATACCTTCCTTAAAGTAAAAACGAGTTTGCAAAGACTGGTCTGGTAAGAAAAAGGGGAAGTAAATGATAAATTCTGGGCCAAGATACTATATTTAGCAAAACAAAAAAACGCCAGGCAGATCTGGGAAGTTGTAAATGGAATAAATCTCCCACAAAGACCAGCAGTTAATTCCAACATAGCAGAACAAACATGGCTACAATTTTTAAATGAATTATTTAAATCATCACCAATCGGGCCTCGAGAAGAAAAACCCATAAATGAGAACATCAGGAAGGGGGGCTTAGAAACCAAAGACCTCGTTATAGATAGCTTCAGGGAGAATCAAATAGGAAAATAGTATGAAATTCCAGGAAGGATAGTGCCCTAGGTCCTAATGGGCTTCCTCAAGCCTTGTACTCATTGAATATAGACTTATGGATACCAGTATTAGCTACAGTGTATAACTGTGTGCTACAACAGCAGGTAGTGCCAGAGTCATGGTGGGGCTCTATAATAAAATCCATATTTAAGAAAGGTAATAGATATGTATCTGAAAACTGCCTGCTGATAATGCTCCAAGATATAGAAGGAAAGTATTTTGCATAGCCAATGTACCTTTGCTTCGTCGATTTTAAATCGGCTTTCGACTCAGTGAATCGAAATTTACTG
Organism: Pleurodeles waltl; assembly: GCF_031143425.1. Taxonomy (NCBI): domain Eukaryota; kingdom Metazoa; phylum Chordata; class Amphibia; order Caudata; family Salamandridae; genus Pleurodeles; species Pleurodeles waltl. Next base: position 335,865,643 of record NC_090445.1, read on the forward strand.
TGGTGGACACTTACTGCATTGGATATTCCATCAGGTCTTCTCAAGGCTATTCACCTCCTGTATATTGACACTTGGTTGAGGATACGGATAGGGTTGGGTCTGTCTTGTCAAGAAAAATAGATACCTTCAAAGGACTAAAACAAGGCTGTGTCCTGGCACCCTACCTTTTTAATTTGTCCCTAGCAGACCTTTCAAATGAACTAAAAGTAGTAAACTCACACGCACCAAAAGTAGGCCGATGTCTATCTCAAATCTGCTTTATGCAGACAATTTTGTCCTTATAAGCCAAACAAGGATCAGGCTACAAAGATTAGTGAGAATGTTATCAAACTACTCGAAGGAAAATGGTCTTACAGTAAATTTAGAAAAGACCAAGGTAATGAAATGGAGCCGAAGGATAAATAAAAAGCATAGATGGTTGATGAATGGAGTACAGGTGGGGTTAGTCCAATCCTATCGCTACTTGGAAATACGGTTTGATGAACGGGGATGCTTTGCCCAACATAGGGAGGACTTAAAAGGAAAGATATAACAATGTGGGTAGCCCTTTCAACCCTGCGCTCTCCCTGAATGCAACAATGAAGGAATTAGGGTTGTATGAAAGTTGGGAAAGTAACCTGTCTGTAGCATGTTTTAAAAGAGTAGTAAATAGTAATATGAAGAGGCTATCTTTATTGAAGGATAAAGAAATATTATCGAAAAGATCACATGCATGGGCGGTGTTAATTGACTATAAGCTCCTTCGACATCAGCACTATTTTGAAGTAGGCTGGTCCCCTGTCCTGAAAATAGATTTTTTGCATTTTCGATTAGGGAAGTAGCCAGGTGATAGTAAAGATTACATAAGGGGGAGGATGAGCTCAAACGAGAGTTGTAAGTTATGCATTAATGGGAAGAGAAACTTGATACACCTCTTGTGTCTGCGCCCAGCCTTAGTGCAAGAAAGAAAATGCTGGCTAAAATCACTTTTTAATCAACGTGGTATGAGGACATGCAGACAAGCAGTAATAGCTTGCCTAACACCAGGCGACACAATCTTGAACTCCAATACGGTGAAATCTTTAAAGAGGGCAGAGAAGAAAGTTTTAGGAAAACAGTGAACAGAAATATGCGTCTAAGAGGGGGACAATACCACACAGTGAAATATGAATTAATTGCTGCACAGGTACCAATAAAGACTGAGGTAAGTTCTGCCTTTTAAACTGTATTTTCTTTTGAGAGTTTGTAATATGTATGCATTTTATATGGCAATATTGTGATTTTATATCAGTAACATATGGCACATTTTTTGTAATTTCTTTATTAACTGTACAATAAAGATGTATTAATTCATTCATTACCTTACCAACAATGTATGCACCACCTCATCCATCAAAGGAGGAAGAAAGTCAGCAACGCCTTGAGCCTAAGAAGGCCTTAGTCTATACATAGAGAGAACCAGGGAATCTCGATAGTATGAACAATTGCTTGTCAGGTTTTCTGGAACAAAGAAGGGCATGGCAGTACAGAAACCAACCATCTCTAGTTTTACTTTGTTATGTACTAAGATATGCTATAAGGTAGCCAAAAAGCATTACCAAGAAGGTTTACATGCTCACTCCACCAGAGGAAAGGCTAATACCAGAGTGTTTGTGCGTGGTGTGCAAGTCTTGGACATTCGCCAGGCTGCTACGTGGGCGTCCCTCCACACGTTCCCTAAGACTACTGCTTTGACAACCAGATCCGGTGGGTTTGGCACTTTACCCATTTTCTCCAGCAGGATTTCCTGGTTTGAACCCTCCACAGACTCGCCACTTGAGGAGGTGTACTGCTGTGGTATCTCTTCAAAAGGTGATGAAACTGTGGTTAACAAGTTCATTTAATTTAACGTTCTAGTTTAAGTCCTTATTTGCATTGTTTCCTATGGGAGGGTGTTGCTGTGCCAGAAATTGGCTAAGTGTGGTGCTGGACTTACTTTAGCTCTGAGCTGCAGTAATTTACTACCATTTTGAGTCACTTTTTAGCTGTAGTAGCTTTAGAAGATCAGTTTGTGAATAGAAATAGGCTTACTCTTTTGTGAATTGGCCTATTTCCCTCTCTAAACTCCTCTGAACCCATTCCTAATCCCTTCCCCTTTAGTTGTGAGTATTGCCAATTTTCTAGCCATCTCCCTTTGTCCCTCCCACATTTGCTTCCAAAATGTATCGTTATGAGTGTGCAGACTCCACATTTGGGCCAGAAATCTCTGCACAGAAATAGATAGGGAAAACACAACTTCCCCAAGTAAGTTTGTGAATAGCATTTTAGTTGTACATTTGTAATACTCCTGTAGTACTACAACACATACTACAAAATGCAGCTTGTGAATAGGCCCCAAAATTTCTAACCCATCCTGTGCACTATCTGATCATTTCATCCCTCGGATTAACATACCTTTTGCCCCCACATTGGCATTATTCTCTCCCTAAACTGTGTATTTAACTATTCCCTCACATTTTGCAGATATCCACACATCGGCCCTCATTAAAACCCTGGTGGTCAGTGATAAAGTGGCGGCAATACCGCCAACAAGCCGGCGGTAAAAAAAATGGAATTATGACCACGGCAGAAACCGCCCTGACAGACAGCCACTTTAACACACCGACCGCCACGGCGGTAGCAACAAGCACCACAAAGGTTACCACCAACAGCCAGGTGGAAGACAGTGCACCGTCCACAGTATTACAAAAGGCATATCCGCCACCTTTTCCGGGGCAGTACCAACGTCATCAAAAGCACGGCGGAAACAGAACACAGAAGGTAAATGACTCACCTCTGGGCACTCAGGGAAGAACCACGCCGCCATGGAGCCTGAACTGCAGGTGTTCCCCATGCGGGTCTATCTCTTCCTACACCAGGAATACCAACACCAGCAAAGACAGACACGTTGAGTACTGCCGCCTAGCACACAGGGGAGGGGGGAGGAAAAAGAGAGTGACACACACATGCAATATGCAACACCCCCAACACCATACACACAAACAGATGTAACAACATTACGCATCCACCCCACACCCCTCAGCAATAATGCAAGGACAAAAGGAAGTGATTGAAGTGAGTGTAATAAGATAAAATATGAGAAATACGTCCTCAAAAATCAAATCAAAACAGTATTCACATATATACAAATGGAGGGACACTGTCCAGTCCATAATGTCCGTGGGCCACAGGGCCGCATCACATAGGCCAAGGCCCCACTTGACTCCTGCATCAACACAGAGAGAACACTGCAGGGGCATTAGGTCGAAAATACACAGGCACCTCAGGGGTATGGGGAATAGGGGGGCACCTCAGACAGAAGATGGTACAACACCACATGTCCAGGAGGGGGCAACATGCCCCGTGTGATGTCCTGGCGAGTGCAAAGCCACAGTCTCTCTAGTGGGAGGTTTGCCCACTGCTTGGTCCTGGGGACTGCAAAGCCACAGTCTCTCTAGTGGGTGGTTTGCCAGCTGCTTGGTCCCGGGGAGTGCAAAGCCACAGTCTCTCTAGTGGGTGGTTTGCCCACTGCTTGGTCCTAGGGAGTGCAAGGCCACAGTCTCTCAAGTGGATGGCTTTTCCACTGGTTCTGGAGGGGGCTTTGTGCCCAGTGTGCTTCATCCTGGCAAGGAGGGGGTGAGTGGATGCCTTCTTCCACTGGCTCTGGAGGGGGCTTTGTGCCCAGTGTGTTCCTCATCCTGGCAAGGAGGGGGTGAGTGGATGCCTTCTTCCACTGGTTCTGGAGGGGGCTTTGTGCCCAGAGTGCTTCATCCTGGCAATGAAGGGGTGAGTGGATGCTTTCTTCCACTGGTTCTGGAGGGGGCTTTGTGCCCTGTGATGCAGATCTTGGGGAGTGCAAGGTCACAGTCTCTCACCTGGGTGTCAGACCCACATGATTTGCAGTGGTCAGGATGCATTACAGTCCATGAAGGCAGGACTACACGCTGCCCGCCGGCGGCAACGGCTGCCCAGTGGTGGCAGTGCCGGTGCTGGTGTCGGTGCTGCCAGTGGTGGGGGGAGGCTCCAGCCCTTCCCCTGCAGCCTCGGACAGCTGCCCACTGGGGCAGCTGCTGCTGGCAGTGGTGCTGGTGTCGGTACAGGCAGTGGTGGGGGGAGGCTCCAGCCCTTCCCCTGCAGCCTCGGACAGCTGCCCACTGGGGCTGCTGCTGCTGACGGCGGTTCTGGCGGCGGTGCTGGTGGCGTTGCAGGTGCCAGTGCCGGTGTCAGGCTGCCAGTGGTGGGGGGAGGCTCCAGTCCTTCTCTTGCAGCCTCGGACGGCTGCCCACTGGGGCTGCTGCTGCTGGCAGTGGTGCTGGTGGCGGTGCTGGTGCAGGTGGCGGTGCTGGTGTCGGGGCTGCCAGTGATGGGGGGAGGCTCCAGCCCTTCCTCTGCAGCCTCAGATGGCTGAAGCGCCATGGTTGGTGTTGGGGGCTCAGAATCACTCCCAGCACCAGGCCTCCTGTCCTTCCTGCCTGCAGGGGCAGGCCCTTTGCCCTTGCTGTCTGGTGGTGCCTCCTTGCTCTTGCCAGCTGGTGGTGCCTCCTTGCCCTTGCCAGCTGGTGGTGCCTCCTTGCCCTTGCCATCTGGTAGTGCCTCCATGCCCTTGCCAGCTGGTGGTGCCTCCTTGCCATTCCCCTTGGCAGCTGGTGAAGGCACACTGCCAGTGCTGATGGGTGTTTCCTTGGAGCCTCTCACACCTGCAGTAGCTGCCAACACTAATGTGGCCGTGGACTGGGTGGCTGAGGTGCTAGCCTGGGTTCTGACCACCCTGGCCTGAAATGAAGGAAGGGGGAGGGGTAGGGAAAAGGTCAATGGCGGCGAGGAAAAGCTTCTTTGGGTCTCTGGGGTGGAAGGAGGGTGAAGGTTTGGGAGTGGAGGAAGAGAGAGTAGTTGTTGGAGGTGTCTTTCTGCTGTGTTTGGGTGCAGGTGCATGGGCTGGATGCTGATGTGAGGTGGATGGCTGTTGGGTGTCTGAGTGCTTGCGTTTGTATACTTTGGGAGCAGGGGGCACAGACACAGTGGGAGAGGACACAAGGGACGACAGAGATGGATCTCAGGAGGTCAATAGCCTCCTCACTCAGGGAAGCAGGGCTAACCGGGGCAGGGCCTGAGATGCCTGGGGTGAAGGCGATGCCCACCCTCCTGGATAAGCAGGCACAGGAAACTCGCTGAGGGCCTGCTGGGAGGGCGCTGCTGGAATGGGGGGTGGCGGCTGTACCGGTAGTTGGGGTGCACACAGAGCTGTCTGCCACCACTAGGGAGCTTCCATCGGAGGAGGTATCACTTTCCGAACTGTCCCTTCCTGTCTCTGCCGTGGTGCTCCCCTCGCCCTCCGTCCCACTGGTGCCCTTACTGTCGGTGGATTTAGCCTCATGGGCCCTGTGGGATGCAGCTCCCTCCGTCACCAGTGCCTCTGCGCCTCCGCCAGATGATGCTAATGCAGGATGACAAAACAAAAAGAGGGGGAAGAGACAGAGGATACACTTAGTCAATGTCAGCGACAACACCACAGTTGATGTACATGACACACACACACACAGGGAACCTCCCTACGCACTAGGCAATGCACCACCAGTCACAATGCTAGTCACCAGGCCATGGACAGTAATACCTAACACCAATTGCAGCAAACCTGAGACCCAGTAGTGGATGCCCACTGGCTTGGTTGGAGGTGGAGTTCATCAGCCTCTGCCCAACATGGAACCTACCCTGCAATGTCTGGCCTAGCCTAGGAGCACCAACAGGCCCACATCCCCCACCCGAAGGCCACTCTACCACGCACAATTGGTATAATGTGAAACTGAGCTCACCCCCTTGCGGCTGCTGTGATGCCCTCAAGCGCCCATCCAGCTCCAGATAGGCCACCGCCAGTATGCGGAACATCAGGGGGGTCAGGGTTCGACAGGCACCCCTTCCTCATTGGGAGGCTATCCCCAGCTGGGCCTCCGCCGTCTTCCTTGCCCAGCGTCTCAGGTCCTCCCACCGTTTGCGACAGTGGGTGCTCCACCTGCTGTAGACCCACAGGGTCCGCACATCCTTGGCGATGGCACGCCATATACCCTTTTTCTGATGGGCACTGACCTGCAGAGAAATACACATAGAAAAAAGGTATCAGTCATACCATCTGGCCTGTTACACTAATGGCCCACCATATCCCTCCCATCCCCTTACGCACATACATTGCCCACCATACATGCAGCACGCTGCCCAGAACCCTTCCCCCAAGACCCCCCCCACACGAGGCCCTCACACACAGCACTCCATGCATCCATGCCCCTTGCATCATGCTCACAGTGTACTCACCTGTTGGTCTGGAGGCCCATACAGCATTCGGTACTGGGGTAGGACAACATCCACCAGTCTCTCCAACTCCGCAGCGGTGAAGGCAGGGGCCCTTTACCCAGTGGCACTAGCCATGGTCGGTTCCAGACACAGGTCACAGCAGCACATGCAGTGTAGGTCCTCTCCTGTTGAAGGTCAGGTAGCAAGTGAGTGAACAGATAAAAAATGGTGGTCACGTCTGCGGTGGTGCGTACCATCACCGCCGGCGTACATCACCATTGGCTACTGTAACCCATAGGGCCCAAAGACAACCAATGAGGAGTTGCACGGCGGTACTCGACCGCCTCCCACAACTGCACACAGCGTCAGCGGCATTACCTCATTTCCACATGTCCATCCACACAGGACAGGAGGGTGCCATTTCGGTGGGGGCAGGCTATGGCACCTAACTGTGTCACAGCACACATAGGTACCATTTGGGACTATACAACAACATACTGTTTCAGTCACAACATGCAATGCACTGTACATTTTGGAAATGTTGAATACGACCAGATGCTCATCGTTTTGCCCCCTAGATTACAACCGCTGAGGATGAATAGGAGATGGAGACATCTCCCCGTCTACATGCCCCTGGTGGACTTGGCAACAATGGAGGACAGGCACATTATCCTCACCTACAGACTTGACAGGGCCACAATCCAAGAGCTGTGTGCCCAATTGGAGCCAGACCTGAAATCTGCTATCCGGCACCCCACTGGGATCCCCCCTCTTGTGCAAGTCCTATCTGTGCTCCATTTCTTGGCAACTGGTTCTTTCCAAGAGTATTGGCAGCAGGAATGTCACTGCCAATGTTCTCAATAGTGCTAACAAGAATGTTGTCGGCCCTGATGAAACACATGCACAGCTACATTGTTTTCCCCCAGGTGGAGGATTTGGCAACAGTGAAAGTGGATTTCTATGCAATGGGGCATATTCCCAACATTATTGGTGCAATTGATGGTACACATATTGCATTTGCCCCCCCCGAAGAAATGAACAGGTGTTCAGAAATCAAAAGAGCTTTCACTCAATGAATGTGCAGATAGTGTGCCTGGCGGACCAGTACATCTCCCATGCCAATGCAAAGTACCCTGGTTCTCTGCATGATGCCTTTATCCTGAGGAATAGCAACATCCCATATGTGATGGCTCAACTCTAGAGGCACCGGGTGTGGCTAATAGGTGAGCCCAAGATCCCCACCTAGTATATGTTAGTGTATGGGTATAGGGTTGGCCCTAAGGGTTAGTGTCTGGCTAACGGGTATCCCTCGATATTTGCAGGTGACTGGTTACCCCAACCTCTCATGGCTACTAACCCCAGTGTGGAATCCCAGGACAAGGGCAGAGGAATGTTACAATGAGGCACATGGGGGAACAAGAAGAATTATAGAGCGAACCTTTGGCCTCCTGAAGGCCAGGTTTCAGTGCTTCCATCTAACAGGTGGCTCCCTGTGCTACTCACCCAAGAAGGTGTGCCAGATCATCGTGGCATGTGCATGTTGCACAACCTTGCCTTTAGTCGCCAGATGTCTTTTCTGCAGGAGGATGAGGCTGGAGATCGGTGTGTGGCAGCAGTGGTCCCTGTGGACAGTGAACATCAGGAGGCAGAGGATACGGATGTGGACAATAGGACATCAATCATACAACAGTACTTCCAGTAACACACAGGTAAGACACTGTAACTTCACCTACCATTGCAGTTTTGTATTGGAAATTGTGATTGGTAGGCTGATACTCCCACTACTATGGCCACTTACTGTACCCCTTGACATGTCTATTTACAGATATCTGTGCCCCACTCTGGCTCCTTGTGTATTGACTGCAGCAAACTACAGGTCAAACCTATGTATACATTACTGTACAGTTGAATAGCAATGTCTACAGATTGTTAAACGAATACATAGTTCAATCACTTGACAGACTCATTACTTGTATTTTTTACAAGGATGTTTATGTGCTAATAAGTGGATGGGGTATTGCAATAGGCTGGGGGCGGTGGTGGAGGATAGTCCAGGCAATAGTTCCATTCTAGTTGTATCACAGGTGCATTGTCCAAGGGGGCATAGGAAGTGGAGCAATGGCAGTTCAAGGTGGACAGGGTGACAGAGTGGAACACAAGGGTGACATTCAGGAGAGTATTATTTCCTGGCAGGGATCTTGGTAATGTTCTCTGGCTTCTGCCTGGATCACAGGGACAGTTTACAGGGTGGTTCTCCTTCTGCAGGGGGAAGGGTGCTGGTGGCCTGTTGTTCCTGTGCCTGGGCCTCTTGTCCACTAGCGGCAGCGGAGGTGGAGGGCTGTTCATCAGTGTGGCTAGTCTCAGGGGCCCGGTGGTGTGCCACTGCCTCCCTCTTGGTGTTGGCCATGTCTGCCAGCACCCCTGCAATGGTGACCAGGGTGGTGTGGATGTCCCTCAGGTCCTCCCTGATCCCCAGGTTATGTCCCTCCTGCAACCGCTGGGTCTCCTGCAACATGACTAGTATCTGGCCCATCGTCTCCTGGGAATGGTGGTATGCTCCCAGGATGTTGGTGAGTGGCTCGTGGAGAGTCGTTTCCCTGGGCCTGTCCTCCCCCTGTCGCACAGCAGTCCTCCCAGCTACCCTGTTGTCCTGTGCCTCTGTTACCTGAACCGTGTGCCCACTGCCACTGACCCCAGGTCCCTGATCGTCCTGTGTTTGTGGGGTTGCCTGGGGTCCCTGTAGTGATGGACACACTGCTGATTGACATGTCCGGGGTCAGAGGTATGGGCCCACTTGGTGGGTGCTGTGCTTGTCTTTCCTGAGGGGGGGAGACTCTGTAGTGGTATGGGACTGTGCATGCGTAACCGACTGTCCGGAGGTCCCTGATGGGCCATCTTGGTCATCCTGATCCAGGCGACAGAGCTGCTGTCATCACTGTGTGTCTCTTTTGTGGTGGGACTGGATGTTGCTGGCACCTCCTCTCCGCTGACGTTGTGTGGGGAACCTGTGGGGATGTAAATGCAGTGTTATAGTTTCTGTGTGTGACATCTTGTGCATGGGTGTGTTGCCCTGTATGGTTGTGATTGCCCTGGCAGCTTGGGCTTGTGTGAGTGGTGATTTGGTTGTATAGGTGATTGTCTCAAGTGTGCCTGCTTTGGTGATGGGTGTCCATGCAGGTCTGTGATGGGTGTCCATGCATTGGGGTTGCATGCAGGGCTTGGTAGTGGGAGGGGTGGATTGGGTTGGTGGGGTGTATGTGAGGTGGTGGAGTGATGGGGGTGAGGGTAGGGGTGGTGGTATGTGATGGCATGTAGGTAGGTAATAGATATTTGACTCACCAGAGTCCAATCCTCTTGCTACTCCTGCCAGGCCCCCCTCAGGATGCAGTTTTGCCAAGACTTGCTCCTCCCATGTTGTTAGTTGTGGGGGAGTAGGTGGGGGTCCACCGCCAGTCCTCTATACAGCTATCTGGTGTCTTGCTACCACAGAACGCACCTTCCCTGTTAGGTCATTCCACCTCTTCCTGATGTCATCCCTTGTTCTGGGGTGCTGTCCCACGGCGTTGACCCTGTCCACTATTCTCCGCCACAGCTCTATCTTCCTAGCAATGGATGTCTGCTGCACCTGTGATTCAAATAGATGTGGCTCTACCCGGATGATTTCCTCCTCCATGACACCATGTACACCGCCGTGGACGTGACTGCCATTTTCTATCTCAATCCTCACTTGTTTCCTGACCTTCAACAGGAGAAGACCAACACTGCGTGTGCTTTTGTGACCTGTGTCTGGAACATAGCATGGCCCATGTAACAGGGATAAGGGCCCCTGCCTTCACTTTGGAGGAGTTGGAGCGACTGATGGATGGGGTCCTACCCCAGTACGGACAGCTGTATGGGCCTTGAGAACAACAGGTGAGTACACTTTGGCCACAATGCATGTGGCAAGGATGCATGGAGATGTGTGTGCAAGCATCGTGTAAGGGTGGGTGGGGATTGGGAGGATTGTCTGTTGGCAGTGTACATGTTGTGCGCTGGACTATGTGTGTGCCAATGGTGATGGAAACGGGTATGGGTGGGCCATTTGTGTGACAGGCTGGACCGTTTGTTTAATGGTGTTCTCCTGTCTGTATTGCCTCTGCAGGTCAGCGCCCATCAATAGAAGGGATTATGGCGTGACATCGCCAAGGATGTGCAGACCCTGGGGGTCTATGGCAGGCTGAGCACCCACTGTCAGAAACAGTGGAAGGACCTGAGACGCTGGGCATGGAAGACCGTGGAGGCCCAGCTAGGGATGGCCTCCCAATGACGAAGGGGTGCCCATCGGACCCTGATCCCCCTGAAGGCCTGCATACTGGCAGTGGCCTACCCTGAGCTGGATGGGCATCACAGCAGCCACAAGGGGGTGAGTTAAGTGGGTATCAATACATAATTTGGCTGGTGGGGTGCTATCCGGGTGGTGGATGTGTGTTAGTGGATGCCCCTAAGGCCAGGCCAGGCCAGACATTGCAGGGTGGGTCATCTGAAGGTTAAAGGGTGTATGGCAAATACAGATGACCTAGCTTGTTAGCAGTCCATTTCAGGCAGGGAATCGTGGGTCCCAGGAGTGCTGCAGTTGGTGGGGTGTGGTCCTCATCTTGCCTTAGTGACTAGCCATATCCCTGGTAGTGCAAAGCATAGTGCATAAGCCTGTTTCCTGTCTGTGACAGTGATGTGTATGCCAACTGTGATGTTGGTGCAGTCATTGACCCAGTGTATCCTTTGTCTCCCTCCCCCCCTTTCTTGTTTCCCATGCCAGCTCACCCGTAGGGCAGTCAACCATTGTGAATGCCATCCAGGGGCTGGCATCCCAGATGCAGCAATGCAATGCATTCCTGGAGGGCATTCACAGTGGATTGGCGGCCCAACAGAGATCGATTCAGGCCCTTGCCTCCTCTCAGATGGCACCCATTGTCCCTGTTTCTACTGTCCCACCTCCAACTCCCACTTCCCAGGCCCATTCTCCTTAACCCCAACTGATCCCAGGCACACATATAGAAGAGCATGCACACAAGGCAAAACCGAATAGCGGCACAGGAACCACACTTCATCCCACAAGTACTCACGCTAACACCATACAGTTGCAGACACGACAACATCCACTGCCTCCACTGCCTTCCCCTTCTCCTCCTCCACCACCTCCCTCCAAGTCACATCCACACTCACACCTGCATGCACTACATCAACATCCACTACCAGCATCACCACACCAAGCAGAACACACCTCACTGGCAGACACCTCCACAACAGCCATGCACATGTCCCTTCTGTCCTCTCCTACCCTGTCTGCCCCCCATCCACCTCACATCAGCATACAGCCCATGCACCTGCACCCAAGTCCAGCAGACATACGACTCCAACAACCACTCCCCCAACCTCCACTCCCATTACTCCTCCCTCCTCCTGCCCCAACGTTGCTAAAAAGCTTTTCCTTTCCCAACTTGACCTCTTCCCTATCCCTTCCCCCATCCTGCCCGTATGAACAGGGTACCAAGGGCACAGCCCAGCACCTCAGCCAAACAGTCCACGGGGACACTGGTAGCACCACCGACTCGTGGTGGTAAGGATATCACACCTCCATCGAAGAAGGGGAACGAGCCAGCACCACCAGGCAAGAAGGGGAAGGAGCCTGCACCACCAGGAAAGAAGAAGAAGGAGCCTGCACCAACAGGCAGGAAGGGGAAGAGTTCATCCACCCCTGCCAGGAAGGGTAAGGGATCCACGCCCCATGTACTGGAGGAGACAAAACCCTCTACTCCAGCGGAGGCTGTCAGGGTGACACCTCCACCACCACCAGCTGTCACGGGTCCCCCACCATCAGCTGATGAATTGCAGCCATCAGAAAGTGCAGAGGCTGCCCAGGATGCTCCTACATCCAGCACCACACTGCTGCCATCAGAAAGTGCAGAGGCTGCCCAGGAGGCTCCTCCATCCACCACCACACTGCAGCCGTCAGAAAGTGCAGAGGTGGCCCAGGAGGCTCCTCCATCCACCACCACACTCTAGTCATCACAACCAGCGGATGCCATGTAGGCCACACTCCAGAGGCTACTGTGCGGGTTGCCCCCTCCAGAACCAGTGGACAAGTCACCCACTTGAAAGACTGGGGCCTTGCACTCCCCAGGACAGAGCAATACGCATGTTGTCCCCTCCAGAGCCAGTGAGAGACTGTGGCCTTGCACTCCCCAGGACAGAGCAATGGGCATGTTGCCCCCTCCAGAACCAGTGGGGTAGTCACCCACCTAGGAGACTGTGGCCTTGCACTTCCCAGGATGGAGCAATGGGCATGGAGCCCCCTCCAGAACCAGTGGGATTGTTTCCGCATCCGACTGAGGTGCCGCCCCTCCCCCTGAGGTGCTTGCCTATTTGCAAACTGATGCCCCTTCAGTGCACTATCCTGATGTGGTCAGGATTCGAGTTGGACCTTAGACTGTGCCCTGTGGCCATGTGGGCCCTTTGAACATTGAACTGGGCAGTGTCCCTTTGTGTACATGTGTACATATCTGTTTCATTGACAAATCAAATTATTAATTTTGATTTTGATCTGATTACAATCACTTTTGTCTATTCGTGTTGTCCTTGCGTTATTCTCCCCTTTTTTGGGGTCAGATTGTTTTTCATGTGCAGCTGGTTGTCTGTATAGTGTGTGTGTGTGTCGGGTGTGCATTGTGCGTGTGTGTGTGTGTCACTCTTGTTTTCCTCCCACCCTCCCTTGTGTGCTAGGCGGCTGTACTCACCATCATCATCCTCGTCAGTGTTGAAGTTCCAGGTGGAGGATAATGTAGAAGATCATCAGAAAGACTTGTAGTTTAGGTTCCAAGCCAGCGTTGTTCTTCCCTGTGTCTCCGATGGTGAGTCTTTTCTCTTCAGTGATGCGTTTCCGCCAGGCTTTTGATGCCCTGGAAAAGGTGGCGAAGTGATGTGTCTTGATATGATGGGCAGTACTTTGTCTTCCGCCTGGCTGTTGTTGGCTACCGCCCTGGTGAGTGTTGTTTCCGCCCTTGTGGTTGGTATGGTACATTGGCTGACTATGGGAGTTATCACTGCCATGGTCCTAATTTGGCAGTGCTTACCGCCTGCCTGTTGGCGATATTACCACCACTTTATCACTCACCGCCAGGGTCATAATGAGGGCTGTAGTCTGATGTTTGACCCCTGTCTTTAAAGCCCAGCAAATGGGACAATATAAATACAGAATTTAAAGGCATCTTTAGTTATTATTTGGACTTTCACTAACCCAACAAAAATTGGCTCGCAACTCACCAGTGGGTCATAATTCACAGTTGGGAAGACTTTACTGGAGTTATTAGAAATATATATTCAGCATGACTGATTGGTGCAAGAATGAAGCGGGGAGTGGGAAAAATGGTCCTTATACATTATTGTCTCCCACCATCCTTTTCCAGTACCTGGTCCACTTTAAAGTTCTTCAGGAATGTTGTAGGGAGTACATATAACATACATCCCTTGTCTGATAGGCTTTTTGTATCCTCCATTCTGTGAGTCACTCAAAGAAGAGATGCAAAATGGATCCCCATGCCCCTGTCATCATTCTCTTGTCACTTCTTGTGTTCAGTGGACTCAAAAGAATACCCTTTCCTCCTCGCTTCACCTTCATGATTCTGTCAGAAGAAGGCTTGACCCCGCTGACCCCACCACCTTGACTCTGTCGCCCTTAAATAAATTAGATGTCATTTGCCCATCAAAAGTAAGCAAACTACTTGATTTCCAGTGTTTTTCCCCATACACCTAGCATGAATCAGACCGCCTTTGAGATCTCTCAGGAATGGTGTAAGAACTCAAGGAGGTCACATGATGCAGTGTCCATATTTGGGAGCAGTCTACAACCCAGAGCCACTGCCATTGCTTAGCTCTGACTCCTGAGTGCGAGAGGAATATCTGTGCTCGTCTTTTGATCCATTGGAAAGAAAAGACTTGCCTAGGGCCCTATTACACATAGGGCGCGCTTTCTCTGTTTGCACCACGGCACACCTTAAAACAGGAGCGCCAGACGTAAACAGAGAAAGTGCGCCCTATTACATTGAATGTGTTGCTCCCAAAGCAGCCAGAAACTTGTACAAGACATTTAAGTGAAAAATGGAGCAGCTTTGAAGTAGCCGCTCCATGTTTCACTGTGCAAGCTGCAACCTGCCTGCACTTTTAAGGTTTTTTTAGAGATCCCCTTGCAGGTGGGTACAGTGAATGACTGCACCTGCCTGCAAGGGGATGTTTGGGGATCCATAGGACTCATTTTTTCCTCTCCAGAGGGATGCCATCAGGGGATACACTGACAGCGTACTGCCTTTTAGGTTGCGCACTGTCAGTGCACCTCCTGACTGCTTCTTTGTCTCTGCGCCTGCGTCTATAATATGGCATCGGTGCAGAGGCAAAAGGATTCCCTCATTTGCAAGGGACCACGCCCCTATGCAAATGAGGGAACACCCTCTGGTGATAGCGCTGATGCTAAATGTGCGCCAGAGCTATCTGTATTACAGTAAGGGAGGCACACGCGTATGCAACCCTTTCTGTGATACCAAAGTGCCCCATGGGCATGCAAAGCAGGCACACATGCCTGTAGCACCCCTTGCATAATACTGCTGCTGGTGCACAGAGCCGTCATGCTGAGTTCCCATCCTGGTGGCCATCTGATAAACTGAAGCCCTTTAAAGGAAAAAGAACAGAAGAGAAATTTAGGTCAGTATTTAAAACTTTTCTGAAAGACTGGTGCAATGACTATTACAGCGCAAATCACGTTGTTACAAGATTGGTAGTGATATTTTTGGACTCTGTCAAAGATTGTTAGCTAACAAGTGTAACTGGTTGTTTCTGAACAGCATAATCCTGGCCCCCTGATATAACTCCATAAAACAATTGTTGTCCAGAGACTTTCATTTTTGATTTGTGTTCTTAGATCATTAGTCAAGTAATTTCGCTTGGGGAAACATTACTGATCCGGGACGAATTTTAATGGACGACATTTCGAAAAATGTTGGATGTGTTGCAGTGATAATGTCATATTTCAGGAACCATGAAACCTATATACAGTCCAGTGGTCTTATAGAGACAGAAAATAACTCCTCAGAGCAACCCTTCCACCATTTTCCAAAATGGTGGACATAATGGAGGAAAAAGAGACATATATAGAAATAAAACAAATAATAAAGTTTTTCAATCCTTTTATGTATACACTAAACTATGTTTATGATCTGAATATGAAAAAAAAAAATGTTTATCACTCCTGTTTTAGACACATTTCAACCCCTTGTTCGCCACGGACGTAATGGTAACGTCAGTGGCTGTGCCTCTCAGGTGCCACGGACGTAACCATTACATCTGTGTACCGGCCCTCGGGGGCAGATTGGCCTAAGATAATTAGGCCGATCTGCCCCCAGGGAGGCCGAAAACCCCTAGACTTCAGGAATATTTTTTTATTGTTTATTTGTTTTTTTTATATGTGGGGAGCGACCCCTTAGACAAGGGTCGCTCCCCGATGGGGCCAAATTATTTTCAGCCCATTTCTGGCCCCCCCCGGGGGCAGTTCAGCCTAACATAATTTGTCCGCTCTGCCCCTGGGGGGGCCAGACAACACCAGGGAATTTTTATTTTTTTCATACTTACCCATAAGGGCCGCGCCCCCTTGGGTTAATGGCCGCTCCCCTGAGGAGGGGGGGCAAAATATTTTTAGGCGGGCAGAAAACCCCTAGACACCAGGGATAATTTTTTTTTGTTTATTTTTTTTATATATGTGGTGAGCGACCCCTTAGGCAAGGGTCGCTCCCCGGGGGGGGGCAAATTATTTTTAGGCCATTTCATTAGCCCAAGCTGCCCCCAGGGGGGGCAGAAACCACTAGACACCATGGACTTTTTTTTTTTATATACTTATGCATAAGGGGAGCGGCCCCTTGGGCAAAGGCTGGTAGCCTGGGGGGAGGAGGGGGCAAAATATGTTTATGCCATTTCTGCCCCCCTGGGGGCAGATCAGCCTATTTTTGGAAGGCCCATCTGCCTCCAAGGGGGGCAGAAAGCCCACCAGAGACCAGGAAATATTTTTTTTCAAAATAAGAGGGTGGGGGTATGGCCATTCCCCCACCCCAAATAATTGGGGCCAAAGTTGTTCTGCCCACCAGTAGGCAGATTGGGCAATTACCCCCGATCCACACCCCGGGGGGTAGAAAGTCTACTAGATGCCAGGGAATTAAAAAAAAAATAGTGGGCTGGTGGCTACCAACCAGTATGGGCCTGGTTATGCCCCCACCTCAACTGAAGGGGGTAGCAGTCTTTCAGCTCTCCCCCTGCACACTAAAACATCTTATCCCACGGCAAGCAAGAGGACATTTGATTATTTTGGGTTTTGGTTTTACATTTGGGCCATGACAGCTTGGTAACTCTCACAATCGTCCCACTTGGAATGGTGGGGACTGCACTTTTTGGACTTCGGGACGCTGCCATGTAGAAAAATCCACAAGACCTAGACACATCTGAAAACTAAACATCTGGTTGATTCCAGGGTGGTGTGCTTCACATGCACCCCGCACCATTTTCTTACCCACAATGCCCTGCAAACCACCAGCTTTGCTGGAAATCACAAATTTTTCCCATATTTTTGTGATGGAACCTTCCGGAATCTGCAGGAATCCACAAATTTCCTACCACCCAACATTGTCTCATCTATACTGATAAAAATTCTGCTGCACTTGTCAGCCTAAAAAGGATTTTTTTCAAACTGCTCATTTGGACCCGCTTTGGTTCCCCCTCAATTTCGACATGTTTTTGGCTCTTCCCTGTCACAAGCACTTGGCCAGCCTACACAAGTGAGGTATAATTTTTACCGGGAGACAGAGGGGAACGTTGGGTGGTAGGAAATTTGTCCCGTGTGGTTAGCTAACAAAGAAATGTGGGGAAAAATTGATTTTTTTCACTACATTTCAGGTTTGATGAGGATTCTGGGTAAGAAAATATTGGGGAGTCACACCTCCCTGGACTCCCTCGGGTGTCTAGTTTTCAGAAATGTCTGGATTTGGTAGGTTTCCATAGATGGCTGCTGAACCCAGGACCCAAAACGCAAGTGCCCCCACCCCCGCAAAAACAGGTAGTTTTGCATTTGATAATTTTGATGTGTCCAGACAGTGTTTTGGGGTCACAGGCGCTAGACCTACCCACGCAAGTGAGGTACCATTTTTATCAGCAGACTTAAGGGAACGCTGGATGGAAGGAAATTTGTGGCTCCTCTCAGAATCCAGAACTTTCTGCCACTGAAATGTGAGGAAAAAGTGTTTTTTGGCCAGATTTTGAGGTTTGCAAAGGATTCTGGGTAACAGAACCTGGTGAGAGCCCCACAAGTCACCCCATGTTGGATTCCCCTAGGTGTCTAGTTTTAAAAAACGCTCAGGTTTGGTAGGTTTCCCTAGGTGCCGGCTGAGCTAGAGGCCAAAATTCACAGCTAGGCACTTTGCAAAAAACAGCTGTTTTCTTTGGGAAAATGTGATGTGTCCACGTTGTGTTTTGGGGTATTTCCTGTTGTGGGCGCTGGGCCTAACCACACAAGTGAGGTACCATTTTTATCGGGAGACTTAGGAGAACGCTGGGTGGAAGGAAATTTGTGGCTCCTCTCAGATTCCGGAACTTTCTGTCACTGAAATGTGAGGAAAAAGTGTTTTTTTTAACCATATTTTGAGATTTGCAAAGGATTCTGGGTAAGAGCCCCACAAGTCACCCTATCTTGGATTCCCCTAGGTGTCTAGTTTCTCAAAAATGCGCAGGTTTGGTAGGTTTCCCTAGGTTCCGACTGAGCTAGAGGCCAAAATCTACAGCTAGGCACTTTGCAAAAAAAATGTCAGATTTCAATGTAAAATGTGATGTGTCCATGTTGCGTTTCCTGTCGTGAGCATTAGGCCTACCCATGCAGGTGAGGTACCATTTTTATCGGGAGACGAGGGAGAACACCGACTAGCAAAACAAGTGTTATTGCCCCTTGTCTTTCGCTACATATTTTCCTTCTAAATGTAAGACAGTGTATAAAAAATAGGACTCTTTAAGAAATGCCCTGTAATTCAGATACTAGTATGGACACCCCGGAATTCAGAGATGTGAAAATAACCACTGCTTCTCAACACCTTATCTTGTGCTCATTTTGGAAATACAAAGGTTTTCTTGATACCTATTTTTCACTCTTTATATTTCAGCAAATGAATTGTTGTATACCCGGTATAGAATGAAAACCCACTGCAAGGTGCAGCTCATTTATTGGCTCTGGATACCTAGGATTCCTGATGAACCTACAAGCCCTATATATCCTCACAACCAGAAGAGTCCAGCAGACATAATGAGAGGTTGCATTAAAAAATCTGACATAGCAGGAAAACGTAACAAAGTAAAACGTGGAGAAAAATGGCTGGTTTTCTCACCTCAATTTCAATATTTGTTTTATTTCAGCTGTTATTTTCTGTAGGACACCCTTGTAGGATCTACACAAATTACCACTTGCTGAATTCAGCATTTTGTCTACATCTCAGAAATGTTTAGCTGTCTGGGATCCAGCATTGGTTTTACACCCATTTCTGTCACTAACTGGAAGGAGGCTGAAAGCACAAAAAATAGTAAAAATGGGGAATGTCCCAGTAAAATGCCAAAATTGTGTTGAAAAATTGGGTTTTATGATTTAAGTCTGCCTGTTCCTGAAAGCTGGGAAAATAGTTATTTTAGCACCACAAACTGTTTGTTGGTGCTATTTTCAGGGGAAAAACCACAATCCTTCATCTGCAGCCCTTTTTTCCCATTGTTTTGAAAAAAACAAAATATTTGCTGTATTTTGGCTAATTTCTTGATCTCATTCAGGAGAACCCACAAAGTCTGGGTACCTCTAGAATCCCTAGGATGTTGGAAAATAAGGACACAAATTTGGCGTAGGTAGCTTATGTGGACAAAAAGTTATGAGGGCCTAAGTGCGAACTACCCCAAACAGCCAAAAAAAGGTTTGGCACATGAGGGGGAAAAGGTCTGGCAGCGAAGGGGTTAATAGTTCACTTTATGCATTTGTTTTGGCAATTACTCATGGTACATTTGCAGAATATTGAACATTTGGGAAGAGCATATCAACAGGGACATCTTTTTGTAGAACATGTTTTGCGAGTACATGTATGTGGAAGTTCTGTTGGTAGAGGCTTTAGAAATTTCGTGGGTTTTAGCACCCCATCAATATCTTCCTAACCAAATTCACATGGATCTTTGTATACATATGCATGTTCCAAAACATTTACATATCTGATCAAGTAGAACGCTCTTTTAATGTGTCCACACACAAAATATGATGTCGAAGGAAGGTCACTTAGTTGTACTGATCTCTTCAACTCACTGTACCGAAGACTGTCAAATTTGTGACAGTCAGAACTCAGTTTCAGCACATGCAGAAAGTATTTTTCTATGTCTTTAAAGTCACATTCTTCTTTTGTCCCAGCAAATCCTTTTAGAAACTTCACAGGTTAAGCAGTTAAAAGCTTTGTTCCAATTGTGGTCATAATATCATCACCCGTAAGAATATGTGCATTGTTAAGAACACTGGGCATCTCTTGGTCAAATTTCTTGAACAGAATATGAAGCAGGATTTAGTGTCTTTTCTCACCTGTTTCATAACGTATCAATAACTGTGACAATCCTTGACTTATGAACATTGCAACAATTCTAAGTAGCACAATAATAACGTCTGTGTCATTTGACAATACAATGACTCGATTGGAACCATTTCGAACAGCCCACTCAACATGTGGCACAACAAGAAGGTCAGCTTCCTCCAATTTGCTTTAAGTTCTTGAACAACATGACCAGTACCTTTTGAATATATTTCTGTAGGCACCAACCCCTGATCTGACGGACAATCATTCCACTTGCAATATTTGGAAATTCAGTGTTCACTGAAGCATCAGCAATGTTTTGGTGAGTTAACATCTCCAAGTTCATCTTGTTCGATGTGGATGACCAGAATTTATCAAGTTGTGGAGGTATAGGTATCAAATTTTTGATGCAGGCAAGGTCAATTGTTCCACTTGTAGACATTCATCTGATTCCCTCACATTCTTTGACAGATAGTTCAAGATAACTGTCAAAGACAATGTGCAGTTCTTGCAAGGTGCACACTGACTTTGATGTCTGTAGAACAGTCTGAACGATCTCTCCGAAGTTTTGCATGGATGAAATCTTGACCATTTGCAATTGTGACATATAGTCCACAACAGCGGTTTTCAATGAGGACACCTTTTCAAAATGAAATTCTTTAGGTGAAAGTTTTTTTCGAGCTCTTGTTTGAGTTTGTGCTTCACTGGTTTGGTTGCAGCATCTCTATCAAATAATGCGTTTGTTGGAAGAAGATCATGAGACAGAATGTCCTTGATAAATTCACCCCTTTTTTTTTTGCAACGTCCATCTATCTATGTGCTTACAAAAGATTTTTTGTAATCTGTTTTGTATTGGCTGGTAGGATGAAACTCTTACTATGGCAATTAAAGCGTGGAAGTTTAGCTTTAGTGAGCCTGTCAAACAGCTTTTTCTCATTCAGTACAAATCTGTCAGCTTCAGTTCTGCGTATAGTTTCGATCTATGTTCCAGGACATCTAGTAGACGTGTCTTTATATCGTTATCCCCATATTGTTTGGCCATGAAGTTGTGAAGTCGCACAAGCTCAGTCATTTCAAAGGGGTTTCCTTGCTCCTGCATGAAATGAAGAACGCTTGCAACATGTTTATTAAAACGTTCCCCACTGTTTCCCACAAGTTCGTGGTGAGGAACAGTTTCACGACTGTCCAATGATTATGAATTTGTTATCTCTCTGAAAACATTGCAAATAGGACTTCTTGGTAAACTAGCTGTCATTGAGCAACATACTCACTTTTGTGTGTCTGACCAGCAATTCCTTTGGCGCTTTTTGTGATCTCTGGATCGTCTGTTACAGTTTCTTATCTGGAGCCACAGCAATGAACCTTCCCTCTCTGTCTTTCACCACAAAATGTCTTTAGTTTTATTTTTGTAAAAGTAAGGTTTTTCCACCTCTAGCTTCTTCACACCTTCCAAATACCATGGCCCATACCTCAAGTAGTTTATGCAATCAAATTTGTGAAACACAGTCATCAGTGACGCCACAGTCTTCACATGCAGCTCCTAGTCACCTTCCCAATCAGCATGTACCACTTTTTTCACTAGACCTATCGTGTGTAAAACATTTCCCCAGTACTTGCAAAGTTCTGTTTTTCCTTCACATTCTTTGACAAACTTTACAAACTTGTTTCTCAGATTTTCTGATTTTCTGTGTATTGAACATTGCCTAGCGTTGCATTATGTCTTTTGAATGAAGTGCACCCTGTGACTTTTACACTTCTGTGATAAGATATGCAAAACCTAATTTGTTATTCTTGTTCTAAAAAGCATTCCAATGCAATGTTTCTATAGCCTCAGATATAATGAGCATACCTTGTCACAAACATAATGTTTTCTGCTAAATACCTACTGAACAATTTTGCTTTCAAAGATTTCAGCCTCAATAAGTGCATTGTCTATGCCACATCCACTGAGATAAAAACCAAACATTCTTCAGTGGAACGATATTCTGGGAGATCACAGTAGGAATTCCAGACTACAGAGGAACTGGCTTTTCTTCATCCTTCAGTCCACACCGAATATGCAATATGATAAATTCAGTTAAATCGGCTTTGCGAACTGCAGCATCAGGTAGAAGAAGATCCATGTGTACAACCACTTTGAAGCTTTCTGGTAGACTGGGACATGTTGATGGCTTGTAGTGATTTTGCACTCGTTGGCACGACAGCTGGGATATAAGTTTGCAGCTTTGTTTGTATTTACCTACAACTGACACAGCTTGCTTTCCAGCAGCCTCTTCATTGGTACAGTATTAAAAAAGCACCATGGCAGTATGATGTGTATTGAATGTTCCAGACAAGGAGCTGTCTTCAAAATCAAAATTATCAAGAGCAGTTGTAAATCCTTTCCTGGTAAAGTGACTTGGAAGTGGTGTGCTGTTGGATGCACACGATTTTATAACATGAGCTGCTAATGAGTTCATGCTCAGTACTATGTCATTATAACTTGTTAATACACCGATCTTATTCATTGACCTGATTAGCTCTTTACTTTTCCACTTGTCATAGATTGCATGAGCTGTCATCATGTGTAGCGGAATTTTCTTTTTGCCATGATGTAATTCATAAAACTTGGTTTGGAAGAGACAGTACATTTGCACAGCATAAGCCTGTTGGTTCATGGGATTGCCTTCCGCTTCTTCACTTATATCTTCAAAGCCATTATCAAAGTTGTCAGCTTCTGTTCCGTACTCAAGACCTTTAGTTAGTAACAGTTTCCCATTGCTGATATTAACCCCATAGATGCATGCATAGCCTCTCTGGTTTCGACCAGTGGCTGACGCCAGGGAGGGGTTTTGAAACTGCTCCAGTATTTTGCCCCGGAGGATTTTATTTTATTCAAAACTCCCTCAGGAGACACAGAAGTTCTTCTGTATCTCCCCCCAGTCCCTCCAGGCACCCCCCTGTGATGCAATGTGCAATGATGTCACAATTTATTTTCCCCACTGGAGCAGAAAGCAGCTGGTAAGGCTACATTGTGCTTTGGTGGGGAAAACTGGCCCGAAAGGGCCTCCCCTGCCTTCAGGAAGGCCTCATTCGAAAGGGGAGATTCTCCCCTTTCGAAGGAGGCCTTCCTGAAACGGTTCTCTGGCCGTGGATCGCAGCCGCCCTGCAATCCGCAGCCAGTAAACCCCATTAGCCACCAGGGATTACACTTGGAGGGGGGGGATTGGCCCCTTCTGTAAATGGGCTGCTCCCTGGGGGCATATTTAAAATTTTGAGGTTTGCAAAGGATTCTGGGTAACAGAACCTGGTGAGAGCCCCACAAGTCACCCCATGTTGGATTCCCCTTGGTGTCTAGTTTTAAAAAACGCTCAGGTTTGGTAGGTTTCCCTAGGTGCCGGCTGAGCTAGAGGCCAAAATTCACAGCTAGGCACTTTGCAAAAAACAGCTGTTTTCTTTGGGAAAATGTGATGTGTCCACGTTGTGTTTTGGGGTATTTCCTGTTGTGGGCGCTGGGCCTAACCACACAAGTGAGGTACCATTTTTATCGGGAGACTTAGGAGAACGCTGGGTGGAAGGAAATTTGTGGCTCCTCTCAGATTCCGGAACTTTCTGTCACTGAAATGTGAGGAAAAAGTGTTTTTTTTAACCATATTTTGAGATTTGCAAAGGATTCTGGGTAAGAGCCCCACAAGTCACCCTATCTTGGATTCCCCTAGGTGTCTAGTTTCTCAAAAATGCGCAGGTTTGGTAGGTTTCCCTAGGTTCCGACTGAGCTAGAGGCCAAAATCTACAGCTAGGCACTTTGCAAAAAAAATGTCAGATTTCAATGTAAAATGTGATGTGTCCATGTTGCGTTTCCTGTCGTGAGCATTAGGCCTACCCATGCAGGTGAGGTACCATTTTTATCGGGAGACGAGGGAGAACACCGACTAGCAAAACAAGTGTTATTGCCCCTTGTCTTTCGCTACATATTTTCCTTCTAAATGTAAGACAGTGTATAAAAAATAGGACTCTTTAAGAAATGCCCTGTAATTCAGATACTAGTATGGACACCCCGGAATTCAGAGATGTGAAAATAACCACTGCTTCTCAACACCTTATCTTGTGCTCATTTTGGAAATACAAAGGTTTTCTTGATACCTATTTTTCACTCTTTATATTTCAGCAAATGAATTGTTGTATACCCGGTATAGAATGAAAACCCACTGCAAGGTGCAGCTCATTTATTGGCTCTGGATACCTAGGATTCCTGATGAACCTACAAGCCCTATATATCCTCACAACCAGAAGAGTCCAGCAGACATAATGAGAGGTTGCATTAAAAAATCTGACATAGCAGGAAAACGTAACAAAGTAAAACGTGGAGAAAAATGGCTGGTTTTCTCACCTCAATTTCAATATTTGTTTTATTTCAGCTGTTATTTTCTGTAGGACACCCTTGTAGGATCTACACAAATTACCACTTGCTGAATTCAGCATTTTGTCTACATCTCAGAAATGTTTAGCTGTCTGGGATCCAGCATTGGTTTTACACCCATTTCTGTCACTAACTGGAAGGAGGCTGAAAGCACAAAAAATAGTAAAAATGGGGAATGTCCCAGTAAAATGCCAAAATTGTGTTGAAAAATTGGGTTTTATGATTTAAGTCTGCCTGTTCCTGAAAGCTGGGAAAATAGTTATTTTAGCACCACAAACTGTTTGTTTGTGCTATTTTCAGGGGAAAAACCACAATCCTTCATCTGCAGCCCTTTTTTCCCATTGTTTTGAAAAAAACAAAATATTTGCTGTATTTTGGCTAATTTCTTGATCTCATTCAGGAGAACCCACAAAGTCTGGGTACCTCTAGAATCCCTAGGATGTTGGAAAATAAGGACACAAATTTGGCGTAGGTAGCTTATGTGGACAAAAAGTTATGAGGGCCTAAGTGCGAACTACCCCAAACAGCCAAAAAAAGGTTTGGCACATGAGGGGGAAAAGGTCTGGCAGCGAAGGGGTTAATAGTTCACTTTATGCATTTGTTTTGGCAATTACTCATGGTACATTTGCAGAATATTGAACATTTGGGAAGAGCATATCAACAGGGACATCTTTTTGTAGAACATGTTTTGCGAGTACATGTATGTGGAAGTTCTGTTGGTAGAGGCTTTAGAAATTTCGTGGGTTTTAGCACCCCATCAATATCTTCCTAACCAAATTCACATGGATCTTTGTATACATATGCATGTTCCAAAACATTTACATATCTGATCAAGTAGAACGCTCTTTTAATGTGTCCACACACAAAATATGATGTCGAAGGAAGGTCACTTAGTTGTACTGATCTCTTCAACTCACTGTACCGAAGACTGTCAAATTTGTGACAGTCAGAACTCAGTTTCAGCACATGCAGAAAGTATTTTTCTATGTCTTTAAAGTCACATTCTTCTTTTGTCCCAGCAAATCCTTTTAGAAACTTCACAGGTTAAGCAGTTAAAAGCTTTGTTCCAATTGTGGTCATAATATCATCACCCGTAAGAATATGTGCATTGTTAAGAACACTGGGCATCTCTTGGTCAAATTTCTTGAACAGAATATGAAGCAGGATTTAGTGTCTTTTCTCACCTGTTTCATAACGTATCAATAACTGTGACAATCCTTGACTTATGAACATTGCAACAATTCTAAGTAGCACAATAATAACGTCTGTGTCATTTGACAATACAATGACTCGATTGGAACCATTTCGAACAGCCCACTCAACATGTGGCACAACAAGAAGGTCAGCTTCCTCCAATTTGCTTTAAGTTCTTGAACAACATGACCAGTACCTTTTGAATATATTTCTGTAGGCACCAACCCCTGATCTGACGGACAATCATTCCACTTGCAATATTTGGAAATTCAGTGTTCACTGAAGCATCAGCAATGTTTTGGTGAGTTAACATCTCCAAGTTCATCTTGTTCGATGTGGATGACCAGAATTTATCAAGTTGTGGAGGTATAGGTATCAAATTTTTGATGCAGGCAAGGTCAATTGTTCCACTTGTAGACATTCATCTGATTCCCTCACATTCTTTGACAGATAGTTCAAGATAACTGTCAAAGACAATGTGCAGTTCTTGCAAGGTGCACACTGACTTTGATGTCTGTAGAACAGTCTGAACGATCTCTCCGAAGTTTTGCATGGATGAAATCTTGACCATTTGCAATTGTGACATATAGTCCACAACAGCGGTTTTCAATGAGGACACCTTTTCAAAATGAAATTCTTTAGGTGAAAGTTTTTTTCGAGCTCTTGTTTGAGTTTGTGCTTCACTGGTTTGGTTGCAGCATCTCTATCAAATAATGCGTTTGTTGGAAGAAGATCATGAGACAGAATGTCCTTGATAAATTCACCCCTTTTTTTTTTGCAACGTCCATCTATCTATGTGCTTACAAAAGATTTTTTGTAATCTGTTTTGTATTGGCTGGTAGGATGAAACTCTTACTATGGCAATTAAAGCGTGGAAGTTTAGCTTTAGTGAGCCTGTCAAACAGCTTTTTCTCATTCAGTACAAATCTGTCAGCTTCAGTTCTGCGTATAGTTTCGATCTATGTTCCAGGACATCTAGTAGACGTGTCTTTATATCGTTATCCCCATATTGTTTGGCCATGAAGTTGTGAAGTCGCACAAGCTCAGTCATTTCAAAGGGGTTTCCTTGCTCCTGCATGAAATGAAGAACGCTTGCAACATGTTTATTAAAACGTTCCCCACTGTTTCCCACAAGTTCGTGGTGAGGAACAGTTTCACGACTGTCCAATGATTATGAATTTGTTATCTCTCTGAAAACATTGCAAATAGGACTTCTTGGTAAACTAGCTGTCATTGAGCAACATACTCACTTTTGTGTGTCTGACCAGCAATTCCTTTGGCGCTTTTTGTGATCTCTGGATCGTCTGTTACAGTTTCTTATCTGGAGCCACAGCAATGAACCTTCCCTCTCTGTCTTTCACCACAAAATGTCTTTAGTTTTATTTTTGTAAAAGTAAGGTTTTTCCACCTCTAGCTTCTTCACACCTTCCAAATACCATGGCCCATACCTCAAGTAGTTTATGCAATCAAATTTGTGAAACACAGTCATCAGTGACGCCACAGTCTTCACATGCAGCTCCTAGTCACCTTCCCAATCAGCATGTACCACTTTTTTCACTAGACCTATCGTGTGTAAAACATTTCCCCAGTACTTGCAAAGTTCTGTTTTTCCTTCACATTCTTTGACAAACTTTACAAACTTGTTTCTCAGATTTTCTGATTTTCTGTGTATTGAACATTGCCTAGCGTTGCATTATGTCTTTTGAATGAAGTGCACCCTGTGACTTTTACACTTCTGTGATAAGATATGCAAAACCTAATTTGTTATTCTTGTTCTAAAAAGCATTCCAATGCAATGTTTCTATAGCCTCAGATATAATGAGCATACCTTGTCACAAACATAATGTTTTCTGCTAAATACCTACTGAACAATTTTGCTTTCAAAGATTTCAGCCTCAATAAGTGCATTGTCTATGCCACATCCACTGAGATAAAAACCAAACATTCTTCAGTGGAACGATATTCTGGGAGATCACAGTAGGAATTCCAGACTACAGAGGAACTGGCTTTTCTTCATCCTTCAGTCCACACCGAATATGCAATATGATAAATTCAGTTAAATCGGCTTTGCGAACTGCAGCATCAGGTAGAAGAAGATCCATGTGTACAACCACTTTGAAGCTTTCTGGTAGACTGGGACATGTTGATGGCTTGTAGTGATTTTGCACTCGTTGGCACGACAGCTGGGATATAAGTTTGCAGCTTTGTTTGTATTTACCTACAACTGACACAGCTTGCTTTCCAGCAGCCTCTTCATTGGTACAGTATTAAAAAAGCACCATGGCAGTATGATGTGTATTGAATGTTCCAGACAAGGAGCTGTCTTCAAAATCAAAATTATCAAGAGCAGTTGTAAATCCTTTCCTGGTAAAGTGACTTGGAAGTGGTGTGCTGTTGGATGCACACGATTTTATAACATGAGCTGCTAATGAGTTCATGCTCAGTACTATGTCATTATAACTTGTTAATACACCGATCTTATTCATTGACCTGATTAGCTCTTTACTTTTCCACTTGTCATAGATTGCATGAGCTGTCATCATGTGTAGCGGAATTTTCTTTTTGCCATGATGTAATTCATAAAACTTGGTTTGGAAGAGACAGTACATTTGCACAGCATAAGCCTGTTGGTTCATGGGATTGCCTTCCGCTTCTTCACTTATATCTTCAAAGCCATTATCAAAGTTGTCAGCTTCTGTTCCGTACTCAAGACCTTTAGTTAGTAACAGTTTCCCATTGCTGATATTAACCCCATAGATGCATGCATAGCCTCTCTGGTTTCGACCAGTGGCTGACGCCAGGGAGGGGTTTTGAAACTGCTCCAGTATTTTGCCCCGGAGGATTTTATTTTATTCAAAACTCCCTCAGGAGACACAGAAGTTCTTCTGTATCTCCCCCCAGTCCCTCCAGGCACCCCCCTGTGATGCAATGTGCAATGATGTCACAATTTATTTTCCCCACTGGAGCAGAAAGCAGCTGGTAAGGCTACATTGTGCTTTGGTGGGGAAAACTGGCCCGAAAGGGCCTCCCCTGCCTTCAGGAAGGCCTCATTCGAAAGGGGAGATTCTCCCCTTTCGAAGGAGGCCTTCCTGAAACGGTTCTCTGGCCGTGGATCGCAGCCGCCCTGCAATCCGCAGCCAGTAAACCCCATTAGCCACCAGGGATTACACTTGGGGGGGGGGGATTGGCCCCTTCTGTAAATGGGCTGCTCCCTGGGGGCATATTTAAAAAAAAAAAAAAAAACATTAGTTTAACTCTGGAGGGTGCAATTGCGCCAGACCTCAGGGTTAAAAAACAAAACAAAAAAAACATTCAAAAATTAATCTGACAGGGGGTCTCCCCAGTAAGCGGGGCTGACCCCCTGTGGGGGAAATTGTTTTTTAATAGATGTATGGCTTCCCAGGGGGTCACGATCCCCCCCAGGGAAACCATACAGCTATTAAAAAAAAATTATGGCCCTCATTATGACATTGGTGGTAAATCCCACTTACCGCCACTGTGACGGCTGCCAACATACCACAGTGGCGAATATCCGATCCCCAAAATATGACACACACACACCAATCCGACAGAATACAGCCACAAATACAAATCCACCAGCCCAAATGTCAGTGCTGAAGTGGCAGAACCAACACCCATACCGTTACGCGAACAGAACAATGCCCACCACATTATGACCAACGAATCACCACAGTGGACATTCAATGGCAGTAAACCATTGGTGGTACATAGCGCCACACTTAGAATGGACATCCACATACAAAACAACACTACATTGGCCAATACTAAAAACACACACCACACCCACCCACTCACAGCACCATAAAACTCACACACCCACATTACCCACAACCCTGTTCAAACAACAATTACTGCCAGGAGATTGACATGAACAGCACAGAGACAACTAGACACACACAACACATACACCCATACATCCCTCACACACCCCAGATCACACACCCCCCACATTACATAACACACTCTCACCAACACACACCACACAACACCGATGTCCCCACAAAGACACCCCCATTTCACTGATGAAGAGTTAAGGCTCATGGTGGAGGAAATTGTCAGGGTAGAGCCAAAGCTGTTTGGAGCACAGGTACAGCAAATATCTATTGCCAGGAAGATGGAACTATGGCGGACAATCATGGACAGGGTGAAGGCCATAGGACAGCATCCAACAACAAGGGATGACATCAGGAAGAGGTGGAGCAACCTACGGGGGAAGGTACGTTCCGTGGCAGCAAGGCACCAGCTCGCCATACAGAGGACTGGCGGTGGACGCCCACCTGCTCCCCCACAGCTCACAGCATGGGAGGAACAAGTCTTGGCATTACTACATCCTGAGAAACCCCAGTGCCTAGCCCTGAATGCTATACCAATGCATGGACAGCCCTCCCAACCCTGCATGGACACCAATCACTAAAGCATGCACAGGATAGGAAAACTAACAATCCCACAATACATCACCATACACAAACAAAGGTGGCAGGGAAACAGCAACAATAGAGGGGAAGCCAGGAATGTACAATATGTCACAGATATGAAGCATAGTACATCACTTATATCCCCAAACGTGCCCCAGACAATCCCAGCAGAGAGGAGGTACCATGGCTATCCACTCCCCCAACAGAAGATGCCCCCAGTGATCAGAGTAACTCTGGACTTCAGGATCTGGACCAACTACCTGGCCCATCAGGAATCACTGGACAGTCAGTCAGTGAAGCCCACTCATAGTCCACCACAGAGCCTACCCCATCAGTATCCAACACCACAGCACCCACCCAGCGTACCCACACTTCTGTCCCCAGGACATGTCAAACAGCAGTGTGCCTACCTTTACAGGGACCCCAGGCCACACCTCACCCCAAGACAATCAGGGACCTAGGGTCAGTGGCAGTAGGCACACCATTCAGGGGACAGAGGCACAGGCCAACAGGGATACTGGGAGGACCGCTGTGCACCAGGGGGAGGACAGGCCCAGGGAACCGACTCTCCAGGAGGCACTCACTGAGATCCTGGGAGCCTACCAACATTCCCAGGACACGATGGGCCAGATCCTTGACAAAGTGCAGGGGAACAGGTGGCTGCAGGAGGAACAGTATCAGGGGATCAGGGAGGACTTGCAGGCCATCAACACCACCTTGATCTTCATAGCAGGGGTGCTGGCAGACATGGCCAACATCATGAAGGAAGCAACAGCACACCAGCAGGCCCCTACTACTAGACAGTCCATTGACCATCCCTCCACTTCCACTGCAGCTAGTGGGCAGGAGGCCCCGTCACAGGATCCACAGGCCACCAGCACCCCTTCCCCTGCAGAAGGTGAACTACCCCGCAAACTTTCCCTGCAACCCAGACAGAAGCCAGAGACACTTGCCAAGACCACCACCAGGAAATGAGACTCACCTGATTGTCCCCCTTGTGTGCCACCCTGACACCTTGTCCACTTTGTACTGCCTTTGCTCTCCTTCCTAAGGCCCCTTGGACACTGCACCTGTGACACAAACAGATTGGAACAGTACCCTGGATTTTCCTCCATCAGCACCCCATTCCATTGCAATTTTCCCTCAGTTTCATAGCACTACAATAAATACCCTTGAACACAACTTGACTACTAGTATTTTATGTTTTGAAAATGAGCATTTATGGAAACAGTCACATCTAGTGCAAATGATCTGAACACTGTGAGATCATAGAAATAATGACCTGTAGCTGTCTGTACTCATCACATCAGTACACAGTTGTTATCTCACCAACATCTGTAAAATTACAAACCATAGGTGACATCAAGTTGAGATGCAATGGAAGTTAATGCCATCATGCTACAGCCACACAGAAAACATTAATAGTCAGAGGAATGGTCAGTTGCACTGTCTCACCTGTGTATCATTGGAAGTATTGACATATAAATGATGTTCGGTTGTCCTCATCATCATCCTCTGCCTCCTCATCCTCACTGTCCTCAGAGTCCACTGCTTCCACAGGGGCATCTCCAGTCTCCTCCTCCTGTGAAAAGGTGCATGCCGTCGGAGGGCCAGGTTGCACAACATGCAGCATGCCACTACTATCTGGCAGACCTTCCAGGGTGAGTAGCAAAGGGATGCACCTGTCAGATGGAGGCATCTGATCCTGGCCTTCAGGAGACCATAAGTCCTCTCGATGATCCTACTGGTTCACCCATGTGCCTCATTTTGATGTCCCTTAGACCCTGTCCTGGCATTCCTCACAGGGGTCAGCAGCCACAATAGGTTTGGGTAGCCAGAGTCACTGCAAGTAGTGAGGGACACCATTTAGCCTCACCCAATGATATGGGATTGACACCTGAAGGCATACACTAACATACAGTGGGTGTGGACCATGGCTCATCTACTAGCCACACCCTGTGCCTCTGTAGTTGAGCCATCACATTTGGGATGCTGCTATTCCGCAGAACAAAGCCGTCATGCACCAACCCAGGATACTTAGCATTGACGTGGGAGATGTACTGGTCCGCCAGGCACACCATTTGCACATTCAGTGAGTGGAAACTCTTACGATTCCTGAACACCTGTTCATTCTGGCGGTGGAGACTAACGTAATATGTATCCCATCAATGGCCCCAACAATATTGGGTATATGTCCTATTGCATAGAATCCGGCCTTCACAGTGGCCAGTTCTTCCAGCTGGGGGAAAGCTATGTAGCTGCACATGTGTTTCACCAGGGCAGACAAAACTCTTGTCAGCACGATTGAAAACATTGGCTGTGAAATTCCTGAGGCCAAGCCCACTGTCACTTGGAAAGAACCAGTTGCCAGGAAATGGAGCACTGATAGCACTTGCACAAGAGGGGGAATCCCAGTCGGAAGATGGATAGCAGATATAAGGTCTGGCTCCAATTGGGCGCACAGTTCTGTGATTGTGGCCCTGTCCAGTGTATAGGTGAGTATAATGTGCCTGTCCTCCAGTGTAGCCAAGTCTACAAGGGGTCTGTACACGGGCGTTTGCCTCCTCGTCCTATTTATCCACAGCAGTAGGTATCTAAGGAACACAAGAGTAAGTAGGCTGTCACAATGTGAACAATGGAACCCCAACCTCAGTGTACATAGTGCATTTATATGATGGGACAGTGGGAATGGCGAGGTATGTGCTAATCTAGGCTGTGATGCAGTTAAGGTTGATTTGACCGTTGTCTGCCACCATGAACTGGCCACCGCCTGTCCAGTATGTAGGGACAGGAGGAAGTGAGGTAACTCCGCTGACGTTGGGCGTCGTGGCGGAAGGCAGTCTTGCACCACTGTGCAATCCTCGTTGGATAATATGGGGCTCTATGGAGTACAGTGGCCAATGGGGATCAGCGCCGGCGGTGACGGTGTACACCGCCGCGGACGTGACTGCTATCTTCTATCTGATTCCTCACTTGTTTCCTGACCTTCAACAGGAGAACACCTACACTGCATGTGTTGCTGTGACCTGTGTCTGGGATCTACCATGGCCCATGTGAGTGGGGAAAGGGCCCCTGCATTCACTTCGGAGGAGATGGAGCTTTTGGTGGATGGGGTCTTACCCCAGTACGGACTGCTGTATGGCCCACCAGACCAATAGGTGAGTACAACTTTGGCACGATGCAAGAGGGAAGTATGCATGGAGATGTGTGTGCAAGCATCGTGTCATCGGGAGGGAATGTCTTGTTTTAGTGTACATGGTGTGCGCCGGCCGATGTGTGTGCCAATGGTGATGGAAACGGGATTGGTGGGCCATATATGCGACAGGCTGGATTATTCATGTAATGGTGTCCTCCTGTCTGTATTACCTCTGCAGGTCAGCGCCATCAAAAGAAGGGATTATGGTGTGCCATCGCCAAGGACTCTCAGTCCCTGGAGGTCTATGGCAGGTGGAGCACTCACTGTCGGAAACAGTGGGGGGATCTGAGACACTGGGCACGGAAGACTGCCAAGGCCCAGCTGGGGATGGCCTCCCAACGAGGAAAGGCTGCCCATCGGAACCTGACCCCCCTGATGGCCCGCATAATGGCGGTGGCCTACCCAGAGCTGGATGGGCGCTTAAGGCATCACAGCAGCCACAAGGAGGTGAGTACAGTGGCCATTACTACAATAATTGGCAAGTGCCATGGGATCAGGGTGGTGGGTGTGAGTTAGTGGGTGCCCCTAATGCCAGGCCAGACATTGCAGCATGAACCAGCTCAAGGGTAATGGGTTTATGGCAAATGAAGGTAACCTAGCTTGTTAGCATTCCATGTCAGTCAGGGCTTTGTGGGTCCCAGGAGGGGTGCAGTTGGCAGTGTGTGGCTCTCATCTTGCTGTGGCATCTAGCCAAATCACTGGCAGTACAATGCACAGTGCTCAAGTCTGATCCCTGTGTGTGTCGGTGCTGTGTATGCCAACTGTGGTGTTGATGCAGTAATTGACCCAGTGTTTTCTTTCTCTCTCCGTACCCCCTTTTTACATCTGTCATCCTGTCCGTGTGTGCATTGGCATCATCTGCAGAGGAGCAGGGGCACCGGCGACAGAGGGAGCTGCATCCCACAGGTCCCTGGAGGCAGAGTCCACCGACACCAAGGGAACCAGTGGGACAGAGGGCCAGGGGTGCACCATGTCAGAGACAGGAGGCGACAACACAGGCTCAGATGCCTCCTCCGATGGAAGCTCCCTGGTGGTGGTGGACTCCTCAGTGGCCATCCCAGCTGCAGGTTTAGCCGCCACCCACCGTACCAGCACCGCCCTCCCAGTAGCCCCTCAGCGAGTTGCCCGTGCCCGCTCATCCAGGACGGTGGGCATCTTCTTCGCCCCATGCACCTCAGGCCCTGCCCCGGTGAGCCCTGCTGCCCTGAGTTAGGAGGCTATTGACCTCCTGAGATCTGTTTCTGTAGGGCAGTCAACCATTGTGAATGCCACCCGGGAGCTGGCATCCCAGAAGTAGCAATGCAATGCATTCCTGGAGGGCGTCCACGGTGAATTGGCGGCCCTCTCTCATAGATCGATTCAGGCTCTAGCTTCCTCTCTGATGGCAGCCATTGTCCATGTTCCTACCTTCCCCCTTCCAAATAACACTACCCAGTCCCAGTCTCCTCAAGCCCAACCCATCCCATGCACACATAGAGACAAGCATGCATGCAAGACAACACCCAAGAGTGGCACAGTCAAACACAGGCACCACACTTCATCCCACAAGCACTCACGCAAACACCGGACATTTGCAGACACGACCTCATCCACTGCCTCCACTGTCTCCCCTCCTTCTCCTCCTCCACCTCCCTCACAGTCATATCCACTCTCACACCTGTATGTACTGCATCAACATTCACCACCAGCATCACCACGCCAAGCAGCACACACACCTCACTAGCAGAAACCTCCACAACTTCCATGCAGGCGTCCCATGTGTCCTCTTCCACCCTGTCTGTCCCATCTCCTAAAGGACACAAACACAAGCACTCACACACCCAACAGCCATCCACCTCACATCAGCACACTGCCCATGCACCTGCACCCAAGTCCAGCAGACATACACCTCCAACAGCCACTCCCTCAACCTCCACTCCCATCCCTCCTGCCTCATCCCGCCCCACCATCCCGAAGAAGCTTTTCCGTGCCAACTTGGGCTGTTCCCTCCTCCTCCTCCTCCTCCCCATCCTGCCCGTAAGAGCAGAGTCTCAACGACCCAGCTTAGCACCTCAGACAAACAGTCCACGCGGACAGTGGTGGCACCACCTAGTCGTGGTGGCAAGTCAGTGAAGGATCCCACTCCACCAGCCAGGAAGGTTAAGGATCCCAAACCTGCTGCCATGAAGGGGAAGGAACCCGCACCTCCTGCCATGAACGGGAAGAAGCCCTCAACTCCTGCCAGGAAGGCTGAGGAACCCGCACATCCTGCCACGAATGGGAAGAAGCCCTCAACCCTGCGAGAAAGGGTAAGGATCCAATGCCTCCTGCCCTGAAGGGGAAGAAGCCCTCAACTCCAGCGGAGACTGTCAGGGTGACACCACCACCAGTGGTAACAGGCCCTAACCGCCAGCTGAGGAAGTGCAGCCCCCACCTCCAGCAGAAGCTGCCCAGGAGGCACCTCCACTGCCATCACAGTGCAGCCCTCACCTCCAGCAGAAGCTGTCCAGGAGGCACCTCCACCTGCCAACACAGTGCAGCTCTCACCTCCAGCAGAGGCTGTCAGGGTGACACCCCCACCGCCACCACCAGTGGTCATGGGGCCCTCACAGCCAGCTGAGGAAGTGCAGCTTACTCCTCCAGCAGAGACTGCCCAGGAGGCACCTTCACCTGCTGAGACAGTGCAGCCCTCACCTCCAGCAGAGGCTGCCCAGGAGGCACCTTCACCTGCTGAGACAGTGCAGCCCTCACCTCCAGATGACACAGTGCAGCCATCACCACCAGCGGAAGCCATGTACGCCACCCTCCAGGGACTGCTGTACAAGGGGCCCCCTTCAGAAGCAGTGGGCATGTTCCTCACCTGAGAGACTGTGACCTTGCACTCCACAGCAGAGAAAAATGGGCATGGAGCCCCCTCCAGGGCCAGTGGGAAAGTCACCCACCTGAGAGACTGTGGCCTTGCACTCCCAGCAGAGAAAAATGGGCATGGAGCCCCCTCCAGAACCAGTGGGAAAGTCACCCACTCCAGAGACTGTGCCCTTGCACTCCCCAGCACAGAGAAATGGGCATGGAACCTTTTCCAGA
Source organism: Pleurodeles waltl (assembly GCF_031143425.1). Classification (NCBI taxonomy): domain Eukaryota; kingdom Metazoa; phylum Chordata; class Amphibia; order Caudata; family Salamandridae; genus Pleurodeles; species Pleurodeles waltl. Next base: position 335,901,853 of record NC_090445.1, read on the forward strand.
ACCATTGGGAAAGTCACCCACCTGAGATTCTGTGGCCTTGCACTCCCCAGCAGAGAGAAATGGGCATGGAGCCCCCTCCAGGACCAGTAGGAAAGTCACCCACCTAGAGACTATGGCCTTGCACTCCCCAGAAGAGAGAAATGGGTATGGAGCCCTCTTCAGAACCAGTGGGAAAGTCACCCACTCCAGAGACTGTAGCCTTGCACTCCCCAGCAGAGGGAAATGGGCATGGAGCCCCCTCCAGAACCAGTGGGCTTGTTCCCGTATTTGGCTGAGGCGCCCCCAACCCCCACCCCCCTGAGGTACCTGCCCACTTGCAAACTGATGCCCCTGCAGAGTTCTCTCCGGATGAAGTCAGGATTCGAGTTGAACCTTGGACTGTGCCCTGTGGCCATGTGGGCCCTTAGTACTTTAGACTGGTCATTGGCCTGTGTGTACATTTGTACATATCTGTTTTACGTACAACTGGTTCTTTTGGTAGCTGTTTACAATTAATACATTCTCATTACTGCGTTCTTGTTGTCCTTGCATTATTCTGCGGTGTATCTTGTGCTATTGCCTTTCGGCTGCAGCTAGTTGTGTGTAAGGCGTGTGTGTGTCGGCCGTGTGTGTCACTCTCCTTTGCCTCCCTCCCACCCTTGTGTTCTAGGCGGCTGTACTCACCGTCAGCATCTTCGTCAGCGTTGGTGTTCCAGGTGGAGCAGGACGTAGATGAGCATTGGGAAGACTTGCAGTTCCGGTTCCATGGTGACGTTGTTCTTCCCCATGTCTCCGATGGTGAATCTTTGCTCTTCTGTGTTGTGTTCCCGCCAAGGTTTTGATGGCGTTGGGACCGCCCCCCTAAATCCTGGCAGATTGTAGGTAAAAATTATGGTGGACGGTACTTTGTCTTCCGCCTGGCTGTTGTTGGCTACCGCCATGGTCAGTGGTGTTAACGCCCTGGCGGTTGGTGTGGTACATTTGCTGCCTACGGGAGTTATCTCTGCCATGGTCATAATTTGACGGTAATTACCGCCAGCCTGTTGGCGGTATTACCGCCACTTTATCACTCACCACCAGGGTCATAATGAGGGCCTATATATATATCTCTACATATATAGATCAATATGTATTATATTTATCTATATATATTACTATATCTATATATATCTATATATATATCTATATCTATATCTATATCTATATATATATATATATATCTATATATATATATATATATAGATATATATATATATATATATCTCTGGAGATCACTTTTATATGTGGGTGTGGTTTCCCTGGGAGCTGATCACAGCCCCCAGGGAAACCACACACGCATTGACAAAAGTCTCTTTATGTATATATATATATATATATATATGTATGTATATATATACATATATATATTCAAAGCCAGTTGTCTCGCAGGGCGCATCTTCAAAGCAATGCACATACTCCAACTGTCGTGTTTCCACCGTAGCTTTCAGGCAGCAATAAAAAAGTCAAGCTAACTCTTGACATTATGTTTCAGACTTTTGTCTAGTGGCAGTTTTGATCTCATAAAGTAGCGCAGAAGGTTTATATGCCTGCTGCAAAGATCAAATCTGTATTTTATGTGAACAGCTGAGTGGATTAGTAAAGCCAGTCATTACCTGCACTATAATACAAACAAAATGTATGTGCAAGGGGAGCTATGGAGAGATGAAGGGCACTTTTGCTGGGTGGCAGTGAGGTAGTGAGGGAATCTGAGGAGGAGGTCATGGGAGCACCAATAATAATAGTCAGACTGGATGCCACAGGCGCTAAAGACTGTGATGATGGGTATGTGACGAGGTGAAGTAAATGAGAGAACGTGCTGATTGAGGGAAAAAGCGAAGCTGAGGTGACTGACATTTACAGTTGCACGCATCACACACACACCCACCAGCAATTTTGTGACTGTCTTCATAGGCTAGTGTTTTAGAGGGACAGTTCAGCCAGTCGCAAAGATGGAGTCTTGTTGGATGACTGCTGCTCAAGCCCTAACTGGCCTTATGGAGGACAGCTCTGATGTAGGATCAGAGACTGAGACAACAGATACTGAGACGGCATCTGAGGTATAGGACAGTGGAGCAGACTCTGAAAGTGATTTTTCAGTTGGAGGAGTCCCATCCGACAACTCCTCTTCCAGTGATTCTGAGGGAGGTGATAAGGACAGTCATGCTGCCCCTTCGCAAGCACAGTCTGTGCCGCGGGACAATAGTGGGTTAGTCCAACCCATAGAGCAGGTGCATGCTGTGGTAAGCACAGAGAAAATGCTCTCTTGGGTGTGAGCCCCAGATTCCACCGCCCAAATCATATTGTGTAGAATCAAAATTATCTATCACAAAACAACCATGTTTTGTATGGTAGGCGTCTGCGTTTTTGGTCTCAGGCTTGGCAGCCATATAGGGAAACCTACCAAACCCAGACATTTCTGGAAACTAGGCGCCCAGCGGAGTCTACTGGGGAGTTGCTTGCGTGGATTCCCCAAAGTTTTCTCACCGAGAATACCCTCCAAAGGTTAAATATTGAATACAAACTCTATTTTTTCTTGCATTTCTGTTACACAAACTACAGGAATATGCTGGGATCCACATAATTCATACCACCCTGTGTTTCCCCACCTGTCCCAAAAAAAAACACTACCCCACTTGAGTACCTGTACCTAGTGCCTGCATCAGGAGTGGATCCCCCCAGAGTTAACAGTTGCCCTCATTTAAGGACTAACATTGACCATTGTGTGATCCATTCCTGTCTACCGGACCCTAGGTCTACCCACACAAGTGAGGTTCCATTTTGATCGGGAGACTTGGGGGATTGCTGGGTGGAAGGAAGTTTGTGGCTCCCCTCAGATTTCAGAACTTTACATTGCCGAAATATGCAGCAAACATGATTTTTTAGCCAAATTTTGAGGTTCGCAAAACCTGGTGAGAGCCTCACAAGTCACCCCATTCTGGATTTTCCTTGGTTGTCTACTTTCCATAAATGTATAGGTTTGATAGGTTTCCCTAGGTGCTGGCTTAGCTAGAGGCTAAAAATCAACAGCTAGGCAGTTTGCAAAACATTTATCCGTTTTCATTAGAAAAATGTGATGTGTCCACGTTGTGTTTTGGACATTTCCTGACACAAATGAGGTACCATTTTTATCGGGAGACAAGGAGAAATGCTGGGTGGAAGGAAGTTTGTGACTTTTCTCAGATTCCAGAACTTTGCAGCACCGAAATGTGAGGAAAGAGTGATTTTTAGCCAACTTTTGAGGCTTGCAAAGGATTCTGGGTGACAGAATCTAGTGAGAGCCCACAAGTCACCCCATTCTAGATTCTCCTAGGTATCTACCTTCCATGAATGTATAGGTTTGGTAGGTTTCCCTAGGTGCCAGCTGAGCTAGAGGCCAAATTCCACAACTAGTCACTTTGCAAAAAATTTGTCTGTTTCCATTTGAAAATGTGATGTGTCCACTTTGTGTTTTGGGGGCATTTCCTGTCGCGGGCACTAGGTTTACCCACACAAGTGAGGTACCATTTTTATCAGGAGATTTTGAGGAATGGTGGGGTGAAGGACGTTTGTGGCTCCCCTCATATTCCAGAACTTTGCAGCACCAAAATGTGAGGAAAGAGTGTTTTTAGCCCAATTTTGGGGTTTGCACAGGATCCTGGTTGACAGAACCCAGTGAGATCCCCACAAGTCACCCCCATCCTGGATTCCCCAAGGTGTCTACTTTCCATAAATGTATTGGTTTGGTAGGTTTCCTTAGGTGCGGGCTGAGCTACAGCCCCGAAATCCACATCTAGGCACTTTGCAAAAAACACATCATTTATGGAAAAATGTGATGTATCCACTTTGCATTTTGGGACATTTCCTGGTGTGGGCACTAGGCCTACCCACACAAGTGAGGTACCATTTTTATTGGGAGAATTGGGGAATACAGAATAGAAGAACAAGTGTTATTGCCAATTGTCTTTCTTTACATTTTTGCCTTCCAAATGTAAAGCAGTGTGTAAGAAAGAAGTCATTTTGAGGAATGCCCTGTAATTCACATGCTATTATGGGGACCCCCAAATTTTGAGATGTGCAAATAACCACTGTTTCTAAAATCCTTATCTTGTGCCCATTTCAGAAATACATAGGTTTCCTTGATACCAGTTGTTCACTCTTTACATTTCAGCAAATTAATTGCTGTACACCCTGAATACAATAAAAACCCATTGTAAGGTGCAGCTCATTTATTGGCTCTGAGTAGCATGGGTTCTTGATGAACCTACAAGTTTTAACTGTTGCTTTCTGTAGGAAAATCTTGAAGGATCTACACAAATGATCCCTTGCTGAATTCCGAATTTTGTCTACTTTTCAGAAATGTTTAGCTGTCCGGGATCCACCATTGGTTTCACACTGATTTCTGTCACTAACTGGAAGGAGGCTGAAAGAATAAAAAATAGTAAAAATGGGGGTAGTCCCAGTGAAATGCCAAAACTGTGTTAAAAAAATTGGTTTTCAGATTCAAGTCTGTCTGTTCCTGAAAACTAGGAACATGGTGATTTTATCACCGCAAACCATTTTCAGGGAAAAACACAGATTATTTCTTCTGCAGCACTTTTGTCCCATTTTTCCCCAACAGAACAAATTTTAGCTGTATTTTGGCTAATTACTCGGTCTCCTCCGGGGGACCCCACAAACTCTGGGTACCTTTAGCATCCCCCAGATGTTGGAAAAAAGGATTCAAATTTTGTATGGATAGCTTATGTGGACTAAAAGCCATAGAGGCCTAAGTGCAAAGTACCACAAATAACCAAAAAGGGCTCAGCACGGGTGAGGCCCCGCAGCTAAGGGGTTAAACCATGATGTAAACATTTTTAAGAAAACATAAGACGTTCTTGTGTATCCCATGATTTGCGGAGCTGTGGGGCATCACAAAATGTATAATTAAGTCCAAAATCTAACTATTTCAGGACATTTCTTAAAATGCTTTCTGCTTATGTTACTGCATCCTGTGATCTTATTTTGACAGCAAGAACTTCAGGAGTCAGATCAGCTAAGAACATCATAAGAGGTTTGTTAGACCGACAAAAATGAATTCTGTCATTGTACTTTCTCACAAGAAAAAATCTTAAGTTCATTATTATGGATCAATACAGGTTCATCAATGTTGACCACTATTTCTGTGATCTCACTGAGTGTGGACCCGTACCTACCTCCCAGTGGCTTTAAAACTTCTTTTGCTTTTTCAAAGAGTAAAAAGTTAACTGAAGGCTGGTGGTTATGTTGATGCTGGGAGACCACTGTACATTCATATTTTCGAATGTATGCACGCATGCAGCTCGGGTGGGTATACAAATCCACTGCAAATACATTGACCTCGCTGTTCCTGACGGGCTGACATAATGTCACTCCTTTTCAATGACAGCCCAATTCTGTTCCTTAGGATTAATTCTGTTTCCTAAGAAGCAGTATGAGACTGATAAGGGCGACCCGATCCTCCTGGCCATTCAGCTTGGCGAGGACTGTCCCAACTTTCTTGAAGGGCGCATCTGTCTGTACATTTCCCTAGGTGGCTTCTGCAAAGTCGAGGCAGGACCTACAAAATGCTAGTAGTACACATTATTAACTAGAAAGGCTGTCACCTGGGTCTGGGTAGGAAGGAACCTCCAACCGTGTGTTGCCTGTACCTTTGCACACAAGTTGCAAATCTTCCCATTCCCCACCTGATGCCCAAAGTAAATCACAGAGGAGTTCTCAGTATGGCGTGTGGCTGCCTTATATCCTCATCAACTGTTCTATTTGCTCCAGGTCATCCTGCCAAAAAGTACTGAGCACAGAAATCTCATTTTGATAAACAATGTAGAACTCGTCTTCAAAACATATAGTTGATCAGGCGTTGAAAAGTGACACAATCATTTTTTAACCTCAAGGGTATAACCTTGAGCTGCTAAAGGTACCCAACGTGGCCACTAGCTTGACAGATCAGTGAGTAAGGCGTGCATTCTTCTTGGTGCCATGATTGAGAGCTATGAGCGCTGGGAGGCCTCAGAGCGGCAATGCGCTCTATAAATTTCCATAACATAACATAACTAACCCATGTTGAAGCTCAGGTCAGTCAACCCTTGCTTTGAAAGTAGTACCTCCTAACTACCTCAGGGACTATAGGAATGCTCAAGAACACTGAGGTCTAACATTTTGGAGACCATAGCCCTTGACCCTGTCTTACTTCCTGTATGTCTTGCTTTTCATTGGCAAGCTTTCTTAGAACTTAATTGTAAACAAGCACAATGCAAATTACTCTGGGGGCAACAGCAAAGAAGGGAAGGGGAAAAACTGGAGTGGACCTGAAGACTTTGAAGGACACAATCAGTCTCTCTGTCCTCGCCTAACACCTGTGATGAGCCACAGTAGATATTAGATGCAGTGATATTATGAGTGCCACATAGATGTGTGATTTGTTGTACTCACTACTGTAGGTTGTGGGTAAGCCATCACCCACAATATGAGTAATCCCCCATAGCAGATTCAAAGGGGATGGTGAAATGAGCACGCCACAAAATTGTGAGCAAAGTTGGTAGTAACAGGTTAATGGAGCATGATTGCAAAAAGACAAGCAGGTAGTCACCAAAAGGGAACTGAAAAGGAACAATAAAACAATAAAGGACCATATGAAGGAGGATGCTAGGTGTGAACTACCACAGCTGTGGAGTAGCCTAGAAAAATGCATAGTTGCCAGGCAAAGAGGCCTGGGTAGCACAGTATGGTATACCATCCTTTCTCACCAAAACCATGAAATACTACCCTCCTCTTCTTGGACTGGGAGAAGATACATACTCAAGGATGGCCACAGGTACCATGATGAAATGGGAAGGACGGTAACCACTGCTGGCACTTTTTAATGTTTTGTTGTGATGTGTTATGGTTCTCCATGTCCTTTTCATATATCTTCTGCCTTTGGGTGATGGAGTCTTTCTATGATGATAAAGATAGCGGGTCTCCCAAACAACAATATCGTCATCCACACATCTATATCATGCAGAAAGACTGCCATCAACCATAGGGTGACTGAGAAGAGACAGGAAACCCCCCTAATGCCTTTGCACTCTACATGTTGCATAGGGATCAGGTCAGAGACAAGTTTTGTCCAGTGTAATGAATAAATGAATGAATAAATTAGTTAATGTATTTATTTATTAGTGTTTTCTGCCTACAATGTAAAAACATAGCTGCCCTTTACACAAGCATTACAAAAACAAATAAAAGTAAAACTTTTACAAATGTGCTAAAATCACAAACCATCACCTATTTGAGTAGACCTGACCTTGTTGTAAAAGTTGTAAGAGAGCATAAAATGCTCCATGTCCTCTCTTTCATCGCACAGACATTGGTCTGAAACCTTGGGGTTTATTTTGTTCTTAGTGGCATTCAGTAACAAGCAGCCAGTTATTGCTAATGCAAAGAGTCTCCATTCTCTCTGGTTCACTAGCAGGACATGATATTGTTGGACGCTTGGCGATGGATTGAGCAATCTGCTGTGACACCTGGGGTGTAAATTTGCTAGGGCCACTATTTTATGATTTAGCTTCAAGCTAAAAAATTGCTTATCAACAATGGTATTTGTCCCCTTTCCCGTCAACAGATGTCTGTTCAAAGACATAGACAAGACCAACAGCTCTCCTTCCATTTCCATTGAATTGCATATGATGATTTTGCATGCATAGAAAAGTGTTCCTTATAAGCTTGATTAACTAGATTTGAACCTTGCGGTCTCAATCTGTTTAGCCTGTACTTAATAGGGGCCATTTGACAGTTGGTGTTAAAAGGGGAATAGGCAATGTCCAATTCCGGAGCCACCGTAAGAAAGATTTTTGGCAATTTGATCAACGATTTTCAAAATTTCTGCTCGTAGTGGTCTACATGGTTTGTGGACTTGTCCATCCCCCACTGCTCTGCTCCCTACGAGATTTACCTTCTAACGTCTGCCTGGAAGACTTTGTCAATAACGTTTGAAAACTGATGACTGTGTTTACACACTATCCTCAAGATGGCCTTTGTTGTACTTTCGACTTTTCCTATGGTTGTTTGTATATGGGCCTTCCATTTTGGCATTCTATCTATTGTTACCTCAGAGCACTTAAATGATGCAACTTCTTCCAATCTTGATTGACTTGTGGAAAACAAATACTTCTTTTCGTGCTTTTCCTGAAGGCCATTATCTTGTTTTCCCTGTATTAATCATTACGTTGTTTGATTTACAATAGTTTTCAATAGCTATAAGTTGGGCTTACAAACCTTTAGGGGTTTTTGCGATCTGGATGGAATCGGGGGTATAGAGGAGGGCTGGGATTTTAAAACCATTTATTGTTGGGATGTCACTAGTGACTTTTCAAACTTATTGATACAGATCATTTGTGTATAGAGAGGACAAGAGAGTAGCCAAGAGGCAACGTTGCTATACCCCTCTGCTGCTATATAATTTTTTGCAGTTGTGCCCTTCCAGTCTTCTGAGTCATCCTTCTTATGATTGTGCAATAGGCCCAGTACGGGCTCACTCTCCTCCTCAGAGTCTTATTAATGTACCAGTATGCTCCCAGTGTTATTTATTTGGAGACAAAATTTCACTCGATTCACATTAAATAATCTATAATATCTGTGTTGGCAACTGTATCAATCAAGTAATCGACCCCAGATATCTTTCTTCCTGCTTTATAAGGGCCACTCTACTTACCATCCAAAGCATAAAGAAAACTAGGCTCCAAATCAATCATTCCTGACCATCCTTATACCCAATACCTATTCCTTTGTGGTCATACCACTCCACAAGTACTTGGCTTTTGTTCTTGAGTTGTGCCATCAAATTTCGGAGCCTCAAAACATAGTCCACTCCTAGTGGAGATTATAAGGTAGCTTTCTAGCTCTCTCTAACCAAAGTCAGGATGCACAGGAAGACAGGATATCCAAACAGAAGTTAATTGATGCTGAATCCTTATCCCTTCAGTGGAATTTCCAAATGGCGAATAAGAGGCATAGCAGGAGAAGATCCCACTTCCTCCTGAGAACCTCAAGCAGAGGTCCCATTGGGTTCTACTGGGTGTAGTTGATGCCTTTCACCAACCTGTTAATTTAGGGAGATGTGATAAATCACTCAAGCTTGCTTCCACATCTTTATCATATAGGAGGATATGAAATGTATACCTCAGTCAGAAACTACAATCTTGGGTAATCCAGCCCTCAAATACTTCTGAAAGAGAACCCTAGCTAGATTTTGGAGATAGTTCTCCTCAGAGGGACTACCTCTGTGTACCTGGTGACCAAACCTAAAACGTACCATAGGAATATGGAAATGTAGGAGTCAAAGGGAACTATAATGTCAATACTAGGTCTCTCAAAAATCACACCAACCACATATAGAGACATTAGTCTTTGTACAGCTTATAGCCTTGACGTTGACTTTAAACATTTCCATGTCTGAACCCATACTTTATCAGTAGAAGATAGGTTACAACCAAACCTTGGATTAACTATTACCCAAGTATCCAGTGAAGGCCACCTCATGGCCTAGTGATGAAAGGAAGGTCCTTTTCACTTATGGATATATGAGCTTCATGATTCTCATGTGTGCCAAGGCAAAACTCACATAGTAGTTCAGGAACTTGCAGATGCACATGACAGGTTTTGACATGCAGGGAGCATTGTTGTCTCAACATTTTGAGTGGGGATGATCAGAATGTTTACCGTCTTGATCCATGGTTCTCTTTTGAGCGCTGAGCCTAAATTTCGGTTTGCAGACTGGTGAAATATTATGGATTGGCTGACAGTTAATGCAGAGGGCTACAAAGGGGATTCTTCTAATAACAAATAACCAATGTTAGGCCTCAAGGGCAGTATTTTTATGGTCACATTGACTCAGGCTAAAAACTTGTTGAGTGGTAGTATTCTGCATTCGTTGTAGTTCTTGATTAAATGCTCCATGAGCCTGGTGTAGAGTCTGTTGGTATGACCAAAGCATGACAGCATTCGACACAGACATAGACCATGTGCAACCTCAGTAAGCAAAGATATGCCCTAATGTTTTCATAATGTTGAACAGATTTTTATCACATTGTTGTTCTGACTTTGGTGTGATAATTTGGAGTCTATAATCACACCAAAATTCCTTACATCTGATGGAGATTTCTAGCTGCAGATTCCTTACCTTTGAATTCTCCCTAGGTGCCAGACTGGATCCGGAAGATTTACGTGAGCATTACCTCTGCTCGCTGATAGGTATCGTTGATCGGCTCCGCATTCATGGGCGCCTGCACTGGAAATGATGTCATAGGTCCTATATAGGTGACCAAGCATGCAGACGTCAGTTGTTTTCTTTCTGCACCAGCCAGGGTTGATCTGAAGTGAGCTACCCTTTTTCAACTTTTTGTTGGGTCTTTTTGAGGGATTACTGTCCTGGTGTGTCGAGGATGTATTCTAGGAATACAGGATTCAAGCCCCGTGGATCCTTTCGTTGGGTGATGTCTGTGACGGATCCACACCTCATGTGTCTTTAGTGTCTGGAGTGTGACCACGGCCCAAAGTTGTGCTCTGAGTGCCAGGCAATGCATCCAAAGGATTCAGGGGAGCGATCCCTAAAGCCGATAGCGCCTTTACCCACAACTCCATGGAAGTCAAGGTCTCAGTCAAGAGGAAAGTCCCGGAACTGGTTGCGGAGTCCGAAGTCATCGCCGTTCCACTCTAAGTCCTCAGGAGAATTGGGTAGAACACGCCATAAGAAAACATCCAGAAAGTCAAAGCGCTCTTCGACTTCATCTCGTCTTAGATAGAGCGACCCCTGCTCATCTCCAAGAGTTTTATGAGACCATGGGCCTCATTTTTGGGCAGCCCAACCCTGCTGGAGTGCCTTTGGGCCCTAAAGGATTGGAGAGGTCCCCTTGGAGTTCCGCAGCAGTGACTCCGGGGCCAATAGAGTACCCGGGATCCAGTCATGGTTCCGGACCAGCGCCGGTCATACCACCTCAACGTTTACTGAATCTGTTCCAGATGCTGATGCTCCCAGTACCATGAGTACCCAGGGGTGGCGCCATCCCCATTTTAATTCCTGACTCAAACACAGAGCCAGATGGGCGTCGTATGATGCCGACTTCAACGCCCACAGGAGCCTTGCCTCCTTGTTGTGATCCTGAGCCCTATTCCTGTGGGTTAGGCGTCGGGGATGAATGGGAGTGGTAGCTGGAACCTTTAGAAAACCAGTCACACAAAGAGATGGACTGGCATGAAGACTTAGGTGATGCCAGCTGACTGTCATTTCTCTAGATACTGGCATACTTTCTCCCCACACCGTGGCTGCAGAGGAGGGTGCTTCTTACGCTTTGGTGGTGAGAAGGGCAGCTGAGGTCCTGGACCTACAACTGCTCTCAGCGGAAGCAGTGGCAATCCCTCTACTAGGGCAGAGGAGCATCACCCCCGCTGTCAGTGCCCGGCAAGGTAAAAAAGAAAATGGTAATAAAATTTCAAATTTACTACCATTTTATTTTTCACTTTCTCCAGCCCGAGCGATGTTTGCAGGCAGGGCTACTGCTGCTGACTGGCAGCAGGAGAGTGGTGCTCACTCCACCAGTTTAGAGTGTGCATGTGAGGCTGGCCAGCTGTTTTGCCACACCAACACAGAAACAGGCCCCCAGGGCTTGTGGGAGCGTTGAGGCAGCCCCCTCCAGCCAATCCTTGCGCTGCTCTCATTTCCAGCAGCATGACAACAGTGTGTGGAATAGTGTGGAGGATTGCTGCAGACTTTGTTTGACGCTAACTACTGAGATAAAGAGCTTGGTGCTGAGCAGAACCCAGCTGGTCATAAATCTCTGTTGAAATTACCAAATTAAAGAAAGCCAAATATTGATGTTATGGAATGGCTTATAGTTATTCCAAAAAGTACTTTACATTCCAAGTCTCACTTTACAAATGATTCTGTAAACCTAACTTTGTCATTATTCCCTTGTAGCTAGACATCGAGGAGTTAAAAATACTTTAGAGATAATAACACAAACATTTTGGTGCCTTTCTAAGAAGCACAATGTGGAACATTTGATTAAATCCTGTCCATTGTGTGCTGAAATGAAAACCCTGCTTTAAAAAACAGTAGGGTTATTGAAACTAATACCTCTGGCTCCAGTACCTTGGTTAATCTTAGCTACAGATTTCTTTATTATTTTACCACCATCAAAGGGAAGAACTGTAATTATGGTCAATATTGATGCCTTCTAGTACATGGCATTTTTGTAAGCATTTCCAGAGTTGCCTAATTCAACAGGAATGGTCCAGTGCCTTCTCAAGGACATTTTTAGGTTCCATCCCACAGTTTGAGATATTGTGGCTCAGCCCTGGGAGTTTCTCAAGCCTTAGCTGATAGATTTCATTCTCAAATGTATGGAATAACAGAAAGGACCAACTAAACACTAGAGCAATAGCTGAGGTGTTTCTGTAAAACAATAAATGGAAATTGGGTTTCTTTGTAGCCCTACTCTGAATTGGTATACAATAATAGCCTTCATAGTACCACCAAGGTAACTCCCTTTTTAGGCATGTGAGGGTTTTACCCCACAATACTGCCAGAGTTAGTCAAATTCTTAATTTCATCCTAGCAGTTTCTAATATTCTTCAGCATCAGATTCAGATAAAGAAAATTGTTTCTCAGAATTGGAGAGAAGCTGTGACCCAGATGAAAGATCAGACAGACATGTAGAGATGACAGGAACCTGATTCTAAAGTTGAGGGAAAAGGTTTGGTTGTCATCCCACTATTTATCAACCACAGCTGTTGTATCCACATTTAGGCTTTTATTTCTAGGGCCTTTTCCCATTATTATTAAGAAGAATCCTTCAATTGTCCAATTTAGACATCCTACTTGGAAGTTCCATTCCACTTCTTATGTGTTCAATTTCTATCAGTCGCCACCAGGGAAAAGCTTGTGAAGGAGAACAGAAAAATAAGTGTAATCACCCCCACTCCCACTGAAAAAACTTACTGGCTGGGTGTGAACCATTGCTGGTGAAAGCACTTCCTCTTTAGTTACAGAGGTCACCATTGGGCCATCGATGATCTCTAAGAGTTGAGTTTGCCACACATGGTACTCCATTACAATGGGGATGGAGTACCCTGTCTGCCAAAGTTTTTCTCCCCCACCCAAGTTTGAGTCCAGAAGACCACCAGGTTTAGGCTGAAAGAGTATGGGTTACTCCATTGGCGAAACCTTTTTCTGGCAGTGAAAGTATGAACTGTTGAGGTAAGATATCCGACCAACCGACCATCCTCTCTATTAAGAGCGGGTGGTTGGATGGCTGTCTTTTACTGTCTGTCACCACAAGGAATATCCTGGCGGTGAGGGAGAGTAACAATCAAAAATGACCTCCATGGCCTGGGAGAAATGTTTATAGGAATTTAGGGCCAGATGTACCAAGAAGGACTTTTGTGAGTCGGAAATAGCGATTTTTAAGAAATCGCTATTTCTGATTCGCAAAATGCAATTTATCACATTTGCGATTCGGTAATAGCGATTTCTTAGAAATCACAAATGCTATTACCGAATCGCAAATTGCAATACCGGCCCCATTCGCACATATCCGCGAATCTTTTGCATTTCCAAAATTGCTATTTCTTAACTGGAATTCGCAATTTCGGAAATGCAAAACCCCAGGGTACTGGGGACCTAAGGCCCCCTCTGCTGCAACCCAGAATATTTGTTTACAACATGTAAGGTGCACACATGCTAAAAGGGCATGTGTGCTTTACATGTAAATTTAAAAAATGCATTTTACATGCATTTTTAAAATTTGCACATGGTTACCACCAGGTTCAACCTGGTGGTAAATAGCGATTCCTAAATGCCCAATTCGCATTTAGGAATTGCTTCTTACATGTGCTTTAGAAATCGCGAATAAGGAATCCTTATTTACGATTTCTTTTTTAGAGAGTCGCAATATGCGACTCTCTAAGCAGGGTCGCAATTTTAAGGAATCGCTATTTTAGCGATTCCTTAAAATTGCTTTCAGAATACCTTTAATACATTCTGAAATGGCTTTTTGCATTCGCAAACGGGCATTCACACCGTTTGCGAATGCAAAAAGCTTTCATACATCTGGCCCTAAGTTTTGAAAAAGTAAAAACTTTGGCAAGTTGGGTGTATGTGTTTGTTACCAATGATGGAGGCACACCAAAGTTTTAAATGGGGTTGTATGGAATGGCCATTGTGGTGGTTCATACAACCCATAAAGTTCATGCTGGACTGGCAGTGAACTCCAAATCTGGTGGATGGGGTAAAGGCTGGATGGGAAACATTAAATCCTCCACCATCCTGACTGCCTTTACTCCGTCTACTAAACTGTAATGTGGACTCTAAATCTGGCAGGTGGTAATCCATCAGGTTTGCAGACGTAATGTCTTCTGTTAACCTGATGGACAGCAGTCCTCACCAAACACTAAACCAGGGCCTAAGATGTCAGTCAACCTATACCAGAAATTAATAAACCACTGTTAAGCCAGTGTTTTGACTATGAAAGAAAAAGCACTTTACTCATAGCAAGCAGCTAAATACTAAAATGGAATGCAGAGAGCAAAATGTGCATTATTCAGGGGAACATAAGGAGTCAACCAGTACCAGACTTTTCCCAAATATCTTTACAGAGAGTTTGGTAACATTAGTGTAATTTCATAAGGGGGGCCAGCCAGAGACTGCACTACAATCTGCTCTTCCTCCTAGGTGTGGTAGCCATGACAAGAATAATGTTGGTATGCTATGGAGACAGTTGCCCCAATGTCTTTAGAAGTTTATTAGGGTCCCATCATCAAGGCTGGATTAACCATTAAGCAAAATAAACACGTGCTTAGGGCATCAAGGAAAGGGGGCACCACAGAAATGTTCCATTGCCGGATTTACCATGAACCATATGATGCAAAACTGGTTCCACAAAAAGAGACTCTGACAATAAATAAAAAAATACATACATAGATATACAATAATACAAATAATAATAAAATAGTTAGGAATGCAACAAAATTAGATTCTGGAAACTGCTGCACGGTGTGAACTTAAAAACATGCAGATCTGTATGGATCATTAGCTGACCAATTGTGCTCTTCGCAAGATGGATTTGAAAGATATGAAGCAGCTACAAAGGAAGTGCTACCAGATGTTGATTACAAGGCAGCCCAATCTTGCAAATGAATCAAAAAGAAGCTACCCAATGGTGAAGATGCTGCACAAGAAGTATTTCTGAATGCCAGAGATTAATTTTGTATCATCATCTTTTACACAATCGTTGACAAACTTGAAACTAAGGCAAGAAGAAGAGGTGAGATATACAATTCAATGAAATAGCAGAGAGATTGTTTTCTAAGCGATGTGCCACATAATTTCACTTTATCATCTACTGAATTTGAAAGCTATTCTCAGTGTTGTCAAAAGCCGATTGATGCTTACCCAGAGGACTTGAACACTAATTTCTCAGCTGAGCTTCAGCAGTTTCACTCATATGTGCATCATAAGTTCAGTGGAACACAAAATGTAAAAACAAGATTCAGTCATGCTGAACTTTATAAAATAATTGTAGAGGGTAATATTGAGTGTGTCTTTCAAAATGCAGACATTTTTTTCCTATATATTTAACATTAATGGTCACAATTTGCTCAGCTGGGCGTTCATTTTCTCTGTTGAAGTATATTAAAAATCCCAAAAGAATAACTAAGCAACAAGGCAGGCTGGATTCCTTATATCTACTAAGTATAGAAGCAGATTAGTTTTGAGGCTCTGATCAAAGACTTTGCAATTAGAAAAAGTAGGAGAAACCCTTTCAAATATAAATAAAGTGGAAGTTTACAAAAATAAACATTCTAAGTTTTGTTCATTTTGAAAAATAACATTTTATTTTAAGGTTTATTATTGTTTATAGTTTAAATTATATATATATGGTGGCACTACAATCTTTTAAGTGTTTAGGGCCTCTAAAGGTCTTAATCCAGTCCCACCCACCATTCATAGTGTACAGTGTACTTTTTTGAGTCATGTAAAGCTACCTTCTCCCACTTTGCGTCAATGTCTGGACAGGATGCTACTCATGTATATGTCTGCATTCGCACACTGTCCCTGAAGTTGTCTCTTATCATCTTCTGGCCCCTGGCTCCAGCAATGCCATATGATGATGCATCTGCACATTGGTGCGTTCTTCCAGTCCCCGAGGTATTGCACGGCCACAAGTAGACAGGATCCGCACTCTCTTGAGTTGGCCCAAAGCGAATGCGTGGTGCCCAACCAAATAAAGAGTAAACCCCTGGTCGCGGCAGTAATTTTGTTGGGTGTAAGAAGTAAAACCACTGAAGCACCAAGCAATTATTAGGCACTTCTGTTTATTGGGGTGAAACCACAGACTGCAGTTTTGATTTTTCCTCAGGACAAAGCCATTACAGTCATGTCCTTTTGAAATCTATCTTTTGTAGTCACATTCTTTGTCTCTGGTCAGTTCCAGGTGCTTTTTACAAACAGATCATGGTGAAGATGAAGTGACACTACACAAGCAGCCAGGGATCAAACTGCCTCTCTATGGGAATGCTACAGGAGGACCAGTGGTACAAAGCCTCAACACAAGGCTTGGCAGGAAATATCTTTCACTGGGGTGAAACAGGCTGATGTACTCTTTTTCTTACACAACTGCTGCACCTTCCTCTTCTAGCCTTTTTGTTGTGCAGGGATACCACCAGTACCTTGCTCCAGCAGTCACTAGGCTCTTTCCTTGAATGTGGCTCCAGACACCGTCTCCCACCAGAGTGCAGAACTTCTAGGATCATGTTCATGAGCCTTGCAAATGGGAGTTGGCTGTCAGCAATCCCTACCCTGGAGCTCAGATGTTCTTTCACAGTCTCCCCTGTTGTGGAGCCCCGGCACTGATGTACGAGTAATCCTGACACATACTATACTGTACTTATACTTAGGAGACAGACCTAGTGGGTTGCAGAGGTCCAGTTCTGGGACTGGTTTCTTGAGATTCCTTCCTCTTTGCATATTTTTCCCAGACTGATCAATAAATGTAAACGTCGCACTTATATAGTGCACTACCCAACCGTTAGGGTCTCAAGGCACTGTACGCATACCGCTGTGGAACCCTTCCTGGCTTTTCCCTGTGGTGTGCCCACTCCTGGGCAACCCCCAGGCGTCCAAGCACTGTCATGGCCCTTGTGAAGATTAAGCAAGCTACTGCCCAGAGTTACAGAGTGGGACCCATTAATTAGATTAGGCACCAAGGTGAGGACTATCTGGTCCAAGGGAATTGAGCCCAAGACCTGCTGAGGCGGGAATTGAACCCTGGTCCCGGGCCAGATCTCTGCATCAGGGTCTGCCGCTCTAACCATTGTGCCACACTTCTCCACAGTTTTGTTCTGTAGTATCAGCCTTAAAGGAGGACTGCACGAATCAAGGACAGCAAGGACAGCCTTAAAGGAGGACTGCACGAATCAAGGACAGCACAAATGCTCCACACTAATTCTAGTACATGTGAATTGTGTAAAGATGCATGTGGCATCCATGGCCCACATGGATGGAGTAAATGACCTAGTGGTAGGGCACTGGCAAATAGTTGTAAGCAGGAGAGACCTGTGGACAACTCACCCTGTGCAGATAAAAGGTTGTGAAGTTATACTCAAGCTCTACAACCAATGGCAGTCTTCCTCAGCCCACTGAGCTGATGGTAGTCACGCTCAGAAAATGATTCACATGTTGTGCTCCTTCAGACCACAGAGCCCCCACTCTGGGTCTCAATCCATTTCTCTGCAAGCACTCGATGTGCATGCATCTTTGTCTTGTGCGCTGAGGCTAAATACCAAAAATATCCATAACCCAGGGCAGAAGTGTGCGCTTTCCAGTGTCACGCAGGGGACATTTCTGCTCTAACAGTAGGGTTTACAGTGCGGCTCTGTATTATTTATTTCATTGTAATGCTGTATAGCATGTGCTTAGGTTGCAGTAGACCACTTCTACTAGAGAGGGCTGTATGGGTTTTACCTCCACTAGTGCTGTAATTGATTGCTCCAGCCCCACCAGAAGCATATAGCATTGACTTACCTTCCCACCTGCACATTGTCTCTTATGTCCCTGCCTGTTTCTCAATTGTTATTGTTAGTGTTGTCAGTATTCACACCTGCCTTCTTTCCTGCATGATTAGAAGTGACTGTGAGAGAAATCACCTACTGCTGACATCCACTGTGGGATTTTGGTACAGAATGTTGTTATGGAGTCCCCTTAACCATCTCTCCTTGCAAATGATGATTAATCATGTTCTCAAGATTTTGCCCTTCTTCAGAGCTCTGTTGTGGTCTAGCTAGTTTCACACTATTCACGCGTCAGCACACCACTGCATAACTTCTGAAGGTGTACTACCATTTAACGTGTTCAAACTCTTCAACTGCTTCAATTGAGAAGCTACTGTTATCATAATCATCCTTCAGCTACCTAGTACGTGGGCCAGTAATCACAGGCTGTCTCTCGATGAGCTTCCCTGCACAAAGCCCAACTGTGACTCACTGATGGGATTTCTCCTTAAAGTTTCATCCCCATAACCTAGCTGGTATTTAGCAAAAAGGTGGGCCTGTAATTGCAGCAGTCTCTGCCATCTGATATTAGGGCATTGTCTAACTCTCCCTTTGTCTCCTCGTCCTATTATACCTGTAGAAACCCTCCTTTCTGCTTGCACGTCATATAGAATTCCCCCGGGAATCCATCATCCCACGGTGATTTATTGCTGGACATCTTTTTCCCCCGCTCTGGTTATAACCATTTAGGCGCTCCCTTGCCTCACCACTTAAGCAGTGACACATTGATAGAAGAGAAGAAGCCTGCTTCTGCATCCTTCTCTATTTCCTCTGGGTGACAGAAATGCTGGCGGAGATTAGCAAACACCTGTGCTGTTTCTGAAGGCACGGTCACCATCTCTCTCTCTCCCTTCTCGGTACAGATATCAAGAACCGGAGACCTTGCATCTGTCTGACCGCGAGCATCAGCGCTCTTTCTGCTTTTGTGGTGTGCATGTTGTTCAGTTCATTGTTCGCGTGTGTTCATTTCTGCAAGCTTATTGAGGTTTGTTGTTCCGTCATGTGAATTATTTTTATTTTATTTTATAAAGTTAGCTGGTTTCTTTTCTTTCTTGTTTGGGAGTGCCCGTGTCAACCAAAAATAAACGTTAGATTGAATGAAGCCTTTGTGATACTTTGTACAACAGTCGCACGAGGTTAGTGCCAACTGGTTTTGTACAGCCCTAAAGCACACTCTTCTATCCCTTCCTGCCTTCGTTACTTTAGCTTTCTAGTTTCACAGATCTGTCCCACCGGCGCCTGCTGCCGTTCTCCGGTCCTCTCCGGAGCTTAACTCATTTGGGTCTCCTTTGACGACCAGTCTCCCAAGAAGTCAGCTCAGTCAGGATTGGAATCATAATCTCAATCCAATACATACCAGGATCCGCTTCAGCATCTTCAGTGATCATTGTTTCTCCTCCCCTGTCCTTTTGCACCTTTGTTACTGAGCACGTGACGTTCTGATGAAACAAGCCTGCATGGACGTCAACGGGAGAGCTTGACCTTTGGCACCTCTGGCACAGCCCTTCGTGTCCCTCTATTCATGTATCATAAAGGTGCGGCAGGAACAGAAGGTAAATTGGGCTCTGAAGTTCCCACTTCGCGGTCTTCTCCTAGCTTCTCAGGAGCAGATGTCAATGAAAGGTAAAATACAAGGGCTCCACCTTGTAATCTCATCGAGGGCAAAGTCTTTGTAAAGTCACTTCTGCTGCCACTGGGATTTTGGGTAAATCAACATCCAGGCAACCCTGTTATAACATTTTTTTCCAGACTCCCATGTCCCAGCTCTTTTTTTCTCTCCTGCACTGCGGAAATATCAACAGTTGCATCAGCAATTAGGAAATTATCATGAAAATGCCATTAAAGATCAGTTCATCCTTTTGCGCAGTTGTGGAGGTGTCTTCTTTCTATTGGTCTTCTTTCACTGCTTCTCTTCACTTTTCCCTTGCATGCTCCTACATTCTTTTACCTATTTCACCTATTTCACAATCCCGCTAACGTCTACTCGATCTTCAATGATATGTTTTGTTTTGCCAAATGACTATGAAGGTTGCTGCTTCCTGGTGCCCACAAATGCTTTTCCCGCTAGTTTGTGTTCATGTGCTTCAAATGAAAACATCTGCCATTTCTTGTTCTTCGCTGTTTTTCACTGCCTTTTTCTTGCCCTAATAGTCACTTCTTCTCTGTCTTTCCATCCAAGAAATGGCACAACAAAGGAACCATTGATGGTCAATTTTTGGTCTTCAAATGGTGCCAACGTCTTGCTCTATTTTTACCTCTTTGTTACTGTTTTTTTCTAGTTGGGATTCATCAGTTCCATTCACCAGTTAAGAAGGTTTTCCTTTATTTGCTTTGCAAATATTTTAATTCCAGAATGATCCTATTCAATAGGGTAAATGAAGGTTTATTAGTGCACGCTGCAGAACCCTACCAAGTCTGTCATGCTTTGATGATGTAATTGGCCGTCATGCAGACCCTAGGCAATCTATTCAGTGAATGGTGGAATATAGTGTTGGGTTCAACAGTTACTAAGAGCTCACAATAGCTTTCTAAAAATGACTGAAATATCACATCTGGGTGCACAGACAATAATTTATGTGCATTTTCGAATTTGAAACACTACATGACAGATCAACTATTTTCATCACGCCACTCTGGACCAGTCCAAACATTTGTGAATGTGTTAAAAAACGAAAGGATAAATAATACCTATTTGAGTCCCCACCGCCTAGTTTTTGTGCCAGACTCTCAGATGTAGAGAATTGTACATGTCCAATTTAGAATCCTCTAATGCAAGGTTTCTTTTCACAGCTAGCACGCAATGGTCTCATTATTTGTAGATATTATTATTTTGGATACTTCTAACCACAGATTCCATACCTTGTGAATACTCCCAGGTCTCCAAACTTGATCCAGTGATTTTTTCACAGCAATTCCCTCGGGTCAAGAGGTGACGTTGTGTAGTTCTGCATTGGAAGTGACGTTGGTGCCCCTACGTAATTGCCATCTCTGTGTGCTGAACTTAGCACCTTTCTTTCCACATCTTCTCTTATCGATTCAAGCGCACTCCCATGATTTCTGTCTGGTCCGAAAGACAAAACTTTTCAATCATTTTCCAGTATGCAAGGGAAATGAGCCCCTTCAAAGACAACAGTTTTTATGCCCTGAAAGGATTGCAAGAAACAGATGTCAATGATGGACATTCACAGGGACTATCTCTGGTGTCTGGCCTTCTCACACAACTCAAAGTAATGTGATGAATGTGCGTGGGTGAACACAAAGGCCACCAGAGACTGCAAGGCCAAGCTCTATATCACAGAGCAGCACATAAAGGCTAGAAAGGCCCAAACCCAGTCAAGGACATGGACACATTCTCATTCCAGAGATAAGTCCAGAGAGAGGTTGTCGTCATATTTGAAGTTTGTTGTGGCCTCTTTCTATCTTATGTATTCTCCCCACTACCTTAATGTTTCCTGCTGCTCAGCCAGTGATTGAGGTCATTGTATAGTTGAAATGTTGACAGTGTTTGTGCTTGGATGAGTGGACAGTTGGAGTGAGAAGGGGTGAGCGGCAGGATGCTGCTCCTGGTGGGGCTTTATCTGTAACCTACAACAAACTTAATAAACCTACTTCTTTTATAATGTACAAGCATCAATCATTGATTGCAACACTGGCGACGATTTAAGAAAGAACCAGTGCATGAAAGAAGAAAGAAACTGAACCTACAGAAAATCTAAGGTGGAACCAGATTACAGAGGAAAACCAAGAAAAGAGAGATTGAAAATCTAAAAGAAAAATA
Source organism: Pleurodeles waltl (assembly GCF_031143425.1). Lineage (NCBI taxonomy): Eukaryota > Metazoa > Chordata > Amphibia > Caudata > Salamandridae > Pleurodeles > Pleurodeles waltl. Next base: position 335,923,727 of record NC_090445.1, read on the forward strand.
TAAAGCAACAGAAACTGAAAATTGAAGTGAAGAAGAACACCCTGGAAGCCCCACCAGTGTCTTTTCTACCAGACAGCCTGTATACAACAGAAGTTAGAGGGCATGTGTCCTGTTTAACTTCAAGGAAAGGTGTTTAATCTACTAGGTGTGCAGCAAACAGGAAGTGCAATGGCCTGCAGATTGAGAAGGTGGTCTGCTCAACTGTGCACACAGCTAGACCTGTTGCATCTGCTTGTATGGACTAGGTGTATTGAGGAAATAGGGCCTGATTCTAACTTTGGAGGACGGTGTTAAACCGTCCCAAAAGTGGCGGATATACCACCTACCGTATTACGAGTCCATTATATCCTATGGAACTCGTAATACGGTAGGTGGTATATCCGCCACTTTTGGGACGGTTTAACACCGTCCTCCAAAGTTAGAATCAGGCCCATAGTCTGCTGAACTGCGTGTGTACAGAGTTAAAAATGTGTGGCACTGAACATTTGGCAATCTAGTGGAAAGTCAGTTGGAGGAACAACTGGTGTCAGCATTTAAACACTATTGAAGAGTGATCAGTGAACCTGTGCAACAGCCACTTGCTGAAGGGCCCACACTGTGAATAACAGTTAGTCTTCCTGTTGACTGGGTTGCTGAGTTTCCCTGCCCCCCCCCATACTAGAAGAGAGATAATTGGGTACCTGATTTGCTTCCAGGAAACTTTCTGAGAGGAAGACTACAGCGCTGACCTGGTACATGGGAACAGCTCATATGTAGTGGAGAACGTGTGCCATTTTTTCGTATGAGGATAAAGAACTGTGCGTGCATTTAAATAGAATAAAATGTAGAGTGGCAATGTATTCGGGTGAGAAGTCGCTCAACAGCGTGGAGTATTTGAATATTTTCCAGGGAATAATTTAACTTTAGATATACTGTCATGTGCATTTTACTCAATACCATACATTGTTTGAGTATATTTTTCAATACTGCTATCCTCTATTTTAAAGATGCACTGGGTTGAATTGAGTAATGTTATGTTTATGCTGACAATGCTTGCGGCTGCTGAAATTAATTTTTAATGCTCTATTGAATTGAGAAATGTTATGCTGTTACTGACATGTTTTAAAGTTGTTGAATCGTGGCATGTATGTTATGCATGGGAGGTGCACCCTAATGATATTTTAACATGAAATTTTGCTCAACATATTTTGCGTGTGCCTGATGTTTTAAAGCCATGCTTGATTTTAGAGACATATAATTTTAAGTTGAATGCTAGAGTCACGTGCAGAGTGACATTTTGTTGTTGTGGTATTACTATTTTGATCCATATTTGGGATTCTGTTTTTGACCAGCCTTCCTGAGGGGTTAAGGATGTGGGGGCAGTGTGTTAAGCCTAATGTTAAGGGGAGTACATCCCAGTGGTATGTGTCAATCTTTCCTATGGGTTTAAGGATGTGGGGGCAGTGTGTTAAGCCCAATGTTATGAGGGTACACCCCAGTGATATGTGTCAATCATTCTTACAGGGTTAAGGATGTGGGGGCAGTGTTTTAGGCCCAATGTTAAGGGGGTAAGTGATTACATCACAATGCAGTAGAGGGCAGGTGAAACCCACGTCCTGTTTGAGCATAGGGTGATGGTAGTACGTGATTGCACCCCAATGCGGTAGAGGGTAGGTGGAACCCTGGTTCTATTTAAGTGAATGGTGATGGACGCACATGTTTACACATGTGGTGTGTTTGGGGCCTGGCCTGGGCAAGGCAGGATTTCACAAACAGGAGAGACTTTCCTTTGAAGTAAGCCTACTTCAAAGTGCAAAATGGGTATAAGAAGGGCACTCAAAACCACAGACTTTAGAACACTTCTGGAAACCAAGAGGAACCTCTGCCTGGAGAAAGAGCTGAAGAAGAAGAGCTGCCTTGACTGTGCTTTATGGAGCTATCCTGCAGTTGCTGCTTCTGCCTGTGTTAGACGACAAAGACTGGCCTTTGTGTTGCCTTCCTTCTTGTAAAGAACTCTCCTAGGGCTTGATTTAGAGCTTGCCTCCTATTGTTTGAAGTCTCAGGGACAGCAAAGGATTCTCTCTGCCAACACATGGAGGGGGTGATTCTAAGTCCGGCGGGCGGCGGAGGCCGCCCGCCAGACTTCCCCCACCAAAATACCGCTCCGCGGTCGAAAGACCGCTGAGGGTATTTTGGGATTTGCCCTGGGCTGGCGGGTGACCACCAAAAGGCCGCCCGCCAGCCCAGGGCAAATCAACCTTCCCACGAGGACGCCGGCTCAGAATTGAGCCGGCGTAGTGTGAAGGTGCGACGGGTGCTGTGGCACCCGTCGCGTATTTCAGTGTCTGCAAAGCAGACACTGAAATACAAAGTGGGGCCCTCTTACGGGGGCCCCGCGGCACCCCCTACCGCCATCCTGCTCCTGGCGGGAGACCCGCCAGGAACAGGATGGCGGTAGGGGGTGTCAGAATCCCCATGGCGGCGGAGCGCGCTCTGCCGCCATGGAGGATTCTGTAGGGCAGCGGAAAACCGGCGGGAGACCGCCGGTTTTCCTAGTCTGACCGCGGCCGAACCGCCGCGGTCAGAATGCCCTGCGGGGCACCGCCGGTCTGTCGGCGGTGCTCCCGCCGACCCTGGCCCCGGCGGTCTGAGACCGCCGGGGTCAGAATGACCCCCATGGAGTCTCTGGAGAGACTCCTACTCTGCCAGGTGGTGCCGATCCAGTTCCTGGGATCCTGAAAGCTGGCAGCCCAAGAGTGAGAAATCTACGCACAGACCCCCGTGCGTGGAAAATATCAACGCGAATCTGTCTGCGGCTGAAAAATCAATACGCCGCCGGCTTCGCAGCTGAAAATCGCTGCTCGCCTGCAACGCGAACGGAAGATCGACGCTGGGAGCTGGAGAAACGACGCGCAGCATCGCTGACGGAGGCTGGTGAGATCGCAACCCAAACTGTGTGGTTTTTGGACCACCGTGCGGCTAAATTTTTGATGCAAACAACGCTGGGTGAGGAAAAACAACGCAAGGCCTGCCCGGACCTGAGAATGCTGACCGGATCAACACATCGATGTCCTGTGGAGAGAAGAAACGACGCACACCGACTCGACTAAAGGAGAAATGATGCAAGGTCTCACTCGTGAGTGAAATCGACACATCGCAAACCCTTTTTGATGCACACTAGCCCGTGCTGGGTTATTTTTGACGCACCCAAAGTACATTTTCATGCTAACTGCATTAGCGTTGTGTTTAAAATTCCTGTCTTCATGAAACACTCAAACATGTCATACCGTTGTTAAACTGGGGACACTAGAACTTTTCCTCCCTAGTGACAGTGAAATAGCAGTGCAAGTTCTAGAAGATATACAGTTATGTTTTGCAATACACCACCTGAAGCTCCACTCGCATAAAATATAGTTCCTCCGTTCTCTCTCCTATGACACACTTTCCCAGACTTAGGCCCATATTTATACTTTTTTAGCACCACATTTGCGTAATTTTTTAACGCAAAAGCAGCACAAACTTGCAAAATGCAATTGTATTTTGTATGTTTGCGCCATTTTTGCGTAAAAAAGCAGCGCAAATGCAGTGCTAAAAAAGTGTAAATGTGGGCCTAAGTCTGGGTCAGCAACAACTTAAGTGTGTCAGTGCCACCTCACCATTGTGGGATAGCCAAATGGCTTGGCTTCCTGTTGGACAATAATATGAACCAGCAAGAACGGATAGCTCAAGGGTCGCAACAACCACTCAGGCTGTTACGCAATACTAAAGCCTTCATACCAGAAAATGTTTTTAAACAAAGGATTATACTAGTCTTACTCAGAGTGACTTAGGTCCCATTGAGGCAAGCAGTATCTTTAAACTAACTTTATTACCCACAATGTACTTCACTTTCGCGTCCTAACCTACCAGCACAGAAATTGGCCATCTCAGGTGGTGGAAAACATCTTTGAAACTCAAACTCAATCCTTCTCAAAATACACTAAAGATAAAGGCCCTCATTACAACTCTGGCGGTAAGTGCCGCCTACCACCATGCTGACTGCCGCCAACATAAAGTATCCGCGGCGGTATACCACTACGGGTATTATGGTCTACACAGAGAAATCGGCCACTATACAGACACCCACACAAGTCCGCCAGACAAAAGGTCATTGATAAACTGGCGGTTACAAAACCCACACCATTACACCAACAGAAATACGCCAACAGCATCATGACGCACGAATCACTGCGGTGGTCATTCAACCGTGGTAAACAATTGGCAGTACACACCGCCGCGCTCAAAATACACACACACACATACAAAACTGCACCACATTGGACAATTCAAAATACACACACCTGACACGCATACACACACCACACACACACACCCACACCAATATAAAACACACACCCACATTACCCACACCCCTTTACGACCCAAACATTTTGGCAAGTGAGAGAGAGACAAGCCAGGAGCACCCACTGAATGAGAGCCACAAAACACCATCACCCATACACCATCCACACACCTCACAGCACACACCCCAACACATCACCCCACACACCCTCACACACACTACTCACACTACACCCATGGCACCACAAAGACACCCCAGGTTCTCAGAGGAGGCGCTAAGGGTCATGGTGGAGGAAATCATCCAGGTAGAGCCACAGCTATTTGGATCACAGTGCAGCAGATGTCCATTGCTAGGAAGATGGAGCTATGACGGAGAGTGGTGGACAGGGTCAACGCCGTGGGACAGCACAACAGAACAAGGGATGCCATCAGGAAGAAGTGGAACGACCTACGGGGAAGGTGTGTTCCGTGGTAGCAAGACACCAGGTAGCTGTACAGAGGACTGGCGGTGGACCCCCACCTCCTCCCCCACAACTAACAACATGGGAGGAGTAAGTCTTGGTGACCATGCATCCTGAGGGCCTCGCAGGAGTAGCAGGAGGACTGGACTCTGGTAAGTCAAATCTTTAACACTTTATCCTCCACCGTACCTGCATGCCATCACATACCCCCACTCTTACCCTCACTCCCATCACTCCATCACCTCAAATATACCCCACAATCACAACCCACCCATCCCAATACCAAGCCCTGCATGCAACACCAATGCATGGACCCCCATCACAGACCTGCATGGACATCCATCACCAAAGCATGCACACTAGTGACAATCACTTAGCCCAACCAAGCACAACTCACACAAGCCAAAGCTGCCTTGCTAATAACAACCATAGAGGGAAACATATCCATGCACAAGATGGCACATGCCGATACAATAACACTGCATTTACATCCCCACAGGACCCCCACTCAGCGTCACTGGAGAAGAGGTGCCAGCCACATCCAGTCCCCCCGAAGAGGCCCACAGTGATGACAGCAGCTCTGCACGCCTGGGTCACGATCATCAACCTGGCCCATCAGGGACCTCTGGACAGTCGGTTACCCAGCGACAGTCCCAACCCACCACAGAACCTCCCCCCTCAGGAAACACCAGCACAGCACCCACCCACCGGGCCCATCCCTCTGTCCCCAGGACACATCAATCAGCAGTGAGTCCACCACTAACTGGACCCCAGGCAACCCCACAAACACAGGACGATCAGGGACCTGGGGTCAGTTGCAGTGGGCACACGGTTCAGGGGACAGACGCACGGGACAACAGGGAAGCTGGGAAGACTGCTGTGCGACAGGGGGAGGACAGGCCCAGGGAACTGACTCTCCACGAGGCACTCACCAACATCCTGGGAGCATACCACCATTCCCAGGAGACCATGGGTCAGATACTGGCCAAGCTGCAGGAGACCCCAGCTGCTGCAGGAGGGACAGTAGCTGGGGATCAGGGAGGACCTCAGGGACATCCACACCATCCTGGTCACCATTGCAGGGGTGCGGGCAGACATGGCCAACACCATGAGGGAGGCAGTGGCACACCAAAGGGCCCCTGACACTAGCCAAACCGAAGAACAGTCCTCCACCTCCGCTGGCACTAGTGGACAGGAGGCCCGCCACAGGAACAACAGGCTACCAGCACCACAGCCCCTGCAGAAGGAGAACTACCCCACAAATGGTTCCTGCGATCCAGGAAGAAGCCAGAGAACATTGCCAAGACCTCCGCCAGGAAATAAGACTCTCCTGATTGTCACCCTCTGTCACCCTGTCCACCTTGAACTGCCATTGCTCCACCTCCTATGCCCCCTTGGACAATTCACCTGGGATACAGATATAATGGACTGTACCCTGGACTTTACTCCATCAGTAACCCAGCCCATTTCAATGCCCCCTACACTTTTAGCATTTAAATAAACACCCTTGGAACAAATTCAAGTATTGAGTCTGTGAATTCTATGACAAATGTATTACCTTCACAAATTGTAAACATTGCAAATCAAATGTACTGTAATATTTACATAGGTATGACCTGCAGTGGGCAGCAGTAAACAACCCAGGAGCCAGGGTGGGGCACAGAGATCTGAAAATAGAGATGCCAAAGGGTACAGTAAGCGGCCATAGACATAGGGAAATCAGGCTACCATGTTCAATGTCAAACACAAAACTGCAATGGAAGGTGAAGTTACAGTGTCTTACCTGTGTATCACTGGAAGTACTGTTGAATGAGTGTACTTCTATTGTCCACATCTTCTTCTTCTGCCTCCTCTTCGTCACTGTCCACAGGCTCCACCTCTGCCACACGACCATCCCCAGGCTCATCCTCCTGCAGAAAAGGCACCTGACGTCTCAAGGCCAGGTTATGCAACATGCAACATGCAACAGTGATCTGGCACACCTTCTTGGGTGAGTAGTACAGGGATCCACCTGCCAGATGGAGGCACCGGAATCTGGCCTTGAGGAGGCCAAAGGTTCTCTCAATTATCCTCCTTGTTCACCCATGTGCCTCATTGTAACGTTCCTCTGCCCTTGTCCTGGCATTTCTCACTGGGGTCAGTAGCCATGAGAGGTTGGGGTAACCAGAGTCACCTGCAAATATTCGAGGGATGCCTGATAGCCACACACTCACCCTTGGGGCCAAACCCACACCCATATACCTACATCAACTATGTTGGGACCTTGGGCTCACCTATTAGCCACACCCTGTGCTTCTGGAGTTGAGACATCACATATGGAATGCTGATATTCATCGCGATAAAGGCATCATGCAGAGAGCCAGTGTACTTGGCATTGACATGGGAGATGTACTGGTCCACCAAACACACCATCTGCATATTCAGAGAGTGAAAGCTTTTCCTATTTCTGAACACTTGTTCATTTCTCCGGAGGGGGGGGGACAAATGCAATATGTGTACCATCAATGGTACCAATGATTTTGGGATATGTCCCAGTGCATAAAAGTCAGCCTTTACTGTGGCCAAATCCTCCACCTATGGGAATACGATGTAGCTGCGCATGTGTTTCAGCAGGGCAGACAACACTCTGGTCAGCACGTTTGAGAACGTTGGCTGAGACATCCCTGATGCCATGGCCCCTGTCGCTTGGAAGGAACCACTTGCCAGGAAATGGAGCACTGATAGGACCTGCACTAGAGGGGGGATACCTGTGGGCTGGCGGATAGCTGAAATCATGTCTGGCTCCAATTGGGCACACAGCTCTTGGATTGTGGCCCTATCAAGTCTGTAGGTCAGGATAATGTGCCTGTCCTCCATTGTCGCCAGGTCCACCAGGGGCCTGTACACAGGGGGATGTTTCTATTTCCTATTCATCCTCAGCGGTTGAACTCTGGGGTGAAAAACGGTGAGCAGAGGGTCATATTCACACATATGTATATATTAATATGCATTTATTCAGTTACAGAAACAGTATGTGAACTTGAGAGTTAGTTGATGTGCCAATGTCTGCTGTGACGCAGTTAGGTGCCATGGACTGTGCCCCCCCGAAATGGCGACACAGTCCATGACAGGTGGAAATGAGGTAATTCCGCTGGCGTTGTGCGCCGTTGCGGTCGGCGGTCGACGACCGCTGCGCAACATCGCATTGGTTATCATTGGGCCCTATGAGTTCCAGGAGCCAATAGCGATGTACGCCGGTGGTGACGGTACGCACCGCCGCGGACGTGACCGCCATTTTCTATCTTTTCACTCACTTGCTTCCTGACCTTCAACAGGAGAGGACCTACACTGCAAGTGCTGCTGTGACCTGTGTCTGGAAGCGACAATGGCTCGAGTGTCTGGGTAAAGGGCCCCCACCTAGTGGATGGGGTCCTACCACAGTACACTTTTCTCTATGGCCCTCCAGACAAACAGGCGAGTACACTAGAAGCATGATGCGTGGCTCATGAATGTATGGATTCCAGTGGGATGGAGGGCGAGGGGAGCACCACAACCGAGACAGGAGGGGACACTACCAACAGCGACTCCTCCTCCGATGGAAGCTTCCTGGCGGTGGCGGACACCTCTTTGCCCACCCCAACAACAGGTACAGCCGCTACCCCCGTACCAGCACTGCCATCCCAGCAGCCCCTCAGCGTGTTTCCTGGTCCCGCTCACCCAGGACGGTGGGCATCTCCTTCGCCCCAGACACCTCAGGTCCTGCCCAGGCCAGCCCTGCTGCCCTCAGTGAGGAGGCTATTGACCTCCTGAGATCCCTCTCTGTTGGGCAGTCAACCATACTGAATGCCATTCAGGGTGTAGCAGGGCATTTGCAACAAACAAATTCATACCTGGAGGGCATTCACTCTGGTGTGGCGGCCCAACAGAGATCATTCCAGGCTCTGGCCTCCGCACTAATGCAGCCATTGTCCCTGTCTCCAGCCTGCCCCTCCAACTTCCTCTACCCAGTCACTATCCCCTCAACCCCAGCCTATCCCAAGCACACCTTCAGACCAGCAATCACACAAATCAACACACAGAAGTGGCTCAGGCAAACACAAGCACCACACTTCATCTCACAGGCACTCACACAAGCACCATCCCCATGCAGACACACCAACATCCACTGCCTCCACTGTGTCCCCCTCCTCCTCCTCGTCCACCCCCCTCCCAGTAGCGTCTCCACACATACCTGCATGCACTACATCCTCATCCACTACCTCCATCACCAGCACGCCTATCACTACACGCCCCTCACTGGCAGTCACCACCCCCACATCCATGCACACATCCTCTGTGTCCTCTCCCACTGTGTTGGTGACCCCTCCTCCCAAAGTACACAAACGCAAGCACACACACACACCCAACAGGCATTCACCTCACAACAGCATCCAGCCCATGCACCTGCACCCAAACACAGTAGACTGTCACCTCCTACAACCACTCCCTCTTCCTCCACTCCCAAACCTTCACCCTCTTCCAGCCCCAGTGTCCCTAAGAAGCTTTTCCTCGCCACCCTTGACTTATTCCCTACCCCTTCCCCGCTTCCCATCCTTCACCTCGTGCCAGGGTGGCCAGAACCCAGCATAGCACCTCAGCCACCCAGTCCACGGCCACTGTGGTTTCTGCAGTTGCCAAGGAGGCACCTGTCAGCGCAGCCAGTGTGCCACCAACACCTGCCAAGGCCAAAAAGGGTCCGCAACCTGGCAAGGACAAGAAGGGGGCAGCAGCCAGCAAGGGGAAGGAGGCACAAACAGCCCGCAAGGCCAAGTCAAAGACTCCAGCTGGCAGAAGCAAGTAGGCACCACCACCTGCCAAGGGCAGGAAGGGGCATAGAACACCAGCCATGGCACTTCAGCCGTCCGAGGCTGCAGGTGAAGGCCTGGAGGCTACCACCACAACTGCGAGCACCGCCACCTGCACTGCCGCCAGCAGCACCACTGCAAGCTGCAGCAGCCCCAGTGGGCAGCCGTCCAAGGCTGCAGGTGAATGCCTGGAGGCTACCACCACAATTACCAGCAGCGCCACCTACACCGCGGCCACCACCGCCACCTGCACCGCCGCCAGCAGCACCACTGCCAACAGCAGCAGCCCCAGTGGGCAGCCGTTCGAGGCTGCAGTTGAAGGCCTGGAGGCTACCACCACCACTGCCTGCACCGCCACCCTCAGCACAACTGGCAAACACTGAGCACCCGTCACCGCCGGAGAGAAGTGTGTAGTGGTGCTACATGGGCTGCAGTGCATCCTGGCCCCTGCAAAAGCTGTAGTTGTGACACCCAGATGAGAGACTGTGACCTTGCACTCTAAAATATCTGCATCACAGGGCCAATGCCCCCTCCAGAACCAGTGGAAGAAGGCATCCACTCAGCCCCTCCTTGCCAGGATGAAGCAGACTGGGCACAAGGCCCCCTCCAGAACCTGTGGAGAAGGCATCCACTCAGCCCCTCCTTGCCAGGATGAAGCAGACTGGGCACATGCCCCCCTCCAGAGCCAGTGGAGAAGCCACCCACTTGAGAGACTGTGGCCTTGCACTCCACAGGACCAAGCAGTGGGCAAACCACCCACTTGAGAGACTGTGGCTTTGCACTCCCCAGGACCAAACAGTGGGCAAACCACCCTCTTGAGAGACTGTGGCTTTGCACTCCCCAGGACCAAGCAGTGGGCAAACCACCCACTTGAGAGACTGTGGCCTTGCACTCCGCAGGACCAAGCAGTGGGCAAACCACCCACTTGAGAGACTGTGGCCTTGCACTCCCCAGAACCAAGCAGTGGGCATGGGGCCCCCTCCAGGAGCAGTGGCGTTGTACCATCTTCCTGCTGAGGTGCCCTCCCATTCCCCGTCACCCTGAGGTGCCTGTGTGTTTCCGACCTGATGCCCCTGCAGTGTTCTCTCAGTATTGAGGCAGGAGTCAAGTGTGGCCTTGGCCTATGTCTTTTGGCCCAGTGGGCCACGGACAATGTTTGAGTGAGCATTGTCCCTCTTTTTGTATATATTGTATATATTGTACATACTGTTTTTTCTTTAGGAACGTATTTCCTAAAATTACTAATATTACACTAATTTTACTCCACTCCTTTTATCCTTGCGTTATTCCAGAGGGTTACGGGGTGTATATGTAATGTTGTTGCATGTGTTTGTGTGTATAGTGTTGGGGGTGAGGGTGGGGGTGGGGGTATTGCGTGTGTGTGTCACCCTCTTTTTCCTCCATCCCTCCCCTGTGTCATCCACATGATGATGACATCACAGCCAGGAAGTTTACAAATACACCTGGGAGGAGGGAGGACCACACCCTTTTTAACTGCAGCACAGCTAACAGAGCAACAGCAACCATGGCTGACACTCTCAGGAAGAGAAAGCTGAAGTTTGCAGAGAAGGAGCTGGAGGTGCTCACAGAGGAGTGCTGTCAGCACCATGATGAGCTTTTTGGGAAGGCAGCCCTCAATGTGCCAGACTCTGCCAAAAAACGAATTTGGCAGGAAATTCAGGAGAAGGTAAACTCCCTGGGGGTCAGCCACAGGAGTGTGGATGAACTAAAGAAGAGGTGGTACGACCTCCGCTCCCGGACCAAGGAGAGGGTGGCAGAAAGGCTCCGGGAGATGAGAGGCACAGGAGGGGGACCATCTTCCATACCACCACCCACACCCCTGGAGGAAAGGGTGGAGGAGACCCTGCAGCCGGAGTCAGTAACTGGATTTGGAGAACTGGACACCTCTGAGCCCAGAACATCAACCGGTGAGTACCATGTGATATGCCTGTACCCCCATCAATGCCATACCCCCACCCACCATGTACACAACCAAGATAGCTCCATTTCAGAGTAGCATATACCTGCATGATGCATTATGGGCAATGTAGTCAAGTAGGCAGTTAATAGGCAAATGTTTATTAGGAAGTGTGCAACAGATAGTAGACACTGACAGTGTTTTCCCCATGTCCCACAGGTCTCCCACAAGACACCACCACCAGCCACAGCAACCAGGTGCCAATGGTCAGCCAGCCCCATGAGGAGACAACAGGAGCAGCCACCACTCCCACCTGCACCACCAACACCATCCCCTCTATGGCGACACCCGCTGCAACAGTGGTCTCGGAGCCTGCACCAGCAACAACCAGGAGTGCCACATCACACATCACAGGGCCTCCACCGCTGCGCAGGTGACGCAGGATGAGGAGAGCAGGGCTGCAGGCAGAGTCAGGGCTTCCATCCACCACACTGACGGAGGCACAACTGCTACGGGGTCAGCGCCTGCAGAATCAACAGTTAGGGCGGATTAGTGGGGTTCTGCAGCGCTTCGAAAGGAACCAGGCAAACAGCAGGCAGCAGGTTCATGCACAACTGGAGGTAATTGGCAACAACACTGGTGACCTAGCCCTGTCAATGCGTGAACTGGTGGCTGGACTGCTTACGCAGAGTGAGGGTGCGCGGCGCAGGGACCGCCAGCTGCTCCAAAGGCTGGACAGGATGGCCTCCTCTATTTGCAGACTGGCAGTGAACACAACTGGGCTGTCAAGGAGAACAGACGGCCTCCAGGTTGAAATGGGCCACTTTGCGGGTGATGTGGCAAGGGGCCTGGGCCGGATCACCCATGCGATAGACCTCATGGAGGCACGGCAGGTGTCCAGGGGTACAGGGGACACCCCACAAGACAGTGAGGAGGGCTCCACTGTCAGCAGTGTCTCTGCTGGTGACACCAGGGTGCTACGGAGTGGGAGTACGAGGCAGAGCACTGCTGAGCAACCTGGTACCAGCAAGGCTGGCAGAGGCCGCCGTAGGCTGTGAACTAACCACTGTCCCTGATGTTGGGGCACATGATGGCAATGTGTCCCATGCCAGGTGGACTTTTTGAAGTCCCTGAACAGTTTTTCATTGTATATAGTTTGGTTTTTGCACATATTAAATAATTTTTTTGTTCCACTTAACAAATGGAGTGTTTGTTCAATTGGTGAGTATGGTAGAAGTTGGCACGTACCTTCCAAAGTATTGGGTTGCAATGTGTTCCCATCTCAGTCTGCCTTGATTTGCGATGCTCCTATCCCCATGATGGCGATGTGGTTGCTCTTGCTCTTCATCCTCAGAATCTGGGTCTGCAGGGGTGAGAGGTAGCCCACGTCGGGTGGCAATGTTGTGCAGGATAGCGCATGCGACAACTATTTTGAATGCCGTTATGGGGGTATACTGGAGGGCACCTCCACTTCGGTGAAGGCATCTGAACCGTGCTTTCAGCAATCCAAAGGTTCTTTCAATCAGGTTCCTGGTCCTCTTATGTGCACTGTTGTATCGCCTCTCACATTCATTGCTGGGTGTTAAGTACGGAGTCAGTATCCATGGCCGTAGTGCATATGCACTGTCACCTGTTGGGCACAAAAAGTACACTGTTAGAAAGTCCTGGTTGGTGTGCCCATTGATCTGTGTGCATGTCTACAAGGTGTATGCAGCTCTACCTAGGAGGTATCCGTCTCCAAACTCCCCACGTTCCAGGCATTGGTGTATCCCACTGTGCCTAAAAATGTAGGAGTCATGAGTACTGCCTGGAAATTTAGCTACAATGTCAGTGATGACATAATGGGCGTCACAAACAACCTGAATATTGAGTGAGTGGGTACACTTTCTATTGCAGGACAGATATTCCAAGTTTGCAGGGGGGCATATTTGAATATGTGTCCCATCTACACACCCTATGACATGGGGAAAGTTGGCAATCCGGTAAAAGTCCAACTTTGTGCTGTTGATTTCTGCCTCATTCCTGGATAGGTATATGTATCGGGACATGTGTGTGAGTAAGGAATCTAGGAATGCCCTGAGGAACCTTGATAGTGCACTTTGTGATACCCCACCTGCCACAGCAATGACCCCCTGATAGCTCCCCGAGGCCAAGAGGTGCAGTGAGCATAGCACTTGCACATGCGTAAGGATGGCGCAGCCGCGCAGAGTCTGGCGTTCTAGCTGTGGTTTGAGTAAATCTATAAAATCTAGTATAGCTGCGCTGCTAAGTCTGTATTTATCATAGATTTCCTCCTCAGTTTGCTGGAAGAGTGTCTGCCTTGTTCTGTAAATCTTCTCCTGTCTCTGGCTCCTCCTCCTCCTCTGCTGGGCTGCGTGGGCTCTCCTCCTCACTCCTATCAGGTATATCTCCGCCATCTTGAGTAACCCAAATGCCTTCTGGGTCTCCTTTTATACTTTGGTAATGGTTACCACCTGCTCTGAGTTAGTGGTAAATTGGACATGCAAACTGGGCTTTTTGCGACTAGTCGCAATTTGCGAGTTGCTATTGCATATGGTTTGCGACTTGCAAATTGCGACTTCCTATTTGCGGGTCGCAAAATGGGGTTGCAAATTTTGGGAGTCGGTAACAGCTCGCATCTCTTTTTGCGAGTCGGAAATGGGATTTTTACATCCCATTTCCGATTTTGCGGAGTCGCAAATAGCGATTCGGGCCATTTGCGACTCGCAAAAGTTTGCTACATCTGGCCCTTAATATCTAAAGGAAATGCAATGTACAATGCAGAGACCAAGATTGAAGTTATACAGTTTTCTGTCAATTTGGGATTGGTCATCAGAATCAAAAGAATTTATTGGTTGCTAGGTTGCAGAGTGTCCATCATGGTAACCTTCCTATCCTCTTTCAGTAAAGGCAGGCAAGATAGTGAAATACTCTGGCCCCTGCTGCAAAGGCGATCAGTTTCCTAATAAGGTGCACATGATATTGAGTCTGGGTCTGATGAAACTCAAAACCTGTTGAGATGGAAAAGGTCCCCTGCATTGCTCTGGAGAGCATGCATGCCAACCTCAAGTTCCCCATTGGGATTTTCAGTTGTTTTTTTATTTTTTCATCTCAGCACATGCAACATAATTAGGGAACTGATAAATAATGCAAATCACTTTCAAAGTTTTTGACAATGACTTTCAGTCTCTTTCTAAATGCATTTACACAATCTCAAACAGCAACTCCTCTACTTCAAGTTTTTTAAAAGAAACAATTTATTTCTACATGGGCACTCTGAAATGCGAGCAGTAGCAGATAAAATGGGCATTATAGACACTTAAAATTCGCAAAGTGCACATAGCAGCCATAGCAGCTTATAAACGAGGAAGTCTTCTTCCCATAAAATCTAACATCAAGGCAGATAACGATCTCTAAGAAAGAATGATTATACAATCTTCTCTTCATTGAACAAATAAATAGTACTTCTTTCTCTATCCTGAAGATGCACATCTTATGTGGCTCTTGAATGGAGTAATCTTCTTGCCAATCACTGCATTTCACTTCTGAGATTGTCAGCAACATGCTGCTTTTAGGTGGTATGGCAGCATCTTCGAACAACACGTCTGGAAATCGGACAACAGACAGTCCTGCTTTCATAAGTACATCCACATGCACTTGCTCCATTTTATAAAAGACCAGGGAATGATATACTGCTCATTATCAGAACCTACAGCATCTATATCTATGACATAAAAAAAATTGCGAAGAAAAACTGGCCCTTGGTCACAAATGTAATAAATGCAAATAAGAACGTCTTATAGACATTCAAGTGTAATAAAAAAATTAACCCCTTGGGTGCCCAGGATGTAACGGTTACGTCCTCGGCAGCACTGCTCGGGTGCGGAGGACGTAACCGTTACATCCTGTACCCGGCCCATGGGGGAAGTGCTAGTGCTCCCCCGAAGGCCTCCCAGCCCTGGGCAGGGATGGAAGGGGAATCTCTTCCTCTTCCACCCCAACCCATCCTAGTGACATCTGATGATATCAGCGCGCACAGACCTCATCAGAGGTTGCCCCCATCGCACTGGAAGCTTAGCTTCCAGCACAATCGAAAGAGAAATGCTTACATTTCTCTTCCAATGGGGGGTGGGGACGAGCAGAGAGACATCAAAGGAAAGGAAAGGCTTTTCTGAGCATTTCTGCAGCCCGATCTCATAGCGACCAAGCTGCGGAAATGCCCACTAGAAACAGGGAGTTTGTTTACCTTAGGTAAACAAAGAAGGGGAGCGTCCCCTTGGGCAAGGGTAGCTTCCCAAGGGGGGCATTTGATAATAAGACCATTTGGGCAGAAACCTCTAGGCACCAGGGATCTTTTTTTTTTGTTTTGTTATAGGTGGGGAGTGACCCCTTCTGGAAGGGTCGCACCCCGGGGGGGGGACAAATTTATTTGAGGGAAATTGCCTATTTCTATTAGGCCGATCAACCACTTAGGCACCAAGGATTGGTGTGTGTGTGTATGTGTGTGTTTTTTATGGTGGGGCAGCCCCTTGGGCAAGGGTCGCTTCCGATGGGGGCACATTACTGTTGGCCATTTCTGCCCCCCTTGGGGGCAGATCAGCCTATTTTTGTACGTCCCATCTGCCCCGAAGGGGGGGGGCAGAAAGCGCACAAGACAACAGGGAATATTTCTTTTCCCATACCCACACCCCAAATAAATGGAGACAATGTTGTTCTTCCCACCAGTGGGCAGATGGGGCAATTACCCCCGATCCACTCCCCGGAGGGACAGAAGCATACCAGATGCCAGGGAATTAAACAAAAAAAATAGTGGGGTGGTGGCTACCAACCAGTACGGGCATGGTTATACCCCCACCACAACTGAAGGGGGTAACAGTACTTCAGCTCTCCCCCTGCACACTAAATATATTATACCAATGGCAAGCAAGAGGACATTTGATTATTTTGGGTTTTGATTTTGCATTTGGGCAGAGGAGAGCTTCTCTAACTCTCAAAATTGTCCCACTTGGAATAGTGAGAGCTGCACTTTTTGGACTTTGGGACGCTGCCATGTAGAAAAATCTACGAGACCTAGACACATTTGTAAACTAAACAACTGGGTGAGTCCAGGGTGGTGTGCTTCACATGCACCCCACCCCAATTTCTTACCCACAATGCCCTGCAAACCTCCAACTTTGCTTGAAATCACACATTTTTCCCACATTTTTGTGATAGAACCGTCTGGATTCTGCACAAATCCACAAAATTCCTACCACCCAGCATTGTCGCATATATACCGATAAAAATTCCACCCCACTTATCAGCCTAAAAGTGTTTTTTTTTTCAAACTACCCTTTTGGACCCACTTTGGTTCCCACTCAATTTCGACATGTTTTTGGCTCTTCCCTGTCACAGGCTCTTGGCCCACCTACACAAGTGAGATATCATTTTTATTAGGCTGTTGAGAGGAACGGTGGGTGGTAGGAAATGTCTGCTGGTGCAGTGATCCCACACAGAAATGTGGGGAAAATGTGATTTTTTTTTTAGCTAAACTTGAGCTTTGCTGAAGACTCTGGGTAAGAAAACCATGGGGGATCCACACAAGTCGCACCTCCCTGGACTCCGTCGGGCGTCTAGTTTTCAGAAATGTCTGGGTTTGGTAGGTTTCTGTAGATGGCTGCTGAGCCCAGGACCAAAATTGCAGCTGTCCCCCCCTGCAAAAAGAAGTAGTTTTGTATTTGGCAATTTGGATTTGTCAACATAGTGTTTTGGGGCATTTCCTGTAGCGGGCACTAGGCCTACCCACACAAGTGAAGTACCATTGTTATCGGGGGATCTGGGGCAATGATGGGTATAAGGAAGTTTGTGGCTCCCCTCAGATTCCAGAACCTTTCAGCACCGAAATTTGAGGAAAAAGTTAGATTTTTGCCAAATTATGAGGTTTGCTAAGGATTGTGGGTAACAGAACCTGGTGAGAGAGCCATCACAAATTACCCCATCCTGGATTTCCCTAGGTGTATAGGTTTCAAAAATTTCCAGGTTTGCTAGGTTTTCCTAGGTGCTGGATGAGCTAGAGGCCAAAATCCACAGCTAGGCACTTTGCAAAAAACAGGTCAGTTTTCTGTGAGAAAATGTGATGTGTCCATGTTGTGTTTTGGGGCATTTCCGGTTGCGGGCACTAGGCCTTACCACACAAGTGAGGTACCATTTTTATCGGGAGACTTGGGGGGAATGCTGAGTGGAAGGGAGAGCTTTCTATCACCGCAATATGAGGAAAAAGTGTTTTTTTAAGCCAAATTTTGAGGTTTGCAAAGGATTCTGGGTAATATAACCTAGTGAGAGCACCACAAGTTACCCCATCCTGAGTTCCCCTAGGTGTCTAGTTTTCACAAATGCACAGGTTTGGTAGGTGAGCTAAAGGCCAAAATCCACAGCTAGGCACTTTCCAAAAAACACGTCAGATTTTAATGTAGAAACGTTATGTGTCCCTGTTGCATTTCCCGTTGCAGGCATTAGGCCTAACCACACAAGTGAGGTACCATTTTTATCGTGAAACTTGGGGGAATACAGAAGAGAAGAACAGGTGGTATTGCCCCTTCTCTTTCTCTACATTTTTTTCCAAATGGAAGACAGTGTGTAAAAATGACGTCTATTTGAGAAATGCCCTGTAATTTACATGCTAGTATGGGACCCCGGAGTTCAGAGATGTGGTAAAAAAACTGCTTCTCAACACCTTATCTTGTGCCCATTGTGGCAATACAAAGGTTTCCTTGATACCTATTTTTCACTCTTTATATTTCACCAAGGGCCAGATGTATCAAGCAAATTTGCATTCTCAAATGGTGCGAATCGCAAAATTTGTCTGTTTGTGAATGCAAAAATGTCTTTCAAGATGTATGAAAGGCATTCGCTCTGCAATGTTAAGGAATCACTAAAATAGCGACTCCTTAAAATTGCGACCCCATTTAGTGAATCGCAAATTGCGATTCTCTAAATAGGAAATCTCCAATAGGGCATTTCTATTTGCGATTTCCAAAACACATGTATCAAGCAAATTGGGCAATTAGGAAATGCAATTACCACCAAAATCATTTTTGGTGGTAAGCATGTGCAATTTTAAAAAATGCATTATAAATGCATTTTTAAAAATGACATGTAGCGCACACATGCCCCTTGGGCATGTGTGTGCTTCACATGTCTGCAAATATGTTTTTTGGGGTGCATCAGAGGGGGCCTTAGGCCCCCAGCACCCTGTGGTTTGCATTACCTAATTTGTGAATTCCTAACTGGAATTCGCAAATCTGGAAATGCAAAACCATTCACACATATGGGCCTACAGGCCCATAGGAAAGAATGGAGTTGCATTCTCTAATTTTGATTTGATAATAGCAATTGCAAATTTTAAGAAATCGCTTTGACCGAATTGCAAATTTCATACATCCCATTTTGCATTTCTTAAATAGCGATTTCTTTAAATCCTCTATTTAAGAAATGTAAAACGAATCTTTGATACATCAGGCCCCAAATGAATTGCTGTACACCCGGTATACAATGAAAACCCATTGCAAGGTGCAGCTCCTTTATTGGCTCTGGGTACCTATGGTTCTTGATGAACCTACAAACCCTATATATCCCCGCAACCAGAAGAGTCCAGCAGACAGAATGGTATAGTGCTTTAAAAAATCTTCCATAGCTGGAAAAACGTATAGAAAGCGTGGATAGAAATGGCTGTTTTTTCACCTCAGTTTCAATATTGTTTTTATTTTAGCTGTTACTTTCTGTAGGAAGACCTTGAAGGATCTACACAAGTGACCCCTTGCTGAATTCATAACTTTATCTACTTTTCAGAAATGTTTAGCTGTCCAAGATCCAGAATTGGTTTCACACCCATTTCTGTCACTAATTGAAAGGAGGCTGAAAGCACAAAAAATAGTAAAAATGGGATATGTCCCAGTAAAAAGCCAAAAGTGTGTTGAAAAATTTGATTTTCTGAATCAAGTCTGTCTGTTCCTGAAAGCTGGGAAGATGGGGATTTTAGCACCACAAACCCTTTGTTGATGCCATTTTCAGGATTTTCTTCTACAGACAATTTTTCCCATCTGAAAAAGAATTTGCTATATTTTGGCTATTTTCTTGATCTCCTCCAGGGGAACCCACAAACTCTGGGTACCTCTAGAATCCCTAGGATGTTGGAAGAAAAGGACACACATTTGGTGTGGGTAGCTGATGTGTACAAAATGAGGGCCTAAGCTCAAACTGCCCGAAATAGCTAAAAAAAGGCTTGCTACCTGAGGGGAAAAGGCCTGGCAGCGAAGGGGTTAAAGATATGATTGTGAGGGCATTGTTGCCATCAGAAAAGATGTCTACTTGAGATCAGAACTGGGTCTTCCAACTTTAATAGACAGGGGCATTGGAACAATGTGGCATGGGAGGACCAAATCTTATAGCAGTTGTGACTAAATTATGTGGCAACAAAAGGCAAATTATGTGGCATAGTGCCACACTTTTTAGTGACAGTTTTACTTCTCTATATTGTCATTTTTGCAAACATTACTATCGTCTGGGCAAGGATTGCACCTCATTTTTGCCAGTTTAACACCCAAATATACCAATAAGCAATAGAAAGTTGAGTTGTCACCCTGTACAAAGAGCAATGCACTGCAACATGGATCCTTGGATGTGTTTTTATTTACTTTTGATTCGTTTGAGGTTGAAACATTACTTTTTGTCAAAATGTGCAGATTATGGAGCGTATGATAGATTAAGGTCTCAAATGGAGCAAATCTATAATATTGTGGACAATGCCACGGCTTCAAAATTGCATACCCAAGTACTTTACACATGCAAACATTACATGACCATTGAACCTATTGTAATTCACCAAATGTATATGCCCTGTCATCACCATTTAACTTTTTATATGTAGGCAAGAAAGTGTAAACTTGCATCACACACCATCACTCATATATTAAGTATAATGAGAAAGGGGATCCCTGGTTGAACTCTACAGACAAAAAAGGGCATCTCCATAAAGAACCATGATGGCAAGTGTTGGAACAAGTATAACCAAATAGATAAGGATATGTCTCTATTTTGAAATCTAGTGTTAGCCAAAACCCCTTGATTTTACTAACATACTTACTTATAAGGGCTTTTAGTAATTTCTCTCCATCCATTGGTCTGCTGTTGTATCATTCAAATTTTGATTACTCTCACTACAACATACAGCATGGGGCAGTGGGTCAACCTACTTGAGTCACTGGCTAAGGCTGACTGCATTTTGCTCTTTCACAAGGAGCACATACACACACAAAGTAGTTTCTTTCAGTGCCATTGTTTTTGTGTTTACTTTTATATTACTTTAATATTGCCTTTGTATATAGAGCCAGATATTAGAGTAAGATGCTTTTTATCAGCTCTTCATGCAGAGGGCATATTCCAACTTTAAAAGTTCCTGTCTCCTGCAAATGCTGTTGCAGTTTTGGAGTGGCCTGTGTCTATCTGACTGCTGCTTTGTCACATCATACCAGATTTTGTCCATTTGAAACTGCTTTCATAAATGTATCCTCTTTTTAGCATGCTTGCTATGGAGTGTATTTATAACTGCAATTCTGTATATCATGGTGGTATATATTTTAATTGAGGACTACATTTATACTTGTAAATCAGTTTAGTTTGAATGTCTTGCTTGTATGGGTTTATTGTTTGCTTTCAGTGTTCCTGTGTGTTATGCTTGTTGTAGGAAAGTATTCTCTTTTTGTCATGGTTACCCCCATTTTCTGCCTGATGTCAGTGTGCTTGACTGTGTTCACTTCGATCCTGCTAACCAGGACCCCATTGATTATGCTCTCTCTCCTCTAAATTTGGTTGTTGCATACTGGTAACCCAGTATTTTATCCACAATTGGCATAATGGTGCCCCCTTATAAGTCCTTAGTAGATGGTACTTAGGCACCCAGGTGTTCGGGGTTCCAGGGGATCCCTATGTGCTGCAGCATATATTTTGCAACCTATAGGGAGCCCATGCAAAGGCTTCTGCAGGACTGCCATTGCAGCCTGTGTGAAAAGGTGAATGCACCCTTTCACTGCCATTTACACTGCACCAGGTCACTTATAAGTCACCCTTATAGCAGGCCCTCCAGCCCTGAGGGCAGGGTGCAGAGTACCTGTGTGTGAGGGCACCCCTGCACTAGCAGAGGTGTCCCCATGACCTCCAGGACCATTTTCCAGGAGTTTGTGCGTATGGGACACCATTTTACGCATGTACTGGACATATGTCACTACCTATGTCCAGCTACTTAATGGTAACTTCAAACATAGGCATGTTTGGTATCAAACATGTTGGAATCATACCCCAAGACTTTTGCAAGGATTGGTTGTATGATTCCATGCACTCTGGGGGCTCCTTAGAGGACCCCCAGTATTGCCATTCCAGCCTTCTGAAGTTTTCCAGGCTGCCCCAGCTGCTGCCACCTCTCAGACAGGTTTCTGCCCTCCTGTTGCTTGAGAAGCTCAAGCCCAGGAAGACAGAACAAAGGATTTCATTGGGAGAGGGGTGTTACACCCTCTCCCTTTGGAAATAGGTGTTACAGGCTTTGGAGGGGTAGCCTCCCCAAACCACTGGAAATTTATTGAAGGGCACATTTGGTGCCCTCCTTGCATAATCCAGTCTACACCGGTTCAGGGACCCCCAGTCCCTGCTCTGGCACGAAACTGGACAAAGGAAAGGGGAGGGACCACTCCCCTGTCCATCACAACCCCAGGGGTGGTGCTCATAGCTCCTCCAGAGGGTCCCTGGGTTTTTCCATCTTGGATTCCAAGTTGACAGGGAACTCTGGGAGCATCTGAGTGGTCAGTGACAGCAGGTGATGTCAGAGCCCTCCCCTAATAGGTGTTTACCTGTTTAGCTGACCAATCCCCCTTTCAGGGCTATTTAAGGTCTCTCTCTTGGGTGGTTCTTCGGATTCGGATTGCAAGACTCCAGCAGGAATCCTCTGCATCCTCTACTTCACCTTCTCACCAAAGAAACTTCACCTGGACCCTCCAGAAACTCTATAAACTGCAACAAAGAAGCAAAGATGACTTTTGCAACATTGTATCTTTAGCTCCTGCCAGCAACTGCAGCTGTTTCACAGTCATGTATCCTCAGAGGATAGCCTGTCTTCAGCCTGCACCAGAAGAACGAAGGAATCTCCCTTGGGGTGAAGGAGTCACTCCCCTGCTCCAGCAGGCACCTACTGCGACGATGACCATTGGTGTGGATCCCCTCCCCCGGCAAGTTGCATGGATCCTGCTTCATGGGTAGTAGACTGAAATGGTCCCGGCGGTCCTGATGTCCAACTGTCCAACTTTGGTGGAGGTAAGAGCTTGCATCCCCATGCAAGACAGAACCCCGTGCACCGCATATTTTGCAGTTGCCAAGGCTTGTTGGCATCCTTCCACAAAGGTCTTCATGCACTGTGCAGCTCTGGCCCCGAGCACTCTATCCTGCAACGCACATCTTCCTGAGTGGTTCTCCGGCTGCCTGGGTGCCTTTGTCGTAGAGCTGCATGGGCCTCCTTTTGCACCTCCTTTGTGCCCGTGCTGTGGGGCTCCTGTGCAAGCTGCCTGATCTTCTGTGGGCTCTCCTTCCTTCTCGTGTTTCTGTGTGGTCTAGGAAAGTTACTATGTTTTACTCCTGCTTTCCTGGGCTCTGGGGTGGGTTCTAGTACTTACCTTTGTTGTTTTCTAATACTCCCAGTGCCGCTCTACACACTACACTTGCCTACGTGGGAAACCGACATTCGCATTCCACTTTCTTAGTATATGGATTGTGTTCCCCCAGGCCCATGTCTAACTATTGAGATTTTCACTAATTGCACTCTTTTCTAACGGTTTTTACACCTGTTTTTGCATACTAGTGTATATAATTTGTGTATTACTAACCTCCTAAGGGAGTATAGCCTCTATGGTATTTTTGGCATTTGTGTCACCAAACTAAAGTGGCCTTATTTCTGTAACACTGAGTATTTTCTTTCATGTGTGTGAGTACTGTGTGATTACAGTGGTACTGCATGAGCTTTGAATGTCTCCTAGATAAGCCTTGGCTGCTCAGCTACAACTACCTCTAGAGAGCCTGGCTTCTAGACACTGCCTACATTTCACTAATAAGGGATAACTGGACCTGGTATAAGGTGTAAGTACCATAGGTACCCACTGTAAACCAGGCCAGCTTCCTTCACTTATATAGACATTTAACTATTATAACTACTAATTGAAGCTGTGCTGTTTATTCCAGTTTATTGATCTATCTATCTATCTATCTATCTATCTATCTATCTATCTATCTATCTATCTATCTATCTATCTATCTATTCAATTCTCTATAGCTATCTTTTCAAACTTCTCTAGGTGTTGTTAATAAAGATTTACAAAAACATTACAAAACAAAATTATCAAAGGCAAGAGGCTGCCAGTCAACCCTACACTGAATGGCCTTTTTTAGGCCAGTGTTAGCCGAGACCTTTTAATTTGAATAAAATATGTGTGTAACTGTTAGAAATGGGGTCTCTAGTTGGCAGAGGTATACACCCTTGTCAAAGTAGGGACCACAATCCTAGTCAGGCTAAGTCACACACAATCCAAATTATCCTGTGCCCCGCCTCTGGTAGCTTGGCACTGATCAGTCAGGCTTAATTTAGAAGGCAATTTGTAAATTATTTGTGCAATAAATCATGCAATAACACAGTGAAAACAACACAAATATACACCACACAGATTTAGAAAAATATA
Source organism: Pleurodeles waltl (assembly GCF_031143425.1). Classification (NCBI taxonomy): domain Eukaryota; kingdom Metazoa; phylum Chordata; class Amphibia; order Caudata; family Salamandridae; genus Pleurodeles; species Pleurodeles waltl. The sequence continues at coordinate 335,947,998 of NC_090445.1, forward strand.
AGATATTTATCAGAGTAAATTAAGGTCAAAACCATCAAGATTTGATAAGCACAAGTTGAAATATCACTTTTGCAATGATAAGAAGAGTCTTAAGTCTTTAGAAATCAACAAATGCCTCTTGTGTGCACAAAGTACCTAGTATATGTCAAAATTACACTCACAAAGACGGCAGAGGAGGAAATGCGTGGAAAAAGGAAGGTGTGCGTCAGATTTCTTGACGGAGCACAGATGATGCGTTGATTCTTCCCACGTTGCAAGGGCTTTGTGTCGATTTCTGGCACGCATTCTTGGATCCTCACTGCGATGCGGGGTCTTTTGACAGCGAGGGACAATGCGTGAAAATCCTGGGCATGTGGGATGAAATCACAGGTGTTGCGATGATCCTGTATGGCGATGCATTGGAGTTTCTATCACACTGCAGGCGCTGCTTCAATCCCTCATGCAGGAAGTTGGGCTGCATCATTCTGGCTCGGCGATTCACCAATGCGGTATGGTTGTGCGTCGTAATTCCGGTTGCAATGCAGGTGCTGCGTCAATCTCCACTCGGGGAGCCGGGCTGCGTCGTTTCGGCAATGCAGCAAATCTTTCACTGCTGGGCAGGCTGTGCATAATTTCCGTCAGGCTGTGTGTTGAGTTTTGCCGCATAATGAGTTTCCTTGAAGACGAGAAGTCTTTTTGGCCCTGAAAATTCAGGAACAGGACGCAAGCTCAATCCAAGCCCTTGGAGAGCACTTCTCAGCAGAGCCAGAGGCCAACAAGGCAGCAGGGCATCAACAAGGCAGCAGTCCTTCACAGCAAAGCAATCCAGGGGAGTCCTTTGGGCAGCCAAGCAGCTCCTCTTGGCAGGTTCCAGGATCTGGTTCAGAGTGTCTGTCCCAGAAAGTGTCTCAATTGGTGGGGTCAGGTACCAAGTTTATATACCCAAAATTGCCTTTGATGTGGGGGAGACTTCAAAGAGTGGTTTTGAAGTGCACAAGGTCCACTTTCAGTACAGGTCCCAGTAGGGGGTTTGGCAGCCCATTGTGTGAGGGCAGGCCACTAGCCTTTGAAATGTAAGCGTCAGACCCCTCCACCCTTCTAGCCCAAGAAGACCCATTCAGTATTCAGATGAGTGCAGGTGTGACTGAGCATCCTGTGTTTGTGGTTGTCTGGGTGAAATGCACAAGGAGGCTGTCAACCAGCCCAGCCCAGACATAGATTGGAGACAGGCTGTAAGGCACAGAGGGATTTTAAGTGCAGAGAAATGCTCACTTTCTAAAAGTGGCATTTCTAAAATAGTAATATAAAATCTAACCTCACTAGTAAGCAGGATTGTGTATTACCATTCTGGCCATAATAAATATGACCTGTTTACCCCTTTCTGATCAGAATCTACCACTCAGGCAGTATACGGGGGTAGCCCTAATGTTAGCCTATGAAAGGAGAAGGCCTCACAGTAGTGAAAACGAATTTAGGAGATTTCCACTACCAGGACATATGACACACACAGGTATATGTCCTATATTTTACCTACCCTATGGATTACCTAGGGCCTGTCTTAGGGGTGACTTATGTGTAGAAAAAAGGGTAGTTTAAGGCTTGGCAAGTACTTTTAAATGCCAAGTCGAAGTGGCAGTGAAACTGCACGCATAGGCCTTACAATGTCAGGCCTGAGACATGGTTAAGGGGCTACTTATGTGGGTGGCTGCAGGCCCACTAGTAGCATTCAATCTAAAGGCCATGGGCACATGTAGTGCACTTTACTAGGGACTTACAAGTAGATCAGCTATGCCAATTGGTTATGAACCAATGTTACTATGTTTTAAGGGAGAGAGCATATGCACTTCAGCACTGGCTAGCAGTGGTAAAGTGCGCAGAGTCCTAAAACCAGCAACAACAGTGTCAGAAAAGTGGAGAGAGGTAGGCAAGAAGTTGGGGGATGACCACCCTAAGGCTGTCAGGCCTAACAGTAACATTGTGACCTATAGTGGTTTTCAGCCAGACGTCAGCATGTTGCTGTATCATTCACATATTCTTCTAAATATTTTTGCCTTTAGCAAGTGTTTTTTTTTTATTGCTGAGGGCCCTCATCTTTTCAACAATAAAGTTTTGCGAAATCCATGACAAAACAAAGTAAGCCAGACCTATTGGCTTTCCCAATGCTTGTTGTGAAACTCTGTGAGTGCAAATGGATTGACCTCCTCAACTAAGTTGATTATGGCCTTACTGAACTGGATGGATGGGCTAGTGCTAATTGTTAAGAAAAAGGTGTTGCTAGAGTTTCCAGGTTCAATTTCAGGATGAGCCCCCTATATATATATATAAATATATATGTGTATATGTATATACACATATATATATACATATATATTTATATATATAGGAAAGTAGCACATCTCTGACACAGTTATCCCTGTTTTTTGCCTGGTGTCAGTGTGTTTAGATTGTAATACACTGGGATCCTGCTAACCAGGACCCCAGCGTCAGTGTTCTCTCTGCCAAATTTAGTTGGTAAGAGTATTTCACACCCCACAATTGGCAAACTGGTGTACCCCTGTAAGTCCCTATCATATGGTGCTGAGGTACCCAGGGCATTGGTACACCAGGGGCTCCCCATGAGCTGCAGCATGTATTATGCCACCCATTGGAGCCCATACAAACTGTGACTACAGGCCTGCCGTTGCAGCCTGTGTGAAATGGTGCATGCACCTTTCACTCCAGATGTGAGGATTGGCTTATATCATGGTCACTTCACTCGGACCCTATAAGTCACCCTTAAGGTATGTCCTTCAGCCCAAGGGCAGGGTACATGGTTCTAAGTGTGAGGGCACCCCTGCATGAGCAGAGGTGCCCCATAGAAACCCCAGGCTCCATTTGCTGCATTGCACTCTAAACCAGTGGTTCCCAAACTTTTTCGACCCATGGCTCCCTTGACCTATTGGCCATCGGCTGCGGCTTCCTGTTATGTCACTTTTTTTGACAGGTGGGGGGATGTAAGCCAGGATTCGGGAGCACTTCCATTTTTCTTCCTACAAAATAATTGGGATGAAGCCGATAAAGGGCGTCTGCGATAGGGACTTGTCTTTAGTGACTTGGAGTACACACTGCCAGTAATTTGCTGCTGCAGGCCAGTGCACAACATTTTTGTCACGCTCTTTCTGCCTGCCTTAGCGCTTTCTCATTGTTCCTGGCAAGTAAAAAAAAAAAAAAAAAGTACATTAGCATTTTTGATCTCAGATCCTCCAGCACCACACTTGGAAGTCCCATATATGACAATAGACCTGATTCAGGCCTCAAGGGGAGAAATACATTTTTTTTAAATCTCCTACTTTTCTCTTAACTGTTGACATTTTTGTAATTTCATGATTACCCTCTTTTCTTGAGTAGCTGCAGAACACGTACAGAAGTAACACTTCATCATTGTCCTGATTGTGCCTGACCCTGCCTAAATGGACACGCTCTTTATTTATTAGGCAAGACGTCATATTCTGGTCCAAACCAATCCAGACGCTGACAGCTGTGGCTTCCATAACATCTCCACATGGCATTCCCACATGGGTTACTCAGGGCTGCAAATGCACATTACAAAACCCTAACAAGTTTGATTTTTGCACTGTGATTCTTTCTTTTTCATACTACTGTACGGCTCTGTTCCAAACATAACATCTTTAGAATGGAGCCGTATGGTAGTATGAAAGAGAAAGAATCGCAGTGCTAACAGTGCTTAATTTGAACCCGTGCTTTCCGCAGGCCTTAATTTGAGCAGGTGGTTTCTGGTTTTCTGCATCAGACATTTAGTAAGAGCAAAAGATTCATATGGGAAACGTGGAGGACGAGAAAAACTAAAAAGCATCACAAAGGGAGAAAGTAGGAAGCTGCATGAGTGAGCTGAAGGAGTAGGGAGTGGCTGTAAATGGATTAAAGAGGCCCGAAAAGGGTCGCATATTTAAATGCAGCATCCCCTTGTTTCAAAAGAGAGCTTTGAGAGCCAGCACATTTTTATCTACAAATTAAGCACTGGGTTTCCAGTGGGGGGCAGAGCACTTATTTTTAAGGACTGGCACTTAGGCCCATATTTATGAAAAGTTTGTGCCACATTTGCATTATTTTGTGACGCAAAAGCAGCGCCGCTGTGAGTTTGCGCCGCTTTTGCATAAAAAAATGACGCAAATGCGAAAGATGAAGGAAGAGAAGGACGGAAAAGCTCCACATTGGGAGAAAGTTGCAAAAGTGAACTGATGGGGCAGGGAGAGGCTGCAAATGGATTGAAGAGGCCCAAGATGGCTTTAGGATTACCGCTGCCTCAATGTTCTGTGCATGCATATTTAACTGCCGCAGCCACGAGTTTCAGAGGAGAGCTTTCAGGTAAGTTTTTATTTATTTATAAATAATTAAACACTGAGTGGAAACAAATCAAACTTGATGGGTTTTACAATTTACTATGTAACACTGCAAACCCCTAACAAGTTTGATTTATTTCCACTGTGGTTCTTTCTTTTTCATACTATTGTTCGGCTCTATTCTAAACGTAACTTGTCTTTAGAATGGAGCCGTACAGTAGTATGAAACAGAAAGAATTGCAGTGCAGATAAATCAAACTTGTTAGGTTTTTGCAATGTTATGATGGCTATTATAAAATCCATCAAGTTTGGTTTGTTTCCACTGCAAGTCTTTCTCTATCATACTACCATGCAGCTTTGTTAACTGTACGGTAGTATGAAAGAGAGACTCGCAGTGGAAACAAATCAAACTTGATGGGTTTTACAACTTAAAACATAACATTGCAAAACCCTAACAAGTTCGATTTATTTTCACTGTGATTCTTTCGTTTTCATACTCCTGTGAAGCTCCATTCTAAATTTGATGTATTTTCAGAATGGGGCCCTATGGTAGTATGAAAATGAAAGCATTTCAGTGTTCCCTAGAAGTGTGCGGCGCCCCTGGTGAGTTCTGATGGCTCACCAGGGAGCCACAGCGCACACTTTGGGAAACACTGCTCTAAACCTATAGGTCACCCCTAAAGTGGAAACTTCAGCCCAAGGGCAGGGTGCATGGTTCTGTGTGAGAGGGCACCGGTGCATGAGCAGAGGTGCCCCTACAAACCCCAGGCTCCATTTTGTTGTCTTTGTAAGTGTGGAAAAGCCATTTTGTTCAACTACATAGTGGGTTCACCAAACCTAGTCATGTTTGGTATCAAAGCAGTTGAAATCATGCAACTACACTGATTCCAATGCTAGTTGCACGATCCCATGTACTCTGGGTGCTCCCTAGGGGATCCCCCTTGTCTGCCTGTATCACTTTGCAGGATCTGCATGCCAGGCCGTCCTGCTGCCGACCTCAGACACTCTTCTGCCCTGCTGCTGCTGAGCCTAATTCAGGCAGGGCACAGCAGAACAAATGATTTTCTGTAAAGGAGGGGTGTGACCACCTCTCCTTTAGAAACATATGTCTCTGGGCTGGCGTGGGGAGCCTCTAAGCACCACTGGACTACTTTGAAGGGTACATTTGACGCCATTCTTGCAAAAACCGGTTTACTACAGTGCAGGAACCCCCTTCTCCCGCATTGTCACGAAACCACACAAAGGACAGGGGAGTGACCACCCCCCTGTCCAGCTCCTCACTTAGGGAGGTGCCCAATCAATCAGGAATCAATCAGAGTTTGTAAAGCACAACCACTGATCTGTGAGGCTCTCAAGGCACTGAGGTGGTTTGTCCTTGCACTTCAGTTGAAGAGCCAGGTTTGAAGGTCCTTCCTGAATTGGGGTAGCAATGGTGACTGCCTGAGGTGCAGGGGCAGGGTGTTCCAGCTCTTTGCTGTGAGGTAGGCAAAGGATCTCTCACCATCCAAGGTCTTCCAATTGCAGGGTACGGTGGCTAGTGGTTGTTGAGTGGAGAGGTCTAGTGAGGGAGTAGAAGGTGATGTGGTGGTTGAGGAAGGCAGGTCCTAGGCCATAGAGGGCCTTGTAAGCGTGGACGAGGAGCTTCAAGATAATTATTTTCTTGATAGGGAGCCAGTGGAGGTGATTGGAGATATGTTCGCAGCCGGGAATGTCCAGGATGAGTCTGGTGGAGGCGTTTTGGATGTGCTGTCATTTGTTGAGTTTCTTTTGGATGGTACCGACATAGAGGGCGTTGCCATAGTCAGGTCTGCTGGTAACCAGGGCATCGGTTAGGGTTTTGCAGCAGTCCTTTGGGATCCATTTGTAGATCTTCCGGAGAAGTCAGAGTGTGTGAAAGCAGGAGGATGAAACTGAGTTGACTTGGCGGGTCATGGTGAGCGATAAGTCCAAGATGACACTGAGGTTGCATGCGTGGTTTGTTGGGATGAGGGGGTGCTGAGGGTCGATGGCTACCCAGTCTGATATGGATGGTCCCAGGATGAGGACCTCGGCCTTGTCGGAGTTGAGCTTAAGGCTGTTGTCCTTTATCCAGGCAGTGACGGCTTTCATCCCGTTGTGGAAGTTCTTCTTGGCAATAGTGGGGTTTTCGGGCAGTGAGATGATAGCTGGGTATCGTGCGCATAGACGATGATGATCAGTCCATGGTCCCTGACGATGGATGTGAGCGGGGCCATGTAGACGTTGAAGAGTGTGGGGCTAAGGGAGGAGCCCTGTGGAACTCTACAGCTGATCTCCATAAGTTCTGACAGTTAAGGAGAGAGTCTGACTCTCTGTGTTCGGCCAGACATGAATGAGCATATCCATTGTAGGGCCTTTCCACGGATGCCGGCTGCATGGAGCCTGGAGCAGAGGGTGAGGTGCGAGACCGTGTCGAAGGCAGCCGATAGGTCCAGTAGGATGAGGGCTGCTGTATGGCTGCGGTCGAGGAGAGTGATGATGTCATCGGTAGCGGCGAGGAGGGAGGCCTCCGTGCTGTGATTGCTCCTGAAGACTGATTGGGAGGTGTCCAGGATTTTGTTGTCCTTGATGTGCTTATGGTGCTGAGTGTTGATGGCCTTTGCGATGACGTTGGCTGGGAGAGGCAGTAGAGAGATGGGGCAGTAATTCCTAAGGTCCAGTGGGTCGGCTGTGTGTTTCTTCAAGAGTGGGCAGATATCGGCGTGCATCCAGTCCTCTGGGAAAGTGGCTCTATTTATGGAACTATTGAGGGTGTGTCGGAACTCAGGTACGATGGATGTGTTGGCCTTGTTGAAAACGTGGCGAGGACAAGGGTCCACAGGGGCTCCGGAGTGGATGCTGCTCATGATGATGCAGGTCTCGTCTATGGTGAGGGTGGTTCAGTGGTGTAGTGTCTGTGGTGGTCCGATGGGATGGATCTGAGGGGTTGTTGGAGGCCTCGGAAGGTCTTGAGATCTGAAGCTGTTGTGTATGTCTTTGATTTTCCGGTACAAGAAGTTGGCTAGCCTGTCACAGAGGTCTTGAAATCAAGGGATGCTTGCTGGTGTTAATTGAGGGTTGGCAAACTCTTTGACCACAACAAAGAGCCCTTTGGTGTTATGAGCGGCAGCACTGATGCGAAGGTGGTGGTATTTGGTGGCCACTTTGAAAGCCTCAAAATCTTCTGGGGAACTTGCTGTTCCTCCATCTTTGCTCTAGCCATCTGCAGGTGTGCCTGGAGTTCTGGAGTGGGGGAAGAACCAGCTGGCCTTCTTGCGGTGGTGTTTGGCTGAGGTCTTACGAAGAGGTGCAAGGTTGTTGGCGCATTCGGATATCCATTGGTGTTCCATCCCGAGATGTTATCGTCTGCGGTGAGGGCAGGGGAGACTTGCTGAGGGTGTTGGAGAGCTGTTCCTTGGTGATCTGGTTCCATTTTCTGCTTGAGGCTCGGAGTGTGTGGAAGTGGATGGTCGGTGAGGTGATGGTGAAATGGATGCAGTGGTGGTCGGTCCAGTGAAGTGTGGCGGTGTTGTTGACGGTGATGTTGCTCGTGGAAAAGATGGTGCTGGGCATGTGTTCTGCGATGTGTGTTGGCGAGATGACCAGTTGCTTTAGTCCTATTGTGACAAACTTGTCGAGCAGGGAAGCATTCTTGGTGTCTGCACTGCTGTCAATGTGGTAGTTGAGGGCACCAAGGAGGAAGTATGTCAAGGAGACGAGAGCATGAGGAGAATTATGTTGACAAGGGAGTCGCTGAAGGCTGGATGGGGGCCAGGTGGCCTGTAGAAGAGGGTGCCGTGGAAGGATGACTTGGTTGTGGCATGGATCTGGAAGTGGAGATGCTCAATGAGGGGGGGGTGTTCTAATGCGTTGGTTGTCAAGTGGAGGGAGGATTTGTGTAAGATGGTCAGGCTGCCACCTGGGTGAGAAAGCCAGTCTTTGCGGAGCAGTTTGTAGTTGCTAGGAATGGAGATGGCTATGTCCGGTGCAGATGCTGGGCTTGTCCAAGTTTCAGAGAGGAAGGCGATGTCCGGATGGGTGGAGTACAGTAGGTCCCAGAGTTCCATGGTGTGTTTGTAGAGGGATCGAATGTTGAGGAGGATGCAGCTGAGATGCTCCGGGTTGGTGTTCGGTGGTTCCTCAGTGGGAGTGTCTGGTGTTGGGTGTAGGGTGAGGGTGTGGTGGCAGTGGAGGCAGGAGAACGGTCCGTGGATGTCCCTGGGTAATGTGAAATGACAGGCGGAGGATCTTCCTGTGTTGAGCATGGTCCAGGCACGGCGAGGAGCAGACAGACTTGCCATTGGTGCACTAGCAGAGTGCCCACTGCACCTGGCCACCATTAGAAAGCGGGGGAGGCAAGGGGTCTTGTCAGCTGGGAGGCAGGAGGGCGGAAAAGCGATTCGCAGGGAGGGAGGGGTCGGGACCCCTGGGGCAGCAGTGACATGGTAAAACATGGGAGAGTGAAAGGGGAGAGAAAGAGAAAGAAAGAAAAGCAAAATGAAATACAAATGACAGAAGAATAAGCAGAAGTAAAAAGCAGAATTAAAAGCAGAAGTAAAAAGCAGGAGTAAAGAGAGACAGCAATATACTTACTATGCAGATGGCCACTAGGCCACCAGGTTGGGCTTTGAACTGAGAGTCAGGCAGGCTGGCTGTCAGTTCATCCACAGCAGTGGCAGCAGCAGCAGCAAACAGGTGGAGCTGCACAGAGGAGGCCAAGCATCCGCAGACCAGGAGGTCAGAGGAGTCGCCCTCTCAGTGCGTAGCAGCCACCATTAAGAAAGGGGGGCAAGGAGTCCAGTCAGCTGGCAGGTGGGAGGGTGGGAAAACGATTGCAGGGACGGAGGGGCCTCAAGGGCAACAGCGGTGTGGGAAAATGTGTGGAGAGTGAAAGGAGAGAAAAAGCGATGAGAAAGAAAGAAAAGCAAAATGAAACAAAAATGGCAGAAGAATAAGCAGAAGTAAAAAGCAGAAGAAAAAGCAGGAGTAAAGAGAGGCAGCAAGATACTTACATGCAGATGGCCACTAGGCCACTAGGGATGGGCCTCAAACTTAGAGTCAGGCAGGCTCTCAGTTCACTTGCAGCAGAGGCAGCAGCAGCAAACAGGTGCAGCTGCACAGAGGAGGGCAAACAGGTGCTGACCAGGAGTCAGAGCTCTAACAGGAGGCTACTTGATTCTGCCATCTTGGAAATAAGATGAGCAGAGGCCTCTGGGAGCATCTGACTGGTTAGTCTAGCTGGATGACGTGTCTGACCCCACTAATAGGTGGGTCACTGCAGAAAGTGTCCATCCCTCTTCCAGGGTTGCTTAAGGGCTCCCCTAAGGGTGGAACCCTAGATTCACCTCTGGAGCTGTCTCTGGAACCATCTGAAGAATTTCTGCAAGACACTTCTGCAACCTGGACACCTGAACTGCTGCTGGTCATCGCTGGAACTGACAGCAAGACTGTAACCAGTAGGAGGGCTCATACTGCAAGTTTATTTTCAAGTCCTGCAAGAATTCTGCAACCTCCCTGACTGTGTTCTCCAGAGTCACAAGGACTCTGCCTGCACTTAGGAAAGCAAGAGCAAATCTCCCTTGGAGTAAAGGAGTCTCTCCCCTGCATCTGCAGGGATCTCAGAGACTATGACCAGTTTGTGGATCCTGCTGTCCCATGGACTCTCCAAGGATCTACAACACAGGTGGTAGTTCTGTGGTTCTCCAAAGGTCTGACCTGTCTTCTTTGCATCTGGAAAGTATATGGTCCCTCACTGGAGCTGCTTGGCTGAAACCCCTCTGCACCATGTCTGTTTGTCGTGACCAAGGCATGTTGGCTCGTCAGTCTGAAGACCTCCTAGCTTCAAGAAGCCCCAGCCTCCAGCACTTCACAGCTCCAAGAACAACATCCTCCCTGCAAGTCCTGCCATTCATCTTTGTTGTGCTGCTGCGGCCTCCCTGTGACTCCTTGTGCCTGCGGCCAGAGGGTCCTCCTGAGGTCTCCAACATTTAAGGCAGGCACTACTGCTTGCTGAGGGCTGGCCCCAACTTGCCTACAAATGTTGAGTTGCCTGGACCTTGCTGGTCCCCAAAACCTGCAACAATCCATAGAATACTTTCTTGAATTTGCCAAGGCTTGCTGGTGGTTCTGCTGGCCACGGGCCTTTCTGCATTCCGACGACTGGCATGGGACAGCTCGTGGGTGACTCATGGGATCTTCCTGCATCACCTGTACTCCACAGCTGCACTTCGACCACCATCCAACAGACCAGCATTACCAAGAAGGGTGGGCATTGCCCTCCTGCACCACCTGGGCACCTCCGGGTCATCTGGAATCAGTCCCTTCTTTCCTTAGGTTCTCTTTTTCTGGAATCCAGGCCTGGGTTCCACCAACCTGGTCCATGGGACATGACAACCTAGGTCCCCATTGACTTCAACTGGAGGTTCCGACACAAATTCACCTCTATGTACCTGGGCTCCCTGGTGTAGGTACTCCACTACTCTGGAAATCCATGAGTGGGGGCACTCTTGAACCCTCCCCTTGTCTCAACAAGTTTCCTCTGGGTCCTCTGGGAAGTGTTCTGAACCTCAAAAACTCCAACCGCAACTTCCCAATGTTATTGATGGGGTATCACCTCTGCACACAGATGCCTGGGGAATCCTATCTGCTTACCTTTGGTGTTCTGGTGCTTCCCAAGTCTTGAGGGTCCTTGGGTGATAGTTTGGGTTGGTAGTGATTCTCACATTCCACTTACTTAGTATATGGTTTAGCCTGCCCATGGAAGCCATTGTTATTTTATGTCTGTACTTACCTGTTTCTGAGTATATTTTCATATCTCCAGTTAGTAGATATATATGAAAGTTAGTTTAGTGTTTGTGTTATAATAGCCACCACAGTTTTTTCTAACACTGGTGTGGTTCTTTCTTGTGTGTACATCACTGACTGACCTTTGTGATATTTGCAACCGCTTTACACCCTCCTGGATAAGCTGTAGCTGCTCTCCACAGCTACCCTTCAAGAGCTCTGGTTATCTAGAACCTCTTACACTATTGCTAAGGGTTGCCCGGACTCAGTGCAAGGTGCCTCGCCTATAGTTGTACACCATATAATGAGCCAGCCTCCTTCACATACTATCTATAATGTTCCTTGTGAGGACATTTTATTTTGTAACCACAAATAAGCATGAGCATGAAAAGCATTGTGGAAAAAAATGGTTTATTGCTGCATATTTTTGCGATACGATGCTACTATGCCGTATTTACATCAGAATTTATATAACTGCACGGTATGTATTGTCGTCACTCTGCAAAATATTGGTGGACAGAATAGAGTAACTTTTACAGTCAACAACTATAATTGCGTACTTATCATATGAGCAATATTTTGTTACCCCTGGCTACCTGGCATGCTCTATTTAAGTCAAGCAATTAACAATTTGTTACACCTGTGTAAGTGGAACGAATAATGCAAACCATATCCATTCCTCATAAGTCATTTAAAGGATTTCAACAGAAGCGCACAGTTACACGGGCTGTTCATAAACCTATTCAGGGGCCCTGTTTGGGATTTTTTTCTATGTCAATATTCAAGTCTTTTTTTCTTTTTATGATTGGACCCCGCACATTTTTTAAGAAAATGATCTGGGACATTCAATGTTTTTCCGTTATATTAGTCGTAGTTCCTCTTTAACCCTTTGGGTGACCGTTACCTCCTGGATCCGGCCCACAGGAGGAGCGCCAGCATAGCGATCGTGCTGCAGAAATGCACACTAGACACCAGGGAGCTTGTTTTTATATGTTTATGTATAAGGTGAGTGGCCGCTTGGGCAGTGGTCGCTCCCCAAGGGGGGCATTTTTTATAAGGCCATATCGACCTATATTAATCAGGCCCACCTGACCCCCCTTGGGGGCAGAAACCTCTAGACGTCAGGGATTGTTTATTTTATTTTTTTATTTACAGATGGGGAGCGAACCTTTAGGCAATTTATTTTTTAGGCCAGTCTGCCCCCCAGGAGGGCAGAATCCACTAGACACCAGGGATTTTTTTGGCGACAATTTCACGCACAGGCTCCTCTGTGGGGGGAGTTTTTATTTTAGGCCATTTCTGTCCTCCTTGGGGGCTGAACGGCCTATTTTAATTAGGCCGATCTGCCTCCAAGGGGGCAGGAACCACTAGGCACCTGTTTTTTTTTTTTTTTTTTTTTAACTGATGGGGAGCGACCCCTTATGCAGGGGGCAATTTTATTTTAGGCCATTTCTGCCCACATTGAGGGCAGATCAGCTTACTTTCATTAGGCCAATATGCCCCCAAGGGGGGCAGAAGGCACTAGACACAAGAGATTTTAAAAATGTTTTATTTTTTTTAGGGCGATCTCTTATGCAAGGGCCGCTCCCCTGTGGGGCAAATTTATTTTACCCCATTTCTGTCTCCATTGGGGACAGATTGGCCTATTTCTATTGGGCCCATCTGTACACAAGGGGGTAGGAAACCACTGAGGCACCAGGAATTGGTGTGTGTTTTGCTTAGGGGGGCAGCCCCTTGGGCAAGGGTTGCTCCCCATGGGGGCACACTACTGTTAGCCATTTCTGCCCCCTTTGGGGGCACATCGGCCTAGTTTTGTAAAGCCCATCTTCCCCCAAGGGGGGCAGAAAGCCCACTAGACAACAGGGAAGATTTTTTTTTTTAAATAGAGGGTGTGGGTATGGCCATACTCGCACCCCAAATTAACAGGGACAAAGTTGTTCTGCCCACCGGTGGGCAGATGGGGCAATAACCCCTGATCCACTCCCGGTAGGGTTGGGGTCAGAAAGCCTACTAAATGCCAGGGAATAAAAAAAAAAAAATAGTGGGGTGGTGGCTACCAATCAGTATGAGCATGGTTATGCCCCCACCACAACTGAAGGGGGTAACAGTCTTTCAGCTCTCCCCCAGCACACTAAAAGTTCTTATCCCAACGGCAAGCAAGAGGACATTTGATTATTTGGGGTTTTGGTTTTACATTTGGGACATGAGAGCTTGGCTAACTCTCAAAATCATCCCATTTGGAATGGTGAGGGCTACAATTTTTGGACTTTGAGACACTGCCAGGTAGAAAAATCTACAAAACCTAGACACATCTGAAAACTAACCATCTGGATGAGTCCTGGGTGGTGTGCTTCACATGCACCATGCACCATTTTCTTACCCACAATGCCCTGCAAACCTCCAACTTTGCTTGAAATCACACATTTTCCCCACACATTTATGTGATGGAACCTGCAGGAATCCACAAAATTCCCTCCCCCCAGCATTGGCACTAGGCCTATCCACACAAGTGAGGTACCATTTTTAGTGGAAGACTTGGGGAAATGCTGGGTGAAAGGCAATTTGTGGCTGCTCTCAGATTCCTGAACTTTCTATCACCGAAATATGAGTAAAAAGGTGTTTTTGCCACATTTTGAGGTTTTCAAAGGATTCTGGGTAACAGAACAGGTGACAGCACCACAAGTTACCCCATCCTGGGTTGCCCTAGGATGGGATAGCTTGAAATGTTAACTAGAAATGGTAACTAGAAATGTATAGCTGTCCAGGATCCACCATTGGTTTTACACTCATTTCTGTCACCAACTGGAAGGAAGCTGAAAACACAAAAAATAGTAAAAATGGGGTATGTCCCAGTAAAATGCCAAAATTGTGTTGTCAAATGTGGTTTTGTGATTCAAGTCTGCCTGTTCCTAAAAGCTGTGAAGATGGTGATTTTATCACCATAAACCCTTTGTTGATGCCATTTTCAGGGGAAAAACCACATGCTTTCTTCTGCAGCACTTTTTCCCATTTAAAAAAAAAAAAGTTTAGATGTATTTTGGCTAATATCTTGTTCTCCTTCTGGGGAACCCACAAACTCTGGGTACCTCTAGAATCCCTAGGATTGTTGTGGGTGGCTTGTGTGGACAAAACGTTATGAGGGCCTAAGCGCAAATTACCCCAAATAGCCAAAAAAAGGCTCAGCACCTGTGAGGGAAAAGGCCTGGCAGCGAAGGAGTTAAATAGATTTTATTGTTTCAATTTCTCAAGGTGATCAATAAAATGCGGACTTCCCCTGACAATTACACCAGACTGGTAATAAGCAGCTCAATCTGACCCTTGCCTAGCGCTCCTGTCAGTTGTGATTCAGGTGCCAACAGGAGTGACAGTTCATTGGCAAAATGCATTGGCGCCTCTCGCGTTGTGCTCAAATGCACTCTTTCTTCCCTTCTAACAGAAGGACATAAAGAGGTGAGCCAGGATGCAGTGTTTCCTCCGTGGCTGTACTTTCAGGATATGCACTCTCATTTTCGAAGTGCTTGATGTGTATCTTCTTCTTTTTAGACTGAAATAAGGGTGAGTCAAGGGGTCATTTCGGGTCAGATTTATGGAAAAGTGGCGCAGCGCGGTGCTGCGCCAAAATTGGCAGTGTCGTGCTGCGTCACTTTAGAAATGCATGGATGTGCCATATTTAAGTGTATACAGCGTACCCCTGTGTTGTCCCCTGTGTGGGTGCTAAATTTAGCTGCCAGCCCCAACACAGGCATCCTTGCACCATCGTGCAAGGAAGTCTGCATTGAGGGGTGCGATTGTTTATGTGCGGGAAGGTGTCCCTTCCTGCACATAAACAATCACTAATGACGCTTTTGCACTTCTGTATGTGCTGCACAATGCAGCACACACAGAATTGCCAAAGCGTCATTTTCAAATGATTGTTTATGTGCAGGAAGGGACGCCTTCCCGCACATAAACAATCATTTCTGGCATTTTGCTCTTGCTATGTGTGCTGCAGATTGCAGCGCACATAGAAAAAGGAAAAAAAGAAGAGGAATAAAAGTATTCCTCCTCGTTGCGCCCTGCTAACGCCACCCTTGACTGTGGCATTAGATTTTGGCTCTGCCTCAGATTTACAAAATTTCATAAATCCGAGGCAGTGTCAAAACGCAATGGGTGTTGCTGTGGCAGGCCCACAGCAACACCGATTTCACACCCCTTCCACACACAGTGCTGCGTGCGAAGGGGCTGTATTTTCAAGGTGGCATTAAGCCACAAAAAGTGGCTTATCGCCACCTTGTAAATACGGTGCAGTCCTTAGCGCCACAGGAGTGTCACGAAAAGTGACGCTCCTGTGGAGCTAGGTGCCTATAAATACCCCCCTTTGTTTCAATACATACCTTAATATAATAAAAACCGGTTTGCATCATGTCTGACCCCATGATTGTCCTTCCCCTGTTCCAGGGTCTGAAATAGTGTGTTATGCAATCATCCACCATTTCATTAATTGGAATATAGCATTTTCTCAGGTGGGTTAGTGGTTTATAAAAGTATTAACAAACAACTGACGAGTATTCTTACCGTGAATTCGGGGATTGTGTTAACTGTTACCTCCTACTTGATTCTTAGTACTTTCACGGTCATCCGAAGTTATAGATAGACTCATTTGTGATACCAGTTACTAGAGGCGTATTGGGTTTATTTTTATTCAACCAATACACTTACAAACTGATGCTATCGTTTGTGCTCCCCTAGGGTGCATCTGGCAGTTCTGAGGAAGACCACAGCAAAATTTAGCAACAGGGTTTGGAAACATAGACAGAAATTATTTCGGATTTTAATCTGCATACACGACTCTATATCGTCAGACAAGACGCAGACATTTTCTTATGTAATAGCATTATTGCACTTTTTTCAGCACTTATCACTACACCAGCACTGCACTGTTTTTTTCACTTGGAGCACCCTTACTTTCTTTAAAGATTTTTGGATTTTGAAATGCGTCTGTCCCTTAACCATTATATTAATTGCCTATTTATAATACAAAATTGTCCTTACAGTTTGTTGCCCATTCATTTGTCTGATGGAAACTTGCGCCTAAGCAATTTTGTTTTTTTACAAAGATATCCATGCTAGTTTTACACAATAGATATATAGGTCTTTCATGCAAATGAGGTACACAGTTTGTTAAATCGGAAAAATATTCCAAAGGAACTCGTGGAATACTGGGCCACCCAGTCTTTTTTTACATGATGAGTTGATTTTCAGCAGGTATGTTTTTAGTGATGCATTTGTCAACTTTGACAGATGTGTCTGCCATTGGAAACCCCGTCTGTCATTGTTGTCCTCCATCTTGAGAGTACCTCTTTCCCACTCTGATGATGGACAACTGTGGATATGGTAGACAGATCGTCAACATGGTGGAGTGATGTCCGATGATGGAGGATGACGTAGCGACAATGAAGGACTGAGGATAGCTGAATGTCCTTCTTCTGGTATGATGGATGGGTGTCCATTAGGCCAAACCCTAAACATGTAACATGGAAATTGCATAAATTGTACCATTTGACCCGTCCTCCAAATTCTAGGTCATGTCATATTTTTTTTAAAGGGTTTTCTCGAACTTTTCTAACCACATTTTAGATTAGAGGTATTATTTCGTTTACTGTTTTATATATCTCTAAAAGTGTGTGCACTTTGTTAGGCACAATAATTCTCATCTTCGTCAATACCAATGCAGGCCTTCTTAACATAAATAGAACTTTTCTAATAGTGTGTGCTATATCATGTTAATCAGCCAGGCGCGCAACTCCCAATGGGCTAAAGGGGCTTAAGCCCCTCATCATGTGTCATAGCCCAGGCTGCAGCTCCTGGGTGCTTGCCTCAGGGAGTGCCTGGGCAGAGAACCCACTGTTCGTGGAAACATTTTATTTTCTTTGGAAAGGCACCCTCAGCTTCTGTGCTGCTGGAAAGTGTCTTCAAAGAAGGAGTGGAGGTCATCAGTGATTCTAAGTATGCTGTCATGGATCACATGGTGGGGGCTCCCGCTGTGCAAGGCCACGTGCTTTAGCGTTCATCATTATTTCACAGGGATACAGTGATTGTCCATTAGCGCTGTGATGACCGGGGCCACCTCTGCAATTGAAAGATAATCTCTGCCCTGTTCCCAACCAACCTTAGCCTGAGTCCATCCAAACAGAAAAGGCATATACTGTATTGTATGGAATTGCATTTATATAGTGCTTACTTCCTAGGGCAAGGGGTAGAAAGTGCTATATGAATGCAAAAAAAGGGGAGAAAAATATGTTTTCTTTTTAAAATGCTGTTGCATTGAAAAGGATTCAGTGTCCATTAGGCAGTCCAGATATTCTTTACTAGTAACATTTTGCATTTCTGGCGAGGTGGGGTCTGAGGGATATGAATTGAGGTGCTTATGGTTTTGCTTCTAAAAATTCCAAGACTGGCTAAAAAACTAAGGGACAGATTTATTTTATCCAGTGCAGCAAGGCAACATGCTACTTTGTCTTGCATGAAAGGGACAGAGCAGAAATGTGCCATATTGACAAAGATATGGCACATTTTTGTTGGTTCCTAGTGCTCGAGCACTTGATTAAGACTGTCTGGCACCAACACAGGCATCATTGTGCCATGGTTCAGAGGGCCTGCGTAAAGGGCAGGATTGTATTTGTGTAGGAAGATATACCTTCTTATACAAGAACAATCCTTAAAGGCTTTTTCCTCTTTGAGTGAGTGCTGCAGAAAGCAGAACATATACAAAGAGGAAGTGACAAGGAGAAATACAGGTATTTCTCCTCAACCCTAGCTCAGGGAGGCGCACCATTTTGGCGCAATCCTGGTTTACAGACCTTTGTAAATCTGGGATTGTGTCCAAATTCATGAGTGGATCTGTGGGAAAGCCCTATTCCACCCGTGGAATGTCTTACTTTGGTTTCACTAAACCACACACAGCCACGCAAGGTGTCTTTGCATGGTTTCAATAATACCACTAAAGGGCTTGCGTTGCCTTGCAATGACTTGCGTCACACAAGGGC
This sequence comes from Pleurodeles waltl, assembly GCF_031143425.1. NCBI lineage: Eukaryota > Metazoa > Chordata > Amphibia > Caudata > Salamandridae > Pleurodeles > Pleurodeles waltl. The sequence goes on from NC_090445.1 coordinate 335,966,122, forward strand.
AACATAAGTCGCCTTTGTGAATCTGGTTCTAAGAGTGTGCACAGTGATATTGGCAAATAGAGGTTTGGGCAACAATTACTTTGTTTATGTGACTGATGGTAGGTGGCAACAGCACTTATGAGTGGAGACAGGGACTTTTAAAAGATAGTTCCCCAAGTAGTCTCTGATTAAAATGCTCCTGGCTGCCTATTCCATCCCAGAAGGAAGGCCTCCCATTGCCTATCAGGCAGTATTTGCATTGGAGTGATGGCTTGGCAATAATGTTGTAGCACACAGTTACTTTAATAGTTATGCACTTTACTCTAACAGTCCATACACAAGCAGCAGAGAAGAGCCGCCCGTCATTGCGCACCTCTACTTCATGATTGCTATGTAGCTCAGTTTGGGTAGAGTGGCACATGTGCACCATATTAAGGACACATGTAGGGTGCAATATTCCACGGTGTCTTGTCACAGGTTGCTGGGTGCTGTCTTCTCACAGTCCAGCTCACAATACACTTTGTGTACCTTTTGCCCCTGAACATGTAACAGACTGACAGAGAGGATCGGCATATCACTGTTCATAGATGCCACCTGGCACTGCACCCACCAAAGCTTTCTGTTGGGCAGCATGGCAGCAAACTGCACTGCCCTTTTGTGGCTTAACTATTGGGCCTCCTTACTATCTCTGCAAGTGGTAGCTGGTGGTTGGGAAACGTAGTGAAAAGTGTGCCCAGCTCCAAATCCCACACACAGACACATTTCAAAGGCACAATTGAAACACCCCCTGGGTGCATAAGCTCTGGCCCTTGCTGTCTCTCAAGTGGACCCACTTTTACAGTCAACTGGTGCTGACCCTGCCTTCTACCATCCTATGTCAACTTCAAACCAGCAACTGTATTCCTGTACATTAATGCACCTTCTTTTGAGACACAGTCCAAATACCTTCCCTTTTTTGAAAGTCTGCCTGAGGAGGGGATTTTAAAGCTCAAGCTTATTGCCAGAGACAAGAGTTCACATTTTACATAGGTGAGGGAATCACAGACTTTAAGTAGGGATGATATTTGGGTGAATATACTAAAACAAGCGCATTCCCCATCAAAGCAATGAAGTAGTCTGAGACCACCTAACTTAGGGCTGCATTTATGAGATCTGTGGTGCAGGGTAGCGCAGCAAGGCACTCGCTGCGTTGCCCTGCACCTCCGGGAAAGGGCAGAAATTAGCCTTATCTAGATACTGCACATTTTTGTTCTCTTCCCCTGTACTGGTGAACAAATTGTTGCCTAGCACCAACGCAGGCACCCTTGCACCATGCTGCACAAAAACAATCACAAGAGGTGTTTTCCTTTCTATGTATGCTTCAGAATGCAGCACACAAGAAAGAGGAAAAAAGGGGGAGAAAAAAATATTTCTCCCCGTTGAATCTACTGCATTTCCAGACTTGTAAATCTGGGAATGTGTCAGATTCCTTTGGGTTCCATGGGTGTCACGTGGGACCACCCCAAGCAACATCCCTGGAACACCCTTTTCATGTGGTGTTATGCGTGAAAGTGGTTCATATTTGCAAGTTCATGAAAAGCCACACAAGGTGGTTTTGCATGGCCGTGGAATATGGGCTGGCACACTGCTCCACCGGAGCATTAAAAAAATGACTTTTCCGGTGGCACAGTGTGCCGCTAGGGCCTCCTAAATGAGGGCCATAGTTTAGAGAATTAAACATTCACAGGCAGTATTTATTTTTCAAAAGACAAATTAATAACATTTCCTCTCTGAAATTTTTCAAAGTCATTGTTACTCACTGGTTTGGCCCTTCAAGCACTATCCCCATGCAAATCTGATTTGATCCCCCCAGATTTCCAATAGCGCCCCTACTTAGAACTTGACAAGGTGAACTGCGCAATGTAACAATCAAAGGGTCAAGACTGCCTTGGATCAAGAACCATAGTTCAGTGCTTATTTGAGTAAGTAGAGGAACCCTAAACTGATGTTGGTTGCACTACTAGATATGTGACTGAATACCTAGAAGAAATGAATGAGTTCCTGCACAGAGACAATTTGTTCCTGCACATGCAGAGCAAGTGGGGCTCTTGTCATAAACAGACCCCATCCTCTCATAGAGCAGAGCTCATTCACAGATTGAGTTGATCTTTTTTTGCATTGTCATATAGCACAAACTTGGCCTGAAGGTAATGGGGCACTTTACATGAGCACCCGTTACATTACGCAAGATCACAATTTTTTTATGCACAGGAAGATTAAGGGTCTGATTTAGATTTCAGCTGCATCATTTCCTATGGGATTTATATTTCAGTGGATGGGATATCCGTCACCGGTGTGGTGGAGTAACCCATCCACTGAACTCTAAATCAGGCCCTAAGTGATTTTTACAGTATCACAGGAGGTTTTGCTGAAGACAAGGCTTAAACCTCGTTCCCCAGTTCGAAAGTCAGCACCTCTGGACACCACAGCTGAGTCCCTGCATGCATATTGCTGAACCCCTGCATAGGTTCAGCAGAGTTTATACACAAATGGAGCTGAGCTACTACAGATCTTCTGTTGAGTTTCTTTACAGACACTTTATTTCTTGCATTGAACCAGAGCAGAGTCCCTTTATTCATAGAGAGCAGCCCCTGCTCAGCATGAATTGTGTTGATTTATAGATTGTGTTGAGCCAGTTCACAGGCAGAGTTTACCTCTTTCAAATATTCACTAATATGCTGTAAAATATTCTGTGAGTATTGAGATACTGGTGATCAACTTCTAATCTGTGGGAGTACCACAGGCCTCACACCCAGGTTAGTTTCTGACATGGCCTGCCTCTGACAGGGAGTCTGGAGGAAAAGGTGTGAAAGAGGGTGGGAGTTGGGGAGCAGGGATTGAGAAAATATATTGTCCAGAAAGAGAGGGAGAGAGAGAGAGAGAAAAGATAGAGACTAGTGGCAGAGAAAAGAGACCAAGTGTGAGAGAATATGAGGGACGAAAGAGAGGAAAAAGAAATGGGAGGCAAACGTGACTGAAATGGGAAAGAGGACAGAAAGTGTGTCCAATGGGAGATGGCAGAATGAGTGATGTGTGAACAAGCAGCTGGCAATGATACTAAGACAAACCTTATTGAACATTCTGCCTATTACTTTTGCTCTGTTTTTCACCAGACAGCTGATTGTCACCTTTTGAGTGGGCAATGCTACTGCTGGTGGTGTATGTTTCAGGTACAAAGAAACATTTTGGATAACTCTACTTAAGTGTTTTATTTCTCGCAAACTAAGCACAAGGCAGTGCTGAAGGTGTTTCACCCAACATAGTCCGTTGTCAGCCATGTTTTAGAACTGTAGAAGGTGGTATAATTACTTTTGAAACCCTTTCACATGGGGCATCAAGCATTACATATTTTGGTGAGTTGAGTCATTTAATAAGATTATGTATAAAAATAAACATTGACAAAGTAAATTTTGTGGCTTCTGTAGAGGTTGATTGTGTATTAGAATGATCATGAATACATACCACAGGACATCATGACATTGGCAGCAGCCCTAGCACAAATAATGGGTACTGGGCACATGGCAGCAGGAGTAGGAGCAGCCCAAAGTGGTGTCGAAGAGGGGAGTTACAAAAAGGGCATCTGTTGTGAAAGCTTCTCTGTGGAACAGGTAGAAGACAAGCATGAGTACAAACATGTTCCTCTCTCACTGAACAGGAACAGATGGGACAGCAGCAGTGCAAGCTTTAATTTCTTCTAGAACAGGTGCAACTTAGGTGACGACAGTACAAGCTTCCCTTCCTTACAGAACATGCATAGCCTGGGCAGCAGCAATGAAAGCTTCACTACATATCATGCCCACACAGTGCAAGCTGCCTTTCCTCACAGAACAGGTACTCTTTGACAGCACCATTATGCTTCCTTTGCTCGCAGTAGGTAGCAGCAGTGCAATCTCAACATCAATATACAGTAGAACAGACACAACATGACAGCTATAGTATAAACCTTTATCACTGACAGAACCTGTAAGGCAGAGGATGTAGGTTACACACAGTTCTTTGGAGCAGGTGCTAAATCCTTTGAAATGGGTGTATTGGTGAAAGTATGAGTGCTACTGCCCCTCTTACTGTGGTGGTATTCTGACAGTAGTTAGAATTAAGATGCTGTTAGAGATGCTTCTGAAATATCCTGAAACTTCTGAAGCGGATACATTGAGTCCTGCTGTTACCCCAACCCCTACTTTTATTTTTTCATATCCTGGAACCTTGCTGCTGTCACTAAGGGGCAGATCTATACTCTGCCTGCGCCGAATTTCCATCAAGAGGCGCAAACCCTACACCATATTTATACTTTGACGCCCGACCCCGCGAATGCCACAATTCCGCTGTGTGCCTCATTTTCTGGATGCGTGAAACCGCCTTGCGTTACTGACATGCAAGGTAGGCGTTCCCATCCAAAAAATGACTTAAACACCTGTGTGCCATATTTATCCTACCGTGCAAAAATCCCGCACGGCTGGGAGGCGGAGTTGGAAAATGAAGCACAGCCCGATTTGCGTAAAAAAATAACGCCTGGGTCAGGGCAGGCGTTAAAATGGGGGCAAACACACCACTACTTAAGGAAAACACACAGAAGCAACAGCAGAGCTCCAAAAGGAAGACATGGAGGTGCCATTCATCCAGCATGCACGAAGACGCAGAGCACAGGACCAACACCAGCAGCTTCCACCACACCAGCAGGGACCCCAAAGGCAACACAGAAGGCAGGAGAGGATATTCAGGACCAGGATAACCCTTCTGGAACCCAGGCAACAAGACATCATCCAGAGGTACAGACTCAACTGGCTAGCCATTCAGCAGCTGCTGTGTCACAATGAGCTACAGTTGACACCCAGCTTGCAGACACCCCACATCATTTCACCAGAGACCAAGCTGCTAGCTGTCCTCCACATGTTGGCAAGTGGCTCGCTTCAAACCACTGGTGCCCTGGTTGCCGGGATCTCACAGCCTTCATTCTCTGCCTTCCTACCCAAGGTATTGGATGCCATCATCTCCCTCACACCCCACCACATCAGCTTCCCCAACACACAGCTGAAGCAGCAGGAGACCAAACAGGGCTTCTACCAAATCAACGGCTTCCCACATGTGCTTGGTGCCATTGACTGCACACATGTACGGATTGTGCCACCTGCTGCAACCGAGCATCTATACCTCAACAGGAAGCACACACGCTCCATCAATGTGCAGGCCATTGTGGATCACTGGGGTTTGATCACCAACATCGTGGCAAATTATCCTGGGAGTGTACATGATTCATTAATCTTCTGCCACTGCACCATCAATCAACACTTCCAGGATGGACAATATGGCAATGGCCTACTTGTTGGTAAGTACAGAAACCTACTTATATACACACAGCACAGCAACCCTGTAGGGCACACATCACATACGCCATTACATTGACACGTGGCCAGAAAGACACTGAGGTTGTGACACTGCTAGTCATGTTTGGTATCCTGACCCAATGGGATACACACCTATGGACAAATGACAGATGCAAATAACAACAGATGCCAGTCCCCAGACACCAGGGAACAATTTAAATCCACATAGTGACAATGACATGCCCTTAACTGCCAGTACAACTTGGAAGATTAATTTTACAATATCACATCAATAACACTCAATCACATACCCTTCCAAACAATATGTACAGTGTAAGGGGTATGCAATGTTTTTCGCTGCAGGTATAACACCATGACACACATAGCATGCTGATGATGACTCTAATGAATGGGACATGGAATCATTGAGGCTGTACCAACACCAAGTGCACATTCCCACACATACGGTTTGAGACAATTATATATATACACAACAGATGTACAGGCATATGGACCTTCTGACACTTAAACCGTCAACCCCAAAACCAAGTTAGCCAGCTGAACTGGACCAGGTTCAGTAGTGTAGGTACACGTTTGAACATGAGTCAACTCGGTAAGGGCAGATAAATAGGTCTGCAGAGAACTTGTCACACATGGGATATTTGTGCATTGTCAATTGTCAACACGTTGGTGCTGCCAACTTATGGAGATGTGTTGTACATTGTCACCCAGCCAAATCAAAGGGCCTTACTGATGTTTAATAAATTCTATTGCATATGTTAAATTGGATGGGATGTCCAGGCCATATAGATGCAACCATGTTACCACCACTGTGGAACTGATTCTGTGTATGGAAGTATCATGTCACCCCCAGTTAAGACACATGGACACCTCTTTCACATGACATAATGCATGGGAGTACACAATGTACTGCAAGTCTACAAAAATACCGCTGACATTCGGTCAATCAGCCAAACACCAGTTCAGATAATGAAACATCCCAATGCCAATGGTACATCCTAGAAGCCTAGGATTCCACACAATAACATAAACACAGATGAGTAACAGACAACACAAGAGAACAACTGCCATGCAAAGTGATAATCATGGTGCAAGCTCCATCAAAACTTTTCACTCATTTTCTCTTTCAGCTGATCAGGGGAATGGGGTCCAGCCATTGATCATGACCCCATTTGCAAACCCAAGCACAGCATCAGAACGTGCCTATAATGATGCACATCGGAGGACACTCACCATAGTAGAGAGGACCTTTGGCACCCTGAAGTCCAAATTCAGGTGCCTCGACATCACCGGAGGCAGCCTCGTATACTCACCTGAAATGGTCTGCAAGATCATTTTGACCTGTGCCATCCTGCACAACATTTGTGTAAGGAGGAACATTCCCCTCTATGAACCAGACCCACAAATGCCTTAAGAGGAGGAAGAGGAGGATGTTGTCCATCAAAATGAGGAGGACCATCCAAATACTGCAGCAGGATTGATTCGGAGACAACACATTGTACAAAACTTCTTTTAAGTCTACTCACCATCACCACTGTCTTACCATTTGTCATTAAACACCGATTCTAATCACTAAATCATAGTCTGGGTAAATATTTATACATCACATTATCCCTAGGATTCATAATCAGAGTTTAGCCTCATGGAGCATTGCAGATATACAGATTAGGATACTGAAAAATCCACATCACGTTTGATGGTTAAGAATGTACAGCCAACTTCACACACTGTAAATGACATATAGCCTGTCCATTTCACATTTGTAGGTCAATATCAGAGGACCACAGCTATGGCACACATACATGTTGGCAACATGGTTCATTGCAGCATATGGCACACAACTAAGACATCATAAATCATAAAGTAAAAAACTGCTTCATACATGAGGCAGTGGAAGTGCTATTGCATAGGTAACAGGAATGTAACACCAGACCCTTGACAGCAGTAAGTGTGACATCCGCTATCTCTGCAAGGAGTATGTGTGACAAGAGGTCCATGTAAATTGCAAATGGATAGCACGAGTGCCCCGGGTATGACAAGCATTGCTCACAAAACATGCCCTGCGCAGTCCATCCCAGGTCATAAGTCCTGCCACTGCCATGTTTTCAGTCTCTCCCCACCCTTCTCTAGGGGGCCCTGGAAATGGACTATTTGTACCCAGATACTCCTTCATCTACACACAGCCAGACTCACATTCTGACTCCACATTCTGACTCCATTGATTGGGTATGGTGTTTCCCTCTTTAGTGTGGCATGCCATAGTCATAGTTCATCTGTCTGCATGGACTTCAGGTCAGATAATGCACTGCCTGGTAGTCTGTAGGACCTGTAAAGACCTGTCCATTGCTTCCCATGTGAAAGGTACTGTTGGCCCTTTGAACTTGATTCTCACCTACAGGACTTGTGAGAGACTGAAGCTGCACACACATGTGAGCACTTTCATGCTGACCAGCCATTTGAACCTGCACTGCCCTTGCTGCTTCCTGGAATGGCTTAGAAGCTGCCATTATATGCATATCCTTGTTATGCATTGCCGTATAAATCACTTATGTAACACAGGCTTTGGGTGATTGTGTAACGTTGCAGCCCAAAGGACAAATACAGTTTTCATTTTCCACAAAGTTGTTCCAGCTTTTCCCAGTCTCAGTCTGCTCACTGTGTATTTGCCTTGTTCATGTTAGTTCCTGACAGAGCCTCCATCGTGTTAGCCTGATTGGTTCCTGTCTTTCTGTTGCCATAAAGGTTCCCTGTGGTTACATTTGTATCATAGTTGCTTTCCATGCCCTCACTTTCCTCCTGGGGTATTGTGTCTGGTAGGTCTACGATGAATCCTCAAATAGATTGTATAGCGTAATCAGTTTACTTATTGTATCATGGTGTGGGACATGACTTTAAATAGCCTAATCACGGCCCATCCCTTGTCTGGGTTTCATGTATGCATGAGTGACAAACAGTGACACTGTACCATGGCTGTATGCATGGATTGGGTATGGTGCCTCCAGCACAACAAACAACGTTTGCTAATGTGCATGAAAGGACAAAACATGTTTGTGCCCTGACGGTCCACACACAGATTGACATCGGCCCCAACCTATTGATGGGGCTTGCGTGGTGAATAGCTGTGAGATTAATCAGCACAGAGGCACTTTTGTTCCCAGATGCAGTGGGAATTTTAGAGGCCACCAAGTGTACAAATGCTGTGATGAAACCTGTTGGTTTAAAATTACTGATTCATTAACTTTGTGAGCAGACCAGGATTGCCCTGTTGTCAGTCTCATAAAACTTCTGCAGTGCCATAGCTGGACTATCCTCATGTGTGTTTTCAATTCCTCTTTGGCTTTCATTCAATTCTGCTTTGAAGGATACTCTGTTAATGCAGGGAATGGCTCCACAGACTCATGATTAGACCTGCACGTAACTGTGACAACATGGACCCCAATAATGACACAGGGTACACATGGCCACACACTAGAACTGGACACCTTTGTGCAATTAACAACTGGAAATATGTGAACACATGCTGCTTGGTCTGCTGGTCCTCCACTGCCACAAGAGAAACATAGGTAATTTATATGACTCCAACTGTGGAGTGACATTACACTTTTGGATTGGTTTTGAGACTCTGTGTCACAAACACTGTATATACATAGCATTTTCAAATGCCTGACTCATGGGTAGTATACAAACAAGTGACCAGGAAGTGGTATCCAACATTCCAGTGCATGTGATGGCTTAGTCTTGTAACATTGCCATTATCACCCGTCCTCTATCTATCCTGTGCATTATTTGTCATGGGAGATGCTTTTGTCCCAAAAGTCAGGGAAGTTCACACAAAATGTGTTGCTACGTGTATGACAAACACATTTCCTGACTCATTTCCACACTGAATAGCATCTGATGGTTATCCACATTTACAACACATGCATACAAGCACATTTATGAAAACACGTCTTGTGATGTTCACACAGAGGGCCAACTAAAATTATAATAGCCAATTCACAGACATTGACACACAGGCAATGAGTTAATGTATTAAGTTGCATAGCCTTGCTATCCTCTATTGATGCACAACCTGCTCAAACTGGGTAATACCAATTTGTATTCCAAAAGTTTGGGTATCTATTGCGTCAGTGAAGAGTGCTAATCCGGTACAACAACTAGAGGATCATGGTCCGCAATATTGTGATCTGCCACATGTGTCCAAACACTGGAATGCACAATGTATAGTTACAGCTGTCATGTACTATAAAAATGTGAGAAATTACCCAAACCCAGTAAAAGACATACATTTTGATGCATACGCGTCAAGAAAGACGCATATGCGTCATAAATCAGCACATATGCGTATAAAAATGACGCTCACAGCCATGATACATCAATTGGCCCCGAGCGGTAATTCCTACACTGTACCCCATGAAATTGGTTACCAATGCAAAATATTTGGAACTATGGATGCAGGGTAATTTTTAAGCATGTGCGTAAAAAAAAATTGACGCACAGACTGTAAACATCATAATATTTTGACGCACCATAATAAAAACGCACCGCATTTGAGGCAGGATGTGATGTAATAGGATATCGTGTTTACAGAATTGGTACAGTGGGTGTACTTTCACTTTCACTTTGCAGTCTGTGATTTTTCTAGACTGTGTGCCTGTGCTTAGAGTTTTGTCTGTCCCAATTGTGATTTTGTGTACTGTGTGCCATCCTATTTGTCATCTGTGTTATTTGTGATTGTCTCAGTTGTTCATTATAAGTGTTTATTTGTCATTTTTGGTGTCTAATTTTGTCTTTGTACTTTTGGGAGTCTGTTGTTAGTTTAGGCATAGTTGGGCTGTTTTAGGGTTACTTTTATTTCATGTTCCTCCCTCCTTTCCCTTTATTATCCTCTGTACCCTTTAATTTTCATATTATTTCTGTCATGTTGGGTAGGCCATGTCTGGGGAGAATGGGTGAGGAGGAGCTGGGGGGATTCATTGGGCTGGAGTGCCACTTCCTCCCCTTGATGATCGTAGCAGGTGGCAGGGTGATACACGGGTATCACACAGAGGCGGGGAGGCTCTGGTGGTCAAAGGTGTTGTATCATCTGCGTCGCATCCTCAACACACCGCGCAACGACCACCAACTAAAGCACCACTGGGCTGACCTTGTTGCCAGAGAGCAAGACCTGCTGGACCACCTGGGTATTGTGATTGGTGGCCCTGTTGGTGAGTACAATTCAGAGTAATGTGCACAATTAAATACTCTGTAGTGACAGTAGCAGATTTGCTGTTATGCTGCAGACAATGGTTTTGGACATGTGGAATCCAAGTTCGACATACAGTGGCCCTGAGTTATACAATAATGCTACACATTACCATCATTTGTTGACGCAACAGCTACACTAAGTTACAAAACGCAACTGGAGTTTGTAAATTTTTGCTGCCTTCACATCAATAGATGATGCTAATGCGGCTCAAACATATGTTTTATCCATAGTCTGTGAGTGTACCAGGAAAGAGATGTTTTTCACCAGCTAATTCAAAGAATTAACGTGTTCCCCAATTATTTCGAACACATGTCTGAACTGTATTCTGGCCATATGTACCAATTTCTTTCTAACCTCAGGTAATATCTTAGGCTGATAGTTTGACTTGGTTGTGCTGCAATTAAATTAGGAATGGATGCCAAAGTAATGCACACAGGTTCATATCTAAATGTTTGGTGCTACTTTCCATAGCTGTAGCATATACCATGAAGCAAATGATACAAATTTAGGGATAACAACTATCCCTGGCCCTCTGTTCATTGTACCTGTGTGTTTTAAATTGGTCTTGGTCATAGTAGCTGGAACAGAGCTAATGCATTTCCCATCTGTGTTACTCTATAGCCATGCACTTCTCATAAGTTATGGGGTCATCATGGGATACCTGACGTTGGGGAATGCATGGTCACAATGTATTACGTGCATGATGTCGTGCAATGGACCCCTGACCAATTCCATCATACATATAAAGTTCCCTAATGCTTTGCTAGTTTCGTTTGATACACCCCTGCTGATCTAGTGCAGCATATGTACAATAACTAACTTCCCAGTATGGAGGCTATCACAGACATGGGTGTATGCTAAGATCAGAAGACCAGCATTCCTGTGATTGCTGCCATTCCGAAGGTACACACAAATTGAACCTACAGCATCATGATTGACACAGTGGTACATTTGCTAAACCATGTTTTAATAATGTGACAGTGTCAGTTTGCTCTATACCCGCTGATCTCCCAACTTGGCAAATGTAATATGATGAATGTGGCTAACTGTGATTTCAAAAACCCATTATGGGTACACAGGGCAATGAGTGACACATTTCAGGTGCAATGACTACACCTGTGCCCATGCATTCTGTCATGGATGACCACAATGTCCACTGTCAGCATATATCTCATTGTTGTATTAAAATATTAAAAATGGCCAATCCATGTCTTGCCTCAAATTGTCACCAAGTAATGCACAGGATCCCTGCCATTATGGTGTCATAGGGGGCATATGTGGCTCAGGGTACACTGTTAATGTAGCATATGTAACCTACACACAACACAGGCCCTACATGTAAGGAACCATAGAAAGCATAATAAATCATGACCTTCAATCAACCCACGAGTCCTTTGATGCACAAGCCACAATACCTGAGTGACTAGTATTGCAGTGCTCCAGGAATGTGGCTTTGCATGTCTCTCATTACTACAAATGATGAGAGGAGTACACTCCATAAATGAGTCTGCAACCAATTGATGGAGCATGTTTGTCACCACATGATAGGGCCACTGCATGTGTGCAGATGTGTGTATCACTCACTGGAGTGACAGGGTCTATACATGTTTGCAGTGGTGTGTATGTTGGAGTATCATCATGCCTGAGAGGCTGGACTTTCAGATGTAATGTTACATACAGTAATTTTATTTGAAAGTGTTGTACAGTGCACAGACATTGAGCACATTTCACCCTTCCATACTTTACAGGTGGACCTGCCCCTTACACAATTGGTGAAGTGGCTCGATTTGCGGACCCAGATATATCCAGTAAGTGTTGATATTTCTGTTCTGTGTTGTGTTTGCAGCTGTTGTGTGAATGACTTATGTGTGTTGGACCCATAGCAAGGTATGGTGTGCTGGCACATGATCTGATATGTAACTTGACTAGAGTTTCACTTTTTTTTCCATATTTGAGTTGGACAATCAGTATCGTATAGTCATATTTTGGGATTGTAGTGCAGCCCTGTAGGCATGGCCATGTGAATAGGGTGACATTTGTTGTTAAAAATGTTATAAAGAAAATTTAGCAGAGGGCCATATTCATGATTTAGTCAGCAAGTCAGACCCCAAATCTCACAGAATAGGGATGCCAAAGTCTTAGCCACAGACTTGAGCCTCTCTGTTCACTAATGAACATGTTTGACTTTATGCTTGACTTCCTAGCAGCATGTAGCTCCACATGTTGTGCTACGTGAATGTGGCACTTGAGTGCAAAGTCATAGGTGCACATGCAGCTCATGCCCAGATGTGTGCTTGCATCTATCTGCTCGCTGTAGGACAGGTATTAGTGGTACCAAATGATGTTGACAATTGTCTGCAATTACAAACATAAATGTGGATGGGATTGTCCAAGGTTTGTGTCTATCCTAGTTGGACACCCTCCTTACCTCTGGTGGACTGCCTAAACCCATGTACAGCTGTCCAAAGCTTCCTGGGTGTCCTTGATGTTTGAAAGTATGTGTTGCTTGTCCATCCCCCCCGAGGCACAGGCTTAGGGTTATGAAATGTGTACCTAGGTGTGATGATCCAAGTTTAGTACACAGACATGTAAATCTGTAAATCACCTGTCCAAACCTAGGATACCCACTCTTGATTAGCAACTACATACCATCCTGGCAATTCCATTTACAAATCACAGATCTTGTGGCCCTTGATTGTCATCCAGAAGATAGTCATTAGTTGGCCTGATTCTCATCAGTAGCTATATCACACAATGAAGTACCTAATGTTTGGCTTTATCTTTTTTAACAGCAGCCAATATGGATGCCAGACAGATCCGTGAATTTCAGCGGTGGGCGATGCGTTACCGCTACATTCTAGATGTGGAGTCTGGGTTCCGCCACATGGCATGGCGTTATTGCCATGAAAGAGCCTCAGGGGTGTGGAGGGCATTTGCCCAAGGGGGCCCTTCGGTGTCCACAACAGCCACCACCACCAGCGCCACCACTACGACCCAGGTGGCAGGACCATCGACTTCCTCAGCTCCAGGACCACTGATAGCAGCACCTGCACCTCCCCCTCCAAGCATGACACCACCAAGTGGACAACCCTCAACAACTTGCACTCAGACCACCCCTGTTGCAGTCATTGACCCTGGTGATTTTCGAGCTATGCAACGTGCCATGCAACGGATGTTGTGCAGACTGGACAGGCTGCAGCAGGAGGTGTCACAAATAAATAAGAGGGTGCTTGCCATTAAGAAGACCCTTAGGAGGGCAAACTTGTGAATCTGATACCCTCACCCATGATTCCCTCCCCTCCCTCCTCTTTCCTGGTTCTTTTAATTAGTGGGTTTAGGGGGATTAGTGTTAAAATAGAATAGGCTGGTAGTTTAGTTAGTAGAAGTGGGTTGGGGTTTGGGGTACAACATTTTTACATGTTTTTTTTATGTGTGGGTGGGGGATGATGTTGGGTTTTTGTGTTTTAAATATATATATATATATATTTGTTTAGTATAAGATACTATGGGGGTCATTCTGACCCCGGCCGGCGGCTTCCGCCGCTGGCCTGGCGGGGACCGCCAGAATACCGCTGCGCGGTCAAAAGACCGCCGCGGCTATTCTGGGTTTCCCGCTGGGCTGGCGGGCGACCGCCAGAAGGCCGCCCGCCAGCCCAGCGGGAAACACCCTTCCATGAGGATGCCGGCTCCGAATGGAGCCGGCGGAGTGGAAGGGGTGCGACGGGTGCAGTTGCACCCGTCGCGATTTTCAGTGTCTGCATGGCAGACACTGAAAATCTTTGTGGGGCCCTGTTACGGGGGCCCCTGCAGTGCCCATGCCATTGGCAGGGGCCCCACGACACCCCATACCGCCATTCTGTTCCCGGCGGCCAACACCGCCAGGAACAGGACGGCGGTATGGGGGTCGGAATCCATGGAGGATTCCCCAGGGCAGCGGGAAACCGGCGGTACACCGCCGGTTTTCCGTTTCTGACCACGGCTGTACCGCCGCGGTCAGAATGCCCATGGGAGCACCGCCAGCCTGTTGGCGGTGCTCCCGCGGTCGTTGGCCCTGGCGGATTTTACCGCCAGGGTCAGAATGACCCCCTATGTGTTTCTATGAGGAAAAAGCCTCAGGGCATTGTTTTTGTGCAAGAATGTGCCCTTTCCTGCACAAAAACAATCCTGCATGCAACAGAGGCACCATTGCACCATGGTACAACGATGCCTGAATTGGCACTAGGCTGCCAAAGGGGAAAAGGCAGGAATGCACCGTATTGCCTAAATACAGAGCATTCCTGCCCTCTCTGTGTCACACAGTGCAGCACAGCAAGGCTACTTGCTGCGCTGCACTGCCTGACAATTTCTTAAATATGCCTCCAAGTGTCTGAGTGGAAATTATTAGCAAAGCCTGTAGATCTGGCTTTAATGTGTCCATGCCTGAAAATACAATAATTTATGAATGTTGTTTGCATGTGTTAATACACTAAATGCAGACATATTGGCAATTTTTGCTCTTACACTGGCTCTGAGAATGTCTCTTCCCGCAGTGTGTGACCTGGTAGCCCCACTACTGCTGCTTGATGTACTAGCCCACCTCCCAAAGTTTGGGTCTATGTGTGCCCCTGTAGTCAGCAAACCAAGTGAAATAAGACGGTAGGGAGCATATCCGAAGCAGGAGCTGAATGCTATATATGAACCCTACACAGATGTACTTATCTGCCCTATTAGAGAGCACCAAGTGAAGAGTGCAAGTTAGTTGTGAATGGTGTGGTGGCTTCGTAGGGTTATGTGGGGTTACCGAACAGGCCTAAAAATACTGGAACCCAAGGCAAAAAAACAGCAGACTAGTTCAAAATCTGTTAATTTTGCGTAACATAGCAATAGAGCTGCACAGGATGGTGTACAGTACACTGGTGTGAGGGTCTGCGTTCTGTGCCAGTTTCAGCTAAAATTACTTTTTTTTTAAATAATGAAGTCAATAATGTCAATATTAAATTACAGTGGGTTTAGTATAGTGTGCATCAAACAAACTAAAGTTAATGTGTCATATTTTATTTAGAACCGTACTCAAAATATATGTTCCCATCACTCCCGGCATCAAAAGGTAATGAATGGGCTTTATTTCTTCTTCTATTGCTGGTGATATATTTTGAAATATTTTAAACCTTTCAAAAGTGTGCCAGCAAATGATGGCACACCTAATCCCTGAAAGGACCATTCAATTTGTAGTTGTAAAATAGTTCCCACTTTGCAACCGTACACACATAAACATATGAGTGCATAAAAATGTTGTAAAATGCAGTATCTATATGGCTTAACAAACATTTGACCGTCCAAACACGCAAGCTGCATTAAAAAAATAGTTAATAAACTCCTTTTAAAAACTCCTTATTTCGGCTGAATTTGCTCCACGTCACCTGAATGTGCTGCAGCACCTACTGCATTGTACTTCCAGCGCCCCTGCAATTATGTGCATGAGGTTTTTAAAATCCAACTCATGCCCGATGAATTAAAGATGAAAGCATCCTCTGCTCCATGAAGCTAATGATTTGTTCCTGCGTCGCTCGCTGGATGCCAAGGAACTGTTCCCTTCCTCTGCACAGCACAATATAACACATGATTTAAATTCTACTGCTGAAGTATTTTGCTTGCTTTATTACACAGAATTGTATTTGCTCTTATAACTGAGTGAATAAGATTGAAAAACATTCTAGTTGGAATACTTTCCCCTCATAAATAACATTTC
Organism: Pleurodeles waltl; assembly: GCF_031143425.1. Taxonomy (NCBI): domain Eukaryota; kingdom Metazoa; phylum Chordata; class Amphibia; order Caudata; family Salamandridae; genus Pleurodeles; species Pleurodeles waltl. The sequence goes on from NC_090445.1 coordinate 335,982,458, forward strand.
CAGTCTTGGAGCAAGATGTATTAATATACTGGTTGCAAAAACTGGTCATAAATTGTTCCAGTATTTTTGTGACTACTATTGAATTTTGCAAACTGACCTATGCATTAATAAGTCGATTCGTACAATTCTGAATTGGAGTGGGTTGCAATTAAGCCTACCTAATTAATATTGTCGGGAAACATCACTTACAATGCGGTACATGCAATGAGATGCATTGTCACTCACTCTAATTGGATTCATTCATAGGGATCGTGGCTTTCAAGGGTCAGCAGAAACAATGTCTGTGATTGCTTTTAAATAGCAAAGCGGTATTTTTTAAGCAGCTAAATTATTTACACAAGACGAGGCACACAATAAAAAAGCAACCACCCTTTTGACTTCATCATTAAAGTAACAAAAGGTGAACCAGGTTTAGCAACATGAAATCTGTGACCGAATCCTGGCATCCCCAATTAACCAAATTGTGTAATCCTGAGCAAAACTGCTAGCGCACTTGTGCAAATCCTTGTGTACAATGAATTTGTTGGGGTGTGCTGAAAATTAATTAAGCTAACCCTTAGCCTGTCCTAATAATGTGCATGTGCTTCATATAAAGATGTGCCCTGGACATCTATATTACACATTTACTTTTTCGGCACAAAAACTCAAATACAATATTTAGTGAAGCAAGAGGTACAAGAGACTAAAGTGCATGCAAGATGAAAGCTAGAAACGCTGGTGCTCGGTCTGCAGCTGTCCCGCTGCACTAATGGGCCTGCTTTGAATGATCTACGGTGTGCAATTGATTGAATTGTTTTTAATATTACATGAGAATATCAAGGAGGCAAATGTGTTTATTATTCTCCTCTCCTCGACAGTGAAATAAAATAGAAAGCCTTCTGTTATTATGGGCTCTTAGAGGTGAATTTTCAATGACCCGCGTTTTTCTAGAAAGCATTTCTTGTTTCTGTTTGTTAATGGTACTGCTATCGCATATTAACTGACATAAGATGGAATGGATTAAGTGGGCATGGAAAGGAATCAGTTTTTAAAAGAATCACAACCATTCGTAGATCTGAGCGATCCCAGCGGCAGGGCTGACAATTGTACATACCCCAGAGACTTTTGCTACCCTACTGCTTATTGCATCTGGCAAGGCACTTACATCTACACTGTTCCCAAAACTGGGGCTGAAAGGTAGCCTTAGTGTTTCTGTCGCCTGGGCCACACTTCTCATGAACATGGATGCCCAGTGGAATATGCGCAACAGTGCCACAGACTCGATCATCTCTCACATCGTCCAGCCGTTGGAGGGGCTCATCGTAGAATTAGTTTCCTCCTGAAGTAGATCATCCTCTTGCCCACTATTCTGAGCAACTCGCCCGCCAGCTCCTCGCTCTGTATAGACTGCTTTGCTACGTAGACTGTCCCCTTGAATCCTCAAAAGCATGCATGTTTGTATGTATTACACACACGCCGCTCATTCTGGACTTTACCCAAGCATACCCGGCGGCCTTGTCTTTTCTCCCCAACAGAGGTGCAATGGTCAGTCGTCTCCATTGGTTTACTAAAAGTGACTGACCATAGACTTTCAGAAACATCACACCTGCTGCACGACAAAGGCAGAACCTTGGAGTATTGCAAAGCAATAATGAAACGATTACATACATACAGTGTTTAATAACCAATAAGCTGGGCAGGTTTAGCACTGTGGTTAATCCCTTTATCTGTGACTGCGAGGATTACTTAGCGCATGGTCTGCAGGACTCTAGAGGCAGGGATCTAATAAAGGAACTCAGGAAGATGGGCCTTCTGAATTTTTATGATATAGAAGCAGTAGGCACCCACCAACTCCCAACCTATGTGGGAAGAGGGTCTGGATCCACCATTGACTATATTTTTGTGTCTCCCCCTATGAGAGATTTGGTGATTGGGGGTAAAGTGCTAGGGGAGTGTTTTAGCGATCATAATCCCCTTATAGTGTCCTTTAAACTCCCTGGGGCTCTACGTAAACTAGGACGAGGTAGGCCTGTAGCAGTGGTGACAAAGGACCAGGTTAGGCGGCTTGGGTGGAAGCAAGTAGACTCCCAAAAAGTTGTAGGAAGGGTGGTGGGGGATAATTTACATCTATTTATGGAAATACTCCTGATAGAGGCTCCAAATCCTAAGACTGTTATGAATGCTATAACAGTAGTAAATGCAGCAGTTAGAGACTGCCTTTTTTCAGTAGGCAGCCACCCTAGTAAACGTAAATGTGGCTGGTATGACAAGGTCTGCTATGATGCAAGGGTAAACCTAAAGATGGCTGCCAAGATTCACCCTAGAGATTGGGTCCTCGTAAAAGAAGCTAGAATGAGGTACAAAAGGGCCCTGAGGGATAGTAAGTTAAAACATAAAGATAAAACCTGGGAAGAGTTAGAGCGTGATATAGCTCTGAAGGACCCTGCCCTGTTTTGGAAGGTGGTAAATAGAGGTTCCTTTGAAACAGAAACATCTGAGGGCCTTGGCTGTAACATCGCCCCGGAGGCCTCGGTAATTTATTTTTGTAATATCTTTGAGGGTATTCACTTAAGAAATATCCGGGAGAACGTGTACGATGTGGCTCCTAACCTAGCAATCAGGTTTTCGCTCCAGGAGGTTATTGATGCATTACAGAGTAGCGCGAGTAATAAAGCTCCGGGCCCAGTTTCGATCCCTATGGACTTGTATAAAGCTAACCCCCAGCTATGGGCACCTATTCTCCTAAATGTTCTCAATGCAGCAGTTACTGTGGGCATTCCTGCCTCTTGGAGACTGGCATGTATTGTCCCAGTGTTTAAAAAGGGCGATCGTAATGACCCTAAGTCTTATCGCCCTATATCTCTCCTGGACTCTTCTGCGAAGATTCTGGGATGGATTATTCTAAGGCGTCTGGAGGCCTGGATGATAGGAAATGATATTTTAAGCCGGGAACTGTATGGTTTAAGGGAAGGCCTCAGTACGCGAGAACAATGTCTCAATTTACTGATGATGATCGGTAAATACACGCAGGCAAGGAAAGGTACCCTTTATCTTGCTTTTATGGATCTTAGCTGTGCCTTTGATAAAGTGAACCGGTCTATTTTATGGGAGAGGCTAAATCATTTAGGTTTGGATCCTAATATTGTAGAGCTGCTCCGATATCTCCATTCTGGGACAGTTGCAAATGTGAGGGTGGGACCTAATGGGGAATGCTCAGAGGCTTTTAAGCTTTCAAGAGGTGTGCGCCAGGGGTGTGTCCTGGCTCCTACTTTGTTCCTTCTATATACAAATGGTCTGTCTGATTTTTTGATGGAGCACTGTAGGGATGTCCCAAAGGTGAAGGGTATTGATATCCCTGTGCTGACGTACGCGGATGACGCGGTCCTCATGGCCCGCACGATGAATGGTCTCCGGGAAATAGTTAGAGCTTAAGACACCTTTATGTCAGCTTTGGGTTTAGAGGTCAATTTTAAGAAATCACATTTTATGGTTTGCGGAAGACCCCTGAGCAGGGTGGGGGAGCTAAGGGTGGAGGATCAAGTTATTAGCAGTCCATGAGTTCCCATACTTAGGGGTCATTTTTTATGAGAAAGGATCCTGGAAACCCTGCATTGCCAGAAGGGTTGTGCTTTTTCATGCAACAGTTGGTGCGACTTTTGACTTTGCTGTAAGGGTAGGTAGTAAACCTATCAAGCCCCTGCTTGAAATTTATAGGCGGAAATGCCTTCCTGTCCTGCTGTATGGTGCGGCACTTTGGGGGTATAGGGATACCCGAGCCCTTATGGTGGAAGAAAATCGGTTCTGCAGAAGGCTATTGGGAGTTGGACAAAATATCCCTGGTTTTTGCCTTCACCTGGAACTGGAGCTTGAGTTTGTGCAGGACACTATCCAGTTGGCTCCCCTTCTGTTATGGATCTCAATCTGGAGTAACGAACATGCCACTCTTAATAGGGATATCCTAAGGGATTGTTTGGCTTGCGACAATGTAAAGAATATTCCCTGGCTGATGCACATAAGGAAGATGGCTCATGACCTGGGGCAGCCTGAATTGTTTGATTATCCCGAGGATCTGACTAGCTATGATAAGAAATGGGTTAAGGACAATTTTCTGAGAATGCAGGAGACCAAGAGGGAGGGGGAGGCTTTAGGGAAAAACTCGATCAGGGATTTCATCATGCTAAAGATGTGGGTGGGCCCTGAGCGCTATCTCTTAGAAATAAAGGATGTGAGGGAAAGGTCTCTCATAACTCGATTCCGTTTGGGGAGCATTAGAAGTAATTTGTGTTTCCCGTTGGGTCAGTATGGGGACAAATGCATTAGACTCTGCCCCTGTGATGGGGTGTCCCATTAGACCCTGTCCATTTTACATTGTTTTGCGTTTTCTATGCACCGTTTAGAACTCGTTTTTTATTACCTCTCCTAAGGCCCAAGGGTTTCGTGCAATATCGTCCTGCTTTTATGTGGTTGCAAATGGCCTCAGATGTATTGGTATGAAAGGGCCTGGGATCATTCTTGAAGGGAGCTATTACTTGGCATAATAATGTAGAGTTTTTAGAATCATTTCTTCTATTTTATTGTTTTTATGAATGAGGTTTTTATATGTTCATATTTATGATGGGTGTTTTTACTATATATGGTTTTATTGGTATATTAATAATGTATTGGTGATTATTTGTTGTAATGGATGAATTTTTTCATACCAAATAAAAGTTTCTTTCTTCAACCAATAAGTAAATATCTGCCATTCTGGAACAGGTCACAGTCTAACGCAATAGGCAACTATTTAGGGCTTACAGTTCCCACCGCCCACCAGCAAAGGTTTGTGAGACCTGTTTATGAAAACATATTCTACTCTGTGGACGTCCTTAGAATAGCTTATTAGCACTCTACAGGTACCTCAGCATGTGCTAAGACTCCAGGACTCTTATTTATACTTTTTTAGTGCCACATTTGCGCAATGTTTTGACGCAAAAGCGGCGCAAACTTACAAAATACAAATGTATTTTGTAAGTGTGAGCAGATTTTGCGTCAAAAAGCGGTGCAAATGCGGAGCTAAAAAAGTATAAATATGGGCCCAAGTGTCCGTGGAGAATTGCCCCAGGCCTGTAACTTGATTGCTGGTGTGAAGCCATAACTGCACAGGCATAGGAACTTTTTCAATAGTTCTGGGGAGCAAGGGTTTCCTGTCATCAGCTCAGTGAATCAAAACAGTTTACCTCTGGTGTCCAGGGGTTTATCCCTCTATTGGACCCAAAACCGATCACCAGGTACACCTCTTCAGCGGTTCACTGTCATGCTAGCAAAGTTGAGAAGTCCTAGGTGCTCTCAGGGAGGTGGTGTGGGGTTAGATATTCAGCACTCAACAGACATCAATTGGTAAGCAATAAATCACTATCTAGCCAGAACTTTGGTTTTAAAAGAAAAAAGTAAAGTACTTTAACGCAAAGATACACAATAGATGTCCCTATACACAATATAACAGATGAAGGTTGTTCTGGACACAATGGGGACAGTACTCATAGTAGGCTGGGTTTTCAGCTAAAGGATTCTCCTAGTCACCACTGGAGTGGATCCCATGCTTCTGGTCAGAAAATCTTGACACACTGGAGGTTTTACCACATCTTTATACTCAATTACCAGACACTGTTTGTGTACTCTAGGAGTACAGTTCTGTGACTGCTTATGGGCTGTTTTGCACTTATGTGATTTCTATGCAGATTGGACCAACCAGTGTCTGTGTTAAACAAATCTGAACAGGATGTTGGGGAATCCGGAATTCTCAAAACAAGAATAACAAGCACTTTGTAGGAAGTTGGCTCTGTATGTACTATTTCAAAGTAAGAAATAGCATGCACAGAGTCCAAGGGTCCCCCTTAGAGGTAAGATAGTGGCAAAAAGAGGTAATTCTAATGCTCTATTTTGTGGTAGTGTGGTCAAGCAGTAGGCTTATCAGAGGGTAGTGTTAAGCATTTATTGTACACTCACAGGCAATAAATGAGGAACACACACTCAAAGACAATCCCAGGCCAGTAGGTTTTTGTATAGAAAAATATATTTTCTTAGTTTATTTTAAGAACCACAGGTTCAAGATTTACAAGTAATACTTCAAATGAAAGGTATTTCACTTAGGTAACTTAGGAACTTTGAATCAGCAAAATAGCATGTACAGTTTCCACAAAAATGGCAATAAGCTATTTTAAAACTAGACACACTGCAATTTTTAACAGTTCCTGGGGGAGGTAATTGTTTGTTAGTTTTGCAGGTAAGTAAACCACCTACAGTGTTCAAAGTTGGGTCCAAGGTAGCCCACCGTTGGGGGTTCAGGGCAACCCCAAAGTTACCACACCAGCCGCTCAGGGCCGGTCAGGTGCAGAGGTCAAAGTGGTGCCCAAAACACATAGGCTTCAATGGAGAAGGGGGTGCCCCGGTTCCAGTCTGCCAGCAGGTAGGTACCCGCGTCTTTGGAGGGCAGACCAGGGGGGTTTTGTAGGGCACCGGGAGGGACACAAGTCAGCACAAAAAGTACACCCTCAGTGGCACGGGGCGACCGGGTGCAGAGTGCAAACAGGCGTCAGGTTTGCAATGGAGTTCAATGGGAGACCCAGGGGTCTCTTCAGCGAAGCAGGCAGGCCAGGGCGGGGCTCCTCGGGGTAGCCACCACCTAGGCAAGGGAGAGGGCCACCTGGGGGTCGCTTCTGCACCGGAGGTCGGATCGTTCAGGTCCTGGGGGCTGCGGGTGCAGTGTCCCTACCAGGCGTCGGGTTCTTAGAAGCAGCAGTCGCGGTCAGGGGGAGCCTCTGGATTCCCTCTGCAGGCGTCGCTGGAGGGGCTCAGGGGGGTCAACTCTGGCTACTAACAGGGTCGCAGTCACCGGGGAGTCCTCCCTGTAGTGTTGTTTCTCCGCAGGTCGAGCCTGGGACGTCAGGTGCAGAGTGCAAAGTCTCACGCTTCCGGCGGGAAACGAGTTGTCTTTAAAAGTTTCTTCTTTGTTGCAAAGATGTTTCTTCTTTGGAGCAGAGCCGCTGTCCTCTGGAGTTCTTGGTCCTTTTAGATGCAGGGTAGTCCTCTGAGGCTTCAGAGGTCGCTGGACCCTGGGGAACGCGTCACTGTTGCAGTTTTTCTCGAAGTGGGGAGACAGGCCGGTAGAGCTGGGGCCAAAGCAGTTGGTGTCTCCGTCTTCTCTGCAGGGCTTTCAGGTCAGCAGTCCTTCTTCGTCCTAGGTTGCAGCAATCTGATTTCCTAGGTTCTGGGGAACCCGTAAATACTGAATTTAGGGGTGTGTTTAGGTCTGGGAGGGCAGTAGCCAATGGCTACTGTCCTTGAGAGTGGCTACACCATCTTTGTGCCTCCTCCCTGAGGGGAGGGGGGCACATCCCTATTCCTATTGGGGGAATCCTCCAAAATCAAGATGGAGGATTTCTAAAGGCAGGGGTCCCCTCAGCTCAGGACACCTTAGGGGCTGTCCTGACTGGTGGGTGACTCCTCCTTGTTTTTCTCATTATCTCCCCTGGATGTGCCGCCAAAAGTGGGGGCTGTGTCGAGGGGCGGACATCTCCACTAGCTGGAGTGCCCTGGGGCATTGTAACACGAAGCCTGAGCCTTTGAGGCTCACTGCTAGGTGTTACAGTTCCTGCAGGGGGAGGTGTGAAGCACCTCCACCCAGAGCAGGCTTTTGTTTCTGTCCTCAGAGAGCACAAAGGCCCTCACCACATGGGGTCAGAAACTCGTCTCTCAGCAGCAGGCTGGCACAGACCAGTCAGTCCTGCACTGAACAATTGGGTAAAATACAGGGGGCATCTCTAAGATGCCCTCTGTGTGCATTTTTTAATCAATCTAACACTGGCATCAGTGTGGGTTTATTATTCTGAGAAGTTTGATACCAAACTTCCCAGTATTCAGTGTAGCCATTATGGAGCTGTGGAGTTCGTTTTTGACAGACTCCCAGACCGTATACTCTTATGGCTACCCTGCACTTACAATGTCTAAGGTTTTGCTTAGACACTGTAGGGGCATAGTGCTCATGCACCTATGCCCTCACCTGTGGTATAGTGCACCCTGCCTTAGGGGGGCTGAGTTACCTATGCCACAGGCAGTGTGAGGTTGGCATGGCACCCTGAGGGGAGTGCGATGTCGACTTAGTCATTTTCTCCCCACCAGCACACACAAGCTGGCAAGCAGTGTGTCTGTGCTGAGTGAGGGTCCCTATGGTGGCATAAGACATGCTGCAGCCTTTAGAGACCTTCCCTGGCATCAGGGCCCTTGGTACCAGGGGTACCAGTTACAAGGGACTTACCTGGGTGCCAGGGTTGTGCCAATTGTGGAGACAATGGTGCATTTTAGGTGAAAGAACACTGGTGCTGGGGACTGGTTAGCAGGGTCCCACCACACTTCACAGTCAAGTCAGCATCAGTATCAGGCAAAAAGTGGGGGGTAACTGCAACAGGGAGCCATTTCCTTACACACTTGTAATGAAATAGGTCTCGCATTTACTTGAGTTGGAGCTATTGGCATTGTAAATTTATAAATTGACTTTTTTTGCCACATTAATTGGTCAACCCTGCTGCATATTTTTGTCTTTTCTGCCACATAATTCCAGTGGCCCTGCATATAATTAAAGAGCTAGTAGTCCTACTGGAATATTTTTTTAAACAAGGCCCTTAATACACAAACTACTCCCAGGTGCAAAACATATTTACTTGGCAGGGCAATGAATAAATAATTGTACTCCAAGAATCTGTGCTTACTGGATCACTGTCCCCTTACTGCAGCCTGGGGATTTGAACAAAACCCCCATGATTTTTCACACGTTTGAGAAGAGCCATCTCACATGGTATTAATGATCCTCAGTTAGTCTTGAACTGAAATATTAGTTATAAAATATTGACCATTGTACAGCATGACCAACTGTAAGCTCTCCTTGAGGTTAGTTTTATAAATACACACACAACACACACACAGCTCAAGTTTCACAGAATCAAACATGTGTAGTTCATCTAGTCAGGTTTCTGCTTTGTAGTTGCAGCTTGTATCCCATCATAAAAATAAAACTACAAGTCCCAGAATGCAAAGCAGAAACATTAACTAAAGGAGCGAATCACATTTTGAACTAGGGAGATGGACAGCTCTACGAATACTACTCCAAGGGCTGGCTTCCAACTTTACGATATCACAGTTTGAATGGCCTCTTGAATAGTAGTGTATTATAGTAAAAACACGGCAAAGCCAAGATTTCAGCACCTTACCTTGCTGTGTTCATCACTGACTGCAGCTACAGTTCATGAGCTGCGGTTGGCTGCCTGCACAGGGTATGGAAGCAGCCACAGTGCACAAGTTTCAAAGATATTTATTAAGGAGTTCAGTTGAGTTGTAATATTGCGCTCAAACAAATAACTCATTATTCCTGGAGGCCCAAAAAACAAACATCTTCAAAGCAGAAAATAGCTTTAAAGCGCTATGCAGTAACACAGCTGCTGCATATAAATATTAAAGCACTAAATACTGAGGCAACGTATTTTAAAGCTATCTCCTGCCTATATATTCCATGTCCAGCCTCTCCCAGTCCCTTCAGCTCACTGTTACAGCAGTTTTTTTTTTCATTTGTGATGCTTTTCAGTTTAGAGTGCATCTAATGTAAAAATGCCAAAATAACTCAGCTGATTAATTTTCTTTCTGGAGAGCGCACGCACTTTTGTCTAGTGGAAGCTAGAAGTCATCATAAGGTAGCACAGAGGGTTAATGTGCCTGCCGCAGAGAACGTGTACTAGGCAAATCACAAGTGCATATAATGTAAAAATGTCAAAATATCTCTGGTGATTTATGTTCTTTCTGGAGAGAGAATTTCCTTTTGTCTAGTGGAAGCTTGAAGGCATTATAAGGTAGCTCAGAGGATTAATGTGCCTGCTGCAAAGAATGTGTACTAGGCAAATCACAAAGTGCATATAATGTAAAAATGCCAACATAACTCTGGCGATTAATGTTCTTTAGGGAGAGAGAATTAACTTTTGTTTAGTGGAAGCTTGTAGTCATCATAAGGTAGTGCAGCGGGTTAATGACCCTGCTACAGAGATCATGTACTAGGCAGATCACAAAGTGCATATAATGTTAAAATGTCAAATAACTCTGGCGATCAATGTTCTTTCTTGAGAGTGAACGTACTTTTGTCTAGTGTAAGCTTGGAGTCATTATAAGGTAGCGCAGAGGGTTAATATGCCTGCTGCAAAGAACAGGTACTAAACAGATCAAAGTGCATATTGTCAAAATAACTGAGGAGATTAATGTTCTTTCTGGAGAGAGATTGGCTTTGTATTTCTGCCTTTGAGTCAAATCTCAACTGTAAAGTCACTTGCGGTCTCTGCTATGTGTCCTGGTGACCCTATATTTTGTCCACGCTCCCTAACCCCTGCTTCTGACTGCACAGAGACCTCATTTCACCACACTGGACACAGTGACACTCACCTACAGCTTGCCTGGGCATGACGGGCGAAGGTGCTTTCAACACACCTGAGGACCTGGAAAGAAAATGCTTTCTGATGTCCCTGGAAGCGCTAGCGCTAATAAAAAACAAATGCATAAATATTTACCATGCGTTATCTGAGAAGGTAATCCGATAATCTACAGATCACGCAAATAAAAGCCAAAAGCAAAAATGAAATGACTCTTATTAGGTAACAGTGTAAACAATGCGATCAGCACTCCAATACGGTCAATCAAGTTCGCACTCTGAGCACAGTGAAAACCATGGCAGTCACAGAGCGCAGACAACAGAAAAAAGTAGTTCACCCATGCTGAAATATATCAGTAATCGTGCAATAATACATGTAAAACCAAAGGCAGTAACAAAACCGCCCCAAGGCTGGACAAATGTAAAGCATTTACCAATGACATCAAGTGATTTTTGAAAGGCAAGCCCACAAACGCATGAACGTGTTGGGCGTGAGGTGGGCGTTGTTAAAAGCCCACAATACTTACAACAGAGAAAAGCGCTTGCGCGCTTATCCTAAAAATGTAAGTGAGGCTGCTCCACTTAATCATCGGTTTACCTGTGAAGGGTAGACTCTACCACTGAACAGTGGGCCGGGAACGGGCAGTGGGGAACTCCCCAGCTTCAAAAGGATCATATGTCACCTTCCTATGCACCAACATCTTATCTGTCTGACTCACTGAAAAAGAACCTTGGAATATTTTGAAGACTGTCCATAAATGTACATCTGCTTTCTAGGCTCTTCCTCCAAGTCTCTGTGTTAGGTACCACCAAAGTATGCCTAAAACAAGCTGGAACCCTCTGTGGTCGTAGGTGCATGTATTGTTTGTTCTCTACATACATCTTCTATGCACAAATAGCACAAGCACATGAAACACCTGTGCTCTTGATTAGATGTCTTAAAACCTTTTTACCTTGAGCCCCACCCAGGATGTTTAGAATTCGGGTCCCTTCAAAACTTTATGGAAAGACTGAAGGAAGTGGGAAGGGCAGGGCTGAGCACAGGGATGGTGTGTATGAGAATATTTCATGGGAACTTTTTCAGTATCTCATAAGCCACACAAAATGTGAGACTTGTAAATGAGAAAAAGCATAAAAAATCTGAAATGGACAAAAACACTACTCTCAATATTTGGGGTTTTGTGAACCCTTTGCATTCCTGGGCCCCAAAGCAACCGCACCTTCTGCACTAATAATGTCTGAAGCCCTGAGTAGCAGGCTATCCCTTCTGCCTTTTTCACCCTTTACCCACCAAGCCTGGCCATTTTTGAAACAGAACAAATGAGCTCCCATGTGTTTCCGGCCTCTTTGCAGCAAGGAATTCTTCAGCCTTACTGCCATCCAACATGCCTCTATTCAAAAGTGAGACTGTCATATGTGTGATGCAGGGGGCCCTTCACACTCTTGGGCCCCAGTGCCACTGCACCTGCCTCACCAATCAGAACCAGTGCCTCCTCTACCCCTTGTCAACTATCCCCCATCCTCCTTTCTGCTGTCTCTCTGAGGACTTAGGTAAGGTGTCTCCTCTGCTTCATGTTGTCCTCTCTGGTTCCTTTGGTTCAATGCTGAAAGCAACACTGGCACAACAAGAGTGCATTGAGCCCTATATAATACAGTAATGATGGCAAAACACCCATATAGAGGTTTAGTTGAGCCCTCACACCCCTGTGCCCCAGTGACACTGCACTTGCAGCACCAATGATACCTAATCCTCTGCCTGCACTACTGGGCCATTGCTGCTAGGCCTGAGGTCCAAAGCAAGCTGTCTTCTCCTTTCTGAAAAAAAACAGGAAAAGTCCCACATCTCACCCCCCTCTTGCTTGGGACTTGTACCCTGTGCCCCACTGCTAACAAGGAAAAGGGCCTCCCATCCCGTCCTTTTTTGATAGGGACATCTTAATTGGGATGAAGAGCACCTGCTGCACTACTGGTACTCAGGGCACTTACAAAAACATTTAGCCAACATTAATCATAACCTTCTTCTGGACATCTCATTCAGGAAGGGGGGAAGATGTCTGTTCATTTGTGAATGAAAAGAATTAGAACACACAAGGCACCCTCTTCTCAGGATCATCTCTTTGACGCTACCCATAGTTTTTGCTCCATTCTGCTTTTTTGAAGGCATTTTGCTGAGTCTCCCGGGATCAGGGTGGTCAGGGCTTGAATATGACCCTTTTGGCTTCCTTCCTCCCACCCTGTCTATTCACGTGATACGGCATTTGCATGTAAACAAAGGTTGAAGTTGCTTAGGTGTATGGGGAGAAAGATGATATTAATTTTACAAAACAGTTTTCATATATTTTGTTAAAAACAGCCAGTCCTGAATTGTTAATGGGTACTTGGAGGGTGGTGATGTTGTGTGGGGGGAGGAGATGGGTTGGCTCTAGAGCACTTTCATTTTAAGGAGTCACTTGAAGTTTAATGATGAGATTTATAACTGTTTTTGAAAGATAATGTAAGGATGCTGAGTTTTAAAAAGTGTCCTTTAACGGACTTATGAAAATGCGTACAGTAGGTGAGCTATTGTGAATATGTTTTCTTAGAAAGTGCTTGTTTGCATCATATACACCAACTTATTTTGTGGAAGCCTATCTTATACTGTTACAATTTTAAAATATTGACTTAAATATGTTCAATGCTTTCTATGAGTACATCACTATTCTGCACTGCCCCAAGCTGGATTCAATTCTGTGACTCTTTGATTTCACAAAAAGACATCTCCAGTGATTGCATTAACCAATTAATGTTTCATAAGTGAAAGAGTACATTTCCCAACAATTATTTTAACTTGCATTTATTTAAAGTGTACTTTAAGCTGCGTGCATTATTTAATATGCAGTTGCTGTGAAGGTGAAAAAAGTAGCAAAATACTTATAGAATATGTTGTTGTTTATTTGACGTTTTTTACATGGCCACCACAGGACTCAGGAACACAGCTGTAGGCTTGACCAGTAAGTTAATGTCGATGCAAGCATTAGAAAAATCACAGCAGGTATTTTTTCCACTTATCAATACATATTGTAAATAGAAAATGTTAAAAGAAAACACTTTAAAATGTGTTCTGCTGCTGCTTTAATGACCTCTGACTGATAAGTAAAACTCACAAAGACAGAAAAGCCATGTTAAGAATGAATACCTTTGCAGAAACTTAACACGAGAAACAATGGCCAGTATTTTTCTCTGTGAAAGGTGGCAAACAAAGAAAGTCGCGCTTCTGGGCCATCATTATTTACTAGTACTTAGTGAGCCATTTGCGCCCCTTGGGAATGCCAGCATGGACCCCCAAGGGGCCTCGCCATGAAGACCTCTGCTCTAGATGGAATAGCAAAGATCGGGCTGTAGGGGACTGGCAAAACAATTAGGAGGAGCTGGAAGGCTGCTCTCCCAAGCAGACAGCACGGAAAATGCCAGTCCTGCAACTATAATCACTATGCCGCCATCACTGTCAGTCCTCTGCAGCCCAACGAGGAAAGGGGAAGGTGCACATGATGTGCCCTCCCGATTACAAAGACCCACTCGGGGTCTTGTGCTAGATCATAGAAAGGCCACAAAGCATATGCATGCTTGTCGTGTTAGCTAAGATGTGAGTCAAACACTTACCACCTTGCTCTGTGAGCTTCGATGAAGGGAAGCATGCTTTTCTGAGCCATGCAGAGGGAATTTCTCCATCCCAACACTACAACAATAGCTGCAGAACACAATATGACGAAGAAGCAATAGATACATGACTGGTAAATGAGCGTCTTCATTTGGATTTTATGGAATCATCTGTAATTCATATTGAGAGCACGCAATGTGAATCAATGACTTTTGGGGCACATTATATAAAATATAGTGAGTACTTGTGTTTAAACTACATTTGACTTTTTGTTCAATACAGTCATCTTGTGTGTTTTGTTACCTCTGAAATAATCCTATTTTAAATACCACAACAGCACATATTATTTGAATGGCTTTTGGAACTGGAAGCCAAAACCAACAAGGCCAAAATGTTCAAACCAATCCCATCTTTCGATGTGAGGGAGCATATTGAGCAAGCCTAACCCCCTCGAGTAGATTGGGGCTGGGGGCTCACTTTCTAAAGAATATTGTAGGGAAAAAAGCTCCAAACAGTGCGATTTTTATGGCTAACTTCTTTCGCTGCTGACTGGTAGCAGCTAATCTAACCCTAAAAGGAGCCCTGTAGCTTGCAGGCTATTCGGTAATGCCAGAATGTGCAATCTTGCAATGAATGCAATCATAGTTCATATTCAGATTCAGTAAATTCAGCACTTAAAGACCTATATACACAGGTCTATCTTCTTACATATATGTAGAGGGCTCCTGGAGAGGCAGTCTACCCACCGTGAACATTGTCATTTGGAGAGCTAGGAGGACCATCAAGCTGTTATCTCCCCTGATCTCAATACAGTTCTTTGCATGCATTTATGTTAGCCCCCACAATCTTTCAGATTTGCATATACAGAAGTAGATTTGCCTTCTTGTATGACTTCCTAGACCTCATTGCTCTTTGCAGAGGGGATTCTTCAAATCTCCAGTGTCAAACAGGCCTTGAAGTTCTACTACCTCAATAGGGATTTTCCCTACTGGTCCTCTGCCCACCTTTGCTTTCATTTTCTCTGGATTAGGTTTTGCTGCATCAAAAGCTGCTGTAGCATGATGGAGAGTTAACTGTATCCACAAACCTCTCATCTGGATCAATGCACGCTCTCTCAGAGCTAAGTGGGTTTGGGTCAGTGCTTAATTTGTGCTTGTTGTTTCCGGTGCGGGGCACAGGCATTTATTTTTGAGGGCCGGCACTTATATTTCTGCCTCAAGCATTTACTGCGAGCAAAAGACACATATAGGAAAAACGGAGGAAGAGAAAAACGAATAAGCGTTGCAATGGGAGAAAGCAGGAAGCCTCAAAAATGAGCTGAAGGGGAAGGGAGTAGGTGTAAATGGATTGAAGAAGCCAGAGATGGCTTCAGGATTACACTGCCTCAGTATTCCATGTTTGCCCACTTCATTGCAGCAGCCGCAGGTTTAAGAGGAGGGCTTTGGGCACCGGCACGTTTTTGTTTACAAATTAAGCACTGGTTTGGGTATCTTTATCTAGGTATGCACCATTCCTACTACATGAGCTATGCCACACACCTGTTGCATGCCTGACTCTGTGAAAACATCCTCCCCTTCAGATGGGTTGTAACTTGGTATGATTTCACTATAGAATGTTTTGGCGAGGAAGGAAGGGAAGTTTCCAGAACAGTCAGTTGTTTCTGACTGGGGAGGCGGTTGGTGGTTGTACTTTCAAGATGAATAAAGAAGATTTGAACTACTTACTGCCTGGGTCTTTCTGATCATACCAGTGGCAAAAAGTGACAACCAACAGAAAACCAGTGTACCCCACTAATATATTCGGTGTTTGAGATGTGATTCTACTACAGCGCTGCAGCAAACATTTTCCAGCCAGTGAAAATTTGGAAGGAGTATTTCTTGATTTTGACAGCAGAGGTCGGACAGTCCTTCATGTGAAAAAACACTCCTGTTGCGATTTACCCTTGCAATGAGATCTTTTTGAATATTAAGGGGCATATTTAAGACCCCCTAGTGCCATTTTAACGCCACATTAGCATCATGTTTTGACGCTTATGTGGCATGAGACTGGCCAAAAATGCTGCGCCATATTTGCAAAGTGACCCACTGCATGCATTGCACCACTTTGTAACGCTTTGCGCTACAATATGCCTGCACCAGGCATAATGTATGCAAAGGGGGCATTCCCTCGTTAGGGGGGGCTAAAAAATGGCACAAGAAAATTTAACAGTGTCATTTTTCTCTTCACTTTCAACGCCTACTCACAGCAGGCGTTAAAACGGTGCATATTATTGAATACAATGGGTCCCTGTGTACTCTGCAGGAGTAGCATCAAAATGTTGGTGCTACTCCTGCAGAGTACATCAATAGTGTCAAAAAAATGACGTTATTGCCCCCTACCATGCACTGTATTTTAAATATGGCGCACATATGGTCGCGGTAGAGGGCACTAAAGGGCGAGAGAAAAGTGGCCCTGCACTGTGTGCAGCACCACTTTTCTCGAAGTGTCACTGGCCCAAGCTAGTGTGTCTGTCCTATGCCATGACCAGGCTACACATATAGCCGTCATCGCGTTCCTAATGTGAAATGCTCAGCAGAACTTATGCAGCATACCAGAGTTACCACACTGTCTAAAGCTGACAGTATTGCGGGTGCAATTGGTCCAAGACATCATAAAATTGATGTCTGGTGCCACTACAAACTAGCATCATAGTACATTTTTGTCAGTGATGAAGAAAGGCAGAAATTTAAGGTGACGCTTTATGCAGGAACTCGGGCATTATTTAATAGAGTGTTCATGTTCACGTGCTCATAAAAAGACGTATTCAAAATGAGAGCGTAGCACAGAATCTCGTAAAGCATAATTTAGTAAAGTACTCAAGTGCTGTTGATGAACAGCAATTCTTTATCCATGCTATTATTGATAATGGCGACCACTTTCATTATTTTGTTTTCTTGTTTTTGACACGGACAGCTGTATATACTTTTTTTATACAATATTTTTTTGGTTTGGCGTAATATATTATTTATAATTGAATCAGTTACAGTACCACCAAACTTTTCATCTACACTTTGTGATCCATCTTTGCCATGGGAGGATTGGTGTGACACATTTGAGACTTATTTGGAAGCTATTGGTGGTGACTTATTTGTCCTAAAACATAAGTTGGCACTACTTAAACATAATTCTGGGGTTGAGGGTAGGAAGGTACTCAAACAGTTACCCATACCACAAAGAGGAGCACGAGAAGATGAAGACATGGACCTTGATGAAGATGTTGAATTAGCACAAGCTATAGGAGATTTAGAAGACAATTACAAAGAAAAGTGTATACGGTGTGGAGTGTCATCAATTCTTCTCCAGAGAGCAGTTGCCTGGAAAATCTATTGAACTATACCTGACTGTGTTTCATACTATAGCTTCCACCAGTAAGTTCAAGGACTTGCATGAGTAAATTATCAGTTTATTAATAGAACAAGGGATATGGAAATATAAGAAAAACCTTTAAGTGTGAGAGAAACTACCTCAGACCAAGTAATTCAATTAGCAAAGAGAATAAAAATGCATTTAAATATGTGAAAGGTTTAAACCAGAGTCAGAAAAGATACAAGCATCAATGTGATTCAAAAAGGCAGTTCCGGGAAGGTATCAAGGAGAAAGGAAAGTGTGAGACTCCGTAGGAAGTAAACCCAAATAAGAAAGACAATAGTTTAATACAAACCTGTTGTTATTTTGTAGCAGTACAAGACACATGGCCACAGCTTCAGTTTGTCCAGCCAGCGAGTGACATATGTTACAAGTGCAGAACGATGGGTCATTTTTCTTGTGTGTGGTAGTTTGATGATGGTAATTCAAAGATGGCTATTGTAGTATGTGATAAACAGAAATGCAGCAGTGAGGATGAGGATATACTGGTTGTGAATGATGGTAACAAAATCCTGGGAGTTTAAACCTTGAATGAATCAGATCATCCACCACAGCGTTCAATCCAGATATTAGGGAGAAAGCTGATTCCTGCATCCCTTACACCATTACAAACAAGCATACATTAAACGGCATAACTAAAGTGGGATTATTAATGACTAGTGTAAGCCAAGTTAAGTATTGTGGAGTGAAGTTGTGTATAATAGGGTGTTTTTAAGACAGAAATAATTTAAGGAAATGAAACTGCAGAGTGTAAAATCTATGTTGCGAGTCGAGGGAAGAATATATTGAGTTGGAAGGACCAGAAACAAAAGGTAGAATTTTGATCCCTAATCACCCTGGTCAAGTCTTGTTTGTAGAATCTGAGGATCTCATAGAGGGTATGTGGAAGAATGAATTTCTGAATGTATTTACTGAAACATGATGTTGCTTGAAGAATGTTTGTCATAAGATTGTGGTGATATATAGAGTGGCACCAATTATGTATAAGGAGAGGAGTGCTCCTTTAGCAAAGAGAGATACATTGAAGGAAGAGTTGGAATGGATTAGGTGTGATTGAACCATTCGAGTCAGTGGAAAGCGTGTGTCCCGTGAAAAAAACGGATGGAAGCATACTCATTTGCATCCACCTTTGTGATCTTAATTCAGCAATTTTGGTGGATTAACATCCATTGCCGAACACTGGAAATATATTGTCCATTCTAGTTTGCGGGTAAAAATAAGGAGGCTCATGATCAAGTGTTAAGAAAGGTGTTACACATTTTAAGTGAATATGGTTTGAGCATGAGTTTAAGTAATTGCCGATTATCTGTCACTGAA
This sequence comes from Pleurodeles waltl, assembly GCF_031143425.1. NCBI lineage: Eukaryota > Metazoa > Chordata > Amphibia > Caudata > Salamandridae > Pleurodeles > Pleurodeles waltl. The sequence continues at coordinate 336,001,237 of NC_090445.1, forward strand.
GTATAAAGTTGGGGATATGTCATCTCAAAAGAGGAAGAAAAGCCAAAACAAAGTTAACTGAACCAATTGAGAGAGTGCCATGTCCAGGGAACAAGGTGCAGTTGCATCATGTTTGGGCATGGCAGAATACAATGAAAAATTTGTGGAACATTTTTTAGATTAAATCAAAGAAATGAGACCATTTTAAGGGAAACTGCTCAAATTGAGTGGACATCTAATTGTGAAGTTTATTTGCAAATATGAAATGATTTTATTGTGAATGCAGTAGTGTTGAAATCGTTTGACGTGAATGACCATACAATAATTGTGACAGATTCCAGCATGTGTGGATTAGGTGCAGTTCTGAAAGCGAAAGAGTTGTAGTGTTTGTATGCCACATGTTTAAGGAAGCAGAGAGAATTTACAATGTTATAGAAAAGGAAGCTCTGGCATGCTGGCGGACATAAAGCATTTTACAATTAATGTGTGAAGTAAAACCTTTGAATTAAGAACTAATCACAAGCCCCTTACTGAGAATGTTTCTACAAAGGGGTGGAAAAAACAACTCCCAGGTTAGTGAGGTGGCTCTACAATTTTCAAAACACATTTGAAGTATGTGCCAAGTAATAAAAATGTCATTGTAAACTGTTTGTCCCATTTGCACATCCAAGATGAAGGGTATTGTGAAGAAGTTCTAGATCAGGATGAGTGGCTGGTCGCATCCTTGTTGGAATATTGTGATGTTGCGATCAGCGTGGAGGAGTGGAAGGGCAAAATAGAGCTGGATGAAGAAATTAAGGAGAATAGGAACTGTTTGAGTTTAGGATAGCAAAGGCATCACAACAGGGATATGATGCTAAATAATTACAGGATTATTTTAAGTGAACTGACGATTGAAGGTGGAATTTTGTATCAGAGAGACAAATTGATTGATCGTTCCTGATCATTTGAAGAGCAGATTGTTCAGTATTATGCATGCAGGTTATGGTGATGTGTCCAGAAAGAAACGGAAGGCCTGATGCCATTAGTCACCTTTGCACATCATTATACCATACCAGAGAAAACAGACAGGTAGAAAGAGTCAATTGTATCTTGACTGAAACCGTACGATTGATTGTGAAGAGTGAGTTAAATTGAAAAAAGAGGGTTCAAAAAATGATGTGGAATTATAGGACCACTCCCTGCATCATTATAGGGCAAAAGCTCTAAGATTTATCCTGGCGTTATCATGGTAGAATGATCAGGGGTCAGCAAGAACAGTGTGATTTGAAGCAGATATGTGAAAAGCTTCAATGGTAGCAGTCTGGATATCAATTATATCATGAAAGAAAGTATAGAAGTGAGGATAACAAATTCAGACCAGGTGATTGGGTGCGCATGAAACTAGGTAGGTTGATGCAGGGTTGGACTGGTACAAAAAATCGACCAGGGCACTAAAAAAAAATAACATGGGTATTTTGAAAAGTATTGAAGACTGCATGCATTTGTGTTTATTTACTGCAGGCACAATTTGTGGTAAAATCAGAGAAATCAACAGTGAAAACCGACCCACCTGGCCATAAACCAGCCCTCAAACTGCTAGAGAATGGCCTGCACACTGATCTCAGACCAGCCCTTCATGCACGATGGCCTATAAGCCAGTCTGACCCTGAGTTTAGGTCAAGGAAGGATGTCAAGGGCAAAACCGCAGAACTGAATGGAGGTGAGAGTTGGAATTCACGAAAAGTTTTGCCTTGTGATTGCGAGCGACTGATAAGACTATAAAGGTGTATTAGGATATATAGGCTAAGAAAATGAAAATTTGAATTTGTCTTTTTAAATACTATTGTATTGAAGTCGTTATAATTTTTATAGGTTCGTTGTTTTATGTAGGAATAATGTGGCCTCGGCCAGTATTGCAATCAGGGCTGCAAACTGTTTTACTTCTAAAACCTTTCTCCAGATTATGGCATCAGTCCAAGAATTCGGTAACCATAAAAGAGCTGAATCAATGCTAGCAAATCGTTTGTACCTCCATACAATTACATTTCCCTTGATGGAGACCTTTCATGTCCCATCCCGCAAAGTCACATGGTCTAGAATCATTTCACTATCCAGTACATTTTGCTCCATCATGCATCAGTGTATGTGTGACCCATACTGCATAAGTGTAAGTGAGGCCAAGTTCTAAATAAAGCGCGACTTCCTTCGAATTCAGGGTTGAGGCGGAGCTTTGTAAAAATAAATATATTTCATATTCCGATGCTCGATTTAAATTCCTGACTGAAATCCCTGCCCGGGGAACAGGCCGGTTGCCATAGTGACAGCGGGCCCGTCCGAGGCGCAGAGCTGGCTGCTTGGGTGCGATGCCCTCAGTGGCGATTATGGAAATGTCAATCTTCATAATCTCCACAGAAGCAGGCGTTAGGCATCAAGAGTGTTACCAGGCCGGGAGCAGAAGAGAGGGAGAGAGCTGCAGAAAAAGGTTGGAGTGGTTTAGTGTGGAGAGTGAGGGGCAAGGTGTATCCTATTATTACTAAATTCATTGGACTAGACCTCGCTCACGCATAACATATCCTTGTGTCGTGTACACACAGGGACTATCACAAGCGACCCTAACATTCCAATCCCTGGGCAAATCCCTGTTAGCGCCGGGACAGAGGCACAGTGATGAGTAGTGCAACGTAGTGACGCCATGGCAGAGGATTGCGAGGAACCACTGCACGTAAATTATAGAATAATTTTTCCTCTCAGATGAGAGGAATGGAAACCATTTTCCTTGGTTACTTTAACGCTCACACCTTGCGGAAAACATCTTTTGCCATGCAGTCTTTTCCACCCATACCTGTACCACACATCATTTATCACGCAGACGCCTCTATCATGCATGCCTTTACTAGCTTGTAAAGGGAGGTAATTTTAAGGTTCAGGGTCGGGCAGTAGTAAAGGGAGGTAAAGTTAATTTTAGAGTTTATGGGTGGGCAGTGGTAAAGGGAGATAAGGGTAATTTTAGGCTTCAGAGATGTGTAGTGGAAAAGGAAGGTAAGGGTAATGTTAAGGTTTAGGGATGGACAGTGGTAAGTGGAGGTTAGGAGTAAATAAAAAAATAAAGACAAAGCGAATTTGACCTGGCTGTTCGAACAGCGATAACCCCCCCCTTTTTCCCCTAGCGCCTTGAGACCCGCACGGGTGAGTAGCGCGCTTTATAAATGTTAATGATTTGATTTTGAATAGAGACATGACCTGCTGTCTGGGCATTGATTATACTTTCATCTCGAGTCTTCTGGTAGAGTTTTTCAATTAAATTGACAAACTTATGGGGGAAACCAAAATTCAGTAAAATAGAAAACAAAACCTCCTGTTGCACTAAATCAAATGTTTTCTCAGCGTCAAGCATTATGATTACCGCCTTTATGGAGTTATAGAATAATCAATTGCCTGCAGTTGAAAGCTGGTATTGGATGACATTAGTTCACCTGGCAAAAATCCAGTTTGATCCAAATGAACCACAGTAGAGGCTACCACCTCTAGCCTGGAAGCAATTATTTTCATATTTTTTTTTATAATTGCTATTTAATAAACTAATCGGGTGATAAGAGCCAGGTTTATCTGGGGGTTTGCCCTTTTTCAAAAAGCTTACAATAACAGCTTTCATAAAGGAACTAGGTATCTCACCCCCTAGTAAGAGTTCATTTAAGATGACAACTAAGACCTTGAGTATTTGGGATTCAAAGACTTTATATTCTTCTACTGGCAGACCGTCGCAGCCACATGTTTTGGCATTTTGTGAGGATCTGATAGCGTTTTGCACTGCAATAGATGTGATGGGTGAAAGCATGTCAACCTGGGCTTCACTCCTGATTACCAGCAAACAAATAAAGCATAAATGTTCCTCAATATCTCCCTGAGACAGTCTCTCAGAAGAAGCATATATACTGTGTTAGACCTTACAGCCTTAGGATGGTCATCCCACAACTTTTTGCCTGCCTCCCTCCATTTTTGCTGATTTTAGGACTCTGAGCACTTTACCACTGCTGACCAGTGCTACAGTGTATATGCTCTCACCCCTAAGCATGGTAACATTGGTTCCTACCCAATTGGCATATAAGTCCCTAGTAAAGTGCACTACATGTGCCCAGGGCCTGTAAATTAAATGCTACTAATGAGCCTGCAGCACTGCAGAGCTGCATCGGAGGAGGAATCTGAATCAGATGTTGTGGTAGCTCCAGTCTCCCCCGTGGTGCTCCTCTCGCACTCTGTCCCACTGGTCCCCTTCTTCTCGACTGGTGCCAGCCTCCTGGGTCCCGTGGGCTGCAGCATCCCCACTCGCCAGTGCCCTTCCTCCTTCACCAGATGTTGCTAATGCACACATAAATAGAGGTGGACAGAGAAGGAGGGTGGGAGCGAAAGAAAGGGAGGAAAGGGCAAATACCTACACATCCACAACACATACAAACAATACACGCATTTGCCCCTGCCATAAAAACAAAAGACCATATTACAGTCATGAACAATAGAGTCTTGCGAGCCTTAACCAAACTAATCACCTATTACCTAACCCCTGCAGCCTAGATATCTGATTGAAAATCCTACATGCCGGTCAACTGTCTAACTCACTCATCTATCAGTTTAATACATGAACATACCCACCCACATGTCACTCATTACAGGACACAACAAATATGAACCCAGAGGTACTGTGAACCCAAACGAAATGTCAGGTATGTGTGGAATACAATCTGTACAGATGTCAAGTGATATTGCAATGATATCAGTTTGAATGTAAAATACACATACTTGTCATTACCCAAATACAGTGCCAACAAGATCACTTTGGACTACTACAGTAGACTCAGGAATGGAATATGAAGCCAGTAAAATGCCTCAATATGGAGCAACTCACATGTACAGTAGAATAAGTGGTGCAGTACCACTACTTCAGTTCCTGCATGGCTTTACATAGCTAACGTACTACGCTGCAACATGATTGGAGTGACAACCAGGACTATACACTCCCCAAATTCCATCAGACTTCGTAAATCCCACGTCCAGTGAGGGACACAGTAGACAACCATACATAAGTCACCTAACAGTATTCACTTCCCCCTTGTTCTTGCTGTGCTGCCCTCAAGCGCCCATCCAACTCTGGGTAGGCCACCAGGAGTATGTGGGCCTTTAGGGTGGTCAGTGTCTGACAGGCACCCCTTCCACATTGGGAGCCCGTCCCCAGCTGGGCTTCTGCTTTTTCAGGGCCCAGCTTTTCAGGTCCTCCCACCTCTTCCTCCTGTGGGTGCTCTGTCGGCTATGGACCCCCAGGGTCCATACTTGTTTGGTGATGATTCTCCACAACCCTTTTTTCTGGTGGGGCTGACCTGCATGGGAAACACTGAGAGCATGGAGGACATGATGTAGATGATACCTATACAGCTGCAACCTCTGGTGACACACAACATACACGGCCCATGCAATACCCCAAATCAGTCATCACATGTCAATGTACACACACATTCGCCATCAAACACCATCCGAAATGGAAGACAAAGGACGTTGTTCTGACCTGTTGCTCCGGAACCCCATACAACCGCCCGTACAGGTGTAGTACCCCTTCCACAAGTTTATCCAGCTCCTCAGCTGTGAGGGCTGGGGCCCTATCCCGTGCAGTGCATGCCATCATTGCTCCAAGATACAGGACACAGCAGCACACAAAGGGGAGGTCTTCCTTGCCCAAATGCCAGGAGTCAAGTGAACTTGGCCATACAAAATGGTGGTCACGACCAAAACGGTCATGACCGTCAGCGCCGGCGGTGATCATCATTGTTCCTAGTTTCCAATAGACGTCAATGTTAACCAATGAGGAGCTGCACGGAGGTTCTGACAGCCTTCCGCCATGACGACTGCCCCAGCAACATGAGGTCACTTCCATGCAGGACAGGCGACTGCCATTTTAGATTGTTACACAACTGTCCTGGGTTCCCACTGCATCATTTCCTGCATATCATCACAATATGCTTAATTATAGGTTACATTTTGTCAACACTCACAAATGTAGTGGGTGTCAGGTGACAATACCACAGTTGTTACTACATATGTTTGTATTGACAATCCGTATAGTGGAACATATGGAAAGTCTTTGTTTGTACATTACTACAAATCCTGTACATGTCCCTTCTCACAGGTATAGCAATATGAGGCATTGTCTGGGTAGGAATGGCATGTGGAGTAATGTGTCTTTCCACAATGTGGCAGCCAACTTACATGACCAACACTTCCTAATTGTCATATGTCAGTCATGGGTCACTACATTGTGAGATGTGTCTAGATTGTTGTTTGTTTCCCTGCCTAGATACCGCCAAAATGGAGTGATGAGGAATGCACCAGTTTATCGGCCCTTAGTAGATCTTGAAACGATGGAAGAGCGCCACATCATCATGACCTATCGACTGAACCATGTCTCCATCAGGGAACTGGTCGCCCAGTTGGAGCCAGACCTCCTGCCAGCTTTGAGAAACCCCAATGCCATCCATCCAACAGTCCAGGTGTTGGTAGTCCTGCATTTTCTGGCCAGTGGCTTGTTTCAGGTGACTGTGGGACTGGCTGTAGGGATGTCACAGCCTAAGTTCAGTATGGTGTTACAGGATGTGCTAGATGCTCTACTCAAGCATATGAATAGGTACCTAAGGTTCCCACAATGTGCTGAATTACACACTAAGGCAGCCTTTTACAACATTTCAAATGTCCCACATGTAATAGGGGCCTTTGATGGGACTCACATCAACTTGGTATCTCCGAGGGCCAACAAACAGGTCTACAGAAATCGGAAGAGAACATTTTCACTCAATGTACAAGTGGTGTGTCTTGCAACAAATACATATCACATGTGACAGTAAAATTCCTTGGTTCGGTACATGATTCCTACATCCTGAAGAACAGCAGTGTACCTGCATTGATGTTACAGCTACAGGGAGAAAGGGCCTGGCTAATAGGTATGTGTACTGCTGTCCATGTCAGACGTTTGATATCCCTCCCTACAAAGTCTGCACTATGCCTCGCACTGTTTCCTATAGTCATATCTCCTTTTCCACACAGGTGACTCTGGATACCCAAACCTGCCCTAGCTCCTGACACCTGTTACAAATCCAACTACAGGATGGGAGAACAGGTACAATGAGGCACATAGCCAGACAAGCTGGGTGATAGAGAGGACTTTCGGCCTCTTGAAAGCTAGATTTTCTTGCCTCCATGTGTCCGGTAGTGCCCTACTGTACTGACCAGGGAAAGTCTGCAGGGTCATTGTTGCATGCTGCATGCTCCATAATCTGGCAGTCAGAAGGCACCTGTTGGAGGAGGGGGACATTGATGCTGGAGCAGTGGCTGAGGCGGGTGAACCTGATACTGAAGAGAAGGGAGATGAGGAGGAGGCACATGATAGCAGGACTGACCTGATTCGTCACTACTTTCGAGGATTTTCAGGTATGTGTGATTTGGATGTTATGTGCACTTGAATCATGTATTGGAAAAGGTAGTCTGTACTTAGATTTTGCATGCATCAAGGTGTGTGTGAGGACTACTGCCTTCCATCTTGGTTTCCGACCCTGAAAGGTTGCTGACTTACCATGAGGGGTAGTGGAAATGCATTGCTGCCAAAGACATGTTTAATGCTGGTACCATGACGAAATATCCCAATGGTTGTACCCAAGTTTATTGATCGTCAGTCTGACTGTTTGAGTAAATGTAAGGGACACTTATCGGACTTGTCCTGTTGTGTAGGCCTATCATGCAGTATTGTCAGCTGCTGTGTGGCAACTACCTGTTCCTGACTACACAAGGATATCACCTATGAGGGATCTTTACATTACTACACATGTGTGTGAGTGACAATCCAGGCCTTTACATATGCCATAACACTGAGCCTTATTCCATGTGTTTTCCCTCTTCAGGTCACATGTCTGTTTGCAAGCTGATTATTAAAATGCATGTTTGCACCCTTACCACTGAATATGGATGTACTTACACACCTGCTGGAGATTCCTACTACATCTGTCACTTTGACAATCTTGTAGACCAGATATGTGAATTTGATTTTTGATTGTAAACAGAAATGCCACTTTAGACAATGAAGACACACACACCATAACTTGTGCTTATTTGTGTTTATTGAGTGTTTCACATCACAGTTCAGAGGAGCGGGGACATGGTTTCAGTGATAATCAGAGTGGGTGGTCCAGCTTTATGTTTCACAAGTCCCGTATCGATTAGCCTTGGGATGACGGGAACTTGTCATTGGACAGCCAACAGGGTGTATCAGTGGCACACAAGGGTGACAGTTCAGGAGAGGGATCACTTCCTGGTGGGGGTACTGGTCTTTGCCTCAGGTCCTGCATGATGTCTGGATGGTCAACCTCTTTTACGGGGGGTACCTCAGCTGCAGGGGCAGGGCTGCTGGTGGCCTGTAGATCCTCCTGCTGGGCCTCCATTCCTGTAGCAGGTGCTGATGTAGAGGGCAGAACTGCTGTGTGACTACTGGCTGGGGCCTGCTCTTGGGTGGAGGACATAAGCAGGATGGTTTTGAGTTCTTTGAACACCACTAACATGGAGACCATGGTGACATTGTGCACCTGCCACTGCTGCATGGCTTCCTGGTGGTATTCAACCTGCAGCCTTTGGGTCTCCTGCAAGGTGGTGAGTATCTGACCCATCTTGTCCTGGGATTGTTGATATTCTTCCACGACTCTGGAGACAGCCTCCTGGCCAGTCGTGTCCTGTTGCTGTTGTGTCCTTTGGCCCCATATTGCCCTCCCACTGGCACTTGCCCCTGTGCCCCTGGTGCAGTGTACCCCCTCCCACTGACACCAGGACCGTCATTGTCTTGGGATTTGAATGTTGACTCATGTCCCTGTTCTGTGGGGCAAACTGATGGTTGATCTGTCCTTGGGACACAAGTTTGGGAAGGTGGGCTCTGCTGTGCAATGGATGCCACAGAGGAAGGGGATTCAGTTGGTTGTGGGCAGGTTGAAGCTGGTGGTGGTGGACTGACCACTCATGCTTGATGGGCCAGGTACATCATCCCTATCCAGACATCCAGGGTATTCCTCCTCTATTGGACCTGCCTTCAGGGCTGGGCTTTCTGTCCCTGACATCCTCTGCTGTGTGGCAGTACATGGGAGACCTGTGTAAGGAGAGGTATTGTGTTACATGATGGTATTGTACTAGTGGTACACAAGGTTGTATGCCATCATTGTCTGGATTAGCAGAGCAGTAGTGGCATTGACAGTTACTTGACTACTGCTTGTGTTTGCATCAGTTGAATCTAGCTATCGTCCTATTTTGATCGATAGTTAGTATTGGTCTTTCTACTGTCATTGCCATGTACTGATGTGCACTCCAATTTCTTGTTGGTGAAGGGGGTGAAATGGTTTTACATGCAGGTGCACAGATGTGAAGTAGACTTAGCAGTCATGCAAGGTTTGCATTGTGGTAGTTGTAGTACTTTCTGCAGTGTGGGGAATCCATGCACTACATGGGCCTATGAGGGAATGGTGTTAGTAGGGAGCTGTGGCATGCAAGGGAGGATATTGGGTCCATGGTGATTTTGTGCACATGAGGGTGGTGTGAGGGGGTGACAGGGTGGTGGGGGTACATGCTGTGCAAGGGGTACATGGTGGGCGGGGAGTGTAGTTGACTTACCAGTGTCCAGTCCACCTGGTATTCCCGTCAGCCCCCATGGGTGTAGGATGGCTAAGACCTTCTCCTCCGACAATGATAATTCTGGGGGAGCTGCTGGGGGCCCACCACCACTTCTCATGATGGTAATTTGGTGTTGTGATGCCATGGCCCGTACCTTCCCCCGTAGGTCATTCCACCTCTTCCTAATGTCGTCTCTTGTGCATGGATGATTTCCCACTGCGTTCACCCTGACAACAATCCTTTGCCATAAGTCCGTTTTCCGGGCTATGGATGTCTGCTGGACCTGTGCTCCAAACAGTTGCGGCTCAACTCTGATGATTTTGTCGACCATGACCCTCAGCTCCTCGTCTGTGAATTGTGTTTTTTTTTTGTGATGCCATGGTGGTTGTGGGTGGTGGGGTTTGTGATGTACAGGGGTGCTGATTGTGCTGTTTGTTGGTGTGAGGTTGAGTGACAGGATGTGCGTGTGGTTTGTGGTGTTTGTGTGTAGTGGTGATATGAGTGTTGTGTTGCTCTTGCTGTTGTGTGATGCGTGTTCAGTGTGATGGCACCTGTGATATCTAGGTGCAGTGCCTCCTGTCAGTGTGCTCTTGCCTTGCTGTGTCAGACTTTCTGGGTGCAAAGGATTCTGGGTATGTGTGGGTTTGTGTTTTGTAGTGCTCTTGTCAGGTGTGTGTGGTGTGTCTATTTGTATCAGGTGTGGGGTATTGGTTTTGTCCAGTGTGGTGCAGTGTTCTGGAGAAGGTGCTTTTTTTGTCCATGGCAGTTCGAACCGCCAATGGATTGCCGCCGTGCTAAGACCGCAGTGCTTATTTGTGATTTGTGATTTGGAGGGCTGGATGTTGTCGGCGTGGCGGTGCTGGTGGTGGAAACGCCTATTTCACGCTGTCGATCAGGCTGACGGAGTCAGTTTTTGTTAGTTTTTTGGCAGTGTTGTGCTGGTGACTCGTAATATAGCGGTCTTCTGACCGCCATCACTGGCGGTCTTTCGGTGCCCACTTACATGGCGGTCTTCGGTAAAGACCACCAAAGTCAAAATGACCACCTCAGTCACATCTGCATTTATCTGCATACTGAATAGGTCTCCCTGGGCAGAGAGGGTGAAGGGGCTCCTTCTCACAGTTCAAAGGCTTTCCCTCACACAAAAGACTGATAACCCCCCACAGGGATCCTGGCAGACAGGACTGGGCTGCAATAGGAACTAGTGCACTTCAAAATCACTCTTTGAAGTTTCCCCCATTTCAAAGGCATTTTTGGGTATATAAACTGGGTCTCTGACCCCAGCAAATCATACACTTCAGGATCTACACCTGCACTCTGTCAGAGAAACTGCCTTGCCACAAAGGACTCATCTGGACTGCTTTGCTGAGAAGGACGGCTGCCCTGCTTGTTGCCCTGCTGCCCGGCTGGCCTCAGACTTTGCTGGAATGACTCTGCCTTCCCCAAAAGTGCTCTCTAGGGGCTTGGATTGAGTTTGCCTCCCGTTCTGAAGTCTTAGGGACAGCAAACACTTCATCTACTGGCTTTTAGCTAGTTTTCCGACTTCAGCGATACCAGGAATTACTTCAGCGACGGCACCACTGATGCCGCAGTCTGCTCCCGCTCAGTGGACATTGCTGCACTCAATGAGTGCAGTCTGCAATGCCCGTCTGACGTTGCCACGACACTGCTGACATCACACAGGGTCATTATGACACTGCAGAGTTGACACATCACGTCTTGATCGACTGGATCCATCGACCCCACCGGGTCACAAGGAACCAATGCATCGCCACTGATGCTGCACTAGCTCCCTCTGCAACCAGATGGAACTGCAGTGCGGAACCAACACCTCATCTCCCCGGGCCTCCCAAGAGACTGGCGCTGCACCAGCCCCAGCAACCCCTTATCTCCCAGACTCCATGCAACAGCTTTGTTTCTTTGTTTACAAAAGGTACTGTACCTGGGGGTCTGTACAACTCCGTGACCAGCGCCTGTGGCATCAGACTGTTGGGAATGACTCCCTCAACGATGCCGTGATAGCCCCAGTTGGAGCTGTTTTGTTTCTAAGCACTTTAGTTGGATTTAATCTTTTAAAATTCATAACTTTGCTTGTGTACATTGGATTTTCATCGTTTTGACCTTATGTTATTCAGATAAATACTACCTATTTTTTTCTAAACCTGCGTTGTGTATTTTTGTGGTGTTTTCACTGTGCTACTATATGAGTTATTGCACAAGTACTTTACACATTGCTTTCTAAATTAAGCCTGCCTGCCCTGTGCCAAGCTACCAGAGGGTGAGCACAGGATAATTTAGGTTGTGTTGTGACTTATCCTGACTAAGATTGTGGTCCCTACTTGGACAAGGGTGTATACCTCAGCCAAGTAGAGACCCCATTTCTAACATACTAGTATAGTGTTTCAGAAAAACTTTGCTCACCTGCTCCGATTGAGTGACCATACCTCACTCTGACACATCATAGATTGCCTCAATGGTCTTGTTATTTCTTTTTTCCTTATTAACCATGCCAGAAAACACCGTATAAACTCGCTTTTTGCATACAGATTTTTAAAGCAAGTTTGCTGATTTATGATTTCTTTAGATATAAAAAGGCACGCTTGGAGAAGCTTAGTATACGTTTGTGTTAATTGACTGGAAGAGTGCATAAGTGAAGCTTAATCAAGTTTGGACTGCAGAGCAGTCACCTGCTCCCATCTGAACTTATTGATTTGGGCTTTAAAGGAAATTGCCTCATCTCTTATATGCGCTATAGAGGGCCCCCACAGTGCGAAAGGCTAAGCAGATCCTAGATTTCTTTCAAAAAAGGCATTGACAGAAGAGCGCATCACTGTAACCCAGCCTTCCTTGGCCAGCAATGAATGATCAAGGCTCCATCAAGGCCGTTGGGCCCGCTGTTCCTTCAGTGACAGTTTGATAAATGGAACAGTGTGGTCAGAAAAAGGATTCACCGAGATGCCTGACTCCAGTCTACAGCATAAACAGAAGACTGAGAAAAAATGGATTCTAGAAGCTGAATTGTGCTGCCTTGAAAAGCATGTAAGCATTGTCTCTTAAGAATGATCGGTCTGCCACAGATCCAAAGGGCAAAATCACTAGATAGCTTATTCCAAAATATAGATTTAGGATTATTCTGTACTTTGAACAATCCAGTTTAGTGCTGTGTATTATAGGAATATATCCACCTATTATCACAGGCCCCTCAACTGATTGCAAGAGATTGTAGATTTCTTTAAGCAAAGATACCTCATCCTCAATGGGCCCATAGTCGCTAATGATATGTACAGATTGGAAATTCACCCTTACTGTTACCAAGATTCACCTGGCCCGCGTATCTATAGAGATATGTAGAATTGCACAGGGAAGATGACAAGTTATGAAAATCGCCACTCCCAGTACTGCGGCCGTGGCGAATGCATAGAAGGTGTATCAAATAAACCCAGGGTTTTGGCTGTTTAGCCAGAGCCTTGAGGTGAGTCTCCTGAAAAATGATGATCTGTGTTTCAAAAGTTTTTAGCCAGGCTAATATCCCCTATACTTAATATGATTATTTATACCATTTGCATTGCAGGATACCATCTTCACTGACCAAAATCAGATGTTACCTGATTCCCTCCTGCCTTACTCATTCCAGCTCCCCTCCCTTGCACACACAAAACCATAGACATTCAGCAGTTTTAGTTAGAGTTATCTCAAGTAACTATAACCCGTGCCCTAAGGTAACTATAACTCATGCCCTCACCATGCATTGCCAATTTCCCCACTTATTACATCACTTATCTTATCTTCTATAACATCATTGATAATATCACTGCAACATTTGCACTCAAATTATTGATGAGAAAACTGTCTATGACAGGGGCGCAAGCTATAGTAACCTTAGGGCGGAAGTTATAGTTACTTGAGATAACTATAACTATAGCTGTTGAATTTCTATGCAATCACTGCATGATGTCCAGATGATGTCTTCTGATCTCCAGAAGGCTGGCAGATGCCAGCTGTGGCTGCACAGCAGTCCTCTGGGTACTTGAAACTGCAACTACAAATAGGTCAGCAGCTCTCACCCTTATAAAGATAAAACAGACAGGGGTTGTGCATTCTCTGTCTGCACGTTCAGAACCAGGTTGGGTCAGTTCTCCTTTCATATGTCATTTTCAGGCTGTCTTCCAGATTCACCCACTGTATAGAGTGATGCCCCTCACAGCAGGGTTGTCTGCTGGTTGGAACACCCACAACAGAGGTACAAAGTGGTGTGAGCATTCTGCGACTGGCGATCAAAAGCCATGATTAACTGTGATCAAGAAGAGAGACAAAAAACTGGTTGTACCTACAGAACATCTCACACTCTGAATAAAAGACTGAAGTCATATCCCTTCACCCTCTCCCACTCCCAACAACCCCCCATGAACCAAATGACAGTGTTCTAGAAGACTCATCAACAGCTTCTTCAGCAAAATAATCAATCACATTTATAAAGGGGAGCTGTTTCCCTACCTACCTCTCTAGGTCTCCTCCCACAAGCTTCAGGAATGTCAGCAATACAGGTAACTGGCCATAGCTACAGGTTCTCACATTATGGTACACTGCCACCACCACAGTACATACTAAACCCATGAGAGGGACATTAGTCCACTGTATAACCAACTGGAACACACTTTGTACGCTCATCTAGGTTCATGGCACACACACTGGATTAGGGTAAGGTTGGGAACGAAATAAAAAAAAAGATATGAGACAATCACAGTTCGGCACTCCTGGCAGTAGAACATGACTGTACACCATGCAAGGGACATTCCCATCCAAACAAAGATACATTCCTAACACAGGGGTATCAGATTTTATTGGGTTCCATACATACTGTATACCCCTCCTGGGCTCTCAAGATTCGGCGGTTAGCATTAAATGGATCTTTCATGCCAAAAAGACATTATTGGATTCTCATTGGACACAAAGGCTTCACTTGTTCCACCATGGACTTCAATGGAGCTTGATGACCACATAAGCTTCAATTGAGCCATCATTGCCTCGGACACTAAAGTGGAGATGTATGCATGGCTGAACTCCATGACATATAAGCTTCAATGGAATTTCAATGGTTACACAGATGTGAATGCTGTTGAGTCCTTGTCTAAAATGGTCTAGATGCAGCAATAAAGCCTTCATAGCTTTTGGACCTAGCCCTTTTTGCAGGTTTATCCCAAACCTTCTGCCGTCCCCCTCCTGTTCTTCTGACCCTCTTTTTGTTGGCTTTAGGACTCTGGGCACTTCACTGCTGATCAGTTCTGGAGTGCACGTGCTCTCGCCTTTAAACTAGGTATGATTGGCTTACACTTGCTTGACACATTTAATTTACCTTTTAAGTCCCTTGTACAGTGGTATCCCCTATACCCAGGGCCTGTAAATTAAATGCTACTAGTGGGCCTACAGCGCAGCTTGCGCCACCCACAGAAGTGGCCTTTCAAACCTGTCTCAGGCCTGCCACTTCAGGGCCTGCATGTGCAATTTGACTTCCACACTGGCTTGGCATTTAAAGTTATTTGCCAAGCCTGAAACTCCCCTTTTACTACAAATAGATCACCCCTAAGGTAGGCCCTAGGTAGCCCTATTGGCAGGTTGCTGTGTAGGTAAAAGGTGAGACGTGCCTGCATTGTGATGCGTGTCCTAGTAGTGACAAATAGCCTATTCGATTTCTCACTGCTGTGAGGCCCCCTCCTCTCATAGTCTAGCATTGGGAATTCCCTTAAAGGTACTTAAGTGGTAATTTGTGATCTGTGAAAAGTAGTGTGGGCATGCTTGGTATGTTTGGAATAATCCTGCTTGTTGGTGTAGGTGGATTTTTCATTACTATTGTAGAAATGCCACATTTAGAAAGTGGGCATTTCACTGTGCTTATGACTCGTGCTTGACAGCCTGACTCTAACCCATGTCCAGACAGCCATCACACAGGGAGGGTGGAGGTGTAACAGGATTGCATCTGCACTAGGTATGGTCTTCCTGGGCTAGGAGAGAGGGAGGTGGGGTGCACTTACATTTGTATAGGGTGTGTCCTGCCCTCACACAAAGGGCTTGTTTACCCTCGACTGATGTCTGGAGCCAGGGCTGGGGTTGAAAGGGCGTGTTGCATACTTCCAAGGTTCTTTTGAAGTCCCCCCAGATCAAAAACATTTTGGGCCAGATTTACTAAAACGTGGCACAGCACGGTGCTGCGTCAACATTTGCAGCACCGTGCTGCGTCACTTTAGAAATGCAGGGATGCACCGTATTTACTCAAATATGGCACACGCTCATGTGTTTCCCCTAGCCCTGGCATTAAATTTAGCTGCCATTGTCAACAACAGTATCCTTGCACCATAGTACAAGGGTGGCTGCGTTGAGGGGATTGATTGTTTATGTGCAGGAAGACATCCCTTCCTGCACATAAACAAGCTACAATGACGATTCCTTGTAAATCTGGGGCAGCATCAAAAGCAATAAGTGTTGTGGTGGAACTCCCACATCAACACACATTGCAAGCCCCTCTGATGCTGAAAACTGTGTTAGAGGGGCCCATATTTACAAGGTAATGTTAATCCACAAAAAGTGGCTTTGCTGCGCTTTGTAAATGTGGTGCACTGCACAGCGCCACCAGAGCATTACAAAAAGTGATGCGCCGGTGGCCCCATGGCCTTATAAATCTGGCCTTTTGAGTATAAGTATAAGGCTGTGACCCAATGTTGTTAGACACTGCATGGACTTGTAACCAGACGTTGCTGGCTGTACAGACTGCACCTGCTTTGTAGTGCTGGCCTGCTGGGCTGAGAGAGGGACTGCCACTTTTCTACAGGGACCCTTTGCTGGCCTATCTGCCTGTGACCCACTTTTCATGCTCCCAGTGTACTACAGGGGCTTATAGGCTTGCCTCCACTCCTGTTTTCGTGAGGGATTTTCTGGGGTTCAGGTGGACTCCTTTGGACTTACCAGCGTATGCTTCTCCCGTGTCAACAGCCAGTGTTGAGCACTGTGTAGCGCCCGGGGGGGTGCCTTGATTTCACAAGCCTGCACAGGGAGAGCGCTGTTTTTCCTGATCACTGACAGTGCAGGGTGAGCGCATTTGAAACTCTCCCCTTCACTTGATCTACAGGAGTCTGCAAGGCGCTCTGGGGGAAGGAGCGCTTACTTTCTCCCCCGGGCACTCCTATCCCATCTGGGGCTGCAGGAAGAAGACGAGCACGGTGCTGGCAAGCTTTGTTGACTCCCCGTATTGACCCCCAGCCAGAGGACCATGACAGACAACCTTTTTGGGAGCCGTACCATTGTGAGGCACCCTTCTTTTGCCTGTAGTAATGCCGCCACCCCGAGGAAACCCCTACAGCGAGGCCCTGTTGGCCAGAGAAGAGATGAACTAACGGTTGAAAGCCGCCACGCTGAGGAGAGGACACCTCGCCGGAAAGCTGCGCTCTTGTCTTGAGCTCTCCCCAGTGGCAGCGGGCTCTGCTTGCTCAGAGGAAGGTATTGTGTTGGGACCTGTAGTCCTGTGTACTACCCACAGCTGCTCTGTGAGTAGTCGGTGGCTGGTGTTGCCTCTGGCTTCCCATCCCGAGGGACCTGCAGGTCATTCCTGGAATCCGGTGTAGTCGCCCCGTGCTACAGTTGGCTCTGGTTGCACTGGGGAAGAGTGGCCCCAGAGGGCTACAGACACGCTTTAATTTGGGTAAGTGACTTGTTTAAAGAGGGGGCCTCTGTGGGGGGGGGGCGTCCAGGAGGGAAGCACACTTTACCCCCTCATTCAAAAGAAGCCACATTCCGAGTTTCTACAGGCAATGCCGAAGTGGGACCATTACATTTCACATTATCAAGCCTTACCTACCTGAATTCCTATAGTGATGCATGTGTTTGTCTCTAACTTGCACTGCGCCTTGTTTCTGTGCTAAATGATTGCATATGGTGAGTCATATGCCTTTCTCTGACAAACTTGCATTTACTTGCCCTCAGTGTTTGTGCTGCATTTCATGACCTGGTGTTAAAGTTTATGTTGTTTCTGCCTTGTCAAGATAACAAGCATATTACAGGATCTGCCTTGGATGCACATGGAGGGTGTTTGTCATGATGTGTGCAACCTATATGTTTTTATCTTATTGCACTAATTACGGTGGTTTGACAATTGCCTAGCTGGCAAAGGAAATAACTGATTTATGCCATTTTGGTCTGTGTTCTGCTGGCTGAGGTGCATCCCCTAGCCAACCAGAAACCCAATTTCTAACAGTACCCCACAGATGTCAATGGAGTCTAGATAGAAATATCCTCTTCAATGTAATATGATTTCATAGTATCGATGAGAAATGGGTTTCAGTGGTTCCTCTGGTGCACATAAGTGAACTGTTGCTCATCACCAGTTAGACTTCAATCCAATCTCCATGGCCACCTCACTTTGATGTAATCTTCATGGTTACATTGACGCCAGTGAAGTCTAATTTCAGTGAGGTCAGAAGATGTCAATGAACCCTTTGTGGCTAAAAACTCTTCAGCGGAGTCTCCATGATTTGTCAAAATTAAGCGAGCACCCATAGTGCTCAATGGAAGCAACATTTCCTAGAGACATCAGTGGAGCCTCTCAACACATAAAGTTCAATACAGTTGTTTGGAATCAAAAGTCCCTGGTGCAGTTGCCATGTGCCATATTGCCTGTCCTGTGATCTTTTGATGGGCAGAAAATCTGTGCCATGATTCCAATTGACAGGCACTGTACATAATTTTGGATATTGCTCAGCAACAGAGTGCTAGACTCTAATGGGGGCACTTTTTAATATTGATGACTACCGTCATCATTGCCCAGGGTACGGCATGGCTAACGAATTAGTGCAGCTGATCAATACTTGTGAGGTACAGGTCTTCTTACCTGCACCCCAGTATGTAGATTACCTTCTGCCTCGTTCTTTGTTAGTCTGTGTGGTCTACAAGGGAGGCCCTCTATTCTCTACTGACTGTGAGATGTGTTTCAGTAGATTGTGGATAAATGAGCAGCATGATATATCCAATTGGGTCTACCTATAGTGTGTAGCCTTTAAGTTTATTTATATTGTGCTCCATAGGCTTAGTGGTAGCTGCTGTCTCCTGTTGCTTTAATTTTCTCCCACACTACTCTCCTTCCCCTTCGCTGTTGAAGTTACTGTAAAGCCAGATGTATTTGCCTGAATTGGTTTAAAAAATAAACAGCGATGGAAGGCCTTTGATTCACATTCTCTGCTTGAAGTCCAGTAGTTCTGAATTTAGGGCCTGATTTAGATTTTGGTGGATGGAATATTCTGTCACAAATGTGATGATTATCCCATCTGCCATATTACAATCTCCTTATGATTGTATAGTGGGATCGTAATATGGTGGATGGGATATCTGTCACATTTGAGACGGAATATTCCTTTCTGCCAAGATCTAAATCCGGCCCATACCCTTAGTATGTGCAACACTTAAACAAAGGACTATGGGAAAGGGCATGGCCACTGCTTCTCGAAGAACATGCGCTACCTGCCCATCCCCAGGAACACAGTTGTGTCCCCCAGCAAGGAACCAGATGCAATTTAGATTTTGTTTTGGCTAAAAAGTCTAGTGTGCCTCAACATTTCATCAGATTTATAGTTGCATTTACAACATTTATTGTTTTAAGATGTGATCCTTACTCTGTTCATTCCTTAATGAAGGGCACAGTTGATTAGTATTCATCCTGGATGTCAATTTTGCTGATTCTGTACATGACATCTCTTTTTTGTTAGAAAGTCAGTGACTGGCTCTTCTTTGGAATTCTCGAGTTGCGTCATCTGGGTCAGCTCGCTTGTGGTTTCATGAGATTTGTATTTCCCTTGACCACTCATACTGCTTTAGGGTGTACATATTATTTGCATTTCCTTAATGAAGCGCATAGACCATTTCCATATAAAAGGTATAAATTCTACTGACTCTGTATTGTACATCTTTTTTTGAGAGGCCGATAATGGCTTCTGAATACCAGTGGACCATCTCCTGGGCAACATCATTTGTGATATTATTGTATTGTATTGTATTGTAATCGTATTTATATAGCGCTTACTACCCCTGACGAGGCGTCGAAGCGCTTTTCGATGAATAGCACATTATGTGGTTTGTTGTACACTTTAATTTCTTTATAGTTGAGCTCCAGCCGTTAGTGCGGAATGGAATTCTCTGTGATGTGACGTGCCTTCAGATGGGTATCGGCTTTGATTAAAAAAGTTTATTGGTAGGTGCTTTTCAAGATCTGGCTAGACAGCACAGCCGTCACCAGACAATTATGTGAGTATCACTAGAAATGGCCTTTGGATCTGCCGACATGTTGGGAAGCACAAGTACATGTTTTGATTTATGCAGAAGGTTTGTTCCTCCACCAACTGCTTCCACTTTTTTTATTTATTTCTCTAGTTGACTAAGCTTAAACTTTCAGGAAAACACACATAACACACATGACATTATAATGCAATGAAAGTGTCCTAGATGACTAGATCAATTATGTTGTTTTTCTCTGGAGCAGCATAGGTGGGAGGAGGGCCGCCATTAACCTATCTTTTAATCTCTATCAATATTATTCTACAGTTTCTTGCTTCCACACAAATATCTATTCCCACGCTAATTACTTGTAATGCTTCACATTACAAGAAAACATTCTTTAGAAGCCAGACCTATTGACATTGCCAATGCTTGTTTGAAATGTGCAGTCCTTTGGTGCCTTTTCATCTTGATGGTAGTTTCCTTTTTCTACAATCCCTTAGTCACCCATCTGTTTAGGAACAATATACGAGTCCAGATGGAGTACTGCTCCTAAATGTCTTTCGGAGTGACCTACTATACACTTGCCAATCCAGACATTTCATTAAGTGTATTCTGGATTGTGCACTACCTGCAGCCTCTTTTTTTAAGAAGATCTCCAGTCCTTAGGTTTAGTACCACGAGTTCTAGTACTTACACATTTCTGAGTTCTTTTCTTGGAAGCCTGCCAGGGTTGCTAACATAGCCGTGCAACAGCTGCTTAATTTGTAAAATAATACGTGATGGGTCCCAAACGTTTGCTCATACGCTGCTGCAGGGGTTACAGTGGTCGTGATGCTGAGACTTCAAAGACTCCGTAGTCTTTATTTCTCCTCATTTATCTTTAGTCCAAACATCGCTCTCTGACTGTTCCTCAAGCTCACTTCCCCACGTTCTTTTTCGTCCCTGCTTTCTCCATTTGTCACTCTTTTTTCCTTCTTTCACTTCTTCCTTCTCCTCTCCTTTTGTGTTTTTCTCTCTCTTGTTCTGGGTCAAAGCCTGATGAGAAAAATGTAGCACTGCGAGTGAACCTTAATTTGGATTTCTTCTGAATGATTCTCTTTCCGATCTCTTAACTTGTTTTTCTAACATACGCTACATTACACGGTCAAAATATATATATTGTTTCTGGAGCTACTGTTAGGAAAGGGTTTACACACAATTCTACACAATTCTGATCCCATGGGGTGTAAGCTCTTAACCCATAATAGTTTGGTCACAGATGCTACAATTTCCACGCTTATAATAGAAGAGGAATCCGCAATGTTTCAATCGTAGATGGCTTGATAGAACGTTGCATCGTACCAGTTCATCTTTTAAATTCTTTGCCACTTTAGGGCAAAACTTGTTTCTTCCAAGGAACGCTGCCTGGCATCTAGAAAGTGGCAATTCTTCGAAAAAAGTGCTGCAATATAGTGTGTTGCACTGTTGAATGTTGTTATACAAACCAATAGTTGTGAGCTTTCTGTCTTACTGAAATCCTGAGTTTTTCAACAAAAGTTTCAGTATTGCTAAAAAAGCCAACTTTTTAGTGCAGTTTCTCCTTATTCTTAGGCACGTACTGTATAGCAGATTGTCTTTGAGATGTCTTTGATGGGAACTTTTGTAGTGTAGGAACGTGTCTAAGCCTCCCTTTCTTGTATAAAGATCTGTATGCTTTCCCTTCCTCGTGTGTGATCAAGACATCAAAGAAGTCAATGTCATGCCTGTCAAAGGATACTGTGATTTATGTATCTGGGGAACGGTAAATCAGACAGTCAATAAATCCTCAAAAATCAGTGAGTTTATACCAAATTATTAGGCTGTTATCAATATATCTTTTCTGGTGTACATACAAAGGCTAAATAGAGATTGTTGTCCTATATTGACTGTTCCTTATATTGAGCCATTGACAAAACTGGCCATTTCTGGAGCAAAGGAACTGCCAGACCCAGCTCCCTTTCTTTGATTATAGAAATGATGGTCAAAGTTGAAATAGTTCTTTGAGAGAAAAAATGTAGTCAATATCACGATTAATTAATTTCGTGGGGACATTATGTGGTCTCTCTCAATGACTTAAAAATACCTATTGACGTCTATTGATACACCATGTGGGATGTTAATGCATAAGCTTTCCATATCTAATGTTGTAAATGCCTGTATAGAGTAGGCACAGTAATTTCCTTCTTTCTTACTGATGACATCCGCCTGTCCTTGTTGGAGGATGGGATTCTAACGTCAGTTCCACAGTCAGTGTCAGATATTATAGGTCGTCCTGGAGGACTAGCTGAGCCTTTATGTATTTTACTGAGGATACATAGAACTGGGATCCTCGGGTTCCTGTTGTCCAAGTATTCGAAATCAGTTTTTCTGTGACAGGCACAGCAGGGAATAAACACTATTCGAGTTTGTTTTTTATCCTTAGAAACAGAATATATATTTTAGAGTTTTGCACCTACTTCTAACACGTGAGAGTGACAGGTGTGAAATCCATGGGAGATTCAAAAGAGCTATTGAATGCCAAAAGCATACAAAATCCTGAATTCCTCAGCAAATTTTCTTTTGTGTAGATTTATCAAGCATTTCTCGGAGAAGGTCATTGTTAAAATAAAAACAAATTGTATACACAAGTGGAAAGAAATGAGAAATAGGAAACAAGGTTTTCCCCTGCACCTGTTTGTACAGATGATATAGCCATAGAAATGATATGCTATTATATCTATAACACCTTTGATGTCCCAGGGATGTGTAGTGGTTGTAGTTTGTTCAAAGGCCTATGACACCGAGACCCAGCAAACAAATTATAGTTCACAATCCATTTCCACTGTTTATTGGCCATACATAGCTTGCTAATAAAACAAATCTAATAACTAGAAATTCGGGGTGAATGCAAGCAATGTATTTTTGAAATATTCCTTTGAATTTCTGTTTAGGATAGGAGTAATCTGTACTACACCAATTTCTGAATTACCCATAATGGCAAGTAATTCTGAGGAAGTTTTTTCAACAAATGTTTCTTCTACACATTGACTTACAAGACAAAGCTAAACTTATAAAGAAATCTAGTAGACAATGCAAATGTCTTACTCTACTGCTTTTCCACACTTCTCTTCCACTAAAATGGTTCAACCGTGTGAGTGGGGGTATCACCCAGGACAAGAGAGGCCCAAGAACGTGACCCTATAAAACTTGAGAAAGAAGCTTGGGGTACGGCTGTTTTGGGGATGTAGTCTTTAAGTCTGGGCTTGGCTGGCACTTATGAAAATCCACCTACCCTAAATCTGCATACCACTTTCAATTGTTTTAAAAATTTCCTGAATGCACTTCACCCATTTTATTGCCTGTGGGGCCTATTCCCATAAAAATCCTCATTTCTGTGATAAGACCACGCTCCAGGGACCCAGGGGAACACAATTGTAGGTGAAGTATTGACAGGAATATTTTCTTGCACGATTGAGACTGGAAGGAATAACCGTGTATTGCAACACAAATGCTGCAAACCAGGAAAATGTAATTTTCAACGTACTCTCCTAGGCAGCCAGTCAGGGCAAGTGAGGGCTGGCTTGCACCAAGAGATTCTTTATATAGTTCTGAAGTACACAATATATATCTTTAATACTTTCTATATAGTCCTGAGTTTGCTATCTGTCATCGCATGAACAGCGCACCATAAACAACGATTTTGCCTGCACTAAGATTACATAATTGATTGTGGCAGATTACATTTCCTGGGAAACCCAAGATATATTTGGTTTTGCTGTACTCCAGACATTCAGAGCAACACTTTTCTTGGTTAACGTTCTTGGATTAATGCTTGTCGAGCTGAGAAATGTCACAAAATATTGAGAAAATATGTTGAAAAAAGAAGATATCTTCACATCTTGCATTAGATAGTAAGGCTGCAATGAGATACTGGTGCAGGGATTTCATACATGCATAGCCCTGATCTTGCTGCAACAAAGTTATAGTTTGCATTGGTGCACAGAGAAAGGGAAGAGGTACATATGTTTAGGCAACCAAACTCTATTTTTTGTTTAAAAAAAAAGCTCTGGCACAAAAGTGCACAAACACCCTGGCAGAAAAGATTGATAATCACTTTTTGATGGTATATGAATCTATGCCCATCTCCAGCGATTGATCAGTAATTACAAGGGCTGGCATTTCTTATTTATACTCACTGAGGCGGTCATTACAACATTGGCGGTAAAAGCCGCTTATCGCCATGCAGAAGACCGCCAACACACCGCCGCAGCTGTGGAAATCCGCCACGGCCATTATGACCCACACCACGGAATCCGCCAATATTTAGACACCCACACAAGTCCGCCACACCAAAGGTCAGTGATAAACTGGTGAAAACAAATCCTCCACCGTCACGCCAACAGAAATACGGCCACACAATCACGATCCACGAATCCACGCAGCGTTTTTTTTAACTGCGGTATTCCATTGGCGGTACACACCGCCGCGCTCAAAATACACACACACACATACAAAACACAGCCACATTGGACAATTCGAAATATACACCTGATACACATACACACACCACTCCCACACACCCAATACAATATAAAACACACACCTACATCACCCACAAACCTCTACGACCACAAATGAGAAAGAAGCACAGAGAGAGACACCACCATCAACAATACTAGCATCCACAGGCACACAACACCATCACCCACATAACTTCCATGCACCTCACACAACACCCCACTACATATCAGCACACTTATCACCAGACACACCACCCTACACATCACCCACACCACCCCATGGCACGGCAAAGACACCCCAGGTTCTCGGAGGAGGAGCTCAGGGTCATGGTGGAGGAAATCATCCGGGTAGAGCCACAGCTATTCGGATCACAGGTGCAGCACACCTCCATTGCAAGGAAAATGGAGCTATGGCAAAGAATCGTGGACAGGGTAAACGCAGTGGGACAGCACCCAAGAAATAGGGATGACATCGGGAAGAGGTGGAACGACCTACGGGGGAAGGTGCATTCTGTGGTCTCAAGACACCACATCGCGGTTCAGCGGACTGGCGGCGGACCCCCACATCCTCCCCCACAACTAACAACATGCGAGGAGCAGGTCTTGGCGATTATGCATCCTGAGGGCCTCACAGGACTAGATGGAGTAATGGACTCTGGTAAGGCAAATCTTAATTATTACATCCCCCACCCTACCTGCATGCCATCACATACCCCCACCCTCACCCCCATCACTCCTACTTCTCACAAATGTTCCACTATCACAACCCACACATCCCAACACCAAGCCCTGCATGCAACAACAAAGCATGGACACCTATCACTAAAGCATGCCCACTGCACATACCCATACACCCCCCTAAACCATCATCACACAAGGTCCCACACAGGAATGCAAGCACTGGGGTACACGGTCACCCACCCATTGCACACCATGGCACACACAGATGTAATAAACATTCTTTTATACCCCTGCAGGACCCCTACCCAACGTCACCGGACAGGAGGGTCCACACATGTCCACACCACCAACAGAAGAGGCCCACAGTGATGACAGCACCTCTGTCCAACTGGATCTAGATGACCAGCCCGGCCCATCGGGGACCTCGGGACAGTCGGTTCCCATCACACAGTCACAGGCCACTACAGAGCTTCCACCCTCTGGAAACACCAGCACAGCACCCACCCAGCGGGCCCATACCTCCGTCCCCAGGACATGTCAATCAGCAGTGTGTCTACCACTACAGGGAACCCAAAATCCCAACAACAACAGGGACCTAGGGGCAGTGGCAGTGGGCACACGGTCCAGTGGATGGAGGCCCAGGAACACAGGGGAACTGGGAGGGCTGCTGTGCGACAGGGGGAGGACATGCCAAGGGAACTCACTCTCCACGAGGCCCTCTCCAACATCATGGGAGCCTAGCACCACTCCCAGAAGACGATGGCAACGGTACTGGCCAAGTTTCAGGAGACCCAGCGCCTGCAGGAGGAACAGTATTTGGGCTTCAGGGAGGAACTCAGAGCCATCAATTCCACCCTGGGCACCATCGTAGGGGTGCTGAAGGAAGTACTCAACACCAGGAGGGACACTGTGGCACAATAAGGGGCCCCTGACACTAACCTGGACGATGAACTGCCCACCACCTCCGCCGGCGCTAGTGGACAGGAGGCACCGCCACAGGACCACCACACCAGCACCCCACCCCCTGCAGAGGGAGAACCACCCCGCAAACGGTCCCTGAGATCCAGGACAAAGACAGAGAACGATGCCAAGACCCCCGCCAAGAAATGAGACCACCCTGAATGTCATCCTTCTGTCCCACTTTGTCACCCTGTCCATCCTTAAACTGCCCCAGCTCCACTTCCTATGCCCATTTGGGCAATGCACCTGTGAGACTAATAAACTGGACTGTGCTATGGACATTCCTCCACCATCACCCCTCACCATTTTGCTACCCCCTCCCATATTTTGCACTTAAATAAACACCCTTGAAGCACAAAACAATCTGGAGTCAGTCTGTGATTTCGGAATAGTGTATTAGCAATTACAGTGTCAAAAAGCTCTTTCATTTGTAATGTCAACATATCTATGTCACACAGCTCTAGTCCATGAGGAATTAAAGCAGATGTCACACTGTGGGACCCACATCTGTGAAATCGTAAGGGAAAGTGACAACTCAGTGACCATACACTGGGTGAAAACGACAGACAGTAGAGAGGTAGTAGTGTTACAGTACATGTAGTAGGCAGGTTTGTATTCTTACCTGTGTCTCACTGGAAATATTGCTGGATCACTGAGTCCCTGTTGTCCATGTCTTCTTCTTCTGTTTCCTCGTCTTCACTGTCCACAGGCTCCACAGCTGCAACAGCACCGCCATCTGGACCATCCTCCTGCAGAAAAGGCACCTGTCGTCGCAAAGCTAAGTTGTGAAGCATACAGCAGGCCACGATGATCTGGCACACCTTATTTTGTGAGTAGAATAGGGATCCACCTGTCATTTGGAGGCACCTGAACCTGGCCTTCAGAAGGCCGAAGGTCCAGCCTCATTGTAGCGTTCCTCTGCCCTTGTCCTGGGATTCCTCACTGGGGTCAGTAGCCATGACAGGTTGGGGTAACCAGAGTCACCTGCAAATGGTGAGGGACAACTGTTAGACACACAATAACCTGTAGGGATAACCCCAGACCCAGACAACCATTCCCACTGTCTTGCTTCCAGGTGCTCACCTAATAGCCACACACAGTGCCTCTGGAGTTGACCCATCACATAAGGGATGCTGCTATTCCGCAGGATGTAGGCGTCATGCACTGAGCCAGGGAACTTGCCATTAACATGGGAGATGTACTGGTCGGCCAAACATACCATCTGTACATTCATCGAATTATAACTCTTCCGGTTTCTGTACACCTGTTCACTCCTGCGGGGGGGACCAAAGCCACATGGGTCCCATCAATGGCATCTATGATGTTGGGGATATGTCCCAGGGCATAGAAGTCTCCTTTCACTGTAGGCAAATCCTCCACCTGAAGGAAAACGATGTAGCTGCGCATGTGTTTCAGCAGGGCAGACAACACTCAGGACAACAAGTTGGAAAACATAGGCTGGGACATCCCTGATGCAATGGCCACTGTTGTTTGAAATTACCCTCTTGCAAGTAAATGGAGCACTGACAGCACCTGCACTTGAGGGGGGATTCCTGTGGGATGGCGGATAGCTGACATCAGGTCTGGCTCCAACTGGGTACACAGTTCATGGATTGTGGCACGGTCAAGCCTGTATGTGATGATCACATGTCTTTCCTCCATTGTCGACAGGTCCACCAGCGGTCGGTACACCGGAGGGGAGGATGCCGCCATCTCCTCACATGTCCCAGCGGACAGTGATTATGAAGGACACCTCGAGCACAGAGTCAACCAAATCAGAGGTACGTACCCACAGTTTACACAGAACACGAATCATAATCCAAAAAGTGGCCTGTATGTGTGTTGAGTCTAGGCCTAGGTATGTGTGACACAGTTAAAAATTAAGCCATGTGGGCACCTGAAATGGCAGCTGCCTGACCTCTAAAGTGGAACAATGGGATGTGAGGTAACTGCGCTGGCATTGTACACCGTTGCGGTAGACGATCGAAGACCGCGGCGCAAAGCTGCATTGGTTAACATTGGACCCTATGGGTCCCAGGAGCCAATGACGATGTACGCCAGCGGTGACGGTACGCACCGCCGCGGACGTGACCGCCATTTTCTATCTGTTCAATCACTCGATACCTGATCTTCGACAGGAGAGGACCTACACTGCAAGTGCTGCTGTGACCTCTGTCTGGAAGAGACAATGGCTCGAGTGTCTGGGGAAAGGGCCCCTGCATTCACATCGGAGGAGTTGGAGAAACTCGTGGACGGGGTCCTCCCCCAGTACACGCTACTCTACGGTCCTCCACACAAACAGGTAAGTACACTGGGAGCATGCTGTATGGGCTATGCCTGTGTGGAGTGGGGTGGATATAAGAAGGGGGGGGGATATTGCGGTGTGCATGAAACGACGGTTAGTGCATGTGCCACATGGCAAGGGTAGGGATGGGGGCCAATGACTGTGACGGTGCAGTCGGTAATACGTTTCTATTCCCCCTGTACAATTCATGTAGGTCAGCGCCCACCAGAAAAAAAGATATTTGGCGTGCCATCGCCAAGGACGTCCGGACCCTGGGGGTCTACCACAGACGGAGCCCCCACTGCCGGAAAAGATGGGAGGACATTTGCCGCTGGAGCAAGAAGACGGCGGAGGCTCAGCTGGGGATGGCCTCCCAACGTGGGAGGGGTGCCCGTCGCACCATGACCCCCCTGATGTTCAGGATCCTGGCGGTGGCGTACCCGGAGTTGGATGGACGCTTGAGGGCATCACAGCAGCCACAAGGGGGTGAGTACACTCTCATCCTGCTGATTTAGCGCGCAGTGGAGGGGTCTGGGTGGGGGAAGTGGGCTGTGGGTTTCCCTAGGCCAGGGCGAGTTTAGTAGGCAAGGTCCCTCCGTAAGGCAGGCCATGTGGCACCCCACCCCACCTCTGTAGAGTGCCAAGTACACCTAGTCATGCCCCTGTGTCATCCATGTGTGCAGATGTCGACCATAGCCTAGTAGACCATTTCCCAGGGATTGAACAGTGGAGCCCAAGAGCGCGGCGTAGTGCAGGGGGCTTCTGTGTCTGTCATGTCCGCCAACGGTAGCGGTAATGCATGCACTCAACATGTCTTTCTTCTGTCGTTCCCCCCCTTTTTGTGGCCTCCCTGTTCTTGTGTGCATTAACATCATCAGGCGGAGGAGCAGTGGCACCGAAGCACGAGGGAGCTGCATCCCACATGGTCATGGAGGGCCACTCTACGGACTCGGACTTCACCAGTGGGACGGAGGGCGAGGGGAGCTCCACGGCGGGGACAGGAGCTGAGACCAGTGACACGGACTCGCCCTCTGATGGGAGCTCCCTTGTGGTAGCGGCAACATCTGTGCCCCCCCCATCTACAGGTACAGGTGCCCCCCCCCCACCAACACCGCCCTCCCAGCAGCCCCTCAGCCTTTGGCCCCGTGTCCGCTCACCCAGGAGGATGGGCATCATCTTCGCCCCAGGAACCTCAGGCCCTGCCCCAGTCACCCCTGCTGCACTCAGTGAGGAGGCCATTGACCTCCTCAGGTCCCTCACTGTTTGGCAGTCTACCATTTTGAATGCCACCCAGGGTGTAGAAAGGCAGTTGCAACAAACAAATGCATTCCTGGAGGGCATTCATTCTCGTCAGGCGGCCCTTCAGCGAGCTTTTCAGACTCTGGCCTCAGCACTGATGGCAGCCATTGTCCCTGTCTCTGGCCTCCACCCTCCAACTTCCTCCACCCAGATCCAATCCCCTGTACCCCAGCCTACCCCAGCACACCTACAGACCAGCATGCACACACGTCAACACACAAGGGAAGCTCTGGCAAACATAAGCACCACACATCCCACAGGCACTCAGGCAAGCATCAGACACATGCAGACACACCAACATCCACTGCCTCCACTGTGTCCCCCTCCTCCTCGTCTCCCTCCTCCCTCCCAGTCTCATCTACACTCACACCTGCATACACTACATCTACAGCCACCACTGCCATCACCAGCACACCCACCACCACACCCCACTCACATGCGGTCACCATCCCCACTACCATTCACACGTCCCCTGTGTCCTCTTCCAGTGTGTCTGTGACGCCACCTCCCAAGATACACAAACGCAGGCACTCAACCACCCAACAGCCATCCACCTCACGACAGCCTCCAGCCCATGCACCTTCACCCAAAGTCAGCAAACGAAAACCTCCGACAACCAAAACCTCTTCCTCCACTCCCAAACCCCCTCCAGCTACCCGTCCCAGTGTCTCCCAAAAAATGTTCCTGTCCAACCTTGACCTCTTTCCCACACCTCCCCCACCCCGTCCGTCTCCTAGGTCCCGAATTAGCACCTCAGCCACAACATCTCTGGGACCAGTGGTGCCTGTAGTCACCGGAATCTGGAGTGCACCGGCCACCAGGGCAGCCAGTGTGGCACGGAGCCACAGCACGGACAGTCCCCCACCTGTGAAGCATCAAAAGTTGGCCAGTGCCTGGCGGAAGAGGGGGAAGACTCCAGCCACCAAAGCCGCTCCCAGGGGTCCCGGTGGGTGTGTGGAGTCAGCTGCGACACCTTCCAAGGTGGGGAAGGGCCACAAGAAACCAGGAAAGTCTGGGAAGAGCAGCACGGCGGAGGAGACCGTCCTCATCCCTGCTGCCCAGGAGCCCACCGCCATCATCCCCGCTGCCCAGGAGCACACCACCATCATCCCCGCTGCCCAGGAGCCCACCACTATCATCCACGCAGCACAGGAGGCCACCGCCATCATCCCCGCTGCCCAGGAGCCCACCGCCATCATCCCCGCTGCACAGGAGGCCACCACCATCATCCCCGCTGCACACGAGGCCACAGCCATCATCCCCGCTGGGACAGAGAGGACCGCCAGCACAAGCCCCTCTGGGCTAGAGAGAACCGCCAGCACAAGCCCCGCTGGCACAGAGAGGACCGCCAGCACAAGCCCCGCTGGGCTATAGAGGACCGCCAGCACAAGCCCCGCTGGGACAGAGAGGACCGCCAGCACAAGCCCCAAGAGGACCGCCAGCACAAGCCCCGCTGGGACAGAGAGCAGCTGAGTCACTGCAAAGAAGCCCGCCGCCTCAAGCACCGCTGAACAGGGCACCACCGCCTCAAGCACCGCTGAACAGGGCAACGCCGCCTCAAGCACTGCGGAACAGGGCAACGCCGCTCCAAGCACCGCTGACAAGGGCAACGGCGCCTCAAGCACCGCTGAACTGGCATTGCCGCCTCAAGCCCCGCTGAACAGGGCAACGCCGCTCCAAGCACCGCTGAACAGGGCACCGCCGCCTCAAGCACCGCTGAACAGGGCACCGCCGCCTCAAGCACCGCTGGCCCATGAGCGCCAAGGGCACTGACGCTACTGAATCCGTCACAAGCAGGATGAAGCACTCTGGGCACCATGCCCCCTCCAGAACCAGTGGAGAGATACATCCACTACCTCTGTCCTCAGCAGGATGAAGCACTCTGGGCACCATGCCCCCTCCAGAACCAGTAGAGAGATACATCCACTACCTCTGTCTTTAGCAGGATGAAGCACTCTGGGCACCATGCCCCCTCCAGAACCAGTGGAGATATACATCCACTACCTCTGTCCTCAGCAGGATGACGCACTCTGGGCACCATGCCCCCTCCAGAACCAGTGGAGAGATACATCCACTACCTCTGTCCTTAGCAGGATGAAGCACTCTGGGCACCATGCCCCCTCCAGAACCAGTGGAGAGATACATCCACTACCTCTGTCCTCAGCAAGATGATGCACTCTGGGCACCATGCCCCCTCCAGAACCAGTGGAGAGTGTCATCCACTTGAGAGACTGTGGCTTTGCACTCCCCGGGATTGTACAGTGGGCAACACACCCACTGTAGAGACTTGAGAGACTGTGGCTTTGCACTATTTATCCCACTCTAGATTGTCTACAGTGTGCAGATCGGACCTAAAATGACAGGTTTCAAGAAGTGTTGTCACTGTCTCTGACATATATCTGTGACAGACACCCATGATATCTGCCTATGGTTCCTCGTCCCAATTACAACACCAAGTTCCCGTTGATCCAAGATGAACCGGAAAGCAATTGGCAAGGCCAAGCTCGCTGATGCCAAGCTCTGAAAGAAGTCGAAGAAGCAGTCTTGGTCAAAGGTGTGGATGCCCTCTCACTCCTGGGACTGATCGCAAAGCTGCTTCACCTTGAGATCAGGGACTTCAGGTAGGTCTTAACATTTCCACAAAAAACACCAGAAATCCAAGCATGGTTCACTGACGTCCCACCACTCACACCACTCGGAGTTGTGTGATGCTCCTGGTACCGCTAGGACTTGGGTGCTCCATGGAGTGTTGTGCTCCTGAACTGCAAGCACTAGACCTCCATCTCCATCCTTGAACAGCCACGGCGGATGAAATTCGATGCTTAGAAGAGGCCAAGGCCTTCACTTTTTAGTGCCCACTAAATCTCACTGGGGTGCCTTTGGGCACGACACATTCAAAGCAAAAAACCTGTCAGAAGCCTGTCAGCTGATCTGTTCCCTACACTGAAGGCACTATTCGACCTCCACCAGAGGTCGGCCCTGTCTTCAAGCACCATGCCGCTGGCTCGCATCTTTGTGCACTGTCCAATGCCACTTCCTTCGCAAAAGCCAGTGCTACAGGTGCTCGATGTCGATTACAATAGGACCAAAACAAAACAACCAAATTGTGAATACCTTAAATAGCCCCAGACAGATTAAAACATAAATAGAAGAGCAGGTGAGTACTGGAGGAATTAATTGAAGTGTCTATCGAAGAGAAGAACTTTGAGATATTTTTTTAAGGTGGCATGTCATGTGATCAGGTGGAGGGAGTTCCAAATCCAAATGTTGTGGTACTGACTGATTGTCTCATGAAGCACTCTCAATTGAAGGTGGGAAGAGAAGGGAGTGAACATTACTAGACCCCTGGTTGGGCCCAAAATGTTCAATTCTTCAGTTAGGTATGGAGGAAAAAATAAGTACAAAGCTTTTTTAGTAGTGCCTGCAACTTTGTACTGGGCTCTCCCCTCTATGCATCAACATGCTCTCATCAGATTTAAATAATGAAATAGAATATCTCTCACAAAAAGCATTCTCATCTTGACCATTGCATTTAAAGCGTTAAAATAATATTAATTAACAGACAGATATACAGTGCATGGTAATAGACGTTCCTATGACTTGGGTGGATGTTTTCTGACATTCATTCACCCTGCATGAGACTCGGGAATGGGGCTGGCACCTACATATTGATCATATGCAAAATGCATGAGACACAATCTAGGGCCATATGTACGAACACATTTTCCCATTGACACAGAATAGGAAAAACCCTTTGCTTCATCTGGCCCCTAGTTAGGTATGCATTATATGTTTGTTTGATATACATAGAGATATGTGGTTACTTGTTCTTCTTTTTCAGGTCATCAGTGGAAAATAAGGGAAGACATCTAAAGTAAGGGTATCTATCCAGATATACTATTTTTTCACACATAATATGGTGCTAATGCTAATTGGGTATACACCAATTAAACATACATACATAGCAAGCAAGTTGAAAAACTAGCAGCATCAGTCCAAAATGTTGGGAGTGATAATACAAAAAAGAGGTATATCCTCACAGAGAGGATTAAAGAAATCAGATGGATCATACAATGGGATTTTTGATAGAGGTTGAAAAGGGTTGGAGAGAGGCTCTGGTCTCGGCTGACCCCTTACTCCAGGTCAACTGTCTTCCAGACCTAGGTCTCAATTTTCACTATTTAGGTGTGGTTTATTAGATAGAAAGTGAACCAGTTCAGGGCTATGACTACATCCAATTTGTTGCTTCAAAGTGTTTAACAGAGCCCGGTGGTTAACGTGTCAAATGCAGCAGGTAGGTTAAAGAGAGCAAGGGGCCAGATGAATGACTATTTCATTTTGTGAGTCTCTAATTGCAATTCATTGCAAACTGCAATTAGCGACTCGCAAAATTAAATGTACAAATGTGTCTCAGACACATTTAGCAATTCCCAATGGGGTCTCAAATGACCTACCTCATTCATATTCATGAGTTTACTTTTCTTTTTTTCGGAGCAGGCAGTAGACCACTGCCTGCTCTGAAAAAATATTTTTGCCACCATTCACAAAGGGAAAAGGGTTGCATGGGGACCCCTTCCTATTTGACAATGGATTAACACTGCAATTGTTTTGGGACCGCATTCACGGTCACAAAACAATCATACATACCATTCAGATTCGTTATTAGGAAGGGACACCCTGAAGATGCCCCTTCCTAATACAGAATCATAAAACCCAAATTACGATTCGGTAACAAGTTAATGATTCGCAATTCAGGCTTTGTACGTCCCAAAAAGCATTTTTCTGTGTGCACTGTCTAAGAATGGGACAGTGGAGACTGGATAGAAGTTATTCAAGTTGTCAGGATCAAGAGTTTGTTTTTTTAGAAGCATAGAGATTTGGTAACTTTTAGATGGTCAGGAAACAAACTCTGTTCAAGGGAGCAGTTGGCCAGGGTAGACCACAGGAGAAGTTGTCATTTGGGAGGGGGTTTGCTGATGTAGCCAGAAGTGGTGTCACAGAGATGGTTGGAGGGTTTCACCTTGGATATGGTCAGCATCGGGTCAGACTTTGAGACTGGAGAGAAAGAGGACCATGGCTGCAGCACCTTCCTCGACCTCATTGGTGCAGGTGGCTGGAAGGGAGATGCTTATATCACTGATTTTCCTGTTGAAGAACTCCACAAATCTGTTGCCTAGGTCCACATAGGACTTGTGTGCAGAAATAGTAGGAAGGTTGTTAGCCTGATTGCTAACCACAAATAGTAGTTTAGGTCTATTCTTGGAAGTGTCCAAAGGGATCTGATATGAGAAAACTTGGCTCTGAAAATGTGCTCTTTGATGTTTTTTCACACAGATCGTAGCTTAGTCTGACTAAATGGAAAGGCTACTTGTCTCCATTCTTTCTCAAGCTTTCTGAGATGATTTATTTCTTCCTAGTTGTCTTTTGAGTACTAAGGAAGAGAAGTCTTGGGTCTATTGCATTGGCTCTTGAGAGGAGCAAATCCTACAATCAAATCAATTGAGGTAGCCATGGAGGGCTCAGAGTGCAGAAGGGGGGGGAAACAGAAGATATTTGTGTGGGGTAGTAGAAGAAGAAAGTGTGGATGGGGTAGAGGGAGAGTTGTGAAAGGGGGGCGATTTTCCAGTATCAGGTAGTTGGGTCAGAGGTTGTGTGGTGTTCATGCAGAGGGCCGAGGAGGTTGCCTAGACCTGGCTGGGATGAAAGTGGGGTAGTTGGGTAGTACCCTGTAGCTGAGGGAAAGTTGTAGAAGAGAGAGAGGTCAGGGTATGAGGGAATAGGGTTGAAAGACATTTAGAGAGAAGTGGCCATGGGGGATAGAAGTGGGGGGCTTTGCAAGAGTGATTAATAGAGAAGGGGATGAGTAGGGTGAGGGTGGGAGGTTGATAGGAAGTGGGTTAATGTGCATTAGGGGGACTGTATTTGGTGGTAGGTGCATTTGGAGATGTAGAGTTCTGCAGTGAGTGAAATTGATTAGACAGGTTGTGGGCTGTGTGGGTGAAAGTCCAGATGCAGTTGTAGGTGGTCAATGGGGATGGTTCTGAGGGTAGGAAAGAGATAGGCCCTCATTCCAAACCTGGCAGTCATGGACCGCCAGGGTGGAGGGACACGGAAGCACCGCCAACAGGCTGGCGGTGCTTCCAGGGCCATTCTGACCGCGCCAGTAAAGCCGCGGTCAGAAAAGGGGATCCGGCGGTTTCCCGCCGGATTTCCCCTTGCCTGGAGAATCCTCCATGGCGGCGCTGCTTGCAACGCCGCCATGGGGATTCCGACCCCCTTCCCGCCAGCCTGTTTCTGGCGGTTTTCACCGCCAGAAACAGGATGGCGGGAACGGGTGTCGTGGGGCCCCTGGGGGCCCCTGCACTGCCCATGCCACTGGCATGGGCAGTGCAGGGGCCCCCTAACAGGGCCCCATAAAGATTTTCACTGTCTGCTTTGCAGACAGTGAAAATCGCGACAGGTGCAACTGCACCCGTCGCACCCCTGCAACTCCGCCGGCTCCATTCGGAGCCGGCTTCATTGTTGCAGGGTCTTTCCCGCTGGGCCGGCGGGCGCCTTTTTGGCGGTCGCCCGGCAGCCCAGCGGGAAAGTCTGAATGACCCCCATGGTCTTTCGCCGGGGTTACTTTGGCGGGCGGCGTCCGCCGCCCACCAAAGTCAGAATGACCCCCATAGTCATCTGAGTCCAAGAGCATGTCATTCACTTGGAGCATAATTTTCCCATTCAATGGAGATAGAAAGTTTACCAGGAAGGCTGAAGGGGATACACTTTTAAGGGTTCGATTAAAAGGAATGCTTGACAGTTAGTGGATGCATGGTTTGTTTTGTAAGGAAGTGGTCCATAGGTCAGTGTTGTGGGTGTAGAAGAGGAGGTCAGTTCTGAGGGTTCCTTTCCACATGCAATGATTTTGGTATGTGAAAAGGGTTTCCAGGAAATTTCTCAAGGTTTTGTTTCGGGTTTTTCATTGAATATTCAAGGGAAGGTTTGAGAGATATGTGATCTCGAAAGCATTGATTCGGATTTGGAGAAGTGATCTTTGAGCGATGTGGGAACATGGGGCATCATCGCCATGGTTAGAATGTAGGTGCTGATGGGGTAGGTCAGGAGCCAGAGCCCAAAGTTCTGTAGCGATTTCCACTCATCAGCGATTTGGCTCGATGAGTCATGTCAAGGTGAGAGCCAGGATCCTGTGTTCCTTAGCGATTTCCCATAGGGACAGTGATGGATTGCAGGGAGGATCAAGATGGGGGCTTACAGTGTAATGGAACCAAGTAGCGGGTCTTGTGTGGGCTGATTTGTTACCCAAATGGTGGTCAGTTACATGGTAGGGGTGGCTCAGTCTCAGGGAGAAGTGGAATTGACATAGCCTATGAAAGAAAAGACTGGTTATTGTAAAAGTCTTGTATGGGGTAGGCATTGTCTCTAGACATTGTCCCTAGATAATCAGAGAACCAGGTCGGGCTTTATATCCAAGGGTGGTGGGCCCTGCTTTGTAGACAATCAATCATCTTTTTGGGGCAGACATCATCATCATCATAAGTCCTAGTTGATTCAGCCCCTCAAAATTACATTAAATGCATTCAGATATCTAGGGCAGGAGAGCTCAGTTCTTTTTGTGGCGAGATTATTCAGTAGCAATTTCCATACCAGATCAAATGGTTGCTCTTGCTTAGTAGAATATGTTGTTCTGACTGCGTTAGTCACAACAATAGCTGTTTGTAAATTATAGGGTGGTCTCTTCCAGGGTTTTTTCAAAGGGATATTTAGCGAGACCCTACATTAAGATTAAAAAAATGAGTGTGCCTCAGAGATGTCACCATTGTTTCAGCAAACGAATAACATTTTGTCAACTGTACATATTATTAAATGTACCGCTATATGACTTTTGATTTTAGTTTAGAGGGTTGTTTAGCGTTTGGCAGGTGTCCAATCCACCATACTTAGAATGTATACATGGGTACACTTTCTTAACCGGAGCATAACTAATGATGTGATTTAGTGTTCGGGATGCAGGACAGCACCATCATTTCGCAGATGACCGGTCTACCCTAATTATAGTGTTTACATTGAAATACAGTAAATAGGATGAACAGGACACCCACTAGTAGATATGCACTCTAAATCGGCTGGACCAGTTTTTGTTGTATGTCCCACATCCCCCAAACTCTAAATATCCCATTTCTTGCCTGAAAAAGGAAACTGCATGATCTTGAAGATAAGCAGCATAAGAAAGTAGTAGGCCTAATTAAGATATCTCTGAAAAATCACGCTTTTTTGCTGTTTTTGTAAATAAAATGACTGCGCTAAAAGTTAAAACTGAAAACAGGTACAGCTATACATGATTTTTGGCACCATTGTTAGAGGAATCAACCTCAAAACACTCGAGCTTACATACAAAGCCAGGAAAACACTGTTTGTACCAAAGAGCATCTAACATTTCCGTGTTATATCTTTTAAGTTAAAGAAAACCTCCACCACTTTCCAGAGGTTGGTACTGAACCACAGAAATTCTCCACCATTTTTCAGAGGTGGACTGAACCACAAAAAGGCGTCACCTACCTGGATGACAACCTGTTACACTTAAGGAGGTCCAGCAGGACCAGCATAAAATCATCCTGATCGAAAAGGCAGGCAGGTGCTAGGTTGGTTGGAGCTCGTGGTCTACCTTGGGCACTGGGTGGGAAGTGTGAATATACATGCTCTTGAGGCAAAGCCACCATGAAGTACTACATTTTTTTGTGGAGAAAAACAAATGCTACACCATCCCTGTGAGAGGGCATTCAAAGGTGAGTTTAGAAGGGAGTGCACAGTTTTAGTTCCGTGAGGGAAAGCAAAGGTTATTGAAGAGTCCTTCCCACCCAATCACTTCCTGGGAATGACAGCTCCCAAGAACAATATTGGTATTATAAAATAGCTCTTTCTAGGACTCTGCATAAGGTTTACAATACTTGGAAGAAAAGGATCTCCTTCCACGTTGCTGGCTAGCAATATCACCTGTGTCCTAAGGTGGTATGGCCTGCTTACAGCAGAAATTGTGTTTCTCCTGACAGCTGTCATTAGGTGCATCTTTTGCTCCAGGGTCACATAACCAATCACTCTCTTAACTTCTTCTTCAACTGCCCTGAGGCCCCATCGCCATTTTCAGCCAGTGGTGGGGAACAAGTCTATCATACTTGCCAAACATTCTGTGACTAAAAAGAGGTCATTTTTAAAAAATGTGAAACTGAAACTCAGTAAAATGATTCCATCTCTAGAAATGATTTTAAATTACCGTTTTCTCACTCTGAAAGGATCCCCCTTGGTCGGACATATATTGGAAAGGGTAGCAACTGACAACAGAAACATTTCTAAGAAATATTGTTCTAGCCTCACACCAGTTCCAACAACCAATGGCAATAAATCGATCCTTGGCAAGCTAGTGCAGTGGCTAAAATTGTTTTTTATATTTTGTTTGCAAGCATTTGCCACAAAAATTAAAAAAAGAGGTGAAAAAAGAAAGCATGCCATGGCCTGAACATGGTAGTCATACACTTGCCGTATTTTAACAATCGCATACAGTGTTGATAGAATTGCAGCGGTGCTTCTCAGTGGGCTGGATACAGGTACAAAAAACCCTTTTAGTTTTAATAAACTCCACAGGAACATGTGATCCTTGTAGGCAGACCCACCAGAGGCTGCCAGGTCATAGGGCTGTTGAATCTAGCTGTAAAATATTGTGACAAAAGTCATAAGCCACTTAAGTTGATAGGGCCAACAGGTGCAGCCTCCCAGTTTTTGGGGCTTCAGTTCACAAGGTCAAAGATCAGCACGGCCTACTAGTCAAACACAGACAGTTCCTAACAGAGGCACAGTGCCTGTTGAAAAGATTAAATCCAAGGCGTTTTACAGACACAGTGATGTTGTCTTTTGCTTCAACAATCCAAAGAGATTTATAAAAAAGCATGAAGAAAATGAGTGAGTTTTCTTACTAACTCTGTCCCTGCCATTCACTTCCTCCTTCAGTCCCTCTCAACTGTGAAGACACTTCTAGTTTCACTTTCCTGCGCATTGCCAATATCTGTTTTACTGGGTATGGAGCAGTGGATTGCAGAGAGGCGCTCAAGCCTCCTAAAAAGCTGTAGAATCAGTGGCTGCAATCAGTAGGCAGTAGGACTGCCAAAAAAGTGGTAGCCTGAAGCCTAAATTGGTAGGACTGGCAAGTATGATGGGAGCTCCTTGTTACAGGAACAGCTGGCTACTGTATGGTTGGTGAACTCTCACTAGGGGCTGACTGGACATGTCAGCAGCTGCACAGTTGGGCTCGCAAAGTTGTGCCTGACCGGTGTCCTGCTCCAAGTTTCTCCCCAAGTGTCCCTGTGCCACCACGCCTGGCATCACAAGTGCATTCATGAGTGCTCTGGGCCACGGAATGGCCAACCTGCTTGTGAGAATGAAATCACAGAATATGAGGAAGAGCGAGCTTTATTCGTGTATGAGCTTATAAAAAATATACGACGAATGAAACCTGCTCCAATCTCAATCTCCAGACTTACAACCATCTTGATACGAACTTTATGAAGAAAGCTGAGCACGAGAAGCCAGCACGAAGAAAGAAACAACGTGGGGAGAAACAGTGAATGTCAAAGGGACATTACCAGTTCCTCCCTCTCAAACGCAAAGACGTTTTAAGGGATGGCCAAAGTGGGCCCTGGCCCAGGACTCCAGCCTTTCATGGGGCCCTCCAATACAGCTAGCTCTGTTCTCCAGAGTCGTGCGCTGATGGCCTAGAATAATTCTTAAACGGATTGTTTTAAATTCTGTTTCCCTTGTATTTATTTTTAATGTGAGTGATGTGTGAGTCTGTTACTGACATTTTGCAGAGAAATTATGTTTGTGTTTATGTTTCATGCAGCATCTATAAAAAAAAGTTTATTTTAGATAAAATAGGACCTCACATATGAGAAAAGGGAGTTGAGGGTGTCACTGAGATTATTTGCAGTAGTATTACTGAGCCGCTGCTGTGTTACAATACTGAAAACACACATTGCTGTCCCTGAACAACCAAAGTGCGCCTCTGCACTGTCAGTGAGCTGGCCAAAGAGGGCATGAGAGAGCTGAAATTGGATCAAAAATTTAAATCTGTTCCGAACAGGGGCCACCAAATTACGTTCAGCCTCGAGCTCCCAAAATCCTAAAAATGTCCATGCTCAAATCGCCCCATAGAAATTTTAAATCTTGAAAGTAGGCTCATAAACTAATATGTCTACAACTCTTACTTGTCAGCCTTCAACTCCCAGATTTCTATCATTTTGTTTCATTTTTTTCACCATCAATACACTAATTCCACCCTCCGGTACCATTACCTCTAATTATTGTCACTTTCCGGTTTCACCAAAAAGCTTGTGAAATCTATCTGAGGGAAAATAGTTGAAGAAATGGCAAAACATACAGAATTCGGTGCAAATTCCACATTTTGCCTCATTCCTTCTTACAAAACTTGAAAATGGAGAAATCTTTTACACTCAGGAAATACCCCGTCCTGGGCTATTGGTATGTACTTGGGCCCATATTTATACTTTTTGACGCAAATCAGAGCCAGGGCAGATTTGCGTAAAAAAGTTTACCGCTGGTTAACGCCATTCCAATGCGCCAGCTGGGCGCCTTGTTTATGGAATGACGTTAGCCGGCACTGCGGCCTGGTTTGCGTCAAAATAAATGATGGTAACCAG
The DNA here is from genome assembly GCF_031143425.1 of Pleurodeles waltl. Classification (NCBI taxonomy): domain Eukaryota; kingdom Metazoa; phylum Chordata; class Amphibia; order Caudata; family Salamandridae; genus Pleurodeles; species Pleurodeles waltl. The sequence continues at coordinate 336,042,582 of NC_090445.1, forward strand.
GCAGCGGAGGCGAAGGGAAGACTGGGGGTTGTGCGTCAAAGAATGATGCAAGTCAAATTACAGTAAAAAATATTGCCTCTCACCTGACTAGTGCCTTTTTTGATGCACAACCCCCATGGAAATGACTCCTGTCTTAGCAAAGACAGGAGTCATGCCCCCCTACCCAATGGCCGTGCCCAGGGGACTTGTGTCCCCTGGGCACGGCTATTGGGCACAGTGGCATGTAGGGGGGGGCCCAAGTTAGGCCCCACTATGCCACTTAAAAAAAAAATTATACTTACCTGCACTTACCTGAACTCACCATGGATTGGTCCCCCCCATCCATGGGTGTCCTCCAGGGGTTGGCTAAGGTGGCAGGGGGTGTCCCTGGGTGCAGGGAAGGGCACCTGTGGACTGCTTCCATGGTCTCCCACCATGGAAATGAGCCCACAGGTCCCTTAATGCCTGCCCTGACCCAGTCATTAAAAAATGGTGCAAATCCGGCTGGGCGCCTTGTATTAAGGCCCACCTCCTCCTGTGAGTCATTTTGACGCGGGAGTATAAATAAGGCGCACATGCCTTAGAGTCATTTTTTGCACGGGAATGCCTACCTTGCATGTCATTAGCGCAAGGTAGGTTTTCACGTACAAAAAATGACTCAAACTTCATAACTTTGGCGCTGGACGGGTCTAGCACCAAAGTATAAATATGGAGTTAAGTTTGCGCCAAATTTGCGTTAAAAAATGACGCAAATCTGACGCAAATGGAGTATAAATATGGACCCTGGTGTCCCTATTGCTGTCTATTCATAATCAGGGCTATGGTCGGTAGATGTCTTCATGAAGAGAGTGGTGTCAGGCTAATCAGGCCTCAAGGGGATAGGGGCAGCAGTTTGAAAATTTGGGACCTGAATCGGTCAGATGGCACAGAGGGTGGGTTAGGATCTTGAGAACAGGAATGAGTTTAGCAGAGTTGTGTTGGTGACACTTGTGAGTTAGATATGGCTATTGAGAAGCATGAATAACAAGTATTGGCAGCCTTTTAGCCTTTCTGTTTTGCTCTGTCATAGTTTTTGCAAAACTACTGAAGCTGTTGAGCCCCCATCAACCTAAAAAGAACACATTGGATTAACCAAAAATATTTTTTGTCTTCAAAAAGCACACATCACCATAGTAGTCTCTGGCACTGAATGAAATTACTATGCATGAGTATATGCTACTTGTGAAAAGGCAGCATCAATCAATCAATCAGTACACTTGTAGAGCACGCTACACACCCGTGAGGGTCTCAAGGAGCTGAGGGGGTGCTGCTACTGCTCGAACAGCCAGGTTTTGAGAAGCCTCCTGAATGTCAGCAGGTCTTTGGTCTGTCGTAGGAGCAATGGGAGGGTGTTCCAGGTCTTGGCGGCTAGGTGGGAGAAGGATCTGCCTCCAGTGGTCGCTCTTCGGATGCGAGAGACGGTGACGAGGGCGAGGTCAGCTGAGCGGAGCTGGAGGTTCGGGGTGTAGAAGGTGAGTCGTCTTTTGAGGTAGGCTGGATCAGTGTTATGGAGTGCCTTGTGTGCGAGGGTGAGGAGCTTGAAGGTTATCCTTTTGTTGACGAGAAGCCAGTGTAGGACTCTCAGGTGGGGAGTGATGTGGCTGTGGCGGGGTACGTCGAGGATCAGGCGTGCCGTTTTTTTTTTGTATACGCTGCAGTCATTTGAGGAGTTTGTCCGGGACTCCTGCGTAGAGGGCGTTTCCGTAGTCAAGTCTGCTGCTGACGAGGGTCTGGGTGACTGTTCTTCTTGTTTCTGTGGGGATCCACCTGTAGATCTTGTGGAGCATGCGGAAGGTGTTGAAGCAGGAGGACACGGCGTTGACTTGCTTGGTCATGGAGAGTGTTGAGTCGAGGATGACGCACAGGTTGCATGCATGGTCGGTGGGTGTCGGGGCTGCTCCCAGTGCGGTCGGCCACCAGGAGTCATCCCAGGCTGAGGGGTTGGCACCAAGGATGAAGACCTCCATCTTATCTGAGTTCAGCTTCAGTCTGCTGTTCTTCATCCATTCGGTGACGGACTTCATTCCTTCATGGAGATTGGATTTGGCGGTGAGGGGGTCCTTGGTGAGGGAGAGGATCAGTTGGGTGTTGTCGGTGTAGGAGATGATGTTGAGGTCGTGCAGCCAGGAGACGTGGGCGAGCGGGGCCATGTAGACGTTGAACAGTGTTTGGCTGAGGGACGATCCTCGGGGTACACTGTAGATAATCTTGGAGGCTTCGGATCAGAATGGGGGATGCAGATGCTCTGGGTTCTGCCAGAGAGGAAGGAGGTGGTCCATTCCAGAGCTTTGTCCTGGATCCCTGCACTGTGGAGGCATGCGCGTAGGGTGCAGTGGCAGACGGTATAGAAGGCGACAGAGACATCCAGGAGGATGGGGGCCACAGTTTCACCGTTGTCAAGCAGGGCCCTGATGTCATTGATGGTGGTGATGAGGGCAGTTTCGGTACTGTGGTTGCTGCGGAAGCCCGACTGGGATGGGTCCAGGATGTTGTTCTCTTTGAGGTAGTGGGTCAGTTGTCTGTTGACGATCTTTTCGATGACCTTAGCCGGGAATGGGAGCAGGGAGATGGGATAGAAATTCTTGAGGTCTCTCGGGTCCGCCTTGGGTTTCTTGAGCAGGGCGTTGATCTCGGCGTGCTTCTAGCTTTCAGGGAAGGTCGCGGTCTCAAAGGATATGTTGATGACTTTGCGAAGGTGGGGTGCAATGGTGGCGCTGGCTTTGTTGAAGATGTGGTGCGGGCATGGGTCTGACGGAGAGCCAGAGTGGTTAGTACGCATGGTTTTGATGGTGTTGTCTCTTTCACGTTGGCCCAGGCGAGCAGGGGGTCATAGTCGATGGTGGGTGGAGAGTCTGAGGAGTCGGTGGTTGTCAGGGTAGTCTGGTTGTTAAAGCTGTCATCGATGTCTGTGATCTTGTTGTGGAAGAAGGTGGCAAGGGAGTCATACAGGTCTTGCGATGGTGGGGTTTTGTTGGTGTTGGAGCTGGGGTTGGAGAGTTCCTTCACGATGTTGAAGAGCTCCTTGCTGTTGTGTGCGTTGTTGTCAAGGCAGTCTTTGAAGGAGGTTCTCTTGGCAGATCTGATGAGGTGATGGTGTTTGCAGATGGCGTTCTTGAAGGATTCATGGATGTCTGGTGTCTGTTCGCGAAGCCATTTCTTCTCCAGCTTCTGGCAAGTTTGCTTGGAGGCTTGGAGGTCCGAGGTGAACCAGCTGGCTCTCTTGCCGGTGCCTCTGTTGGTGGGTTTCTTGAGTGGGGCGAGGGTGTTGACAAAGTAATCGATCCAGGGCATGAGGTTGCAGGCTGCGAGGTCGGTGGGTTCGGCGGGTGGTTTTCAGGCGAGGCCGGTGTTCAGCTGGTCTCCGCTGACTTTACTCCAGCTGGGGCGGGGGATCTGTTGGGTGCGATGGTGCAAGGTGGGTTTCTGGAAGGTGCAGTGGATCAGTGGTGGTCGGTCCAGGGGAGTTCGGTGGTGTGGCTGAAGGTGACGTGGGAACTTGGGGAGAAGACGGGGTCCAGCGTGTGGCCTGCAGAGTGGGTTGGTGTTCTGACGAGCTGTCTGAGTCCTAAGGTGGCGAGGTTGTCGATCAGGGTGGTGGAATTGGTGCCGTTGTTGTTCTCAAGGTGAAAGTTCAGGTCACTGAGGAGGATGTAGTCTGCGGAGGCCAGTGCGTGCCTGCTGATGAAGTCGGCAATGGAGTCGAAGAACTGAGGCCGTAGTCTGGGGGGTCTGTAGATGAGAGTTCCTCTGAGGGTGGTGTTGGAGTTGGTGTGGATCTGGAAGTACAGGTGTTCGGCGGTGCTGACGGTGTCGTTGGTGCAGGTTGTGACCCTGATGGTGTTCTTGTGGACGATGGCGATTCCGCCTCCGACTCCGTTGGTGCAGTCCCTGTGGGTAATCTTGTAGCCATCCGGAATGGCTATGGTGATGTCCGGGGCCGAGGAGGCGTTCATCCAGGTCTCCATCAGGAAGGCGACGTCCGTGTCGAGCAGGTCCCAGAGTTTGACGGTGTGTTTGCATGCGGAGCGGGTGTTCAGTAGGATGCATCGGAGGTGGTTGCTATGTGTCTCGGCGGGTGGTTTGGCAGTTTGGAGGCTGGTGAAGCTGCAGTTTCGGCAGGTGAAGGGTCCTTGAATGTGCTTCGGGGTGGCCAGGAAGCAGGTGTGTGATCGTCCGGTGTTGAGTGCGAGGAGGGTGCTGGCGGTGTAGTTGCGTTGGTCGTTTTGGCGGTCAAGGGGAACCAGGAGTTCTGGCACTTGGCGCGGTCCAGACGCGGATGGGCGTAGACAGGTTTGCATTTGGGGTGCCAGCAGCGCCATGTAAGGTGAGGTGGGAGGGAGGGGCAGCTGGGAGGCGGGAGCGGGTGGCAAATGGGCGAGCAGGGGAGCAGGGATGCAGGGATGCAGCGGCGGGAAATTGGGAGGGGAAGACAGAAGACAAAACATGGCACAGAGAATCAGGAGGGGAAAAACAGACAAAATAATACAGTACCGCTGCATGTCACAGCAGGTGGTGCTGTTGCGGCAGCGTGGACAGCGACCTGTCTGAGAGCAGGGTCAAGGGTCAGTCCCTTGCCGTAACTCATAATGAAGTCAGCTTATGGTCAAAGTGGGCTGACCTATTGCCCCTCGATCTATGCCGGAGTAGATGGAAGAAAAATGTGAATGACACAATAATACACTAATGGATGACGCCTGGCTGTAAACCTATAACTAACAATGTTATACACATAGTCTTGGATAATCAAATGGTCTTGGCTGGCACCATACCTAAAAAAGTATGGCATTGGCTTGACTTTGCTAATGCTAAGCAGGTAGGTAGATAAGCAAATAAGTAGACAGACACAGGTACATAGACATGTAGACAAACAGCTAGCTAGATAGACAGGAAGATAGAAAGACATGTAGATTGATGGACTGATAGATCGACAGACTGGCAGGCAGTGAGGTAGTCAAGGTTACCAAGATAGATAGAAGCCTAAAATAAGCACAAAGTCAATACTAAAGAAATAAGAGGTAAAAACAGAAACACTAATATTGAAGGGAACTACCTTAAGTCCAGATGTGCTCCTAGTGAAAGAGTGAAGTTTGCCAGTGGCTAAAGGAGGATGACTCGCTGCCCCGTGAGGTATGTTGTATTGGGCAGAAGCAAAGTTTTAATGACACAACAGGCCAATAGTTGAAGTGAGCTTGCTTTGAACCCCTATAAGAAGATGTAGTATTTTAGTAAAATTAAAACGTTTTGACTAATGCCAGACTTACAGACTTAAAAAGGACAGAGGAAATCCATAGCAGAATTTTCAAAGTTACTTCTAATGATCAGAATCTTATGAGAGAAATAGGAGGCTTAGGCCCACATTATGACCCTGGCGGTCGGTGTAGAAGTGGCGGTAATACCGCAAGCAGGCCGGCGGATTAAAAAATGAAACTGCCACTTCTACACTCAGACTGCCAGGGTGGTAACGACCTCTGGGCTGGAGACTTCGGTCTCCAGCCAGGCGGCTGTCACTAGACCGCCAGCGGTATCACGACCCCGCATGCCGCCATGGATTTCGTGGGGTTCTGCACCGCCACGAAATCCATGGCGGTAGGCACTATCAGTGCTAGGGAATTAGTTCCCTGGCACTGATAGGGGTCTCCCCCTCCCACCCTCCCCAGAGTCCTCCCCCCAAACCCACTAACCCCCACCACCTCCCAAAGGTGGCAGGCCTTTTCCCCAGCCCCCCAAAACATTGACACACACACACACCCCACACCCCTACACGCACGCTCACACAACTACTGCACATACACGCAGACATACACCCACACATACACGCACACATGCACAGAGACATATACGCACACATTTGCCATACACACAACACCCCCGCATGCATACACGCACTCACACACCCTCTCTACACACGCACACCCCCATGCACGCACACAACACACAACACCCTCCCACCCCCCTCCCCTAACAGACGATCACCTTACCTTGTCCGGTGATCCTCCAGGAGGGAACGGGATCCATGGGGGCTGCTCTGCCGCCAGCTCCCCATCACCGGAACACCGCCACACCGAATCCTGGGCTGTGATCTTATGACGTGGCGGTGGAGGTGGAAAAGCCTCCACTTCACCAACGACCACCAGTATGGCTGCTGGCGGCTCTCCGTCTGAAAAAGGGCAGAGGGCTGCCAGTAGTCATAATAAGCTAGGCGGGAAACCGCCTGCATTGGCGGCCGAGGTCCAAATGAGGGCCATAATACGCTGGGCGGAAAAACGCCTGCACTGGCGGTCTTCAGCCCGGCGGTCTTAAATGAGGGCCTTAGTCTTCAGCCAAAAGGGAGAGTGAGCAACAGGGGTGCGAAAAGCGTACATAAGAGTATTTATAGTGCAGGCAAGTCATTGCCGGTGGCGCCAGACAGAGATTTCAAATTATTTTTCTATTTAATCTGATGTAGCTCACATACACCCAAAAGGCATCTTGACAGTAGAGGAACAATAACACAAATAGGAAGGTAAAAATAAACTAACCTAGACAGTTAAAAAAGACAGGAAGTCCAGAAAACCTTGGCAAAACCGATGGGTTTAAGACATTTTCTGAACTTTTGATGTAGATGAATGGATATGCTACGTAAAGGGAGGTCTTTAGATGTGGTCTGAGGAGGAGGAGTGAGCGCCCCCCTAGCTGATAGCGTTCGGTCAGTGCTTAATTTGTGCTTGTTGTTTCCGGTGCTGAGCACTGGCACTTATTTTTGAGGGCCCGCACTTATTTTTCTGCCTCAAGCATTTCCGGAGAGCAAAAGACACATATGGGAAAGACGGAGGAAGAGAAAAATGAAAAAGCGTCACAAAGGGATTGTATTGTATTGTAATAGTATTTATATAGCGCTGGTAGAGAGCAGAAAGCTGCTAGAGTGACCTGAAGGGACAGGAAGTGGTTTTAAATGGATTAAAGAAGCCCGAGATGGCTTCAGGATTACACTGCCTCAGTATTCCGTGCTCGCACATTTAAATACAGCAGCCGCGTGTATAAGAGCAGAGCTTTGGGCACCGGCACATTTTTATTTACAAATTAAGCACTGCGTTCAATGCAGGGAACAGAAAAAGGAGTGATGAATTTGAATATAAACTCCTGCAAGTGTTATCAACAGAAACATTCTCACTGACCAGATTTCTCATCAGAGTAAAACGCTTTGTGGATAGGGCATTCAGGCTTAGAGTAGATTCTCTCTTTGACATGCACCCAGTGGAGGTATATTCTGGCTTGGAAAATGCAGTCAGTTTTTTCAAACCTAGCTACTTGTCAGATAATAAAATTCTGAATTCTCTGTAGTCTTCCTAGGTGACTTTGGGTTGGCCAAGGTAGAGTAGGTTCCAATAGTCACTTTAAGACACTACACATGCCAATGCTGTAAGATTATGGCTTTCTATTGGCAGGATAACTAACACTTTTCCCACTTGCTTAGGGGTGAAAGGACAGAAGATGATGCACTTATCTAAGCTTACCGGAGCTTGGAAGGCCATCTTGTCCACAGTGACTCCTAAGAATTTGACTTTTTGAATGGTAGAAAGGATTCTCCCAAGATGACTATCCAGATGGCATTTTGCCACCTGTCTTGGTCCTGGAGACCCTGGTGTTATGGACGACGTCATGAGTTCTGTTTGGCTACTGCTAGCGCGCCTGGTCCTTAGTAAGTAAACTTACAAGGGGACATGTATAGGTCGATGAACCTTTTGGATCGCATGGAGTATCCTAGTCATGTAGTGACAACTAAAGTCAGTAATCGACATAACCAATCTTCAATATTTAATTGTCCACATCTAAACTCATCTATTCATGAACAACCACCACTCATTAAAGTGTTAGACAATTTAATTTCCCTATTGGTTACAATACTGAATCAGCAAGTTAGATCAAACTTCATTCAATCATCTCAGTATTAGTTCGTTAATGAACATCAATAACATAATCAAATCAGAACTTGAAGAAGCATATGCTTGAATACTCCTACACAAGCCAATAAAATATTTCCAGCATCAATAGCAGAGCTCAGCAGTTAGCTTGTCAGTCATTTGTCACAGGTGGAGCGGTAGGGAGTTTCAGGTCTTGGCGGCGAGGTGAGAGAAGGATCTTCCTCCGGCGGAGGTGCGGTGAGTGCGGGGGACGGAGGCGAGGGCGAGGCTGGCAGAGCGGAGCTGGCGGACGGGAGTGTGGAAGGTGAGTCTGTCGTTGAGGTTGGCCGGACCTGTGTTGTGGAGGGCTTTGTGTGTGTGGGTGAGCAGTTTGAAGGTAATCCTCTTCGATACGTGTAGCCAGTGTAGGTCTCTGAGTTGGGCACTCCTCAGAGACATGGTCGCGGCGTGGGACGTCGAGGATGAGTCGGGCAGAGGCGTTTTGGATACGTTGCATTTTCGTTTGTAGTTTGCCGTGGTTCCTGCATAGAGTGCATTGCCGTAGTCCAGTCGGCTGCTGACCAGGGCGTGTGTGACTGTCTTTCTGGTTTCGACGGGGATCCACGTAAAAATCTTGAGGAGCATGCGAAGGGTGTTGTAGCAGGAAGAGGAGACCGTGTTGACCTGCTGAGTCATGCTGAGTTCTGAGTTTAAGATGATTCCCAGGTTTCGTACTTGGGTGGTGGGTGTGGGTGCGGCTCCTAGGGCGGTAGGCCACCAGGAGTCGTTCCAAGCGGAGGGGTTGCTACCGAAGATGAGGATATCTGTTTTGTCTGTGTTTAACTTGAGGCGGCTCGGCGATGGCGTGAAGTCCATTGTGGAGGTTGTTTCTTCCGGTTGTAGGGTCTTTCGTGAGGGAGATGATCAGCTGGGTGTCGTCTGCGTAGGATACTATGTTGATGTGGTGGGATTGTGCGATATTGGCGAGAGGAGCCATGTAAACGTTGAAAGGTGTTGGGCTTGGGGAGGATCCCTGGGGGACGCCACAGATGGTTTTGGAGGATTCGGACAGGTAAGGCGGAAAGTGGACTCTCTGGGTTCTGCCGGAGAGAAATGAAGAGATCCAGTCGAGGTCCTTGCCGTGGATCCCGGCGTTGTGGAGCCATGTTCGAAGGGTGTGGTGACAAACGGTGTTGAAGGTTGCGCAGATGTCCAGGAGGATGAGCGCTGCGGTTTCGCCTTCATCGAGCATGGTCCTGATGTCATCTGTGGCAGCAATGAGTGCGGTCTCAGTGCTGTGGTTCTTGCGAAATCCAGATTGGGAGGTATTGAGCGCTTTGCTGTCTTCCAGGAAGCAGGATAGTTGGCTGTTCATGATTTTCTCAATGACATTCGGTGGGAAGGGGAGGAGGGAGATGGGCCGGTAGCTTTTGGGGTCATCTGGGTCCGCCTTGGGTTTCTTCAACATGGCGTTGACATCGGCGTGTTTCCAGCTCTCCGGGAAGGTGGTTGTCTCAAACGAGCTGTTGATGATGGCGCGGAGGTGGGGGGGCGATTATGTCGCTGGCTTTGTTGAAAATCTGGTGTGGGCAGGGGTCCGAGGGGGAGCCGGAGTGGATGGAGGCCATGGTGTTGATGGTGTCTTCATTGTTGACGTGGGTCCAGGCGCGTACAGGGTTGATGTTGCTTGGTGCGTTGTGTTTGTGGCTGTCTGTCGTTGGCTGGTGGGTCTGGGGTTTGAAGCTGTTGTGGGTGTCTTCGATCTTTCGACGGAAGTAAGAGGCAAGGGAGTTGCAGAGCTCCTGTGATGGCAGGGGTTCGTAGGAGTAGGGCCTGGGGTTGGAGAGTTCTTTGATGATGCCGAAGAGCTCTCTGTTGTTGTGAGCGTTGGTGTCTATGCGGCTATTGTGGTAGGTTCAGCTGGTGATGTTTGCCGATGGCAGTCTTGAGGGCGATGTGGTTGGATTCGGTAGGTACAAGGCGCCAGGTCTTCTCCATTCTTCGGCATTCCCTTTTGGAGGCCTGTAGGTCAGGGGTGAACCAGCTGGCCTTGGATCTGTGGATGTCCAAGGGTTGTTTGAGTGGTGCGAGGGTGTTGGCGCAGTCGTCTATCCATTGATGCAGGTTGGTGGCGGCTGTGTTGGGGTCCCGGGTCCTAGGAGGAGGTGCCTGGGGGAGGGTGTCGATCAGCTGTTCTGTCGAGATTCTGTTCCAATAGCGGCAGGGGGGTTGAGTGGTGAGGTGGTGAGTGACCGGCTTCTGGAAGGAGAAATGGATGCAGCGATGGTCGGTCCAGTGGAGTTCGGTGGTGTGGCTGAAGGAGACGTGGTTGCTGGCTGAGAAGATGGGGTCGAGTGTGTGTCCTGCGGTGTGGGTTGGCGACGTGATGAGTTGCTTGAGGCCGAGGTTGGCAAGGTTGTCGAGTAGGTTGGTGGTGTTGATATCGTTGTTGTTTTCTAGGTGGAAGTTCAAGACGCCGAGGAGGATGTAGTCGGTTGAGGCGAGGGCTTGGGCGCTGATGATGTCGGCGATGCCGTCTCAGAAGTGAGGTCGGGGGGCCTTGGGTCTGTAGACCAGTGTTCCTCTGAGAGTGGTGTTGGCGTTGATGTGGATTTTGAAATGGAGGTGCTCGGCGGAGTTGATGGTGTCGCGGGAGCTGGTGGAGACTCTGATGGTGCTATTGGGGACTATGGCGATTCCTCCTCTGGTTTGTTGGTGCGGTCTCTTCTAGTGATCTTGTAGCCTCCAGGTATGGCTATGGCTATGTCTGGTTCCGAGGCCAAATTCACCCAGGTTTTGGTGAGAAATGCGGTGATGATGAGGTCAGTAGGTCCCAGAGTTTGATTGCGTGCTTGTGGACGGAGCGGGTGTTGAGCAGAATGCAGCTGAGGTGGTTGTCTGCGGCTCTGTATTGGAGCTTGGTGGTTAGGGTGCAGGTGAAGTTGCAGGCTCTGCAGGAGAAGGGTCCTTTGGTGTGCTTCGGAGTGGACTGGAAGCAGATAGAGGAGCGTCCTGGATTGAGGGCATGGAGGTCATTGGCTGTGTAGCGGTGATTGGCGGTGCGGGGGCGCGTGGGCCAGGTTCTGGCACTGGGCGCGGTCTGGGTGTGGTCTGGGCACGAACGGGTGAGGTCTGGGCACGGACGGGTGCAGACGGGCGTGCCTTAGGCACGTCCGCGCCGCGGCTGCCATATGAGGGGAGGTGGGAGGGAGTGGCAGCAGTGAGGAGGGAGGAGAACAGCAAATGGGAGAGCAGGGGGGCGGGCCACAGGGACGCAGCGGCGGGAAAAAGAGGTCTGAAGTGGAGGGGCAGAGGCAGGGCCGCAGAGACGCAGCGGCAGGGGCCGAGGGGAGCCGAGGGGAGCGGGAATAAAAAGGAATCCAGAAAACACGGACACTTGGAGCAGAGGCAGCGGTGCAGGGAGCGACCTGACTCAAGCAGGGTCAAGGGTTGTTCTCGTCACCGCGACGTGGCTGCCATATGAGGGGAGGTGGGAGGGAGTGGCAGCAGGGAGGTAGGAAGTGAACAACGAATGGGAGAGCAGGGGGGCGGGCCGCAGGGACTCAGCGGCAGGTAAAAGAGGTCTGAAGCGGAGGGAGAGGGGCGGGCCGTGGGGATGCAGCGGCAGGGGCAGAGGGGAGCCGAGGGGAGCGGGGAAAAAAGGAATCCAGAAAAACAGGCACTTGGAGCAGAGGCAGCGGTGCAGGGAGCGACCTGACTCAAGCAGGGTCAACGTCACCCCTAAGAAGCCTACCTCACCAAGATTGGCATTAGAATGTGGGACTCCATGCAAAACAATTTAGGAAACATAAATTTGGAAAACATCTTTCTAAGTGAAAATCTATAAAAACAGCGGAGTTGGTACCTAGAAGAAAAGGCACTAATTAGTCAGTCACATTTTCATAGCTACCTATCCACAGAATGGATCAGTGACAAAATCAGTCTTCATCTTCAGGTCATCAATCGATCAGCTACGCATCAGGCTCTCAAGAGTTGAACCCTAACGACAGAATCCCGAACAGCGTCCCCAGATGTCATCAATTCTCCCCTTGCATCTCAAATCTTAGCCCCTTGTCATGACTTTTTATTAGGGTCTCCCAGTCCATCCCCTTAATTCCCAATTGGCCAGTCAGTCAGCAGATATGACTTTTACCTATAATATTTGTTTACCAAATCTACAAATTTTAATATCAGTCCTTTCACAAGTCGCGGATTGGTCCACTATACGATGTCCTCATCATCCGGCTCTTCAGGTATCAAAATAGTTGCATGTTCCTCTTCAGTCAGTGCCTCCATTGTTCAAGTCCTGGGAAAGTACATTTAGCCCACTCTACACATGATTGTATCAAATTGTCTTCATCATCTCCTGTCCGCTGGTACTTTGCAGAAAATTCTAACTAAGCAACTTTAACATCGGGTGAATCAAGGACGGGTCATACATTCAGCTTCTTGCAACACGGTTATTATTTCGGCTCTTCGTGTGCGCCGCCTAGGAAGACTAGGCCTTAAATTCAGTTAAGTTAGCACTACAAGTTAATGTAAAACATAGGTTATACATTTCGATATGACATATTACTATATTATTCGTATATATTCTCATTACTTCACACACTTTCAGTCATTTTAGTAATATTGAATAAATGGCTGACATGCCCCAAGGGCACATTTTCAAACGTGCACATTATTTTCTCTACAATGAATTTCTCTACAAACTTTTCATTATTCAAAACACGTAAACATCATTAATAATTTTCTAATTAGCGTATCTGCTTCAGCACTACCATTCAGCTTCTGTTATCCCTTGATAATAAAAGGATTTGGCATTAGTTGGGAGCCTCAGAGTATGTTTATAGGATTTAAGGTCCTCAATGGTATGCTTTTGCCTCTATTTCCAAAAGAGAGAAGACTTTTTATTCACATTGGGCCAGATTTAGGACACCCCTAATGCCAACCTGCACCACATTAGCATCACTTGTTTTACGCTAAGGTGGATTTAGGTTGGCAAAAAGCTGTGTCATATTTAAATAGTGGCGCAATGTACACATTGCACCACTTTGTTAACCCATGCACCACATTATGTCTGCGCGAGGCATAATATATGCAAGGAGGGCGCTCCGGCATTAGAAGGCCAAGAAAAATGCCGCAGTGGAATTTATGAGATTCCACTGCATCATTTTTAGCATCATTTTTAACGCCTGCCTAAAGCAGGCGTTAAAATGACGCTCCCATTGTTTTCAAAGGGCCTCCTTTCACTTTGCAGGATTGGCATAAAAAATGTTGGTGCTAATCCTGCAAAGCGCCAAACTAGCACCAACATTTTTGAAGCTAGTTCGCCAACGTGTGCCATGGTGATCCGTATCATAAATCCTGCCACATATGGTAGCGTTAGGGGGGGGCTATGGGGTGGAAGAAAAGTGGAGCATCATGACATGATGCGCCACTTTTAATAAATATGCCCTATTATTTGTTGTTGGAGTAATCCATAGCTCCACACTGTGAGACACTGAGGTGCGTATCTGCACAGCCTAATGTAAGTCAAGTGTTTTCAGTGTGTCATTGAATTGGCCTATATAAGAGGAGTTCAGTACAGTTATAAAGTCCTTGTGCATCTGATTGGCACTAGCATCATCGGTGTTGCAGCCTAGGACTTTACATTTCCCGCTACTGCCTAATAATGATTTTAGCTATTGTGTTCATGATAAGGCTCATACGAGCCTAAAACGACTCTCCATCCTCCTTTTTGTCTAAGTGTATTCACCTCACTTTTCATCCTCCGGTTATCTCTCCATTGGTGTTATATTATAAAACAAATGTCTCTTTCCTGCTCCTAACTATATAGCATTTCTTGCTTTTTCACTGAAATGAACTATTAACTTCATGGTGCAATTAAAAGTGTCTATCCTGGATTAAAAATGAAACATTGCTTTGGAATGAAATTATGGATTTTACTATCAGGAGAAAGTAAACACAACCTCTCAAGTCAGAATGCTGGGGGATACACAGGGGGGCGAGGTGGTTCTAAATAATGGCGCTAAGCCTCCTCAGCACCATTATTTAATGCCTGGGTCAGGGCAGGCGTTAGGGGACCCTTGGACCCATTTCCATGGTCAAACACCATGGAAAGAGCTCACAGGTGCCCACCCCAAGCCCCGGAAACACCCCCACCCTCACCAGAGGGACAGCAGAGGATGGGGGGACCCCATCTCATGTAAGTAGGGTAAGTATAGGTAAGTATTTAAATATTAAATGCTGACCATTGGTGTGGTGGGCATGAATCCTGTCTTTTATAGGACAGGAGTCATGTGGTATGGATGGTTTTGCGCCAGGAAATGACGCTAGACTGGTTAAAGGCATTTTTATTTCCTCTAACTAGCCTAGCGTCATTTTTTGGTGCAAAACCTCCTTCCCCCATACCACCACCCCCACCTGGCTAATGCCATTTTTCAAGGCGGTAGCCCACCCTTTGCGCCGGCTTGCGGGGATTCAATAAATATGGTGTCCGTCTGGCATTCTGGAATGACGCAAGCCGGTGCTATACTTTTTGGGCAAAACTGCATTTGCGCAATTTTTCATTAAAAAGTATAAATATGGGCCCCTAAGGTTTATGCATTGTGCCTCAAAATAACACAAATTGGTCCAAGAACCATTTGTTCCATGGAGACTGTGGATTGCAGCAGCAATCACAGTAGATGCTGGCTGGGACAAGTACTTGTTACTCTGTGGTTGAAAAGACATTATAATCAATTGGAGCATAGATGTGTGGCCTTGTCATTGCACATGTTGACAGGACTTCATGTCAGTCAACACTATCAGCCTGAGTGAGGTATATTTATATTGAATGTATCACGTGCACTGTACAATGGTATGTTGTGAAGCTTGTGGGCATCTTGGAAGCTGTGTAGAGCAGATTCTAGAAGGCTTAGGTTGGCAGAAAGCAGCTGAGGATGATGTATGGAAAGGAGATGGTTTCTCTCCAGTGGCGGTTCATTTGAAATAAAGTACTCAAGCGTCCTTTGTCTCAGAGCCGTCGTTACACAGGTCCATGTTCTGTTTGTGCACAGGAATGATGGCTGCTGATCAACCTGTAGAGAGAGACCCGGCTCCTGTGGAGCTGCTATCGACTCACAAACCTGACTGCAGTGCAGCCTCATTACTAGGAGAAAGATCATGTCATGACTCAGTTAGTTTTCTTTTAGTTTCCAGGGCTCAGTATGGGCAACAGCCAGGATGGGGAGGACTCTGGGCCTTGGTTCTCATGGCAACAGAGCTTGGGTGGAGAGTGAATAATGGTACAGCTCCAATTGAGTTGCCTAGCCGGATGGGAAACCTCATTAGGCTCAGCCATGTTCTGTTGTGGCCGCACTCACTTCAGCCAGTGCTGTCAAGGGTAAGGCTTATGCTGGGCAGTAGGGACCCAGCAGTAGTGATGTGCTTCACCCAGTGACTGGACATGTCATAGATCAGGCCCCATCACAAAATAAATTGATGGGCAGAGTGTTGAAACTTTTCAAACACTCACTCCCAGTTACAGATCTGGGTTTCATCCATTATTATTTTGCTCATCACGTCATTCCAGTTTGGACCCAGCCATATGTAAATCAGTCTTGTCCCTGCTCCTCATGGGAACAGTCCAGCCTGAACTGCCAAGCCAGGTCCTCCCTGGACAAGAAACAAGCATCCTGGGACCTGTTTTGGGGTATCACCCCTCATCAGCCAGGCTAGCTTGAATCCAGTGGCGCAGAAAGCAAGGGACCCATGTCTGGGCATACCCTTACCAATTAGGACGCACATATCAACATCACAAAATAAAGTGATGGACGGAGTGTTGAAACTTTTCAAACACTCACCCTCAGTCACAGATCTCGGTTTAATCCATTGTTATTTTGCTCACCATGTCACCCCGGTTTGGACCCAGCCATATGCAAATCAGTCTTGACCCTGCTCCCCAGGGGAACACTCCTGTCCCAACTGCCAAGCCTGATATTGACGCATCGCAGGCTTCTTTCGACACACACTCGCCCATGCGGGGTTATTTTTGATGCGACCCAGGTAAATTTTTACGCTAACAGCTTTATCGTTGTGTTTAAAAAAACATGAAGACTTTCTTTACATTTTAATTAATAACTTGACTTGTGTATGGTGGATTTTTGTTGTTTTGGTCTTGTTTTGTTTAGATAAATATTTTCTATTTTTATAAACCTGTGTTGTGTCATTTTGTAGTGTTTTCATTAAGTTACTGTGTGTGTTGGTACAAATACTTTACACCTAGCACTCTGAAGCTAAGCCTGCTGGCTCGTGCCAAGCTACTAAGGGGAAGAGCGGGGTTAGCTGAGGGTGATTCTCTTTTACCCTGACTAGAGTGAGAGTCCTTGCTTGGACAGGGGGTAACCTGACTGCCAACCAAAGACCCCATTTCTAACACGTTCCTACAGCATACAAACCACATTTGTATTGAAACGCTGAACAATGTTTTGCTCCCACTGAAACAATTCTGACCACTGTTCAGATGGCTGTCATAAAGGAGAGACCTCTGGCCCAGGGCAAATATATTATTGTTGTACCCCAATACAGGCCCTTGAGGCTTTCACAAAAGCAAGCATTACATCCACATTGAATTCAATGGGCAACATCTCTGAAGGCCACTGATGTTGATTAAGTGTTTGATCCAAAGCTACAGACGCAAGACTTCCTTCAATATGATCTTGAATACCCAATTCCTATAAATATTTTGTCTCTTGAACAACACCGGATCATCATTTACATTGATGGTTCAGCCCAAAGAGCAGGAGGTACTAAACACCAATACTCCACCACCCACTTGCTCAGCTCTGAGCAGAGTAATAAGGGATGGGGCATTCCTCCCTCAGCACACCTACATGCAGACCTTAGGTCTGCACTGCGCAACTTAAGGCACTGCTTTTGGCACTGGAACACATGGGTTGATTGTCTGTGATTCATATTACTGTGTCCAGTTCTTCAATAATCCAATAATCTGCATTATTGGCACCAAAATGGGCTCAGAGATTCCAAAGGAAACACAATCAAACACAAATATTTGTGGGGGAGGGTTGCAGATCTTAAAGACAAGCTACAGAAGGCCCATGTAGTCCATACATGGGGTCTCCAACATGTTGGACTACATCAGGCAGCCAAATCAGCAGTAGCCATGGCTTCTGTTGCTGAGATTACTCATTCTCATACAAGAATGGATGATGAAACACTGGCTGCTGTGAAAGCTTTGGCTGACAGCAAGGCCTTACCAAAGGCATTTCCTGCCAAATATTCCTACCACTTAATGGCCCGGAACATTGCGTTTGCAACAACACCAGGGGTGGGTGATCGTGTAATCCCCACCCAAGACCAGAGTCCAGATCCTATAAAAGCAGAGAATGAGGGGGTTTCTTCTGCTCATGCAGGTGTGGCGGCTACTATTTAATTACTTTAAAAATGCTACTGGTAGCCAGGTCCATACAAACAGACCAAACAGCATGTCCTATGTTGTGACATCTGTCAACAAATTAAAGAGTCTACCGTCAAGTACCCACCGCAGACACCTCTCTTGGTTTCCAAGAAACCACTTCAATGTGTGTGTCTGAACCACTGTGGTCCCTTACAACCGGTTGCTTTCAACCTGATGGTGCATACAAACAACATCTTAATCGGTGTTGATTAATGTTCCAGATTCCTATGGGGATGGCCACAACAATGGGCTGACACTCAAACTATTAATAAGGATTTGCAAGTCTTCATCAGGACGTATGCAGCATTCCACTCAGATCAGGGTCCTGTCTTTACCTCCAGGGCATTCGGGAACCCCATCACGACATTGGATGTTCATCTGCATTTCTTGTCTCCCTATCATCCTGAGGGAAACATGATTGTGGAGTGGAAAAACAGAGACTTAAAGAAATCCTTAACACCAAGAGTACTTGGTACAGGTCATAGTTGGCTACACCACCTATATGGAGTCCACAGAGCATCAAATAATCTGTTTAGAAGGTCTTTGGGGAGACGGACACCATACAAAGTCCAGTTCGGGACACCTATGTATGTCTCTGGCATGGTGGCAGCAGAAACACCTTTTGACATAAATGAATGTGTCACTGTCTTGCAGGATTTACAACAGATCTGTGATGAAAACACCACCTTGGTAATGAGGGATTTGCCACCAACATCTACTGGCTGGATTCCTAAATTTGGGAATTTAGTGGATGAAACATTGCAGTAAAGAACGATTTTGGCCCAGCCTATAGAGCACCGGTTGCAGTCCTAGAAATACATGGTACCTGAACTGTAATTTTACCACTGCTGCCTGGTTCTAAAGAAAAACACTTCATTTCAGTTGACAATGTCAAGTTACACCATGTGGCCAGTCCTGCACAGTAGACCAAGAGGACTCCTGGGTAGTTCCCATACCCCTCTCACTGCTCATCACGAGGTGCCTCTGCAACAACTAAATAATGTTGAAGAAACTTCCCTCTCACCACATAATCAACAAGAAATGTCTGAAATTCTGATTCATTTTATTCAAATTCAGCACAAGCAGATTGAATTCTTTACTACAAACCACCACAGGATACATCTGCCAGTTCTCTTTCACCTGCACTGGCTCCAGTATTTGCAAGAACTGCTTCTGGTTATTTTGCCAACATTAACGACTCATTTTCAAATTCTTCAGCATCTTCTGCAGTACCTGTATCATGAACATGTAAACTTTTCAACTGGATTAAAAACAACTATTTGTTTCATCCATGGTATTATCTGTGGATATTTCTGACTTTGCCTGCCTTTCTTTTTTGGATTCACTTTGTCATTGTTTCCTTTCTGCTGATAAATGAGCATTACCTTCCTTAACGCTCTGCTGTTGAACTGGTTGATGAGGTTTTAAAACCTTACCTATCCTCACATAAGGTCCAAATAGACTTTTGCCCTGTTCTAGTACCTGATGGGATTGTTTGGGATAAAGTATAGTTCAATATCTTTGGTCCTACAGAAATGCTTCAAATTCCATATGTGTTCAAAGTTTCTATGAATGATAATATAACACCGGGGTTGTTTCTGATGATTGGGATGTAAAAACAGTTGATTCTATGCTTTCTGAGCATGCATATTACAGTGTATTTAAAAGTGAAGGTATTTATTAAACAAATGAAAATTATGGGAAAATGTTTTCCTACCACAATTACAGACATTATTTTCTGCACAAAGCCAGCACCTGAGAACTGTTTGTAATTGCACAGAATGGGAACATTGTCCGACCCTACCAGTGGGGAGTTCAAAAACATATGTAGAAAAGTTTTCATATTTTACTGGCCATGATGTTAAAAATGCTGAGTCTTATTATTTTAAATTGCCATCTTCAAAATTACGGAACATTTTATTAAGTGATGCCAAATTGGTTTATCTTGATTTATTTGTTTCCCAGTTGGCTATAGAAGGCTATGAGTATTGGTTAAGGTTGATTGACTTGAAAAGTGTAAGGGGGAACTAAGGGTTGGCAAATACAGGATAGGGAAGTTTTATTTAGAGCATGCCTTATTCTGTAACAAATTATGGCCCTGATTCTAAGCTTGGCGGGAGGCGGGAGCCGCCCGCCAAGCGGGATCTGCCAGAAGACCGTACCGCGGTCAAAAGACCGCGACGGTCATTCTGGGTTTCCCACTGGGCTGGCGGGCGACCGCCAAAAGGCCGCCCGCCAGCTCAGCGGGAAACACCCTTCCCACGAGGAAGCCGGCTCAGAATGGAGCCGGCGGAGTGGGAAGGTGCGACGGGTGCAGTTGCACCCGTCGCGAATTTCAGTGTCTGCAAAGCAGACACTGAAATTCTTTGTGGGGCCCTCTTACGGGGGCCCCTGCAGTGCCCATGCCATTGGCATGGGCACTGCAGGGGCCCCCAGGGGCACCTCGACACCCCATACCGCCATCCTGTTCCTGGCGGGTGAACCGCCAGGAACAGGATGGCGGTATGGGCTGTCAGAATCCCCATGGCGGCGCAGCAAGCTGCGCCGCCATGGCGGATTCCCATGGGCAGCGGAAAGTCGGCGGTACACCGCCGGCTTTCCGCTTCTGGCCGCGGCTGTACCGCCGCGGTCAGAATGCCCGGCGGAGCACCGCCAGCCTGTTGGCGGTGCTACCGCCGACCCCGGCCCTGGCGGTATTTACCGCCAGGGTCAGAATGACCCCCTATATTTCTTAATGAAAATGTACAACAAACAAGTTGCTTAGGCCTAGCAAAAATGAAAAAGTTGAATGTGCCCATTATTCCCTCACCAGACAAATTTGAAAAATTGAAAAATATTTTAAACATCACAGAAGAACAGCTAGGTAGGTGGGTCCAGAATGGTACCTTTAATTCAACACTTAGAGGTCCCAACGAGTAGTTATTGTGGCCAGTGGACACAAATGGTTGGCATGCAAGTTTTGTAAACTCCGCACAGGGTTTAGAGCGAGTCGACCTGACCCTCGTTACATCATCATACAACATTTTGTGATTGTCACTGTTGGAAGGTGGATTATTGGTAAGGGCAGGTAAGTACCTACACTTAGCAATAGGCTACTAACCCCCACCAGGTTCAGTTAGGTCTAATAAATTAACCCCTAGCTCAACCCCTTGGTAGCTTGCCAATGAGCGACAAGGCTTAACTTAGGAGACAAAGGTGGTCATTATGACATTGGCGGTGAGTGATAAAGTGGCGGAAATACCGCCAACAGGCCGGCGGTAATTACCACCAAATTATGACCATGGTGGTGAGAACTCCCATAAACAGCCAATGTACCACACCAACCACCAAGGCGTTAACACCACGCACGCCGGCAGTCGCCATCAACAGCCAGGCGGAAGACAAAGTACCGGCCACCATATCACGACCCAGTACATCGCCACGATTTCTGGGGCTGAACCAACGCCATCAAAAGCCTGGCGGAAACACTGCACAGAAGAGCAAAGACTCACCATAAGAGACACAGAGAAGGACAAAGCCGCCATGGAACCAGAACTGTAAGTCTTACCAATGCTCTTCTACGCCATGATCCACCTGGAACACCAACGCTGACGAAGACGACGATGGTGAGTACAGCCGCCTAGCACACAAGGGAGGGAGGGAGGAAAATGAGAGTGACGCACAACACACACCAGACACACACACACACACACACACACACCATTCACGCAACCAGCTGCAGACGTAAACCAATGGCACACGACGCACAGCATAATAATACAAGGACAACAAGAAGGCAGTAATGAGAATGTATTGAATGGGAAGAGTCACCAAATGAACCAATTGTATAAAAAATACATATGCACAAATATCCACAATGGGCCAATGCCCAGTCCAAAGTACAAAGGGCCCACATTGCCACAGGGCACAGTCCGAGGCCCAACTTGTTCCCTGACATCATCTGCACAGAACTCTGCAGGGGCATCAGTTTGCAAGTGGGCATGCACCTCAAGGAGATGGGGGGTGGGTGGCACCTCAGCCGAAGTCAGGAACTTGACTACTGGTTCTGGAGGGGGCTCCATGCCCATTTCACATTGCTGGGGAGTGCAAGGCCACAGTCTCTCATGTGGGTGACTTGCCCACTGGTTCTGAAGGGGGTTCCATTCCCATTTCTCTGTGCTGGGGAGTACAAGGCCACAGTCTCTCAGGGTGCTCCATGCCCATTTCACATTGCTGGGGAGTGCAAGGCCACAGTCTCTCAGGTGGGTGACTTGCCCACTGGTTCTGGAGGGGGCTCCGTGCCCATTTCTCTGTGCTGGGGAGTGCAAGGTCACAGTCTCTCAGGTGAGTGACTTTCCCACTGCTTCTGGAGGGGGTTTCTTGTACAGCAGTCCCAAGAGGGTGGCCTACATGCCCTCTGCTGGTGGTGAGAGCTGCACTGTCTCATCTGGAGGTGAGGGCTGCACTTTGTCAGGAGGTGAAGGTACCTCCTGGGGAGCCTCTGCTGGAGGTGAGGGCTGCACTGTCTCAGAAGATGAAGGTGCAGTCTCTGCAGGAGGAGTGGGCTGCACTGTCTCATTTGGAGGTGAGGGCTGCACTGTGTCAGCAGGTGAAGGTGCCTCCTGGGCAGCTTCTGCTGGAGGTGAGGGCTGCACTGTCCCAGCAGGTGAAGGTACAGCCTCTGCAGGAGGAGTGGGCTGCACTGCCTCAGCTGGAGGTGAGGGCTCCAGGACCACTGGTGGTGGTGGTGTCACCCTGCCAGCCTCTGCTGGAGTCGAGGGCTTCTTCCCCTTCATGGCAGGAGTCAACGGCTTCTTCCCCTTCATGGTAGGAGTCGAGGGCTTTTTCCCCTTCATTGCAGGAGGTGCGGGCACATTCCCCTTCATGACAGGAGTCAAGGGCTCCTTCCCCTTCATGGCAGGAGTCGAGGGCTTCTTCCCCTTCATTGCAGAAGTCAAGGGCTCCTTCCCCTTCATGGCAGGAGTTGAGGGCTTCTTCTTCTTCATGGCAGGGGGTGTGGGATCCTTACCCTTCCTGGCTGGTGGAGTGGGAACCATCACTGTCTTGCTTCCACGACTAGGAGGTACCACCACTGTCTGAGTAGACTGTTTGGCTGAGGTGCTGGTCTGGGTCGTTGTGACCCCGCTCTTACCGGTAGGACGAAGGGGAGGGGGGGAAGAGGTCAAGTTGGGCAAGGAAAAGCTTCTTAGGGACGGTGGGGCAGGAAGAGGAAGGAGAAATTGGAGTGGAGGATGAGGGAGTGGTTGTTGGCGATGTATGTCTACTGGACTTGGGTGCAGGTGCATGGGCAGTGTGCATGTCTGAGGTGGATGGCTGATGGGTGTCTGAGTGCTTGTGTTTGTGCCCTTTTGGAGGGGGGACAGACAAGGTGGGAGAGGACACAGGGTACACGTGCATGGATGTTGTGGAGGTGCCTGCTAGTGAGGTGTGTGCTGCTTGGTTTTGTGATGCTGGTGGTGGATGTTGATGCAGTGCATGCAGGTGTGAGTGTGGACGTGACTGTGAAAGAGGTGGAGGAGGAGGAGGGGGAGGCACTGGATGTGGTTGTGTGTATCACTGTCTGGTGTTTGAATGAGTGCTTGTGGGCTGAAGTGTGGTGCCTGTGTTTGACTGTGCTACTCTTGTGTGATGTCTTGTGTTCATGCTCATCTGTATGTGTGCATGGGATGGGTTGGGGTTGAGGAGACTGGGAAGTGGTAGTTGGAGGGGGGATGGTAGTAACTGAGAGGAGGCCAGAGCCTGAATGGATCTCTGTTTGGCCGTCAATCCACCGTTAATGCCCTCCAGGAATGCATTGCATTGCTGCATCTGGGATACCAGTCCCTAGATGACATTCACAATGGTTGACTACCCTACAGAGATGGATCTCAGGAGGTCAATAGCTCTCACTCAGGGCAGCAGGGCTCACTAGGGCTGCCCCTGCTTCTCCGCCAGATGATGCCAATGCACACATGGACAGGATGACAGAAGAAAAAAGGGAGATAGAGAGAAAGGGAGCACAAGGTCAATTACTGCACCAACACCACAGAAGGCATACACAGTATCATCACACACAGGGATCAGGATTTAGCACTATGCATTGCACTGCCAAACAATTGGCTATATGCCACAGCAAGATGAGGGCCAACCACTGCCAACTGCACCCCTCCTGGGACCCACTAAGCTCTGTCTGACATGGAATGCAAAATAGCTAGGTTACCTTGTTTTCCCTTTCAACCATTACCGTTGAGCTGGATCACGCTGCAATGTTTGGCCTGGCATTAAGGGCCACCCACTAACTGACACCCACCACCCGGATCCCATGCCACCTACAAATTTTTGCTGTAATGGCCACTGTACTCATCCCCTTGTGGCTGCTGTGATGCCCTCAAGCGCCCATCCAGCTCTGGGTAGGCCACTGCCAGTATGCAGGCCATCAGGGAGGTCTGGTTCAGACGGGCACCCCTTCCTCATTGGGAGGCCATCCCCAGCTGGGCCTCCGCAGTGTTCTCCCACCGTTTCCAACAATGGGTGCTCTGCCTACCATAGACACCCAGGGTCCACACGTCCTTGGCGATGGCACACCATAATCCATTCTTTTGATGGGCGCTAACCTGAAGAGGCGATACAGACGGGAGGACACCATTACACATACAATCCAGCATGTCACACATATGGCCCACCAATCCCGTTACCATCACCACTGGCACACACATCGCCTGGCACACACCATGTACACCACCACAAGACATTCTTCCCCTATTGACACAATTCTTGCACACACATCTCCATGCATCCTTCCCACATACATTGTGCCCAAGGTATACTCACCTGTTGGTCTGGAGGCCCATACAACAGTCCGTACTGGGGTAGGACCCAATCCACCAATCGCTCCTACTCCTCCGCAGTGAAGGCAGCGGCCCTTTCCCCTGTCACATGGGCCATGGTAGATTCCAGACACAGGTCACAGCAGCACACACAATGTAGGTGTTCTCCTGTTGAAGGTCAGGAAACAAGTGAGGAATCAGATAAAAGATGGCGGTCACGTCTGCGGCGGTGTACACCGTCACTTCCGGGCCAGATCCTCATTGGCCATTGTACTCCATAGAGCCCCATATTATCCAAAGAGGAATTGCACGGTGGTGCAAGACCTCCTTCCGCCACGAGGCCCAACTTCGGTGGAGTTACCTCACTTCCACCTGTCCCTACATACAGGTCAGGCGGTCGCCATTTCATGGTGGTGGACAGTGATCAGATTAACGTTAACTGCGTCACTGCCTAGATTTACACATACCTTGCCATTCCCACTGTCCCATCACATAAATGCATTATGTACACTGAGGTGGTGGTTCCATTGTTCAAATTGTGACAGCCTACTCACTCTTGTGTCCCTTAGATACCTACCGCTGCAGGTGAATGGGAGGAGAAGAAGAACCCCTGTGTACAGACCCCTTGTGGACTTGGCTACACTTGAGGGCTGACACATTATACTGACTTATAGACTGGACAGGGCCACAATCACAGAGCTATCTGCCCAATTGGAGCCTCACCTTATGTCAGCTACCCATCATCCCACTGGAATCCCCCTCTTGTGCAAGTGCTATCAGTGCTCCATTTCCTGGCAACTGGTTCTTTCCAAGTGACAGTGGGCTTGGCATCTGGAATGTCACAGCCAATGTTTTCAATCGTGCTGGCAAGGGCCTTGTCTGCCCTGGTGAAACACATGTGCAGCTACATTGCTTTCCCCCAGGTGGAAGATTTAGCCACTGTGAAGGCAGGATTCTATGCAATGGGGCAGATCCCCAATATTATTGGGGCTATTGACGGTACACATGTTGCATTTGTCTTCCCCGCCAGAATAAACAGGCGTTCAGGAATCAGAAGAGTTTCCACTCACTGAATGTGCAAATGGTGTGCCTGGCGGATCAGTTTATCTCCCACGTCACTGCCAAGTATCCTGGATCGGTGCATGACGCCTTTGTCCTGAGGAATAGCAGCATCCCAAATGTGATGGCCCAACTACAGAGGCACAGGGTGTGGCTAATAGGTGAGTCTGAGCCCCCACCTACTGTATGTCAGAGTTTGCCTTCAGGTGTTATCCCCATAGGATTGTGTAAGGCTAACTGTTGTCCCTCAATACTTGCAGGTGACTCTGGCTACCCAAGCCTATCATGGCTCCTGGCCCCTGTGAGGAATGCCAGGACAGGGGCTGAGGACCGTTATAATGACGCACATGGGCGAACCAGAAGAATAATCAAGCAGACCTTCAGTCTCCTGAAGGCCAGGTTCAGGTGCTGCCATCTGACAGGTGGATCCCTGTACCAGTCACCTGGAGAGGTCTGCCAGATAGTAGTGGCATGCTGCAAGTTGCACAACCTGGCCCTCAGACGACATGTGCCTTTTCTGCAGGAGGAGGGAACTGGAGATAACCCTGTGGCAGCAGTGGACCCTGAGGGCAGTGAGGATGAGGAGGCAGAGGATCAGGATGAATGCTACAGAACATCAGTTATACGTCAATACTTCCAATGACACACAGGTGAGACAGTGGAACTGACCATTACTCTGACTATTTATGTTTTCTGTGTGGTTGTAGCATGATGGCATTCACTTCCTTTGCATCTCAATTTACTGTCACCTATGGCTTCTCATTTTCCAGATGTTGGTGATATGACAACAATGTCCTGATGTGATCACTACAGACATTTACAGGTCATTATTTGTATGGTATCACAGTGTTCATATCATTTGCACTAGATGTAACTGTTCCCATAAATGTACATTTTCAACACATAAAACAGTGTCACTCAAATTGTGTTCAAGGGTGTTTATTGTAGTGCAAATAAGTGACTGAAAAGTGCAATGGAATGGGATGATGGTTGAGGAAAGTCCAGGGTATTGTTCCAGTCTGTTTGTAGCGCAAGACAGTGTCCAAGGGGCCATGGAAAGGGGAGCAAGGCAGTTAAAAGTGGACAAGGTGACAGGGTGGGACACAAGGGGGACAATCAGGAGAGTCTCATTTCCTGGTGGTGGTCTTGGTCTTGGCAAGTGTCTCTGGTTTCTGTCTGGGTCGCAGGGAACATTTGCGGGGTGGTTCACCTTCTGCAGGGCGAGGTGGCCTGTGGGTTCTGTGGCGGGGCCTCCTGTCCATTAGCTGCATTGGATGTGGTAGGCTGGTCAATAGACTGGCTAGTGTTAGGGGCCCGATGCTGTGCAGTCCATTCCCTCATGAGGTTGGCCATGTCTGCCAGCACCCCTGCTATAGAGATCATGGTGGTGTTGAGGGCCTGCAAGTCCCCCTGGATCTCCTGATGGTGTTCCTCCTGCAGCCGCTTGTTCTCCTGCATGTTGGTAAGGATCTGGCCCATCGTGTCCTGGGATTGTTGGTAGGCCCCCAGGACATTAGTGAGTGCCTCCTGGAGAGTTGGTTCCCTTGGCCTGTCCTCCCCCTGGTGCACAGTCGTCCTCCAAGTGTCCCTGTTGCCCTGTGTCTCTCTCCCCTGAACAGTGTGCCCACTGCCACTGACCCTAGGTCCCTGATTGTGGTGTGATTGAGGTGAGGTGAGGTGATTGTGTCCCTGATTGAGGTGTGGACTGGGGTCCCTGTACAGGTGGGTACACTGCTGATTGACGTGTCCTGGGGACAGAGGCGTGGGTACGCTGGGTGAGTGCTGTGGTGTTGGATACTGATGGGGAAGGCTCTGTGGTGGACTGTGAGTGGGCTGGGGTGACCGACTGACCAGTGGTCCCTGATGGGCCAGGTTGTTGATCCAGATCCTGAAGTCCAGAGTTACTGTCATCACTAGGGCATCTTCTGTTGGGGGACTGGATAGTCATGGCACCTCCTCTCCGCTGACATTGGCTGGGGCATCTGTGGGGATGTAAGTGATGTATTATGCTTCATGCCTGTGACATATTGTAAACCCTATTGTCCCCTCTATTGTTGCTGTTGCACTGCCACCTTTGAATGTGCATGTTGATGTATTGTGTGATTGTTAGTACCCCTATGCTGTGCATGCTTTGGTGATGGGCTGGGAGGGCTGTTCATGCATTGGTATGGCATGCAGGGCTTGGCATTGGGGTTAGTCATCTGCATTGGTGCAGTGTGTCGAATGGAGTGGAGTGGTGGGAGTGAGAGTGAGAGTGAGAGTGAGGGTGTGAGATGGCATGCAGGTATGGGGGTGGTAAGTGGTAAATGTTGGCTTACCAGTGTCCAGTCCTCCGGCTACTCCAGTGTGTCTCTCAGGATGCAGTAATGCCAAGACTTGCTCCTCCCATGCTGTGAGCTGTGGGGGAGGAGGTGGGGGTCCACCGCCAGTCCTCTATTTGGTGAGCTGGTGCCTTGCTGCCACGGAACGTACCTTCCCCAGTAGGTCATTCTACCTCTTCCTGATGTCGTCCCTTCTTCTAGGATGCTGTCCCACGGCATTCACCCTGTCCATGATTCTCCGCCATAGCTCTATTTTCCTTGAAATGGATATCTGCTGTACCTGTGCTCCAAACAGCTGTGGCTCTACCCTGACAATTTCCTCCACCGTTACCCGCAACTCCTCATCTGTGAAAAGGGGGTGCCTTTGTGGGGCCATGGGTGGTGTGTGTAAGTGTGTGGGTGTTGGGTTGTGTGTGCATAGTGGAGTGCGTGAGAGATGTACAGTGGTCTTGATGTCTGTCTTGTGGCAATGATTTGTACTCGTAAGGGGCTGTGGGTAATGTGGGGGGGTGTTTTATAGTGGTGTGATTGGGTGGGTGTGGTGTTCGTATGGGTCTCAGGTGTGTTTTGTTTGAATTAGACAAAGTTGTGTAGTTTAGTATTTGTGTGTCCATTCTGAACGTGGCGGTGTGTGGCGGGAACGGTTTACAGCCGTTAAATGTCCGCCGTGATGATTCGTTGGTCATGATGTGGTGGGCGTTGTTTTGTTGGCGTGATTGTATGGGTGTTGGTACCGTCAGTTTACCACTGACCTTTGGGCTGGCGGATTTGTGTATATGGCTGTATTCTGTCAGTTTGGTGTGTGTGTGCCATAATATGGAGAACGGATATCTGCTGCCGCCGCGGTATGTTAGCGGCCATCACCGTGGCAGTAAGCGGTATTTAATGCCAATGTCATGATGAGGGCCAAAGTGTGTAAAGCATTCAGGTATCACAAAACAGTAATTAAATAAAAAACAGAAAACAGTTTAAAAATCCAAAACCAATTTAAAAGAATAGGAAATATTTTTATCTTTAATTTGATACCAAAACCAACAAAATCAGAAAAGGGGAACCGGAGATATTTTTTTTAAAAGAATTAGGCCCTCATTACAACCCTGGCGGTAAATCCCGCTGACCGCTGTGCCGACGGCCGCCAACATACCGTGCCCACGGCGGAAATCCGCAACGGGTATTATGACCCGCACTGAGAATTCCTCCACTATACAGACACCCACACAAGTCCGCCACACCAAAGGTTAGTGATAAACTGGCGATAGCAAAACCCACACTGTCACGCCAACAGGAATACGCCCACACTATCACGACCCACGAATCAACGCGGCGGTCTTTCATCCGCGGTAAACCATTGGTGGTACACACCACCGCGCTCAAAATACACACACATTTACAAAACACAACCACATTGGACAATTCAAAATACACACACCTGACACGCATACACACAACACACCCACACACTCAATCCAATATAAAACACACACCCATATTACCCACAACCCCTTACAACGAACATTTTTGAAGAAGCAGAGAGAGAGAAAAGCAAAGTCCACACCAGCATACAGAGGCACACAACACCATCACTCATAACCCATCCACGCACAAAACACCACACACCCCAACACATCACCCCACACATCACATCTAACATCACCTCACATATCATATCTAACATCACCTCACACATCACTCACACCACATCATGGCACCTCAAAGACACCCCAGGTTTTCTGAGGAGGAGCTCAGAGTCATGGTGGAGGAAATTATCCGGGTAGAGCCACTGCCATTCAGATCACAGGTGCAGCAGACATCCATTGCTAGGAAGATGGAGCTATGGCGGAGACTTGTCGACAGGGTCAATGCAGTGGGACAGCATCCAAGAACACGGAATGACATCAGGAAGAGGTGGAACGACCTACGGGGGAAGGTACGTTCCGTGGTATCCAGACACCAGGTAGCCATACAGAGGACTGGTGGTGTGCCCCTACCTCCTCCTCGACAACTAACAACATGGGAGGAGCAAGTCTTGGCAATTATGCATCCTGATGGCCTCGCAGGAGTAGCAGGAGGAATGGACTCTGGTAAGTCAAATCTTTACGACTATATCCCCCCCTCCCTACCTGCATGCCATCACATACTCCCACCCTCACTCCTATCACTCCACCATCTCCCACACACCCCACCATCACGCCCCACCACTCCCACAAACAAGCCCTGCATTCAACAACAATGCATTGACATCCATCACAGACATGCATGGACACCCATCACCAAAGCATGTCCAAGAGAGAGACTTACCCAGGGCACACAATCACCACTCACACAAGGGCCAAGGTGATATTGCAAGCACAGTAATACAGGGAAACACACCCATTGCACAAGATGGCACGCACCAATAAAATAACAATGCATTTACACCCCAACAGGACCCCTACCCAATGTCACCGGACAGGAGGTGCCAGCCATATCCAGTCCCCCCACAGAAGAGGCCCACAGTGCTGACAGCAGCTCTGCACGCCTGGATCAAGATGACCAGCCCGGCCCAACAGGGACCTCTGGACAGTCGGTTCCCCTGCCACAGTCCCAACCCACCACAGAACCTCCCCCCTCAGGAAACAGCACCAGAGCACCCACCCAGCGGGCCCATGCCACTGTCCCCAGGACACATCAATCAGCGGTGTGTCCACCACTACAGGGACCCCAGGCAAACCCACTAACCCAAGAAAATCAGGGACCTGGGGTCAGTGGCAGTGGGCACACGGTTCAGGGGACGGAGGCACAGGACAACAGGGAAGCTGGGAGGAGTGCTGTGCGACAGGGGGAGGGCAGGCCAAGGGAACCCACTCTCCACGAGGCACTCTCAAACATCATGGGAGCATACCACCATTCCCAGGAGACCATGGGCATGGTACTGGCCAAGTTTCAGGAGACCCAGCGGCTGCAGGAGGAACAGTACCTGGGGATCAGGGAGGACTTGAAGTCCATTAACACCACCCTGGTCACCATTGCAGGGGTGCTGGCAGACATGGCCAACACAATGAGGGAGACAGTGGCATACCACCGGGCCCCTGACACTAGCCCAACCGATGAACAGCCTTCCACCTCCGCCGGCGCTAGTGGACAGGAGGACCGCCACAGGAACAACAGCCCACCAGCACCCTACCCCCTGCAGAAGGAGAACCACCCCGCAAACGGTCTCTGCTATCCAGGCAGAAGCCAGAGAACATTACCAAGACCCCCACCAGGAAATAAGACTCTCCTGAATGTCACCCTCATGTCCTACTCTGTCACCCTGTTCATCATGAACTGCCATTGCTTCCCTTCCTATGCCCCCCTGGACAATGCACCTGTGATACCAAGAGACTGGACTCTACTATGGACCTTCCTCCACCATCACCCCAGCCCCTTCCACATACCCCTATACACATTCCAATCTGGAGTCAGTATGTTCTTTTAAAAATTTATAATTACAACATCATCCACAAATATCAATGTAAATGTTCATTTGCCCATACCAATGTATGATAGTTGTTGGGCAGCAGTAAATATAGCAGAAGGCAGAATGAGGTACCCAGATCTGTGAAATGGAAAGCCAAAGTGAACTGTCAGTGTCCATAGACAGAGGTTAAGAGGCTGACTTATACAATGTCCTACAGTAGTCAGATATGAGAGGAGCAGTGCCAGTCTCTAAGCTGTGTGTCACTGGAAGTACTGCATGATGACGTTCGTTCGGTTGTCAATATCTTCTTCCTCTGCCTCCTCTTCCTCACTGTCCACAGGCTCCACTGCTGCCACAAGACCATCATCAGGCCCATCCGCCTGCAGAAAAGGCATCTGGCGTCGCAATGCCAGGTTGTGCAACATGCAGCATGCCACAATTATCTGGCACACCTTCTTCGGTGAGTAGTATAGGGAGCCACCTGTTAGATGGAGGCACCGGAATGTGGCCTTCAGGAGGCCGAACGTCCTCTCAATAATACGCCTAGTTTGCCCATGTGCCTCATTGTAGCATTCCTCTACCCTTGTCCTGCCATTCCTCACTGGGGTCAGTAGCTATGAGAGGTTGGGGTAACCAGAGTTACCTTCAAATGTTGAGGGATATCTGTTAGACACACACTAACCCTTAGGGACGACCCCATACCCAAACACCTATTCACACTGTGTGGGGACTAAGGGCACCCCTATTAACCACACCCGGTGCCTCTGGAGTTGGCCCATCACATAAGGGATACTGCTATTCCTCAAAATGTAAGCGTCACGCACAGAGTCAGGATACTTGGCATTCACATGAGAGATGTTCTGGTCTGCCAAACACACCATCTGCACATTCATAGAATGGTAGCTTTCTCGATTTCTGTACACTTGTTCATTTCTGCGGGGGGGACAAATGCCACATGTGTACCATCAACAGCACCAATGATGTTGGGGATATGTCCCAGGGCATAAGAGTCAGCTTTCACTGTGAGCAAATCCTCCATCTGGGGGAACAAGGATGTAGCTGCACATGTGTTTCAGCAGGGCTGACAACACTCTGGTCAACACGTTAGAAAACATTGGCGGAGACATCGCAGATCCCATGGCCACTGTAGTTTGAAAGGAACCACTTGTCAGGAAATGGAGCACTGACAGGACCTGCACCAGAGGGGGTATTCCTGTGGGATGGCGGATAGCTGACATCAGGTCTGGCTCCAATTGGGCACACAGGTCTTGGATTGTGGAACGATCAAGTCTGTAGGTGATAATGATGTGTCTGTCTCCCATTGTCGACAGGTCCACCAGGGGTCTGTACACCGGAGGATGATGCCATCTCATCATCTGCCCTAGCGGATGTGCCCTATGGAGGAGAATGGTGAGCAGAGGGTCATGTACCATAGAGTTTGCACAAGTGTGTTTTCAGTAATGTGAGTAAATTAGTGTGTTGCATAGTTTGTCTGTATATCTGCCAAATTGTGCTGTGACGTGGTTAGGTGCCATGCCATGTGCCCCCCTGAAATGGCGGCTGCCTGACCTGTAAGGAGGGACAAGGGGAAATGAGGTAACTGCGCTGGCATTGTGCAGCGTCGCGGTAGGCGGTCAAAGACCGCCACGCAATTTAGCATTGGTTATCATTGGGCCCTATGGGTTCCAGGAGCCAATGACGATGTACGCCGGCGGTGACGGTATGCACCGCCGCGGACATTACCGCCATTTTCTATCTGTGTACTCACTCGATACCTGACTTTCAACAGGAGAGGACCTACACTGCAAGTGCTGCTGTGACCTCACTCTGGAAGCGACAATGGCTACGGTGTCTGGGGAAAGGGCCTCTGCCTTCACAGTAGAGGAGTTGAACAAACTGGTGGATGGGGTCCTCCCCCAGTACACGCTACTCTACAGTCCTCCAGACAAACAGGTGAGTACACTGTGAGCATGATGTGTGGGAAATGCCTGTTTTGAGTGGTGTGGATGGAAGATACATGTGGGGGGGGCTGAGGCCTGCATGTGAGGATGGTGAGTGTATGTGCGTCAGTGCATGGGTGGGAACTGGTGGGCAATGAGTATGACGGTCCGTACGGGAGAATAATTTCCTTTTATCCTCTACCTTTCTTCTAGGTCAGCGCCCACCAGAAGAAGGGTATTTGGTGTGCCATCGCCAAGGAAGTGCGGACCCTGGTGGTCTATCATAGATGGAGCACCCACTGCCACAAGAGATGGGAGGACCTGCGCCGCTGGAGCAGGAAGACGGCTGAGGCCCAGCTGGGGCTGGCCTCCCAACGTGGAAGGGGTGCCCGTCGCACCATGACCCCCCTGATGTTCCGGATCCTGGCGGTGGCCATCCGGAGTTGGATGGGCGCTTGAGGTCATCACAGCAGCCACAAGGGGGTGAGTACAGTGTCATTAAGCTGACTCTGCGCGCTTTACGAAGTGTCTGGGTGGGGGATGTGGGCTGTGGGTTCCCCTAGACCAGGGCGAACTTGGTAGGGTAAGTCCCTTGTTGGGCAGTGTCTGGGACACTCCAACCCCAATAGTGTTACTGGGCATCTACAACTAGGCAGGTTCCTTTGGGTTCCAGGTGTGCAGAAAATGATGTTAGGCATAGTACCCCATGGGCAGGTGATTTTCCTACTAACTGCTAGTGCATGGCCTACTACATAGGGCTGCTCCCTGTGTGTTGTGTCCGCCAACGGTAGTGGTGTTGCTGGCATTGACCATGTGTGTCCTCTGTCTTTCCCCCCTTCTTGTTTTGTCAGCCTGTCCTTGTGTGCATTGGCATCATCTGGCAGAGGAGCAGAGGCACCGGCGACGGAGGGAGCTGCATCCCACATGGCCCTGGAAGGTGAATCTACAGAGTCTGAAGGCACCAGTGGGATGGAGAGCGAGAGGAGCTCCACGACGGGGACAGGAAAGGACACCAGCGACAGTGACTCCTCCTCCGATGGAAGCTCCCTTGCGGTGGCGGGCACCTCTGTGCCCACCGCAACAACGGGTACAGCCACCACCCGCCACAGCACCGCCCTCCCAGCAGCCCCTCAGCGTGTTTCCTGTGCCCGCTCACCCAGGGGGGTGGGCATCTCCTTCACCCCAGGCACCTCAGGCCTTGCCCCAGTCAGCCCTGCTGCCCTCAGTGAGGAGGCTATTGACTTCCTGAGATCCCTCCCTGTTGGGCAGTCAGCCATTCTGAATGCCATCCAGGGTGCCGAGAGGCATTTTCAGCAAAGAAATGCATACATGGAGGGCATTCATTCTGGCATGGCGGCCCAACAGAGAGCATTTCAGGCTCTGGCCTCAGC
The DNA here is from genome assembly GCF_031143425.1 of Pleurodeles waltl. Classification (NCBI taxonomy): domain Eukaryota; kingdom Metazoa; phylum Chordata; class Amphibia; order Caudata; family Salamandridae; genus Pleurodeles; species Pleurodeles waltl. The sequence goes on from NC_090445.1 coordinate 336,076,896, forward strand.
ACTGATGGCAGCCATTGTCCCTGTGTCCAGCCTCCCCCCTCCAACTTCCACTACCCAGACTCAATCCCCTCTACCTCAGCCTATCCCAAGCACACCATCAGACCAGCTCAGGCAAACATAAGCACCGCACATCCCATAGGCACTCACACAAGCACCATACCCATGAAGACACACCAACATCCACTGCCTCCACTGTGTCCCCCTCCTCCACGTCCTCCACCTCCCTCCCAGTCTCGTCTCCACTCACACCTGCATGCACTACATCCTCAGCCACTACCTCCATCACCAGCAAGCCCATCACTACACACCGCTCACGTGCAATCACCACCCCACTACCATTCACATGTCCCCTGTGTCCTCTCCCAGTGTGTCTGTGAGCCCTCCTCCCAAAGTACACAAACGCAGGCACACACCCACTCAACAGCCATCCACCTCACAACAGCCTCCAACCCATGCACCTTCACCCAAACTCAGCAGACGTACACCTCCTAAAACCACTGCCTCTTCCTCCACTCCCACACCCCCTCTATCTTCCCATCCCAATGTGTCAAAAAAACCTTTCCTAGCTAACTTTGACCTCTTCCCTACACCTCCCCCCATCCTTCCCCTAGGGCCAGGATGTCTAGATCCCAGCCCAGCACCTCAGACACCAAATCTGCATCTGCTGTGGTCCCTGCTACTCCAGTACGGTCTAAAGGGGCACCCGTCAGAGCTGCCAGTGAGCCAGCTACAGAAAAGAAGGACCACCCTATTCCACCACCGGCAAAGGTCAAAAAGGGGCCGGCTTCCAGCAGGGGACAGTCACACCACCCACCCAGCAAGGCCTCACCCAAACACCGAGTAGACAGTGCCAAGGTCCCTGCAGCGACTGTCAAGATGGGGAAGGGCCACAAGCCAAAGGGCACATCACCTCTGGGCACAATGTCTTCTGGTGAGGGGCTGGTGACCACCATATCATCAGGGATGGCAGCCACATGCACCACAGTCACCACCGCCGCTCCGACTGCCACCTGCACCGCCACCTGCACCGCTACCTGCACCGCCGCTGCCACAATGTCAGTCTGCAGCATCCTCCCCAAGGATCAGCCATCCGAGGCTGCCGGACACGGTATGGTGTCTCCATCCACTGCAACAGTCACTTGCACCACGGCCAGCACTGGCACCATCTCCGCCGCAGCCACCACGTGTGTGTGTCACTCTCTTTTCCCTCCTCCCCTCCCCTGTGTGCTAGGTGCAGTACTCACCGTCGTCGTCGGTGCCGCTGCCTACTTTCCACTTCGTGGTGTACTAATAGATACAGCAACATGGGTAGGATCTGCACTTCGGGCTCCATGGCATCCTAGTTCTTCCTTGATTGTCGAGAGGTGAGTGGTTTCCCTTCTGTGTACTTTCCGCCGTGCTTTTGATGGTGTTGGTACCGCCCCGGAAAAGCTGGCGGATTGGTGCCTTGTAATTGTGTGGGCGGTACATTGTCTTCCGCCTGTCGGTTGGCGGTTACCGCTGCGGTGTTTGTTGCAACCGCCGTGGCGGTCGGAGTGTTAAAGTGGCTATTTGTGTTGGCGGTTTCCGCCATGGTCATGATTCCATTTTTTTAACACCGGCCTGTTAGCGGTATTACCGCCCCTTTAACACCGACCGCCAGGGTTGTAATGAGGGCTTTAGTGTTTTTTAGCACATAGAAACGAATACGGCCAATCTAGTCATCTGGTTGCACTTCGACCGGAGCAAAGTCAAAGTTTAAGGCCATCCGCGATGGAGCCCTGCTCGGTTACAGCATGCGGGAGGCCTCGGTCAAAAGTTTAACTTCGGACTTAGTAGTTTTCTTGAAGATTTTCTTCAGCGGGAAGAAGTCACTAGTCCAATCCGACCTACCGGGAGCCTTTCCTTAGATACATGTCGCAAGAGACGTCGGTGAAGATTTTTACGTTCGGACTTTGACGAATTTTTTAGACGAAAATCCTTTGACTGGGCCGAATCTGAATTTTGATTCAACGTCCCTGGAGCCCTCTTCTGATACACTGCTCGGGAGGTCCCGGTCAACTTTCTACATTCAGACTTAGTCACTTTTTTGGAGATTTTCTTCAGCGGGACGAACCTGCAAGTCAGGCCGGGTCACGGTTGAGGCAAGTGTGGAAGGTCGGTCCCCATAGGGAGCTTTTTCCAAAAAGTTCACCAAACTTCTGGATCTTCTTCCGGAAGGTCTTTGAAGGTCCTTTAGTAGTCCACGGCTCACCCCAAGGTTCCAGAAGCCCAGAGTTGCTCCTTGAGGGTGCAGACTCCAACTCCCAGTATGCACCTGTCTCAAACTCCAAAATGGCCACTGGTCAGTGGTCAGCTGGTCAGTTTCTTCAAGATTTGATTCAGGGGACTCTGGTTAGCTATTTTTCACCTGTAGCAAACAGGAAGTCCCTCCTTGAACCAGTTGAAGACCGGCAAAGTCCTTCTTATGGTGAAGCCCAAGTGTGGAGCTGGTGCAGTCCTTTGGAGGCTAGTGTCCACGTGCAGGTCAGGGGTACAGCAGAGCAGTCCTTCTGATGTTCTTCCTTGTAGGGATCTGAGGTGTGGGTGCAGCTCTGCCATATTTATCTTTGCTCCTGGGTGAAAAACAGGGGGGTCCTGGGTATCCAATGACAGGCAGGCTTCTTCACCTTTTGATGACCACTTCCTGGGAAGTGTGGCAAAAATCTATCCCAGGGAGCAACATTCCTCAAAAATCCAACATGGCTGAAAGTGATTTTTGGAGGTAAGATCTGGCCGAGCCCACTCACTGGTGAGGCTAAAAATTCTAAACACACCCCTTTCCTGGCCTTTCCTAATCTAATCAATTGGGGCACCTAATTGTCTGGGGTTGCAGGATCTGAGGGAGGTGCCTGGCTCCTTCAAATGTCCTTCCGTGCCTTTGAACACCAGTTTGGCCACTCTCCCCCCTTCGTGCTTCCCCATCTGCTGAGGCAGATCTCCTCCCCCAGGCACACCCTTTGTGTTCAGCCCAGGCCACTTCACACCTCATCAAGGCATCCTGGCCAGGCTACCAGAGGCTGGCCAATCAGAGAAGGAAACTACAGAGCTGAAGTTGGCAACTTTAAGGTAGAGTTTTAAAACTCTTTACCTGAACTAGTTATATTAAATCCAACAATTGTAAGTTGTGGGATTTATTATAACAACTACTTTGATACCAAAGTGAAGATATCTGACACTTAAGGGGACTTTATTAATTAAAATAAAGTCTCCTGATTTTAGCCAATGGAGGTCATTCACTACAGTGAGGGAAAAACAAATGTGGTTATTTTACCTCACCAGGGCTTATAAAAACAATTATGAGGTCCCTGCTTATAGTTACATGGCACCCACCCCTAGGGGCACATAGGGCACACCTTAGGGTGACATATGTACAAATAAGGTAGTTTTAGACTTTGGAAGTACTTTTAATTCCAAAGTCGAATTTGCATATAACTTTAGTTTAAAAGCAGCCAGCAAGGCAGGACTGCCTTTAAAATTACACTGAGCACATCAGCAGTGTACCTATGAGTGCACTACCTATGCTGGGGTCCTTAAACCTACATGCCCTACCATATACTAGGGACGTATAGGAAGGTTGATACTGCCAATTTTAATTAGCCTAATTTGCATATCCACTTTACACAGAGCACTGGCCCTGGGACTGGCAAGCAATACCCATGGCACAGCCAAGAGTCAGTAACCACCAGTATCTGTCCAAAAAGTTTGGGGGTGACCAAGGCAAAAAGGAGGACTTTTCTAGTCACCACATATAGCATGGGTAAGCTATGTCAACAATTGTTAAAAACGTCCACAGTAACAGCCACTAATGAACACCTCACTCTCCGGTCAGAAGACATAGACTTACAAGATGTCTTGTTAGGTCCTTAAAAAACATGCAGCAAACGTTTCTATCTGATAGAGACATCTAGCCACAGATTCCTTAATGTAGAATTTTCCCCAGTCGCCAGCCTGGATCCGGAAACTTTTTCCCCTAGTACATCTAGGCATCAGCAGAGGATGTTGAGTGACTCTGTAATGATACTGTGCACCAGATGTGACGTCAACGGAGTCCATACAAATCCCCCTGCTGACATGCTGACGTCAGTTCTTTCTTTTCTGTGCTTATACTGCAGATCCAAAGACGGTTGTTCTGGCAGTTTTTGGCCTCCTTCAACGTTTTCATCTTCGTGGAACAGTGTGCTTCCTATATCTTTGGGGTTTAAACCCTGTGGGTCCTGTGGACGGCAGATGTCGGCTACGGCCCCCACCATACAGTGTGGATGTGGTGCCTTGGTGAGCACCATGATGCTGAGGACTGCGGACCATGGTAGCGACTTCGTTCAAAGGCTCTGTAAGAGTGTCGGATGAAGCTTGTTGCGGCACGGATGTCAAAATCTCAGTCTCTCCATTGCATGAAATCTCCTTCTCGGTCTGCCGTCAGTTTGTGGGGCCGTTCAAGCAGTCGCTCTCATGGATGCCGTTCTCCGTTGAGATCCACAGGTAAGTCTCACATGCGGTCGAGGCCTCAGCAGTTACTGACCTCACCGTCATTCCTTGGCCGACGAGATGGGGTCGGGTTTGCCCCACATCTTCCTCCTTTCCCAGGAGTTGGGGAGGCTCTAAACCAAATGCGTGCATATTATTCTTTCCTTCATGCAATCTTCGATCAATCACCTCGCTCTGGATCGTCTGTTGGTTCCAAGGAGGTGCAAAGTGCCTTAACTGTGCCCACACTGGCGGGGTCACCCTCGGCTTCAGTTCGGCCTTCACGGTCACTTGGTGCAACTGTTACGTTGCCGGTGCACAGCCCTTCAGCATTCCAACCTTTGGCGCTGGTGTCCAATCAGCCAACTTCAGTGACTTCACTGGCGGCGAGATCAAAGTCGACTGACGCCGGGGTATCGCCTCCTCGATGCCGTCAACATCGGAAACATCACCAGTCATACCTCCACAAGCCTTCACTCCTGGTGTTCTTATAGCAGGTGATGGTGGAGAGCTGGTACCAGAGTCAGATCCTCCTAAAGAGGACAGTTGGTTGTCTGATCTGGCTACAGCTAGTGGCTTCAATTCTTCTCCATCCTTTGGCCTCCTTTCTCCTCCAGGTCCAGGCCTTGCTACGGAAGCGAGTTCCTACTTTGCAGACATGCTAAAGAATATTGCGGAGGTGTTAGGTCTAACCCTTCCCGTAATGGAGTTGACTTCAGATCCCTTAATTGATATACTCCATCACAGCCAGACCAGGGTTGAGCGGGTGCTTCCTTATAGTGAGGCGCTACATGATGTCTTATTGGGTGCTTTGACTAAACCTGCTACAGGGGCCCCTGTTGACCGGGATATATCACACAGGCACCATCCTGCTTCTGGTGATCCACTTTTTTGATAAGACATCCTACTCCTTGCAGTTTAGTGGCACAGGCTGTTTTAACTATCCCTGGTATAGAGTACCTCCCCTATACTACTCCTGATACAGAGTCCAGGGGTCTAGATGTCTGTGGCAGGCATACTTTTCCTCCACAAGTTCTGTCCTACATTGTGTGAACACGTCTTGTGTTCTTGGACGTTTCTCTCATTCATTATAGGACTCTTTACCAAACAGTTTCGCTTCCAGATAATGTCAGGAGCATTCTTACTCTTATAATTCAGGTTGGGCGGAAGGCAGCTAAATTAATCATTGGCTATGGCATGGATTCCACTGACTCTGTGGGTCAAGCTATGCATTCCCCAGTTGTGCTTCATCACCGTGCCTAGTTACATACCTCAGGGTTCTCAGAGCCAATCCAGTCTACATTACTGCACATGCCATTTGATGGTTCCCTTTTGTTTTGAGACAGTAGGGATGGAACAACAAGTTACCGTCATTTCTCTCTCTATCCGTTGGCTACTGTGCTCTTACTTGTTCTTCAGTGTTCCTCATGACAGTCTTACTTCTGCAGAGGCGTGAGGCTTTCAGTTATCCAGTTATGCTTTATTGGAATGCCGGTGGGTGTTCCTTCTTGCCAGGTGCTAAGTTTCACTGGCTTGTCATTACAATAATGTAGTGCTCTGACACCCTATGGACTTTTTCATGCCTGATGTTTAGGGCTTCGTTCTTTATTAGCATTACTTGATTTCGAAGGCACCACTGGGTATAGGAACTGGACCTTAGACACCACCAACTCAGTACACTTCTGGATCTGTGGATACTCTGCCAGGAGGATGGACTGATGTGCTGCTGAAAGGACTGTCATTCTGCTGGACTCCTGCTCTGCTGTGCTGACCCGCTGACCCCTTGCATGGTAGTGACAAGGCTGGACCTGAATGTCTCCAACCCAGAACCAGAGTGACTCCAAGGGCTTGCTGGCTTGCCTCCTATTCTTCTAAAGTTTCAGGGACGCAAAAGACTTCTAACACACTTGCTACATATCCTGGACCCGTCTTCAACCAGCTCTTGACTCCCAAGAGGCGCCTTTCCAGTCCTGGGACCTTGGATGTGTTTTTTGGCTCCTAAAATCAAGCATCTGATAGAGACTTCTAGTAGCAGATTCCTTACCTTAGAATTTCCCCCAGGCCTCAGACTGGATCTGGAGATTTTAGGTGGTGTCGGTCAACTCCACAGGCGTTGTTGGCGTTGTGGTCGCCACAATGACATCGCGGTCATATATAGGTGCCAACCCAGCACACTAACGTCAGTTCTTTTCTTTCTGCGCAAGCCTATGTGCAAATGCGGAGAAGAGCTACCCCAGTCTTTTTTGACTAACTGGGACACTTTTGTCGATTCGTTTCTGATGAGTTTTGATGCATTGAGGGATGTCCCATAAGACCGGATTTAAGCCCTGCGACTCCTGTCACTGAATGATGTCGGTGATGGATCCACACCTCATCAGCCTCGGTGTCTGGAGCGCGACCACGACCCGAAGTCATGCTCCAAGTGTCGGGCCATGAACCCAAAGGCTTTGAGAGAGCGATCCCTAAAGCTCAAGGTGGTCCGGCACTCAACTCCGTGTCATTCCTGGTCTCGTTCGAGAGGAAGGTCAGGAGACCGGTCGCGGAGTCATCACCACTCTTCATCATTCAAGCCATCTGGACATCTGGGTCACAAGAAGAAGAAGTCAAAAAAGGCCAAACGTTCTTCGACTTCACCCCATTGCTCAGTGGGAAGAGCATCAACCCTCTAGGCCTCCATCTTTGGAGCCTTAGTATGTGTCCGCTCTGCACCTCCCCGACTTTCTGGGAGCCGGTGCCACCCCTTCCCAACTTAAGGAACTTTGGGGGTGATTCTAACCCTGACGGGCGGCCGCTGCGGTGATTCTGGCTTTTGCACTGGGCTGGCGGGCGGCCGCCAAAAGGCCACCCGCCAGCCCAGTACAAAAGAGCCTTCCCACGAGGACGCCGGCTCAGAATTGAGCCGGCGGAGTGGGAAGGTGCGACGGGTGCAGTGGCACCCGTCGCGTATTTCAGTGTCTGCAAAGCAGACACTGAAATACAGAGTGGGGCCCTCTGACGGGGGCCCCTGCAGTGCCCATGCCATTGGCATGGGCACTGCAGGGGCCCCCAGGGGCCCCACGACAACCCATACCGCCATCCTGTTCCTGGCGGGAGAACCGCCAGGAACAGGATGGCGGTATGGGCTGTCAGAATCCCCATGGCGGCGCAGCGAGCTGCGCCGCCATGGAGGATTCTGAAGGGCAGCGGAAAACCGGCGGGAGACCGCCGGTTTTCCGCATGTGACCGCGGCCAAACCGCCGCGGTCAGAATGCCCTGCGGGGCACCGCCAGCCTGTTGGCAGTGCTCCCGCCAACCCTGGCCCCGGCGGTCCATGACCGCCGGGGTCAGAATGACCCCCTTTATGAGGCCATGCGCCTCCTATTTGGGCAGACCGACCCACCCTCTGAGCCATTGAGCCCGGGAGAGTCGGTGAGGGATCCCTCGAGTTCCAAGCCATTGGCTTTGGCCCCGACTCCAGAGGACACCTCCAGAACCACTTCTGGATCTGTCCCGATGCTGGTTGTGCCAACGTGACCTTCCCCGGCGTCAGATGTCAACGCTCCTGACGTCAATTGGCGGCACAATTGACTTCGACCCTATACTGATTTCAACGACCCGGAGCCGGAACGGTGTCGCTCGACACCGATTCCGTTTTCCATGGGCTCTCCTGGGCCCAGGGTTGATCCTGACCCCTAATGCTATGGGTATGGATATGAGGATAGTGTAAAGGAGTCGCAGGACTCTTTAGAATTCCAGCTTGACCCTGACATGGACTGGGTTCAGGATTTGGGTGACGCCAGCGGGTTGGACACCTCCCCTGAAACTGGCATGCTTTCTCCCCCTACGGTGGCTACGGAGGAGAGAGCATCATACTAAACTGTGGTGAGAAGGTCTGCCTGGGTTTGAGACCTCGAGCTTCCTTCTATGGAGGTCAGGACTAACCTTCTGACTGAAGTGCTTCAGCCTGGGACCTCCAACTCGGAACCCCTCCTTCCCTTTAATGAATCACTTACAGACGTCGTTCTGGGTACATGGTCCACACACAGCACAGGGGCTCCTGTGAATAGGAGTGTTGCCTGCCGCCATCGGCCTGCACCAACCAACCCAAACTTGAGAGCCTTGTTATCCAAGCTTCGTCATCCTCTGACGCATTCCCTACAGTCCCCTTGGACAGGGAATCAAAAAGACTGGACAACTTGGGGAAGAAGATGTTTTCTTCCGCTGGTCTAGTGCTGCAATCCATGAACTGTACTTGCCTTTTGGGCCTCTATTCCCATACTCTCTGGGATATGGTCACAAAAGTGCTGCCTCGAGTTCTGGAGGCCCAGACCATTCTCTCCCAAGCTGTTACAGACAGGAGGGATGCAGCGAAGTTCATGATTCGTTGTGGACTGGATACGACCAACTCACTGGGCAGATCGGTTGCTTCGATGGTGGCCTTGAGGCGCCACATCTGGTTGAGAACATCTGGCTTCTCTGGGGATGTCCAGCAATCCTTGATGAACATGCCCTTTGATGGCACCTGTCTCTTCGGAGACAAGGCGGACTCAACGCTCGAGCGCTTCACAGATTCCCCGGGCTGCGGCTCAGTCTCTTGGCCTCACAGGTGCTCCTCGCAACCAACATCCCACCTTTCACTCCTTTCTTGGCTACAGAAGGGGCACCCAACCGCATTCCTTTCCACCTGGCCACTGACCCATGCATGCTGTACAGCCCCAGCTCGGCCACAGACACGGGATCCCACGAGCTCATGGATTAGGGAGTCAGCGGTCGGCCCAGTCCACCCCACCCCCTCTTCTGCCTCCAAACCTTCCTAGTCTGTCAGAACATCCAGGACCAGTTGGCGGCAGGATTCACCATCACCTGCCCCACTGGAAATCCATTATCCCCAACAGGTGAGTGTTACAAATCGTCCAAAGGGGCTCCTCCCTTCCCTTCGAGACTTCTCCTCCAGCCATGCCACCATCGTATGAATTTTCGGAGGATTATGTGGCACTTCTCTGCAAGGAAGTCAATGCTCTCCTGTCCAAGGGAGACATAGAGAGGGTTCCTGCGCCAGAAGCAGGTAGTAGGTGTTATTCCCACTAATTTCTGGTGAGAAAAAGGACAAGGGCTTTCGCCCTATCCTAGACCTTTGGTCCCTCAATCTCTTCCTCAAAAAAGAGAAGTTCAAGATGCTAAACCTAGCTCGGGTCCTTTCTGCTTTGGACTCTGGAGACTGGATGGTACCATAGGACTTGCAGGACGCCTATGTTTACATTCCCGTCCTGCCGGCCCACTGACGTTACTTGCGATTCGTAGTAGGTCACGAGCCCTTTCAGTTCACCATGCTCCCCTTTTACCTTACCAGCACCCTTCGGGTGTTCATGAAAATGATGGTAGTGGTTGCAGCTTATCTGCGCAGGTTAGGGGTTCCAGTCTTCCCCTACTTCGGCGACTTGCTGTTCAAGGCGGATATGCCCCAGAAAGTCATCTCCCACCTCCAGACTATGGTGAACCTCCTGCACTCGCTGGGGTTCACTATAAACATGCCAAAGTCACACCTTACTATCTCTCAGATGCTCCTTTTCATTGGAGCTGTTATGGACACAGTGCAGTTTCAGACTTATCCTCCTGAAAAGCAAGTCCAGGATATTCAGGCTATCATACTGATGCTTCAGCCTCTATCCTGTATTTCAATGAGAATGACTTTGAGGCTGCTGGGCCTCATGGCCTCCTGCATCCTGCTAGTTACTCATGCCAGATGGCATATGCGGGCTCTGCAATGGGACTTGAAGTTCCAGTAGGCGCAGCATCAGGGGACTCTCTCCAACATGGTTCAGATCTCGGAGGGAACTGCGAAAGACCTGCAGTGGTGGTTTTCAAATCCAGATTGGGCCAATGGCAGATCCTTTTCCCTTCCCCAACCAGATCTCACAGTAGTGACAGATGCGTCACTCCTGGGATAAGGCAGCCACATGAGAGAGGTGGAGAGCAGAGGCCAGTACCACATGGTCCGCCATGTGGTACTGCAACAAACAGGGCAGAGTGAGGTTGTGGACCCTTTGTCAAGAGACTCTTCACCTCAGGACATGGCTGGAACGCCAGGGCATTTCCCTGGTGGTTCAACACCTAGCGGGCTCTCTGAATGTCAGAGCAGACGAACTTAGCCGCCGAATCATAGTCGATCATGAATGGTGTCTCATTACGGAGGTAGCACAAAGTCCCTTTCAGCAGTGGGGAGAGCCTTGGTTAGATCTGTTCACCTCTGCAGAACATGTGCAATGAACAGCTGTTTTGCACACTGGAGTTTCCAAGGCGGCACTCGCTTGCGATGCTTTTAGTCACGAGTTGAGCTCCTGCCTCCTGTATGCCTTCCCGCCAATACCACTTCTGCCCAGAGTTCTGAAGAAGATCAGGAAAGACCAGGCCCAAGTGATCCTGGTTGCTCCAGACTGGGCACAAAGATTCTGGTATCCCGAGCTATTGTGCATTGATCCTCCAAACAGACTGCCTCTTCGTGGGATCTTCTGTTGCAGCAGCATGTGATAGTCACCACCCGAACCTGTCCAGTCTCCGCCTCCTTGTCTGGAGATTGAGCATTGGCAGTTGACAGCTTTTGATCTTCCATCCAAAGTCTATAATGTCATCTTTGCAACCAGGCGTTCTTCTGCCAAAACGGTATATGCCAGTCATTGAAAGAAATTTGTGGCATGGTGTATCAACAAGTCTATTGATCCCCTCTCTGCACCTCCTTCTGAGGTTCTCCTCCTTATTCTCTCTCTTGCCCAGCAGGGCTCTGCTCTGGGCACCCTCAGGGGATATTTGTCTACCATCTCTGCCTTTTTAATGCTGCCAGACCAACTTTCTCTGTTCAAATCTCCCATTGTTGGGAGGTTTCTGAAAGGCCTCACACATATGTTTCCTCCTATCCCGTTCATAATGCCCCAGTGGGATTTGAACTTGGTCCTCACATACCTCATGTGTGCTCCTTTCGAGCCGCTCCACAATTGTCCTCTATGGCTCTTGACCATTAAAACAGCCTTCTTAATTGCCATCACCTCTGCTTGCAGGGTGAGTGAGCTGCAGGCTCTCTCTTCGAGCCACCATTCCTAGCAGTACATCCTGACAAAGTGGTGCTTTGTACTAGGTGCTTCCTTCCTTCCCAAAGTGGTTACACCTTTTCACGTAGACCAATCTATAACCCTTGCCTACTTTTTACGCACCCATACATCCCTCTCATAAGAAGGGGAGACTCCACCTCGTGGATCCAAAAAGAACGTTGGCATCCTACCTAAATCGTACCAAAGATTTCTGGGTGGACGATCAACTGTGGGTTATGTGGGTGTGAAGAAAGGAAGGGCGGTGCAGAGGAGGACCATCTCTCGATGGGTTGTCCTCTGCATCAAGATGGGGTACGCTCTGGCAAAAAAGCAACCCCCTGAGGGTTTGTACAATCATTTAACCAGAGCAACTGCTGCTACCACAGCGTTAGCACATGGAGTTCCAGTCCTGGATGTCTACCAGGCGGCAAAGTGGGCTTCTTTGCAGATGCTCAACAAGCATTACTGCCTGGACAGTCAGGTCTGCAGAAATGGCTACTATGGCTGTTTGGTCCTGCAGGACGTTTTGGTGTGATCTTGGTTCTCATCCCACCACGGGGGATGGTATTCCTCGGGTATCTATTCTAAGGTAAGGAATCTGCAACTAGAAGTCTCTATCAGATGAACAAGTTACTTACCTTCGGTAACAATATATCTGGTAGAGACATGGGCCCTCATTACGACCCAGGGGGTGGGTGATAAAGTGGCGGTGATACCACTAAAAGGCTGGCAGTAAGTACCGCCAAATTATGATCATGGAGGTGATATCTCCAATAGACAGTCAATGTATCACACCAACTGCCAGGGCGGAAACAACAGCCACCACGGCGGTAGCCTCCAACAGCCAGGCAGAAGACAAAGTTCCACCCACCATATTAAGACCCTGCAAACCTCCAACTTTTCCGGGGCGGTACCAATGTCAACAAAAGCCTAGCGGAAACAAAGCACAGAAGTGAAAGGACTCACCATTGGAGACACAGGGAGGAACCACGCCGCCATGGAACCCGAACTGCAAGTTTTCCCGATGATCTTCTACGTTATGCTCCATCTGGAACACCAACGCCGACGATGACGACAACAGTGAGTACAGCTGCCTAGCACACAAGGGAGGGTGGGAGGAAAACGAGAGTGACACACACATGCACCACACACACCCGACACACACACACCATACACACAACCTGCTGCACAAGAAAAACAATTTGACCCCGAAAATTGGCAGAATAATGCAAGGACTACAGGACTTGACAAAAGTGATTGTAATCAGATCCACATCAAAATCAATAATCCAATTTGCTATTAAACAGATATGTACACTTGTATAAAAAGGTGAAACTGCCCAGTCCAAAGCTAAAAGGGCCCACATGGCCACAGGGCACAGTTGAAGGCCCAACTTGAGTTCTGACCACATCCGGACAGAACACTGCAGGAGCATCATATTGCAAATAGGCAGGCACCTCAGGCGGATGGGGGCATCTCAGCCGGATGTGAGAACAAGCCCACTGGTTCTGGAGGGGGCAACATGCCCATTGCTTTGTCCTGGGGAGTGCAAGGCCACAGTCTCTCAAGTGGATGTCTTGCCCACTGGTTCTGGAGGGGGCAGCCCACACAGTAGCCCCTGGAGGGTGGACTACATGAAGTCCGCCGGCGGTGATGGCTGCATGCTTGTGGTGGTTGGGGGAGGCTCCTAAGCAGCCCCTGCACTCACTGATGGCTGCATGCTGGTGGTTGGGGGAGACTCCTGGGCAGCCCCTGCACTCACTGATGGCAGCACATCCACGGCTGGCAGTGGGGCCCTGTAACAGCTGGTGGTGGTTTGCGGTGTTTGCCTGACAGCCTTCCTAGCAGGGGTGGATGGGCTCTTCCCCTCTCTGCCTGGTGGTGCAGGCTCCTTCCCCTTCCTCATAGCTGGTGCCAGACTCTTCCCTTTCATCCCAGGTGGTGCTGCCTCCTTCCCCTTCAGTGTTGTTGGTCTGGTATCTCTACCACCACGAGTAGGTGGTGCTACCACTGTCCCTATGTACTGTTTGGCTGAGGTGCCGGGCTGTGTCCTTGGTACCCTGCCCATACGTGCAGGACAGGGAGCGGGGGTAGGGAAAGGAAAAGCCTTTTAGGGACATTGGGGCGAGAGGAGGGAGGAGTAATGGGAGTGGAGGATGAGGGAGTGGTTGGCGGAGGTGTATGTCTGCTGGATTTGGGTGCAGGTTGGGCTGTATGCTGATGTGAGGTGGATGGTTGTTGGGTGTCTGAGTGCTTGGATTTGTGTGCTCTAGGAAGGGGGGGACAGACACAGTGGGAAAGGACACAGGGGACGTGTGCATGAATGCTGTGGAGGTGTCTGCCAGTGAGGTGTGTGTTCTGTTTGGTGTGGTGATGCTGGTAGTGGATATTGATGTAGTGCATGTAGGTGTGAGTGTGGACGTAACTGGGTGGGAGGTGGAGGAGAAGGGGGAGCCAGTGAAGCCAGTGGAGCCAGTGGATGATGTTGTGTCTGCAACTGTATGGTGTTTATGTGAGTGCCTGTGGGATGAGGCATGGTGCCTGTGTTTTCCTGTGCCACTCTTGTGTGTTGTCTTGTGTGCATGCTCGTCTGCTTGTGTGCTTGGGATGGGTTGGGGTTGAGGAGAATGGGACTGGGAAGTGGAAGTTGGAGGTGGGAACGGTTATTTACCATTCAGCCCTTAGCCTCCAGAGGACCTATACTGCTATGACTGGCCTGGCCTAGGGCCACCCACTAACACACAACCTCCACCTGGATACCACCCCACCAGCCATAAGCTGTAATGATAGCCACTGTACTCACCCCCTTCTGGCTGCTGTGATGCGCTCAAGCGCCCATCCAGCTCAGGGTAGGCCACTGCCAGTATGCGGGCCACCATGGGGGGTCAGGGTCCGACGGGCAGCCCTTCCTCATTGGGAAGCCATCTCCATCTGGGCCTCTGTGGTCCTCTGTGCCCAGAGTGTCAGGTCCTCCCACCGTTTCTGACAGTGGGTGCTCCGCCTGCCATAGACCCTCAGGGTCTGCACCTCCTTGGCGATGGCACGCCATATTCCCTTCTTTTGATGGGTGCTGACCTGCGGAGGCAATACTGACAGGAGAACACCATTAGATAAACAGTCCAGCCTGTCACACAAATGGTCCACCATACCCGTTTGCATCACCATTGGCACACACATAGCCCAGCGCACAAAATGTACACCACCAAGAGGACATCCACCTGCCCCCTTATACGATGCCTTCACACACAACTCCATGCATTCATGTCACATGCATTGTGCCCACAGTGTACTCACCTGTTAGTCTGGAGGCCCATGCAGCAGTCAGTACTGGGGCAGGACCCCATCCACCAGTCACTCTAACTCCTCAGAAGTGAAGCCTGGGGCCCTTTACCCGGTCACACGGGCCATGGTAGGTTCCAGACACAGGTCACAGCAGCACATGCAGTGTAGGTCCTCTCCTATGGAAGGTCAGGAAACAAGTGAGGAATGTGATTTGAAATGGCGGTCACGTCCACGGCGATGCATACCGTCACCGCAAGCGTAGATCCCCATTGGCCACTGTACCCCATAGGGCCCAATATAAACCAATGAGGAATTGCACGGCTGTTCACGACCGCCTACCGCCATGGCGCACAACATTGGCGGCATTACTTCACTTCCACCTGTCCCTCTACACAGGACAGGTGGTCAGCCCTTTCAGGGGGGGTGAACAGGGCTATCTATAATTTCTGCGTCACAGGATATATAGGCACATACTTTTAAATTACACTGTCCCAAAACATGATTGCACGATGTGGACTGCTGTTGTGGTATAGTTGTTCAAGTTGTGGCAGCCTACTCACTCTTGTGTCCTGTAGATAACTACAGCTGCAGATGAATAGGAGATGGAGACATACCCCCGTGTACAGACACCTGGTGGACTTGGCTACAATGGAGGACAGGCACATTATACTAACCTATAGACTGGGCAGGGCCACAATCACAGAGCTGTTTGCCCAGTTGGAACCTGACCTGATCTCAGCTATCCATCATCCCACTGGGATCCCCCGTCTTGTGCAAGTTCTATCAGTGCTCCATTTCCTGGCAACTGGTTCTTTCCAAGTGACAGTGGGCTTGGCAGCAGGAATGTCTCAGCCAACGTTCTCACTAGTGCTGACAAGAGTCTTGTCTGCACTGATAAAACACATGCGCAGCTACATT
Organism: Pleurodeles waltl; assembly: GCF_031143425.1. Classification (NCBI taxonomy): domain Eukaryota; kingdom Metazoa; phylum Chordata; class Amphibia; order Caudata; family Salamandridae; genus Pleurodeles; species Pleurodeles waltl. Next base: position 336,092,642 of record NC_090445.1, read on the forward strand.
GCTTTCCCCCAGTTTGAGGATTTGGCCACTGTGAAGGCAGCGGGACATATCCCCAATATAATTGGGGTGATTGATGGAACACATATTGTGTTTGTCTCCCCCACAAAATGAACAGGTGTTCAGGAATCGTAAGAGTTTCCACTCCGTGAATGTGTAGATGGGTGCCTGGCGGACCAGTATATCTCCCACGTTAATGCTAAGTATCCTGAGTTGGTGCATGATGCCTTTGTTAGGAGGAATAGCAGCATGCCAAATGTGATGGCCCAGCTACAAAGGTACAGGGTGTGGCTAATAGGTGAGCCTTGGTTCCCACCAGTATATGTTGGTGTATGCCTATGCTGCTGGCTATATAGGATAGTGTGTGGCTAAATATTGTCCCTCAATATTTGCAGGTGACTCTGGTTACCCAAACCTATCATGGCTGCTGACCCCTGTGAGGAATGCCAAGACAAGGGCAGAAGAACGTTAAAATGAGGCACATGGGTGAACCAGAAGGATTATTGAGAAGACCTTCAGCCTCCTGAAGGCTAAGTTCAGGTGCCTCCATCTGACAGGTGGATCCCTGTGCTACTCAGCCAAGAAGGTCTGCCAGAGGTAGTGGCATGCTGCATGGCATGCTGCATGTTGCACAACCTGGCCTTCAGACAACGTGTACCTTTTCTGCAGGACGAGGAGACTGGCGATGCCCCTGTGGCAGGAGTGGACCCTGAGGACAGGGAGGATGAGGCGGTAGAGGATCAGGATGTGGATAACAGAGCATTAGTGATACGTCAGTACTTCCAATGACACACTGGTGAGACAGTGCAACTTCACATTTCTATGATTATCGGTGTAGTCTGTGTGGCATTGGCATGCTAGCATTACCCACTTCTTTCCCCTACTTACTGTTACCTTTGGATATTCATTTTTTAGATGTTGGTGATATGACAACAGTGTTTTGATGTGATCACAACAGCCAGCAACAGGTCATTCATTCTATGCTCATACCATGTACAGTTCATTTGCAATGGTTGTAGCTGTTTCAATCAATACAGAGTCGCAATAGATGAAATACTTGTGGTCATATTTTATCCAAGGGTGTTTATTATAGTGCTAAAATATAGAGGAGAAAGTGCAATGGTATGGGGTGATGATGGAGGAAAGTCCAGGGTATTGTTCCAGTCTGTTTGTAGCACAGGTGCAGTGTCCATGGGGACATAGGAAGGCGAGCAATGGTAGTTTAAGGTGGACAAGGTGACTGAGTGGAACACAAAGGGGACATAAGGAGAGTCTCATTTCATGGCGGTGGTCTTAGCAAGTGTCTCTGGGTCACAGGGAACGATTGCGAGGTAGTTCATCTTCTATAGCGGGAGGGATGCTGGTGGCCTGTGGGTCCTGTGGCAGGGCCTCCTGGCCACTAGCGGCAGTAAAGGTGGAGGGCTGTTCAGATGACTGGCTAGTGGTAGGGGCCTGCTAGTGTGCTGTTGGCTTACTCATGATGTTGGCCATCTCTGCCAGCACCACTGCTATGGAGATTAGGGTGGTGTTGATGGCCTGCAAGTCCTTCCTGATCCCCTGATACTGTCCCACGTGCAGCCACCAGTTCTCCTGCACGTTGTCTAGGATCTGGCCCATCATGTCCAGGGAATGTTGGCAGGCTCCCAGGATCTCGGTGAGTGCCTCCTGGAGAGTCGGTTCCCTGGGCCTGTCCTCCCCCTGGCTCACAGCAGTCCTCACAGTGTCCCGGTTGGCCTGTGCCTCTGTCCCCTGAATGGTGTGCCCACTGCTATTGACCCCAGGTCCCTGATTGTCTTGTGTGCGAGGTGTGGCCTGGTGTCCCTGTACAGGTGGGTACACTGCTGATTGACATGTCCTGGGAACTGAAGCATGGGTACACTGGGTGGGTGCTGGGGTGTTGGTTCCCTATGGGGGAGGCTCTATGGTGGTCTGTGAATGGGCTTTGGTGACCGGCTGTCCAGTGGTCCCTGATGGGCCAGGTAGGTCGTCCAGATCCAGAAGTCCAGAGTTACTGTTATCACTGGAGGCCTCCTCTGTTGGGGGACTGGATAGTGGTGGCACCTCCTCTCCACTGGCATTGGCTGGGGTACCTGTGGGGATGTAAATGATGTATTATGCTTTAAGTGTATGACATTTGTACTTCTGTAGCTTCCCCTCTATGGTTGATGTTACCCTGCCAGCTTTTGCTTATGTATTTTGGTGTACTGTGGGATTGTTAGTTTCCCTATGCTGTGCATGCTTTAGTGATGAGTGTCCATGCATGGCTGGGAGGGGTGTCCATGCATTGGTATAGTATGCAGGGGTTGGCATTGGGGTTAGTCATATGTGTAGGTGCAGTGCGTGGGATGTAATGGAGTGATGGGAGTGAGGGTGAGGGGGTGTGATGGCATGCAGGTATGGGGGGTGATAATTGTTAAAAGTTGACTTACCGGTGTCCAGTCCTCCGCGAATTCCGGTGAGTCCCTCAGGATGCACCCTGCTCCTTCCATGCTGTGAGCTGTGAGGGAGGAAGTGGGTTCCACCGCCAGTCCTCTGTATGGCGAGCTGGTGTCTTGCTGCAATGGATCGTACCTTCCCAGTAGGTTGTTCCACCTCTTCCTGATTTCGTCCCTTGTTCTTGGGTGCTGTCCCACGGCATTAACCCTGCCCACGATTCTCCACCATAGCTCCATCTGGCTTGCTATAGATATTTGCTGTACCTGTGCTCCGAAAAGCTGTGGCTCTACCCTGACAATTTCCTCCACCATGACCCTTAACCCTTCCTCAGTGGAATGGGGGTGCCTTTGTGGCCCCATGGATGTTGTGTGATATGTTGAGAGTGCGTTGAGTAATGTGGTGGGGTGTGTGATGTGGAGTGCATGAAGGATGTATGGGTGTGAGTGGTGTGTGTGTCTAGTTGTCTCTGTGCGATTCTTAGTCTCCTGGTGGCAATTGTTGTACGTAAGGGGTTGTGGGTAATGTGGGAGTGTGTTTTATAGTGGTGTGGGTGTGTGGGTATGGTATGTGTATGTGTGTCATGTGTATGTATTTGGTATTGGCCAATGTAGTATTGTTTTGTGTGTGGGTGCCCATTCTGAGTACGGTGGTATGTACCACCAATGGTTTACCCCCATTGAATGTCCGCTGTGGTGATTTGTGGGTAACAATGTGATGAGCGTTGTTCTGTTGGCGTAACAGTGTGGGTTTGGGGACCACCAGTTTTCCACTGACCTTTGGTCTGGCGCATTTGTGTATGTGGCTGAATTCTGTCGGATTGGTGTGTGTGTGTCATAACATAGTGGACAGATATTCACCAGCGCGGCGGTAAGTTGACGGTCATCAGCGTGGCGGTAAGCGGGATTTACCGCCAATGTCATAATAAGGGCCATAATCTAGTTACAGATTCCTTACCGACCCACTCATCCCCCCCACACTGTGAACTGATTTATAGGGACAGGAACTTCCCTTTGAGGGCCCTAGTTTTGGCGCACCATTATCAGTGCTCTTCATGGCGCTGCGCTACTGGCGTGGAAAGTCGTGAAAAGAAACTGATGTCAGCACGCCCGGGTGGCACCTAAATATGACCACAACATCATCACGGTGACCACGATGCCAACAACGTCTGCGGAGTCAACCAACGCCACCTAACAGCACACAGGGGTACTGCACAAAGAAAAATCTCCAGATCCAGTCTGACACCTCGGGAAAAATCTAAGGTAAGAAACCTGCAACTAGACTATGTATCTACCAGATATATCATTACCGAAAGTAAGTAACTTGTACTTTTGGGCTCTTCATGACAGTGACTGGGTTAACTCACACTGGAACCCCACCACTCACATGGAGAATCAGCACAAGCTGCTGCAGGTTTGTCTCTTTGCAGAGCAAGCATCTTAGCTCATGACCAGGAGGCTCCAGTGCACCTGTCTGAGACACCCAGCCAAATCTTTGTGCCTGCGAACCACCGCCAGCTACTCTCTCCTTGCTCCGGTGAACTTCCTCCCCGCAAGTGGGACTCTTGACTCAACTTTTCAGAAGGTAAAACTGCAGCGCAACTTGTCTGGGTCTATGTGATCAACGCTCCATCATGATTGGTCTGAACTTTTGTATTTACCCCAGTCTAGCACGGCCAGATATCCGTGGCTGGCATTTTATGCATCTAAGCACTATATTATATTTTAATCTTTAAAAATTAATATCTCAACTTCTACTTATTGGATTTTTGTCCTTTTGGTCTTGTTTTTTTTTCTAAGCTGGCGTTGTGTCTTTTTGTGTGGTGTTTTCACTGTTTTACTGTTTGAAGTGTTGCAGAAATAATTTACACATTGCCTCTTAAATTAAGCCTGCCTACTCTGTCCCAAGATACCAGAGGGTGAGCACAGGTCAATTTATGATGTGTATCTGACTTTCCCTGACTAGGATTGTAGTTCCTGCTTGGTCAGGGTGCATACCTCTAGCAACCAGAAACCCAATTTCTAACAGAATGTCATCCACTGAATGTGAATTGCCGTGGGATTGACTTTGGCGCAGAAATCACTACGCTCTTCAATGCAGCAGCACATCACTTTCAGGGGGTCCTCTCAAAAAATATGTGCAGCCTCGTGAGCCCTGTTCAGCTATAATCTACAGCCTCATCCTGTTTGAGACTCTACTTTCTTTCAAAACTTGTTCATAATTTTTCTAAGTCCAAATGTAAGCTGAGACAGGACACAACGTACAACCTTGAATATGACACATGCTCCATTGCTGTCGGCCTTAACATATCACTTTGAACTGATCTACTGCAACCAGATAACTGTGGTTGGCGCTTTCATATTGTAGGTGCTACTTAAACTTAATAAAAGTAAAAATTACTATTTCTGGTTCTGCCACTTTCATTTACATCATTAAGGTGTCATTTGAAGCAGGGGGCGTGTTCAAGATGGCGACCGTGTCGGACGATTGAAACCGAGCTCCGCTTCGGGTCCTTGCAATTATCCTGTCTGAAGCTTCCACGACACCAGCCACACGGTATAAACGGTGGCGGAAGCGAGCTGGAGGTGCCCGGTGCGAATTGGTGCTGCGTATAGTGATTAGAGTGGCGGCTGGGACCATTGGGTGACGCGCTCGCTGAGGTGAGCGAGGCCTTCCCCTGGGCCAGGATTCGAGGACCGGGGAACGTGGGCGTGGCCTGCTAGAGAGGCGCGCCGTACTGGAGACGGGCTGAGAGACAGATCAGCGCTGAAGAGGGATTGGTGCCGCAGAGGCATAGAGGAGTGCTGTGGCGGCTACACGGCTGTTATTCCACCTGTCGGGCACTGCCTTGCACGCGCGGCTGGAGAAGGAGGCCGTGAAAAATGGGGAGTGCGTTTTGTGGGACTTGGGACCTGGGTGCTTCTGGTGGGTGCTTTGGCTGTGGGGCCCGTTTCTCCCCTGTTTTTCCCCCAGGCCTTGCCCTACAACATTGATGTGTGACCGGCTACGAGGGACCATCCCAAGATACATCGCACCCAGGAAGTGAAGGGCGGCAGTGACTGAAGATCCATGAGGCTGTGCCTGGTGGCTGCATATTGTTGAGGCTGATCAGCAGAGACAACTTACGAGGACTTACAAGGAGGTACCATTGCTGGGAAGCCCAGAGATATTGTTCTAAGTGTGGTAAGCCCCACTGACTATCTGCAAGGGGAAGTTGAGCATTCAAGGGGTGAACTGAAGCGTACTGCACAACAATACCGACACACTGAATAAACCTGTGCCTGATTATTGACTTATTGGAAGAGTGCTTGCCGCTGGAGCCGGTGATGGTCCTGGTTTTCTAGGGAATTTATGTGGAACTGAGGCTACTCATATAACTAGCAACAGGATTTTGGCCCATGTGGCAGCCGCGAGTCGTGTGGTCTTTTTGACACAGCGGTGGGATGGAGAGCACATTGGGTGTAGGCAGCCCACCCCGCAGGAGTGACATACTGTGCAGATAGAATGATGGGGAAATCTAAGACACCTAAGCCCCAGGAGCGATCTGGACATGCAGCTCTTCCTGAAGCACCACTGGAGACGCTGAGTTTGCGCTCTCTGGAAAGTACTTTACAGTCACATTCGAGTCAATTTGAGAAGATTTTGCAGGCAATCATGGACACTAAACTGTCTCTTGAAAACAGAATAGACACAGTCTCCCAAGACCTTAACCTACTCAGAGTGGATCATCACAACCTGGCAGAGAGGGTTGGGGCGACGGAAACTATCCTAGGCATCGTGGATCCTATTGTGTCTGAAAACCAGAGGCAGATACAACGATTGGACTTGGAAGTGAAAGCCCTGCAGAGACGTGCTGAGGATGCTGAAGGAAAATCGTGTCGAAACAATGTGCGGTTTCTGGGGTTTCCAGAGAGAGTGGAGGAGCACAGCACAGAATTATTCCTGGAACAATGGCTCATCAAAGAGGTGCTGAATGGCACAGCACCGAAATTCTTTTCTGTTAAAGGGCACACAGAATTCAGGGTAAACAGCCAGCTCCATGGCTACCACCCCATCCGCTAATTGCGCGTTTTCTCAACTACAGAGACCACGACACGTTATTGCAATACTTTCAGAATAATGGCCCCATAAGACACGAGGGGGCTTCCATTATGGCCTATCCAGACTTTACAGCAGAGGTGCAGCACCAGCGCAACTCCTACATGAAGATAAAACAGCGTCTCCGTGAACACAATTTCAAATACGCCCTGATGCTCCCTGCTAAGCTCCGGGTGATCACGGAGGACCGCACTTATGTCTTTACTACGCCAGATGATGCCTGGACATGGATGCATGCCAAGGGTATCACCCAGCCATCGGAGGAAGATGGGGAACGTGGAGAATGGCTGACCTTGCCGGCCCACAGGAGACCCAAGAGGAGATCAAAAGCGCAGCCTACGAAAACACAAGCAGCTGCAGAGAGGGCAAGGGTACTGAGGGACACGACGCTGCACACTCAAAATTCTTTCACCCTGCTCCGGCCCACCTCAGGGGAGCAAACAGAATGTTTAACTGGGTCACAACACATGGTCACACAATTGTCAGGCAGATACCTTCTCCACGTTTGCAGCTGCATACTCTCTCCGGGGGTTAGACACAAGCTAAAACAAGCCCAAATGTATTGCTTACCGTGTTACAGGTTCACACAAACTACAATATGCAGGAATATAATATCATAACATGGAACGTGCGCGGGATGGCTGCGCTGGGCAAGAGGCTTCGTATATACACTTACCTCAAATGACAGAGGGTACATTTTGCCATACTACAGAAAACACACTTGATGAGTGGCGATTTGCAGGTTCTGAGGAAACGCTGGTGGGGACAGATATATGGTACGCCTTTCTCAGCATATGCAAGGGGATTACGGGTATGGATAGCATCTGGGGTGCCATACTTTCAGCATACACATAGGACAGATGAGGGGGATAGATATATAGTGTTAGAGGGACAGCTCGATGGTAGACCATTAACTATAGTGGGGGTCTACGCCCCGAATAGCGTGCTAAGTGAATTCCTTCAAGTGTTGACCCCGGCGCTGTTGACTGACCCTGCTGTGCCTGCCATTTGGGGTGGGGACTTTAATTGTGTCCCAGATGTACTGGTGGATCGTTCAGCATTGCCATTGTAGGGTGCAATGAGCAGACACAACTCTAATTTGTTAACAACCTCGGCCGGGGACATCGTGGTGTATGACATGTGGCGCATGGGTCACCCGACACGCAGGCAGTACTCCTTCTACTCCTCACTACACAAAATACTTACCAGAATAGACTTGTTGTGGAGAACTCCAACTGTGTGCTCTTTGATAAAGGATTTGGGGTACCTGGCTAGGACGTTGTCTGATCACTCCCCATTGTTGCTGACTGTAAAGTGGGGTAGGAAACGTTACACAATACTCACTTGGCGTCTACAAAGGGAAGCACTGTTGGATCATCCCTTTAGAGAGGAATGAAACACCTGTATTAAGCAATATTGGGAATTAAATAATGGGTTCACTGACTTGAGGGCTAAGACTGGGATGCTCATAAAGTGGTGGTGAGGGCACATTGTCTCTCGGCCTCCTAGGGGGCACGTCGGTTGCTGCATGTTGAGGTTGTCACTCTGGAAAAAGATATGCGATCCTTGGAAATAGCAGTTGCACAGAATAGGGCGACGTTTGAATCCATTTGTGCTAAGTGCGAGATGTACGAGGCGGCGGATCAACGCCTCCATCGTCATGATTATAATTATTATCTCATGCGAATACAGGCAGAGGGTGCCTGATCAAGGAGGCTTTTGGCATGGTTGTTACAAGAAGACCGGCAACACACCCCAATTGGAGCTATACGTCTGACTGACGGAAATATGGTCACCTCACAAGAAGCAATTAACAATGCTTTCAAGGAATAATATATGCGGCTGTATCATGGGCAAGCGACTTGCGACACTCAGTGAATGGAGGCCTTCCTTTGTGGAGCGCCATTCCCGAAGTTATCAGCAATGAATATGGCAGCACTGTATGAACCCCTCAAATTAGAGGAAATTGGTGTGGCCACAGCACAAATAGCCCACAATAAAACCCCAGGCGTCGGCTCCACACCATGTGATTCTGGGCGGATCACTTAACTTCCCCTGCCAAAAATCAATATGTGTATAACTGGTGCTCATGTAAAGCCCCCAATACCTTCGGGGTGAGCTTGCGCTATATCAAACCTGCATAAAAAGGAGAGAAGCTGATCACTTCAGTTTCCTCGTCTCACGCCCTCCCCTGGACTGTAGAGAGGTCCCAGCAAACCACTGAAGTACATTATGGCGTGTAAATGGTATTTTGTCACAAGGGCCAGAGCCCCCTGCTCCCAGCACGCCCTCTGAAGTACCATCTGTTTAATCATTCAGCTAGGTAGCCTGCAGACAGGGCCATGTGGGCTCCTCGACCCCCTGAACAAGGACCAAGTGTCCCCTTTAACACATTTTGTGTGTACCAGGCAGATGCCAGAAATGAGACACTGGGGCAGGCTCCTCTTCCAGAGAGGGACCTGTGAGCTCTTGAGGGCCAGATCACAGAGAGAGCCCTTCAAGCTGTGCCATACGTTTATTCATTTATGAATTTATGTGCTTGAGTGCCCCGTGAGGGCTGAAGCTACCTCGCAGAGCTTGCGAGCATAGCCCGACATGGCAGCAAACACCTCCCTGATGAAATCACAGCCAGCTATTTTATGGTATCCCAACATTTGTATAGTGCTCAGCTGCCTCTAGTGTGGCATCATAGCACTAGAACTGTCTGAAAGTATGTTAACGTATAGGAGGGTCCTTTTTAGGGTTGAGCACGCACACGCTATGGCCTGTTGTAATCTCTCTGTGGGATTCTCTGTTGTGCTTGTCTTAAATGCTTCATTTTTATTGGTGCATTATGTGAAATGTCCCTAGTTTGTGTGCTGAGTTCCCTCCCCAGGCGTTTTAACTAAGTGAACATTTCTGTTGGCCTTTACACTATGTCATGCTGCCTCCTATTACAGCGTGTGATGGCCCCTCCTCTGGTTTCGGTTTGCCTTTCTTCCCAGCAGCGATCCTTTCTAGACATTCATGCAGGGAGCCAATAACTCTCACAGCGGAGGTGGCGCTTTGAATCGGCTTGCTTTTCATTTTCAATTTACCTGGCAAGAAAAGTCCAGTTAGGAATTTACAAAGCTAATAGCTCTAACTCTAGCACACGCGAGACCCATTGCATTGCAAATGCTTGGTTTTAACTGATGTCTTCTTTGGCTCGACGTGCTCTGGTTTAATTTTTAAATACTGCATTTCTATCTTGATCATGGTGTTCTCTCAGTTTATTTAGCAACTTTAAGATAACACGTTAATTATGCCACTTATGCACAACACTTGTCGCGGCATTTGTTGTCAGTGTTTGAAGAAGCATGGACCCAAGGGTTACTCCCAATATCTCAGAGAGAGGCTCTGATTGTAGTGCTCCCCAAACCTGGACGTGATCCCACGGATGTGAAGTCCTATAGGGCGTTGTCTCTTCTTAATTTAGACTGCAAAAGTTTAAGCAAGGTGTTAGCAAATAGACCCACCCCTGTAATACACACTTTGAGTCATGAAGATCAAAATGTCTTCATGCCAAGGCGGAACACGTTCTTGAATATCCGTAGACTATGAAGCATTAATGGAGATACTCCGACAGAGGCATATGGAAATGTGGCAATGTCATTGGATATAGAGAAGGCATTTGACACATTAGGCTGGGAGTTTTTGTTTGCCACTCTGCATCACGTGGCATTCGGTCACGGTTTCGTGCGATGGGTGCAGACCTTGTATGCTGAGCCCACGGCTAGGGTAAAAATGGGAGGAGTAGTATCGGACAGCTTCACTATTGGCATAGGGACCAGATAGGGGTGCCCACTGTCACCTCTGCTATTTGCCATTGCAATGGAGCCGCCTGTGGTTCGGTTGTGTGTGCTGACCGAACAGTGGGGGATCTATTGGATGGGGACACTCCATATTATATCATTATATGCTGATGATGCATTAAGTTATTTGGAGAACAGGTGGGCCACACTGCCTGCAGTGATGTCCTTGTTGGATACATATGTAGAGATCTTGGGGTTGAGGGTCAACTATATCTTGCCTGTTTCCCTTAGTTGACCTGCCTGTGAGGATGAGGGAGGCACTTCCTCCCGGAAGGCTGAGGTGGTGTTTTGACACATTTAAATACTTGGGAGTACAAATATACCACAAAACTGAGGACCTGAGGGATGGAAATCTGGGACGCGCGCTTGGCTCTATGAAGGGCTCGCTTCGGTTTTGGTGCTTGCTTCCTCTTTCTCCCCTGGGCAGGGTGGCAGTGGCAAACATGCTGGTGCTCCCACTGCTCCTTTATAACTTTGCAGCACTGCCCAAAGTTGTACCCAGGAGTTTTTTCCGTGAGCTGAAAAGATTATTGTTGAGACTTATCTTGGGGAATGATAGGCCCCGGGTGGCACTCACCACTCTGCAGCGGCCACTGTGGGAGGGGGGCTGCGCGCACCGAATTTCGAACATTACTATGTTGCAGCACAGCTACAATGGCCGCTATACTGGATAAACAGACCTGAGTCGGCAGAGGCAGTGTGGGTGCATATACAGCTGAAAGGTGTTCCTATTTACACATGGCTAACGGATCGCACAGAGGGGAGGATCTGGCTACCCATACTCACCTCTCATTCCTCTGGGCCAGATACCGGGAGGAACACAACTGCTCAAAGCTCACTCACTAACACCATGGGTGGAAGCAGGGATAGAGACGGTGGGGGATTGTTTTAACAATGATGTTTTGATATCTTTTGAAACTATTAGGGACCTTGCCTCGGTGGGATCGGAACTCTTTTTGTTGTATTATACCATATGTTATTTGATTAAAAGAGCATGGGTGGGGGGGAGACCAGGAGCCCGTAACTTCTCCCGCACTACTCTTTTTGCTTTTAGATAGTGGCCTAACAAAAGTAATTACAAACTTATATAAAGCCCTAACTAAAGTGGATGACGATAGTCTTGAGGCAGCAAGGCAGAGATGGAATGAAGTTATCCCTACACCTCTGACCCCTGAGACGTGGTCTGTGGCCCTTCAACAGGTGCAACGAGTATCGCGAAATCCTAGGTTCCGTTATACCCAGTTTAACTTTGTGCACCAGACATGTCTGTCCCCATCTCGTATTCAGCGCATGTACCCTGCATCTAATCCGGCATGCTCCCGCTGTGGGCTTCAAGCAGCACACTTTTACCATATGGTGTGGGATTGTAGGCCCCTGCAGAAAGTTTGGCTTGACAGTGGCAGATATCAATGACATTACAAACATGCGTTTCCACTGGAACCAGAATCTTGCCTTTTGGGGATGCGAATCAGAGCCAAGCAACATATATACATTCATAGGTTTGCTGACTTGGCATTCATTATGTACAAACGATTGATTGCTATGAACTGGAACGCGCCCAGGGTGCCGGAGCTGCATAAATGGCATGTTATGACATTGCGATGGGCACAGACGGAGATGGGAGCGTTGCGTTCCTTGTGGAATAAGGGACAAGCACGCACAGGTTATGACACTTGGGAGGAGTTTGTTACTAAACTGGAAATTAAAAATGACTAGCGCCCGCCGTGAGTCACGGAGTTACGGGAGCCATATCCGTAAGGTATTAAGCTCTGGAGTTTTCCTGTGATAAGGAGGGGGCATTGGGAGACTAGGAGGGACCTTTGTTTACATGAATGTGTTGGTAATGAGTACACACAAATGACACCAAAATTGATTTTGCTTAACTGTTTGAACCTCCTCCTGTGACCAGTAGAGAACTGGACTGGATATACGTGACTCCATGCTTGTAATATGCTATGAAAACTAAGTCAATGGGTGTGAGGTGAAATAGGCTGGGCGCATCCAGAGCAGGGGTGACACATGATATTGCAATGAACCATGTAGCTATCTCTTGCCTCTATTGCTTGTTGTCTACTGATAAATCTGTGCTATGAATCAGCAAATAGATGCTCTGTTAACCTGTGGAATATGGTATGCATTAACCCAGTTTCTGTATTTGTGACTGACAATATGTGTTTGAATTATCAAAATATATATATATATATGTAAAAAAAAAGGTGTCATTTAAACCAATAAAATTATCTTGGTGTTCAAGTTGGTTTGGGATTTTTCTTCTGTTGTGTTTCCACTTTATTACTGTTTGTGTGCTGCATAAATATATGCATAAATATGTTACACATTGATTCAAAGTTATGTCTAACTGCGTTTGTGGCAAGGTACCAGGTTAACTACAGGTTAATTTATTTGGTTTATGAGTACCACCCTCACAAGGATTGTGAATGTTAAATGAGTGAGGCTTCTAATCCCCACAAACATAAACTCATTTTAACATCTGTATAGACATGTTGTATTGGTGCTGGAAGGTACTTTACATCATCTCCAAATTGCCATAAGTATTGAGTCATATCAGTATACATGATTGGACAAACATTGTTGTAGATACTTTTATAAACATGAGTTGGGTGTCAAGTAGGAAACAAGCCTAGAACATATATGTTAAACCATCAGTTTTGCCTTAATGTGAATTATTGACTTCATTCAGATTCTTAATTGGCTACATGACATGTATTTGTTTTAAGGTAGGTGTGTTTTAAGAAGTATTTGACAACACACTGTCATGTATTTTAAATATTCACACTATGTGTAGATAATGTGTAAAGAAATGTATTGTAACATTAAAATAAATGGGCCCTTTCTTTGTGGGGTTGAAAGGCCCACTCAGACAAGAAACACAATTCTTGTCGACTGAACCACAGAAAGTAAAAAAGGTAATCTGGTCTTACCCCTCTGGTACCTTGGCACTGAAACTCTCAGCCTTCATTTAGAGGCAGTGTCTAAAATATGTATGCAACACACCATCAGTAACAAAGTTAAAACACTACACAACCATAATCATAATATTGTTAAGGACAGAGCATAAGCATAGTTCAGAGCAAGTGGATGTGATCTTACATATATATATATAAGTAACCATGTATCATCCCTCATGTTACAACACAAATATTCTGAAGGCTAACCTTCACAATGTAAGAGTTTTGACCTGAGTAACAATACTCAGGCCTATGTTGTGAACCTGAAAAAAAGAACGTAATAAGGTACTGTAGGAAGTTGGCTCTGTATGCACTATTTCAAAGTAAGGAATAGTATGCACAGAGTCCAAGGGTTCCCCTTAGAGGTGGCAAAAAGAGATAATACTAATGCTCTATTTTGTGGTAGTGTGGTCGAGCAGTAGGCTTATCAAAGGAGTAGTGTTAAGCATTTGTTGTACATACACACAGGCAATAAATGAGGAACACACACTCAGAGACAAATCCAGCCAATAGGTTTTGTTATAGAAAAATATCTTTTCTTAGTTTATTTTAAGAACCACAGGTTCAATTTCTACATGTAATATCTAATTTGAAAGGTATTGCAGGTAAGTACTTTAGGAACTTTGAATCATTACATTAGCATGTATACTTTTTACATAAAACACAATAAGCTGTTTTAAAAGTGGACACTGCAATTTTCACAGTTCCTGGGGAGGTAAGTTTTTGTTAGTTTTTGTCAGGTAAGTAAATCACTTACAAGTCTCAGGTTTGGGGCCAAAGTAGCCCACCGTTGGGGGTTCAGAGCAACCCCAAAGTTACCACACCAGCAGCTCAGGGCCGGTCAGGTGCAGAGGTCAAAAGAGGTGCCCAAAACGCATAGGCGTCAATGGAGAGAAGGGGGTGCCCCGGTTCCGGTCTGCCAGCAGGTAAGTACCCGCGTCTTCAGAGGGCAGACCAGGGGGGTTTTGTAGGGCACCGGGGGGGACACAAGTTCACACAAAAAGTACACCCTCAGCGGCACTGGGGCAGCCGGGTGCAGTGTAGAAACAAGCGTTGGGTTTTTAATGGAAATCAATGAGAGATCAAGGGATCTCTTCAGTGTTACAGGCAGGCAAGGGGGGGGCTCCTCGGGGTAGCCACCACCTGGGCAAGGGAGAGGGCTTCCTGGGGGTCACTCCTGCACAGGAGTTCCGTTCCTCTAGGTGCTGGGGGCTGCGGGTGCAGGGTCTTTTCCAGCCGTCGGGAAATGGAGTTCAGGCAGTCGCGGTCAGTGGGAGCCTCGGGATTCCCTCTGCAGGCGTCGCTGTGGGGGCTCAGGGGGGATAACTTTGGTTACTCACGGACTCGGAGTCGCCGGAGGGTCCTCCCTGAGGTGTTGGTTCTCCACCAGTCGAGTCGGGGTCGCCGGGTGCAGTGTTGCAAGTCTCACGCTTCTTGCGGGGAGTTGCAGGGGTCTTTAAATCTGCTCCTTCGAAACAAAGTTGCAGTCTTTTTGGAGCAGTACCGCTGTCCTCGGGAGTTTCTTGGTCTCTTGGAAGCAGGGCAGTCCTCTGAGGATTCAGAGGTCGCTGGTCCTGGAGAAAGCGTCACTGGAGCAGGGTTCTTTAGAAGGCAGGAGACAGGCTGGTAGGACTGGGGCCAAAGCAGTTGGTGTCTTCTTTCTTCTTCTGCAGGGGTTTTCAGCTCAGCAGTTTTCTTCTTCAGTAAGTTGCAGGAATCTAAATTCTTAGGTTCAGGGGAGCCCTTAAATACTAAATTTAAGGGCGTGTTTAGGTCTGGGGGGTTAGTAGCCAATGGCTACTAGCCCTGAGGGTGGGTACACCCTCTTTGTGCTTCCTCCCAAGGGGAGGGGGTCACATTCCTATCCTTATTGGGGGAATCCTCCATCTGCAAGATGGAGGATTTCTAAAAGTCAGAGTCACCTCAGCTCAGGACACCTTAGGGGCTGTCCTGACTGGCCAGTGACTCCTCCTTGTTTTTCTCATTATCTCTCCTGGACTTGCCGCCAAAAGTGGGGGCTGGGTCCAGGAGGCGGGCATCTCCACTAGCTGGAGTGCCCTGGGGCATTGTAACACAAAGCTTGAGCCTTTGAAGCTCACTGCTAGGTGTTACAGTTCCTGCAGGGGGGAGGTGTGAAGCACCTCCACCCAGAGCAGGCTTTGTTTCTGTCCTCAGAGAGCACAAAGGCTCTCACCGCATGAGGTCAGACACTCGTCTCTCAGCAGCAGGCTGGCACAGACCAGTCAGTCCTGCACTGAACAATTGGGTAAAATACAGGGGGTATCTCTAAGATACCCTCTGTGTGCATTTTTTAATAAATCCAACACTGGCATCAGTGTGGGTTTATTATTCTGAGAAGTTTGATACTAAACTTCCCAGTATTCAGTGTAGCCATTATGGAGCTGTGGAGTTCGTTTTTGACAGACTCCCAGCCCATATACTCTTATGGCTACCCTGCACTTACAATGTCTAAGGTTTTGCTTAGACACTGTAGGGGCATAGTGCTCATGCACATATGCCCTCACCTGTGGTATAGTGCACCCTGCCTTAGGGCTGTAAGGCCTACTAGAGGGGTGACTTACCTATGCCACAGGCAGTGGGAGGTTGGCATGGCACCCTGAGGGGAGTGCCATGTCGACTTAGTCATTTTCTCCCCACCAGCACACACAAGCTGGCAAGCAGTGTGTCTGTGCTGAGTGAGGGGTCCCTAGGGTGGCATAAGACATGCTGCAGCCCTTAGAGACCTTCCCTGGCATCAGGGCCCTTGCTACCAGGAGTACCAGTTACAAGGGACTTACCTAGGTGCCAGGGTTGTGCCAATTGTGGAAACAATGGTACATTTTAGGTGAAAGAACACTGGTGCTGGGGCCTGGTTAGCAGGGTCCCAGCACACTTCTCAGTCAAGTCAGCATCAGTATCAGGCAAAAAGTGGGGGGTAACTGCAACAGGGAGCCATTTCTTTACAGGTACCATAGAAACAACATTAAAATTACCATCTTGTTGCTGCTGTCTGGACTTCAGCTCTCCATCAAGCAGTGGGAGGGCCACCACCAAGATGCGGGTCATTAACAGGGTGAAGGTCAAGGAAGAACAGTGATGGATTTAGAAGCATTTATACATGACCAAGGTAGCATGTACAATGTACCAGCTTCCACAATGTATCAGCTTCCAGTAGTTTTAAACCTAAGCCTTTTTTTCATACCCCAGATGTCATTTGAGCCTATTCACACATTTAAAGACACTGAGATTAGGGACATGAAACAATTCAAACATTGTGGTTAGAGTAAGATATAGAACCTTACTTGGGATCAAAGGAAGGCAACATACTTCTTAGCCAAGTATGAGAATATTGTGATTTGCCTGGTAGATAAGGGGGAAGAGATGGTTATATTGTTTGATGCTTGGAGTCATGCAGGAACCCCTACCCACCCCTGTTAGGTCAAAGAGTGGGATGCAGTCCAGTTGTTTATTGTCTGACATTTGCAATGTGGTGTCTTGCTACTTTACACCTATGGATACCCACTTAGGTGTGATAGTAATATATGTATTTATTTAACTTGTATGCCACAAATGCCGTTCTAGCCCAACGTGGTTCATATGAACTTAAGAAGGTGTAGCGTTATGATATTGATGGGTGTCAGTTTCTGGTGATACACTTTGTTTTGTCTGTATTATGGACCATTGTTTTGACAATTATGATGATTTATATACTCTTTTTGAGACTGGAATGCTAATATCTATGGATATTGGAGATTTATTTTCTTCTTCCTTTTAATGGAGAACTTCCTCCCCCTGCTCCATCAGTAAGTGCATGCCCATTTGGCCAAAGGAGCTGTTGAGAGGTTAGCAGCATCAGAAGTACACCTTGGTTGCCATTCCCTCTTCTTTCTGGTACCTAAGAACAACAGAGGCCTCTTCCCTATTTTAGACCTGACCCCTCTCAATGTTTTCCTGAAGAAATAGAAATTCAAGATGTCCATGTACCTGTTCTGCCTGCTCACTAGTGTTTCTTGTGATTCATGGTGGCCCATGAGCATGTTCAGTTTGCATTGCTTCTTTTTGGCCTCACCAATGCCCCTCAGGTGTTCACCCAGGTGATAGTAGTGGTTGCAGTACATCTGTGGAGGTCACGGTTTCCAGTATTCCCCTTCCTTGACAAATGGCTGTTAAAGGCAAACTTGCCCCAGGCAGTTGTCTCCCACCTCCAGATTATGCTGGGGTTCACAATCAAGGTGCCAAACCATACCTGACTACTTCTCAGAAGCTTACTTTCATCTGAGCTATTCTGGACACAATGCGGTTTCTAGCCTGTCCTTCAGAGTGATGAGTCCAGTATGTTTAGGTTATGATTCTGATGTTTCAGCCTCTATCTTGGATTTCAGTGAGACTGACTCTGAGACTGCTGGGCCTCCTGGCATACTGCATCCTGCTGTGAATGTGTGGCTCTGCAGTGGAACCTGAAGTCCCAGTGGGCGCAGCATCAGGGGAATCTCTCTGACCTGGTCCAGATCTCAGAGGGAACTGCCAAAGATCTGAAGTGGTGACTGACAAACCGCGATTGGGTCAGCGGCAGACTCATTTCCTTTCCGCTCCCAGAACTGACTGTAGTGACAGATGGATCACTCCTGGGTTGGGGTGGCTATCTGGGAGCGGTGGAGATCAAAGAACTCTGGTCTCTGGCAGAGTCTCGGCTCCACATCAACTTATTGAGAGCGAATCACATGACATTGAAAGCATTTCTACTTTTCGTCAAGGAATGGCTGGTTCAGGTGTTCACGGACAACACCACTGCCATGTGGTATTGCAACAAACAGGGCGGGTTGGGGTTGTGGACCCTATGTCAAGAGGCCCTGCAGCTCTGCACATGGCTGTAACATCAGGAAGTTTTTCTAGTAGTTCAACATCTAGCAGGCTGTCTGAGCGCCAGAATAGGCAAACTCAGCCATTGGAACCTGTGGATCACAAATAGCATCTCCATCCGGAAGTGGTGCAAGGTCTCTTCCGAAACTGGGGAGAACCCTTGGTTAGACCTATTTGCCACAACCGAGAAACTTGCAGTGTCAGCATTTCTGTGCGTTTGAGTTTCCATGGCAACTTTCGCTCAGAGACACTTTTAATCTCAAATGGAGTACAAGCCTCCTGTACGCCTTCCTGCTGATATCATTTCTGCCCAAAGAAGATCGGAACTGACTGGGCCCAAGTCATTCTTGTGGCTGCGGATTGGCCACGGAGAGTATGGTACCCCAAACTCCTGAGCATGAGCATTGGTCCTCCGATCAGGTTGCCTCTTTGGAAGAATCTACTATTGCAGCAACAGGGCAGGGTCTTGCACCCTAACCTGCAAACTTTGCGCATACGTGCATGGACATTGAGCAATGGTGGTTAACAGTTTTGAGTCTGATCAGCAGAGACAACTTACGAGGACTTACAAGGAGGTACCATTGCTGGGAAGCCCAGAGATATTGTTCTAAGTGTGGTAAGCCCCACTGACTATCTGCAAGGGGAAGTTGAGCATTCAAGGGGTGAACTGAAGCGTACTACACAACAATACCGACACACTGAATAAACCTGTGCCTGATTATTGACTTATTGGAAGAGTGCTTGCCGCTGGAGCCGGTGATGGTCCTGGTTTTCTAGGGAATTTATGTGGAACTGAGGCTACTCATATAACTAGCAACAGGATTTTGGCCCATGTGGCAGCCGCGAGTCGTGTGGTCTTTTTGACACAGCGGTGGGATGGAGAGCACATTGGGTGTAGGCAGCCCACCCCGCAGGAGTGACATACTGTGCAGATAGAATGATGGGGAAATCTAAGACACCTAAGCCCCAGGAGCGATCTGGACATGCAGCTCTTCCTGAAGCACCACTGGAGACGCTGAGTTTGCGCTCTCTGGAAAGTACTTTACAGTCACATTCGAGTCAATTTGAGAAGATTTTGCAGGCAATCATGGACACTAAACTGTCTCTTGAAAACAGAATAGACACAGTCTCCCAAGACCTTAACCTACTCAGAGTGGATCATCACAACCTGGCAGAGAGGGTTGGGGCGACGGAAACTATCCTAGGCATCGTGGATCCTATTGTATCTGAAAACCAGAGGCAGATACAACGATTGGACTTGGAAGTGAAAGCCCTGCAGAGACGTGCTGAGGATGCTGAAGGAAAATCGTGTCGAAACAATGTGCGGTTTCTGGGGTTTCCAGAGAGAGTGGAGGAGCACAGCACAGAATTATTCCTGGAACAATGGCTCATCAAAGAGGTGCTGAATGGCACAGCACCGAAATTCTTTTCTGTTAAAGGGCACACAGAATTCAGGGTAAACAGCCAGCTCCATGGCTACCACCCCATCCGCTAATTGCGCGTTTTCTCAACTACAGAGACCACGACACGTTATTGCAATACTTTCAGAATAATGGCCCCATAAGACACGAGGGGGCTTCCATTATGGCCTATCCAGACTTTACAGCAGAGGTGCAGCACCAGCGCAACTCCTACATGAAGATAAAACAGCGTCTCCGTGAACACAATTTCAAATACGCCCTGATGCTCCCTGCTAAGCTCCGGGTGATCACGGAGGACCGCACTTATGTCTTTACTACGCCAGATGATGCCTGGACATGGATGCATGCCAAGGGTATCACCCAGCCATCGGAGGAAGATGGGGAACATGGAGAATGGCTGACCTTGCCGGCCCACAGGAGACCCAATAGGAGATCAACAGCGCAGCCTACGAAAACACAAGCAGCTGCAGAGAGGGCAAGGGTACTGAGGGACACGACGCTGCACACTCAAAATTCTTTCACCCTGCTCCGGCCCACCTCACGGGAGCAAACAGAATGTTTAACTGGGTCACAACACATGGTCACACAATTGTCAGGCAGATACCTTCTCCACGTTTGCAGCTGCATACTCTCTCCGGGGGTTAGACACAAGCTAAAACAAGCCCAAATGTATTGCTTACTGTGTTACAGGTTCACACAAACTGTACAATATGCAGGAATATAATATCATAACATGGAACGTGCGCGGGATGGCTGCGCTGGGCAAGAGGCTTCGTATATACACTTACCTCAAATGACAGAGGGTACATTTTGCCATACTACAGAAAACACACTTGATGAGTGGCGATTTGCAGGTTCTGAGGAAACGCTGGTGGGGACAGATATATGGTACGCCTTTCTCAGCATATGCAAGGGGATTACGGGTATGGATAGCATCTGGGGTGCCATACTTTCAGCATACACATAGGACAGATGAGGGGGATAGATATATAGTGTTAGAGGGACAGCTCGATGGTAGACCATTAACTATAGTGGGGGTCTACGCCCCGAATAGCGTGCTAAGTGAATTCCTTCAAGTGTTGACCCCGGCGCTGTTGACTGACCCTGCTGTGCCTGCCATTTGGGGTGGGGACTTTAATTGTGTCCCAGATGTACTGGTGGATCGTTCAGCATTGCCATTGCAGGGTGCAATGAGCAGACACAACTCTAATTTGTTAACAACCTCGGCCGGGGACATCGTGGTGTATGACATGTGGCGCATGGGTCACCGACACGCAGGGAGTACTCCTTCTACTCCTCACTACACAAAATACTTACCAGAATAGACTTGTTGTGGAGAACTCCAACTGTGTGCTCTTTGATAAAGGATTTGGGGTACCTGGCTAGGACGTTGTCTGATCACTCCCCATTGTTGCTGACTGTAAAGTGGGGTAGAAAACGCTACACAATACCCACTTGGCGTCTACAAAGGGAAGCACTGTTGGATCATCCCTTTAGAGAGGAATTAAACACCTGTATTAAGCAATATTGGGAATTAAATAATGGGTTCACTGACTTGAGGGCTAAGACTGGGATGCTCATAAAGTGGTGGTGAGGGCACATTGTCTCTCGGCCTCCTGGGGGGGCACGTCGGTTGCTGCATGTTGAGGTTGTCACTCTGGAAAAAGATATGCGATCCTTGGAAATAGCAGTTGCACAGAATAGGGCGACGTTTGAATCCATTTGTGCTAAGTGCGAGATGTACGAGGCGGCGGATCAACGCCTCCATCGTCATGATTATAATTATTATCTCATGCGAATACAGGCAGAGGGTGCCTGATCAAGGAGGCTTTTGGCATGGTTGTTACAAGAAGACCGGCAACACACCCCAATTGGGGCTATACGTCTGACTGACGGAAATATGGTCACCTCACAAGAAGCAATTAACAATGCTTTCAAGGAATAATATATGCGGCTGTATCATGGGCAAGCGACTTGCGACACTCAGTGAATGGAGGCCTTCCTTTGTGGAGCGCCATTCCCGAAGTTATCAGCAATGAATATGGCAGCACTGTATGAACCCCTCAAATTAGAGGAAATTGGTGTGGCCACAGCACAAATAGCCCACAATAAAACCCCAGGCGTCGGCTCCACACCATGTGATTCTGGGCGGATCACTTAACTTCCCCTGCCAAAAATCAATATGTGTATAACTGGTGCTCATGTAAAGCCCCCAATACCTTCGGGGTGAGCTTGCGCTATATCAAACCTGCATAAAAAGGAGAGAAGCTGATCACTTCAGTTTCCTCGTCTCACGCCCTCCCCTGGACTGTAGAGAGGTCCCAGCAAACCACTGAAGTACATTATGGCGTGTAAATGGTATTTTGTCACAAGGGCCAGAGCCCCCTGCTCCCAGCACGCCCTCTGAAGTACCATCTGTTTAATCATTCAGCTAGGTAGCCTGCAGACAGGGCCATGTGGGCTCCTCGACCCCCTGAACAAGGACCAAGTGTCCCCTTTAACACATTTTGTGTGTACCAGGCAGATGCCAGAAATGAGACACTGGGGCAGGCTCCTCTTCCAGAGAGGGACCTGTGAGCTCTTGAGGGCCAGATCACAGAGAGAGCCCTTCAAGCTGTGCCATACGTTTATTCATTTATGAATTTATGTGCTTGAGTGCCCCGTGAGGGCTGAAGCTACCTCGCAGAGCTTGCGAGCATAGCCCGACATGGCAGCAAACACCTCCCTGATGAAATCACAGCCAGCTATTTTATGGTATCCCAACATTTGTATAGTGCTCAGCTGCCTCTAGTGTGGCATCATAGCACTAGAACTGTCTGAAAGTATGTTAACGTATAGGAGGGTCCTTTTTAGGGTTGAGCACGCACACGCTATGGCCTGTTGTAATCTCTCTGTGGGATTCTCTGTTGTGCTTGTCTTAAATGCTTCATTTTTATTGGTGCATTATGTGAAATGTCCCTAGTTTGTGTGCTGAGTTCCCTCCCCAGGCGTTTTAACTAAGTGAACATTTCTGTTGGCCTTTACACTATGTCATGCTGCCTCCTATTACAGCGTGTGATGGCCCCTCCTCTGGTTTCGGTTTGCCTTTCTTCCCAGCAGCGATCCTTTCTAGACATTCATGCAGGGAGCCAATAACTCTCACAGCGGAGGTGGCGCTTTGAATCGGCTTGCTTTTCATTTTCAATTTACCTGGCAAGAAAAGTCCAGTTAGGAATTTACAAAGCTAATAGCTCTAACTCTAGCACACGCGAGACCCATTGCATTGCAAATGCTTGGTTTTAACTGATGTCTTCTTTGGCTCGACGTGCTCTGGTTTAATTTTTAAATACTGCATTTCTATCTTGATCATGGTGTTCTCTCAGTTTATTTAGCAACTTTAAGATAACACGTTAATTATGCCACTTATGCACAACACTTGTCGCGGCATTTGTTGTCAGTGTTTGAAGAAGCATGGACCCAAGGGTTACTCCCAATATCTCAGAGAGAGGCTCTGATTGTAGTGCTCCCCAAACCTGGACGTGATCCCACAGATGTGAAGTCCTATAGGGCGTTGTCTCTTCTTAATTTAGACTGCAAAAGTTTAAGCAAGGTGTTAGCAAATAGACCCACCCCTGTAATACACACTTTGAGTCATGAAGATCAAAATGTCTTCATGCCAAGGCGGAACACGTTCTTGAATATCCGTAGACTATGAAGCATTAATGGAGATACTCCGACAGAGGCATATGGAAATGTGGCAATGTCATTGGATATAGAGAAGGCATTTGACACATTAGGCTGGGAGTTTTTGTTTGCCACTCTGCATCACGTGGCATTCGGTCACGGTTTCGTGCGATGGGTGCAGACCTTGTATGCTGAGCCCACGGCTAGGGTAAAAATGGGAGGAGTAGTATCGGACAGCTTCACTATTGGCATAGGGACCAGATAGGGGTGCCCACTGTCACCTCTGCTATTTGCCATTGCAATGGAGCCGCCTGTGGTTCGGTTGTGTGTGCTGACCGAACAGTGGGGGATCTATTGGATGGGGACACTCCATATTATATCATTATATGCTGATGATGCATTAAGTTATTTGGAGAACAGGTGGGCCACACTGCCTGCAGTGATGTCCTTGTTGGATACATATGTAGAGATCTTGGGGTTGAGGGTCAACTATATCTTGCCTGTTTCCCTTAGTTGACCTGCCTGTGAGGATGAGGGAGGCACTTCCTCCCGGAAGGCTGAGGTGGTGTTTTGACACATTTAAATACTTGGGAGTACAAATATACCACAAAACTGAGGACCTGAGGGATGGAAATCTGGGACGCGCGCTTGGCTCTATGAAGGGCTCGCTTCGGTTTTGGTGCTTGCTTCCTCTTTCTCCCCTGGGCAGGGTGGCAGTGGCAAACATGCTGGTGCTCCCACTGCTCCTTTATAACTTTGCAGCACTGCCCAAAGTTGTATCCAGGAGTTTTTTCCGTGAGCTGAAAAGATTATTGTTGAGACTTATCTTGGGGAATGATAGGCCCTGGGTGGCACTCACCACTCTGCAGCGGCCACTGTGGGAGGGGGGCTGCGCGCGCCGAATTTCGAACATTACTATGTTGCAGCACAGCTACAATGGCCGCTATACTGGATAAACAGACCTGAGTCGGCAGAGGCAGTGTGGGTGCATATACAGCTGAAAGGTGTTCCTATTTACACATGGCTAACGGATCGCACAGAGGGGAGGATCTGGCTACCCATACTCACCTCTCATTCCTCTGGGCCAGATACCGGGAGGAACACAACTGCTCAAAGCTCACTCACTAACACCATGGGTGGAAGCAGGGATAGAGACGGTGGGGGATTGTTTTAACAATGATGTTTTGATATCTTTTGAAACTATTAGGGACCTTGCCTCGGTGGGATCGGGACTCTTTTTGTTGTATTATACCATATGTTATTTGATTAAAAGAGCATGGGTGGGGGGGAGACCAGGAGCCCGTAACTTCTCCCGCACTACTCTTTTTGCTTTTAGATAGTGGCCTAACAAAAGTAATTACAAACTTATATAAAGCCCTAACTAAAGTGGATGACGATAGTCTTGAGGCAGCAAGGCAGAGATGGAATGAAGTTATCCCTACACCTCTGACCCCTGAGACGTGGTCTGTGGCCCTTCAACAGGTGCAACGAGTATCGCGAAATCCTAGGTTCCGTTATACCCAGTTTAACTTTGTGCACCAGACATGTCTGTCCCCATCTCGTATTCAGCGCATGTACCCTGCATCTAATCCGGCATGCTCCCGCTGTGGGCTTCAAGCAGCACACTTTTACCATATGGTGTGGGATTGTAGGCCCCTGCAGAAAGTTTGGCTTGACAGTGGCAGATATCAATGACATTACAAACATGCGTTTCCACTGGAACCAGAATCTTGCCTTTTGGGGATGCGAATCAGAGCCAAGCAACATATATACATTCATAGGTTTGCTGACTTGGCATTCATTATGTACAAACGATTGATTGCTATGAACTGGAACGCGCCCAGGGTGCCGGAGCTGCATAAATGGCATGTTATGACATTGCGATGGGCACAGACGGAGATGGGAGCGTTGCGTTCCTTGTGGAATAAGGGACAAGCACGCACAGGTTATGACACTTGGGAGGAGTTTGTTACTAAACTGGAAATTAAAAATGACTAGCGCCCGCCGTGAGTCACGGAGTTACGGGAGCCATATCCGTAAGGTATTAAGCTCTGGAGTTTTCCTGTGATAAGGAGGGGGCATTGGGAGGCTAGGAGGGACCTTTGTTTACATGAATGTGTTGGTAATGAGTACACACAAATGACACCAAAATTGATTTTGCTTAACTGTTTGAACCTCCTCCTGTGACCAGTAGAGAACTGGACTGGATATACGTGACTCCATGCTTGTAATATGCTATGAAAACTAAGTCAATGGGTGTGAGGTGAAATAGGCTGGGCGCATCCAGAGCAGGGGTGACACATGATATTGCAATGAACCATGTAGCTATCTCTTGCCTCTATTGCTTGTTGTCTACTGATAAATCTGTGCTATGAATCAGCAACTAGATGCTCTGTTAACCTGTGGAATATGGTATGCATTAACCCAGTTTCTGTATTTGTGACTGACAATATGTGTTTGAATTAATAAAATAGATATATATATATGTAAAAAAAAAGGTGTCATTTAAACCAATAAAATTATCTTGGTGTTCAAGTTGGTTTGGGATTTTTCTTCTGTTGTGTTTCCACTTTATTACTGTTTGTGTGCTGCATAAATATATGCATAAATATGTTACACATTGATTCAAAGTTATGTCTAACTGCGTTTGTGGCAAGGTACCAGGTTAACTACAGGTTAATTTATTTGGTTTATGAGTACCACCCTCACAAGGATTGTGAATGTTAAATGAGTGAGGCTTCTAATCCCCACAAACATAAACTCATTTTAACATCTGTATAGACATGTTGTATTGGTGCTGGAAGGTACTTTACATCATCTCCAAATTGCCATAAGTATTGAGTCATATCAGTATACATGATTGGACAAACATTGTTGTAGATACTTTTATAAACATGAGTTGGGTGTCAAGTAGGAAACAAGCCTAGAACATATATGTTAAACCATCAGTTTTGCCTTAATGTGAATTATTGACTTCATTCAGATTCTTAATTGGCTACATGACATGTATTTGTTTTAAGGTAGGTGTGTTTTAAGAAGTATTTGACAACACACTGTCATGTATTTTAAATATTCACACTATGTGTAGATAATGTGTAAAGAAATGTATTGTAACATTAAAATAAATGGGCCCTTTCTTTGTGGGGTTGAAAGGCCCACTCAGACAAGAAACACAATTCTTGTCGACTGAACCACAGAAAGTCAAAAAGGTAACCTGGTCTTACCCCTCTGGTACCTTGGCACTGAAACTCTCAGCCTTCATTTAGAGGCAGTGTCTAAAATATGTATGCAACACACCATCAGTAACAAAGTTAAAACACTACACAACCATAATCATAATATTGTTAAGGACAGAGCATAAGCATAGTTCAGAGCAAGTGGATGTGATCTTACATATATATATATAAGTAACCATGTATCATCCCTCATGTTACAACACAAATATTTCTGAAGGCTAACCTTCACAATGTAAGAGTTTTGACCTGAGTAACAATACTCAGGCCTATGTTGTGAACCTGAAAAAAAGAACGTAATAAGGTACTGTAGGAAGTTGGCTCTGTATGCACTATTTCAAAGTAAGGAATAGTATGCACAGAGTCCAAGGGTTCCCCTTAGAGGTGGCAAAAAGAGATAATACTAATGCTCTATTTTGTGGTAGTGTGGTCGAGCAGTAGGCTTATCAAAGGAGTAGTGTTAAGCATTTGTTGTACATACACACAGGCAATAAATGAGGAACACACACTCAGAGACAAATCCAGCCAATAGGTTTTGTTATAGAAAAATATCTTTTCTTAGTTTATTTTAAGAACCACAGGTTCAATTTCTACATGTAATATCTCATTTGAAAGGTATTGCAGGTAAGTACTTTAGGAACTTTGAATCATTACATTAGCATGTATACTTTTTACATAAAACACAATAAGCTGTTTTAAAAGTGGACACTGCAATTTTCACAGTTCCTGGGGAGGTAAGTTTTTGTTAGTTTTTGTCAGGTAAGTAAATCACTTACAAGTCTCAGGTTTGGGGCCAAAGAAGCCCACCGTTGGGGGTTCAGAGCAACCCCAAAGTTACCACACCAGCAGCTCAGGGCCGGTCAGGTGCAGAGGTCAAAAGAGGTGCCCAAAACGCATAGGAGTCAATGGAGAGAAGGGGGTGCCCCGGTTCCGGTCTGCCAGCAGGTAAGTACCCGCGTCTTCAGAGGGCAGACCAGGGGGGTTTTGTAGGGCACCGGGGGGGACACAAGTTCACACAAAAAGTACACCCTCAGCAGCACTGGGGCAGCCGGGTGCAGTGTAGAAACAAGCGTTGGGTTTTTAATGGAAATCAATGAGAGATCAAGGGATCTCTTCAGTGTTACAGGCAGGCAAGGGGGGGGCTCCTCGGGGTAGCCACCACCTGGGCAAGGGAGAGGGCTTCCTGGGGGTCACTCCTGCACAGGAGTTCCGTTCCTCTAGGTGCTGGGGGCTGCGGGTGCAGGGTCTTTTCCAGCCGTCGGGAAATGGAGTTCAGGCAGTCGCGGTCAGGGGGAGCCTCGGGATTCCCTCTGCAGGCGTCGCTGTGGGGGCTCAGGGGGGATAACTTTGGTTACTCACGGACTCGGAGTCGCCGGAGGGTCCTCCCTGAGGTGTTGGTTCTCCACCAGTCGAGTCGGGGTCGCCGGGTGCAGTGTTGCAAGTCTCACGCTTCTTGCGGGGAGTTGCAGGGGTCTTTAAATCTGCTCCTTCGAAACAAAGTTGCAGTCTTTTTGGAGCAGTACCGCTGTCCTCGGGAGTTTCTTGGTCTCTTGGAAGCAGGGCAGTCCTCTGAGGATTCAGAGGTCGCTGGTCCTGGAGAAAGCGTCGCTGGAGCAGGGTTCTTTAGAAGGCAGGAGACAGGCTGGTAGGACTGGGGCCAAAGCAGTTGGTGTCTTCTTTCTTCTTCTGCAGGGGTTTTCAGCTCAGCAGTTTTCTTCTTCAGTAAGTTGCAGGAATCTAAATTCTTAGGTTCAGGGGAGCCCTTAAATACTAAATTTAAGGGCGTGTTTAGGTCTGGGGGGTTAGTAGCCAATGGCTACTAGCCCTGAGGGTGGGTACACCCTCTTTGTGCTTCCTCCCAAGGGGAGGGGGTCACATTCCTATCCTTATTGGGGGAATCCTCCATCTGCAAGATGGAGGATTTCTAAAAGTCAGAGTCACCTCAGCTCAGGACACCTTAGGGGCTGTCCTGACTGGCCAGTGACTCCTCCTTGTTTTTCTCATTATCTCTCCTGGACTTGCCGCCAAAAGTGGGGGCTGGGTCCAGGAGGCGGGCATCTCCACTAGCTGGAGTGCCCTGGGGCATTGTAACACGAAGCTTGAGCCTTTGAAGCTCACTGCTAGGTGTTACAGTTCCTGCAGGGGGGAGGTGTGAAGCACCTCCACCCAGAGCAGGCTTTGTTTCTGTCCTCAGAGAGCACAAAGGCTCTCACCGCATGAGGTCAGACACTCGTCTCTCAGCAGCAGGCTGGCACAGACCAGTCAGTCCTGCACTGAACAATTGGGTAAAATACAGGGGGTATCTCTAAGATGCCCTCTGTGTGCATTTTTTAATAAATCCAACACTGGCATCAGTGTGGGTTTATTATTCTGAGAAGTTTGATACTAAACTTCCCAGTATTCAGTGTAGCCATTATGGAGCTGTGGAGTTCGTTTTTGACAGACTCCCAGCGCATATACTCTTATGGCTACCCTGCACTTACAATGTCTAAGGTTTTGCTTAGACACTGTAGGGGCATAGTGCTCATGCACATATGCCCTCACCTGTGGTATAGTGCACCCTGCCTTAGGGCTGTAAGGCCTACTAGAGGGGTGACTTACCTATGCCACAGGCAGTGGGAGGTTGGCATGGCACCCTGAGGGGAGTGCCATGTCGACTTAGTCATTTTCTCCCCACCAGCACACACAAGCTGGCAAGCAGTGTGTCTGTGCTGAGTGAGGGGTCCCTAGGGTGGCATAAGACATGCTGCAGCCCTTAGAGACCTTCCCTGGCATCAGGGCCCTTGCTGCCAGGAGTACCAGTTACAAGGGACTTACCTAGGTGCCAGGGTTGTGCCAATTGTGGAAACAATGGTACATTTTAGGTGAAAGAACACTGGTGCTGGGGCCTGGTTAGCAGGGTCCCAGCACACTTCTCAGTCAAGTCAGCATCAGTATCAGGCAAAAAGTGGGGGGTAACTGCAACAGGGAGCCATTTCTTTACAGGTACCATAGAAACAACATTAAAATTACCATCTTGTTGCTGCTGTCTGGACTTCAGCTCTCCATCAAGCAGTGGGAGGGCCACCACCAAGATGCGGGTCATTAACAGGGTGAAGGTCAAGGAAGAACAGTGATGGATTTAGAAGCATTTATACATGACCAAGGTAGCATGTACAATGTACCAGCTTCCACAATGTATCAGCTTCCAGTAGTTTTAAACCTAAGCCTTTTTTTCATACCCCAGATGTCATTTGAGCCTATTCACACATTTAAAGACACTGAGATTAGGGACATGAAACAATTCAAACATTGTGGTTAGAGTAAGATATAGAACCTTACTTGGGATCAAAGGAAGGCAACATACTTCTTAGCCAAGTATGAGAATATTGTGATTTGCCTGGTAGATAAGGGGGAAGAGATGGTTATATTGTTTGATGCTTGGAGTCATGCAGGAACCCCTACCCACCCCTGTTAGGTCAAAGAGTGGGATGCAGTCCAGTTGTTTATTGTCTGACATTTGCAATGTGGTGTCTTGCTACTTTACACCTATGGATACCCACTTAGGTGTGATAGTAATATATGTATTTATTTAACTTGTATGCCACAAATGCCGTTCTAGCCCAACGTGGTTCATATGAACTTAAGAAGGTGTAGCGTTATGATATTGATGGGTGTCAGTTTCTGGTGATACACTTTGTTTTGTCTGTATTATGGACCATTGTTTTGACAATTATGATGATTTATATACTCTTTTTGAGACTGGAATGCTAATATCTATGGATATTGGAGATTTATTTTCTTCTTCCTTTTAATGGAGAACTTCCTCCCCCTGCTCCATCAGTAAGTGCATGCCCATTTGGCCAAAGGAGCTGTTGAGAGGTTAGCAGCATCAGAAGTACACCTTGGTTGCCATTCCCTCTTCTTTCTGGTACCTAAGAACAACAGAGGCCTCTTCCCTATTTTAGACCTGACCCCTCTCAATGTTTTCCTGAAGAAATAGAAATTCAAGATGTCCATGTACCTGTTCTGCCTGCTCACTAGTGTTTCTTGTGATTCATGGTGGCCCATGAGCATGTTCAGTTTGCATTGCTTCTTTTTGGCCTCACCAATGCCCCTCAGGTGTTCACCCAGGTGATAGTAGTGGTTGCAGTACATCTGTGGAGGTCACGGTTTCCAGTATTCCCCTTCCTTGACAAATGGCTGTTAAAGGCAAACTTGCCCCAGGCAGTTGTCTCCCACCTCCAGATTATGCTGGGGTTCACAATCAAGGTGCCAAACCATACCTGACTACTTCTCAGAAGCTTACTTTCATCTGAGCTATTCTGGACACAATGCGGTTTCTAGCCTGTCCTTCAGAGTGATGAGTCCAGTATGTTTAGGTTATGATTCTGATGTTTCAGCCTCTATCTTGGATTTCAGTGAGACTGACTCTGAGACTGCTGGGCCTCCTGGCATACTGCATCCTGCTGTGAATGTGTGGCTCTGCAGTGGAACCTGAAGTCCCAGTGGGCGCAGCATCAGGGGAATCTCTCTGACCTGGTCCAGATCTCAGAGGGAACTGCCAAAGATCTGAAGTGGTGACTGACAAACCGCGATTGGGTCAGCGGCAGACTCATTTCCTTTCCGCTCCCAGAACTGACTGTAGTGACAGATGGATCACTCCTGGGTTGGGGTGGCTATCTGGGAGCGGTGGAGATCAAAGAACTCTGGTCTCTGGCAGAGTCTCGGCTCCACATCAACTTATTGAGAGCGAATCACATGACATTGAAAGCATTTCTACTTTTCGTCAAGGAATGGCTGGTTCAGGTGTTCACGGACAACACCACTGCCATGTGGTATTGCAACAAACAGGGCGGGTTGGGGTTGTGGACCCTATGTCAAGAGGCCCTGCAGCTCTGCACATGGCTGTAACATCAGGAAGTTTTTCTAGTAGTTCAACATCTAGCAGGCTGTCTGAGCGCCAGAATAGGCAAACTCAGCCATTGGAACCTGTGGATCACAAATAGCATCTCCATCCGGAAGTGGTGCAAGGTCTCTTCCGAAACTGGGGAGAACCCTTGGTTAGACCTATTTGCCACAATCGAGAAACTTGCAGTGTCAGCATTTCTGTGCGTTTGAGTTTCCATGGCAACTTTCGCTCAGAGACACTTTTAATCTCAAATGGAGTACAAGCCTCCTGTACGCCTTCCTGCTGATATCATTTCTGCCCAAAGAAGATCGGAACTGACTGGGCCCAAGTCATTCTTGTGGCTGCGGATTGGCCACGGAGAGTATGGTACCCCAAACTCCTGAGCATGAGCATTGGTCCTCCGATCAGGTTGCCTCTTTGGAAGAATCTACTATTGCAGCAACAGGGCAGGGTCTTGCACCCTAACCTGCAAACTTTGCGCATACGTGCATGGACATTGAGCAATGGTGGTTAACAGTTTTGACCTCCCTGCAGAAGTCTGCAATGTCTTTCTGGCAGCCATGCCTCCCTCAATCAAAACAGTATACGCCTGCCATTGGGACAAATATGTAGCTTTGTGTGCTATCAAACATCATGTCCCCTTTCTGCACCTCTATCAGAAATGTTGTTATTTTCTCTTTTATTAGAGTGGCAAAGCATTACTTTGGCACAGTTAAAGTGTATATTTTTGCCATATTGACATTCTTGTGGTTGTCGGACCACCCCTCTTTGTTTAAGTCACACGTTGTGACAGGTTTTCTGAAAGGTCTGCAACACATGTTCCCTCAAGACCCTTCATCATGCCCCAAATGGACTTGAACCTAGTTCTGATGTTCTTGATGTGCTCTCCTTTCGAGCCTATGCACAACTGCCCTCTATGTCTTCTGACTATTAAACTTGTATTTCTAGTGACTATTACATCGTTCAGGTGGGCTAGCGAACTGCAGACACTCTCTGTGCACCATCCTTTTACAACTTTTTTCCCAGATAAGCTGGTTCTGAGAACACATGCCTCTTTCCTACCAAAAGTGGTGACACCTTTTCACATGGGCCAGATCATCACACTGCTGAGCTTCTGTACTGTGTCTCACCCTTCCAAGGAGGAGGAGACACTCCACTGCCTGGGCACAAAATAGACATTATTGTTCTACATTGATTGTGCCAAAGAGTTCTGGGTGGACAATCAACTCTTCATTGGGTTTAACAAGGCAAAGAAAGAAAAGCTGTGCAGAGAAAGACTATGTCAAGATGTATTGTGCTCTGCATTAAAATGTGCTATGCATAGGCCTACAAGCAACCCCAAGGGCTTGTGTGCTCATTCCGTTCAGAGCCAAGGCTTCAACCACTTAGTTAGCTCACAGAGTTCCTGTCCTAGACATCTGTCAGGCTGCAACGTGTGTGTCTCTGCTCACGTTTACCAAGCACTACTGCCTAGACAGTGAGGTTCGTTGTGGCAGGAAATTTGCCATTCGGCCCAATGACAAGAATGACCTCCAATGTGCTACCAACATTTTGCCTTGGGTGGCCCTATGCCAAGAATTTCCTGAAGTGGGCCAGCACAAGCAATTTTCCATGTGTGCCCCATATGCCAAGCATAATCTCTTGTGACATAGCCAGTATTTTTCCACAAGTGCCCATTATGCCAAAAATAAACTCCTGTATACCCACACGAGTATTTTGTCACAGGTCACTGTCATGCTGAGAACTGCCTCCAGTACGACACTCAAACCAGTTTTTTGCTATGGGTGTCATTATAAGCCATGAATTACCTTCAGTATACCACAGTCAACAGCAGACTTGCAAGGATGCCACCAGAGTCTTACTCACGCTTATTTGCATTCACTCTATCACACTCTTTCTCACTCACACTAATTCACTTGCACTTGTTCAGGCACAATCACTCTCTTGCATTCACTCTTCCTCATTCTCGCTCATGCTTTCTCTCATTCACTCATTTATTCTCACTCACTAGCACTTATTCTTCCCCTCGCTCCTTTATTCTCACTCACTCTGACTCAATCATTCTCACACACTCTAACACTCCCTCACAATCAGTGGCAGGCAATGCCAGGAAAGGATGGTCCCTATATTTGAAAAAACTACGGCTGATCTGTCTAACCTCAGCATTTTTTCACCATTTCCCACTTGCCATTCGCAATAAAATTATGGAAAAATTTGTGAATAGGTGCCTATTTCATTTCCTATTGGACAGGGGTCAATCAGGTCTGCACCTTGGCTGTGCCACCAAATCTAACTTGGTTTTAGTACTGGACGACCTTCATATGGTGGCAGACAACAGTTGCTTTGGGGCCTTACTCGATCTGCCACCTTCAACGCATTCTCTGGTTCTTCAGGTCTCGATCTTACGCAAGCTAGGTGTTGGAAAGTACCCTCTTTCTTGGCATGGTTACCCCATTTTCTGTCTGTTGTCAGTGAGGTTGACTGTGTTCACTGGGATCCTGATAACAAGGACCCCAGTGATTATACTCTCTCTCCCTTTAAACTTGGTTACTTGAACCTCATACATCCCACATTTGACATACTGGTGCTCCTATGTAAGTCCCTAGTCTATGGTACCCAGATACTCAGGGCACTGGGATACCAGGGGATCCTCATGGGCTGCAGCATTTATTATGCCACCCATGGGGAGCCCAAAAAGGTGCATGCACCTTTTCACTACAGGTCACTACACCAAGTCACTGTCAGTCACCCCTGTGATAGGCCCTGCTAGCCCAGAGGGCAGGGTGCAAGTACCTGTGTGTGACAGCACCCCTGCACTCACAAAGGTCCCCCCACGAACTCCAGTTCCATTTTCCTGGACTTCGTGAGTGCGGGGACGCCATTGTATGCATGTACTGGACATAGGTCACTACCTGTGTCCAGCTACATAATGGTAACTGCGAACCTGGGCATGTTTGGTATCAAACATGTCGGAATCATACCCCAATACTGTTGCCAGTATTGGAAGTATGATTCCATGCACTCTGGGGACTCATTAGAGGACCACCAGCATTTCTCCTACCAGCCTTCTGGGGTTTTCCGGGCAACCCAAGCTGGTGCAACCTCTCATACAGGTTTCTGCCCTCCTGCTGCTTGGTCAGCTCAAGCCCAGGAAGGCAGAACAAAGGATTTCCTTTGGTAGAGGGGGTAACACCCTGGCCCTTTGGAAATAGGTGTTGCATGGCTTGGGAGGGGTAGCCTCCACAAGCCACTGGTATGCTTTGAAGGCCACATTTGGTGCCCTCTGTGCATAAACCAGTCTACACCGGTTCAGGGACCCCCAGTCCCTGCTCTGGCACAAAACTGGACAATAGAAAGGGGAGTGACCACTCCGCTGTCCATCAGCACCCCAGGGGTGGTGCCCAGAGCCCCTCCACAGTGTCCCTGGGGTTTGCCATCTTGGATTCCACGGTGGTGGGGCACTCTGGGAGCATCTGATTGGCTAGTGCCAGCAGGTGACATCAGAGACCCCCCTGATAGGTGCTTACCTGGTTAGGTGACCAATCCCCCTCTCAGGGTTGTTCAGGTTCTCTCCTCTGGGTGTTTCTTCAGATATGGATTGCAAGACTCCAGCAGGAATACTCTGCATCCCTTACTTAATCTTCTACTGATGGATCAACCGCTGCCTGCTCCAGGAACTCTACAAAACTGCAACAAAGAAGCTAAAACAACTTCTGCAAAATTGCATCTTCAGCTCCTGCCAGCAACTGCAACAGTTTCCAGGTCATGCATCCTCTGAGGACTGCCTGTCTTCAGCCTGCACTAAAAAAAACGATGGAATCTCCTGTAGAGTGACGGAGTCACTTCCCTGCTTCAGCAGACACCTCTCTGCAGCGATGGCCAGTGGCTTGGGTTCCCTCTCCAGACAACAGGCGTGGATCAAGCGACACGTTGGTGGACTAAAGTGACTCCGCCGTCCCAACGTCCACCTGTCCAACTTTGGTGGAGGTAAGAGCTTGCCTCCCTACACAAGACAGTACCCCCATGCACAGCATCACTTGGAGTTGCCACTGCTTGTGTGCAACCTTCCAAGATGTTCTTCATGCACAGCACAGCTTAGGCCCCCAGCACTCCATGCTGCAACACACAGCTTCCTAAGTGGTTCTCCGGTGGCGTGGGACTCCTTTGTTTTGTGCTGCATGTGCCTCCATTTGCACCTTCTTTGTCTCTGTGTGTGGTACTCCAGTGTGCACTGCATGGTCTTCTGAGGGCTCTCTGAGTTTCTGAGAGCCCCCTCTGTCTCCCCTTTCTGAGTAGAGGCCACAAGGTCCCTACTGGTCCCGCGCATCACCATTTTCCACTAACTGCGAGCTTTGCGTGTGCCAAGGCTTGTTGGCGGAATCCAGTGATGCAAACCAGACTACATTCATCCATCCAGCGTGGGACATCTTCTGCACCAACCAGGAACCCACATCTGTCTTCTTTGGTGCAATACTGACTTTGTCTTCTCACCGGTGGTTCTTCTTTTGCACTTTCATCTGGGTTAGCAGGGGCTCCTGTTCTCCCTGCACTCTTCAGTGCTTCTTGGACTTGGTCCCCTTCTTCCACAGGACTTCAGGTCCAGGAATCCATTGTTGGTGTCTTGCAGTCTCTTCTGGTTCTTGCACTATCTTCTATTACAACTTCTAGTGTGTTTTAAGAAACTTGCTGTGTTTTACTCCTGGTTTCTTGGGCTCTGGGGTGGGGTATTTTACTTACCTTTGGTGTTTTCTCACACTCCCAACGCCCCTCTACACACTACACTTGCCGAGGTGGGAAACCGACCTTTGCATTCAACTATTTTAGTATATGGTTTGTGTTCCCCCTAGGCCCATTGCAATCTATTGTGAGTTTCACTATTTGGACTGTTTTCCTACTGTGTACTTACCTGCTTTTGGTTACTAGTGTATATACTGTGCAATTTACTTACCACCTAAGGGAGTATAGTCGGCAAAGTATTTTTGGCCTTGTGTCACCAAAATAAAGTACCTTTATTTTTATAACACTGAGTATTGTCTTTCATGTGTGTGAGTACTGTGTGTATCGCACGAGCTTTGCATGTCTCCTACAGCTACCTCTGGACAGCCTGGCTTCTAGACACTGAGGCCCATATTTATACTTTTTGACGCTAAACTGCGCTAACGCAGTTTAGCGTCAAAAAATTTAGCGCCGTCTAACGCCATTCTGAAGCGCCATGCGGGCGCCGTA
Source organism: Pleurodeles waltl (assembly GCF_031143425.1). Lineage (NCBI taxonomy): Eukaryota > Metazoa > Chordata > Amphibia > Caudata > Salamandridae > Pleurodeles > Pleurodeles waltl. The sequence goes on from NC_090445.1 coordinate 336,129,266, forward strand.
TTTATGGAATGGCGTTAGCCGGCGCTAGCAGACCGGCGCTGCCTGGTGTGCGTGGAAAAATACCACGTAGACCAGGCAGTGCCGGCGTAGGGGGAAAATGGCGTTAGGGCGTCTTAAAATGGGGCAAGTCAGGTTGAGACAAAAAAATCGCCTCAACCCGATTTGCGCCATTATTTTCGACGCCCAGACGCCATTTAAATGACTCCTGTCTTAGTAAAGACAGGAGTCATGCCCCCTTGCCCAATGGCCATGCCCAGGGGACTTATGTCCCCTGGGCATGGTCATTGGGCATAGTGGCATGTAGGGGGGCACAAATAAGGCCCCCCTATGCCACCAAAAAAAATTACAAAATATAAAAAATTATACTTACCTGAACTTACCTGAATGTCCCTGGGGTGGGTCCCTCCATCCTTGGGTGTCCTCCTGGGGTGGGCAGGGGTGGCAGGGGGGGTCCCTGGGGGCAGGGGAGGGCACCTGTGGGCTCATTTTGAGCCCACAGGCCCCTTAACGCCTACCCTGAACCAGGCGTTAAAAAGTGGCGCAAATGCGGGGTTTTTTGACCCGACCACTCCCGGGCGTGATTTTTGCCCGGGAGTATAAATACGACGCATTTGCGTCGCAGTCATTTTTTTAGACGGGAACGCCTACCTTGCATCTCATTAACGCAAGGAAGGCGTTCACGCCAAAAAATGACGCTCATTCCTCATACTTTGGCGCTAGACGCGTCTAACGCCAAAGTATAAATATGGCGTTAGTTTTGCGCCGAATTTGCGTCGAAAAAAACGACGCAAATTCGGCGCAAACGGAGTATAAATATGCCCCTGACTACATTTCACTAATAAGGAATAACTGGACCTGACATAAGGTGTAAGTACCTTTGGTAATCACTGCAAACCAGGCCAGCCTCCTACACTCTAGGCTTAACTTTATGTTACACATATGTAGCTTTTGGGATAAGGATAAAAAGTAGAAAAGAAAAAGAAGAGAAGCAAAAATGAAAAGACAAATGTTGACAATAGAACTTCCTCTTTTTACCTGATCTCGCTTTTAGCATAGGGTTTTTTTGAACAAGCGTCTCTTGCTATATTTCTGGAGGATCGGAGGGGCGTGCCTGGTTATTCCATATTGCAGATAGGTGTGACACCTGTGACACATCTACATATCACTTCTGTATCTGGTTTTTGAACATGCTTTTCATTGATGCATTATGTTTTTTACTTTCAGTACCTGAGGAGACACTACAGAATGCTGTCTTTTCCATGGTTGTGAGGAGACCGATCCTATCTGTTCCTCTTCAAAGATGGTGGTTAGGTTGATGTACAAATGTTTTTATGGTTTAAAAACTACCAGGCAAGTATAGGTTGTTTCTGGTTGTCCTTTCCAAGAAGACCCCACAGTGTCAGGTGGCTCTATCGTTAAAGGGTGCGGACTTACTGATAGTTTTTCATCTTTAAGATATTCCTCCACAGGTGCTAATTAGAAAAGTTATTTGAAGTGCCAAGGTGGAGTTCACTAGAAATTTGGCTCCACTGTTTTGCTTTGAAACATCTTGATTTAGTAAATTATATACTATTCAGTTCCTTTGCCCTCAAGCAACCCCCATTCAGTCCCCTTCATATTATCATAGAAGCAATCTAAATCTGATGATATCGAAGTCATGGATACAAAGGCATGGGTAAGCAACTGCTATGCTCTTTAGTACGCAGACTGTTATTTGTATGGACAGGGTAGCCATCAACCTGCGTTATAGGTAGATGAGACATCCATCCAAGTCACAAGGCTTATTCAGGATTGGTTACCTTTATAGTTCACCCAAGTCTTCGATTTCAATTTCAATTGATAAGTAGTTGTGAAGGACTGATTATCCTAGGTTAAATCTGGGATGAGGAAAGAGGATGTTTCTCCTGAATGCATTTTATTATTCCTGCAATAGACTTTTTGACATTTAATAAAGTGACCACCTTAAACTACCTTTCTTCTGTAGCTCAGTCCTTGTGTCTTCAAATCTTTTAGGGCCACATGTAGGAAATATAGGTTTTGCGACTCACAATTTGCGAGTCGCAACACTGTATGTTCAACAGTGTCAAGGAATTTGCGACCCCATTGGGAATGGCCGCCCTCATGAGGATGGTGGCCTGCTGGAGACAGCAGACCACCATGTCTGTGACTGCTTTTAAATAAAGCCGTTTTTTTTTTTTTTTTTAAATGCAGCCCCTTTTCCTTAAAGGAAAACGAGATGCATTTCAAAAACAAAAAAATGAAAAGTTTTCTTTTCATTTTTTCAGAGCAGGCAGTAGTTCCTTGCTCTGAAAAAATGTTTTCGCTCCCATTCATAAAGGGGAACGGGGGTCCCATGGGGACCCCTTCCCGCTTGCGAATGGATTAGCACAGTTTGAAACTGGTGCTAACTGCGATTGTTTTGCGACCGCATTCGCGGTCACAAAACAATCATACATGGGACTACGACTCGCAATTAGGAAGGGAACACCCCTTCCTAATTGCGACTTGCAAACCCTTTTTGCGGTTCAGTAAATAGTTTACCGATTCACAAAAATGGGTCTGCACATCCCAAATTGCATTTTGCACGTCGCAAACGGCCCGATTCACCTTTTGCAACGTGCAAAATGCTTCGTACATATGGGCCTTAGTCACTTGGGGATAAAATCCTAAATTTTTCATACTCATCCTGAAATCTACTGTTAGGTTTTACTTTTTTTCAGAATTATCTTATTCGAGAGACTCACAGAAATCCCTAACTAAAATGAGTCTTCTTGGGGGCATTTCCCTCATTAAGGAAATTTGGAGAAGTGTTTCCTTCTTTGTCAACTATATTTAAGGTTGTGTACAATGGGCGATTTGTCTTAGCTTTCAAGCATACCTTTCATTAAAGAGTCATTTCAACCTTTGCAAAGGATGAGAAAATGTCAGTATTTCTTAGGAGTTAGGAGTTACAGTATTTCTTAGGAGTTAGGAGTTACAGTTTCTAGGAGCTTTCTATTAGTTCTGCTGGGGATAACCAATCTCACAGAGTTTCTATATTACGAACATTTAGGACAGCTAAGATAGGAGGTGTCCCTTTTGAATCTTCTGTGAGTGGGTGAACTAGTGATTCTCCTCTTTTGCTTGCTCGGTTTTGGAAAAAATCCTCTAAGGTCAATATAGCCATTTTCTACAGAGGGTATTTTCACCTCCTGGAGCACTTAATTTTGCATACAGCTGTAGGCTGTCACTTGGACTGCTCATTTCTTCCCTTTGATTCTTAGAAGGAAGGTGGCGAAAGGAGTTCATTTATGTTCCAGAATTTGGATTCCCTTTTAACCCTCTAGAAATTTCTTAAAGCAATATTGATTGTATGATAAGATATCTTATTTTATCAGGGTTCAGCAAATTATGTAAGAGTGGTTTATCTGCGCCCAGGGTTATCATTGTATTGGTAGTGTATTTTGTAGGTTGTTAGTTTGAGACTGTGATGAGGTCATACTGCTTGGGTGTACCCTCAATGAGTAAGGGATGTGACATGGCAGGAAATGAGGAGGTAACACTTAGATCACTTATCGGTAATCTTCAGTACGCCGAAGTTCTGTCCTCATCCCAGTGCTGATGACCCTGCATCCCTCCCTCCCTTCCTGAGAGCCTTCATCAGCAATCAGAGAACAGGCTTTGTAAAACAGGAGGAACCTTTGAAGGGAGTAGATATTTATAAAAGGATTACTGCATTCATCCATGGAAATGAAAAAGAAGGCTTGGGTAGTGGTGACCATTTGGGGGGCGGAGTATAAATCCTCAATGAGTAAGTACTAGGACGATGAAGGAATAAACAGAGTAATAAAGATTATTCGTAAGAAATCTAGGCATGTAATGTAGTTTGTGTCTATCATGAATCGCTCTCTGCCCCTGGGCTAAGGCCGCTCTGTGTAAAAGTGTGAAAAGTAAAATGCAGGTTCTGCCTGTCACCAACACTCTGTTCTCATACTAAAAGAAATAAGGTAAAAAAAATTACCCATTGATGTGGAACAGTGTGATCCCCTCTCACTTGGCAGTATTAGTGCTCCCACTTCTGACAAGTTAGCAACCCCTAAGGCTCATGAGCCAGGACCGCAATGGCAAATTGCTGGCTTATGCATGTGCTCACTGAGTGAGTGTTATCAGATGTTTGTGCCGTGGCTGAAAATGTGCATATTGTGCATAAAAGCTGATATTATGCACACTGGAGCACATATGCACCTTCTGTGCACCATCTTATTGCAGGATGAGCAGTATAAGCCCTGGGAAGGTAACTTGGTGGGTTGTGCAGGCCAGGGAAGAGTTTCAAGGTACATTACCAGGGATGACAACAGGAGGAGTGCTAGACTGCGGCTGCTAGAGTACACAGTTCTGTAGTGTAGTGCTATGCTGTGCACAACTGCAAATGTGCTCTAACTATACAAGGGCTGGCCTGTGTAATAACAGGCCAGGTGTATAATTCAGTGGGAGAATTGATTGTGCACACTGCTGCACCAAAGATGAAGGTGTGCTGTGTTGTGATAGAGCATAGAATGTGCTCAGGTATGTACAGTGACAGAATGTATACACAATGCTGTGCCAATGATGACAGGGTGTCTGTGAGGAAATGGAGTGTATTATATGATGTGGTTGGGTGACCTCACTGTGTAATAGACTTACCAACCCCTTTAGGACTAGTAGGTTTAGTTTGTTAAACATTCATCTCAACCCTGGCTAACCGTAGCTCTGTGCAGCAAAGCTCACACAAAAGAACAAGTGTAATGCATTTAAACATCACCAAAACAATTCAAGGAGAAACTAATGAGACATCCAAGAAATCTGACACCAATTTATAAAAACAAAGTTGATTTTTAAGTATTTTTAGACACAACAATGAAAAAGATCCTCTGGAGGGTTCCGGAGTTATAGAATTTACAATGTATAGTAAATATGCAAGTTTTTACTTAACTGCTAGCATATGTTGGCATATTCTGCAAATTTCATACTTAGAAACCTTTTTACACTTCAGGTAAGTAACAGTGTGGTTGCTCGAAGGTAGGAGAAGTCCTCTCTCACTTCCAGGCACTTTTATCTCTTTACTGTACTAGGTTCCCTACCTCTTGATGACCACTTCCTGAACAGTGCGGCATCTGGCTATCCCAAGATACATCGTTCTGCTCAATTAAAATATAGCAGGACCCTATTTTCAATGTGTGGAGCTCCCTAGCCAAACCCAGAGGTGTGGCTACCATGGGGAGTACTCACCCCTGAAAAAACGGTTTGACAACAGGTTTTCCCTCTCCTTCCTGGGTGCCAGCAAGTCTACCTAAACAATAGGGGTGTCCCTCTCCCAAGTGTTCCCCATTTGCTCTCTCTTCAAAGACAGCTTCAGCTTGAAGCTCAACTCTTGGGCCAACAAGTGTCTTCCTGCAGGAGGGAGGTAGCTCCTCTCTCCAGTGCAGGACCCTATTTTCTCCTTTCCTGGGAGTCATTAGCATGTCTCCCTTGGAGGGCAGAAAGCTGTCTTTGGTTCAAGCTCCATGTGATCTCATTAAGGGTACAGGAGATTAAAGGCAACAAATTGCCAACTTTGTAAAAGTTGCACACCACAACATGTTACATAAATTTTGACTTGAGAATCCAGTCGGGCTAAGTGTCATGAATTGCCTGAATACCCTGGGGTATCAATGTTGGTCTCACTGTTCAGAATTTGGCACAGGGGGTCAGCGTGTAATCCTGTACTTGCCAATGAGGGGATGAAGCATTTCCACAGATAAAACAACAGTTTACATTTTTACTGTTAGAACATCTAAAATACATGTTCGCCCATGAAATATGTTGCATTCTACCTTAAGGCTCTTTAGGCCTGCTGTAGGAGGGACTTATACATCTTACCAGAGAGGCTTGGCTTTGACACTGTTGGCAGTGACAAGTCTAGGCTAGCAGTTGAAAAGTGCTCATCCAGTTTGCAATGACGGACTGAGAGATATGTTTTACGTGGGCCACAATCAGGATGGTGAAACGAGTGCTGTAATCCCTGGGGTTATCTAATTTACATTACCATATACTAGGGACTTACAAGTAAGGTAGCATATGCTGATCAAGAATAAGCCAAAGTGATATACATATTTTAGGATCAGGGCATTGGTACTGAGTTCTGATTAGCAGGCCTCTGTGCACTCTCAAAGGCGAAAAATCAGCAGCATCAGTCCAAAAAGCTGGGGATGACCACACAAAAGAGGCATTTCCTTACATGACCCCCCTCCAGATGAAAGGTGATAAGGAACTAACCCTTATTCTGCTAGTGCTCATCCTCTAAGTGAAAGATCCTGGTAGGCCTTCTGCATTGGCATGATCAGTCCCAGATCTGTATTCGACTGTAAAGTTCATACCCTGTAGGAAATGCACCACCTCAACAATTTGGGGTTTTATCCTTTCATCTGCATCAGCCATCTAAGAGGTCTGGGGTCAGTTTGAATTCTGAAGTGAGTCCCAAACAGAATTGAAACAAATTGGCCACAGCACACAGAATATATTGTCCAATCATGTAGTGAGGATAAGGGATCCCCGGTGGTACGTTGAAGGTTTTGAAGAAGTATAGGTAAAGAGACAATCTTGAGTCTTGTTGCTAGATGGTGTCTTTAATTGTGGAAATTAGAAATCATGATGTCATCAGAGAAAGACTCAAGATTGTCTCTTTACCTATACTTCTTCAAAACCTTCAACGTACCACCGGGGATCCCTTATCCTCACTACATGATTGGACAATATATTCTGTGTGCTGTGGCCAATTTGTTTCAATTTTGTTCTTGGGTACTTGGATACCCGTGATTGTGCCTCCTGGGTAGTAGGGCACCGGGCCAAGCTGCACCAGACTTTGCTTCATCGCATATACCTGTCTCTAATCATTGTTGTACTGCCTAGAAGTGCGGCTGCAATCACCCCTACTACCCTAGTGTATCTTTACTTTATATTTTGAGTCCCAAACAGGTAGGATCTCAGCTTCGTCAGGGTCCAAACCACAGAAAAGGCTTCCCTCTCAATGGTACTCCAACACTGCTCTCTGGGAAGGAGTTGCCTGCTTATACATACAACTGGCTGACTCTGGCCCAACTCATTTACTTGTGATAACACTGTCCCAACCCCATGCTCAGAGGAGTCTCTCTGAACAATGAATTCCTTACTGAAGTCAGGTGCCTTCATATTAGGTGCTGAGCACAATGCTTCCTGCAGGCTGTCAAAAGCCTTTTGATACTGCTCAGTCCAGATAACCTTTTTGGGTTGCTTTTTGGAGGTAAGTTCAGTGAGTGGTGCCACTATGGTACCATAGCCTTTCACAAACCTCCTGATGTATCCAGTCAGGCCAGGAAAGGCTCTAACTTGGGTCTTGGTCTGCGTCTTAGAAGGTTCTCAAGCCAGTATTGTCAAGCCAGTCTGGATCTTGGATTGAAGAGGTAGTACATGGCCTCCACCTACTTGGTCACCCAGGTACACAACAGAGCCTTGCCCTATCTGGCACATAATAGCCTTGATAGTCAGGCCTGTTTGCTGCAGGGCCTGAAGCACTTTCTTGAGAAGGACCATGTAATCCTCTCAGGTGGAACCAAATACAGCTATACCATCAAGCTGTACTGAAACTTTCCAGACCTGAGAGTACTCTGTTCACCAACCTCTGGAAGGTGCCAGGTGCATTTCTAAACCCAAAGGGTATCACTTTAAATTGAAAGTGGTCTTCAGGTGTGGAAATAGCAGATCTATCCTTAGCTCCTGGTCTGGGGGTTATCTGCCAGCAACCTGATGTCAGGTCAAAGGTACGCAGATATTTGGCTGCCTCAACCTATCAATGAGCTCATCAGCCCTTTGTATGGGGTGTGCATCAATCTGAATGCCTGTATTTAGGCTGTTGTAGCTCACACACAACCTCATCCCAGGCTTCCCTTCTTTGCAATTGGGCTTGGGCACCAGAACCACTGGGCTGGCCATCGACTACTAGAAGGCTCTCTCGCCCCCAGCTCCAGCATCTTGGTTATTTCAGTCTTAATGCTGGCCTTTACCTGATCAGACAGTTTGTATATTTTGCTCTTAACAGGTAAAGTGTCACTGGTGTCCACATCATGGATACACCTTGTTGTCAGACCCGGGGTCAAAGAAAACTGTCCAGCAAACTGCCTCAGTAACTGCTAGCAGTTCCTTTGTTGCCGTTCTGTTAAAGTGGAGGAGAGAGCTACTCCTTCCAGACTTCTAACTTGGACATTAGAGGCCAAGAGGTCAGGGAGAGGTTCACTCTCTTCTTCTTCACCTACATCTGTCACTATGAACATGGTGATGTCTGCTCTGTTGTGATACAACTTAAGACTTTTCATATGAATGACCCAGTAAGGCATCATCGGGTTAACCAAGTCCACTAGGTAGGTGACGTCCCCCTTCTTCTCTATGATGGGGTAAGGTCCTGTCTACTTATCTTGCAGTGCTCTGGGTGCCACAGGCTCCAAGACCCAGATTAACTCTCCTGGTTGGTACTCAACCATGGCAGACTTTTGGCCATGTCAGTGGTTCACAAGCTCCTTGCTGGCCACCAAGTTTTTATTTGCCTTCTTCATGTGCTCAGCCATCCTGCAGGGAAGGCAAGCTTTGGTTCCTGGAGTGGTCTCTCCCAACCCTGTCTAACCAAGCTTATTGGACTCTTTACAGTGTACCCACAGAATAGTTCAAAGGGACTAAAGCCAACTCTTTTTTTGGGGTCCTCCTTGTAGGAGAATAGCAGGCATGGGAGAAGGACATTCTATTCCCTCTTGAGTTTTACAGTTAATCCCAGGTTCATGCATTTCATGGTCTTGTTGAATCTTTCAGTTAGACCATTATCTTGGGGATGGTAGAGAGTGGTGAACTTGTAAGTCACACCACACTCATCCTACATAGCCTTCAGATAGGTAGACGTAAACTTTGTCTCTCTAGCTGATGTCACCTTCTAAGGGAACCCAATCCTGCTAAAGATTCCAAGGAGAGATCTAGAAACTGCAGGGCCAATGACTACCCTAAGGGGAATAGCCTCTAGATACTTGGTGGCATGGTAGATAAATATAGACCCTGAGGGGAAGGGGGCGCTAGGGGACCAACAAGGGCTAACCCCATCCTCTCAAAAGGAGTCCCCATCACAGGAAGTGGTGTAAGGAGAGCCTTTGGCCTTACCATTGGTTTGGAAGGTGACACAGGAGTCACACAACTCCTTGACCTTCTCAGGATTCGGGGGCCAGCAAAAGTGATCGACCATCCTCTGCCAGGTCTTGGTCTGCCCCAGGTGTCCAGCTAAGGGGATATCATGGCCAGGTTAAGGGGGAACTCCCTATATTGCGGGGGGCAACAATCTCCTGGTTAACCCTGGTTGGAGGTCTTTTGCCTTGTTCGACAGGAGGCCCTCCTCCTAGTATACTGTGAAGATAACTTATGGGAATATCATGTTCAATGATAGAGGTTAGAAGGTAATGAGGTGAGCTGTGAGGTCAGATGGAATGAGGAGGAAAAGGAAAAGAGGAGCTGAAGAGCAGGGAGCTCTGCTGGAGATGTCGCACTGTAAATTTGTTGGAAAATAAAGAAGTAAAGAAAAAGAGTGAAGGAGTGATCTTTACATTGATGAGGGACTTTTCTGTGCAGGGTACAGACTGAGGACATCTTCACCCCTGGAGGCTGTGTATTCAGATTCCTGAACCATTACTATGCTATTTTGTGAAGAAAAATGCTTAAGCAGGTTGTATTAACCACATTTTTCTGTGTAATATGACATTATGGAGCGAATGTGGTAAAAGAAAAAACTGTAAAACAAATGAGGATCCTTCTGAAGTTATCATTCGTTTTGGCACTGTAACGTCTGCAGCGGGAGGGACTGTCTATGCGCAAGGGACTGTCTGTGTGAGCAGTACGCCATTACTGTTACAAAAAATACACATTGCAGATCAGGTGAAAACTCACTGCCGATCGTGTGAAAAGCTATGCAGCTGCTGTTAATAGGGACAGCAAGATAACGATAAAGCCGCCATTGCGGTGGCAGTAAATGCACACTGCCGATCGGGTGAAAATGTAAGCGGCTGCTGTTAATAGGGGCAGCGAGATAATGATAAAGCTGCGACTCCTTCACAACTCTGTCAAGGAGTTCTGTCGGTGTTTTCAGTTCTTAAGGTGGAACGCAAAGGAATCGCTAACGCAGGATTTTGCAGCGGTAAAACCAACATTACGTCTGCAAATATTTAAAACACATACCTGTAGGAGTAAACTCTGTTAATTGGAGAGTTTCTGATCACAATTCTCTTCCCTGTAGGAGTTCAATAAAGAAAATAAAAATAAAAGAAGGACTAACATTGCAAGACTGCAAATGTAGTTCATTGGAATAGAAAAAAGACTGACACTGCAAGGCTGCAGAGCTAATAATATGAAAATAAACTGTGCAAGAAGGAAATTATAAGAATACATAGCATAAAAAGAAGATAATAATATAGACTCAGAGTACATTACATTTATTAATTATAATAGTGTATGGTATAATTCTTTGATAAAAGAAAGCAAAGTGATAAACAAAATTGGAGATCAGCATATGGCATCACCACCACCCTTTTTGTCGACACCAGGTGAACCACCAATACCCTAGAAACAATGGTAAAAGAATTGTGACATATATATTGGCAATTGGAGGTGACCGTTATGGACCACTTAGAAGACAAGCCATTCTTCTGCATCACCCGGGAATCAAAAGGAGAAGGATTTATGAGGAGTTACCAGAAGTGTCTTTAGGAATACAGTAGGAGATGGACAGCGCACAAATGTTTTTGATATGTCTATGCAAATGCTAGATATTCAGTTTATTCAAAAAACTATTTCGGTTTTAGAGCGTCACAAGTTTTTCTCAAGAGCACAAAGGGTGGATGAAGATATTGCATCGTATGTAGCAGCATTAAGAGGGCTTGCATTGTCTTGTCGTTTTGAACAACAAACGGATTCATTGGTAAGGGATCAGATAGTGAGATGCATGCGAAATAAAAAGATAAAGGAAAAATTATTAATGAAGGACCCTAATTCGGAGGAAGCAATACAGATAGCTAAAAGAATGGAGCATACAGTAGTTTGGTTGCAAGAAATAGATAAACCAAGTAATGAAACAAAGCATAGTACTATCAGCAAAATTGAAAATAAGAGAGTTTGAAATTAATGTGGAAAAGAGTAAAACTCCAAAAGACTTTGCAAAAATGAGAATGGAAGGTGGAGAGAAGCAGAGAAAGTTTGGGTGGCGAGAGATTAAGGGGGTCATTCTGACCCCGGCGGTCATGGACCGCCGGGGCCAGGGTTGGCGGGAGCACCGCCAACAGGCTGGCGGTGCCCCGCAGGGCATTCTGACCGCGGCGCTTTGGCCGCGGTCAGAAGAGGAAAACCGGCGGTCTCCCGCCGGTTTTCCGCTGCCCATAAGAATCCTGCGCCGCCATGGGGATTCTGACACCCCATACCGCCATCCTGTTCCTGGCGGCTCTGCCGCCAGGAACAGGATGGCGGTATGGGGTGTCGTGGGGCCCCTGGGGGCCCCTGCAGTGCCCATGTCAATGGCATGGGCACTGCAGGGGCCCCCGTAAGAGGGCCCCACTTTATATTTCAGTGTCTGCTTTGCAGACACTGAAATACGCGACGGGTGCAACAGCACCCGTCGCACCTTCCCACTCCGCCGGCTCCATTCAGAGCCGGCGTCCTCGTGGGAAGGTTGATTTCCACTGGGCTGGCGGGCGGCCTTTTGGCGGTCGCCCGCCAGCCCAGTGGAAATCCCAGAATCACCACAGCGGTCTGACGACCGCGGTGCGGTGTTCTGGCGGGGGTACTTTGGCGGGCGGCCTCCGCCGCCCGCCAAGGTAAGAATCAGGGCCTAAGTGTTATCGTTGTGATGCTCCAGGGCACCTTGCATCTAGTAAAATGTGTGCGCCAAAGAATGCAATTTGCCAAAACTGTGGCAAAAGAGGGCATTTTGCAAGACAATGTAAATTCAAAACTGAGACCAGAAGTAATAGAAGAATTCAAGTTATTGGTAAAGAGATCCAAAATGTTTGTGAGAACGTGCACAAGGTAATTTTAGCAGTGGACGAGGACTTGGAAAATTCGAGGAAGGAAGTCCAGGGCTCAACTAAGGTAACGTCAGGAGAACAAGTGAAAATGGAAGGTACTGATGAGTAGGAGAAGCCGCATGGTCAAATATTTTTCAACAACGTGCCCATTAAAGTTCTAGCAGACTCAGGAAGTTTATTCACTCTCATATCGAAGGAAGTATATGAATCTGAGTGGGCATGTATACGGGATGGTCAGCTCATCAAACCAGATATAAAAGCAGTTGGTTATGCAGGAAAAAGAATATAAATTATAGGAATGCAATGGATGACAATTACATTTAACAGAAGAGCTGTTAATGGAAGAATATATATCACAGACTATAGATCACATTTTTTGGGATGGCGTCATCAAAGGGTTCTAGGCATAGTATTAAATCCCAATGTGAAGGAGCCAGTAATGTTAGCAGAGAGAGAAGGGAGAGAGAAGGAATAGTAGTAATTAATGTGAATTCTCAACATGATTTAATTGCAAAGTATCCAGTGCACACTGCTTCTCCCCTCTTGTGTCCTGGCTGATAACAGTCAAAATACACTACAGCCTTCAAAGCGTCAAACTTCTGCCCTAGGTGCACCCTCCCCTTAGACTGGGATGTGGCACTGGGTTCCCCCTCTTTGTCATCTTTTGGTGTTTCTTTGGGATGATCTTTCTTTTTATCTTTACCTACCTCTTTCCCCTGAAGGAGGGCCTGGCTACGTTTCTTCTTGTGACCTCCCAGAGACTTCTTGAGGACACTGGTATGAACCCACTCATCAGCTGTCTTGCTCAGTTCCCTGGGGCTAGACAGCATAGAGTCCACCAGTTGCTGGTGCAACTTCACTGAGTGACAATTTGTCAAAATGTGCTCTTCAACAATCGGATTGTAGAGCCCTTCAAATGTGTCTACATTGTTGCCTTTAATCCAACCATCTAGTGTCTTATCGGAAGTGCCAACAAAGTCAACCCATGTCTGTGAAGCCCCCTTTTGTTTTGTGCTACGTTTGTGCATATACTCCTCAGGGGGTCAAACCAAAGAGCTCAATTAGTGCTGCCTTTATATGTGGGTAGGGTTCTGCTATCTCATCCTCTAGTGTGAGGAGTCTTCCCTACCAATTACCAGTACTAACTCCCATGGTATTGTTTCCCAGTCTTGAGCACCCACCTTTCTCATCTTGAGAGCCCTCTCATATGAGGCTAGCCACTTGTCTATATCATCCCCCTGGACATGACTAGGGACAATCCCTTTGGGCAATCTGATGTCAAGGACACCCCTGTAAACATTTTCAATTAAACCTCTGTTGCCACTACTTTCTGTGGTTCCTAGGCCCAATATGGCCCTTCTTTCTTCAAGGGCTAATCTTCTCTTAGCCAGAGCTATGGCCCCCTTCTCAAGATCCAAAGCTGCAATGTCCTTCTGAAGGGACCTCTGGCTAGCTAAAAAGCCTGCTCTGGAAGCCACTGTTGACCTGACCTTGTGTGTGGGGGGCATAGGATTCCATCAGACCCACTGGCTCTACTAATACTCTTCTTGTCTTCCTCCATATCGTGTTCTACTCCGCTACATCTGGAACATTCCTTTTACAGGCATGGAGACACTCTGTGTGCCTCCTTCCAAGCTCTGAGGGCCCTAATCAACTCATTTGTTCTGGCTTTGGACACGATCTGGATCTTCCAATCTCTACAATAATCCCTAAACTCACCTCTTTGGAGGGAAGACAGGCATCCCAGGTCGTGCTCCATAATTCCATGCTGAAAAAGTGGCTACTGAACTTAAAAACTTTTGAAAACTTTTACAAACTTGTTTTTTGAACTTGCAGGAAACTTTGCTCAAACTTTTCAAACCTTTCCCAGCTCATTAAATCCTTTTGGAAACAGTCCTTTTGAGTCAACGCAACTTAAAAAATGCTAGGAAGGCACAAGAGATTTTTTCTAGGTATTGACTTTGAAGAGTCTGAGTGGTTGCAGGACTTCAACAATTGTATGGTACTGCTAGACCCAAGTTCAGGATCCCACCGCCAGGCACCAAAGTGAAGAAATAGGCTGTACTATTTAGTGTGGTTAGTTGACCTTACATGTAATACACTTACCAACACCTTTAGGACTAGTATGCTTTGTTTGTCAAATCTTTATCTCAACCCTGGGTACCTGTGACTCTACACAGCAAGGCTTGCACGAAGGAACATGTGAAACTTATTTAAACAAGACCAAAATAATTGAAGAAGAAACACACAAGACACTCCAGCAATCTGGCACCCATTTATAAAAATGAAGTGTATTTTTAGAAACCACAACAAAACAGATCCACTGGAAGGTTGCAGAATATAGAATTTACAAGGTATAATAAATATGCACTTTTTCACTTAACCACGAGCACCTATTGGCAAATTCAACAAATTTGACACTTAGAAACTTTTTCAGAAAAAACGTCAGGTAAGTAACAATGCAGTTAATTTCTTTAGGCAACCAACAGACAGTCAAGGGGAGCAGCATGGTCCATAGAAACAGTTACCTTGAAGGTAGAAGCAGTTTTTTGTTAGTTCCAGGCACTTTTATCCCTTTTCTGTAGGTTCCTATAGAGTGGTCCTCATGCAAGTGGTACATGATGATGGAGATTCTCAAGGATGCTGTTGAACAGGGTCTTCCTGCAGCTACTCACTGGTCCACAGGCTTGGACAGTTGACATCCCTCAAAGGCTTCTCTGTCCTGCCAGAAGTCCAGACATCATTGGTCTACCAGTTGCTCAGCAGAATACTTCCTTAGACAATAACTCGCCTTCTGGGGTACCAAGCAGCACTCTCCCGGGTTCAGCAAACTTGGTAGCAACTGTGTGTGTAAGGACATGTCTCTGGTGCTGCACAGTGATAAGAAACAGAGACTTGAAGATTTGGGCTACCAACTCATCCCTGCAGCCTTCTTTAGCTGTTGTGGCTTACTGCTGCAAACAGTATGTCAGCCAACTGCTCCTTGGAGTCTCTTGATATGGCTGGGTTCTGGAGGCAACTTCTCCATGAGCATGAAACAGCACACACAGTCCCTCTCCTTTGCTAGTCATGAGACTCAGCAGGTGCAGTCCACACCAGTGGATACTCTCTTGACTGTTTTAACAGTGCAGAAGGATAGTCCTTCTTTGGTCCTTTTTCCAGTCCAAATGAGATCTGAGTTCAGGGTGCCAGGGGTGCCCTTTTTATGCCCAGAAAAGGCACTTGTGGTGGATGCAGACAGTAGCCAATGGGTCATTGGGTTCCCTGCATCCTGATGACCACTTCTTGCAAAGTGTGGCATCTGGCTTTCCCAAGATACATCATTCTGCCCACTTCCCATATGGCAGGACCCCACTCTCGGCATGTGGAGCTCCCTTGCCCAACAGAAAGGTGTGTCTAGCAAGGGGACTACACACCCCTGAACAAATCTTTTGCCAACAGGTTTCCCCTCTCCCTGCTGGGTGCCAGCTAGTCTGCCTAAACAATGGGTTTGCCCCTATCCTAAGTGTCCCCCATTTGCTCTCCAAAGGCAGCTTTAGCTTGAAGCTCGCCTTTTGAGCCAAAACCTGTGTAGCTTCCTGGATGAGGGAGGTAAGCGCACCCTTCAGTGCACCACTCTATTGTTTCCTTTTCTGGGAGTTGTAGGTGCGTCTCCCTAGAATGGCAGAAAGCTGCCTTGGGTTCAATCTCATTGTGCAACCGTTAAGGGCACGGGAGACTAATGGCAACAAAGTGGCACCAGTCCAACATAATGTCACAAGGTAATTGATATCTTGGCGCATCAACTCTGGTCACACTGTTCAGGAGTACTCGCAATACAATGACCAAGTATTTCTACAGTACAAACAACAGTTCTGCCTTTTTTTCTGTCAAACAGTGTAAAATACTTGTTCTGCCCACAAAATATGCTGCACCTTGCCTTAGAGCTCTTTGGCCTGCCATAGAGGTAAAATACATATTGCCAGTGGAGGCTTGGCTTTGCCACTGTTGGCAGTGGCAAGGCCAGACTAGCAGTTAAAAACTGCTTGTCCAGTCTGCAATGGTGGTCTAGGAGATATGTTTTGCATGGGTCACACTCAACAGTCCGGCTGGCACAACCAATCCCTGGAGTGACCCCTCTAACTTACATGCCCATTACCTTGGGTATCATGTACTAGGGGCTTACAAGTACGTTTGTTCATACCAATCTGGTATACTCCCGTTTGACGTACATGTTTTTGGGTCATGGCACTGAGGTCTGATTGACAGGCCTCAGTGCACTCTCAAAGTCGAAAAACCAACAGCATCAGCCCAAAAACTTGAGGGGTAACGATACAGAAAGAGGCATTTTATAACTGTGTCCAGGGCTGATATTGTGCCTACTGTTGTGAAAGAGATGGACAGTGCTGGAGGGGGGGTAAATTGTATGACAGGGTGCACTTGTGTTATGAGAGGACTCAAATTGTGAAGTGTTGCACAAAGCATGCATTGAGCACTCAATACGTTTTCAGGCGTTACAGTTTACAGGGCAGTGACAGAGCTGACCGTGCATAGTACTCTGTAAGGCAGGGCCATCTAGTTTGATGTAGAGGAGCTGAGGCCATTGTTGTCATACTGTATTAAGGTTGCTCAAACCTGCACAGAGAGGGATCATGTCCACAATGCTGTACCAAAGTCACAGTGCGCACAGAGCAGGACAAGGACAGTTAACATTTAGTAATGCTCAGATGCTGAGTGAGAGGGTGCGCTCATCTGTTTTTCACTACTTGACTAACAGCCTAAATTGTGGTATGCCTGGAACTGCTTACTCCTTGCTGCTGCTGCCTCCCCTCTTTCCTTCACCTGCTGCTCCACGTCTGCAGTCCCACTTTTCCCTAGTCTCTATCACTGCCTCCTCATAGTCCTTCTCTTTCTCTTTTCACTTGCTCTCTCCTGCTTCTTTGCTTGCCTAACTTACTTCTTTCACTCCTATTTTCTCCCTATCTGCTCTCCACCTCTCGTCTTCTTCTAATCTCTCCCTTCCCCTAACTCTCTTTTTCTCCTCTCAATAACTTGTCATTTGGCTGCTCTCTCTCTCGCCACAAAGCCTTCCATCCGTCTTACATGCTGTCTTTCTCCCACCTTCCTCAACCTTTTACGACGTTCCTCCCCACCAGGTCTCCTGCATACTTCACCTGTAGTGCGCGACATGGTGGATCACTGACAGGTGCATGGAGGGGGGAGTTTTTGATTCCAGACAGTTCAGATATGAGACCAGTGCCAAGAAGTAAGTTAAAAGGCATTGCGCTGTGAAAATGTCCTCTTTCTTCTGGGTACTGTACTCAGTCTTGGGGACAAATGAAAGGTATCACAGACTATCACATACGAAGTGAACATACCTAAGGCTAAACTCTCTGCCTGCGCCCAAACCTCGCACATATACAAGGCTGGGTGCACCTCTTCTCTCATGCTTTGTCGTAGTCTATGATTGTTGGCGCATCAGGCCTTAATAAGTAAACTTACAAGGGGACGCGAATAGGTCGATGAACTTTTTGACTCGCATTTAAGATATTTAAGATGTTCCCACCATATATCCAGTAGATGCAGAGCAACAGTCAATAAATATCAGTAACGTTAGTAATCAATGTAGGAGGCTGGACTGGCTTGTAGTGAGTACCAAGGGGTACTTGCACCTTGCACCAGGCCCAGTTATCCCTTATTAGTGTATAGGGTGTCTAGCAGCTTAGGCTGATAGATAATGGTAGCTTAGCAGAGCAGCTTAGGCTGAACTAGGAGACGTGTGAAGCTACTACAGTACCACTTAGTGTCATATGCACAATATCATAAGAAAACACAATACACAGTTATACTAAAAATAAAGGTACTTTATTTTTATGACAATATGCCAAAGTATCTTAGAGTGTACCCTCAGTGAGAGGATAGGAAATATACACAAGATATATATACACAATAGCAAAAATATGCAGTATAGTCTTAGAAAACAGTGCAAACAATGTATAGTTACAATAGGATGCAATGGGGAAACATAGGGATAGGGGCAACACAAACCATATACTCCAGAAGTGGAATGCGAACCACGAATGGACCCCAAACCTATGTGACCTTGTAGAGGGTCGCTGGGACTATTAGAAAATAGTGAGAGTTAGAAAAATAACCCTCCCCAAGACCCTGAAAAGTGAGTGCAAAGTGCACTAAAGTTCCCCTAAGGACAAAATAGTCGTGTTAGAGGGAAAATGCAAAGAAAACACAAATCAGCAATGCAACAACGATGGATTCCTGACTGAGGGTACCTGTGGAACAAGGGGACCAAGTCCAAAAGTCACAAGCAGCTCGGAGATGGGCAGATGCCCAAGAAATGCCAGCGGTTGGTGCAAAGAAGCTCTTACTAGGCTGAAGAACTGTGAATACTGCAGGAACGACAAGGGCTAGAGACTTCCCCTTTGGAGGATGGATCCCCCACGCCAAATGGACGCCAACAAGCCTTGCTACACGCAAATCGTGCGTTTGGCGTTTTTGGACGCTGCTGGGGCCCAGGAGGGATCAGGAGGTCGCAAATTGGACCTGCAGAGAGAGGGGACGTCGAGCAAGACAAAGTGCCCTCACTAAAGCAGGTAGCACCCGGAGAAGTGCCAGAAACAGGCACTACGAGGATGCGTGAAACGGTGCTCGCCGAAGTTGCACAAAGGAGTCCCACGTCGCCGGAGACCAACTTAGAAAGTCGTGCAATGCAGGTTAGAGTGCCGTGGACCCAGGCTTGGCTGTGCACGAAGGATTTCCGCCGGAAGTGCACAGGGGCCGGAGAAGCTTGCAAAGTCGCGGTTCCCAGCAATGTAGCCCAGCGAGGTGAGGCAAGGACTTACCTCCACCAAACTTGGGCTGAAGAGTCACTGGACTGTGGGGGTCACTTGGACGGTGTCGCTGGATTCGAGGGACCTCGCTCGTCGTGCTGAGAGGAGACCCAAGGGACCGGAGATGCAGCTTTTTGGTGCCTGCGGTTGCAGGGGGAAGATTCCGTCGACCCACGGGAGATTTCTTCGGAGCTTCTGGTGCAGAGAGGAGGCAGACTACCCCCACAGCATGCACAAGCAGGAAAACAGTCGAGAAGGCGGCAGGATCAGCGTTACAGAGTTGCAGTAGTCGTCTTTGCTACTATGTTGCAGGTTTGCAGGCTTCCAGCGCGGTCAGCGGTCGATTCCTTATCAGAAGGTGAAGAGGGAGATGCAGAGGAACTCGGCTGAGCTCATGCATTCGTTATCTAAAGTTTCCCCAGAGACAGAGACCCTAAATAGCCAGAAAAGAGGGTTTGGCTACCTAGGAGAGAGGAAAGGCTACTAACACCTGAAGGAGCCTATCACAAGGAGTCTCTGACGTCACCTGGTGGCACTGGCCACTCAGAGCAGTCCAGTGTGTCAGCAGCACCTCTGTTTCCAAGATGGCAGAGGTCTGGAGCACACTGGAGGAGCTCTGGACACCTCCCAGGGGAGGTGCAGGTCAGGGGAGTGGTCACTCCCCTTTCCTTTGTCCAGTTTCGCGCCAGAGCAGGGGCTAAGGGGTCCCTGAACCGGTGTAGACTGGCTTATGCAGAATTGGGCACATCTGTGCCCAACAAAGCATTTCCAGAGGCTGGGGGAGGCTACTCCTCCCCTGCCTTCACACCATTTTCCAAAGGGAGAGGGTGTCACACCCTCTCTCAGAGGAAGTTCTTTGTTCTGCCATCCTGGGCCAGGCCTGGCTGGACCCCAGGAGGGCAGCTGCCTGTCTGAGGGGTTGGCAGCAGCAGCAGCTGCAGAGAAACCCCAGGAAGGGCAGTCTGGCAGTACCAGGGTCTGTGCTACAGACCACTGGGATCATGGAATTGTACCAACAATGCCAGGATGGCATAGAGGGGGCAATTCCATGATCATAGACATGTTACATGGCCATATTCGGAGTTACCATGGTGAAGCTACATATAGGTAGTGACCTATATGTAGTGCACGCGTGTAATGGTGTCCCCGCACTCACAAAGTTCAGTGAATTGGCTCTGAACAATGTGGGGGCACCTTGGCTAGTGCCAGGGTGCCCTCACACTAAGTAACTTTGCACCTAACCTTTACCAGGTAAAGGTTAGACATATAGGTGACTTATAAGTTACTTAAGTGCAGTGTAAAATGGCTGTGAAATAACGTGGACGTTATTTCACTCAGGCTGCAGTGGCAGGCCTGTGTAAGATTTGTCAGAGCTCCCTATGGGTGGCAAAAGAAATGCTGCAGCCCATAGGGATCTCCTGGAACCCCAATACCCTGGGTACCTCAGTACCATATACTAGGGAATTATAAGGGTGTTCCAGTAAGCCAATGTAAATTGGTAAAAATGGTCACTAGCCTGTCAGTGACAATTTGGAAAGAAATGAGAGAGCATAACCACTGAGGTTCTGATTAGCAGAGCCTCAGTGAGACAGTTAGTCACTACACAGGTAACACATTCAGGCACACTTATGAGCACTGGGGCCCTGGGTTACCAGGGTCCCAGTGACACATACAACTAAAACAACATATATACAGTGAAAAATGGGGGTAACATGCCAGCCAAGATGGTACTTTCCTACACAACCCCCCCCCAAACGAAGGACAATAAGACTAGCCATTACCTGATGAGTCTTCATTGTCTAAGTGGAAATATCTGGAGAGTCCATCTGCATTGGAGTGGCTACTCCCAGGTCTATGTTCCACTGTATAGTCCATTCCCTGTAGGGATATGGACTACCTCAACAATTTAGGATTTTCACCTTTCATTTGTTTTAGCCAAAGTAGAGGTTTGTGGTCTGTCTGAACAATGAAGTGAGTGCCAAACAGGTATGGCCTCAACTTCTTCAGAGCCCAGACCACAGCAAAGGCCTCCCTCTCAATGGCAGACCAACGCTTTTCTCTAGGGGTCAACCTTCTACTAATAAAAGCAACAGGTTGATCCTGGCCCTCAGAATTAAGTTGTGATAGGACTGCCCCTACTCCTAATTCAGATGCATCAGTTTGGACATAGAATTTTTTAGAGTAACAAGGGCTTTTCAGGACAGGTGCAGAGCACATGGCCTGCTTCAGCTCCTCAAAAGCTTTCTGACAGTTTGCTGTCCATAATACCTTTTTAGGCATTTTCTTGGATGTGAGGTCATTAAGAGGGGCTGCAATGGAGCCATAGTTCTTAATGAACCTCCTGTAATACCCAGTGAGGCCTAGGAAGGCTCTCACCTGAGTCTGAGTGGTAGGGGGAACCCAATCAATAATAGTTTGGATTTTCCCCTGAAGTGGTGCAATCTGTTCCCCACCAACAAGGTGTCCCAGATAAACCACCTTACCCTGCCCTATCTGGCACTTTGAAGCCTTGATAGTGAGGCCTGCCTTTTGCAGGGCCTCCAAAACTTTCCATAGGTGGACCAGGTGATCATCCCAGCTGGAGCTAAAGACAGCTATATCATCCAAATATGCTGCACTGAAAGCTTCCAGCCCTTGCAGGACTTTGTTCACCAACCTCTGAAAAGTGGCAGGTGCATTTTTCAAACCAAAAGGCATTACAGTAAACTGGTAATGTCCTCCAATGGTAGAAAATGCAGTTTTAGGTTTAGCATCTTCTGACATTTTGATCTGCCAATACCCTGCAGTCAAATCAAAAGTGCTTAGATACTTGGCAGATGCCAGTGTATCTATTAGCTCATCTGCCCTGGGTATAGGGTGAGCATCTGTTTTGGTTACCAAGTTGAGACCTCTATAGTCTACACAAAACCTCATTTCCTTCTTTCCATCTTTAGAATTGGGTTTTGGTACCAGTACCACAGGAGAAGCCCATGGACTGTCAGAGTGCTCAACCACTCCTAGTTCCAACATTTTCTGAACCTCTTGCTTTATGCAGTCCCTGACATGGTCAGGCTGCCTATAGATCTTACTTTTGACAGGTAAACTGTCTCCAGTATCTATAGTGTGCTCACACCAAGAAGTGGTGCCTGGCACAATGGAGAAGAGTTCTGAAAATTGTCCTAGGAGATTTATGCAATTATCTTTCTGCTCAGCAGTAAGACAATCAGCCAAAACTACACCTTCCACAAGAGCATCTTGTTCTGTGGAAGAGAAGAGATCAGGTAGAGGATCACTGTCTTCTTCCTGTCCCTCATCTGTTGCCATGAGCAGGGTGAGATCAGCCCTGTCATAGTAGGGTTTCAGGCGGTTGACATGGAGCACCCTAAGGGGACTCCTGGCAGTGCCTAAGTCAACCAAGTAGGTGACTTCACCCCTCTTTTCAACAATTGTGTGGGGTACACTCCATTTATCTTGGAGTGCTCTTGGGGCCACAGGCTCCAAGACCCACACTTTCTGCCCTGGTTGGTACTGAACCAAAACAGCCTTCTGATCATGCCATTGCTTCTGGAGCTCTTGGCTGGCCTGAAGGTTTTTACTGGCCTTTTTCATGTACTCAGCCATCCTTGATCTGAGGCCAAGTACATAATCCACAATATCCTGCTTAGGAGCTTTTAAAGGTTGTTCCCAACCCTCCTTTACAAGTGTGAGTGGACCCCTAACAGGGTGTCCAAAAAGAAGTTCAAAGGGGCTGAAGGCCACTCCTTTCTGGGGTACCTCCCTGTAGGCAAAAAGGAGGCATGGTAGAAGGATATCCCATCTCCTGCGGAGTTTTTCAGGGAGTCCCATAATCATGCCTTTGAGAGTTTTATTAAATCTCTCCACCAGTCCATTTGTTTGTGGATGATAGGGTGTTGTGAACTTGTAAGTTACACCACACTCCTTCCACATGGCCTTTAAGTATGCAGACATGAAATTGCTTCCCCTGTCTGATACTACTTCCTTTGGGAAGCCCACTCTGGAAAATATTCCCAGGAGGGCCTTTGCCACTGCAGGAGCTGTAGTGGTCCTTAAAGGAATAGCTTCAGGATATCTTGTGGCATGGTCCACTACCACCAAGATAAACCTATTGCCTGAAGCAGTAGGAGGGTCAAGGGGGCCAACTATGTCAACCCCTACCCTTTCAAAGGGAACCCCAACCACAGGCAGTGGGATAAGGGGTGCCTTTGGAGTGCCACCTGTCTTGCCACTGGCTTGACAGGTTTCACAGGACTTACACAATTCTTTTGTGTCCTCAGACATCCTAGGCCAATGAAACAATGGTACCAATCTGTCCCAAGTTTTCATTTGACCCAGGTGCCCAGCTAAGGGAATGTCATGTGCCAGTGTTAGGAGGAACTTTCTGTACTCCTGAGGAATCACTAATCTCCTGGCAGCTCCAGGTTTAGGATCCCTATGCTCAGTGTACAAGAGGTTGTCCTCCCAGTAAACTCTGTGTGAGTCACTGACATCCCCATTAGCCTGTTTGACAGCTTGCTGTCTGAGACCCTCTAATGTGGGACAGGTTTGCTGTGCCACACTCAGCTCCTCTCTGGCAGGCCCCCCTTCACCCAAAAGCTCAGCAGTGTCTGCTTCCAGCTCCTCTGGTGTAGGTTCTGCACAGGGAGGGAATTCTTCTTCCTCAGAAGTAGAATCCACTGTAGAGGGAGGGATAGTAGGAAGTGGTTTGCTTCTACTAGCCCTAGCTTTAGGGAGCACTTGGTCCATTGTTCCAGGATCCAAGCTTCCCTGTCCTTTTTGCTTTTTGGCCTGAGCCCTTGTCAAAGCAAAAATATGCCCTGGGATGCCCAGCATTGCTGCATGGGCCTCCAACTC
This sequence comes from Pleurodeles waltl, assembly GCF_031143425.1. Taxonomy (NCBI): domain Eukaryota; kingdom Metazoa; phylum Chordata; class Amphibia; order Caudata; family Salamandridae; genus Pleurodeles; species Pleurodeles waltl. Next base: position 336,153,018 of record NC_090445.1, read on the forward strand.
CACATCTGACCAAGCTGATGTCTCCAAATCGTTCCCTAATAGACAGTCTACAGGTAAATCTGACGCTACCACAACTATCTTTGGACCAGATACCCCCCCCCAGTTAAGATTTACAACAGCCATGGGGTGGCTTTGTGTTATGTTGTGAGCATCGGTTACTTGGTACTGGTGTCCAAGTATGTGTTGTTCAGGGTGCACCAGTTTCTCAATCACCATTGTGACACTGGCACCTGTGTCCCTGTAGGCCTGGACCTCAACACCATTTATTAGGGTTAGTTGCTTGTACTTCTCCAAGTTATGGGGGCAAGCAACCAAAGTGGCTAAGTCAATAGCCCCTTCAGAGACTAAAGTAGCCTCTGTGGTCTCCCTAATCAGACCAACCCCAACTAAATTACCAAAAGTGAGCCCAGCTACTCCCTTGGATTGGCTATTAGTAGGTTTGCTCCCACCACCACTGCTATTAGTAGGGACACTAGGTGTAGCAGTAGGGGTTGTAGTGGTAGGAGCTGTGGTGCCTTTCTTTGGACAACTGGGATCTGTTGTCCAATGGCCTTTTATCTTACATAAATAGCACCATGGTTTCTTTTCCTTGTTCTGATTAAAGGAGGATTTGGGCCCACCACCCCCACCAGAGTGTTTTTGTGGGCCTGATGAAGACTCATTTTTAGATTTGTCCCCACCCTTGTCAGAAGACTTACCATCCTTCTTTTTGTTGCCATCTTTGTCACCCCCTGTATGAACTTTTCTGTTCACTCTTGTTCTGACCCATTTGTCTGCCTTCTTTCCCAATTCTTGGGGAGAGATCAGATCAGAGTCCACCAAGTACTGGTGCAACAAATCAGACACACAATTATTAAGAATATGCTCTCTCAGGATCAAGTTATACAGGCTGTCATAATCAGTAACTTTACTGCCATGTAACCACCCCTCCAAGGCCTTCACTGCCTGGTCAATGAAATCAACCCAGTCTTGTGAAGACTCCTTTTTGGTATCTCTGAACTTTATCCTGTACTGTTCAGTGGTTAAGCCATAACCATCCAGGAGTGCATTCTTAAGAACTTGGAAATTGTTAGCATCATTTTCTTTTACAGTAAGGAGCCTATCCCTACCTTTTCCAGTAAATGATAGCCATAGGATAGCAGCCCACTGCTTTTGAGGGACATCCTGTACAACACAGGCCCTCTCAAGTGCAGCAAACCACTTGTTAATGTCATCCCCCTCCTTGTAAGGGGGAACTATCTTATGCAGATTCCTGGAATCATGCTCTTTTGCAGGATGACTATGGGGAATACTGCTGCTGCCACCATGGGTATCTAAACCCATCTTCTGTCTTTCCCTCTCTATTTCTAAAGACTGTCTATCCAAATCCAGCTGTTGCTTCTTGAGCTTCAGTCTGGTTTGCTCCACTCTCAATCTATTGAGCTCCCTTTCTAACAATCTGTCATCAGGGTGGGTGGGAGGGACATTTCTAGATACAGAGGTATGATGGGAATGAACAGAAGGAGACCTGTCCCTTACAGAGGGCACCCTAACAGCTTGGCTACCAGTATAATGTGAGAGCACACCATCAGTATGGTGTGATTCAACCTCTGTACCAACTATGCTAGACTGTCTAGTAATGGGCAGGCTGAGAAGTTTCTTCCCTGAACCTTTTCCTGGGGGAGTCCCTGGATCAGATTGAGAACCATTAGCTACTTTTTCTACAGATTGGGCACTTATGGCCTTATCCTGTACTCTAAGCATATTAATTAACAGTTCTAAAGAAGGATTCTTCCCTACACTCAAACCTCTCTCTATGCAGAGACTCCTTGCTCCTTTCCAGCTAAGGTGATCATATGCACGTTTGGACAGTTCAACTTTTTGGCCTGTGCCAGACATTTTTTAGAGAGAGTTAAAGTGATAGACAAAGAGAAAAAAACGTTTTCAGAACTTTTTGGAAAGACAGAAAAAACTTTTTAAACTTTTAAGAACTTTTTGAAAGTTTAGAAGTACTTTTCAGCACTTAGAAAAGAGTGAAAAGAGGAAATGCAAAACTTTTTGGCTATGTGTATATACACTGACCTTGTTTTGTATATTTTTCTCTTATGAAAAGTACAATGACAAGAGTGGTAAGTAGTCTCAAAGCACTTATCCCACCGCTGCACAACCAATGTAGGAGGCTGGACTGGCTTGTAGTGAGTACCAAGGGGTACTTGCACCTTGCACCAGGCCCAGTTATCCCTTATTAGTGTATAGGGTGTCTAGCAGCTTAGGCTGATAGATAATGGTAGCTTAGCAGAGCAGCTTAGGCTGAACTAGGAGACGTGTGAAGCTACTACAGTACCACTTAGTGTCATATGCACAATATCATAAGAAAACACAATACACAGTTATACTAAAAATAAAGGTACTTTATTTTTATGACAATATGCCAAAGTATCTTAGAGTGTACCCTCAGTGAGAGGATAGGAAATATACACAAGATATATATACACAATAGCAAAAATATGCAGTATAGTCTTAGAAAACAGTGCAAACAATGTATAGTTACAATAGGATGCAATGGGGAAACATAGGGATAGGGGCAACACAAACCATATACTCCAGAAGTGGAATGCGAACCACGAATGGACCCCAAACCTATGTGACCTTGTAGAGGGTCGCTGGGACTATTAGAAAATAGTGAGAGTTAGAAAAATAACCCTCCCCAAGACCCTGAAAAGTGAGTGCAAAGTGCACTAAAGTTCCCCTAAGGGCAAAATAGTCGTGTTAGAGGGAAAATGCAAAGAAAACACAAATCAGCAATGCAACAACGATGGATTCCTGACTGAGGGTACCTGTGGAACAAGGGGACCAAGTCCAAAAGTCACAAGCAGCTCGGAGATGGGCAGATGCCCAAGAAATGCCAGCGGTTGGTGCAAAGAAGCTCTTACTAGGCTGAAGAACTGTGAATACTGCAGGAACGACAAGGGCTAGAGACTTCTCCTTTGGAGGATGGATCCCCCACGCCTTGGAGAGTCGTGCAGAAGTGTTTTCCCGCCGAATGGACGCCAACAAGCCTTGCTACACGCAAATCGTGCGTTTGGCGTTTTTGGACGCTGCTGGGGCCCAGGAGGGACCAGGAGATCGCAAATTGGATCTGCAGAGAGAGGGGATGTCGAGCAAGACAAAGAGCCCTCACTGAAGCAGGTAGCACCCGGAGAAGTGCCAGAAACAGGCACTACGAGGATGCGTGAAACGGTGCTCGCCGAAGTTGCACAAAGGAGTCCCACGTCGCCGGAGACCAACTTAGAAAGTCGTGCAATGCAGGTTAGAGTGCCGTGGACCCAGGCTTGGCTGTGCACGAAGGATTTCCGCCGGAAGTGCACAGGGGCCGGAGAAGCTTGCAAAGTCGCGGTTCCCAGCAATGTAGCCCAGCGAGGTGAGGCAAGGACTTACCTCCACCAAACTTGGGCTGAAGAGTCACTGGACTGTGGGGGTCACTTGGACGGTGTCGCTGGATTCGAGGGACCTCGCTCGTCGTGCTGAGAGGAGACCCAAGGGACCGGAGATGCAGCTTTTTGGTGCCTGCGGTTGCAGGGGGAAGATTCCGTCGACCCACGGGAGATTTCTTCGGAGCTTCTGGTGCAGAGAGGAGGCAGACTACCCCCACAGCATGCACAAGCAGGAAAACAGTCGAGAAGGCGGCAGGATCAGCGTTACAGAGTTGCAGTAGTCGTCTTTGCTACTATGTTGCAGGTTTGCAGGCTTCCAGCGCGGTCAGCGGTCGATTCCTTATCAGAAGGTGAAGAGGGAGATGCAGAGGAACTCGGCTGAGCTCATGCATTCGTTATCTAAAGTTTCCCCAGAGACAGAGACCCTAAATAGCCAGAAAAGAGGGTTTGGCTACCTAGGAGAGAGGAAAGGCTACTAACACCTGAAGGAGCCTATCACAAGGAGTCTCTGACGTCACCTGGTGGCACTGGCCACTCAGAGCAGTCCAGTGTGTCAGCAGCACCTCTGTTTCCAAGATGGCAGAGGTCTGGAGCACACTGGAGGAGCTCTGGACACCTCCCAGGGGAGGTGCAGGTCAGGGGAGTGGTCACTCCCCTTTCCTTTGTCCAGTTTCGCGCCAGAGCAGGGGCTAAGGGGTCCCTGAACCGGTGTAGACTGGCTTATGCAGAATTGGGCACATCTGTGCCCAACAAAGCATTTCCAGAGGCTGGGGGAGGCTACTCCTCCCCTGCCTTCACACCATTTTCCAAAGGGAGAGGGTGTCACACCCTCTCTCAGAGGAAGTTCTTTGTTCTGCCATCCTGGGCCAGGCCTGGCTGGACCCCAGGAGGGCAGCTGCCTGTCTGAGGGGTTGGCAGCAGCAGCAGCTGCAGAGAAACCCCAGGAAAGGCAGTCTGGCAGTACCAGGGTCTGTGCTACAGACCACTGGGATCATGGAATTGTACCAACAATGCCAGGATGGCATAGAGGGGGCAATTCCATGATCATAGACATGTTACATGGCCATATTCGGAGTTACCATGGTGAAGCTACATATAGGTAGTGACCTATATGTAGTGCACGCGTGTAATGGTGTCCCCGCACTCACAAAGTTCAGTGAATTGGCTCTGAACAATGTGGGGGCACCTTGGCTAGTGCCAGGGTGCCCTCACACTAAGTAACTTTGCACCTAACCTTTACCAGGTAAAGGTTAGACATATAGGTGACTTATAAGTTACTTAAGTGCAGTGTAAAATGGCTGTGAAATAACGTGGACGTTATTTCACTCAGGCTGCAGTGGCAGGCCTGTGTAAGATTTGTCAGAGCTCCCTATGGGTGGCAAAAGAAATGCTGCAGCCCATAGGGATCTCCTGGAACCCCAATACCCTGGGTACCTCAGTACCATATACTAGGGAATTATAAGGGTGTTCCAGTAAGCCAATGTAAATTGGTAAAAATGGTCACTAGCCTGTCAGTGACAATTTGGAAAGAAATGAGAGAGCATAACCACTGAGGTTCTGATTAGCAGAGCCTCAGTGAGACAGTTAGTCACTACACAGGTAACACATTCAGGCACACTTATGAGCACTGGGGCCCTGGGTTACCAGGGTCCCAGTGACACATACAACTAAAACAACATATATACAGTGAAAAATGGGGGTAACATGCCAGGCAAGATGGTACTTTCCTACAATCAATGATAACCAATAGCATTAAGAATCAATTGAAGTCAGTAATTGTCACAAACCATGACCTTTCCTTCATGAATAACCACACTTTTAGGTAAAAGTTAGAATTTTATTTCCCTATATTAACAATGCTAATGTCACGTAAGATAATCTCAATATCAAATGATAAACATATAAAAACAACACTGGCTGTTCAAAGCATCTAAAGAAATGTAATTTAATCAAGGCTTGAGCCACTACACATTTCAGAGTTACAGTGCAAATTAATAACAAGAACAATGTGCAAACGATATCACATACATTTAGAATCAGCAAAGAAAAGACATTGATTGTTATTACATATAGTGAACTTTCATTAGTGAGGATCCTAACTAACACCAGATTAGCATCAGCATTTTGGGCTTCATGCAAAACAATTTAGTTAACACAAATTTGGAAAAACATCTAACTATGGCTTTAGCAAAATAGCGCAGTTGGTACCTAGAAAGAAAAGCAAATAGACATAGCAAACAATCTCATAGTTTATGTACCTATCCTCAGTTTGGATCAGTAAGCTGTGACAGTCTTCATCATCAGGACATCAGTTCGGTCAGCAAGGCATCATGATTCAGTATCAAAGTTAAAAAAATTGAAAGTCTTTAATCAGTAAAGTAAAGCACGTCTCTTGTCAAGACGCTCAAGAAAGTAATGGTGGTCTCTTCCCTCTGTGCAGTCTGGCTAAGTTAGATTTCCTAAAACTACTTCCCAAGTCCCTGTTGGTCAAGGGATCACATGTTCACACTTTGTCCAATAAAACTAAAACTTCAAATCCACATGTCTACTAGTACATGGTTCACATGTCAATGATTGGCTCCTCTTGTCCCATTCTCATCATCCGGCTCGTCGGGTAACAATATTGCTGCAACTTATCCTCCAGTTAGTATGGTCATTGAAGTCAGTTTTACACACATTACATTTACAATGTTACAATTAGCAAGAACAGAGCATCTTCTAGCAAGCAGTTCTCATGAGAAAGATTTTTAGCTACAAGCACATTTGGTCAGCACAGTGGAAAATCACAATTTAATTCTCTAAGCAGACATTTTATTAAACGCCTAAGAAACACAGCTTGACATGAGGTTGTGAAACTAGGTCAAGACCTCCGCTAAGTTAAGGCCTACAATTAATAAAGCTAAGACATAATGCATAACCCTTCATATGACATATTACTACATTAATCAAACATAAGCTCATCATTTCATATTAATAAGCCATCAATAAGTACACTTTGTGAACATTGACAGCCACTCATGTGATCATTCTTTCAAATGCGTGCATTATTTTTCTCTAGATTAATACATTCTCTACACAAATCCATTACTCAGAATACATAAATATTTATTAATATTTCTTATGAAAACACTTGCTCTAACATGACATGTACAAAGAGGCTTTTTGGGAGCCTTGTGAGGCAGAACCTTCCACCTCACACTGGAGCCCCAGGGAAGTCCTCTGTTTGACTTTCCTCTCTGTGTCTCATTACTTTGATTTACTCGTGAGAAAGTGTCCCTCGCAGTGTCATCAACTCCTAGCCAGATTGAAAACTGCGAAAATGTTACACAGGCATTCTTAAAATTTAGCAGTTGTGGCATTAGGATATGGCACACAGATATTTTGTGCTCTGTCCAGGATTATTTGGCTGTCTTCAAATAATGAGTATTATTTTAAAGCATGTTACATAAATGTTTTATTTATTCATGAGAATATATTGGTTTTTTATGTTCATGATCCTCCTTTTGAAGAATTTCGAGGTCTGGGCTCTTCTTGGGCTTCTTATGGAATGCCTTGTGCTAGTTTTAGACTTCTTGTTTTTTTTTTTAAACGCTTTATTTATGGGTTTTATTTCCTGCACAGATACAACACATCCTACATCAACAAGGTCAGCATCGCCCTTAGTACAGAAAATATGCAAAGCAATCAGCAACATCCCTTCTTCCCCCCAAGCAGCAATTCCACATATTCGTCATACGCTCCCCTCCCCATATGCACCAGTTTGATTATGTAGTTGGTTGAGAATCAGTGTTATGTGGTGGCTTCTGATTCCCTGGTATAATAATGTGAAGGCCGCAGTGCGAATAAATTCGAGTGGTTGTTGTAGACGGTAGGAGTCCCCCACTGGTCTCTTGACTTGTACGTTTGAAACGCTGTCAATACTCTGTCAAATTTCACTTTTGTATCATGAATAATAGCCAAATGTTTCTCCATTGCATAAACCAAATTTTTCTCCACCAGAGATGTAAGGATGGTGTTGTTTGTTGTTTCCATACATGTACTAGGGACATTCTGGAAACCAGAAGGAGGGTGAGATTAATTTGCCCATTTCAGTAGTTAGTGCGAATACAAAGTCGTTGCATGGGTCACCTAAAAGTGTCACAAGAAGATCAAAGGGCAGCAGGGTACCTATAATGTGACAAATATGTGTTAAAATCTCCCTCCAGTATGGCTGTATGTGGGTGTTGAATGAAGAGGCCCCTCTTTCCGCATCCCTTCCAGCAGAGCTTTGAGCTCCCAACAATGGGCATGAAGCCAAGTGGGAGACAGATGCCATCTCGTCAGCAGTTAATACGCTTTCTTCTTATGACACATTCTAATGGAGGCCTTTGCTACCCTATGCCAAATTTCGACCCAAGTCTCCTCCCGAATCTACCACTCCAGGTCCCGTTCCCATTGTGTGATTTATGTAGGTTTAGGTTTCGGGTATAGATTCAAAAGGGATTGTTGGAGCCAGGTGATGCTTTTTGTATGAGACCGCTTGCGAAAATGTTCTGTCATGGTGTTTTTACCTGTCCCACTAGTAGAGACACCTCTTTGGAGTCCACCCAGTGCTGGAGCCGCATTAGTTGACAGTGAGCACACCAATCTAGGTTCCAATTCTCCACTAGCTCCTCAATGGTAACCCCAGTCCCCTCGGCAACCATCTCCCTCAGTGTGTGCGGGCACTCCATCTCTCATGCTTCATCCGGGTCCTGTTTCCCAATGGGAAAGTTGGGTTATGCGTGACCGGGGTCATCGGAGAAGGGCAGGATGTTGAACGCATCTTCCTTACAACCTGATGCCAGTATTCTAGGAGAACTGTCGTTGAGGAGAGGGGAAGAAATCCTGCTCCCTCATCTTTGGTGGAAGCTATATCAAACAATGGAGAGGGATATCCTAGAATATTTTCTCAATCAACCCCCTGTGCCCCCCGACAGATGCAAACATGATTGCAGTCTTATGTGGAGTGAATCTGGCCCACCTGGACATATGTTTTCATGTTTGGGAATGCCAGGCCGCCTTGAGCAACTGGCTTCCAAAGAGTAGTCCATGAGACTGGTGGAACAGTTCCTCCAAACAAATTCAAACTGTTTTTTCTGTATATAAGTAATTGTGCAGTCAAGCACCCTAAGCGGCAGGCATTTTAAACTCTAAAGGGGCAAAAAAATCATTTTTACATTCATCATATGCCCGAGCCATGAGATTTCCAGCTACCCCCACACAATGTGTTTAGGACTGGGGGAATATTGGCTGTATATAGATATACCGACTTCTGTGGCAGATAGACCCCTAGATATTTGAGGGGTTTCAGAGACCATGTAAACCCACTTTGGACCAATGCTGTCTGGGCCTTTTGATGCAGACCCACCATGCTTATTCCCTCAGATTTAGATAAGTTCACCTTAAATCCCGATAAGGTGGAGAAAACCTCCAGTTCCTTCTTAAGGACAGGAAGAGAGGTTGAGGGATTTGTTTAGAAGCAAAGAATATCATCTGCATATACAGCCAACTTAAATTCTTCGTTCTTGGTCATGTTATACCTTTTATTGCTTGGTTATTTTTTATTTTTATGTGAGAGGTGCCATTGTGAGGGCAAACATAGATGGTGACAGCAGACATCCCTGTTGTGTGCCTCTAGTCAGCCTTAAAATCTGGAATAAAGCCCTATTTACTTTTAACTTGATCTTTAGGAACTTATAATGGCTTATAATTAGCCATGATCCATACAGTCATCTTGGGTCCTTACAATGTTTTCTGGAGGATCTTAGTCTTGGTGGATCCGTTGACTGTATTAAAGACGTTCTCCGCATCGAGCAAAAGAATAACCATCAGTTGTCTTTGTTCCTCCACCACCTCTATGAAGAGGGCAGCAAGCCTAGTTTTGTCCCTTGCATGTTGGGATTTTATAAACCCACTCTGTTGTTGTGATATGAATTTTGGCCAGATCTTTTAAAGTCTGGAAACTATGATGGCTATGAAAATGTTTACATAAGTGTTCAGTAAGGCATTGGGTCGATACGAGGAGCATAATAAGGGATTCTTGTCCAGCTTTGTAACCAGTGTTAGCCGCAACTCCAACATGAGTAAGTACATGAATAAAGACCATGACCAGCAGAGCTTCCAGTAACCCTGAATATTTTTTGTGAAAAGACATCAGAAATCCGTTAGGTCCAGGTACCTTCTGGCCAGGGGGGGTGTTTTATTGCATTTAATACCACTTTATCTGAAATGTCGTCCTTGAGACAGTCCTGACCCAATAGCTGCCAAATGAAGGTATATAAGTAGTTACCCTGAGCATACAGGTTAAGGCCCGGCTCAGCAAAAAGGGAAACTACAGTATGCCAAAATGTGCCTGTCAGGCTTATCGCCTTTTTCACAGTCCTTCAATTTAGTGTAGAAGAGTTTTTTTGCAGACTTCCCCATTACTGAGTGCTCCAGCTCCCCCTCGCCATTCTGAGTGCCCTATGAGACTTTGGACAGGTGTCTATTTTGTGTTGAGCCTCAATACGCTTACCTTCTTTCTCTAGGTCCTGTTTTTGCTGTTTTCCAGCAATTCAAATGTTGCCATGTGGGATATCACTTCACCACTTATTACTGCCTTAACAGTGTCCCAGATCCTATCTCGGCTGACCTCACATGTAGTATTCTCATAATGTGTTATGGCCTCCAGAATTTGTTCCCCTGCCACCTGGTCCCAGAGTGCCACTTAGCTAACCTGTCACTGTCTAGAGAAAAGTGGTTGCGCAGTAAGCATCTTAGGCTCCAATTTGACTGCTGCATGGTCCAACAGAAAGCAGTCTATCCAGGAATGCATTATGGACATGTGAAAAGAATGTATAGTCCCACCTGACTGGATGTTGATGATGCCAAACGTCCACCAGGTCAAAATCCACAATTCCCTGTACCGAGGATGGGAGGAGAAGAGCATGTAGGTCATGCTGGAGTCCCATTTATCCCCAAGTCCAAAATTGTGTTAAAGTTGCAACCAAGAAGAAGGTGGCTCTTAGTGAAGTGTGCTATGGTGGGTAATATCGTAACGTACAATTGTTCTGTGCCCTTATTAGGTAAGTAAAGGGCATGATGCTTAGGGACCCTAGACGCAGTCGTAACCTCACATATCTACCCTCCTTATCCTGGTATTTCACGTTCATGTCATAATACAGGGTTGTACAAAATAGTATAGTCACCCCTCTCATTCCCACCAGAACTCTGTCAAACCATCAACCGATCCTTCGAGACTGCTACATTCCCCTCATACTGGAAGCACGCGAAAATCAACCCGCTACTCAAGAAACCCACCGCTGCTCCTAGGAAGCTGAAGAACTACAGACCCATCTCTCGGCCCCCTGGACCAAAATGACCAGAGGCTCTGAAGGACCCAAACAAAGGTAACCAGGACCAAGAGGGCCTATATCATTGCAGTCCCAAAAGGATCATGAGGGTCAAGAGGATCAGGCAGGATGATTTAGAGCAAGGAAGAGGTGGCTTGAAAGGATCAGGATGGACAAAAGGACCATAAACAAAGGGATTAAGCATTCACATACCCAAACCAGGAGGACCAGAAAGAAAAGGATCAGGACTAGTGGGCACACAACCAGAAAGAGTGCACATACTGTAAGGATAAAGGAATAGAAAGACCAGTGCTAGGTAAATCAGACTGAGAGTGGGGAGGACTTGGAGAACAGGACCTGGAGAATCAGAAAGAGATGGCTGGGCAACCAGAGCCAGCAGGACAAGAGCTAAGAGGACCAGGGCAAGGAGGACCAGTTGGACCACCTCTAAGAAGAAAAGGAAGTTCAAGTCACAGAGTATCAGGACCTGGCATACCAGGACAAGGAGGACCAGGACAAGGCCAGCCAGCATGACAAGAGCTACGATGACCAAGCCAGGTGGATAAAAGCAGGATGACCTGAACAAGGAGGATCAAGACTAAGTGGACACCTTAGTGCAGAAACGGGATAACAAGGAGCAGGAGAACCAGGGACAAGAGTATCACAACAAGTTTGAGGAGGACCAGGAGAGCCAGTCAGGGCAGGAGCAGATGGACTAGAGCTATTAAGACCAGCAAGAAGATGGGGAAGAATAGATGGGCTAGAAGGATCACGATAAGCAGGAAAAGCAGGAACAAGGCTGGAAGGACCAGAGGGGTCACAGTTAAGGGGGCCAGGACCTGAAAAACCAAGTAAAGAAGTAGGACCAGGAAATAGGGTATCAGACTGGCTAGGATCAGGGAGACCAGAACAATCAGAGCTACAAGGACCAATGGAACCAGACCAGGACCAAAATGAACGGGCCAAGCCCAAGAGGAAATAAAAAGGAGAACCAGGACCGGTGGATGAAGCACCATGTGGACCATGAAGACAGGGACTTGACCAAAGAGAATCGGGATGACCCAAACCAGGAAGATTAGGCACGCAATTTTAGAGACCCAGAACTAGAGGGCTGGGTGGAGAAGGATCCAGCAGACCAACAGGATCAGGGCAAGGACCAGCAGTACCAGTACCAGGGAGGGCTAATACATGGAAGGGCAAGAAGCAGGGCCAGGAAGACGAGGGTCCTTAAAGCAGCTCAAGACTTGGCTCTTTGATTGCCATCACAAGCCAGGTGAGGCCTAAAGCACCCACCCCCCAGCGACTGAGACCCCCCAGGTGACAAACTTTCACTATGTAAGACCTCATGATTGATTGATTGATTGATTGATTGATTGAAGGACTGGAACTAGCACCAGAATCTAGAACCAGTACCAGGGTGACCAGAATTAATTAGACCCGCACGAGGATCAGGAGGACCAAAACAACCCAAAAAATGAGGACCTGGAACAGGACTAGGAGAAGGATCAACACCTGGAGAAGAAAAGAGAAGACCAAGAACAGGAGGACACCTATGTGATTATATACAATGATATATTAGGATATGCCTTTTGTAAACAGTCCTTATTCATGATTTTTATGCTGCCAGTCCTCAGACCCACTACCTTTTTTAGCCCAGGTATAGGCTGGTGAGTATTTGCTGAAGAATCAGAGCATGCAAAGTGAATAAAAAGACAAGACTGTTACTCCCTGACCTCTGAGTGATGGCAGATGCTGTCTGATGCTGACACAGTAGTCTGAGGGTAGAGTTGAGGGCAGAGCGACTGAAACATGTCGGTGGATCTAAAGGTAGATGAGTGAGAAGAAGTGTGGTTTGTTAAGAATGGTAGAAGAGATTTGAGACACTCAAATGGTTGAAGTCAGCAAAATGGTTAATGGCTAACAAAGGTCATCAAAGGGCTATGGAAATCAGCAAACGGGAGCTCAGGGTCATAAGAAGGCTTGGCTGAGCAGAAGAAGGAGCGAGAGAGGCTCCATATAGATCATCCTAGATGGCCCAAGAGGGATTCTGAGTAACAAAGGACCGTGATTGCCATCTGTGACAGCACTGAGAACCAAGGCAGACAGTGACAGCTTCTGCACCAGACGAGTGGTCTATGAACCTCTAAGGGTTAGATGAAGAAGGGTGTAGACATATATGCAACAAAAGGGTTTAGACGTCCAACAGAGAGGCAACAAGTGTCAAAACTGGCTGAGTAGTCTTTGGGACTCCTTTGAGTTGACATTCTATGTGCGTCTGTGTATGGTGGATGTATAGCAAGCATGTAGCAATATGACTCCACATGTGGTAAAAGTCTAAGTGCATTGTCCAGTGGGATGCCTTTTGCATGATGTGGTGGAGAATAGTTACAGCTTCCCTAGAGAGTGGAAGTTCATTGATTGCGTCCCTTCTCTTGAGGGTGGTGACCCAGATATTGAAAGTAAGGGAGGGTGGATAAAGCGCTTCTTGCAGAAATTGTGTGAGGACCTTTTTTAGCAAAGGTCTGCTGTTTAGTTCTTCCTTGGTGATGACGTGGGGTAGATGCTAAGAGTAAGAGGTAGATCAGAGATTTCTCTTGTTAAAGGTGTCAAAGTTTCTCAGCAGGACTGCCGCTTTGTTTGTGCTTGATGACCACTTATGAAGGCCAATGCAAGCCAGGTGGTGGGTTCTCATGCTTCAATGTGCCCTTGTTTTGGATACTTCTGCTTTGAGCCAGAACTATTGCTACTGCTATGAGAGCCATCACCTAGCACAAGGATTGTGTTCTAGCTACAGTCAGAAAATAACATTTGAAAGAGAATAACCCCAAATCAGTTCTGAAACCTGAATAATGGAACCACATCCTATGCCTGAAAATGAGTATTAAAGTGGAACTGTGAAATGATCGACCAGGGGGTCACAGAATGGAGATAACAAAATGTATCTGTTTATTCAGCATCTCAGTTCTTACTATATTTGTAATAAAGTCAATGAATAAAATTTCTCTGTGAGTTTCTTTCCTTCTGTGCCTTTGGTGCCTATTTGTCTTTGTGAGAAAGTAGCCTCTTTCTAGTATGGTTACCCCCACTTTTGGCCTATTTGTGTGTGTGTCAGTGTGTTTTTACTGTGTCATTGGGATCCTGCTAGCCAGGGCCCCAGTGCTCATAGATAAAAACCTATATGTCAGTATGTTTTGCCTGTCTCACTGGGATCCTGCTAGCCAGGACCCCAATGCTCAGAGTTTGTGGCCTAATGTGTATGTCTGTGTAGTGCCTAACTGTGTCACTGAGGCTCTGCTAACCAGGACCTCAGTGCTTATGCTCTCTCTGCTTTTACATTTGTCACTGTAGGCCAGTGACTTCATTTACCAATGTCAATTGGCACGTGGGACCCCCCTTATAAGTCCCTAGTATATGGTACCTAGGTACCCAGGGCATTGGGGTTCCAGGAGATCCATATGGGCTGCAGCATTTCTTTTGCCACCCATAAGGAGCTCAGACAAACCCTTACACAGGACTGCTATTGCAGCCTGTGTGAAATAACACACACGTTATTTCACAGCCATTTTCACTGCACTTAAGTAACTCATAAGTCACCTATATGTCTAACCTTCACTTACTGAAGGTTCGGTGCAAAGTTACTAAGTGTGAGGGCACCCTTGCACTAGCAAAGGTGCCCCCACATAGTTCAGGGCCATTTCCCCGGACTTTGTGAGTGCGGGGACACGATTACACGTGTGCACTACATATAGGTCAATACCTATATGTAGCTTCACAATGGTAACTCTGAATATGGCCATGTAACATGTCTAAGATCATGGAATTGTCCCACCATTCCAACTCTGGTATTGGGGAGCCAATTCCATGCATCCTGGAGGCTCTACAATGGACCCCCAGCACTGCCAAACCAGCTCTCTGGGGCCTGCACTGCAGCTACAGCTGCTGCCACCTCACAGACAGGGTTCTGCCCTCCTGGGTTCTGGACAGCCCAGACCCAGGAAGGCAGAACAAGGCATTTCCTCTGAGAGCAGGGTGTTATACCCTCTCCCTTTGGAAATAGGTGTTACAGGCTGGGGAGGGGTAGCCTCCCCCAGCCTCTGGAAATGCTTTGTAGGGCACAGATAGTGCCTTCCTTGCATAAATCAGTCTATACAGTTCAGGGAACCCTTCTCCCCTGCTGAAACTGGACAAAGGAAAGGGAAGTGACCACTCCCCTGTCCATCACCACCCCAGGAGTGGTGCCCAGAGCTCCTCCAGTGTGTCCCTGACTTCAGCCATCTTGCTTTGCAAGGTGTGGGGGGGCACTCTGGAGGGCTCTGAGTGGCCAGTGCCAGAAGGTGACGTCAGATACCCCTCGTGATAAGTCCATACCTAATAAGGTAGCCAATCCCCTACTCAGGGCTATTTAGGGTCTCTCCTGTGGGTTCTCCTCAGATTCTGCTTGCAAGGTTCCTTCAGGAATCCTCTGCAACAACTTCAGCATCCTCTGACCTCGGATCAACCGCAGCCTGCTCCAAGAAATGCTGTAACTGCAACAAAGAGAGACTTTTCTTCAGCAACCTCAGCTCCAAGTCAGCAAATGCAACAGTGTCCATGGTGTTCATGCTCTGGTGACTCCCTGTCTTCATCCTGCACCAGAAGGACCGAAGAAATCTCCAGTGGAGTGGCGGAGTCGCTCCCCTGCTCCAAGCAGGCACTTTCCAAGGCAACGACTGGTACCCTGGGACTCCTCTCACGGTTACAAGCTTGCTCCTAAGGACACAGAGGGTAGACATCATCAACATAGACTGTCCTGAGGTCCTGCTGACGCAATTTGGAGAAGGTAAGACCTTGCCTTCCCCGAGAACGATAGTACCCCTGTGTTTTGTGTCTTCTTCACTTCCTGAGGCCTCTGTGCATTCTTTGCAAAATTCCTTCATGTACAGCCTGGCCCAGGTCCCCAGCACTCCACCCTGCAACGCCCAACTTGCTGAGTTGTCCTCCGGCAGCGTTGGGCCTTCTTTTGTTGTGCTGCATCAAACACATTTTGCACCTCCTTTGAACCCAGATCCTGTGGCTACTGGGGGAGCTGGCTGGCATCCCGAGGGCTCTCTAAAGTGCTGAGAGGCCCCTCTTTCTCCTCACACAGGGGTGAGGCCCCCAAGTCCCTCCTGGGTCCATCCAGTGCCATTGTGATGAAAAACACACTTTTACCGTAGCCAAGGCTTCTTGGCACCTTCCAACATGAAATCTCATCCGCAACGATCTTCACGCCGTGGCACATCTTTTGCATCATGCAGGAACCCGCTGGCATCTTCCTAGAGTGCATTTCTGCAGTCTTCAACTAACTGGGGACTCTTGTTTTGCACCCTCTTCTGAGTTGGCAGGGGCTCCTGTCCTTCCTGGAACTTCTTTTGACTTCTGGACATGGTCCCCTTCCTTTGCAGGTCTTCAGGTCCAATAATCCAGCAGCTGTTCTTTGCAGACTTGGTTGGCTGCAGCAAAATCCCAAACACAAGGTGTAGTGGGTCCTAAGGAAACTTGCAGTACTTTACTCCTGCTTTTCTGGGCTCTGGGGTGGGGTAATCTACTTACCTTTACTGTATTCTTACTCTCCCAGTGATTCTGCACACACTACACTTGTCTAGGGGGAATTTGTGATTCACATTCCACTTTTTTGGTATATGGTTTGTGTTGCCCCTAGACCTATTTTATCCCATTGCATTCTATAGGATTTCCCACTGTTTGCATTGTTCTATGACTATTTACTTGTCTAAGTTTGGTGTCTAGTGTATATATTGTGTATACTACTTACCTCCAGAAGAAGTATTGTCTCTAAGATATTTTTGGTACTGTTTCACCCAAATAAATACCTTTATTTTTGGTAACACTGAGTATTGTCTTTACTTGTGTATAAGAACTGTGTAACTATAAGTGGTATTGCATGAGCTTTGCATGTCTCCTAGTTCAGCCTAAACTGCTCTGCTACAGCTACCTCTATCAGCCTATGCTGCTAGAACACTACTACATTCACTAACAAGGGATAACTGGACCTGGTGTAAGGTGTAAGTACCCAAGGTACCCACTACAAACCAGGCCAACCTCCTACATTGGTGGTGCAGCGGTGGGATAAGTACATGCAATTGCTTTACCACTTTGTTACCTGTGCTTTTCACAAGAAAAGCTTGCTCCAATACTTAGAGCATATATAATGAATACCTAGAAAAAATTTTCTAGCTTCCTTAAATTCTGTTTAACTTTGCAAACGTTTTTCAAAGTTCTGAAATGTTTTCTTTTCTCTAAAAAGTTAGCTCTGTTATTCCTCTAACTTTTGACTCACTTTTCCAAAACTTTTTCTTTCAATATGTCTTCTGTAGATGCTACCCCTAGAGTTGGGAAAACAACATATGATAATCTAAATTTTAAAAGTTTGAGGTGTCTCTGTATGGAAAGAAGTTTAGGGATTGGGAAGCACCCCAATAAGGTAAATCTTAAATCTTCTCCTCCAAGATGACCTGGGACTCAGCACTGGTCCTGATCAGACAGGGGAAGAGGTAGAGGTTAACTCCAACCAGGAAGGCTCAGAGGAGCATGATGACAATCCTGGGGAGGGTCCTTCCACAGACCTATCTGTCAACAAGCCCCCTAGTATAACTGGAAGTGGGAAGGGTTCACACACAAGTAGGGCTCCCTTCACCCCTAAAGGCCAGGTCACTAGAGTGGCCCCTGTTTGAGATAGGTCTGCCTCTGCACACTCTCATGTTACCTCTGTTTCAGAGGCTTCACATAATTCTAACCCCAAGGACCAGTCCCTAGATAGGGAACTCAAAAAGCTGAGTTTAGAGGAGGCCAGACTGAAGCTAATGCTGCAGCAGTTGGCCTTAGTCAGGGAATCCCTGGCTGTGGAGAAAGAGAGGCAGGGTTTGGGGTTAGTTCCCCATGGTGGCAGCAGCAGTTTTAGAAATACAAATGTGAGGGAACCTACATTTGATTCTAGGAATCTGCACAAAGTTGTCCCTCCTTACAAGGTTGGTGATGACATCAACAAGTGGTTTGCTGCACTTGAGAGGGCCTGTAACGTTCAGAGGGTCCCTCATGTAGAGTGGGCTGCTTTCCTTTGGTTATCCTTTTCTGGCAAGGGTAGAGACAGATATCTTATTGTCAGAGAGGATGACACAGATAATTAACAGTTTCTTGAAAATGCACTCTTGGATGGTCTGGGCTTACCCACTGGACAGTACAGACTTAAGTTCAGAGAGACCAGAAAGGAGTCATCACAGGACTGGACAGACTTTGTGGACTGTTCTGTGAAGGCCCTAGAGGGCTGGTTAAATGACAGTAAGGTGACTGATTATGAAAGCCTTTATAGCTTGATTGTGAGAGAGCATATTCTGAATAATTGTGTGTCTGACTTGTTGCATCATTATCTTGTGGACTCAGATCTGACCTCTCCCCAAGAATTGGGAAAGAAGGCATTCAAATGGATCAAAACAAGGGTGAGCAGAAAAGCTCATACAGGGGGGTGACAAGGATGGCAAAAAGAAAGACTGTGAAAAATCTCAGGACAAGCTGGGGATAAAAGTAAACATAAAGATCCTTCTTCAGGTCCAAAACACTTCTCTGGGGATGGGGATAAAACTTCTTCCTTTTCTTCAAACTCTTCACATAATCAGAAAAAGCCTTGGTGCTATGTGTGAAGAAATAAAGGCCATCGGCCAGGGGATAAGTCCTGCACAGGTAAAGACCCTGAGCCTACCACCACTAAGACATCAGACTCTAGTGCCCCTAGCAGTAGTGGTAATAGTGGTGGGACTACTGGCAATGGTCAAACTAAAGGTGTAGTTGGGTTCACTTTTGGAACCATAATAGAAACTGGGGTAGACAGTCCCAAGACAGTTTCTGTCACACCTGGTGGCATTGGCCTTGCCACCTTGGCTGCTCGTCCCCTTAACATGGATAAGTACAGACAGTCAATTTTTATAAATGGTGTTGAGGCCCAGGCCTACAGGGACACAGGTGCCAGTATCACTTTGGTGACTGAAAACCTGGTGTCACCTGCACAACACCTCCTTGGACAGAAGTACCAAGTTACTGATGCCAACAACTCCACTCAGTCTCTCGCCTTAGCTGTAGTTCAACTTAGTTGGGGTGGAGTTACTGGCCCTAAGCAGGTGATAGTATCACCTAGCTTACCTGTAGATTGTCTCTTAGGGAATGATCTAAAGGCCTCAGGTTGGGCTGAGGTAGAGTTTAGGACCCACGCATCCATGCTGGGTATCCCTGAGGAATTGCTTCCTCTCATTTCTGGTGAAATGAAAAAGCAAAGGAGAGAAAAAGGCCTGACATCTCGGGATCTCTCTCCACCAACAGGTAAAAAGGGTATCCACCAACAGGTAAAAAGGGTATCAAAGTATCACTTCCTCACCCTGCCACTAAGGATACCATTCCTATGGTGGGAGAAACCTCTCCTGGGGTGGACCCTGTACCAAAGGAGCCATCAGCTACCACAACTGGACTCCCAGAGGTAAAAGTACCTCTCTGTGGAACTTCTAAAGCAGATGTGCAAAATTGTACAATTTTAGTAAATATGGAGCATCCCTCCAGCCTTCCCAGTGAAACTTTAGTGCAGCAGCCCTGCACTGCCTCAAAACACTTAGGACAGCAGCCCTGTCCTGGTGTGGAGCTTATAGGACAGCAGCCCTAATCCAACTCAAGAGAAACAGCAATCCTGTTCTCTCTTACAGCCATATGGACAAATGTTTTGGCCAGCTATGTCTTTATTGAGACAGCATCCCTGTTTAGCATTTCCGGCATTTGACATAGGCCCAGTGGACCAATCCCACTGCCCAACTTTAAAATATACTAATAGGAACTCTGAGAATTTACACTCACACTGTTGGTTAGGTAAAAATCTCCAAGCAGGGTGGTTAACATCCCCACAGGGAAGTAACCATATAGTGGATGATAAAGGGAGTAACCACTCTATTGTAGATCTACTCTCCACTTATCACCACTTAGACAATAAAGTCTCAACTGGCCAAGGTTAGCCTTATTGTCCTTCCTTTGGAGCGGGGGGGTTGTGTGAGAAAGTAGCCGCTATCTAGCATGGTTACCCCCACTTTTGGCCTGTTTGTGAGTATGTGTCATTGTGTTTTTACGCTCTCACTGGGATACTGCTAGCGAGGACCCCAGTGCTCATAGATAAAACCTATATGTCAGTATGTTTTGCCTGTCTCACTGGGATCCTGCTAGCCAGGACCCCAGTGCTCATAGTTTGTGGCCTAATGTGTATGCCTGTGTAGTGCCTAACTGTGTCACTGAGGCTCTGTTATCCAGAACCTCAGTGCTTATGCTCTCTCTGCTTTTAAATTTGTCACTGTAGGCCAGTGACCAATTTCAATTGGCACACTGGACCCCCCTTATAAGTCCTTAGTATATGGTACCTAGGTACCCAGGGCATTGGGGTTCCAGGAGATCCATATGGGCTGCAGCAATTCTTTTGCCACCCATAAGGAGCTCAGACAAACCCTTACACAGGAATGCTATTGCAGCCTGCGTGAAATAACGCACATGTTATTTCACAGCCATTTTCACTGCACTTAAGTAACTTACACCTATATGTCTAACCTTCACTTGCTGACGGTTCAGTGCAAAGTTACTGAGTGTGAGGGCACCCTTGCACTAGGAAAGGTGCCCTCACATAGTTCAGGGTCATTTCCCCAGGCTTTGTGAGTGCGAGAGCACCATTACACGCGTGCACTACATATAGGTCAATACCTATATGTAGCTTCACAATGGTAACTCCGAATATGGCCATGTAACATGTCTGAGATCATGCAATTGTCCCCCCATTCCAAATCTGGTATTGGGGAGCCAATTCCATGCATCCTGGAGGCTCCACTATGGACCCCCAGTACTGCCAAACCAGCTCTCTGAGGCTTGCACTGCAGCTACAGCTGCTGCCACCTCACAGACAGGGTTCTGCCCTCCTGGGGTCTGGACAGCCTAGTCCTAGGAAGGCTGAACAAAGCATTTCCTCTGAGAGCAGTGTGTTACACCCTCTTCCTTTGGAAATAGGTGTTACAAGCTGGGGAGGGGTAGCCTCCCCAACCTCTGGAAATGCTTTGAAGGGCACAGATGGTGCCCTCCTTGCATAAACCAGTCTACACCGTTCAGGGCACCCTTCTCCCCTGCTCCGGCGGGAAACTGGACAAAGGAAAGGGGAGTGACCACTCCCCTGTCCATCACCACCGCCGGGGTGGTGCCCAGAGCTCCTCCAGTGTGTCCCATACTTCAGCCATCTTGCTTTGCAAGGTGTGGGGGCACTCTGGAGGGCTCTGATTGGCCAGTGCCAGCAGGTGACATCAGAGACTCCTCCTGATAGGTCCACACCTGATAAGGTAGCCAATCCCCTGCTCAGGGCTATTTAGGGTCTCTCCTGTGGGTTCTCTTCAAATTCTGCTTGCAAGTTTCCTTCAGGAATCCTCTGCAACAACTTCAGCATCCTCTGACCTCAGATCAACAGCAGCCTGCTCTAAGAAACGCTGTAACTGCAACAAAGTTTCTACAAGAGACACTTTTCTTCAGCAACCTCAGCTCCAAGTCAGCAACTGCAACAGTTTCTATGGTGTGCGTGCTCTGGGGACTCCCTGTCTTCATCCTGCTCCAGAAGGAATGAAGAAATCTCCCATGGAGTGACAGAGTCACTCCCCTGTTCCAAGCGGGCACCTTCCAAGGCGACGACCAGTACCCTGGGACTCCTCTCACGGCAACGAGCGTGCCCCTAACGACACACAGGGTGGACATCATCAATATAGAATGTCCTGAGTTCCTGCTGATGCAATTTGGAGGAGGTAGGACCGTGTCTTCCCCAAGAACAATGGTACCCCTGTGTTTTTTCTCTTCTTCACCTCCTCAGGCCTCTGTGCACTCTTTGCAAAATTCCTTCATGCACAGCCTGGCCCAGGTCCCCAGCACTCCACCCTTTGATGCTCAACTCACTGAGTTGTTCTCTGGGGGCGTGGGACCTTCTTTTGGTGTGCTGCATCAACCGCATTTAGCACCTTCTTTGAACCCAGATCCTGTGGCTTCTGGGTGCTGGCTGGCATCCTGAGGTCTCTCTAAAGTGCTGAGAGCCCCTTCTTTCTCCTCACACAGAGTTGAGGCCCCCAGGTTCCTCCTGGGTCTTCCAGTGCCATTTTGACGAAAAACACACTTTTGCCATAGCCAAGGCTTGTTGGCACCTTCCAACACGAAATCTAATCTACAACGATCTTCACGCCGTGGGACATCTTTTGCATCATGCAGGAACCCGCTGGCATCTTCCTTTGGCACATTTCTGCAGTCTTCCACTAACTGGGGACTCATCTTTTGCACCCTCTTCTGAGTTGGCAGGAGCTCCTGTCCTTCCTGGAACTTCTTTTGACTTCTGGACTTGGTACCCTTCCTTTGCTGGTCTTCAGGTCCAATAATCCAGCAGTTGTTCTTTGCAGACCTGGTTGGCTGCTGCAAAATCCCAAAAACGAGGTGTGGTGTGTCCTAAGGAAATTTGCAGTACTTTACTCCTGCTTTTCTGGGCTCTGGGGTGGGGTAATTTACTTACCTTTACTGTATTCTTACTCTCCCAGCGATTCTGCACACACTACACTTGTCTAGGGGGGAATTTGTGATTCACATTCCACTTTTTTAGTATATGGGTTGTGTTGCCCCTAGACCGATTTTCTCCCATTGCATTCTATAGGATTTCCTACTGTTTGCATTGTTCTATGACTATTTACTTGTCTAATTTTGGTGTCTAGTGTATACATTGTGTATAATACTTACCTCCAGAAGGAGTATTGTCTCTAAGATATTTTTGGTACTGTGTCACCCAAATAAATACCTTTATTTTTGGTAACAATGAGTATTGTCTTTACTTGTGTGTAAGTACTGTGAAACTATAAGTGGTATTGCATGAGCTTTGCATGTCTCCTAGTTCAGCCTAAGCTGCTCTGCTATAGCTACCTCTATCAGCCTGAGCTGCTAGAACACTACTACATTCACCAACAAGGGATAACTGGACCTGGTGTAAGGTGTAAGTACCCAAGGTACCCACTACAAACCAGGCCAGCCTCCCACAGTCTTTCTCTGATTTACTGGGAATATTCTTTCATTTTCCATTGATATTCAGTTCAATAAATTATAGGTTAATTCTTTTGCTTGCAGCTCCTAGACAGAATACTTCTTCTAGTGGCCCAACACACTGTCCACACTATTTAGGGTAACATCTGGCTGTATGGGACAGAAAAGAAAAATAATGACCCCAGCACCCTGGGAAAAGAAACTTCCAGCATTTGGAGGCTACTAGTTTTTTATTTTTCAGAAACAAACTACCATTTTCGGAATTTGTTTTTCGAAAACAAAAAATTATTTAAAACTGTTCTAGCTGCCCATCATGTCTGACAATATTGTCCTTCAGGCTTTTTCTGCATATACAGGAACAGCCATGACAGCAGTTCTTGTCAATGTCGAGTTGTCCACCAGGCTGGCAGACAACTATAAATTTGGCAGGCATGGGTTCCTCAGTATCGCAGAGGTATTGTCCTCCTCCACCATCTTAACAGTTAACTCAATCCCCCAAACGCTAAACCAGATCCATACTTTTTCTTCCTTCTATCATGAGGTTTTAACAGCCCAATGCAATTGCTTCTATTTTGATACGATCTCCCTAAATATCAAAAGGCACTTTGTCACTGGGATACAGCAGTTCCAGTTGTGGCCTTGGCAGTTACAAAACATTGTTTTCAGGTGTCCTAGTATGATTTGTTAATTTGATCGAAACCAGAATAAATAATTCCAGAATTCACTGATTTGCTGCAGAAAAAGAGGGGTTCTGATAACATGGGGTCTTTTGATAATCCTATATCTGGCGCTGGTACTTTCCCATGGCTTTCTGAGTAAGGGCGAGTATGTAGCTGTAGAAGAGTAAACAGCTTTACTAGTTTTGTGAAGGTTCTAATCATCTAATCATCCAAAAATGACCAGCGGATACCTTTTTCTCTAAGTAAATAGTCCTAACTGCAACAGGAAAAGTTGCATATAGCAGCGGCTCACACTCGCTAAGTTTCTTGTTACTGTGCTCATGTAGCAGGATTTTTGTCCCAGATTACTCTTAATTACACAAGTGAGCAATTACATAACTTTTGGTAATTTTGCATCACAACAATAATGCGGACTTCCCAAAATTATGATTACTCTGGCGAAATTCAAAATTTCACCAAGGCCTACCCATAAGCAAGTGCATTCGTCTAAGCCACTTTTAGTGCTTGCATCATTTTTAGCACCAAGACGCACATGTCACAAAATCACAGGGTTGGTGATGGCAAAAATGCATACGTACAAAACCCCTTGTATAGGTTGGAATGTTCTTTTGACTCTCAAAAGGACCCTTGTAACCATTTCTGACATACACATAGGAAGAATCTTGAAAAGATGGGATTTCCTTCCCTCCTCTTTACAATTCAGAAAGTGTTTTTCCTAGGAGCCATTTCTCTCTGGGAATCACGTTGGCAGCCTCTGCACGAAAAGTATTTTTTTAAGAGTAGCATTGGTTGCTTTACGGAACAGAGGCTGCTTTAAAAAAAAAAAAAATGGGATGCAGTCATAGGAATGGTGGTATGCTGTCACTTGCAGGCCATCATCCCTGTGATTACAGACAATTTCAAAGAGCCGCATATTGGCACCTGTGAAATAAATATTAACTAGGCAGGTCATTTTGCAATTGTCTGTGACTCAATATTGTGTGAACCAACCTAAAACTTAATAGATTAGTTTGTAACATACTATTCCATTCGCAAAAAGGATTTGTGCATTTTGCTACCACATTTTACAAATTAAATTATAATACATCAGGACTCTAAGGGCCAGATGTAGCAAGCAGTTTTGCCCATTCTGTGTCTATGGGAAAATGTGTTCGTACATATGGCCCTAAGTTTCATAAGGCGATGGATCTCAGGTAGAGTCACTCTTTGTTTGCAGTTCTACCTGGTGGTAAGTATCTGTTGAAATCTGCATAACACATAATAATACAAAATGTATGCTGTTTAGACAGCTGGGTAGTGAAGTTCTTCTGCTATTTGCACGACTACTGGCCAAGTTGTGTATATTGTCTACTGTTTAGAGAACCTCCAGGTGAACAATGAAGTTTATTTTCTATTTGAAAGGGAACCGGCTAAACAGTGCATCATTTCTGCTATTTAGCCACCAGCCAGGTAAATATTGACTTTTTCTTAGCCATTTGTCAGGCTACCAGTAAAATAGTATATAATGTCTGCTATTTACCCAACAGCCAGGAAAATAATGAAGTTTATTTCATATTTGCATATCTGTTGACCAAATTGGAAATAACATCTGCTGTTTTGCAAGCAGCTGGGTATTGGGTAAAGTTGCTAAGCTTTTTGCTTGACAGCTGGCCAAATAATATATAACCTCTGCTATTTAGCCAGGGGCCAGATAAATAGTGGGTTACGTGTTATTCGCACAGCTGCCAGCCAAACAGTGCAGAATCTCTACTATTCAGCCAGTGGCCCGGTGAATAATGAAGCTTTTCTGCTATTTGTAGGACTACCAGCCAGACAGTGCAGAATCTATATTATTTAGTCAGCGGTCAAGTAATTTTCAAGGCAGCCGGCCAAATAGTGAATAATTTGTACTATTTAGCCAGCAGTCAAGTAAATGGCAGAGAAAAGTCACTATTTATGGAGTTGAAGGCTAAATATTTG
Organism: Pleurodeles waltl; assembly: GCF_031143425.1. Taxonomy (NCBI): domain Eukaryota; kingdom Metazoa; phylum Chordata; class Amphibia; order Caudata; family Salamandridae; genus Pleurodeles; species Pleurodeles waltl. Next base: position 336,178,518 of record NC_090445.1, read on the forward strand.
CTATTATTGCCTTAAGGAAACCTTGCAAAACATTGATTTTCTGGTAATCGTGGCTCTTGCTTTCTGAACTCTCCTCTCCTGCCAGTGAAAAGAGACAGGGTGACAGCACGGCTTACATAAACATAACTATATCTCACTCAATATGCCTTGGTGGCTGTACCTTCTGGGCCTGGCTGTTCTTAGCTCATTCTATGGTGCCCCTCAGAAAGCTACTATAGCCTTTTCAGCTGCTGTGTTCTTTTGAAGACTCCCACAGACTTTGACAGATATGCCACTGTGGTATGCAAGAGAATGCTTCTCTTCCTTCTGCCACAGAGAGCAAATTCACCAACAGACCCCCTCCTTACAGTGTCAAACATAATTATCAGGTGGGGCCAAAGCCTGGAAAGGAAGAAAGCTTTGGGCAGTGATTACAGATCACTGACAACATTGAACCAGCTGGAGGATAATGAGAGTGAAGTGCAGAGAGCTGTGGGAATAGGAGTGAGTCACAGCTTAGCACAAGTTTGAACTCTCTTTTCTACATTGTCCTTGAATTAAGTAGACTCTCATTCTCTGTTCAGGTCTAGCCACCTCTCATGTACACAACCTATGTGACCCCTTCACTGACTTTCTTTCTTTTGAACCACATCCTCCAACTTCTCTACACTGCATTGCTCTCTCTCTCTCTGTTCTCTGAATTGTCCTAGTTTCGCGCAGGGATTTTCTCTCTTTCTTTCTTTGTCCCTCGCTCACTCTCTCTCTCTCTATCTCTCTCTCTCTCTCTCTCTCTCTATATATATATATATACAGTATATGTATACATATATATGTGTGTATGCAAATATATATATGTGTGTATATATATATATATATATATATATATATATATATATATATACATTCTGAAAAAATCTAAGAATAAAGCAACGTTATAGTTAGGTGAATTTCTCAGTGACAGCGAAAAAGATTGGAACAAAAAAAAACATAGACATTCAGCACTAACAGTTAGTAGCACAAACTATAACTTGTGCCCCTGCCATGCACTGCTTATGACCTCATATAAGACATAATTCACGACATGTTCTATGACATCATCTATGGCGCTACTGATGACATCTCAAATTACGTCATTGATGACATCTGGTGACATCTTCCATTGAGTGTCCTAGTTTGTTTTACAATTTACATAGTGATATTTGACTACAATACCGCCAACAGGCTGGCGGTGCTTCAATGCCCATTCTGACCGCGGCGTTAAAGCTGCGGTCAGAAAAAGGAATCCGGCGGTTTCCCGCCGGATTTCCCCTGCTTGGGCTGAATCTCCATGGCGGCGCTGCAAGCAGCGCCGCCATGGAGATTCCGACCCCCTTCCCGCCAGGAACAGGATGGCGGGAACAGGTGTCGTGGGGCCCCTGGGGGCCGCTGCACTGCCCATGCCACTGGCAAGGGCAGTGCAGGGGCCCCCTAACAGGGCCCCATAAAGATTTTCACTGTCTGCATTGCAGACAGTTAAAATCGCGACGCGTGCAACTGCACCCGTCGCACCCCTGCAACTCCATTCGGAGTCGGCTTCATTGTTGCAGGGCCTTTCCCCGCTGGGCCGGCGGCGCTCCTTTGGCGGGCGCCCGCCGGCCCAGCGGGAAAGCCAGAATGGCCTCCGCGGTCTTTTGCCCGCCAATGTCGGAATGAGGGCCTATGTTTCTAACTAATTTTGTACAGCCTAGGTCCAGCTAATGGTTGTTATTCTGTACAAAACACATGTGCATCTAGTGCACCATAAATGTGTAGGGGCATTGGCCACGTTATACATCTTTGCATTGAAGAGTAACTCTGTGTGCAAGTTGAGTTGTATTTATTATCATGGCTACAACAATTTGGTTCTGCAGAAAAACCTTCAAAGAATAAAAACTCTTTATGTAGTAGATACTTACTTTTGTAAGCATCCTTAAGTTATGAGATGGAGTTGTGTCAGCATAATAATTTATATTTAACATAGAAAAGTGTGTGCACCAGGCACTAATGTATATTTGCTTGTTTTTCTTCAAAAGATCACCTACCTGTAAAGTATACAGTATGAAGGGTGCAGGTAGTCTGAACTTTAGTACCTTCAGATCTTGTTTTTTCAGGACTCCAGCCATCATCTTGTTGTGTTGTTTGGTAGAAATGATGCCTGATCTTCTCCTGAGCTATTTTGTACTTACTGTCAGACCTCTGATCCTATAGTCATTTATACACCTGTATGCCAGAAAATGAAGGCTGGATGATGTCATCAGTGATGTCATCGGTGATGCCATCAATGATGTATTTGAGATGTCATTAGTGATATAAAAAACGATGTCATAGAACATGTCATGAGTGATGTCATAGGTGAGGTCATAAGCAGTGCATGGCGGGGTGCAAGTTATCATTTGTGCTGCTAATTATAACTATTTAATTTCTGTCTTTTTGTGCATTCAAAGCGTTAACATTGTCACTGAGAAATTCACCTAACTGTAACATTACTTTAACCTTTGCTTTTTTAGTGAATATGTAAGGTTTAAAAAAAAAAAAAAAAAGATATTTTTATTACACCTAACTATAACATTCCTTTAACCTTTCTTGTTTTCAGTGAATTTCTAGGGTGTTTTTTTAAAAGTAAAATTATTTAGGTGTGTATGTATGCATGGTATAATGATTTTGTAATATAAGTTGTTCTTAGATATTATTTGGTAAAAATAATGTTTTTTTTTCTTTTAACGTAACGGTATTAAACAGATAAATAATTCAGTAGTGGATATATGTTTGCTTAGTTCTTGAAACTCTCATATGGATAGATGATACCAGAAACCTATTTTAAGGTGTCATTACTCTCACAAGATCCTCTAAATTGTTAACTGAAACTGCCTTTTACAGAGCTACCCACTAGATTTATGATGTATGTTGTTGTGTGAGGTTTCCTTTTTTTCTTAAATTCACTTGCAATACTTTTTTGAGAGCCAGAAAAGCCCATCATAACCAGCGGCTTTCACGATCCTCTCACAAGAGTGCACGAGAGCCAGGGAGGCAATCCCTCGAGTGTTGTCCGAGGAGGGCAGTGCTTCCTGATTTGCTCTCACAAGCTTGTACTTTTTATAATGGAATTTGCATTTACACTGAATATATCTTGATGTAGTATTTATAATTTATATGTACACCAGAATAGTAACATCAGGCCTGATTCACAAAGCTAAACTTGGACCAAAAGTCTAAGTTTAGACCTAAAGTATAACTTTACTGGTAGTAAAGTTAGACTTTTGTTCTAAGTTTAGATCAAAAGTCTAACGTTGCTTGTGAAGTTAGACTTTAGGTCTAAACTTAGGCTTCAGGTCTAAACTTAGACATTTGGACTAAGTTTACCTTTATGAATCAGGCCCAGTGTATTTAGTTTAATGAATGAAATCTATTAGGGCTGGTATTCTTGGCGTAATCTCCCCTGTCTTTTTGCCTCTGCTTCCTATGCTGTGACTGTGTGCTGGACTTTGTTTTTGCTGTTTTTTGGTACTCTGGGCACTTTACCACTGCTGACCAGTGCTAAAGTGCAAGTGCTCTCTGTGTAAACTGTATGTGTAATTGGCTTTTCCATGATTGGCATATTTGACTTACTAGTAACTCCCTATTCAAGTGCACTAGAGGAGCTCAGTGCCTGTAAATCACATTCTACTAGTGGGCCCGCAGCACTCATTGTGCTACCCACATGAGTAGCCCTGTAAACATGGCTCAGACCTGTCACTGCAGTGCCTCTGTTAGCAGTTTTAAACTGTCAGTTCGACCTGGCAAGTGTTTACACTTGCCAGGCCCAACCTTACCTTTTTGTACTGGTAAGGTACCTCTAAGGTAGACCCTAGGTAGCCCCATGGGCAGGGTGCAGTGTATGTTAAAGGTAGGACCATGGGCAGGATGCAGTGTATGCTTAAGGTAGGACATGTACTGATGTGTTTTACATATCCTGACAGTGAAATACTGCCCAGTTTGCTTTTCACTGTTGCAAGGCCTAGCTCTCTCATAGGATATCATTGGGGACTGCCTTTAAATATCTTTTCACTGCAGTTTCCCATTGGGAACAGGGAGAGACTTGGAGTTTGGGGTCTCTGAACTCACAATTTAAAAATACATTTTTGGTAAAGTTGTCTTTTAGATTGTCAGTTTGAAAATGCCACTTTTAGAAAGTGGCCATTTTCTTGCTTAACCATTCTATGCCTTTGCCTGCTTGTGGATTCCACGTCTGGGTCAGACTGACAGTTGGGCTGGGGTGTAGACTGCATATCCTGATGAGTTCCCTGGCTAGAGTGGGGAGGGAGGAGCTGACACTTACACATGAAAGGGCTGTGTCTGTTCTCACACAATGCCATCTCCAACCCCTGGTGTGTGTCTGGGGCCAGGCCTGGGCAAGGCAGGATCTTGTAAATAACAGAGACTTTCCTTTGAAGTTTGCCTTCTTCTAAGGCAGAAAGGGATATAAGTAGTGGGCCCAAAACCCCAGACTTTTACATTACGTCTGGATCAAGAGGAACCTCTGCCAAGGAGAAGAGCTGAAGAACTGGAGGAGGAGTACTGCCCCTTTGCCTGTGAGTGTGCTTCGCTGGGTTGGCCTGCAGTTTCTGCTTCTCCCTTTGAGAGGACAAAGACTGGACTTTGCTGTGTTTTCCTGCTTGTTAAGTGTCTCCAAGGGCTTGGACTGTGCTTCCGCCCTGTTGCTTAGTCATAGGGCCATCAAAGACTTCCTCTGCCAGCACCTTGACTCTCTTGCTGAGACTCCTACTCTGCCAAGTGGTGCCCAATCCAGTCCCTGGGCCCTTCAAAGAAGAAGCTGGTGGAACCAAGCCTAAAATTCATGCACAGGAGCCGAGCGGGAGAAAAATCGATACACCACCTGCATCGCGGCTGGGAAATTGACTCAACACCCGTGTGAAGCTGCCAAAATCAGCGCATCACCCACGTAGAGGGGCTCTTCACCACCGCGCGCCAGAATTTCACACGCATTGTCGCTGGGCATCAAAATCATCGTGAATCTGTGCAGACCCAAGGTTGCCTGTCCGGAAATCGATGCACCGCTCTTCTGCAGGAGAGAAAAAGGACACATTGCCTACCCGACCAGAGAAGAAACATGGCCTCACTTGCGAGTAAGGAATCGACGCATCACTCAGTTTCCTGATGCACACTCTCCCATGCAGCTATATTTTTGACGCAAACCGAGTACTTTGAAAACAACTCATCCAATATTGGCTATTTCTTTAAACTGGTGTTGTGTCACTTTTGTGGTGTTTTCTCTGTGTTACTGTGAGTGTTGGTACAAATACTCTACACATTGCCTCTGAGATAAGCCTGACTGCTTGTGCCAAGCTACCAAGAGGGTGAGAAGCGGTTATCCTAAGTGTGTATCTTCCTTCCACTGACTAGAGTTAGGGTCCCTGTTTGGACAGAGTGCATACTGCCTGCTAACCAGAGACCCGTTTCTAACACAATCCACTCTAAAATTGTGAGGAAAAATACCTCACTTGGATTTATGAGAAAAACCCCACCTGGTGTATGGAGAAAGACGGGCCTCTTCTATCAGACCTCTCTCTCACATGATGGGTATACGTATTAGGATGTGACATGGACTGGTCTCTCCTGTCAGTCCTAACTCTCAGATGACTGGTTAGCATAATATGGTGTGTGCATGAACTGGCCTCTCCTTTCAAACCTCTCTCTCAAAGTACGAGTGTGCTTAGTAGGCTGTATGGAGAGAGACTGGCCTCTCTGAACAGAGACCTCTCTCTTGGATGACAGGTGAGCATAGTATGCTCTGTCCAGGGACTGTCCTCCCTGCTAACACTCCTCTCTCTCTCTCTCTCTCGCTCTCTCTCTCTCTTAATGAGTGTGCATACTAGATTGTGGGAAGAACTGCAGTACACTCACAACTCTTACCAAGCCAATGGGAATAACTAGTAGACTCTGACAAACACCATCTCCAGTAACATTCCTTCCCATGGTAGCAAGTGTGCATGCTACAATGTATTCAAAGATCACCTACTCCTTTCCACTTTTCATGATCCTGCGAGAGTCTTGCAAGATCGTAACTTTTTTTGAAAATAAGAAGTAACCATCCACTTAACACAGTACTTTAACACACTTCCTCTAAAAACCGAGGACCACAATATGCCTAATGAACCCCTTTTTATAGTTTGTGATCCCAAAAGAGTCCCACGAGATCATACAAATAAGTTAAAAGAAATATACATTTATTTTCTTCACAGTAGTTATCTCTTATACACTGCTTCTCTAAACTTAGTGGAACAACATGCTTTTCTGTTACCCCCCTTATATAGCTTTTTATTACATTTCCACAACACCTCCAATTTTTCACTGTAAACAGGAAGGGTGGCCATTTCATTTTTAACATTCCAACAGCTAGCCAAAGACTCAATCTTGCGAGACTCATGAGAGCCTCTCACTCCTGCAAGAGTGTGAAGGCTCATTGAAAAAACTGACTTCTTGACCAATCTCACAGCTCAATTTTTAGGGTTGAGCGCAAAGCGCTCTGCCCCTGGTGTGATCTTTTTATGGGCGTGTAACTATGCCTATGTCACTCCCATCAGTTTGGTTGGTTCGTGGGCTTGCCTTTTAAAATTCGCTTGATTTCATTAGTGAAAGTTATGCATAAGTCATGCCTTTTTCTGTGTTTAGCCCTCCTCGAGCGCACCGACCAACCACTGAAAACATACGAGGCTCGATGTTTTCCGTATGGTTTCTGAACTACTATTTCTCTTTATTTCACGGCGCGATCTCGCTGGGCAGAAGTCGAGCGCTTTGCATGATGTCGACCCTGTTATATGGATATTTGTACATTTGCCAGTGAAATGGATAATTGCACTTTTGCTGATACATTTCACTGCGAGCAAACTTCTATTTCCTTTTATGTGTCTGCTTTGCGCTGATGGTGGCCATCGGCCCGCTTTTGTGAAACTTTTACTTTTCAGTTAATGTGACAAGAAAAGTCCGGTTAGTTATGTGAAACTGTTTTACTTTTCATTTTCAATTTATGTGGCAAGAAAAGTCTGGTTATTTAACATAGGCATCTTCTCTACATGTTCTGCCTTCTGCACCCGGATGATTGGCCTGAAGAAATGTGTTGGACTGTGTGGCCTTCAGTACTAGGATGCGCTTAAGAAGATACTGTGACCAGTGTCACAGGGCTTCAGTTCAGTCTTACCAAGGTTTATTGCATTTTAATGCAAATTGGAGGTCTCCTTTATGATTTGTTCTAAAAACACTTCACAGAGAGTGCACCCCGCTCCTGAATGGCCAATCGTGTCACCCAGTAGGTTAATGCACCTTCTACAGGCATCTCTCTTTAACCTAAGGATAACAACCAAAAAATCTTTCCGTGTGCAGACTGGGACATATCTTCATCCTTCTGAGGTTGATAATGTGAGCACCCGTAAGTTGGTTAAAATGAACTCCTATTATTATACCTAATAGGGTAATCTAATTAGCTAAACTGTGACAGTAAGTGCCTTATAAAAGTTATTTCACACTGCATGTACATTTTGTTTAACTCTTTGGATATATAAACGTTAAATAGCAAATTGCACGTTGTGCCCTATAAATTGATTCGGTCCCATGTGTTCACTGGGAATTAGAAAACAGGAGGGGATGGGTAAAATGATCTGGCGGTGGTGGCGCCAGAAAGCATACCCTCTTGTGATACAGTGATGGGTGGGCGAAATTTAGGGGAAAAAAACATCTCTTATGAAATCTGAATACTCAGGATTCAGATTACGGGTGTGATTTAGACTTTAGGGGATGGGTTACTCCATCACATATTTCTCATCAACGCTATTATATGTGCATTACATCCTATGACACTTATACAAAAATGGACAGGATATCTGCCACATTTGTTAGGGGGTACCTATTCACCAAACACTAAATTGGGCCCTAACATATTTGAAATATTCAAATAATGGCTCCTCAATCACTCTTCACATGTGACTGAAATGGTTCCCTATCACTTGCAGTATGCCCAGGCCGGGAAGCTCTCTAGGCAGCTCTCGGGCACAGCCATCTTGTCTTCTGATCTTGAGGCTGGAATATGTTACGCAGCTGTAGATCCGCCCTCGGCCCAGTTACTCAGCCTCCGTGACGCTAGGGCTAGGAAGTTGCACACGAAGTAGCAGCGGAGCTGGAAGGATGCGTATAAACGTGGAGGTTGGCCTTCTTGAATGCCAGGTTTCTGCTCCTGAAATGTAAGGCCTGAATTTATGTGCTTTGGAATTTGAAGTTTGGTGGTGTTGTATCAATGCCTGCCTCTACAGCGCATCTGAAATTGGAGGGCATGCATCAGGGAGTTAAAGAAATGTGAATATCTGTGAAAATGAAGCCTTTAACAGAGTGTTTCTCACAGAGAGTCCAGTAGGCACGTTGAATAAGAGCAGGGGCAAATGAGGGATCCTGGGGTACCGCATATATATTGCTCCTGGATGAGGCTGAGCCTTTATGTGCATAGTACATAAAAGCGATAGAGATTGGAGCAGCTCTGAGCCTGACTGAGAAATAAAACCTCCCTAGCGCTCAACACTGCGACACAACATTTAGGGCCAGATGTATCAAACGTTTTAACATTCGCAAACGGTGCGAATCGCAGAAATCGGCCGTTTGCGAATGCAAAAACATGTTTTGCGATTTATGAAAGGCATTCGCAGGCCAAAAACAAGGAATCGCAAAAATTGTGATTTTTAACAAAGCAACACGGTTTTGCGTGGCGCAATCTGCGTATCGCAATTTGCAACATGAAAAACCGGCAAGAAAAGTCCGGCTAATTATGTGAAACTGTTTTACTTTTCATTTCCAATTCATGTGGCAAGAAAAGTCTGGTTAGGAGTTTGCATTGTGCTCTCACAGGACACTCGCAGGACTCTCAGGAACCCAACCGTCCAAATATACAATTATATTTTACTCTTAATTTCTCAAAAAATACTGAACAGATTTACAGCAAATCACAAAAAGCACAATTGGCGCACCAAGATCTAGCTTCCTGCCAAAACTTGATGCAATTCCGTTCAGCAGTTTTTGCTGTAGCCTTGTCTAAAGAAGTCTATGGAAAATGCATGGGAATTTTACATTTTGGGGGCCCACTTTTTTTTCATGCTCTGCAAGATGGGTAACCCAAAATGTTCCAGGAAGGAGCTGAGGTGAATGACCCTTGTTTTGGAAAGGTTCATGAAAATTCATTACAGGACCAAAGCTATTAGAAATTCAAAAAATTATATATATATATATATATATATATATATATATATATATATATATATATATATATTACAAAGTAGCAGTCACCACTGGGTAGTTATAGTTAGGACCACGTTTCCATAGGAAAAGCATTTTTTGGTTTGTTTATAAGTTTGGCGCCATTTAACACATCTTTACGAAACTTCCCAAAAAAAAGTGTGATCCACCTCAGCTCCTTCCTGGAAAGTTGCTTGGTGATCTGTCTAGCAGGGGCATTTTCTCCATTCATTTTTCTATAGGAAAATTAGACACAACTACAGCCAAAACGGCTGACCGGAATTACATAAATTTGGCAGAAAGCAAGATCTTGGTCCAGAAAACATACTTTCCATAATTTGGTGTAATACTGTCCAGTAGTTTCAGAGATATTGAGGTAAAAAATATAGATATTTCACAACATGGAGGGCTCACAGAGCCGACATATCTCAGATGATTGGCTGCCACCACATCAACAAGCTACCCCTAAGCCTGGGAGTCCCCACTCCAAAAGGGGATTTCTTTTCCTGTGGTTCCGCTCATTTATTATTCATGGATCCTTGCAAGGAGGGGCCCATAATGCCCCACAAGGGCTTTTTAAATACATTTTTGGAGCCTGGTGGTGTCCTTAGAATGGGCATGGGTACCACCAAGCATTTTGTTAATGTCCTGGAGGGCTATGGGGATCACAGCAGCCCCACAGAAACATTTAAAAAAATGACACAGTAAGTCTTCTGGGTCATTAAATCCATGACCCCAGGGGAGCTTATCATATTTTTGTAAAGTATTTTGAGCTGGAATTGTTTGCTCTTCAGCTATAGAACAGGGCCATTTGTGGTGTGTTCTATGACTGCATTTTGTGGCCTGAAAAATTGTGGTTAGTAGGTTCTTCAAAATCAAGAAAGCTAAAATAGGGACATATTTTCGGTGAGATTTCAAATGTATTTTTCATTAATGTAGTATACATTGTAACATGGGTGGCAAGGTGACTAGGGAGGGCAGAAGTAAACGGCAGGGGCAATGGCAGCACAACAGACACAGGAAATGGAGAGAAGGGGCAAGGGAAGGCACATGACCAACAGGGGCAAGACTAGGGTCAGCAAGATGACCAGGCAGGGGATTATATGACGGAACACCGAATTAAAAACAACTACTAACCTTAACAACAAGGTCGGAACACCGACCTCGTAAAGGCATTCCTGATAAAATCATTAGCAATAGGCACCATTCACCCTACATCCCTCACCCCACCCCCCCAACCCCACCCCAAAACCTAAAACCCGCTGACCCCCCACCCACTCCCCAAAACCAAAAACGCCCCACCCCCAACCCCACCCTAAAACCTAAAACCCCCTGACCACCCACCCACTCCCCAAAACCAAAAACGCCCCACCCCCCAACCCCACCCTAAAACCTAAAACCCCCTGACCCCCCACCCACTCCCCAAAACCAAAAACGCCCCACCCCCCCAACCCCACCCCAAAACCTAAAACCCCCTGACCCCCCACCCACTCCCCAAAACCAAAAACGCCCCACCCCCCCAACCCCACCCCAAAACCTAAAAACCCCTGACCCCTCCCCAAAACGAAAAATGCCCCACCCCCCCAACCCCACCCCAAAACCTAAAACCCCCTAACCCCCCACCCCCTCCCCAAAACCAAAAACGCCCCACCCCCCCAACCCCACCCCAAAACCTAAAACCCCCTAACCCCCCACCCCCTCCCAAAAAACAAAAACGCCCCACCCCCCCAACCCCACCCCAAAACCTAAAACCCCCTGACCCCCCACCCCCTCCCCAAAACCAAAAACGCCCCACCCCCCCAACCCCACCCCAAAACCTAAACCCACCACTTACCTTCGCCAACTCCCTTCTTTGTACCTTAACCACGCATGTTCGTTGTTCAGAACATCCGTAGTTAAGGCACAAAAATACGAAGTCGTGGTTAAAAAAAGCGTTGTTACGCTTTCGTTAACCACGACTTTCGCAATAAAAAAGTCATAAAAAAGGATGTTTCCCCAGGCAGGGCATACAAAAGGGACAGGGGAAAAACAGCAGACAGAGGGGGAAGGGATAGCACATGGACAATGAATACCAGGGGATAGGTGGTAGGGACAGCAAGTTGACCAGGAAGGGCAGGCAGCAGGGGCAGTGAGGCACATAAGACTGCCAAGAGGATGTGGGAGGGGACAGGTCACGCATACAGACAATGGATGGCTGGGGGACTGGGTCCGCGACAGCAAGCTGACAGGGCAGGTAGCAGGAGCAGTGGCAGCACATTGGATCACAGAGGGTGGGCCATGGACAATGAAAAGCAGGTAGAAGGGGGAGGGGCAGCAAGCAGACCTGGCAGGAATGCAGTAGCAGCCTGGCCGATGCAGTGGCAGCACAATGAACAGCACAAGGCAGGAGAGAGAGGCAGGGCAGGGACATGCACATGGACAATGGAGGGCAGGGAAGAAGCAGGCATGGCCAGTAAGCAGACCACAGAGGAAAGGCAACAGTGGCAGCATAACAGACAGAGGTGGGCGTAAGGCAGTGACAGGGACACACACATGTACAATGGAGAGCAGGGGGAAGGGGCAAGTCAGAGGAAACTAGCTGAACAGGCAGGGCAGGTGAAAGGGGCAGTGAGAAAGCAACAGACTGTCCCAAGCAATCTGTTAAGAATGACTGGAGTGGGCAGGGCCACTCACATGCAAACTGTCAATAGAGGGCAGGACGGGGGAGGGCCAAGGCAGCAAATTGACCAGGCAGGGCAGGCAGAAGGGGCAGTAGCAACACAATGGACCATGGATGGCAGAGGATGGGGGGAAGGAGAGAAAACTGGCAAGGAACGGTAAGGGTCATGGTAGCACAACAGACCACTGAGGGCACAACTCGAGGACAGAGGCATATGCACAGACAACAGAAGGCAGGAGGAAAGGGCATAGGTAGTTAGCTGGCCTGATAGACAGGGGGCAGTGGCAGCAAAAAGGACAGTGGGGGGCAGGAGGGAGGAGGCAGGGCACATACACGGAACATGGAGGGCAGGGGGGTTGGGCAGGCACAGGGAGTTGACCAGGGATGGCAGGTTGGCATGGGCAGAGGCATGCACAAAAGAGAATGGAGAATAGGTGGACAGGGGTAGAAAAATGACCATAAGAGTGGGATGGGTAGGGGCAGCTAGGTGACCACGAGGAGCAGGCAGGAGGGGGCAAGGACACACAGACATTGAATAGAGGTCAGGCAAGAGGGGGCAGGGACAGCGTGCTGACCATGGAAGGTAGGCTGCCATGGTTAGGAGCAGCACATCACTTGGAGAACAGGGGCAGAGGGTGGAGGCAAGGGGCAGCAAGATGCCACAAATGGGAGGCCAGCATGAGCAGCAGCAGTCAGCTGAGCACAGACAGCAGGCGGGAGGGGGCAGGGGGCAGGGACATGCAGATGGAGAATGGATGCCAGGGACAGCAAGCTAAACACATGTTTCAGTTGACATCATCACCTAGACTTCCTCAGGGCTAGAAATAATATATATGAAATGAAGCTGTCATTAGTGAAATATCTCTGACTAAATTAAATAGTCCATCACCAAAAGAGAAAAGAGACTAGGTATGTGAATCATGCTCAGAATTTTCCAATGGATATTAATCAACATATTCCTTTTCACCATAAGCTAAAGGGGTTCTTAAAAAAATATGCAAAATGTACATTCAAAATTGTTCATCACAAATATAGTTACCACCCATTGTAAGGGTCATGCAATCATAAATGTAATTACATATTTGCGGTCAACAGGCAGTATTTAGCCACATAATGTCTAAGACAAGATAAATGCCAAGAGCATCTAGAAATAAATATCTGCAACAGATAAATCTCCAGTTTATGTAGAAATTGTTGGCAGCACTACATGATAACGCTTTAACGTCAGCACGTGAAGAGAAATCCACAGGTGAAAAAATTATTGTAAGAATGAGCTTTAGTTTTTCTCACATATTTCGGCAAAAGGACTTTGATTTAAGCTTCAACGTATTTGCAACGTAGTCTACAACTCACACTAGTTGCACTCAGTCTCTACCTTGTTTAAATAAAGTATTGTCTGCACTATTTCTATTTTGGACATGCACACATGAACTTAGAGTAAATCTATGTCTTATATAGTTGTGGGCCCTTTACTACCTACTTTGTTTTCTAAAACGATCCAGGAGATTCTAGAGGAATTAGAGGAGGAGTAGCTTAGATAATGTCTTCTCTGATGTCATCAATGATGTAATATGAGATGGCATTATTTACTCCATCAATGATATTTAACATGCCATGAGTAATATGTTAGGTCATAAGCAGTGCATGGCAGGGTCTCGAGCTACAGTTAGTTCACTGTGCTCTAACGGTCAATTTCAGGATTATTTCGGTTTACAAACTTTAACCTTTCTTTTTCCCCCCACAACATTCTCTCAGGGCTTATCCAATTTGTTTTGCTATCATGTTTTGACATTCAGGCCTTTTGCACTAGAGCCTATTTTCGGGTCATCACAAGTTAATTGGAGTACAGAGCAACCGGTTCCAAATTAATCATTAATCATTTGGCCAACACTGGCTATTAATGTCTATGCCTCACTCTGTCTTAAGGGTTGCAATTGTTTATTTACTGATTTATTGTATTTAATTCATGTAACCAGGCAAACGTTGTATTGTCCTGATTATGATCCCATATGTTGAGGGGAAAGAAACATCATCGACTATGTCACTCTGACCCATGTGAAATTAGAAAATTGCTCTTTGGGTGCAGTAGTGCTTTCTTTTTTATAAGAAGCGTGACTTTCTTGATTCTATGCAATTTGTGATGTCACGTGTTTCTTTTACTGTTTTGTTTATGCAAAACCTGCTATGGTGTGCCACATAGTGGTGTATACCCTGAAAAAAAACAATTTTAATTTGTGCATATACATTGCTACTTGTTCTTTTACTATCACTGTACATGATTTTTGTGCATTTAGGGCATCAGTGTATTATATTTATGCTTAGGGACCCGTGTTCCTTATAACTTTATGACTAGTAGTAGTATAAATACTTTATTTGCTCATCGATGACCATCAAAGTGCAAATAACATACATTACTTTTAAAACAAATTTCAACAATATAAGCTTTAAAAATGCAACGTTCCTTAAAAAGCGAGAAATTTCTCTAGTACACCCTCTTAATTCTTTCAAACCTTAAAATACCCCAAGCCCCTATACCTTTAGCGGAACTCGATTTTTTCTGGTTGCCAAGAACCCGCAAGGAAGTGCATTAAGTTGTGCAACAATGTCGACTGGTTTCAAAATAAATAAGATCACATTTTCCAGTTAAATATTAATCATTTTAAGTTTAAAACTTAAGGTGCCTCTGCCAAAATGTCAGCAAAAATCTGCTGACCGAAAATACAACTGCTTCAGTTGTATCATATTTTAAAATTCTTAAGGCTTGCAGGTGGTGTGTTATCTCACGGTGCAGGCAAATTGGACGAATCCATCTCCTATGCAACTCACTGTACTCTGGCATGCAAATAGGACATGGGTTTCAAGCTGTGGTTTGATAAACCACATGCAGGGCACAAACTCAGACTTGTGTTCCTATGCCACCTGCTTTTAAGGGGACATAGAGGGAGTGTGCCGATCCTAAATCGAATATATACAAACGTTTGGCAAGAGTGGTAGTTATCTTGTCGAGAAATGATTCAAAACATGGGAAGAACTTTATCTCCAAGAACCTGCTCGTCAGAGCACCATGGGTATCTATCGAAACTCGTTGCTCATTTGTATACTCCCAGTAACGGTTTTTGAGTACATGGATATCACCTTTGCATATGCAATCTGGCTCATTCCAAAATCTATCCAGGTTCAGTCTACTAAACCAGTCACGCACTGACGTTATCTAGGGAATACGTTTGATGTTGGCTGGGATAATCAAATCCCTTAGGGAGTCCCTATAATGGCTCAGTTCGTTAGTGGACCACAGGCGAACTCAGTAGGCCAGGGGCTTTAGGGCTGCCAAGTTTGCTACTCTGCATAGGTTTAGATCCAAGTGGAGACGGGTCAATGGAGTGCTTGCAGGTAACTTTAAGAGTTTCCTTACAAATTTATTTTCTGCAGTAGTTAACAGTCCATATTTCTATGTCCCCACAATTCTGCACCAAATAGGGCAGCTCCTTGTGCCTTAGCTGGATAGACTGCTAGGGCTGGAGAAACAGATCGTGAGCTGGTGGTCTTATGGACCCTTATAATAGCATAGGAACTGTGCTCAATTGTTAGGGGGGACTTTGTTAACTGAGGCTGCCATTTTAGATCGCTGGTTAATTTGACCCCTAAGTAGTCAAAGGATTTAATCCTCTCCAATATTTCACTGCCCACTCTGATTGGCCTTATCCTTGTTCCCCTTTGTCCAAAGATCATATATTTAGTCTTCCCTACATTCAGCTCTAGTCCTCTAGAATTACAGAAATTCATGAACTTATCAATGAGGACCTGGAGCCCGATTGGTGATTTTGAAATTAGTAGGGAGTCGTCAGCGAAGAGTAAAATAGGGATTTTTACATTATTCACTGTAGGAGAGTGGTTCTCACAGTCAAGGAGCTCCTTCACCACATAGTTCAGGTAGAGAGTGAATTGTGTGGGGGCAAGTACACACAATTGACATGCACCACGTCTGATGGCGAACTTATCGGACAGTTCTTCCCTTTTACCCCATCGCACCTGAGCATAGTTCTTCGAGTATAGCCAGATGATCAATACAAGCAAATTTTGGGGGACCCCCATTTTTGTCAGTACTTTCCACAGCGTGTTGCGTGGGATGTTATTAAAAGAGACCTTGAGATCTACGAAGGCTATATAGAGCCTTGGTTTTGCTAGTAGCACATATTTCCATTAAGGACCCACCAACCTGAAAACCTGATCCGTGGTGTTGGTCTTGGGATGGAAACCTGCCTGTAATGGGGTCAAAATGATCTTGTCTTCAACCCACAGTAGCAATTTCTCTAGGATTTGTCTGGCAAAACATTTCTGGAGGTTGTCGATGAGACTTATTGGTTTATAATTTGAGGGGCAGCTGGCGTCCCCTTTTTTGTATATCGGAATGATATCAGTACCCCTCCAGGTCTCCGGCATATCCCCTCCCCTAGAAATTGCATTAGCTAATAAGTTTATATACCTACTCAGACTGATGTCTCAGATGTGTATAGGTCGCCTGGGATTTTATCTGGACCAGGTGCTTTGGCACATTTCAGGGCATTAGTTGCTTTGACTGTATCAGCTAGGCTAAACACTACTGGGCCCATCTACCCCCTTACTTCCTGCCCAAAGACAAACTCCCCTGTGGATGCTTCGACCTTGCTACGTTCGCACTCAGGAGTATCCTCGAGTGCATAGAGAGTAGCAAAATGGGAGACCCAAGTCAGGGTTTATATGATAGTGAAGAGGGCTCATATCATCCGACCCGCTGTGGCTGCCAGTTTACAAAAAGTCAGTGCGTCCCTCTTTTCCGCTGCTTTTAACATATCACACCAGATCAAGTCAACCCTCTCTTTTTTTGCAGTATGGAGAACCGTACCGTATTCTTGCCTGGCTTCCATTATTCCATCTCTATCTCCCTCCTTTAAGGCCTTTCTCAGGTGGGCTTTTGCGGTTTGACAATCTGCATTGAACCAACTAATTGTTTTGCCCCTTCCCTCCTTCCCGTGATTGTCCCCGTAAAACAGTTCCTTCAGTTTAGTGAATAACTGATTGTGCACATTTAAAATTGGGATGTCTGAGGGATGATATCCCTCATATCTGGAGAGATGGAATACAAATGATCATAGATCTTTAGACTCATGCTCCGATTGGACATCATAGCAGGCCAGGAGAGATAGCGACCATTGCTGGCCACAACGGGCTCGGAAACCGTGTTCTCATAGATGTTGGTGGCTTTCCTCACTAAGGGCCAGATGTAGCAAGGGTTTAGCGAGTCGCAAACGGCGATCTCTAAAGCCTCATTGCTATGTAGAAATGCATTTTGCGAGTAGGAACCGACTCGCAAAATGCATTTCTGACTCGAAATAGGAAGGGGTGTTCCCTTCCTATTTGCGACTCGCAATGCTATGTATATTCATTTGCGACCGCGATTGCGGTCGCAAATGAAAGCACAGTTACCATCCACTTGAAGTGGATGGTAACCCAGGCGCAAACGGGAAGGGGTCCCCATGGGACCCCTTCCCCTTTGTGTCTGGAACAAAAAATAATTTTTCAGAGCAGGCAGTGGTCCAAGGGACCACTACCTGCCCTGAAAAATACCAAAACTAAAGGTTTCGTTTTTTTTTCAAAGTGCAGCTCGTTTTCCTTTAAAAAGGCTACACTTTGAAAAAAAAAGAATGCTTTATTTAAAAGCAGTCACGGACATGGTGGTCTGCTGTCTCCAGCAGGCCACCATCCCCGTGAGTGCCCTGAATCGCTATGGGGTCGCAAATTGCGACCCACCTCATTAATATTAATGAGGTGGGTCTTTGTGACCCCATAGCGACTCGCAGAAGGTGTCTGAGACACCTTTCTGCATTCCAAATTGCAATTTGCGAGTCGCTGGAACTTTGAAAGTTTGCTACATCTGGCCCTAAGTCACCTGATAGCCGTAAAAGCAAAGAATTATGGTCGCCATCCAAGCGATTTTCGACTTTCATATCTCCTAGGACAGCCCACAATCTCACATCTAATAAAATGTAATCAATGACACTAGAGTGGGTGCCCCTCTTAAAAGTTTTAGCCATCCCAGGATCAGATGCTGTGCAGCCATTGCAAGTTCTTAATCCCCCACTAACCATTAGGGACGCTATCTTAAGGGCAGTGGCTGGATGGTTACTGAAAAATTTCCCTGCTATAGGAGGAATGTTCTACAGTTCATCCTTGGAATCAGTACCCTCCTTCAAAAGTGGGGAAGGCTCAAATGTACTATTGAAGTCATCCACCAGTATAATCTTTACATCGGTGTTAATATTTTCAAATGTCTTCTCTAATAGAGATCGTGTTGGGGCCGTGTTGCTCCCTATTCCCTGTCATACATAGATATTAATAAAAGTGAGGCGTGCACCAGATGTAAAAGTTGTAATAACACCCAAAAGGTCAGGTGAATCTGCTTGCATTATCTTACATTGGCTAGGTAAATCATTCTTCAACAGAATCAACAAACTCCCACTAGCCCTCCCAAACGTCTGCGGTGGTTTAGCCTTTATACTATGGGAGGTGAAGCCATCGATAAGTATTTTTTCTGTGGCCCAAGTCTCTTGGAACATACAAATATTAAATTTCTCTAAATCAGATAACCATTCAGCATCAAATAATTTATGTCTAATTCCAGCTAAGTTCCATGACATCAATGTAAGCTGGCTGCTAGGGGTGACATTTACTCTCCCACTCGGGTTGCTTCCTAGATTGGGGACAACCTGATGTAGTTGTGGCTTCATCAACTCTCCCCACCGGGGGGGAGCTGTCAGAGGCTCTTAGTAAGGAGACCTATTGTGATGCAAATGGGTGGTTCGTAATAAACCCCCGGTTGTAGTCCTCAGGAGGTACTAGGACCCCTTTGTCAGCTGTTGGCTAGTTGTTAATAGCACCAGAGCAGTTGATGGGGGAATCACCGTAATCAGGTCCCTCTTCAGGCAAGCCTTCAATGTTAATCCATATCTGCTTGGGGCTAGGCAAGCGTGAGTAGCGTGAGTTCATCTTTATGTCAACCCCTGTACGCAGTCAATCCACTTTGTCAATTGATGTAGGCCAAGGGGAGAGGTGCTTGATTCATGGTTGAACAGTTCCCGTTGTGTGCGTAATATGACACCCAGTTTGCATTTTCCCCTGGCCCAATCTCCGGAGGGAGCAGTTTCAGGCCAATTGCTGGTGATCTGCTCTTCCTGAGATGACAGGTGCATTGCTCAAAGCTTATCAGATTTTTAGCCAGTTTTATGACTAACCTTGGTCCCTATTCATCCTTGGGCTCCCTTGTCTGTTTAAAACAACTCCAAACTCTTTGAAGCAAATGCAGATTCAGGACTAGAAGGTAAAGCCACAAAGAAAGTAAAGCCACAGCCTGTTTATTGGGCCTTCAGTCTTAGCCTAAAGACTGCAGGCAGTTTAAACGATTTTGAGGCTGTGGCAGGGTTTTTTCCTTTCAAGGTCACCAACAATATTCTGCACAAACGCAACTACAACAGCAGTCAAAACCTCTTTGCAAGAGTTAGAGAGGGCATGCTAGAGAGGACCAACAGATTTGTGTAGTTGCAAATCATCTAGTCAGGGTACTTGATGTACATGAGAATAGGCTCAATCAGCATCATCTAGCTGATCACTAGTGGGGTCTCCATCTAGAGGTAGTACTAAACATCTTCCTCCCATGGTGAACTCCTCAGACAGACCTGTTTGCCACTCAGGAGAGTGCATCCTGCTGGACATTCTGCACCCTCCAGTGTCCAATCAAGGGAGCATTGGGGAACACATGTTGGTTGAGCTGGAGCTCTCAGCTTCTTTATGCATTTCCTCCCATACCTTTGGTTCCTCAGGTGTTGAGGAAGATTTGCCTCAACCAGGCCCAAGTAATCTTAATAGCCGGAGTCTGGCCACAAAGAGTGTGGTATACAGATCTCATTCCCCTCTCCCTGTGTGCTCAACTCTGTCTTCCTTACAGAGCAGGCCTCCTGTCACAGATGCAGTGTCAGGCTCTACTCCCAAACTCCAGTGCCTCCACCTACATGCCTGGAGATTAAACATGGCAACCTGAGCAACTTTTCACTTCTCCATGAAGTGGTGATCGTTATTTTATCTTCCAGAAAACACTCCACTAAAACTATTTAAGGTAGCAGATGAACTAAATTTGCTAAATGGTTTGAGGGCAATGTATTTGACCCTCTTAAAACTCACCTATCTGATATTCTTTGTTTTGTCTTTCCTTACCCCAGCAGGGCTGTGCAGTTTCTACAGTTAAAGAATATTTACCAGTCCTTTCAGCTTTTATATGTTTGTCTGATCACCATCCCTGTTCAAATTTCCCAATGTCTTGAGATTCATTAAGGCTCTCGCAAACTATAGTCTCCTACACCCTCTATTATGCCTGAATGGGATCTTAATTTAGTTATTACATAGCTCACATGTTCCCATTTGAACCCGTTTGCACTTGTCCTTTACAGCTACATTCATTTCGAATAATTTTTCTAGTGGCTATCATGTCTGCGAGGTGAGTTAGTGAATTGCAAGCCTTGAGCATAAAAACCTCTGTTCACCTCTTTCTTTCCTGATAAGTTGGTGTAGAAGACTGGGGCTGCCTTCCTGCCAGAAGTGGTCACTCCATTCCACTTAAAACAATCCATTACTCTTTCTATGCTTTATCCCTCTCCACATCCTACTAAAGAAGAGGAAAGACTTCATCGTCTTGACCCCAAGAGAGCTGTAAGCTTCTACATGGATGGCACATGTGAATTCAGACTGGGTGATCAGCTCTTCATAGGGTACATTGGAAAGATGAAAGGGGAAGGCAGTACACAAGCAAACTCTCTCCACATGGCCCATACTATGCATCAAGATCTACTATGCCATGGCTCACAAAAAGCCTTCAAATGGTATTAGTGCTCATTCTACTAGAACAAAACCTTCTACCTCTGAACTGGCAAGAGGTATATCAGTGGCAGATATTTGTAAGGCAGCAACTTGGTCTTCCCTTCACACTTTTGCAAACATTATTGCTTGGATTCTGAAGTGGGATAGACACTTTTCATGCCTGTTTAACATGTTTTTAGTATAAACAACAATGCACCCAGGTCTGGGTGTGGGACTAATTGGGCACTCTACTTATAAGGTGAGGAATGTGCAGGTAAATGTATCAATCAGAAGAACAAGTTACTAACCTTCGGGAATGCTTTTTCTGGTGGATACAGTATCTACCTGCAGATTCCTTACCAATTCACCCTCCATCCTGTTATGTCTGAAGATCCCAAACGATCCTGTTCATCAATTCATCTGTTCATATGTACCTTTACTGCATAGAAAACTTCACCTACACTTTTGATGTTAGTTTCATCCTTTCGCTTTGAATGCACATTAACAACTGGATCAAAACTGATGCCTTTATGCAAACAGGGGCTCTTTATGGCTACAGTGATGTCACATGCTGCCACAGGCAAAGCCATGATGGAGCTGGAGCCCCTAAGCATTACCAAAGGTAAGTAACTTTTGACATCAAGAGAATTCTGAGCCTTTACACAGATCGTATCAAGAGGTTCTCTGGTGCAAATAAAGGAAGGGTGGTGCAGAAGGGACTGTCTCCCTATACATAGTTCTGTGTCCTAAGAACTGCTATGAATTGGGTAAGAAGCAGCCTGAGGAAGGTCTTAGGTCCCATTACACCAGCGTTATGGCTGCTACCTTCTCATTGACAAGTGGAGTGACTGTTGTGGATATCCGTTAGACTGCTAAATGGGCATTTAGTGCACATTTACCAAACACTACTGCCTTGATATCCCGGTCCGACAGTAAGGGTTATCTCACCAGTGAGACTGCAGGACATTTTGACCTGAGCCACTCCAAATACCTTGACCTTGGAAGGTACTGCTTTGATATCTCTTCACAAGATTAGGAATTTGTGGTTCTATTGTGACACCATAATTTGCCTTTGGGACTCAAACAATCTAACTGAGGAAGTCCCTAGCCCGGTCTACATCAGCGGTAGCAACATATGACGCACCCAACTATGCCTGGCGAGGAATCTGCGATTTCACGTATCCATCAGAAGTTACTTACCTTTAGTAACCATCTTTCTGGTAGTTATTGTATCTAAAGATTCCTCACCGCACTCCCATCTCCCCATTCTGTGGAATGGTCTCCTTTTCAATCAAATAAGGTTCCAAATTTAGTAATCTGCACACTAGTTGTGCTAATCTGCTGTTGGGCTCCGAGTCTGATGACGTGTTCAAGCTTATAAAAAAAACCTGATGTTAGCGTGCATGGGTGGTGCTTATATGCAGCCCAGTTCATCACTTCTGGTGTAGAACGACCTTGCTGGGGAGGTTCATTGTTTCACCTACCGGCACGCATGAGCAAAACTGTTTGAGTTTCCGAATCTAGTCTGGCATTTGGAAATATTCAGAAGGTGGGGAATATACTGTTAGGTAGAGTATGCACCATATAGAGCATTGCCAAAGGTAGGCAACTTGTTCTAGAGAAAAACTATGGCACAGAGATCATCTGATGACACCACTGTTAGATATATTTTTCTCTCCACTTGCAATGAAGCTAGTAATCAAATCTAAAAGATTATAAAGAACAAATGGCATTTGCCGAGGGTATCACATCTATTTGTTCAGAAACCCCTATTCTTTTTTTAGAGGGGAAGGAACATTAGGCATCATATTGACAAGTCATATACTAAGCTACAGACCAAGATAACCATACCTTCTACCACCTTTTGTTGGACACATTAGATGTGGCAATCCTGCTGCTTGTCCATTCATTATAGTCACTAAATATTTCACACACAATAGCATTCAGTTTCGACTTAACCGCGCGGGTACCTGGGCGAGCTGGTAGCGCTCCCCCTGTGGGCCTCTGTGACCGGTTCCCGTGTGCAAGGAATACTCAGACGCGTTGTTCCAGTGTACCAGTGTTTTATTAGAGTAAGATGCTATTTGGTGAGGTACGGTGCAGGTATGTTTTTAAGGTTTTCTTCTGTGGGCGGTGGGCGAACTGGTGGTTTCTTGTTGTGGTAGTTTTTTCACTCGTCTTTCTCGTTTGTTTCCTTGGCGTACAGGTGTCCCCGGGAAGTACATGTGAAAAGAACAGAGGAAATATGGTAAGTGGTTAGGTCGCTTTTGGGTTTTGATCTTTCTTTTATCTTTTCTATTCTTTTCCTGTCTT
The DNA here is from genome assembly GCF_031143425.1 of Pleurodeles waltl. Classification (NCBI taxonomy): domain Eukaryota; kingdom Metazoa; phylum Chordata; class Amphibia; order Caudata; family Salamandridae; genus Pleurodeles; species Pleurodeles waltl. The sequence goes on from NC_090445.1 coordinate 336,201,640, forward strand.
TCACCTTCTGAACAAAGGCTATGTTATCTCTGTCTCTCTTCTGCTTGCTGCCTCTCCTGTGTGCTTGTCCTGGAATGGTTCTTGTGGTCTTCTTACAGTGCTTAGTGTCTCTTTCGCTTCTCTTTGTGCCTCTACAGGTTTGTTTTAGGTGCAGTGCCTTTAAAGTGCCATTGTCTAAACAAAAGTGCTCAATTGGTGGTGTGTCGGTTATATTTTCTCCCCCCCCCTTTCTTCCTTTCCGTGCCCGCTTTGTTCCTTCCCCCCCTCCTTTTCCCCCATACAGTTCTCTCTCACTCTCTCTCTTTCTCACTCTCGCTCGTTTTCTCACAGGTATGTGCTCCCACGCACCTGGGGTTGCCACGCATCTCCAGAAGCGTGGCGGGCAATAGTGTGTCGTCCGCTCAGGTTGCCTGTCTCAGCGGAACCTGCCATATGCCTCCGGTTGGGTTTTCGAGCCGCAGTGGGAAGTTGCTGTGTCCGGGTCTCGAGGCGCCACCACTCTCCCTCTCCTTCCTCCCCCGGATGCGCGATTTCCTTCTCCTCTTGTGGTTGAGGGATTTCCTCCTCCTACCGTGGTCGTTCGTTCGATTCCATCAAACCATCCGCTTCCGCGAGTGCTGCCAGAGGCAGTTTTGACCTGTCAGCGGCCCGCCATTCCTGACCATCTCACCAATCACGGGACGGGAGGCGGGTCGGACAACGATCACCAGGGGAAGAGTCAGCACAGGTTCTGGATGTGTGCGGGCGATTGCAATTCAGCCCGTCACAGCCTCCAATCCACACCCCCCATCCCCAGCTCCAGTGACGTCTGATGACGTCAGCGCGCAATCGTTTGCTGACCTCATCAGAGGTCACCACCCATCGTGCTGGAAGCTCAGCTTTTCTCTTCCGATCGAGGGGTGGGGGCAGGCAGAGGCATCAAAGTAAAGCCCTTTCCTTTCATTTCATGTCTCTTTGAGCATTTCTGCAGCCCGATAGTGAAGCGACCGGGCTGCAGAAATTCCCACTAAACACTAGAGAGTTAAAAAAAATATATATTTACTTATAAGGGGAGCAACCCCCAGGGGGTCAATTTTTGTAATGAATTTTCTACCACCCTTTTCCCCCAGAAGCAGATCGGCCTATTGTAATTAGTCTGATCTGCCCCCGGGGTAGCAGAAACCTCTAGACGCCAGGGATTATATACTTTTTGCAGGAGGGGAGTAACCCCTTAGGCAAGGGTCGCTCTGGGGGGCATATCGGCCTATTTTTATCAGGCCAGTCTGCCCCCAAGGGGGGCAGAAAACACTAGACAGCAGGGAATTTTGTTTTTTTTATATTATTGAATGGGCAAGGACAGCTCCCCAGGGGGGCAAACTCTTTTTAGGCCTTTTCTGCCCCCCCCCCCTTAGGCAAGGGTCGCTCCCCCTATTTTAATAAGACCGATCTGCCCCCAAGGGGGGCAGAAGCCACTAAGCACCGGGGATTTAACTTTTTTATTTTTTTCACAGATGGGGAGTGACTCCTTAGGCAAGGTTTGCTCCCCAGAGGGGCAAATATATTTTATGCCATTTCTGCCCCCATTGGGGAAAGAACGGCCTATTTCTATAAGGCCGAGCTGCCCCCCCGGGGGGGCAGAAACCACTTAGACACCAGGTGTTTGGTGTGTGTGTGTTTTGTTTGGGCGGACAGCCCCTTGGGTAAGGGTCCCTCCCCATGGGGGCACATTACTGTTGGCCATTTCTGCCCCCCTTTAAGGGCAGATCAGCCTATTTTTATAAGGACCATATGCCCCCAACGGGGGTAGAAACCCCAGCAGAGACCAGTGAAGATGTTTTTTTTCAAAAAAAGAGGGTGGGGGTATGGCCATATCCCCACCCCAAATAAATGGGGACAATGTTGTTCAGCCCACCGGTGGGCAGATGGGGCAATTACCCCCGATACACTCCCGGGGGCGTAGAAAGCCTACTAGATGCCAGGGAATTTAAAAAAAAATACTGGGGTGGTGCCTACCAACCAGTATGGGCATGGTTATGCTCCCACCCCCTACTGAAGGAGGTAACAGTCTTTCAGCTCTCCCCTGTACACTAAAACATCTTATCCCACGGCAAGCAAGAGGACATTTGATTATTTTGGGTTTTGGTTTTACATTTGGGCCATGAGAGCTTGTCTAATTCTCAATATCGTCCCACTTGGAATGGTGAGGGCTGCACTTTTTCGACTTTGGGACGCTGCCATGTAGAAAAATCTACGAGACCTAGACACATATGAAACCGAAACATCTGGGTGAGTCCAGGGTGGTGTGCTTCACACGCACCTTACCATTTTCCTACCCACAATGCGTTGCAAACCTCCAACTTTGCTTGAAATCACACATTTTCTCCACATTTTTGTGATGGAACCTTCCAGAATCTGCAGGAATCCACAAAATTGTCGCATCTATACCAATAAAAATTCTACCCCACAAACTATCCTTTTAGACCCACTTTGGTTCCCCTTTAATTTCAACATGTTTTTGTCTCTTCCCTGTCACAGGCAACATTGAGTGGTAGGAAATTTGGCCGGTGCAGTGATCTCACACAGGAAATGTGGAAAAATGTGTTTTTTGTAGCAACATTTGAGGTTTGCTGAGGATTCCGGGTAAAAAAACACTGGGGGATCCATGCTAGTCACACCTCCTTGGACTTCCTCGGGTGTCTAGTTTTCTGAAATATCTCGGTTTGGTATGTTTCCCTAGATGCCTGATGAGCCCAGGACCTAAAACGCAGGTGCCCCCGGCAAAAACATGTAGTTTTGTATTTGATACATTTTGATGTGTCCACGTAGTGTTTTGGGCCATTTCCTGTCGCGAGCACTAGGCCTACCCACACAAGTGAGGTGCCATTTTTATCAGGAGACCTGGCGGAATGCTTGACAGAAGGAAGTTTGTGGCTCCCCTCAGATTCCAGCACTTTGCAGCACTAAAATGTGAGGAAAAAGTATTTTTTTGCCAAAGTTTGAAGTTTGCTAAGGGTTCTGTGTGCCAGAACCTGGTGTCAGCCCCACAGGTCAACCTATTTTGAGTTGCCCTAGGTGTCTAGTTTTAAAAAATGTGTAGGTTTGCTAGGTTTCCCAAGGTGCCGGCTGAGCTAGAGGCCAAAATCCACAGCTAGGCACTTTGCTAAAAACAGGTCAGTTTTCTTTGGGAAAATGTGATGTGTCCACATAGTGTTTTGGGGCATTTCCTGTCACGGGCACTAGGCCTACCCACACAAGTAAGAGAAAATAAGAGGAGTCCAGACAGTTGACTTCCTTAGAATGCCGTTATTATGAGGTAAGTGTGAGAACTCTAAATCGGAAGGCCTGGACTCTATGCCTCCCAATAGTAATAGTACTAAATTAGTTATAGGTGAGTTCCCACTTCAGAAATTACAAATAGTAAGCCCAATGCTTGAATAATTGTTTAATGCATCAGAATGAAGAGTTCAGTTCCATAGGTATATAATCCAAATACCAAATGACAGTCTTAGAGTTGAAAATAGGTTCCAAAGGTCAACAAAGTCGTAGTCCAATCAAATAATAAAGCGATCAAACCAAAGTTGAGAAAGTAATTGAGTAGCGATATTTGAAGGAGGAACAGCCAACACGTGTTTCGCCCCTTTGGCGGGTAGGCGGGGGCTTTCTCAAGGCCCAGTTCAGAGCTAAATTGCGAACTTCTGACACCAATTGTCACAATTTGTGAGCAAGGAATCTGTCGTTACGGTGAAAAAGAAAAAGAAAAAGCCTGTCGAGCAATCCAATGAGAAATCTCAAGCGCGTCCTGCGATAAATCGTAAATCACACAAGTAAGACACCATTTTTATTGGGAAACTTGGGGGAATGCTGGGTGGAAGGGAATTTATGGCTCTTCCCAGATTCCAGAACTTTCTGTCATCGAAATATGAGGAAAAAGTGTTTTGTTTAGCCACATTTTGAGGTTTGCAAAGGATTCTGGGTAACAGAACCTGGTGAGAGCCCCATAAGTCACCCCATCCTGGATTTCTCTAGGTGTCTAGTTTTAAAAAATGCACATGATTGGTAGGTTTTCCTAGGTGCCAGCTGAGCTGGAGATCAAAATGCACAGCTTGGCACTTTCCAAAAAAGACATCAGTTTTCAGTGTCAAAATGTGATATGTCCATGTTTCGTTTCCTGACGTAGGCATTAGGCCTACCCATGTGAATGAGGTACCATTTTTATCGGGAGACTTGGGGGAACACAGAATAGCAAAACAAGTGTTATTGCCCCTTGTGCTTCTCTAAATTTTTTACTTCCAAATGTAAGACAGTCTGTAAAAAAGTGATGTGCAAATAATCACTGCTCCTCAATACCTTATCTTGTGCCCATTTCGGAAATACAAAGGTTTTCTTGATACCTATTTTTCACTATTTATATTTATATTTCACCAAATGAATTGCTGTATACCCTGTATAGAATGAAAACCCATTGCAAGGTGCTGCTCATTTATTGGCTCTGGGTACCTAGGGTTCTTGATGAACCTACAAGCCCTATATATCCTCGCAACCAGAAGAGTCCAGTAGACGTAACTGTATATTGCTTTAAAAACTCTAACATCACAGGAGAAAGTTACAGAGTAAAACGTGGAGAAAAATTGCTGTTTTTTTTAACCTCAATTTCAATATTTTTTTATTTCAGCTGAAGTTTTCTGTAGGAAAATTTTGTAGGATCTACACAAATTACCCCTTGCTGAATTCGGAATTTTGTCTACTTTTCATAAATGTTTAGCTGTCTTGGATCCAGCATTGGTTTCACACCCATTTCTGTCACTAACTGGAAGGAGGCTGAAAGCACGAAAAATAGTAAAAAAGGGGTATATCCCGGTAAAATGCCACAATCGTGTTGAAAAATTGGGTTTTCTGATTCAAGACTGCCTGTTCCTGAAAGCTGGGAAGATGGTGATTTTAGCACTGCAAACCCTTTTTTGATGCCAATTTCAGGGGAAAAAAACACAAGCTTTCTTCTGCAGCCCTTTTTTCCAATTAAAAAAAAAAAATAATAATAATTTGCTCTACTGTGCCAATTTCTTGGTCTCCTTCAGGGGAATCCACAAACTCTGGGTACCTCTAGAATCCCTAGGATGTTGGAAAAAAAGGACGCAAATTTGGCATGTGCAGCTTATGTGCCCCAAATAGCCAAAAAAAGGCCTGCCACATGAGGGGAAAAGGCCTGGCAGCAAAAGGGTTAATAGTTATGTCAAAATAGATTTGTTTCTTCCTAGTTCCAACACTATGAAATCCTACTACTTCGATTTGGTAAGTCATCTGCACTTACATTCTTTCAATTTTACTGAATTAATGTGGACCCCTTCTAATGGCCTTTTTCATATTTTTTTCTGCAGGGTGCTGTAACTCATTGCCCTCACCCTCTTGCCTGATGAGGACCCCACAAACTAATTACTTTGAAGCCAAACCATCTGCCAACTAATAATGGTTTTGGCCTATTTTCTGTCTCGCAGCTTTTTCCAGTTTTCCTCTGCCCGTTCGACCTTGTTTGTCTGTGTATTTCTCTGCTATGTATCCTTCGGCTCTCTGTTTTTCCAGTTTCTTCCAAATAAACGTATTTATATCCTCATGATCAAGAGGTTTGAACCACAGCAGGTCTATCATTGGGGTCAAGCGCAAAGCGCTCCGATCCTGCTGTAATCTCTCTTTGGGCTTCTACCCACGCCCATGTTACCTCAGCCACTTTCATTGGTTCGTGGGCTTGCCTTTTAAAGTCCGCTTGCCTTCATTAGAAAAAGGCACATATGTAATGCCTTTTCTAGTGTTTAGCCCTCCTCGAGCGCACCAACCACTGAAAACATACGAGGCTAAGTGTTTTGCGTATGGTTTCTGTACTACTTTTTCTCTTAATTTCACAGCGCGATCGCGCTCATTTTTTTCCAATTAATGTGGCAAGAAAAGTCCGGTTAGGAGTTTACAACACTAATAGCTCTAACTCGTCGAAATGCGAGACCCGTTGAATTGTAAATGCTTGTTTTGGCATTGTATTGAAATGAATATTTAGAAAACAATGTTTTAACAACGATGGCCCTCATTACAACATTGGCCGTAAAAGCTGCTTACCGCCGTGCAGAAGACCGCCAACACACCGCCGCGGAAAACCGCCACAGCTATTATGACCCACATTTCGGAATCTGCCAAAATTCAGACACCCACACAAGTCCGCCACACCAAAGGTCAGTGATAAACTGGCAAAAACAAAATCGACACCGTCACGCCAACAGAAATACGCCCACACTATCACGACACACGAATCCACACGGCGGTCCTTTAACCGCGGTATTCCATTGGCGGTACACACCGCTGCGCTCAAAATACACACACCTTTACAAAACACTACCACATTCTACAATTCCAAATACACACACCTGATACACATTCACACACCACTCCCACCCACCCATTACAATATAAAACACACACCCACATCACCCACAAACCCCTACAACAAAAATTCCAGAAAGAAGGCCAGAGAGAGACACCACCAACAGCATCCACAGGCACACAATACCATCACCCACACAACTTACACGCACCTCACACAACACACCACTACATATCAGCACACTGATCACCACACAATCCACCCCACACATCACCTACACCACCCCATGGCACGGCAAAGACACCCCAGGTTCTCGGAGGAGGAGCTCAGGGTCATGGTGGAGGAAATCGTCCGGGTAGAGCCACAGCTATTCAATTGCAAGGAAGATGGAGCTATGGCGCAGAATAGTGGACAGGGTCAACGCAGTGGGACAGCACCCAAGAAATCGGGATGACATCAGGAAGAGGTGGAACGACCTACAGGGGAAGGTGCGTTCCGTGGTCTCAAGACACCACCAGGCGGTTCAGCGGACTGGCGGCGGACCCCCACCTCCTCACCCACAACTAACAACATGGGAGGAGCAGGTCTTGGTGATTCTGCATCCTGAGGGCCTCTCAGGAGTAGGCGGAGGAATGGACTCTGGTAAGTCAAATCTTAACTATTACATCCCCCACCCTACCTGCGTGCTATCACATACCCCCACCCTCACCCCCAGCACCCCAACTCCTCACATATGTCCCTACATCACAAACCACCCATCCCAACACCAAGCCCTGCATGCAACAACTGAGCATGGACACCCATCACTAAAGCATGCCCCCTGCACATACCCATACAACCCCCTAAACCACCATGACACAAGCTCCCACACAGGAATGCAAGCACTGGGGTGCACGCTCACCCACCCATTGCACACCATGACAAATACAGATGTAATAACCATCCTTTTATACCCCTGCAGGACCCCCACCCAACGTCACCGGACAGGAGGGTCCACACATGTCCACACCACCAACAGAAGAGGCCCACAGTGATGACAGCACCTCTGTCCAACTGGATCTAGGTGACCAGCCCGGCCAGTCGGGGACCTCTGGACAGTCGGTTCCCCCCACACTGGCACAGGCCATCACAGACCTTCCCCCCTCTGGAAACACCAGCACAGCACCCACCCAGCGGGCCCATACCTCCGTCCCCAGGACACGTCAATCAGCAGTGTGTCCACCACTACAGGGAACCCGGGACAACCCACCACCCCAACAACAACAGGGACCTGGGGGCAGTGGTAGTGGGCACACGGTCCAGGGGACGGAGGCCCAGGAACACAGGGGAACTGGGAGGGCTGCTGTGCGACAGGGGGCGGACAGGCCAAGGGAACCCACTCTCCACAAGGCCCTCTCCTCCATCATGGGAGCCTACCACCACTCCCAGGAGACGATGGCAACGTTACTGGCCAAGTTTCAGGAGACCCAGCGCCTGCAGGAGGAACAGTATATGGGCTTCAGGGAGGAACTCAGAAACATCAGCTCCAAGCTGGGCACCATCGTAGGGGTGCTGAAGGAACTACTCAACACCAGGAGGGACACTGTGGCACTACAAGGGGCCCCTGACACTAGCATGGACGATGAACTGCCCACCACCTCCGCCGGCGCTAGTGGACAGGACGCCCCGCCACTGGACCACCACACTAGCACCTCACCCCCTGCAGAGGGAGAACCACCCCGCAAACGGTCCCTGAGATCCAGGACAAAGACAGAGCACGATGCCAAGACCACCACCAAGAAATTAGGCCACCCTGATTGTCATCCTACTGTCCCACTTTGTCACTCTGTCCATACTTAAACTGCCCCAGCTCCACTTCCTATGCCCCTGTGGGCAATGCACCTGTGAGACTAATAGACTGGACTCTGCCATGGACATTCCTCCGCCATCACCCCTCACCATTTCACTACCCCCTCCAATATTGAGCACTTAAATAAATACACTTAAAACACAAAACAATCTGCAGTCTGTCTGTGATTTCGAAATAGTGTATTAGCAATTACAGTGACAAAATGCTCTTTCAATTGTAATGTCAACATACCTATGTCACACAGCTCAAGTCCATGAGGAATCAAAGCAGATGTCACACAGTGGGACCCACATCTCTGAAATCGTAAGGGAAAGTGACAAATCAGTGACCATACACTGGGTGAAAAGGACAGACAGTAGAGAGGTAGTAGTGTTTAAGTACATGTAGTAGGCAGGTCTGTACTCTTACATGTGTTTCACTGGAAATATTGCTGGATCACTGAGTCCCTGTTGTTCATGTCTTCTTCCTCTGCTTCCTCGTCTTCACTATCCACAGGCTCCACAGCTGCAACAACACCGCCATCTGGACCATCCTCCTGCAGAAAAGGCACCTGTTGTCGCAATGCCAAGTTATGAAGCATACAGCAGGCCACGATGATCTGGCACACCTTCTTTGGTGAGTAGAATAGGGATCCACCTGTCATATGGAGGCACCAGAACCTGGCCTTCAGGAGGTCGAAGGTCCGCTCGATCGCCCGCCTAGTTCGCCCATGGGCCTCATTGTAGCGTTCCTCTGCCCTTGTCCTGGGATTCCTCACTGGGGTCAGTAGCCATGACAGGTTGGGGTAACCAGAGTCACCTGCAAATGGCGAGGGACAAGTATTAGACACACACTAACCTGTAGGGTAACCCCAGACCCTGACAACCATTCCCACTGTCTTGCTTCCAGGTGCCCACCTAATAGACACACACGGTGCCTCTGGAGTTGACCCATCACATAAGGGATGCTGCTATTCCGCAGGATGTAGGCGTCATGCACTGAGCCAGGGAACTTGGCATTCACATGGGAGATGTACTGGTCTGCCAAAGACCATCTGTACATTCATAGAATGATAACTCTTCCGGTTTCTGTACACCTGTTTACTCCTGCGGGGGGGACCAAAGCCACATGTGTCCCATCAATGGCACCTATGATGTTGGGGATATGTCCCAGGGCATAGAAATCACCTTTCACTGTAGGCAAATCCTCCACCTGTGGGAAAACGATGTAGCTCCGCATGTGTTTCAGAAGGGCAGACAACACTCTGGACAATATGTTGGAAAACATAGGCGGGAACATCCCTGATGCTATGGCCACTGTTGTTTGAAATTACCCACTTGCTAGGAAATGGAGCACTGACAGTACCTGCACTTGAAGGGGGATTCCTGAGGGATGGCGGAATTCTGACATCAGGTCTGGCTCCAACTGGGTATACAGTTCCTGGATTGTGGCATGGTCAAGCCTGTATGTGATTATGACATGACGCTCCTCCATTGTCGACAGGTCCACCAATGGTCGGTACACCGGAGGATGCCGCCATCTCCTCACATGTCCCAGCGGACGGTGCCCATGAAGGACAATAGCGAGCACAGAGTCAAACAACTCAGAGGTACGTACCCACAGTTTACACAGAACACCAATCATACACAAAAGGTGGCCTGTATGTGTGTTGAGTCTAGGCCTAGGTATGTGTGACGCAGTTGGAAATGAAGCCATGTGGGCCCCTGAAATGGCGGCTGCCTGACCACTAAAGTGGGACAATGTGATGTGAGGTAACTGCGCTGGCGTTGTACACCGTCGCAGTAGGTGGTCGAATTCAGCGGCGCAATGCTGCATTGGTTAACATTCGACCCTATGGGTCCCAGGATCCAATGACGATGTGCGCCGGCGGTGACGGTACGCACCGCCGCGGACATGACCGCCATTTTCTCTCTGTTCAATCACTCGATACCTGATCTTCGACAGGGGAGGACCTACACTGCAAGTGCTGCTGTGACCTCGGTCTGGAAGAGACAATGGCTCAAGTGTCTGGGGAGAGGGCCCCTGCCTTCACATCGGAGGAGTTGGAGAAGCTCGTGGATGGGGTCCTCCCCTAGTACACGCTACTCTACGTTCCTCCAGACAAACAGGTAAATACACTGTGAGCATGCTGTATGGGCTATGACTGTGTGGAGCGGGGGTGGATGAAATTTGGGGGGGGGAGAATGAGGCGTGCATGAAACGACGGTGAGTGCATGTGCATCATGGCAAGGGTAGGGATGGGGGCCAATCACTTTGACGGTGCAGTTGGTAATAACTACTCTTTTTCCTCTGTACATTTCTTGTAGGTCAGCGCCCACCAGAAAAAAGATATTTGGTGCGCCATCGCCAAGGACGTACGGACCCTGGGGGTCTATCACAGACGGAGCACCCAGTGCAGGAAAAGATGGGAGGACATTCACCGCTGGAGCAAGAAGACGGCGGAGGCTCAGCTGGGGATGGCCTCCCAACGTGGGAGGGGTGCCCGTCGCACCATGACCCCCCTGATGTTCTGGATCCTGGCGGTGGCGTACTCGGAGTTGGATGGGCGCTTGAGGGCATCACAGCAGACACAAGGGGGTGAGTACACTCTCATTCTGCTGACTTTGCGCGCAGTGGAGTTGTCTGGGTGGGGGAGGTAGGCTGTGGGTTTCCCTAGGCCAGGGTGAGTTCCGTAGGCAAGGCCCCTCCATAAGGCAGGCCATGTGGCACCCCAGCCCACCTCTGTAGAGTGCCAAGTACACCTAGTCATGCCCCTGTGTCATCTATGTGTGCAGATGTCGTCCATAGCCTTGTAGGCCATTTCCCAGGAATTGAACAGTGGAGCCCAAGAGCGCGGCGTAGTGCAGGGGGCTTCTGTGTCTGTCGTGTCCGCAAACAGTAGCAGTAATGCATGCACTCAACATGTCTCTCTTCTGTCTTCCCCCCCTTTTTGCGGTCTCCCTGTTTTTGTGTGCATTAGCATCATCAGGCGGAGGAGCAGTGGCACCGGAGCACGAGGGAGCTTCATCCCACATGGCCCTGGAGGGCGACACTACGGAGTCTGAATTCTCCAGTGGGACGGAGGGCGAGCGGAGCTCCACGGCGGGGACAGGAGCTGAGACCAGCGACATGGACTCGTCCTCTGATGGGAGCTCCCTTGTGGTGGCGGCAACATCTGTGCCCACCGCATCTACAGGAACAGCCGCCACCCCCCCTACCAGCACCGCCCTCCTAGCAGCCCCTCAGCCTTTGCCCAGTGCCCGCTCACCCAGTAGGGTGGGCATCACCTTCGCCCCAGGCACCTCAGGTCCTGCCCCAGTCACCCCTGCTGCCCTCAGTGAGAAGGCCATTGACCTCCTCAGGTCCCTCACTGTTGGGCAGTCTACCATTTTGAATGCCATCCAGGGTGTGGAGAGGCAGTTGCAACAAACTAATGCATTCCTGGAGGGTATTCATTCTGGTGAGGCGGCCCTTCACCGAGTTTTTCAGACTCTGGCCTCAGCACTGATGGCAGCCATTGTCCCCGTCTCTAGCCTCCCCCCTCCAACTTCCTCCACCCAGACCCAATCCCCTCTACCACAGCCTATCCCAAGCACACCTATAGACCAACATGCACACACGTCAACACCCAAGGGTAGTTCAGGCAAACATAAGCACCACACATCCCACAGGCATTCACGCAACCATCACACACATGCAGACACACCAACATCCACTGCCTCCACTGTGTCCCCCTCCTGCTCGTCTCCCTCCTCCCTCCCAGTGACGTCTACACTCACACCTGCATGCACTACATCTACAGCCACTACGTCCCTCTCCAGCACACCCACCACCACACCCCGCTCACTTGCAGTCACCACCCCCACTACCATTCACACGTCCCCTGTGTCCTCTCCCAGTGGTTCTGTGACACCCCCTCCCAAGATACACAAACGCAGGCACACACTCACCCAACCACCATCCACCTCACGACAGCCTCCAGCGCACGCACCTTCACCCAAAGTCACCAAACCTACACCTCCTACAACCACCACCTCTTTCTCCACTCCCAAACCCCCTCCAGCTACCCGTCCCAGTGTGTCCAAAAAACTTTTACTGTCCACCCTTGACCTCTTTCCCACACCTCCCTGTAGGAGGCTGGACTGGCTTGTAGTGAGTACCTAGGGGTACTTGTACCTTGCACCAGCCCCAGTTATCCCTTATTAGTGTATAGGGTGTCTAGCAGCATAGGCTGATAGATAATGGTAGCTTAGCAGAGCAGCTTAGGCTGAACTAGGAGACGAGTGAAGCTCCTACAGTACCACTTAGTGTCATATGCACAATATCATAAGAGAACACAATACACAGATATACTAAAAATAAAGGTACTTTATTTTTATGACAATATGCCAAAAGTATCTCAGTGAGTACCCTCAGTATGAAGATAGCAAATATACACAAGATATATGTACACAATACCAAAATATGCAGTAATAGTATTAGAAAACAGTGCAATCTATAGTTACAATAGGATGCAATAGAGACACATAGGGATGGGGCAACACAAACCATATACTCCAAAAGTGGAATGCGAACCACGAATGGACCCCAAACCTATGTGACCTTGTAGAGGGTCGCTGGGACTATTAGAAAATAGTAAGGGTTAGAAAAATAGCCCACCCCAAGACCCTGAAAAGTGAGTGCAAAGTGCACTAAAGTTCCCCAAAGGACATAGAAGTCGTGATAGGGGAATTCTGCAGGAAAGACACAAACCAACAACGCAACAATGATGGATTTCCAGTCGAGGGTACCTGTGGAACAAGGGGACCAAGTCCAAAAGTCACAAGCAAGTCGGAGATGGGCAGATGCCCAGGAAATGCCAGCTGTGGGTGCAAAGATGCTGCTACTGGACAGTAGAAGCGTAGGTTTCTGCAAGAACGACAAGGGCTAGAGACTTCCCCTTTGGAGGACGGATCCCTCAAGCCGTGGAGAGTTGTGCAGAAGTGTTTTCCCGCCAAAAGACTGCCAACAAGCCTTGCTAGCTGCAAATCGTGCGGTTAGGGTTTTTGGATGCTGCTGTGGCCCAGGAGGGACCAGGATGTCGCCAATTGTGTCAGGGGACAGAGGGGGCGTCGAGCAAGACAAGGAGCCCTCTCAGCAGCAGGCAGCACCCGCAGAAGTGCCAGAAACAGGCACTACAAGGATGCGTGAAACGGTGCTCACCCGAAGTCGCACAAAGGAGTCCCACGTCGCCGGAGAACAACTTAGGAGGTCGTGCAATGCAGGTTAGAGTGCTGTGGACCCAGGCTGGACTGTGCACAAAGGATTTCCGCCAGAAGTGCACGGAGGCCGGAGTAGCTGCAAAAGTCGCGGTTTCCAGCAATGCAGTCTGGCGTGGGGAGGCAAGGACTTACCTCCACCAAACTTGGACTGAAGAGTCACTGGACTGTGGGAGTCACTTGGACAGAGTTGCTGGATTCAAGGGACCTCGCTCGTCGTGCTGAAAGGAGGCCCAAGGTACCAGTGATGCAGTTCTTTGGTGCCTGCGGTTGCAGGGGGACGATTCCGTTGACCCACAGGAGATTTCTTCGGAGCTTCTAGTGCAGAGAGGAGGCAGACTACCCCCACAGCATGCACCACCAGGAAAACAGTCGAGAAGGCGGCAGGATCAGCGTTACAGAGTTGCAGTAGTCATCTTCGCTACTATGTTGCAGTTTTGCAGGCTTCCAGCGCGGTCAGCAGTCGATTCCTTGGCAGAAGGTGAAGAGAGAGATGCAGAGGAACTCGGATGAGCTCTTGCATTCGTTATCTAAGGAATCCCAAGAGACAGAGACCCTAAATAGCCAGAAAAGAGTGTTTGGCTACCTAGGAGAGAGGATAGGCTAGCAACACCTGAAGGAGCCTATCAGAAGGAGTCTCTGACGTCACCTGATGGCACTGGCCACTCAGAGCAGTCCAGTGTGCCAGCAGCACCTCTGTTTCCAAGATGGCAGAGGTCTAGAGCACACTGGAGGAGCTCTGGGCACCTCCCAGGGGAGGTACAGGTCAGGGGAGTGGTCACTCCCCTTCCCTTTGTCCAGTTTCGCGCCAGAGCAGGGCTAAGGGGTCCCTGAACCGGTGTAGACTGGCTTATGCAGAAATGGGCACCATGTGTGCCCATGAAAGCATTTCCAGAGGCTGGGGGAGGCTACTCCTCCCCTGCCTTCACACCATTTTCCAAAGGGAGAGGGTGTAACACCCTCTCTCAGAGGAAGTCCTTTGTTCTGCCATCCTGGGCCAGGCCTGGCTGGACCCCAGGAGGGCAGATGCCTGTCTGAGGGGTTGGCAGCAGCAGCAGCTGCAGTGAAACCCCGGGAAAGGCAGTTTGGCAGTACCAGGGTCTGTGCTACAGACCACTGGGATCATGGGATTGTGCCAACTATGCCAGGATGGCATAGAGGGGGCAATTCCATGATCATAGACATATTACATGGCCATATTCAGAGTTACCATTGTGAAGCTACATATAGGTAGTTACCTATATGTAGTGCACGCGTGTAATGGTGTCCCCGCACTCACAAAGTCCGAGGAATTGGCCCTGAACAATGTGGGGGCACCTTGGCTAGTGCATATAGGTGACTTATAAGTTACTTAAGTGCAGTGTAAAATGGCTGTGAAATAACGTGGACGTTATTTCACTCAGGCTGCAGTGGCAGGCCTGTGTAAGAATTGTCAGAGCTCCCTATGGGTGGCAAAAGAAATGCTGCAGCCCATAGGGATCTCCTGGAACCCCAATACCCTGGGTACCTCAGTACCATATACTAGGGAATTATAAGGGTTTTCCAGTAAGCCAATGTAAATTGGTAAAATTGGTCACTAGCCTGTTAGTGACAATTTGAAAGAAATGAGAGAGCATAACCACTGAGGTTCTGATTAGCAGAGCCTCAGTGAGACAGTTAGTCATAACACAGGTAACACATTCAGGCACACTTATGAGCACTGGGGCCCTGACTAGCAGGGTCCCAGTGACACATACAACTAAAACAACATATATACAGTGAAAAATGGGGGTAACATGCCAGGCAAGATGGTACTTTCCTACACAACCCCCCCCCAAACGAAAGACAATAAGACTAGCCATGACCTGATGAGTCTTCATTGTCTAAGTGGAAATATCTGGAGAGTCCATCTGCATTGGAGTGGCTACTCCCAGGTCTATGTTCCACTGTATAGTCCATTCCCTGTAGGGATATGGACCACCTCAATAATTTAGGATTTTCACCTTTCATTTGTTTTAGCCAAAGTAGAGGTTTGTGGTCTGTCTGAACAATGAAGTGAGTGCCAAACAAGTATGGCCTCAACTTCTTCAGTGCCCAGACCACAGCAAAGGCCTCCCTCTCAATGGCAGACCAACGCTTTTCTCTAGGGGTCAACCTCCTACTAATAAAAGCAACAGGTTGATCCTGGCCCTCAGAATTAAGTTGTGATAGGACTGCCCCTACTCCTAATTCAGATGCATCAGTTTGGACATAGAATTTTTTAGAGTAACAAGGGCTTTTCAGGACAGGTGCAGAGCACATGGCCTGCTTTAGCTCCTCAAAAGCTTTCTGACAGCTAGCTGTCCACAATACCTTTTTAGGCATCTTTTTGGATGTGAGGTCATTAAGAGGGTCTGCAATGGAGCCATAGTTCCTAATGAACCTCCTGTAATACCCAGTGAGGCCTAGGAAGGCTATCACCTGAGTCTGAGTAGTAGGGGGAACCCAATCTATAATAGTTTGGATTTTCCCCTGAAGTGGTGCAATCTGTTCCCCACCAACAAGGTGTCCCAGATAAACCACCTTCCCCTGCCCTATCTGGCATTTTGAAGCCTTGATAGTGAGGCCTGCCTTTTGCAGGGCCTCTAAAACTTTCCATAGGTGGACCAGGTGATCATCCCAACTGGAGCTAAAGACAGCTATATCGTCCAGATATGCTGCACTAAAAGCTTCCAGCCCTTGCAGGACTGTGTTCACCAACCTTTGAAAAGTGGCAGGTGCATTTTTCAATCCAAAAGGCATTACTGTGAATTGGTAATGGCCTCCAATGGTTGAAAATGCAGTTTTAGGTTTAGCATCTTCTGATAATTTGATCTGCCAATACCCTGCAGTCAAATCAAAAGTGCTTAGATACTTGGCAGATGCCAGTGTATCTATGAGCTCATCTGCCCTGGGTATAGGGTGAGCATCAGTTTTGGTTACCTGGTTGAGACCTCTATAATCTACACAAAACCGCATTTCCTTCTTTCCATCCTTGGAATGAGGTTTTGGTACAAGTACCACAGGAGAGGCCCATGGACTTTCAGAGTGCTCAACCTCTCCCAGTTCTAACATTTTCTGCACCTTTTGCTTTATGCAGTCCCTGACATGGTCAGGCTGCCTATAGATCTTACTTTTGACAGGCAAGCTGTCTCCAGTATCTATAGTGTGCTCACACCAAGAAGTGGTACCTGGCACAGTAGAGAAGAGTTCAGAAAACTGACCCAGGAGATTTATGCAATGGTCTTTCTGCTCAGCAGTAAGACAATCAGCCAAAACTACACCTTCCACTAGAGCATCTTGTTCTGTGGAAGAGAAGAGATCAGGTAGAGGATCACTGTCTTCTTCCTGTCCCTCATCAGTTGCCATGAGCAGGGTGAGATCAGCCCTGTCATAGTAGGGTTTCAGGCGATTGACATGGAGCACCCTAAGGGGACTCCTGGCAGTGCCTAAGTCAACTAAGTAGGTGACTTCACCCTTCTTTTCAACAATTATGTGGGGTCCACTCCATTTATCTTGGAGTGCTCTTGGGGCCACAGGCTCCAAGACCCACACTTTCTGCCCTGGTTGGTACTGAACCAAAACAGCCTTCTGATCATGCCATTGCTTCTGGAGCTCTTGGCTGGCCTGAAGGTTTTTACTGGCCTTTTTCATATACTCAGCCATCCTTGATCTGAGGCCAAGTACATAATCCACAATATCTTGCTTTGGAGCTTTTAAAGGTTGTTCCCAACCCTCCTTGACAAGTGTTAGTGGACCCCTAACAGGGTGTCCAAAGAGGAGTTCAAAGGGGCTGAAGCCCACTCCTTTCTGGGGTACCTCCCTGTAGGCAAAAAGGAGGCATGGTAAGAGGATATCCCATCTCCTGCGGAGTTTTTCAGGGAGTCCCATAATCATGCCTTTGAGAGTTTTGTTAAATCTCTCCACCAGTCCATTAGTTTGTGGATGATAGGGTGTAGTGAACTTGTAAGTCACACCACACTCCTTCCACATGGCCTTTAAGTAAGCAGACATGAAATTGCTTCCCCTGTCTGATACCACTTCCTTTGGGAAGCCCACCCTAGAAAATATTCCCAGGAGGGCCTTTGCCACTGCAGGTGCTGTAGTGGTCCTTAAAGGAATTGCTTCAGGATATCTTGTGGCATGGTCCACTACCACCAAGATAAACCTATTGCCTGAAGCAGTAGGAGGGTCAAGGGGGCCAACTATGTCAACCCCTACCCTTTCAAAGAGAACCCCAACCACAGGCAGTGGAATAAGGGGTGCCTTTGGAGTGCCACCTGTCTTGCCACTGGCTTGACAGGTTTCACAGGACTTACAAAATTCTTTTGTGTCCTCAGACATTCTAGGCCAATGAAACAAGGGAACAAGCCTGTCCCAAGTTTTCATTTGTCCTAGATGCCCAGCTAGGGGAATGTCGTGGGCTAGAGTTAGGAGGAACTTTCTGTACTCCTGAGGAATCACTAACCTCCTGGCAGTTCCAGGTTTAGGATCCCTTGCTTCAGTGTACAAGAGGTTGTCCTCCCAGTAAACTCTGTGAGAGTCACTGACATCCCCATTAGCCTGTTTGACAGCTTGCTGTCTTAGACCCTCTAGTGTGGGACAGGTATGCTGTGCCACACTCAGCTCCTCCCTGGCAGGCCCCCTTCACCCAAAAGCTCAGCAGTGTCTGCTTCCAGCTCCTCTGGTGTAGGTTCTGCACAGGGTGGAAATTCTTCTTCCTCAGAAGTAGAATCCACTGTAGAGGGAGGGATAGTAGGAAGTGTTTTACTTCTACTAGCCCTAGCTTTAGGGAGCACTTGGTCCATTGTTCCAGGATCCAAGTTTCCCTGTCCTTTTTGCTTTTTGGCCTGAGCCCTTGTTAAAGCAAAAATATGCCCTGGGATGCCCAGCATTGCTGCATGGGCCTCCAACTCCACATCTGACCAAGCTGATGTCTCCAAATCATTCCCTAATAGACAGTCTACAGGTAAATCTGAAGCTACCACAACTTTCTTTGGACCAGTAACCCCCCCCCCCAGTTGAGATTTACAACAGCCATGGGGTGGCTAAGTGTGTTTTTGTGAGCATCGGTTACTTGGTACTGGTGACCAAGTAGGTGTTGTTCAGGGTGGACCAGTTTCTCTATGACCATAGTCACACTGGCTCCAGTGTCCCTGTAGGCCTGAACCTCAACACCATTTATTAGGGGTAGTTGCTTGTACTTATCCATGTTAAGGGGACAAGCAACCAAGGTGGCTAAATCAATAGCCCCCTCAGAGACTAACACAGCCTCTGTGGTCTCCCTAATCAGACCAACCCCAACTAAGTTACCAAAAGTGAGCCCAGCTACTCCCTTGGATTGGCTATTAGTAGGTTTGCTCCCAGCACCACTGCTATTAGTAGGGACACTAGGTTTAGCAGTAGGGGTTGTAGTGGTAGGAGGCTTGGTGCTTTTCTTTGGACAACTGGGATCTGTTCTCCAATGGCCTTTTATTTTACATAAATAGCACCATGGTTTCTTTTCTTTGTTTTGATTAGAAGAGGATTTGGGCCCACCACCCCCACCAGAGTGTTTTTGTGGGCCTGATGAAGACTCATTTTTAGATTTGTCCCCACCATTGTCAGAAGACTTACCATCCTTCTTCTTGTTGCCATCTTTGTCACCCCCTGTATGAACTTTTCTGTTCACCCTTGTTCTGACCCATTTGTCTGCCTTCTTTCCCAATTCTTGGGGAGAGGTCAGATCAGAGTCCACCAAGTACTGGTGCAACAAATCAGACACACAATTATTAAGAATATGCTCTCTCAGGATCAAGTTATACAGGCTGTCATAATCAGTAACTTTACTGCCATGTAACCACCCCTCCAAGGCCTTCACTGAATGGTCAATTAAATCAAGCCAGTCTTGTGAAGACTCCTTTCTGGTCTCTCTGAACTTTATCCTGTATTGCTCAGTGGTTAAGCCATAACCATCCAGGAGTGCATTCTTAATACCTGTAAAATTATTGGCATCACTTTCTTTCACAGTAAGGAGCCTATCCCTACCTTTTCCACTAAATGATAGCCATAGGATAGCAGCCCACTGCCTTTGAGGGACATCCTGTACAACACAGGCCCTCTCAAGTGCAGCAAACCACTTGTTAATGTCATCCCCCTCCTTATAAGGGGGAACTATCTTGTGCAGATTCCTAGAATCATGCTCTTTTGCAGGATGACTATTGGGAATACTGCTGCTGCCACCATGGGTTTCTAAACCCAGTTTCTGTCTCTCCTTCTCTACTTCTAAGGACTGTCTATCCAAATCCAGCTGTTGCTTCTTGAGCTTCCGTCTGGTTTGTTCCACTCTCAATCTATTGAGCTCCCTTTCTAACAATCTGTCATCAGGGTGGGTGGGAGGGACATTCCTTGACACAGAAGTGTGGTGAGAATGGACAGAAGGAGACCTGTCCCTTACAGAAGGCATCCTAACAGCTTGGTTAACAGAAACATCAGTTCTACTGTGGTGAGGATGAATGCTCTTGCTATGATGTGAGACAACACTATCTGTATGGTGTGACTCAACATCAGTACCAACTATGCTAGACTGTCTAGTAATGGGCAGGCTCTGAAGTTTCTTTCCTGAATCTTTTCCTAGGGGTGTCCCTGGATCAGATTGGGAACCATTGGCTACTTTTTCAACAGATGGGGCCCTTGTGGCCTTATCTTGTTCTCTAAGCATGTTAAGCAATGATTCCAAGGAAGGATTCTTCCCTACACTCAAACCTCTTTCTACACAGAGACTCCTTGCTCCTTTCCAGCTAAGGTGGTCATATGCAAGTTTGGACAGATCAACATTTTGGCCTGTGCCAGACATTTTTAGAAAGAGTTTAAGTGATAGAAAAAGTGATAAAAAAGTTTTTAGAGCTTTTAGAAAGACAGAAAAAAAAACTTTTAAAACTTTTAAGAACTTTTAGAAAGTTTAGAAGTACTTTTCAGCACTTTAGAAAAGAGTGAAAAGAGGAAATGCAAAACATTTTAGTTATGTGTACATACACTGAACTTGTTTTGTATATTTTTCTCTTATGAAAAGTACAATGACAAGAGTGGTAAGTAGTCTCAAAGCACTTATCCCACCACTGCACAACCAATGTAGGAGGCTGGACTGGCTTGTAGTGAGTACCTAGGGGTACTTGCACCTTGCACCAGGCCCAGTTATCCCTTATTAGTGTATAGGGTGTCTAGCAGCATAGGCTGATAGATAATGGTAGCTTAGCAGAGCAGCTTAGGCTGAACTAGGAGACGAGTGAAGCTCCTACAGTACCACTTAGTGTCATATGGACAATATCATAAGAGAACACAATACACAGATATACTAAAAATAAAGGTACTTTATTTTTATGACAATATGCCAAAAGTATCTCAGTGAGTACCCTCAGTATGAGGATAGCAAATATACACAAGATATATGTACACAATACCAAAATATGCAGTAATAGTATTAGAAAACAGTGCAAACAATGTATAGTTACAATAGGATGCAATGGAGACACATAGGGATAGGGGCAACACAAACCATATACTCCAAAAGTGGAATGCGAACCACGAATGGACCCCAAACCTATGTGACCTTGTAGAGGGTTGCTGGGACTATTAGAAAATAGTAAGGGTTAGAAAAATAGCCCACCCCAAGACCCTGAAAAGTGAGTGCTAAGTGCACTAAAGTTCCCCAAAGGACATAGAAGTCGTGATAGGGGAATTCTGCAGGAAAGACACAAACCAACAATGCAACAACGATGGATTTCCAGTCGAGGGTACCTGTGGAACAAGGGGACCAAGTCCAAAAGTCACAAGCAAGTCGGAGATGGGCAGATGCCCAGGAAATGCCAGCTGTGGGTGCAAAGATGCTGCTACTGGACAGTAGAAGCATAGGTTTCTGCAAGAACGACAAGGGCTAGAGACTTCCCCTTTGGAGGATGGATCCCTCACAACGTGGAGAGTCGTGCAGAAGTGTTTTCCCGCCGAAAGACCACCAACAAGCCTTGCTAGCTGCAAATCATGCGGTTAGGGTTTTTGGATGCTGGTGTGGCCCAGGAGGGACCAGGATGTCGCCAATTGCGTCAGGGGACAGAGGGGGCGTCGAGCAAGACAAGGAGCCCTCTCAGCAGCAGGCAGCACCCGCAAAAGTGCCAGAAACAGGCACTACAAGGATGCGTGAAATGGTGCTCACCCGAAGTCGCACAAAGGAGTCCCACGTCGCCAGAGAACAACTTAGGAGGTCGCGCAATGCAGGTTAGAGTGCCGTGGACCCAGGCTGGACTGTGCACAAAGGATTTCCGCCGGAAGTGCACGGAGGCCGGAGTAGCTGCAAAAGTCGCGTTTTCCAGCAATGCAGTCTGGCGTGGGGAGGCAAGGACTTACCTCCACCAAACTTGGACTGAAGAGTCACTGGACTGTGGGAGTCACTTGGACAGAGTTGCTGGATTCAAGGGACCTCGCTCGTTGTGCTGAGAGGACCCAATGTACCGGTGATGCAGTTCTTTGGTGCCTGCGGTTGCAGGGGGACGATTCCGTCGACCCACGGGAGATTTCTTCGGAGCTTCTAGTGCAGAGAGGAGGCAGACTACCCCCACAGCATGCACCACCAGGAAAACAGTCGAGAAGGCGGCAGGATCAGCGTTACAGAGTTGCAGTAGTCGTCTTCGCTACTATGTTGCAGTTTTGCAGGCTTCCAGCGCGGTCAGCAGTCGATTCCTTGGCAGAAGGTGAAGAGAGAGATGCAGAGGAATTCGGATGAGTTCTTGCATTCGTTATCTAAGGAATCCCAAGAGACAGAGACCCTAAATAGCCATAAAAGAGGGTTTGGCTACCTAGGAGAGAGGATAGGCTAGCAACACCTGAAGGAGCCTATCAGAAGGAGTCTCTGACATCACCTGATGGCACTGGCCACTTAGAGCAGTCCAGTGTGCCAGCAGCACCTCTGTTTCCAAGATGGCAGAGGTCTGGAGCACACTGGAGGAGCTCTGGGCACCTCCCAGGGGAGGTACAGGTCAGGGGAGTGGTCACTCCCCTTCCCTTTGTCCAGTTTCGCGCCAGAGCAGGGCTAAGGGGTCCCTGAACCGGTGTAGACTGGCTTATGCAGAAATGGGCACCATGTGTGCCCATGAAAGCATTTCCAGAGGCTGGGGGAGGCTACTCCTCCCCTGCCTTCACACCATTTTCCAAAGGGAGAGGGTGTAACACCCTCTCTCAGAGGAAGTCCTTTGTTCTGCCATCCTGGGCCAGGCCTGGCTGGACCCCAGGAGGGCAGATGCCTGTCTGAGGGGTTGGCAGCAGCAGCAGCTGCAATGAAACCCCAGGAAAGGCAGTTTGGCAGTACCAGGGTCTGTGCTACAGACCACTGGGATCATGGGATTGTGCCAACTATGCCAGGATGGCATAGAGGGGGCAATTCCATGATCATAGACATATTACATGGCCATATTCGGAGTTACCATTGTGAAGCTACATATAGGTAGTGACCTATATGTAGTGCACGCGTGTAATGGTGTCCCCGCACTCACAAAGTCCGGGGAATTGGCCCTGAACAATGTGGGGGCACCTTGGCTAGTGCCAGGGTGCCCTCACACTAAGTAACTTAGCACCCAACCTTTACTAGGTAAAGGTTAGACATATAGGTGACTTATAAGTTACTTAAGTGCAGTGTTAAATGGCTGTGAAATAACGTGGACGTTATTTCACTCAGGCTGCAGTGGGAGGCCTGTGTAAGAATTGTCAGAGCTCCCTATGGGTGGCAAAAGAAATGCTGCAGCCCATAGGGATCTCCTGGAACCCCAATACCCTGGGTACCTCAGTACCATATACTAGTGAATTATAAGGGTGTTCCAGTAATCCAATGTAAATTGGTAAAATTGGTCACTAGCCTGTTAGTGACAATTTGAAAGAAATGAGAGAGCATAACCACCGAGGTTCTGATTAGCAGAGCCTCAGTGAGACAGTTAGTCATAACACAGGTAACACATTCAGGCACACTTATGAGCACTGGGGCCCTGACTAGCAGGGTCCCAGTGACACATACAACTAAAACAACATATATACAGTGAAAAATGGGGGTAACATGCCAGGCAAGATGGTACTTTCCTACACTCCCCACCCCGTCCATCTCATAGGTCCCGAACTAACACCTCAGCCACAACATCTCCGGGACCAGTGGTGCCTGTAGTCACCGGAATCTGGAGTGCACCGGCCACCAGGGCAGCCAGTGTGGCATGGAGCCACAGCACAGACAGTCCCCCACCTGTGAAGCATCAGAAGTTGGCCAGTGCCTGGCGGGAGAGGGGGAAGACTCCAGCCACCAAAGGCGCTCCCAGGGGTCCCGGTGGGAGTGTGGAGTCAGCTGTGACACCTTCCAAGGTGGGGAAGGGCCACAAGAAACCCGGCAAGTCTGGGAAGAGCAGCACGGCGGAGAATACCGCCATCATCCCCGCTGCCCAGGAGGCCACCGCCAGCACCAGCCCAGCTGCCCAGGAGGCCAGCACCAGCCCTGCTGCCCAGGAGGCCACCGCCAGCCCAGCTGCCCAGGAGGCCACCGCCAGCACCAGCCCAGCTGCCCAGGAGGCCACCGCCAGCAAAAGCCCCGTTGGGCCATGAAGGAACGCCAGCAAAAGCCCCATTGGGCCAAGGACCGCCAGCAAAAGCCCCGTTGGACCATGAAGAACCGCCAGCAAAAGCCCCTTTGGGCCATGAAGGACCGCCAGCAGCTGAGACCCTGCAATGGAGACCGCCATCTCAAGCACCGCTGCACAGGGCACCTCCATCTCAAGCACCGCTGCACAGGGCACCGCCATCTCAAGCACCGCTGAACAGGGCACCGCCGTCTCAAGCACCGCTGGCCCATGAGCGGCAAGGGCACTGACACAACTGAGTCCGTCACGGGGTGAATGATGCACTCTGGGCACCAAGCCCCCTCCAGAACCAGTGGAGAAAAAAATCCACTACACCAATCCTTGGCAGGATGAAGCACTCTGGGCACCAAGCCCCCTCCAGAACCAGAGGAGAGATACATCCACTCCCTCTGTCCTTAGCAGGATGAAGCACTCTGGGCACAAAGCCCATTCCAGAACCAGTGGAGAAAGGCATCCACTCCCTCTGTCCTTAGCAGGATGAAGCACTCTGGGCACAACGCCCCCTCCAGAACCAGTGGAGAGATACATCCACTCCCTCTGTCCTTAGCAGGATGATGCACTCTGGGCAAAATGCCCCCTCCAGAACCAGTGGAGATATACATCCACTCCCTCTGTCCTTAGCAGGATGAAGCACTCTGGGCACAAAGCCCCTCCAGAACCAGTGGAGAGATACATCTACTCCCTCTGTCCTTAGCAGGATGAAGCACTCTGAGCACCATGCCCCCTCCAGAACCAGTGGAGAGATACATCCACTCCCTCTGTCCTTAGCAGGATGAAGCTCTCTGGGCACAAAGCCCCCTCAAGAACTAGTGGAGAGATAGACCCACCCCCTCTGTCCTTAGCAGGATGAAGCACTCTTGGCACAAAGCCCCCTCCAGAACCAGTGGAGAGATACATCCACTCCCTCTGTTCTTAGCAGGATGAAGCACTCTGGGCACAAAGCCCCCTCCAGAACCAGTGAAGAAAGGCATCCACTCCCTCTGTCCTTAGCAGGATGAAGCACTCTGGGCACAAAGCCCCCTCCAGAACCAGTGGAGAAGGCATCCACTTGAGAGACTGTGGCTTTGCACTCCCCAGGATGTAACAGTGGGCAAACCACCCACTGTAGAGACTTGAGAGACTGTGGCTTTGAACTCCCCAGGATTGAACAGTGGGCAGCCCACCCGCTGTAGAGACTTGAGAGACTGTGGCTTTGCACTCCCCAGGATTGAACAGTGGGCAAACCACCCACTGTAGAGACTTGAGAGACTGTGGCTTTGCACTCCCCAGGATGTAACAGTGGACAACCCACCTACTGTAGAGACTTGAGAGACTGTGGCTTTGCACTCCCCAGGATTGAACAGTGGGCAACCCACCCACTTTAGAGACTTGAGAGACTGTGGCTTTGCACTCCCCAGGATGGAACAGTGGGCATGTGGCCCCCTCGTGGATTTGTCGTCATGCACTCAAGCGGCTGAGGTGCCCTCCTCCCCCTTTCCCTCCTCCAGAGGTGCCTGTTTAGTTGCTGTCTGATGCCCCTGCAGTGTTCTCTCCGTCATGGTCGGGGATCTTGTGTGGGCCTTGCTCATACCGTGTGGTCCCAGTGTTCCACTGACTTTCTTAGAACACTACCTGGACTACTATGCTTGGTATATATTATGTACATGGTGTATATATCTATTTCTGCCTACTTGATTTTAATATATTACAATGGTTATACTCATTTTCTATTGTCTTTGCATTCTTCTGGGGAGTTTGGGGGTGTAACTGTGATGTATTGATACGCATTAGCGTGTGTGTGTGTGTAGTGGGTGAGGGTGGGGGTGGGGGTGTTGCGTGTGTGTGTCACTGTTTTTTCCCTCCCCTGTGTCGTAGGTGCAGTACTCACTGTGGTCTTCACCGCCAGCGTTCGTGCTCCTGGTAGAGGAGCAAGAAGATAAAGGCTGGGAAAATGTGAAGCTCTGGTTCCATGGCGTCCTCGTTCCTCGTGGAGTGTGTAGAGGTGAGCGTTTTCCCTTCGGGATTCCTGTTTCCGCCGTGTTTTTATCTGCGGTGAATCCACCCCGGAAAAGGTGGCGGATTGGTCTGTCATAATAGTGTGGGCGGTACATTGTCTCCCGCCTGTCTGTTGGCGGTGACCGCCGCTCTGTTTGTTTGTACCGCCGTGGCGGTCAGAGTGTTAAAGTGGCTGTCTTTGTTGGCGGTTTCCGGCTCGGTCGTGATTCCAGATTTTTTACCGCCGGCCTGTTGGCGGTCTTACCACCGCTTTAACACCGACCGCCAGGGTTGTAATGACCACCTATGTGTTGTTGTATTGTCCTTTTAAATCATAATTTGGCATTGTATACCCCATGCTCTGCAGGGCTTCATAAGTTGCCCCTATTGCAAGAAAGCATTAAAGTGAATTCGTGAAGAACCACTCTCCGTTGTCTCGGATATCTTACCGAGGTTCATATGTATACTGGCCCCCCCTGCTATGTTCATGTGCAGGTTGTGAGCACTGCATACAACCTCACTCCAAGGGTTATCAATGCTGTCTGGGAAAGGCAGTTTCCTCCACTAAACACGTTTACTTGATGTAGATAAGTATGTAAATGCATTATATTATTTGTCAGGAACTGTTTCTTACAGTCATATGCTTATACAGACAGTGCATATTTATAGTATTAACTTTACATTTCATGCTTTTTTCTTTAAGGTCTGAAATGTATTGTTTTTATTAGGGGAAGGCTTCAGTCTATGATGGCTTCTGCCCCGACTTTTTTTTCTGCCCATGAATAGAATGCATCTCATGCATTGAAATGGAAGCACACCCTAGGAAGCAGAATGTGGTGATGGTGATAGAAAACGCCTTTGTGCTGATCCAAGATGTGATTGACAGTGTTTCAAAACAATAGGGATGACTCAAACAAGCTAATTAATGAAGGAGGCTAACCCAAAGCCCACCATTAGTTCTTTAAAAAAAAGGCCATGGCTACGCTGCACCTAAAGAAGGCACGTGTGGTGTTCCTGTACATTGTTTGGGCCTGAGGGTGTAGTATCCTTTTGACGAGTGTTTCAAAAAAGTTCTGAAGGCTCTTATTCTCGAGAATGTTGAGAGTTCTTATATAGTTTTGATAGTTAAAACAGACTTTCTCCTAGGTGGGTCCACAAAATAATCTTCTAAAGAAGAAGCCAGACAAGTAGACATAGTTTTCTAGGACCCATCTCTCAGGAAATGACATAGCTGCAGCTCCCAGCTTCACTCTCCACAGGAATTGGCATAATTGTATTTCCAAGAATCCGTCTATAAAGGAAGGAAATCACTGGTTTAGTGCCGAAACTATCTTTAAAAGAAGAAGCAAGAAAATGAACTTTATTCCTAAGCATTGATCTCCACAGGACAGTGACATTGCTGCGTTTCAGAATCCATCTCTACAGGAATTGACATTGCTGCTTTCCCTAGCATCCACATCTAATGGAAGTGACATCTTTCTGCCTTCTCCCTAATTAGGTCCATTAACCAGGGTGTCCTGCCGCCCAGGCATCCCCAGAAAAAGGTGGACATAGACAAGGGCTTATCCTGTTTGGGTCTGTTATGGCCAGGAAGAGTCCTAAACCAGAACCCATGCTCCATTGAAACCAAAAAGGTAAAAATGTAATCATGTGCTTCTTGTTATAGCCAGGAAAAGTCCTAAACCTGAACTCATGCTCCATTGAAACCTAAAAGGTAAAATATAATCAAGTGCTTCACCCAGAGCCCCTCAGTACCAGTCAACAAATGTAAAATATTATCATGTGTTTTACCCAGAGCCCCTCAGTACCGGTCTACAAAATCACATCCAGACCTAGACCACACAAACACCCAGCCAAGCATTAAGGGGCACATTCATAAAAAGTGGAGCTGCACCTAGTGCAGTAGCATTTTTCTTGTGCCCTTAGCGCCCCCTTAAGGCCACCATGGTAGCACTGTATTTAAAATATGGCACACCCTGGCGGCAGTTAGGATGACTAGCGTCATCATTTTGTAGGCTAGTCCGGCACGTTGCAGGATTAGCATAAAAAATGATGACGTTAATCCTGCAAAGCACCCAGAGGCCCATTGTAATTAATGGGAGCCTATGTTTAACGCCTGCACTTAGCAGGTGTTAAAAAAATTACAATAAAA
Organism: Pleurodeles waltl; assembly: GCF_031143425.1. Classification (NCBI taxonomy): domain Eukaryota; kingdom Metazoa; phylum Chordata; class Amphibia; order Caudata; family Salamandridae; genus Pleurodeles; species Pleurodeles waltl. The sequence goes on from NC_090445.1 coordinate 336,229,835, forward strand.
AATGGTGCAAAAGAATTTCATAGATTCTTTTGTGCTATTTTTACACCCCCCACTAGCGCCGGAATGCACCCCCTTGCATACATTATGCCTGGCACAGGCATAATATGACACAAGGGGTTACAAAGTGGTGCAATGCAAACATCGCGCCACTTTGTACATATGGTGCAGCGTTTTCCCCTTCCAACGCCAAATATGACGCTAATATGGTGTTGAAATGGCAGAAGGCCACCATAATTCTGGGCCTTAATGTCCTACACATTTCACTAACCACCACACATCCTTAAACTACCAAACACAAGATCTGTCTTATGCCCATTAATGCATGTCCTGCAAGACTCTGTGTTCCGAACATTTTAACACACACAGACTTGATGCACTCTTCATCACAAAAATATGGTTCTCCCCCAACACTTGCACATCCTAGATATCCTTCTTCCCATGTGCTACAGCATCCTGTGTGCCAACCGTGCTCATAAGAAAGGGGTGATATTGCAGTTATCCATAAATCCTCCTGCTCCTGCACCAGGAAAGCAATTAACACTTAACTTCCTGAAGCTCCTCATATGGCACTTCCCACTCTCAGGAGCCATGCAGGCCTCCTATCACCTCATCCACAGGCTTTCTGGACAAAAAAGTACTTCATAGACAAATTCTCAGAACTTCTCATCACCTCCTCCAGCCAACATGCCTACACCAAGATCCATGGAGGCTTCAACCTTCCTGGCAGATCAAGCATGCCATGTTCACTTGGTCACTGTGGCACCGCAGGTCACCCAATCAACACATCCCAAAGGCCACATATAGGTAATCTCTTATCAAAATTTCCAACCACCCTATCTTTCATATCCCCAGATTCGACAAGCCATCACCCTCTTCGGCCTCCAACCAACACATCAAATTCAACCTAAAAGATAATAAGAATACTTCAGATCCTTCTTAGACTTTTTCATAACAACATAAGGCTAGAACCCATTTCTTGCACTGCCACCTTCATATCTAACATCAATGCCTTCCTCAAGAACTTCAACACACATCTGGATAACCATGTGAACACCCATGCTCCAATTAAATAAAAATGAAAGTGTAAGACAAACCCTTCAGCACCCTATTACTGTACAGATCTTACCAACAACTAATGCTCCGTCCACAGACAGAAAAGCAAATAGATGAAAAACAGAACCCATGGCAACCTTACACTACTAAAGTCCTTCCAAGAAACATATAGACAACTCATTGTATCAGCCAAAGTCAATCATTAGACCAGCACTATAAAAGTAAGCTGCCAATGGAAGCAGAACAGTATTCTAAGCAGTCAAGCAATGCATTAAGCCCGTGCCTGACGCTGATATCCCACAGTCCACAGTTGATAGAAGTGCTATCAACCACTTCTTCAATAAAAAAATGGAGCAGTTACAATAGCACATCAAAAACACCAAAACCTGCTTCTCCTATGACACACATACCTGAACACTGCATACCACAACAATCATCCTTAAAGCCCTTGTCCCTCAAAGACAACGCTGACATCTTTAGCTTCCTCAAGGTCATGAATATGAAGTTGTAACCTCATCTTGCAACAAAACTCTATTTTGAGAAGCATGCCTACTCCTACTCATCATCAGCACCTGCCTCACTCAAGATGAAACTCTCAAGACAGGCCAGATCGTCCACCCCCAAAGAAACTCATACTGGATCCTCACTAACTCACAAACTACAGGGTGATCCCACATACATCTTTCATTGGCAAGCCCATTGAAAAATCAGTCTGTACACAACTTCAAGATCACATCAACACCAAAAATCATCTGCACTACTATCAATATTGCTTAAAGTTATGCTGTGGCTCACAGAGAGTTCCTGTACAGATCACATTGTGAGCGTGCCCAAGGTTATCTGTTTAGTAACTAATAAGCAGACGCGTCCTTAAGGCCAATTAACCTTTGGACTCGTTTGAGATGATCATACCCTAGGTAGCACATAAAACATCTAACTAAACAATACAGATCATTAAAGAGTCAGTAAAGAACACACCATGATCCATTTGGCCACAAAGAACCACACCTTTTGATATCAGTTAAAATGTTTATTTCCATATATTAAAAATGCTAAGATCACGTAAATTAGTCTCAAAGCCATATGGTAAAAGTAGAAATACAACACAGGCGGTCTGAAACACCTAAAGAATCGTAGTTTTATCAGAGCTATAACAACTATGACTTCAATAGCAATGGTATACATCAATAGTAATAGTAATTGAGCAAGCGTAACATACATTTGATCAGCAATTGAATGTTGTCAGTTCAAAGTCAAAACCAAATGAATAGAAGAAAACACCTCACTAACTCCAGATTAGCATCAGCATGTTGGGCTTCATGCAAAAGTTTTAGTAACATGAATTTAGAAAACATCTAGTTATGGCTCAATCAAAACAGCAGTTGGTACCAGGAAAACAAAAGACAAACAATAATAAACATTGCAAATTACAATACCTATCCTTAAGGATCAGCAACCGGCGTCTTCATCAGGGGGACATCAGCATCAGGACAGAGGGGAATTGGGGAAGGGGAACGGTTCAGTATTTGGCCTCTAATGCCCTCATAATGAGCACGGTGTGTTCAGGCTGGCGGTCATTTAACTGACCGCCAGCTCCCCTGGCACCCCGCCGGCCGCATAAAGAACATTCTGCCGGGCCGGCGGGCAGAAACATTGTTTCCGTCCCCCGGCCCAGCAGAATGCATGGCCGGGACTTTGCCGGCGGCTCCACATGGAGCTGCCGTCAATGCCACTGTGCTGCGGGTGCAGCTGCACCCACCGCGCAGATCACTGCCCATAAATCGGGCAGTGACCTGCGCAATGGGGCACTGCACAGGGGCCCCCGCACTGACCATGCAAAGTGCATGGGCAGTGCAGGGGCCACCAGGGGGGCCCCAAAGCATCCCTTCTGCCAGCCTTTCCCTGGCGGAGGAACCCACCAGGGAAAGGCTGGGGGCAGTAGGGATCATTATCCGAGAGGCATCAGCGCTGCCCTGTCGGATAATGATTCCTTCCACCGTCAGGCTGCCTGTTGGAGGCAGCCTGGCTTGGGCCATGTGTTCATTATATGGCAGTTCAGCCTGCCATGCTGGTGGCAGTCTTTTCACCCGCCGCCAGCATGGCGGGCTGAACCACCGGGGATCATAATGACCCCCTAAGTCTCTGAACGATCAAGGCAATGTCTAAGGCAAGCAGCAAAGCGCTATAGTTTTAAGCATCAAGCGCTAAAGTAAGCACCATCATCATTGCATAGAGCATGAGAAATAAATCAAAATAGTAAAGTACCAGAACGTCAGTAGACAGGCTGACAAGAGTCAAAGTGACCCGTAAATCAGTAAAGAAGTGGCTCTGCAAATCTGCAAAGAAAGAAATTGGCCTCGCTCTTCAAGTGATGAGTTGTTCAGACAAAGTTGCCCCACGTTGTCCATTGGTCAGAAACATCTTGTGATGAAGATTGTCCAATTACAGATTTACTACATATCAGAAAAATATGGTAGACAGACATCCGCACATCAATGATTGATTCTTCTCCATTTGTGTACATCCAGTAGATACAATAAGAATCAACTTGAGGAAACCTTCCGTCCATTATCAGTGGGTTCATTGTTCACTTAATTTCTAATACGCTTCGAATCAACAGATACAGTGATGTAGGAACATTCTTGAGTTCACACCATTTCCTCAAAAGAAATACATTTTATTAATACAAGCTCTGAACAAGTTTGAGATTTGGACAAAGAATTTGTTATGCAGAGGACATGAGAATGTTCTACTAACGTTATAACTTGCAATGTTTTGGCAGATATTCAATTTAGTCATGGTCTCGTTAAACTTGAGGCCTTTTAGTTAGCACAAATTAAAGTTCATCATATTTAGCTGCAAGTATGACAGAGTAGTACATTTTGAAGCATATATAAACTCTTAATACATATTAATACAATATTACTTAATAAGCTCATACACCATGGTGGCCAATCGAATAGGCACATTATGAGTCACACGTTATTTTTCTATGCTAATACATCTAATATCTTAAATCAAATACAGGAATACACGTAAAAATTATGAATGTTAATTGTAATGCTCACAATCCCTCCTCTGATGACTATATATGTCATAAACACTTAGATTTCAAATAAAAGTATTTAGTTTTCTATCCCGTTTTCAAAAATTATGTCTCTCACACATTTATGTTTCCCCTTGGATTTTCCCTGAATAATTTTTCCATTCTAATTTCCACCCTGCTCCAATTCTTTTTCAATCTATTCTTTTTAATCACATTATACAATTTCCGTATTCCCCATATTCCAATAAGACAAATCACAATAATCAAAATCCCTTGTTTGATTTTTATTAGGATTCCTTTTCCGAGGTTGCCAAGCCAATTTCCCACAGAAGCAAATCCCTTGCCATCCTTTTCCCAAACATTGAGTTCAGTTAGTTCTTTTAATTTTGTTTCATCTTTTGTTAGATTGTTAATCAAGCCTCTAACTGCGATACTGTTGTCCGGCATACATGAACAACAATGTTGCGGACTAAGCAATTTACAAACTCAGCCCTACTTTGCTAAAAGGATGTCTAATGCAAGAAGTTTCTGAAGATTCATAGCTGTTACCGCAGCGAATTCAGTATCCATTAGGACACTGGCTCCTGAAAAACCTGTCAGCATGTTATCCACAACAGTAGACATCTGTTGACTTTTAATAGAATTCAGAATTATTCGCACTGAAGGAATGATTGCTCCAAATATGTCTCCAACAATGCCAGAAAGAGATTCTCGCTTTTGTCTCTTGTGTTGTAATTCCGTTGTTTTAGGAAGTTTATTCAAATCTTCAAGTTGGTACATTTTTGGGAAGACTATTCTCAAATAACATGTGCCATACCATCCTCTAGGAAGACGATAATATGCATTTGTCCCAAAACTATAATAAATTTCAGGCACTGCCGGATCCTAACTATTTAACATAATTGCCCATTTCTTCTGTAACAAAAACACGTCTGCATGCACTTGTTCCCACAAACATTCTGTCCACATAAGACTGTGCCCTATATATACAAAGCTTACCTACATGTAGTGACTCTAAAGCTAATCTCTCTTGCTTAGTGATGTCAGTAAATGCATAGTCATTTCGCAAAACTATTCCCTTCACCATTTTTGCCTTTAATGCTCTTCTCCTATCGTCTGTGTGTTCTATAAAACTCTTTTCTACTAGTGTAAGTAAGCATGTCAGATTATTCCTATGCGCCTATGTTGTTCCAAATGTTAATGTAGGCTCAAAGAATCCTCTCACTAGTTCTATGTTAAGTTCTTTAGCTACCTTACTCAGGTAATTAATTATAGGGAAAAAAGGGAACACTATGGCCCTCATTACAACCCTGGCGGTCGGTGATATAGTGGCGGTAATACCGCCAACATACCGGCGATAATAAATATGAAATCATGACCACGGCCGAAACCGCTCAGACAGAGTGACACTTTAAAACACCGACCGCCAGGGCGAAATCAACAGGCACCACGGCAGTAACCACCTACAGCCAGGCAGAAGACAATGTTCCGCCCAGCGTATTATGACAGTCCAATCCGCCACCTTTTCCGGGGCGGTACCAACGACATCAAAAGCCTGGTGGAAATACTGCACAGAAGGGACAATTCTGGGAGACTCAAGGAAGAACACGCCGCCATGGAGCCCGAGTTGCATGTGTTCCCCATGCTCTTCTATGTTCTGCTCCACTACGAACACCAACGCCGGCGAAGACGACCACAGTGAGTGCTGCGGTCTAGCACACAGGGGAGGGGGGAAGGAAGAGAGTGACACTCACACGCAACACGCAACACCCCCACCCCCAACACCATACACACAAGCAGATGCACTAACATTACATATTCACCCCGTACCCCTCAGGAATAATGCATGGACAAAAGGAACTGATTAAAGGGAGTGTAATAAGACAAAATAGTATAAATACGTGCATCCAAATCAACAAGTATATACATATTTACAAATGTAGGGACACTGCCCAGTCCTCAATGTCCGTGGGCCACATCACAAAGTCCAAGGCCCCACCTCACTCCAGCAACAACACGGATAGAACACTGCAGGGGCATCAGGTCGAAAATAGCCAGGTACCTCAGGGGGACAGGGAACGGGGGCACCTCAGCCGGAAGATGATACAACGCTACTGGTCCTGGAGGGGGCAACATGCCTTGTGATCTGTCCTGGGGAGTGCAAGGCCACAGTCTCTCAAGTGGGTGACTTGCCCACATGCTCTGGAGGGGCCAACATGCCCATTACTCTGTCCTGGGGAGTGCAAGGCCACAGTCTCTCAAGTGGGTGACTTGCCCACATGCTCTGGAGGGGGCAACATGCCCATTACTCTGTCCTGGGAAGTGCAAGGCCACAGTCTCTCAAGTGGGTGACTTTCCCACATGCTCTGGAGGGGCACATGGCCATTACTCTGTCCTGGGGACTTCAAGGCCACAGTCTCTCAAGTGGATGGCTTCTCCACTGGCTCTGGATGGGGCAACATGCCCTGTGCTTGGTCCTGGGGAGTGATAGGCCACAGTCTCTCAAGTGGATGGCTTCTCCACTGGCTCTGGAGGGGGCAATATGCCCTGTGCTTGGTCCTGGGGAGTGATAGGCTACAGTCTCTCAAGTGGGTGATATGCCCTGTGCTTGGTCCTGGGGAGTGACAGGCCACAGTCTCTCAAGTGGATGGCTTCTCCACTGGTTCTGGAGGGGGCATTGTGCCCAGTGATCTTCAACTTGTGGAGGATGGGGTGAGTGGATGGCTTCTCCACTGGTTCTGGAGGGGGCATTGTGCCCACTGATCTTCATCCTGTGGAGGATGGGGTAAGTGGATGGCTTCTCCACTGGTTCTGGAGGGGGCATTGTGCCCAATGATCTTCATCCTGTGGAGGATGGGGTGAGTGGATGGCTTTTCCACTGGTTCTGGAGGGGGCATTGTGCCTAGTAATGCAGATCTTGGGGAGTGCAAGGTCACAGTCTCTCACCTGGGTGTCAGATCCACAATATTTGCAGGGACCAGGCCGCACAACAGCCCATGGACGCAGGACTACACACTGTCCGCTGGCGGTGATGGCTGCTCAGTGGTGGCAGTGGTGCTGCTAATGGTGGAGCTGGCAGGGGTGGGAGGAGGCTCCAGCCCATCTCGTGCAGCCTCGGACGGATGCCCACTGGGGATGCTGCTGCTGGTGGCAGTGCTGGCAGTGGAGGGGGGAGGCTCCAGACCATCCCCTTGCCCCTCCTTCCTGCAGCTGGGGCTGCCTCCTTGCCCTTCCTTCCTGCAGCTGGGGCTGCCTCCTTGCCCTTGACCACTGTGAGGAATGCCAGGACAAGGGCAGAGGAACGCTACAATGAGGCACATGGGCAAACAAGAAGGATTATAGAGAGGACCTTTGGCCTCCTGAAGGCCAGGTTTCATTGCCTCCATCTAACAGGTGGAACCCTGTGCTACTCACCCAAGAAGGTCTGCCAGATCATCGTGGCATGCTGTGTGTTGCACAACCTTGGCTTGCGTCGCCAGGTGCCTTTTCTGCAGGAGGAGGAGTCTGGAGATAGCCGTGTGGCAGCAGTGGACCCTGTGGACAGTGGAAATGAGGAGGCAGAGGATGAGGATGACGACAACAGAAGTGCAATTATTTGTCCATACTTGCAATGAGACACTGGTAAGACAGTGTTGATACACACGTAATTGACAGTATGATGTATGACATTGTCACTGGCAGGCTGTGTATTCCTACTTCTATGGCCACTCACCGTACCCTTTGGCATCCATTTTTGCATATGTTGGTGCCACACTATTGCTCCTGGTGGGTTCAGTGCAGCCAACTACAGGCCTTTCCAATGTAAGCATTACTGTACAGTTGAATTGCAATGCTTGAACCTTTGTTAAACGAATACCTTTTGAAAATATCTGACATGCGCCATACTTGTATTTGATCAAAGTGTGTTTATTGCAGTGCTCTGACGAAGAGGGGGTAGTGCAGTGGGCTGGGATGATGATGGAGGAAAGTCCAAGATAGAGTCCAGTCTATTCGTATCACAGGTGCATTGTCCAAGAGGGCATAGGAAGTGGAGCAATGGCAGTTCAAGGTGGACAGGGTGGGACACAAGGGTGACAATCAGTAGAGTCTTATTTCCTAGCAGGGGTCTTGGCATTAGTCTCTGACTTCGGCCTGGATCGCAGGGAATGTTTACGGGGTGGTTCTCCTTCTGCAGGGGGAGGGGTGCTGGTGACCTGTTGTTCCTGTGGCGGGGCTATTGTCTACTAGCAGCAGGGGCTCGGTGGTGTGCCACTGCCTCCCTCATACTGTTGGCCATGTTTGCCAGCACCCCTACTATGAAGACCAGGGTGATGTTGATGTCCTTTAAGTCCTCCCTGATCCCCAGGTACTGTCCCTCCTGCAGCCGCATGTTCTCCTGCAACTCGCCCAGTATCTGGCCCAGCGTATCCTGGGAATTATGGTATGCTCCCAGGATCACGGTGAGCGCCTCCTGGAGAGTTGGTTCCCTGGGCCTCTCCTCCCCCTGTCTCACAGCAGTCCTCCCAGCTTCCCTGTTGTCCTGTGCCTCTATCCCCTGAACCGTGTGCCCACTGCCACTGACCCCAGGTCCCTGATTGTCTTGGGTTTGTGGGGTGCCGTGGGGTCCCTGTAGTGGTGGACACACTGCTGACTGACGTTTCCTGGGGACAGAGGTATGGGCCCCCTGGGTGGGTGCTGTGGTGGTGTTTCCTGAGGGGGAGGCTCTGTGGTGGTATGAGACTGTGCCTGGGTAACCGACTGTCCAAAGATCCCTGATGGACCAGGTTGGTCATCCAGATCCAGGCGAGCAGAGGTGCTGTGGGCCTCTTCTGTGGGGGTGACTGGATGTTGCTGGCACCTCTTCGCAGGTGACATTGGGTGGGTTACCTGTGGGGATGTAATGCAGTGTTATTGTTTTGCGTGTGACATATTGTGCATGGGTGTGTTGCCCTCTATGGTTGTTATTGCCCTGTCAGCTTTGCCTTGTGTGAGTTGTTATTTGGTGGGCTAGGTGATTCTCTCTAGTATGAATGGTGTGGTGATAGGTGTCCATGCAGGTCTGTGAGGGGTGTCCATGCATTGGTGTTGCATGCAGAGCTTGGTATTGGGATGAGTGGGTTGTGATGGTGGGGTATGTGGGAGGTGGTGGAGTGATGGGAGTGAGGGTAAGGGTGGGGGTATGTGATGGCATGCAGGTCGAGGGTGATAGTAATAGAGATTTAACTTACCAGAGTCCAGTCCTCCTCCTACTCCTGCCAGGCCCTCAGGATGCATGATTGCCAAGACTTGCTCCTCCAATGTTGTAAGTTGTGGGGGAGAAGGTGGGGGTCCACCGCCAGTCCTCTGTACTGCGAGCTAGTGTCTTGCTGCAATGGAACGTACCTTACCCCGTAGGTCATTCCACCTCTTCCTGATGTCATCCCTTGTTCTTGGGTGCTGTCCCACGGCGTTGACCCTGTCCACGATTCTCCGTCATAGCTCCATCTTCCTGGCAATGGATATCTGCTGCACCTGTGATCCAAATAGTTGTGGCTCTACCCGGATGATTTTCTCCACCATGACCCTTAGCTCCTCCTCAGAGAACCTGGGATGTCGTTGTGGTTCCATGAGTGTGGTGTGGGTGGTATGGGTGACGTGTGTAGGGTGATGTGTTGGGGTGTGTGTTTTGAGGTGCATGTGTGGTGTATAGGTGATGGTGGTATGTGGCTCTGGTTGTGTGTGTGCTCTTGCTGTCTCTCTCTGCTGGCAATTATTGGTATTCGTAAAGGGTTGTGGGTAATGTGGGTGTGTGTTTTATAGTGGTGTGGGTTTGTGAGTGTGGTATGTGTATGTGTGTCAGGTGTGTGTAGTTTGAATTGTCCAATGTGGTGCTGTGTTGTTTGAGTGTGTGTATTTTGAGCATGGCGGTATGTACCACCAATGGTTTACCGCCATTGAATGTCCGCTGCAGTGATTCGCGGGTCATAATGTTGTGGGCGTAGTTCTGTTGGCGTAAAGGTGTGGGTTTTGCTACCGCCAGTTCACCACTGACCTTTTGGGCTGGCGGACTTGTGTGTGTGGCTGTATAGTGACGGATTGGTATGTGTGTGTCATAATATGGTTGAGGGTTATCCGCAGTTGCGGCGTTATGTTGGTGGCAGTCGGCATGGCAGTAAGTGGTATTTACCGCCAATGTCATAATGAGGGCCTATGTCATAGTTAGTGTAGAAATATTGGATATACTCCTGGTTATAGAACCTTGTTAGTAAAAGACTAAGGCCCTCATTACAACCCTGGCGGTCGGTGGTAAAGCGGCGGTAAAACCGCCAACAGGTCGGCGGTAAAAAAAATGGAATCATGACCACAGCGGAAACCGCCAACATAGATAGCCACTTTAACACTCCGACCGCCACAGCAGTACAAACAAACAGCATGGCGTTCACCGCCAACAAACAGGCGGAAGACAATGTACTGCCCACACTATTATGACAGGCCAATCCGCCACCTTTTCCGGGGCAGATTCAACACGAACAAAAATACAGCGGAAACAGGACTTGGAAGGGGAAACACTCACCTCTACACAACCCACGAGGAACCAGGACGCCATGGAGCCTGAACTCCAAATCCTCCCTGCGATTGTCTTCCTGCTCCTCTACCAGGAGCACGAACAACGGCGGCAAAGACCACGGTGAGTACTGCACCTACAACACAGGGGAGGGGGTGGGGGAGGGAAGAGAGAGTGACACACACACTCAACACCCCCACCCCTACCCACAACAACATACACACCAATACATACTGCAACATTACATTTACACCCCCAACCCCCACTGGAAGAACGCAAGGACAAAAGGAAATGATTGTAACCATTGTAATCAAGATTTATCCATTAGTCAAAAATTAATATACACTATAAACAATTATGTACACCAAGAATTCAAGTGCAGGTACTGCACCTATATAGTCCGTGCACCACTGGGCCCAAAATGCATGGGCGAGGCCCACACTCGATACCCGATCAAAACGGAGAGAACACTGCAGGGGCATCAGATTGAAATAAAACAGGCACCTCAGGGGGAAGGGAAGGGGGGGCACCTCAGCCGGATGAGTGCACGATGCCAGCTCCACGAGGGGGCTCCATGCCCATTGATGTATCCTGGGAAGTGAAATCCACAGTCTCTCAAGTCTCTCCAGTGGGTGGGTTGCCCACTGCTTTATCCTGGGGAGTGCAAAGCCACAGTCTCTCAAGTCTCTCCAGTGGGTGGGTTGCCCACTGCTTTCTCCTGGGGAGTGCAAAGCCACAGTCTCTCAAGTGGATAACGGTCTCTACTGGTTCTGGAGGAGGCTTTGTGCCCAGAGTGCTTCATCCTGCCAAGGACTGAGGTAGTGGATGTGATACTCCACTGGTTCTGGAGGGGGCTTTGTGCCCAGAGTGCTTCATCCTGCCAAGGACAGAGGTAGTGGATGTGATACTCCACTGGTTCTGGAAGGGGGCTTTGTGCCCAGAGTGCTTCATCCTGCCAAGGACAGAGGTAGTGGATGTCTTTCACCACTGGTTCTGGAGGGGGCTTTGTGCCCAGAGTGCTTTATCCTGCCAAAGACTGAGGTAGTGGATGTCTTTCTCCACTGGTTCTGGAGGGGGCTTTGTGCCCAGAGTTCTTCATCCTGCCAAGGACTGAGGTAGTGGATGTGCATCTCCACTGACGGTTGTGCAACATGCAAGCTGCCGAGGCCACTGGAACTGACCATCAGCCTCGTACAAATGACCACTGGGGATGGCAGCCATGTCTGCGGTGGTGCCACTGGCTCAGGATGTCGCGTGGCCGCTGGCAGTGCTGGCGGCGGGGTCAGTAGCGGCGGTGCTTGCGGCGGTCATTGTTGCGGCGGTGCTTGCGGCGGTCATTGTTGTGGCGGTGCTGGTGGCGGTCGTTGTTGCGGCGGTGCTGGCCGCACTGACTTCCGTGCTGGTGGCTGGCTCACTGACTGCTGTGCTGGTAGCTGGCTCACTGATTGCCGTGCTGGTGGCTGGCTCACTGACTGCCGTGCTGGCGGCGGTGTCAGTAGCGGCGGTGCTAGTGGGAGGCTCACTGGCTGCGGTGCTGCTGAAGGGCATAGTGTCTGCAGTGCTGGTGAAGGGCTCAGTATCTGGGGTGCTTGCGGCGGTGTCCGTGGTGGCGGTGCAATGGGGTGGTGCCGGTGGCAGTCTTGTCTGCCGTGCAGGTTGCCGGCGACGTTGACTTGCCTTTCATTTTTAGGCCCTTCCCCACCTTGGATGGTGGCGCAGCTATCTTGCCACTTCCAACAATTGTCTTGCCCTTGGTGCCAGGTGTTTTTGCCTTTTCCCTCCGGGATGTGGGCAACTTTTTCTGTTTAGGAGGTGGGGGAATGTCCTTGGCCTCGCTCCTTGGGACACTGGCAGACCTGTTGCTTGGCGCACTCCAAAATCCGGCTATGGCTGGCACCACTGTGCCCGGTGATGTGGTGGCTGAGGTGCTGGGTTGGGACCTGGAAAGGAGGGCCCTCGGGACGGACGGGGGGAGGTGAAGGGAAGAGGTCAAGGTTTGACAGGAAAAGTTTTTTAGACACACTGGGACTGGTAGATGGAGGGGGTTTGGGAGTGGAGGAAGAGGTAGTGGTTGTAGGAGGTGTTCGTTTGCTGACTTTGGGTGAAGGTGCATGGGCTGGAGGCTGTCGTGAGGTGGATGGCTGTTGGGTGGGTATGTGCCTGCGTTTGTGTACTTTGGGAAGAGGGCTCACAGACACACTGGGAGAGGACACAGGGGATGTGTGAATGGTAGTGGGGGTGGTGAGTGCACGTGAGTGGTGTGTGGTGATCGGCGTGCTGGTGATGGAGGTAGTGGCTGAAGATATAGTGCATGCAGGTGTGAGTGGAGACGAGACTGGGAGGGAGGAGGGACACGTGGAGGAGGGGGACACAGTGGAGGCAGTGGATGTTGGTATGTCTGCATGGGTATGATGCTTGTGTGATTGCCTGTGGGATGTGTGGTGCTTATGTTTGCCATAGCCACCGTTGTGTGTTTTGAGGTGTGTGCATGCTGGTGTGATGGTGTGCTTGGGATAGGCTGAGGTACAGGAGATTGGGTATGGGTGGAGGAAGTTGTAGGGTGGAGGCTGGACACAGGGACAAAGGCTGCCATCAGTGCTGAGGCCAGAGCCTGAAATGCTTGCTGTTGGGCTGCCTGACCAGAATGAATGCCCTCCAGGTATGCATTTGTCTGTTGCAACTGCCTCTCTACACCCTGGATGGCATTCAGAATTGTAGACTGCCCAACAGTGAGGGATCTCAGGAGGTCAGTGACCTCCTCACTGAGGGCAGCAGGGCTGATTGGGGCAGGGCCTGAGGTGCCTGGGGCGAAGGAGATGCTCACCCTCCTGGGTGAGCGGCCACGGGACATATGCTGAGGGGCTGCTTGGAGGGCGCTGCTGGTAGGGGGGATGGCGGCTGTACCTGTAGATGCGGTGGGCACAGAGGGGCCCGCCACTGCAAGGGAGCTCCCATCAGAGGAGGAGTGGGAGTCAGTGTCGCTGGTCTCTGCTCCTGTCCCCGCCGTGGAGCTCCCCTCACCCTCCGTCCCAGTGGTGACTTCTGACTCTGTTGTTTTGCCCTCCAGGGCCATGTGGGATGCAGCTCCCTCCTGTTGCGGTGGCACTGCTCCTCCACCTGATGATGCTACTGCACACAAGAACAGGGAGACCACAAAAAGAGGGGGAGAACGAAGAAAGACATGTTCAGTGCATGCAATACCACTAACGTTGCCGGACACTACAGACACATCAGCCCTCTGCACTACGCCATGCACTAGTTCCCTAATTCATCACAGGGACATGGGGTACAAGGCCTATGCCCAAATGCTGCACACATGGAGGTCACAGGAGCCTGACTAGATGTAGTTGGCTCTTAACACTGGTGGGGTTGGGGTGACACTTAGCCTGCCTCACAAAGGGTCCTTGCCTACAAAGCTCACCCTAGCCTAGGGAAACCCACTGCCCACCTCCCCCACCCAGACATCTCCAATGCTCGCAGAGTCAGATGGATGTGACGGTACTCACCGCCTTGTGGCTGCTGTGCTGCCCTCAAGCGCCCATCCAACTCCGGATACGCCACCGCCAGGATCTGGAACATCAGGGGGGTCATGGTGCGACGGGCACCCCTCCCACGTTGGGAGGCCATCCCCAGCTGGGCCTCCGCCGTCTTCTTGCTCCAGCGGCGAATGTCCTCCCATCTTTTACGGCAGTGGGTGCTCCGTCTATGGTGGGCCCCCAGGGTCCGGGCGTCCTTGGCGATGGCACTCCAAATATCCTTCTTCTGGTGGGCGCTGACCTCCAGGAATAGTACTGGGGAAAAGGAAAATCTTTAACCGTTCGGACCGTCACAGTCATTGTCCCTCATTCCCACCCTTGCCCTGACACACATCGTCCAATCATGCAGGCCTCATCCCCCCGTATCTTCCACCACACCACTCCAAACAGGCATTGCCCATACAGCATGCTCACAGTGTACTCACCTGTTTGTCTGGAGGACCGTAGAGTATCGTGTACTGGGGGAGGACCCCATCCACTAGTTTATCCAACTCCTCTGAAGTGAAGGCAGGGGCCCTTTCCCCAGACACATGAGCCATCGTCGCTTCCAGACTGAGGTCACAGCAGCACTTGCAGTGTAGGTCCTCTCCTGTCGAAGATCAGGTATCAAGTGAGTGAACAGACAGAAAATGGCAGTCACATCCGCGGCGGTGCATACCGTCACCGACGGCGTACATCGTCATTGGCTCCTGGGACCCATAGGGCCCAATGTTAACCAATGCAGGATTGCACTGCGGTCTTCGACCACCTACCGTGGCGGTGTACAACGCCAGTGCAGTTACCTCATATCCACTTGTCCCACATTACAGGTCAGGCAGCCGCCATTTCAGGGGGCCACATGGCATTACTTTTAAATGCTTCACACATATCTAGGCCTTGCATACACACAAAGATAGGCACATAGCGTATTGACAAATGTGTGCAATTAAATTCTTTTTTTACTACCTCAGTGTTGGCTGACTCTGTGCTCGCTGTTCTCATCCATAGGGCATGTCCGCTGGGGCAGGTGAGGAGATGGCGGCATCCTCTGGTGTACAGACCGCTGGTGGACCTGTCGACAATGGAAGAGAGACATGTAATAGTCACCTACAGACTTGATCGTGCCACAATCCAGGAACTGTGTGCCCACTTGGAGCCAGACCTGATGTCAGCTATCCGCCATCCCACAGGAATCCCCCCTCTAGTGCAGGTCCTGTCAGTACTCCATTTCCTGGCAAGTGGGTCTTTTAAAACAACAGTGGCCATTGCATCAGGGATGTCCCAGTCTATGTCCTCAAACGTGTTGTCCAGAGTGTTGTCTGCCCTGCTGGAACACATGCGCAGCTACATCGTGTTCCCTCAGGTGGAAGATTTGCCTACAGTGAAAGGTGACTTGTATCCCCAACATCATAGGTGCCATTGATGGGACACATGTGGCCTTGGTCCCCCCCCGCAGGAGTGAACAGGTGTACTGAAACCGGAAGAGCTATCATTCAAAGAATGTGCAGATGGTGTGTTTGGCCGACCAGTACATCTCCCATGTGAATGCCAAGTTTCATGGATCAGTGCATGACGCTTACATTCTGAGGAATAGCAGAATCCCTTCTGTGATGGGGCAACTCCAGAGGCACCGTGTGTAGCTAATAGGTGAGGACAATGACCCTATACCCTGTGAATAGTTGTCTGGGGTTGTCCCTAAGGGTTAGTGTGTATCTAACAGTTGTCCCTCGACATTTGCAGGTGACTCTGGGTACCCCAACCTGCCATGGCTACTGACCCCAGTGAGAAATCCCAGGACAAGGGCAGAGGAACGCTACAACGAGGCACAAGGGTGAACTAGGAGAGTGATAGAAAGGACTTTCGGCCTCCTGAAGGCCAAGTTCCGGTGCCTCCATATGACAGGTGGTTCTCTGTCTTACTCACCAAAGAAGGTGTGCCAGATCATCGTGGCCTGCTGTATGCTGCACAACTTGGCTTTGCGACAACAGGTGCGTTTTCTGCAGGAGGATGGTCCAGAAGGAGGTCTTGTGGCAGCTGTGGAGCCTGTGGATAGTGAAGAAGAGGAGGCAGAAGAAGAGGATGTCGACAACAGAAACAACGTGATCCAGCAATACTTCCAGTGAGACACAGGTAAGAAGACGTCACTGCCTCCTACATCTGATAAAATTGTTAGACCTATCATATGTCTGTCACTTTCACCCAGTGTATGGACCCTGACCTGTCACTTTGCCTTTCCATTTCACAGATGTGGGACCCACTGTGTGACCTCTGCTATGTTACCTCATGGACTAGAGCTGTGTGACATAGGTATGTTGACAATGCAAAGGACATTGCTATTTTCCTGAGTTATTGCAAATACATATTAGTGAAAGCACAGACTGACTCCAGCTTGTTTTGTGATTCAAGGGTGTTTATTTAAGTGCAAAATAGTGGAGGGGATTGTAAAATGGTCAGGGGTGATGGTGGAGGACTGTCCATGGCAGAGTCCAGTTATTAGTCTCACAGGTGCATTGTCCAAAGGGGCATAGGAAGTGGAGCTAGGGCAGTTTAAAGATGGACAAGGTGACAAAGTGGGACAGACGGATGACATTCAGGGTGGTCTCATTTCTTGGCATGGGTCTTGGCATTGCTCTCTGTCTTTGTCCTGGATCTCAGGGACCGTTTGCGGGGTGGTTCTCCATCTGCAGGGGGTGGGGTGCTGGTGTCGTGGTCCTGTGGCGGTGCCTCCTGTCCACTAGCGCCGGCGGAGGTGGTGGGCAGTTCATCGTCCAGGCTAGTGTCAGGGGCCCCTTGTTGTGCCACAGTGTCCCTCCTGGTGTTCACAAGGTCCTTCAGCACCCCTGCAATTGTGACCAGGGTGGTGTTGATGGACTTGAGTTCCTCTCTGATCCCCAAATACTGTTCCTCCTGCAGCCACTGGGTCTCCTGAAACTTGGCCAGTACTGTTGTCATCGTCTCCTGGGAATGATGGTACGCTCCATGATGTTGGAGAGGGCCTCATGGAGAGTGAGTTCCCTGGGCCTGTCCTCCCCTTGTTGCACAACAGACCTCCCAGTTCCCCGGTTTTCCTGTGCCTCTGTCCCCTGAACCGTGTGCCCACTGCCCCCAGGTCCCTGCTGTTCTTGGGGTGGTGGGTTTGCCTGGGTTTCCTGTAGTGGTGGACACACTGCTGCTTGAGGTGTCCTCGGGACAGAGGTATGGGCCCGCTGAGTGGGTGCTGTGCTGGTGTTTCCTGAGGGGGGAGGCTCTGTGGTGGCTTATGCAAGTGTGAGGGGAACCAACTGTCCCGAGGTCCCAAATGGGCCGGCTGGTCATCTAGATCCAGTTGGACAGAGCTGCTTTCATCACTGTGGGCCTCTTCTGTTGGGGGGGTGGACATGTCTGGAACCTCCTGTCTGGTGACGTTGGGTAGGGGTCCTGCAGGGGAGTAAAGGCATGATTATTGCATCTGTGTGTGCCATCATGTGCAATGGGTGGGTGACACTGTACCCCAGTCTAACATTCTTGTGTAGGACCTTGTGTGATAATTGTTTTGGGGTCTGTGTGGGTATCTGTAGTGGACATGCTTTGGTGATGGATGTCCATGCTTTGTTCTTGCATGCAGGGCTTGGTGTTGGGATGGGTGGTTTATGATAGTGGGACATATGTGAGGTGTTGAAGTGATGGGGTGGGGGTATGTGATAGCATGCAGGTAGGGTGGGGGATATGGTATTTGAGAATTGACTTACCAGAGTCCATTCCTCCAGCTACTCCTGCGAGGCCCTCAGGATGCAGTATAGCCAAGACCTGCTCCTCCCATGTTGTTAGCTGTGGGGGAGGAGGTGGGGGTCCGCCACCAGTCCTCTGAACTGCAATCTGGTGTCTTGAGACCACGGAACGCACCTTCCCCCGTAGGTCGTTCCACCTCTTCCTGATGTCATCCCGTGTTCTTGGATGCTGTCCCACTGAGTTGACCCTGTCCACGATTCTGCGCCATAGCTCCATGTTCCTAGCTATGGAGGTGTGCTGCACCTGTGATCCGAATAGCTGTGGCTCTACCCAGATGATTTCCTCCACCATGACCCTGAGCTCCTCCTCAGAAAACCTGGGGTGTCTTTGCGGTGCCATGGGGTGGAGTGGGTGATGTGTGAGGTGGTGTGTGTTGTGTGAGGGGATGTGTTTGTGTGTGTTGTGTGAGGTGCGTGGATGTTGCGTGAGTGATGGTGTTGATTGCCTGTGGGTGCTAGTTCCTTGATGGTGGTGTCTCTCTCTGGCCTTCTGTCACAATTCTGGTCGTAAGGGTTTGTGGCTGATGTGGGTGTGTGTTTTATATTGTATTGTGTGTGTGTGGGAGTGGTGTGTGTATGTGTATCAGGTGTGTGTATTTGGAATTGTCCAATATGGTTGTGTTTTGTAAATGTGTGTGTATTTTGAGCGCGGCGGTGTGTACCGCCAATGGAATACTGCGGTTGAAAGACCGGCACGTGGATTCATGGGTCGTGATAGTGTGTGCATAGTCCTGTTGGCGTGACGGTTAAGGTTTTGTTATCGCCAGTTTATCACTGACCTTTGGTGTGGCGGACTTGTGTGGGTGTTCAGATTTTGGCAGATTCCGAGCTGTGGGTCGTAATAGCTGTAGCAGAATTCCGCCGCCGCAGCAGTGTGTTGGCAGTCTTCTGCACGGCGGTAAGCGGGATTTACCGCCAATGTTGTAATGAGGGCCTAAGACTTATGCCATATGTTAAAGGCAAACTATGATAGGTTACTCCCTCCTCACAGAATCTGGAATGTGTGTACAAACATAACACTCTCTCGCATCCATCATGTCGACATACTCACGCAATAAGCTATAGAAGACATTAGAAGAAAGTTCTCCCTGTGTGTCGTCTATATGCAGATATTTTTTGTGTAACCTAAATCTATGTAGTTTTGAAAGCATAGAAGTTGTCACTATAGCTGTGGTAAGGTTGGCCTCATTCTGACTGAAAACAGATACACACACAATCAATATCAGGCATGTTATCACACATACAATCGCCAAACCAACACCCATGTTTTTACAGCACCTATTCTTTCTACTCTGCTGGTTAATGTTGCTCATGAGCTGTATAGAATCAGAAAGTAAAAGCAAAATAAAAATTTATAGCTATGCAGCAAAAATAAAAAAATAATCTTCAATCTTCTTCAGCAATTATTTACGGCTCTCAGTCTTATTTTCAGGGTCCTTTGTCAAAAATCTGTAAAATGTGTCAAAAATCAGTTTAGTAGCTTGTCAAAATCATGTTATCAAAATCTCTTCCAGTAAACATTTTCAACAGTTCCTTTTTCTTTGCACTTTCTAAATTTGCAGTTTCTCAACAGATCAGTTCATCAGTTCTCTTCACATGCCAAAATATTGACCTGGAATGCCTCAATCAAAACAAAAACTCAAAAGTTCTTCTTGCCATTCGTTACTAGTTACATATGCCCAATCAGGACCTGAGTATCTTCGGTTTACAATTCTCTTTCTTTTCAACTTTCGGTCTTCATTTAATTCACCATCACCCAGATCTTTTCTGAATTGGTGGTACTGAGTTTATCTTCTTTGTCTTTGACCTTGTTTCTGGCCCCTTGTCTCCTTTCAACGATTTTCCTGTCAGTACTTTTTTCAGTATTGGACACGAGTTACCTTCTTTTGACGTTCCCGCTACCGGTTCAGGAGGAGTCACATCTCTTTGACTTTGATTTGCCTCAACTCCTTTCCCGCTTGGGTCAGTAGTTTCTTCGGTCAGTCTTTGAAGATCCTCTGCTACTGGGAAAGCCCTCCTCTGATCAGGCTCTCTTATTCTTGTAGCTGAAGTTGGTTCATTTTCATCCTCCTGTATCTCTTCCATTTTGTTTCTCACAGGACTGGATAAATCAGTTGAAGAGTGCTCAGGCACCATTTCCAGTTCGGTTCCTCTTTTCTCCCAGCCTGGAGTTTGTCTGGACGTTGTTGGTACTCTCAGCAACTCTTCTTCTTATTCTGTAGGATTTGGTATTTTCTGAGTGTGGCTGGCGTGGATCCAGTCCAGAAGACCAGCACACTTTACTGCTGTGGTAGTGATTAATACCACCTGGTAAGGACCTTTCCACCGAGGCTTCCAACACGATTACTTCATGTGCTTTCCGATCACCACTAAGTCACCTGCTGTCAGGTTGTGTCCTTCGTCTAGAGATGGTTGCAATGTTTTAGCCTCCACCTGATGAAAAAAAGAGTGAACCACATCAGCCAGACCTTTGCAGTAGTCCAATACCATATCATCTGTAATGTTCACAAGGGCATTCGCAGGGACAGCTGGCAATCTCATGGCTCTTCCCATGAGGATTTCATGAGGCGACAATCCTGTTTTCTTGTCAGGTGACCTTCTCATTGACATCAGAACTAGTGGTAATGCATCAGGCCATTTCAGATTTGTGGATGCACACATTTTTGGCATTCTTGATTTCAAGGTACCATTCATCTGTTCTACAAGTCCTGAGGCTTCTAGGTGGTAACTACAATACAGTTTCTGTTCAATGTTTAAGGCTGAACATAGCAACTTGATCACTTCATTGTTGAAGTGGCTTCCCCTACCTGATTCCAATGAGACCGGGAAACCGAAACGTGGAATTAATTTTCTAAACAGTAACTTTGCTACTGTGAGACTATCATTTCTTCGTGTGGGATAAGCATCAATCCAGTGACTAAAAATGCACACAATCACCAGCACGTATTTCAAACCTCCACACACAGGCATCTCAATGAAATCCATTTGCATTGACCACTGTTCCTTTCATACGTTCATCTGCTGGCATATGATACACCTGTGGCAAATTGCTTCCGCAACCTGTCTACATTTTTTATGAAACCTGAACTGTTTAAAAGATCTGACCATCACATCCCTTCCCACATGAGTCTGACCATGATAGTATCTGCCCATTTGAGTCAACAGGCTGTTAGGCAGCACCACCTTCCCTTCACTAGACACCCAAACGTCATCATCTCTTTGCATGCATTTCAATTTTTGCTAGTCTCTTACGCTCTTCCTTTGGGACATTATCTAGTAAAGTGTTTAACTCCTCTAATGTGTCTATAATATGCATTGCATATTTTTATAGATTTCATAATTCTCAGGTAACTTGTAACAGTTCATGTATTCTTTCACCATTTCTTACTGGTGAGCCAGGTGAGGTAAGGAACCATGTTTGTGCCCACAATTGGCCAAAATCATGCACAATGCCGAATCCATATTGGCTATCTGTGTAAATAGTAACTCTCAGATGGGTTGAAATATGGCGTGCTCTAGTAAGAACCACCAATTCTGCCACTTGTGCAGAAAACACTCCTAGAAGCCATGAAACTTCCAGTATGCCAGAGATGGTACATACTGTGTATCCTGCTTTCAATGTGCCAATATTATCTCTCAGGCAGGAACCCTCAACAAAAACTATTTGGTCATTTTCTTTCCAACAAGTCTCTCTAATATCAGCTCTTGGTTTTGTGCACAATTTAGTTATTTCTAGACACTCATGCTCAATGTCATTCATTTTATCTATGTTAACATTCTCACTTGGAAGCAAGGTTGACGGGTGAAGCACTGTACATCTCTTAATTGTCACATTAGGTGATCCCAGAATTGCAGTCTCATATCGAGTAAGTCTGGCATTAGTCAAGTACTGTATTTTGGACCTAGTGAGCAAGACTTCATTAGAATGGGGTACCATGATTGTGAGGGGATCACCCATCATAATGCTCTCGCTCTGAGCGAAGCTCTGCTCAACTGCTGCAACTGATCACAAACAACCTGGTAAAGCTACCTCAACCGGATCCAAAGTGGCTGAAAAATATGCTTTCCTATCTATGCGCTGCCAATCAATGTTCTTGGGTGAAATTCTCATTTTCAAAAAATCTATCACTTTATAGTAATATTTCATTACTTGAGGAGATGGTGCACCTGTTACTGGATCTCTCGGCAGCTACCTTGTTGGCCAATCTATGCTCCTTTTACATTCAATCTATAAATCTGCTGGAACTACTATCTCTAAAAGAGTGTTCAAATCCTCCGACAGGCATTTTGCAAGATTACAAACATATTTGTCTGCTGATACCATTCTGCAGGTTTCTCCCTCAGCCTAGTGTAATCATTTGTAAATGACAAAATGTCACATCTGCTCCATGGGAAATGTACAAAATTCCCTCCTTGAATCTCTCTCATTTGTAGAATTTTCAATGGGTCCCCAACTGGTTGCGTATTTGCAGGGGGAATGTCAGAATCCTTTTTCCCTTTCTCCCATTTCTTTACCAATCTGCCTTCCCACTTGTTTAATGCTCTCCATGTCTGAGTGCTTTGAAGAAATTCTTTAAGATGCGTTTTCATTCCTGCAGTTCTCATGTGTAAAAAATCTTTTGCATTGAATTCTAACCTGTAATTCCTCTTCAAATATTACATTTTCTCGATGTATATCTCATATTTCTCTGCTAGATCTGCTAACCTTCAATGTACCTCACCTGCTTCTTTTGTAATCTTCAAACAAAAATATCTCAATTCTGCTTCTGTATAGGACTCAAGGCGATTTACACCCATAGTCCCTTTAGCAAGTTCGCCTGCTTCCTTTGAAAGTGTAGTATAGTTCAAATATTCCTCTCCCTTGGAAGCACATTGTCGGCTGTTTAGCTTATCTAACCATTCGGTCAATTGCTGAGCTGTCAAACCTTGTAGTGAAATGTTATTAGGCTAAGTGCTAGTAACTATTGTACAGTCAAGTTCGGAAGTTGGGGGTGTCATTAACTTCAAGTTGGGACCAATATTTGACCCTGCTTGAGTATTAAGAGGATCTCTGAAAGGACTCAAATCTAATAATGACCCTGTTCCATCAAAAGTCTGTCCCACCAGAGAGATTATTCTGGCATTATCATTGAGTACTTTTCCTACTCTCCTCTGACTCAGGATCCCCTGACCATTTGTGCCATTGTTTCCTTGAGCAAACAATGGTATCACTGGACCAATAGTGACAGATACAGACACAGCGTCTGGACTTGGTCTAGCACTTGTTTTCTGAGGGTGCATCACTCCCGTATTCTGACTCATCAATACAGACATATCTGTTTGTGTCTCTGTTACAGGAGTGTATTTCAGAATCACTTGTGGCTGTATTTGAGGCAGTAAGAGTGGAGTTGGCTTTGGCTGAACCAACGTTGGTTTTTGATAAACCTGTCCTGTCCCCATTATCAGGTTTGTTGCTGCATCTACAATAGGCACATCTGGGTAAATCCTAGACATATTCAGCTCTGGCATCTGATTCTGTACTGCAGACGAAGTAGGCAGGTTAAAACTGCTCTGCATTGGTACCTGCACTAAGTGAGGAGTAGTCTGTATTGAGCTCTGTCATGTTAGGATTAACCTCTACGGAACTCTCAGTCATATTAAGATTACTCTGCCTAGAACTCTGTGACATGTTATCCGGTGTTGGTGCTGAAGGAATCACACTAGTGCTTAGACCATTTTCTAGTGCCACATATGGTGGTGGAAAATTTCTCAATAACTGTAAAATAAACTCATCATCATCTGACTCTTCATTAGGAGTCAAAGACTTCCTGGTCTCCTTTGATTTCTGCTCTCCATCCTCAGATGAGCTATTAGAAGCTTTCTTTGTTTCTTTCTCACTGTCCTGTCAAATTGCAGAAAACATTCAAATTTCCTGTAGGGTATCTAACCTCCAGTGTCTCTGCTCATCATCCCACCTAGCTTCTGCTAGTGTTTTCTCTGCTCTTCTCATTTTTCTTTCAAATTTCAACACTTTCAAGACAAAGTTGTCCCACATTATCCACTGGTCCGAAACATCTAGCGATGAAGATTGTCCAATTATAGATGTACTACATATTAGAAAAATATGCTAGACAGACATTTGCACATCAATGATTGATTCTTCTCCATTTATGAACATCCAGTCGATATAATAAGAAACAACTTGAGGAAACCTTCCATCCATTATCAATGGGTCCATTGTTCATCTAATTTCTAATACGCTTAGAATCAACAGTTACAGTGATGTAGGAACATTCTTGAGTTCACACCATTTCCTCTAAAGAAATCATTTTATTAATACAAGCTCTGAACAAGTTTGAGATTTAGACAAAGAATTTGTTATACAGCGGACATAAGAACTATTGTTACAACTTGCAATGTTTTGGCAGATATTCAATTTAGTCATGGTCTTGTTAAACTTGAGACCTTTTAGTTAGTACAAGATAAAGTTCATAATATTTAGCTACACGTATGACAGAGTAATGCATTTTCAAGCATATATAAACTCTTGATACATATATGCATACATTATTAGTTAATAAACCCCTACACGATGGTAGCCAATCAAATAGGCACATTATGAGTCACACGTTATTCTTTCTATGCTAACATATCTAATATGTTAAATCAAATACAGGAATACATGTAAAGATTTTCAATGTTAATTTCAGCTCTCACACAGTCAAAGCTCTCCTGACTACAGATGAAGGTGGGCCCTGCCTCTTGATATTACTGGACCTCTCAGCTGCCTTCAACACCAACAACCAACCCACCCCCATCCACACTCTAAAGACTTCAGTGGGATTCGCTCCTCTTCAATCTGTCCATCTGTCACAGTTCATTTATACAGGCAGTTTGGCATGCAATGTAGGGAGAAACAGAGTACACACTGGCCTGAATAAGATGAGAAGAAACTGCAAAGGGAACATGCATGACAAGAATCAGTTTGGCCTCTTTTTGATGAATTTTAAGAGGACAAAGATATCTCATCTTTTAAAACACAGAGATGACTATGGAATGGACATATTTCAGTATTCAACACCATGTTTTGACACATGCAGGTAATATGAATGGTCAGTTTTATGTAGTAAAGACTTTGAGATACAACCAAAGTCCTGATTGGTTAGTCAGTGAAGAATATTGGCATTTTGGATTGCAAGTTCCAGGGATAACCCTCACTCTGCCCTTAGCTAGAAGAAATAATGTTTGTGAGTCCCAAAGAAAAAGAAAGAGAGGGCATTATAATAACGCGTATTAGTGTTGTGTGATTTTTTAGCAACTATGGCTTTTATACAGAGAAGGAAATGTACATTTGTACAAATGTGTCAGGATGAATGAGTGTGAATGGAAGGTACAGGGGTGTCGCTGTGGGTATTGTAACTTCAATGTAGAAAAAGACAAACTAAGTATGTATAAAGTGATGATGCTGTGATGCTGCACAATGAATAATATGTATTTTTTTTAATTGATACATGTATGGTAAATTAATTTGTACAAACCATGTATATATATATATATATACCTATGAGGGTGAAACACTTTTATATTTTTCTCTGCTGAAGAAAGGATTGACCTAGAAACACGTGTCCAGAGATGATTTTACAACTTAAGGCCTGGAATAATGAAACTGCTTAAAGAATTCACTGTGAGTTGCTGGCTTTGCTTTTTCTTCCCGTTTATATAACCTGTTGGGAGTGCGCTTTCACATGAGGACAACTTCGTTTTTGATATATATATATATATATATATATATATATATATATATATAGTTTATGTAATTGATGTGAAGAAACTATATATATAATAATGTATCAGTTTTTGGTCCCCTCGTGAGCACATAAGAAGTTATGATTTGAAAATATTACCATGCGTCAGATGGGTTATCCTATGTTTGCCGTGCTTGTATTAATCCTTTTACAGTGGCCTGTATATTTATCATGCAGGGGTACCCCTTATTTATGGTGGACTCATTCATTCAGTCACTTCCAGGTCCTAGAAGATCCTGATCACCCTACAGTTACATCTTTTTCCTCTTCATCCTCAACCTCTACATGAAGCCCCTTGAGGCACTCCTGATAAATAACAATATCAAACTTTATTAAACTTTACGCAGGATCCGCCCCAGACCCTCCTTCACTGAAGATGGGGAAAAATCACTGAGACCCAATGGTCCACCCCCCTCAACACCAACAGACCGAATCCCACCAGCAGCTTAGAGCAAAACCCTGCAACTTATCTGACTGCATCCTCAACTGTGCTGAAAAATCACCCCCACAAGAAACTCCAACACCAGAAGGTCCAGCAAGCCCGCCGGGTGGTTCACACCCAAACTCCACCCCCTGAAGAGAGAATGCAAATGATTAGAAAGGCAATGGTTCACCAGCAAAAACCTATCAGACCGCGCCACCTTCAAGGCCGCCCTCAACAAAGTCCACCACTACCTCAGGGAAGCAAAGAAGTACACCCTAATCAACTGCATCGAGAAAAGCACCACCTGCTCCAAGGAGCTTTTTAGCATCATGAGAGAGTTCTCCTGCCCTGCTGCCACAAGAACACAATCAAACCCTTCCAGGCCCTCTGCAACTCTCTGGCAGGCTACTTTCACGACAAAATAGCAGCCATCTACAGCAGCTTTGTTCTGAAACCTTCAACATCGACCATCTCCTCACACCAATTGATGAAACCCACAACCACCTGACCAGCAACCGGAAGCTGCTAACAAAACAGGAAACATCAGCCAACATGAGCACAACACACTACATCTACAACCTGGGACCGAGAGAGATGAGCAGCGCCCTCACCCCCATCCTCAATGCATCCATCTTGACGGCTGCCATTCCTAAGTCCTGGGAGCACGCAGAACTAAAACCACTCCTGAAGAAACCATCCGCCGACCCCAGCGAGCTCAAGAACTACTGCCCGGTATCACTGCTAACCTTCCCTGCCAAATTCCTAGAAAGAGCCATCAATAGACAGCTCTAAAAACACCTAGAAGAAGATAATTTTCTGGACATGTCTCAAGAAGGTTTTCATGCCAACCACAGCACTGAGACAGCCTTGATCGCCACAACGGATGACATCAGAACCCTCTTCGATCTCGGAGAATAAGTATCTTTAATCATCTTCAACCTCTCAACGGCTTGCAATACCGTATCCCACCACACCCTCTTAACCAGGATCCACCACCTTGGAATTTGAAACAGCACACTCAAATGGATCCACTCCTTCCTGAGAGGAGGCACCCAAAGAATCCGCCTACCTCCTTTCACATGGAGTGCGGGAGTTCGACCAAAATTTCAGCTAGCCCCGCCAGCTTAGTGGAGTTCACCACGTGTGCACTGTAGCCCAGTTATGGGCAACACAGCGCAAGCACAGACAGTCTGCACCTGCGCTGTGTGGCCTATAACTAGGCTACAGCGCGCAGTCTGAGCATGACGTTGGCGCCATGGAGTTGCTGCTGATGCCAGCTCTGGATCCAGCTATCCAGGCCTTCCTCCGTCCCAGGAGCAGGGTGCAGAGGGAGGCAGACAGCCAGGCTGCTGGCAAGTGCCAACGGGGACCCTGGAGTCAACCTGGACCCAGGTCAAACCCTTGTTTACCTTTCTTTTCTGTGTGCACACGGTGGGGCAGGCCGGTGCACAAAAGGGCTGAAACAGCAACTTTTGCTGCCTACAGCTCTGGCTTGAATTCAGGCCAGGGCATCGAAAGCTGCTGTTTCAGGCCTCTTGTGCACCACCTGCCCCATTTGTAGTGTGCATAGAAGAGAAAGAAAAACAAGGGTGTTACCTGGGTCCAGTTCGATGCCAGGATCCCTGTTGCCACTTGCCACAGTGCACACAGGGAAGGCGGGCGCCCAAGAGGCCTGAAACGGTCCTGTTCTGAATGTGCCCGATCTTGGAAGCATTGAGCAGGACCAGGCTTGCTTACCCCGACCCTTCTTAGTGCTTCTGAGATCAGGTACATTCAGGACAGGTGCCACTAGGGCAAGAGGCACTCCACCACTCACAGAACTCTGCCTCTGCTGAATTCCACAGAGTTTTCAATCAACTCCGTGGAATTATGCAGAGTGGACCCACCCCTAGTTTCTAAGCAGTATTTACATAGGATGAACAAAAGGTACCAGAGTGCTGTCTGTGGTTCAATGCAAAGACACAGCAAATATATGATTGGAGGAGTAGGAGAATTCTGAGTAAAGGTGGATTATTACTGCATCATTCTTTAGCGTCAGCTCCTTTCTAAATTAAAGCAGTGCTTGGGCAGTGCTGATGGATATGGACGTAGTAAGTGTTAGAACTTACTTCCTTGGTGTGGTCTTTCCCCAAACGTTCTGCATTCACTCCTCTATTTTCTGAATTTGTTTTGTTAGTAGTAGGACTAAGCAGTGCTAAAGTGTTTGTACTCACTCCCTTAAACATGGTAAAATTGTCCTACACCTCATTGGCACATCTAATTCATTGTAAGTCCCTAGTAAAGTGGTATTGCATGTACCAAGGACCTGTAAATTAAATGCTACTAGCTGGCTTACAGCACTCATTGTACCAAACCCTAAAGTAGCACTTTAGAACATGAATCAGGCCTGCCATTGCAGCCTGCAAGGATGTTATAAACTACCAATTTGAACTGGCAAAATAAACCTTTTTCCAACCCTAAACCTTCCCTTTTAATACAAATAAGGCACCCTTAAGATATACCCTAAAGGCCGATATGGTGTGCTGCATTGTATTTAAAAAGTAGGACATATGGGTTTAAGTTTTACATGTCCTGATAGTGAAAAACTCCTAAATTGATTCTTCACTAAAGTAAGGCCTATCTTTCCCATTGGATAGCACTGGGTACCTTATCACATTTAACAATTGCTACCTTTTGATTGAGAGCAGGCAAAGGTCATGTTTGGACTCAAATGAATTGTAATGTAGAATCCTCTTTAATAGTAAAATCAGATTTTAAGTCACAATTCTAAAAAAGCCAGTTCTAGAAAGATGGCATGTTCTTGCCCTAACCATTTGGTGCTTGTTGCCAGTGTCCTATGTCACATTTCTGTGAATGGCTCTGCTGTTGGGGTTTGTGTATTCCGGCGAGACAGTGAAACAAAGGGCTTGCCTCTAGAACACACAAAGGAAACTGACACTAGCATTTTCTTACCCCAGACTTCTTGGAGTCTTGGCAGGTGAAAGGAAGAACTTTCCAGAACCAGATATAGGGTAGTATAGGAATCTCTCCACTCCTAAGGCTGGCGCCAGCTATAAATAATGGACCTCCAGAGTCCCTCTTCACTACACTCCTGGACCTGTGGACATTACAAATGAAGGACTGCCCTGCTGTTTGAGACCTGCTTTGTTCCCCAGATGACTGCCCTGCTGCTATCAGGGGACTGCCCTGCTGCTTGAGGACTGCCTTGACCCCCAGAGGGCTGCTGTGCTGCTTGAGGCCTGCCCTGGTCTCTGACAAGGAAGACTGGGCCTTCTCCCTTCATCCCAGGCTACCTGAGTGACTCCAAAGGACAGTTGACTGACCTTCTTTCTGAGCTTCAGGGATACAACAAGCTACAGAGGCCTCTCTGCACCTGCCCGGCTGACCTGCTGCACTGGACCTGCCTGGACCTGCAAATAAATCTGCCTGAGCCCTGCTGGCCTATGCCAGAGTGAGTTACTGATCCTCAAGAGGTGCCTTCCCAGGGCCTAGACCTTTGTCTGGCATCAGTTGACCTCCTTCTGTAACGAAAAGTGAAATCCTAAAGTTTTGGCCTTTTTGTGATTGTGAACAGGGCCCTTCGCACTCAAACTCTTCTACCTGTGAAGACTACCAACGAGAAGCTCCAGTAAACCCAACCCTTCACACTTCAGTGACAGCAAGCGATGACCAGCGACGTGAGGTTCGCACTTTGCGCTATAACAACTACAGCCAGCAGTGACCTCCAACATGAATGTCTAGCAACAACCACCTGTGGCTGACAATTGGATCTTTGTGCTGTAGCAACAACTGTCCATGATGCCAGGCTCGCTGTTCACACTACAGCAACGACTATCCACAATGCTCTCCCTGCTCCTGGCGGCCTCCTCCACTAAGAATGGAACTCTTTGTGACTTTGAGAATGTAACTTTTTCAGCACGACTAACCTGGTCCCTGTAAATGGCCCATGCTCCATTGCAGCTATCCTGAGCGTGTGACTTTTCCCCAGTCTAGCTTGACCAGATGACAGCGAGTGGTGCACTGTGCTTTTAGGCACTATGGCGGTCACCGCCGCCCGCCTGGCGGGAACCGCCGAATGACCGCACCGCGGTCAAAAGACCGCGGCGGCCATTCTGGCTTTCCCGCTGGGCCGGCGGGCGACCGCTAAAAGGCCGCCCGCCGGCCCAGCGGGAAAGACCCAGCAACGATGAAGCCGGCTCCGAATGGAGTTGCTGGGGTGCGACGGATGCAGTGGCACCCGTCGCGATTTTCAGTGTCTGCAAAGCAGACACTGAAAATCATTATGGGGCCCTGTTAGGGGGACCCTGCACTGCCCATGCCAGTGGCATGGGCAGTGCAGGGGCCCTACGACACCCTTTCCTGCCATCCTGTTCCTGGCGGTAACAACCGCCAGGAACGGGATGGCGGGAAGGGGGTCGGAATCCCCATGGCAGAGGATTCCCTGGGCCAGGGGAAAACCGACGGGAAACCGCCGGTTCCCCTTTTCTGACCGCGGCTTTACTGCCGCGGTCAGAATGGCCCAGGAAGCACCGCCAGCCTGTTGGCGGTGCTTCCGCGGTCGTTGGCCCTGGCGGTCGGTGACCGCCAGGGTCAGAATGACCCCCTATATTTACATTTTATTCATTACATTTTACTTTATTTTTCTAAAATGATTTGCAATTTGTCTTGTGTTGTGTTTTCACTTTATTACTGTTTGTGTGCTGCTAAAATACTTTACATATTGCCTCTAAGTTAAGCCTTACTTCTTTTGGGTCAAGCTAGTAGAGGGTGAAGTACTGGTTAATGTAATGACTTTTGTGGTTCACCATGGCAAGGATTGAAGTTGTTGCTTCAGTAGGGTTTTCACCCCCTTCAACCAATAAGCCAACTTCTACAGCGAGCATGTCAGTCGGACAGGCAGGTGTGCCAGTTGTGATGACTTTGTACATGATGCAGCTCATTTTTTAGATTATGCCAACTGGAAAAGAAGCCAGTAAAGTTCCTTCAAGTTGGGGGTGATGAAATCATATTTCTTCAGGCCCTTGATTTGGTGTGCTGCTGCAGTTTGAAATCAGGGATGCCACAGAGCAGGGCATTGCCACAATTCAGATGTGAGAGTATGCAATCTTCAGTGGTAATCCTGAAGTCACTTTCTGGGAGAAATGGTTTGACTTTCTTTAGTAGTGAGAGCTGATACCAGATTGGTGTCCATGGTGATCAGGGAATTATTTATATTTCATATGTATATGTTTCTAATGAATGTATAAGCTTTTATAAATTAATAAAATAGGAAAAGCCTGACAGTACACTTCATCAAGACCCACAATACTCTATTTATAAGATGCTACAAGGAGGTGGAGTAATAGACGTTTGCAGAACCGCAACCTATTCCACTTTTGCAGTGTCCCTCTCTCCGTTACAGTGTCCCGCTCCTCTGGGGCCAAATCAGGATCCTAGTCGGAGCAATGCACAAAACCCAGAAATGATGTACATTTGTTTTTTCCTACATTGCACTGTCTGCAGTGGAAAAATCAACTCAGAAATTCTTAGTTAGTGCTTGAGTTACAAACAAAAAAGCTTGGGAAGACAGAGCTGTGATTGCTTTTCTGGGCTTCTGAGCTGTGTAGTCTGCACCCAACCCTAATTATACGATTCCTGGAGTGGCCCTGTCTGAGTCTGAAGCACTTGAGACCCAGCTGCTCCTCTCCTTATCTGCCACTGTCTGTGGATATGGGGTCATTGGGATTTTAGCTACCCATCTCCTGAAAGGTCCTCTCAGAGGTAAAAGCCCATGTGCCACCCCCAGCTGCTCGTCTTCTGGGATGTCCTCATGTGTAGCTAGAAGCTGCTTGAGATCCTAGCCCCTCCTGAGATGCCCCGCTATGTGGATATAAGCTCACATTGACCCTTGTTCCCTTCTCCCGATATATCCCTCTATTTGGATAGAAGTGCTGAGGGAGCCTTAGCTTCTAGCCGCTCCAAGATGGTATAGCCACTTCTCTGCTAGATGGGCATTTCTCGAGAAACTTCAGTTGCCTGTCTCCAGAGAGGCCCCTGTTTGTAAACAATCAAAGTCCCATCTCGAGGAGGCCCAGCTCTCACCTCCTAAGATGCCCTTGCTTGGAGTAAGAACCCTTTGAAGAACACTAGCCGACCGCCTCTCGAGATAATAATATCTGTAGGATGTCTCTCTCTTCAGCTCTCCTCTCCTCTCTTCTTCCATCTCGCAACCTTCATTTATTCTCTCTGCCCTTTCATCGTCCTCTTCACGGTCTTTTTCGCTTCTTTGTATTCATCTCATCTCACAAGCCTCCTCTCTGCCCCCTCGCTGTCATCTCTGCTTCGATCTGTCTTCCCTCCTCCCGAGCTCTGTTCCCTCCGCTTCCTCCTGTCTCTCTGTTAATAATGTCGCTCCTAGTGCAGAGGCCTCTCATAGCTAAGGACACAGCCCCTGTACCCTGTCAGTGAGTGGCTATTATCTGCTAGGCTTGTGACAGCTCCCTGCCCTCCCTCTTCTTGTTCCTACTTTGGAGGGACGACCTCTCCTGCGGTTCCAAGCAATATTATTAGTCACTTCTTGGCAAAGATTCCTAAAATCTGTTAATTGTGCTCAAAGTAAAACACTGAACCAAAGACCGTGCCAGGCAGCTGGGCCTTCTCTGTGCGCTACGAGTTGCTGTTCAGCTCGCAGTCTCTAACACAATCTGCCTTTCCAGGGCCTGTAGAGCTTTCGTGTCTGCATAACACTTCAGTCTCTGGAGCACTTCATTCTACGCTTCATCTTGCAATGTAAGGCACTCTATTCCTAGTTTGAACATACAGCAGTCTGCAGAGGCCGCAGTTCCTGAGCTCTCAGTCACTGTGTCCTGCTGCAGTCAATCTTTTGATGTTATATGTTCAGAAGTAACTAGGGTGACCACCTGGCATGGAGGCAAATTCGGGACAGGACTGTTAAATATTCAGAATAAAGGGTCAAAATTCAGGACAGAAATTAAGGACCAAGGGTCAAAATTCGGGACAAAAATTAAAGAACAAACATGTTTTACAGACACATCCAAGGAGAAGCCATACCCCACTACGTTATCAGTGCATTTATTTCATTTATTTTCCACTTTCTACATAGCTCTATTTATTCACTATGATTTTTTTTCTGATTGTCTCCTGGTATGCTACATTCAGGTGTCACATTACGTCCTTATTCAGTAGTAAATTAATGTCCTTCATCAACGAGGCAAGGCCCTCACCTATACCCAAATCTACCCAATCATTCTCGAAGAGAAAGTAACAACATTCTAATTCAATCAATAAATCCAAAAAAATTATTAAGCTCGCTACTCACCCGGGAGGGAATCAAAACGCTGTGGGGAGGAGGGTGGGAGTGGGGGGGGATGCCGTAGTACTGCTCAAAAAGCCATGTTTTTAGGAGCTTTCTGAAGGTCAGGAGGTCCTAGGTCTTGCGTAGGTTGGTTGGGAGGGAGTTCCAGGTCTTGGAGGCGAGGTAGGAGAAGGATCTGCCTCCGGAGGTGGTACATTGGATGCGTGGGACTGTGGCGAGGTCAGCAGAGAGGAGAAGACGAGTGGGTGTGTGGAAGTTCACTCGTTCATGGAAGTAGGCTGGTCCAGAGGATGAGGAGTTTGAAGACAATCCCTTTTCTGATGGGCAGCCAGTGAAGGGATCTGAGGTGAGCGGAGATGTGTTTGTGGCATGGGAGGGTGAGGATGGGACGTGCGGCTGCGCTCTGGATATCCTGGAGTTTCTGCTGAAGCTTTGCCGTGGTACCAGCGTAGAGGGCATTTCCGTAGTCTAATCTGATGGGTGCCTGGGTGACGGTTTTTCTGGTTTCTTTGGAAATCCATTTGAAGGTCTTCCGTAGCATGCGAAGTGTGTTGAAACTGTCGGATGATATTGTGTTGATTTGCTGGGCCATGGAGAGCGATGAGTCTAGGATGATGCAGAGGTTGCGTGCATCGGTGGAGGGTGTTGGGGGTGATCCGATGGCGGTGGGCCACCAGGAGTCGTCCCATACTGTCTTGTTGGGGCTGAAGATGATGATCTCTGTTTTGTTGGAGTTGAGTTTGAGGTGGCTTGCTGTCATCCATTTGGCGGTGTCGAGGAGTCCGGCATGGAGGTTTGTCTTGGCGGTGGAAGGGTTCCTGGTGAGGGAGATGACGAGCTGGGTGTCGTCTGCGTACGAGATGATGGTGATTCCCTGGGGGCAGAGGATGTTGGCGAGCGGGGCCATGTAAATGTTGAAGAGGGTAGGGCTGAGGGAGGACCCTTGGGGGACCCCGCAGATGATCTTGGTTGCTGGGGACTAGAAGGGTGGGAGGCGGACTTTCTGGGTTCTCTTGGCGAGGAAGGAGGTGAGCCAGTGTAGGGCCTTGTTCTGGATTCCTGCGTCGGAAAGGCGTGCACAGAGGATTTGGTGGCAAACAGTGTTGAAGGCTGCAGAGAGGTCAAGGAGGATGAGAGCGACGGTCTCGCCCTTGTCGACTCTGGTTCTGATGTCGTCAGTGCAGGCAATGAGGGCGGTCTCAGTGCTGTGGTTCTTGAGAAATCCAGACTGGGAGGCGTTGAGTGCGTTGTTTTCCTCTAGGAAGTGAGACAGCTGGGCGTTCACTATCTTCTCAGCGACCTTGGCGGGGAAGGGGAGAAGAGAGAAGGGGGGGTAGTTGGTGAGGTCTTCCGGGTCTGCTTTGGGATTTTTGAGGAGTGCAGTGACTTCGGCGTGCTTCCAGGTGTCTGGGAAGGTTGCGTCGTCGAAGGAGCTGTTGATTACGGCGCAGAGCTGGGGAGCAATGATTGGGCTGGCTTTGTTGAAGATGTGGTGGGGGAAGGAGATTATGGCCCCCATTATGACATTGGCGGTAAGTACCGCTTACCACCATGCTGACTGTCGCCAACATACCGCTGCCATAGCGGATTACCGCCAACCATATAATGACCCACACATAGCGATCCGTCACTATACAGCCACACACACAAGTCTGCCAGCCCAAAGGTGAGTGATAAACTGGTGGTAGCAAAACCCACACTGTTACGCCAACAGAACTATGCCCACAGCATTATGACCCACGAATCACCACGGCGGACATTCAATGGTGCTAAACCTACATACTGCGGCGCTCAAAATATTCATTACCTAACAAAACAACACCACATTGGACAATTCAAACTACACACACCTGACACACATACACACACCATACCAACACACCACTACAAAACACACACCCACATTACCCACAACCCTTTACGATTACAATTGCCACAAGAGAGATAGCAAGACCACAGACAAGACCACAGCCACACACCACCATCACCTATACACCATCCATGCACCTTACATCACACACTCCATCACATGACCCCACACACCCTCACCCACACCACTCACACTACATCGATGGCATCACAACGACACCCCAGGTTCTCAGAGGAGGAGCTAAGGGTCATGGTGGAGGAAATCACCCGGGTAGAGCCACAGCTATTCGAATCACAGGTGCAGCAGACATAGGAAGATGGAGCTATGGTGGAGAATTGTGGACAGGGTCAACGCCGTGGGACAGCACCTAAGAACAAGGGATGACATCAGGAAGAGCTGGAACGACCTACGGGTGAAGTTGCGTTCCACAGCAGCAAGACACCAACTAGCTGTACAGAGGACTGGCGGTGGGCCCTCACCTCCTCCCCCACAACTAACAACATGGGAGGAGCAAGTCTTGGCAATCATGCATCCTGAGGGCCTGGCAGGAGTAGGAGGAGGACTGGACTCTAGTAAGTCAAATCTCTATAACTATCACCCCCCCTACCTGCATGCCATCACATACCCCACCCTCAAACAAACTCCCATCACTTCACCACCTCCCACACACCCCACCATCACAACCCACCACTCCCAATACCAAGCCCTGCATGTAACACCAATGCACGGACCCCCATCACAGAACTGCATGGACACCCATCACTAAAGCATGCACAATAGAGAGAATCACCTAGCATACAAAATAACTACTCACACAAGGCAAAGCTGACAGGGCAATAACAACCATAGAGGGCAACACACCCATGCACAAGATGACACACAAAGATACAATAACACTGCATTTACATCCCCACAGGTCCCCCACCCAACATCACCAGAGAGGAGGTGCCAGCAACATCCAGTCACCCCTAGAAGAGGCCCACAGTGATGAGAGCAGCTCTGGACGCCTGGATCTGGATGACCAACCTGGCCCATCAGGGATCTCCGGACAGTCGGTTACCCAGGCACAGTCCCATACCACCAGAGAGCCTCCCCCTCAGGAGACACCAGCATAACACCCACCCAGCGGGCCTATACCTCTGTCCCCAGGACACATCAATCAGCAGTGTGTCCACCACTACAGGAACCCCAGGCCACCCCACAAACACAGGACGATCAGGTACCTGGGGTCAGTGGCAGTGGGCACATGGTTCAGGGGACAGAGGCATAGGACAACAGGGAAGCTGGGTGGACTGCTGTGCGACAGGGGGAGGACTGGCCCAGGGAACCGACTCTCCAGGAGGCACTCACGAACATCCTGGGACCATACCACTTTTCCCAGGAGACGATGGGCCAGATACTGGACAAGTTGCAGGAGACACAGCGGCTGCAGGAGGGACAGTACCTGGGGACAGGAGGAGTTGAAGGACATCCACACCACCCTGGTCACCATTGCCGGGGTGCTGGCAGACATGGCCAACACCAGGAGCGAGGCAGTGGCACACCAGCTGGCCCCTGACACTAGCCAAACAGATGAACAGCCTTCCACCTCCGCTGCCGCTAGTGGACAGGAGGCCCCACCACAGGAACAACAGGCCACCAGTACCCCTCCCCCTGCAGAAGGAGAACTACCCCAAAAACGTTCCCTGCGATCCAGGCAGAAGTCAGAGTCTATTGCCAAGACCCCCGCCTGGAAATAAGACTCTCCTGATTGTCACCCTTGTGTCCCACTCTGTCACCCTGTCCACCTTGAACTGCCATTGTTCCACTTCCTATGACCCCTTGGACAATGCACCTGTGAGACAAATAGACTGGACTCTATCCTGGACTTTCCTCCACCATCACCCCAGCCCATTGCACATCCCCCTCTACTTATTAGCACTTAAATAAACACCATTTGAATAAATACAAGTATGGAGTCTGTCAAATGATTGAACTATGTATTCGTTTAACAAGCTTTATACACTGCAATACAACTGTACAGTAATGTATACATAGGAATGACCTGTAGTTGGCTGCAGTCAACACACCAGGAGCGATAGTGGGGCACAAATATCTGCAAATAGAGATGTCAAAGGGTACAGGAAGTGGCCATAGAGGTGGGAAAATCAGCCTGCCAGTGACAATGTCAAACTCAAAACTGTCAATGTAAAGTGAAATTACAGTGTCTTACCTGTGTGTCATTGGAAGTATTGTTGTATTATAGAACTTCTGTTGTCCTCATCCTCAGTCTCTGCCTTCTCATCTTCACTGTCCACAGGGTCCACTTCTGCCACACACCCATCCCCAGCCTCATCCTCCTGCAGAAAAGGCACCTAGCGACATAAGGCAAGGTTGTGCAACATACAGCATGTCACGATGATCTGGCACACCTTCTTGGGTGAGTAGTACCTGTTAGATGGAGGCAACGAAACCTGGCCTTCAGGAGGCCGAATGTCCTTTCTATTCTTCTCCTTGTTCGCCCATGTGCCTCATTGTAACATTCCTCTGCCCTTGTCCTGGGATTCCTCACAGGAGTCAGTAGCCATGAGAGGTTGGGGTAACCAGAGTCACCAGAAAATATCGAAGGACAACTGTTAGACACATACTAACCCTTAGGACCTACACCATACCCATACACCAACACATACTGGGTGGGAACCAGGGCTCATCTATTAGCCACACCCAGTGCCTCTGGAGTTGAGCCATCACATATGGGATGCTACTATTCCTCAGGATAAAGGCATCATGCACAGAAGAGGCCCACAGTGATGAGAGCAGCTCTGGACGCAGGATACTTTGCGTTGACATGGGAGATGTACTGGTCCGCCAGGCACACTATCTGCACATTCATGGAGGGGGGGAGACAAATGCAATATGTGTACCATCTATTGCCACAATAATGTTGGGGATATGTCCCATTGCATAGAAATCTGCTTTCACTGTGGCCAAATCCTCCACCTGGGGGAAAACGATGTTGCTGCGTATGTGTTTAATCAGGGCAGACAACACTCTGGTCAACATTATTGAGAACATTGGCTGAGACATTCCTGCTGCCAAGCCCACTGTCACTTGGAAGGAGCCAGTTGCCAGGAAATTGAGCACTGATAGCACTTGCACAAGAGGGGGGATCCCGGTCGGCTGACGGATAGCAGATATCAGGTCAGGTTCCAATTGGGCACACAGCTCTGTGATTGTGACCCTGTCCAGTCTATAGGTGAGGATAATGTGCCTGTCCTCCATTGTTGCAAAGTCCACCAGGGGCCTGTACACAGGGGATGTCTCCATCTCCTATTCATCCGCAGCAGTTGCAATCTAGGGGTCAAACGGTGAGCAGATGGTCAGTATTCCATTTTTCCAACGCTACACTGCATTGCATGTTTTGACTGTAACAGTATATTATTGGATAGGCCAAAATGATGCCTATATGTACTGTGACACAGTTAAGTGCCAAGGCCTTCCCCCCCCCCCTGAAATAGTGTCCGCCTGTCCTGTATGGAGAGACAGGTGGAAATTAGGTAATTCCGCTGACGTTGTAAGCCGTTGCTGGAGGCTGTCGAGAACAGTCGTGCAACTCCTCATTGGATACCATTGGGCCCTATGGGTTACAGTGGCCAATGGTGATGTACGGCGGTGGTGATGGTATACATCTCCGTGGACGTAACCGCCATTTTCTAACTGTTCATTCACTAGCTTCCTGACCTTCAGCATGAGAGGACCTACACTGGAAGTGCTGCTGTGACCTGTGTCTGGAACCGATCATGGCTCGTGTCTCTGGAGAAAGGGCCCCTACCTTCACCACGGCAGAGTTGGAGAGACTGGTGGATGGGGTCCCATGAATGCATGGAGTGCTGTGTGTGAGGGCCTCGTGTGGGGGGGTTGGTGGAAGGGCCCTGGGCAGTGTGCTGCATGTATGGTGGGCAATGTCTGTGCGTAACGGGATGTACGCCATGAGTGTAACAGACAGGATGGTCTGATTGATACCTTTTCCTATGTGTATTTCTCTGCAGGTC
Organism: Pleurodeles waltl; assembly: GCF_031143425.1. Classification (NCBI taxonomy): domain Eukaryota; kingdom Metazoa; phylum Chordata; class Amphibia; order Caudata; family Salamandridae; genus Pleurodeles; species Pleurodeles waltl. Next base: position 336,269,163 of record NC_090445.1, read on the forward strand.
AGCGGCCATCAAAAAAAGGGCATATGGCGTGCCATCGCCAAGGAAGTGCGGACCCTGGGGGTCTACGGCAGGTGGAGCACCCACTGTCGGAAGCAGTGGGAGGACCTGAGACACTGGGCATGGAAGACGGTAAAGGGCCCAGCTGGGGATGGCCTCCCAACGAGGAAGAGGTGCCTGTCGAACCCTGGCCCCCCTGATGGCCAGCATACTGGCGGTGGCCTATCTGGAGCTGGTTGGGCACTTGGGGGCATCACAGCAGCCACAAGGGGGTGGGAACAGTGCAACAATATACTACTTATGATTGGTGGGGTGGCATTTGGGTGGGGGATGTGGGCCTGGGGGTGCCCCTAGGCCAGGCTGGACATTGAAGGGTAGGTCCCATGTTGGGCAGGGTCAAATGTACTCCTCCTCCAACCAAGCTAGTAGGCATCCACCACTGAACAGGGGTCTGTGGGCCTCAGCTGTGCTACAATTGGCATTAGGTATCCCTGTCCATGGGCTGGTGACTAACATTGTGACTGTTAGTGCATTGCCTAGTGCGGAGGACTGTTCCCTGTGTGTGTGTGTGTGTGTGTGTGTGTGTGTGTCGTGTACACTAACGGTGGTGTTGTTGCCACAACTGACCAAGGGTATCCTTTGTCTCTCCCTCCACATTTTGTTTTGTCTCCCTGTCTTTCTGTGCATTAGCATCATCTGGCGGAGGAGCAGAGGCACCTGCAACAGGGAGAGCTGCATCCCATAGGGCCCAGAAGGCCGAATCCACCGACGGTGAGGGCACCAGTGGGACGGAGATCGAGGGGAACACCACGGCAGAAACTGGAGGGTACGGTTCTGACAGTGATACCTCCTCCGATGGAAGCTCCCTGGTGGTGGCGGACACCTCTGTTCCCACCCCCAACTACAGGTACAGCCGCCGCCCCCGTACCAGCACTGCCCTCCCAGCAGCCCCTCAGTGTGTTTCCCGTGCCCGCTCACCCAGGACGGTAGGCATCTCTTGCGCCCCAGGCACCTCAGGCCCTGCCCCAGTTAACCCTGCCGCCCTGAGTGAGGAAGCTATTGACCTCCTGAGATCCAGCTCTGTTGGGCAGTCAACCATTGTGAATGCCATCCAGGGGCTAACAGCCCATTTGCAACAAACAAATGCATTCCTGGAGGGCATTCACTCTGGAATGGCGGCCCAACAGAGATCAATCCAGGCTCTGGCCTCCTCCCTGATGTCAGCCATTGTCCCTGTTTCTAGCCTCCCCCCTCCAACTTCCTCTGCCCAATCTCATTCCCCTGAACGCCAACCTATCCCAAGCACACAGGCAGACCAGCATACACCCAGGACAACACACAGGAGTGGTTCAGGCAAACACAAACACCACACATCATCCCACAGGCACTCACACAAACACCATACAGAATCAGACACACCAACATCCACTGCCTCCACTGTGTCCCCCTCCTCCTCCTCGTCCACCTTCCTCCCAGTAGTGTCTACACTCACACCTGCATGCACTACATCCTCATCCACTACCACCATCACGCCTATCACTACACGCCCCTCACTGGCAGTCACCACCCCCACATCTATGCACACGCTCCATGTGTCCTCTCCCACTGTGTCTGTGCCCCCTCCTCCCAAAGTACACAAACGCAAGCACTCAGACACCCAACAGACATCCACCTCACAACAGCATCCAGCCCATGCACCTGCACCAAAACACAGCAGACAGACACCTCCTACAACCAATTCCTCTTCCTCCACCTCCAAGCATTCACCCTCTTCCTGCCCCAATGTCCCTAAGAAACTTTTCCACTCCACCCTTGACATCTTCCCTACCACTCACCCCCCCCCCCCCGTCCTTGTCATCGGGCCAGGGTGGTCAGAACCCAGGCGAGCACCTCACCCACCCAGTTCACGGCCACAGTAGTGTTAACAGCTACTCCAGGTGGGAGAGGATTTCGGGAACCAGGCAGCAACACTGACAGGGTGCCTGCACCAGGTGCATCAAGGAAGGGCAAGGAGGCACCACCAGCTGTGACAGGGAAGGGCAAGGAGGCACCACCAGCTGCGGCAGGGAAGGGCAAGGGGCAATCCCCGGCTGCTGACAGGAAGGGCAAGGGGCCTGCTTAAGTGGGCAGGAAGGACAGGTGGCCTGGTGCTGGAACTCATTCTGAGCCCCCGCCACCAACCATGGTGGTTCAGCCATCTGAGGCTGCAGGGGAAGGGATGGAGCCTCCCCCCACCACTGCCATCACTGCCACCAGCACCACCACCAGCACCACTGCCAGCAGCAGCAGCCCCAGTGGACAGCCGTCCGAGGCTGCAGGGGATGGGCTAGAGCCTCCCCCCACCACTGCCAGCACTGCAACCAATGAAGCACACTGGGCACTAGCCCCCTCCAGAACCTGTGGAGAAGCCATCCACTAGAGAGAGACTGTGGCCTTGCACTCCCCAGGACCAAGCAGTGGGCAAACCACCCACTAGAGAGACTGTGGCCTTGCACTCCCCAGGACCAAGCAGTGGGCAAACCACCCACTAGAGCGAAACTGTGGCCTTGCACTCCCCAGGACCAAGCAGTGGGCAAACCACCCACTAGAGAGACTGTGGCCTTGCACTCCCCAGGACCCAGCAGTGGGCAAACCACCCACTAGAGAGACTGTGGCCTTGCACTACCCAGGACCAAGCAGTGGGCAAACCACCCACTTGAGAGACTGTGGCCTTGCACTCCCCAGGACCAAGCAATGGGCAAACCACCCACTCGAGAGACTGTAGCCTTGCACTACCCAGGACCAAGCAGTGGGCAAACCACCCACTTGAGAGACTGTGGCCTTGCACTCCCCAGGACCAAGCAATGGGCAAACCACCCACTTGAGAGACTGTGGCCTTGTACTCCCCAGAACCAAGCAGTGGCCAAACCACCCACTAGAGAGACTGTGGCCTTGCACTCCCCAGGATAGCGCAGAGGGCATGTTGCCAGTGGTGTTGTACCATCTTCTGGCTGAGGTGCCCCCTTATTCCCCGTCCCCCTGAGGTGCCTGTGTATTTACAACCTGATGCCCCTGCAGTGTTCTCTCCATGTTGTTACAGGAGTGAGGTGGGGCCTTGGCCTATGTGATGTGGCCCTGTGTTGAATTGGAGAGTAATGTTGTTAACTTATCTGATAAGCAATTATCCTCGGAGATGATATCACTTTTGAACAAAGGTCTAAGTTTCTGTCCAACGCTCAAGGGGAACGTATCTCAATCTAAAATTGATTTATTTAAGTTTATAAGAAAATTGAAACTCAAGAGATATTTTGATTCACGTGTAACAGATACAGAAACAGCTCCAACAGGCATAGGGACGTGTAGTAAATTGTCCATTCAGGATGTTTATGATACTGTAACGTTAATGACAATTGCAGACTATGAGGGAGATCCAATAACTACGTCTTCAATATTACAAGACTTAAGTATATCTCCAGGTAAACATATCGCCAGTGGCTTGAAACGAAGATCGACCTGGGTACCTAAATCAACTATGGACAGTAATATAGAAACGTTTTTTGGACTAGTATGGAATGATTTGGATAAAGAAGAGATGAAGAAGAGACAATGGAGGAAATCGAATCTGAGACGAGAGGAATACATTGCATTGAAGACTTTGAAATCTGATGTGGACTTGACTATTAAAAAAGCGGACAAGGGAGGGAATATAGTTGTAATGAATCGGACAGACTATGAGCAGGAAATGAGCACACAATTAAATGATACGGCATGTTATGAAAAGCTTTCGTACAATCCAATGTCAGCCTTGACAGGGAAAATAAACAGAATGTTAATGAATTGGAGGGACAAGAATTTACTAAATGAGGAAGAATTTTTGTATTTACAAGTATTTCGCCCTAAATATCCGTGTCTGTACACGCTACCGAAAATACATAAACAATCTACATTTCCACCAGGGAGACCCATAGTTTCAGGCATAGGGGGGCCCACCGAGAGACTATCAGAATATGTTGATATTTTTTTACAACCATTTGTAAATAATTTACCCTCACACATCAATGATACCAAACATGTATTGAGTTTATTGTCAGATATCCAATGGGAACCAGGTATGTTTCTGGTAACTCTAGACGTGACAGCACTTTACACTAGTATACAACACAAATGGGGATTGAAAGCAATAGAACACATTCCAAACAGGAGATCGTCGAGTCTATTAGAACACACGCACATGCTGCTGGATATGATTGATCTCATACTCAATAATAACCACTTTCTGGTTAAACAAAGTTGGTTTAGACAAAAGCAGGGTGTAGCAATGGGCTCGAAATTCTCACCGTCGTATGCTAATTTGTTCATGGGATGGTTCGAAGAAAATTGGGTGTGGGGCTCCAAAGCGGCAACATGGCATTCACATATCCTCTATTGGGGGCGATATATTTATGATTGTCTTATGTTATGGACAGGGAATGTAGTAGCGTTGGAGAGCTTTTGTAACTACCTTAATGGAAATGATGTGAATATTGAATTCACATACAAATATAGTGAGTCCAAAATAGAATTTTTAGATGTAGAGTTATTTGTGGAGAACAATAAGATAGAAAGTAGATTATTTCGGAAAATTACTGCCTGCAACACTATATTGCATGCAACAAGCTCACACCCTCAACATCAAATAGAGGCTATACCATTGGGTGAAATGATCAGAGCAAGAAGGATCTGTAGTAGAGATTGCGATTTTCATGATGTTATTGAAGATATGGAACATAGATTTAGAGCTAGAAGCTACTCGGAGAACAACATACTTAAATCTCGCAATAAGGCTCTTAAGACCTCCCGTTTACAGACATTATCACTAATGACTCAGAAGAATAAAGAGGTCAAGAGAAGTAGTGCTCAGAGACTGAGGATTGTTTTAGACTATACGGATATTTCTCAGAAATTATTAAAGATAATGAAAAAACACTGGTCAATACTAATTCAAGATGAGATGCTCAAGAAATATATAGGTATGAAACCGGAGGTATCATTTAGAAGAGGGAACACCCTCCATAGTATTTTAAGTCTGAGCTATTCACCAGACGAGACTAAGGCAGATTGGCTCAGTGTACTTAATCGTGGCTTTTTTAAATGCGGTTCATGTGCAATGTGTAAATGGGCATGGCAAGCTAAGAAAGAGTTTCTTGACAGAAGAGGATGTAAAATACACATAAAGTCACACATAGATTGTAACACGAAATTCGTAGTTTACATGCTTATTTGCAGATGTGAGAAAATATACGTGGGCAGTATGATACGCCCACTTAAGACAAGAATCTCGGAACACTGGAGAGCAATTAGACAACTAGATGAACGTTATCCGATAGCCTCGCATATGATGATATGTAAAGCACAAGGGGCACATAAAGACTTTAAATTTTTTGGCTTTGAACAATGTGAAAAGAACCCACGGGGAGGAAACAGAGAATTGACCTTGAGGAGAAGGGAATCGTTATGGATTATGAAATTAGGTGCTGTGGAACAAGGATCAAACACAGATCATGAGATTGAATATTTTCTCGGTGAGAAATAATTAGTAAATATAAAGTGAGTGAATCAATAAGTAATTAATCCAATAAAATTAAGTATATGAAAAACACCCAATTTTGGGATATTGTCCAGTGTACATCACATATTTATTTAAATTTGAATTATTAGTTTAAGTGAGGTATGAGGTAGACAGTACATATGGTTTTATAACCATTCACTAGTTGATTTTTGTAATATAACTTTCTAAAAAAATATAACAGATTCACTATAATGGAAAGAGTGACATGAAGTTATAAATATATTGAGACAGGGCATATAGAGTTTGGAACTGGCTCTAATAAGGATATAACGACTGAACTTTTGTGGCTGCTCTTCTTATAAGACGTGTATGTAGTAAATACAGTCCGTTTTTGATGTCTAGTATTTTCGAACTAAACTAGGAAGGGGAATCCTTAAGAAAGAAGTGCATCATTTATGTGGACACAAAGACGGCCAGGATCCCGGAAGTCCGTCTTCTATTTCAGCTAAGATTCTCATACGTTTAAATAGGATGCACGGTAGCGATTCGGTTTAGACAATCGGGAGCATACTCGCTGATATTTGAAGAATATTTCAACAGGTAAATTGTGATATTTAGCGTCTTAATAGCACAGATAGATTTATTACTTCGGGACAGATAATTAATTGGTGTTATTTTTTATAATAGAGATTACAGATAAGAAATACGTGGAGACAGGATTTAGAATATAATCAAGGGAACAAGTAAATTGGTAAGCACGTTATGGGATTGTAACTGATACTATAATACGATAAAAAATTGTATAAAACTAATGAAATACTGATGCATATGTTATCTTGTACTTATATACAACCAGATTATATGCTTCGGGAAACAGGGGATACAATGAAGCATTAAAGAAATTAGGGACAACGGAGCTAGTGAGGTAAAAACAAAATAAAACGAACTGGGGGGATACACCTCCAATCTTTGGGGTTATAAGGAAGCACAGAGGGGCCCTTCTGAGATAATGAGGAGCACGGCACACAACAACAATATTATTAATTATACCTGATATTAATTATACCTGATCTTAATTTAATTCTTAATGGGGTCGCACTTACCTGTTCTATATGTACTATTATACAATTTATACTTTAAGAGGGTGAAAGGATTATGAATAGATTTCTTTACTTAGATGCACAATAAGAAATATTACTAAGAAAAGGATGATGTCGGAAACTTGCATGGTTCTCACCAGTTCACATGGTTGGCATTTAATTTAATTTAAAATTAGGGTATACATGAACATGAAAAGCTGAAATTGATTTATGTTATATGATAATATTGTTTTAGGAAGTTGTGTTGAAATTTTATTTAACAAGAAAGTCCTGAGGAAATCCCAGGGGTACTCCCCCGGATGAAACACGTTTTGACGACGGACAAGCAAGCTGGAAACTATGTTTATACAGTTGTGATAATTGGATTAACTATGGGATTGTGAATATGAACTATGAAGTTGGTACTAAAATATATTATTTCTTTTATGTCAAATGACAATATATAGGCTTTGGAATGTTTATATGATTTTGTGGATCTCAGAGTGAGAAATAGGGTCAATAAATTGTATTTAAGGACAATTGTTGGTGTTTCACCAGATATGAATAGTTTCTAGACTACTTTGGCTGAAATATAACTTTGGTCTACTAAGAGTGAAATACCACATGTGTGCCATTACTCTTTAATTTACTGTTAGATATCCCTTCGGGCATATCGTGGAGGTAATTTTGGAGGGTGGATACCTGAGTTGTGTGCACCGTGTTGATACAGTTACATTAAGCTATAAATTTGGGAGTAGGAGCACCAATCACTCACTACCTCGCCCTCTATTGTTGGATTACACGTGATGTGGCCCTGTGGCCCATGGACATAGAGGACTGGGCAGTGTCTCTTCATTTGTAAATATGTATATACGTTTGTATTTTGATGCACTTATTCATGTTATTTTATCATATTACACTCACTTTCTTCCAATCGTTTTATCCTTGCATTATTCCTGAGGGGTACGGGTGGATATGTAATGTTAGTGCATCTGGTTGTGTGTATGGTGTTGGGGGTGGGGGTGTTACGTGTTGCTTGTGTGTGTCACTCTCTTTTTCCTCCCCCCCTCCCTTTTGTGCTGGGTGGCAGTACTCACCGTGGTCGTCTTCGCTGGCATTGCTGCTCATAATGCAGGAAAAGGTAGACGAGCATGGGAAATATGTGCAGCTCGGGCTCCATGGAGTCGTGGTTGTTCCCCGAGTCTCCAGAGGTGAGTCCTTTGACTTCTGTGTTCTGTTTCCGCCGTGCTTTTGATGTCATTGGTACTGCCCCAGAAAAGGTGGCGGATAGGCCTGTTGTAATACAGTGGGCGGTACATTGTCTTCCGCCTGGCTGTTGGCGGTTACCGCCATGGTGCTTGTTGATACCGCCATGGCGGCCAGTGTGTTAAAGTGGCTGTTTGTCTGAGCGGTTTCTGCTGTGGTCATAATTCCATTTTTGTTACCGCCGCCCTTTTGGCGGTATAACCACCACTTTATCACCGACCAGCAAGGTTGTAATGAGGGCCTATGTTTCTAAACATTTAAAACCCCTGGCAAGCAGCTGGGGAAACATAAAGGTAAGTGACCTACCGCTAGTTCAAACAAGTTCAACAAAAACATCTTGCTCACCTCAGCCTCCAGTGGACTTTAAACTTTAAAAAAAAAAATAAGGCAGAGCAGATCATGTGGGTGACAGTCTCACACCTAATGTCAGGATGTGAGGTACCCACAACTTCTCTGTAGTCTCACAGCACTAGAGTGTACATCCAGGACTCTACATTTATCTCAGAACTGGGAGCCCAGACTACCAATCAAAGAGATTAAATCAGGAGGATGAAATTGAGATCAGATGAGAGGTCCAACGCAAATTTTCAAGGGTTTGTTGCTAAGGCTGCATAAGGAAGAGAAGAACAAGGTGAGACAATTACTAAAATGAGACAAGATGGATCCACCAAGAGTATTGGAAGGTATTGCATACGTGGGGATTTGTCTTAACAGAGAGGAGAGAAACAGAAGAGGCACCGTAGCATCCATCCACCCACCTGGCAAACTCTTCTGGTGCAATGGTCCACGGTTTGTGCTTGTGAAGAGTAAGCAGGGGACATACCCCTTGCAAGGCTGTGCTAGGCAATTGACCACTCTGCCCATGTGTTAAAATGGTTTTGTAATTGAGCAAAAGCCAAACCAGTGATCTGGCCCCTCCCTAAGTGTCAAAGTACATGGAGAATCTTCAAAGTATTTGGGATGTAAATTGCACATACAAAATGTAAGAAAATGAGAAAGATTTTAAAATGCAATTAAGAGCTTTTTAACATATGGTAATATTTTCCCCTTTATATGCAATTAGACCTCAAATTGAACTGGGAACCAGTTACCTTTTGATACCTAGGGATTATTATCTACATTTTCCCCACTGATCCACACAATGGAAATCTAGGCAGACAAACATTGTCCCCTGAAGCCCAGTTTGCTTTTTGGTTTCCTGTTCTGCTTTCAGTAATTGACCACGTGGTACTAATGAAGATGGTATGCTATCCGATTATTGTTTTTTTGTGCAAACCTTCCCCTGGTCATCCCTTATTCCTTCTTCAGACACGCCACACATCAGATTTGGTCGCTGGGGCTTTCCTCTCTAAAGATACCTGTGACTGCAGGTGGATTAGGCCTTCTGGACTTAGAATACCATTATTTAGCTGCACAGCTCCAACGGTGGCTCGCTGGCTGTCTTGCCACCCCATGCATGAGATGGGGGTTTATCCATAAAGACATTAAGGGGACCTTCCTGCACTACTCATGGTTTCCTACTGACCATTTTATAGAACTCCATCAGGAGTTATCCTGCCCAGTTTTTCTTGCCTTGCTAGAACCTATAAACTCACTGACACAAAGAAACCCTATGCTCCTGCATTACCTCTGCTATGTCTTCCCACGGGCACAGGAAGGCTGTGCTCAGGTCAACTCTGTCAGTGGCATGCTACAGGTGTCTTGAAATTGGGGGATTTGTTTATGGACGGTGAGCTACTAGATTTCCAAACTCTTGTGGCAGACTACCGTCTTCACCCGAGCCAACTTCTTGCTTACAAACACCTTAAGCAATCATTAAGGCCCTCATTATAACCCTGGCTGTTGGTGATAAAGTGGTGGTAATACCGCCAACAGGCCGGCGGTAATAACTGCGAAATTTTGACCACGGCGGAAACTGCTCAGACAGACAGACACTTTAACACACCGACCGCCAGGCCGGAATCAACAGGCACCGCGGCGGTAACCGCCTACACAATTTTCCGCCCACTGAATTATGAGACACCAATCCGCCACCTTTTCCGGGGCAGTACCAATGACATCAAAAGCATGGCAGAAACACTGCACAGAAGGGAAACGACTCACCTCTGGAGACTTAGGGTACAACCACAATGCCATGGAGCCCGATTTGCATGTTTTCCCCATGCTCTTCTACGTGCTGCTCCAATAGGAACACCAACTCCGGCGAAGACGACCACGGTGTGAAAAAGAGAGTGACACACACACGCAACACACCCACCCCAACACCATACGCACAACCAGATGCAGTAACATTAAATATTTACCAAGTACCCCTCAGGAATAATGCAAGGACAACTACTATAGTGTAAAAAGGCTGTAATAAGATAAATATAGGTGAAATCCGTGCATCCAAATCAAAAAGTATATACATATATACAGTGCAAGAGGCATTGCCCAGTCCTCAATGTCCGTGGGCCACAGGGTCACATCATAAAGTCCAAGGCCCAACCTCACTCCTGCAACAACACAGAGAGAACACTGCAGGGGCATCAGGTCGAAAATAGCCAGGCACCTCAGGGGGACGGGGAATGGGGGGCACCTCAGCTGGAAGATGGTACAACGCCACTGGTCCTGGAGGGTGCAACATGCCCTGTGCTCTGTCCTGGGGAGTGCAAAGCCACAATCTCTCAAGTGAATGATTTCCCACATGCTTTAGAGGGGGCAACATGCCCTGTGCTCTGTCCTGGGGAGTGCAACGCCACCGTCTCTCAAGTGGGTGACTTGCCCACATGCTCTGTAGGGGGCATCATGCCCTGTTCTTGGTCCTGGGGAGTGCAAGGCCACAGTCTCTCAAGTGGGTGATTTGCCCACGTGCTCTGGAGGGGGCAACATGCCCTCTGCTCTGGCCTAGGGAGTGCAAGGCCACAGTCTCTCAAGTGGGTGAGTTGGCCACATGCTCTGGAGGGGGCATCGTGCCCAGTGAGCTTCATCCTGGGGAGGATGGGGTGAGTGGATGTCTTCTCCACTGGTTCTGGAGGGGGCATTGTGCCCAGTGAGCTTCATCCTGGGGAGGATGGGTTGAGTGGATGTCTTCTCCACTGGTTCTGGAGGAGGTATCGTGCCCTGTGACGCAGATCTTGGGGAGTGCAAGGTCACAGTCTCTCAGCTGGGTGTCAGACCCACAGGATTTGCAGGAGTCAGGCCGCACAACAGCCCATGGATACAGGACTACACACTGTCCGCCCGCGGTGATGGCTGCTCAGTGGTGGCAGTGTTGGTGCTGTTGGTGGAGCTGGTAGTGGTGGAGGGAGGCTCTAGCCCATCCCCTGCAGCCTCGGACGGCTGCCCACTGGGGCTGCTGGTGCTGGCAGTGGTGCTGGTGGCAGTGCTGGTAGTGGTGGGGGGAGGCTCCAGCCCATCCCCTGCAGCCTTGTACAGCTGCCCACTGGGTCTGCTGGTGCTGGCAGCAGTGCTGGTGGTGGTGCTGGTAGTGGTGGGGGGGGAGGCTCCAGCCCATCCCCTCAGCCTCAGACAGCTGCCCACTGGGGCTGCTGGTGCTGGTGGCGGTGCTGGTAGTGGCGGATGGAGGCTCCAGCCCATCCCCTGAAGCCTCTGACGGCTGCCCACTGGGGCAGGTGGCGGTGCTGGTGGCGGTGCTAGGAAGCGGTACTGGTAGTGGTGGGGGGAGGCTCCAGCCCACCCCTGCAGCCTCAGACGGCTGCATCAACATGGTTGGTTGTTGGGGCTCCTACTGAGTCCCAGCACCAGGCCCCTTGTCTCTACTGCCTGCTGTTGCAGGCCCCTTGCCCTTCCTTCTTGCAGCTGGGGCTGTCTCCTTGCCCTTCCTTCCTGCAGCTGGGGCTGGCTCCTTGCCCTCCTTCCTGCAGCTGGGGCTGGCTCCTTGTCCTTCCTTTTTTCAGCTGGGGCTCGCTCCTTGCCCTTCCTTCCTGCAGCTGGGGCTGGCTCCTTGCCCTTCCTTCCTGCAGCTGGGGCTGGCTCCTTTCCCTTCCTTCCTGCAGCTTAGGCTGGCTCCTTGCCCTTCCTTAAAGCACTTGGGGCAGGCACCCTTTCTGTCTGGCTGGCTGGTGGCCGGGATCCTTTCCCACCTGGAGTTGCTGGGGACACTACTGTGCCCATGGACTGGGTGGCTGAGGTGCTTGCCTAGGTTTTGACCACCCTGGCCTAACTTGAGGGACGGAGGGTGGAGGACTAGGGAAGAGGTCAATGGTGGCGAGGAAAAACATCTTAGGGACATTAGGGCGGGAAGAGGGAGATGGTTTCGGAGTGGAGGAATAGGGAGTGGTGGTAGGAGGCGTCAGTCTGCTGTGTTTGGGTGCAGGTGCATGGGCTGGATGCTGTTGTGAGGTGGATGGCTGTTGGGTGTCTGACTGCTTGTGTTTGTGTACTTTGGGAGGAGGGGGCACAGACACAGTGGAAGAGGACACAGGGGACACGTGTATGGATGTGAGGGCGGTGACTGCCAGTGAGGGGTGTGTACTGATAGGTGTGCTGGTGATGGTGGTAGTGGATGAGGATGTAGTGCATGCAGGTGTGAGTGGAGATGCAACTGGGAGGGAGGTGGACTGCTTGTGTTTGCCATGTCCACTCTAGTCTGTTGTCCTGGGTGCCTGCTCGTCTGACTGTGTGCTTGGATGGAATGGGGTTCAGGGGAATAGGATTGGGAAGAGGAAGGTGGAGGGGTGAGGGTGGAAACAGGGACAATGGCTGCCATCAGGGAGGAGGCCAGAGCCTGGATTGATCTCTATTGGGCCGCCAACCAGTGTGAATGCCCTCCAGAAATGCATTGGACTGTTGCATTTGGGATGCCAGCCCCTGGATGATATTCACAATGGTTGACTGCCCAACAGAGATGGATCGCCGGAGGTCAATAGCCTCCTCACTCAGGGCTAACTGTGGCAGGGCCTGAGGTGCCTGGGGCGAAGGAGATACCCACTTTCCAGGGTGAGCGGGCACGGGCAACTCACTGGGGGACTTCTGGGAGAGCGGTGCTGGTATGGGGGGTGGCAGCTGTACCTGTGGCTGGGGTGGGCACAGAGGTGTCCACCACCACCAGGGAGCTTCCATTGGAGGAGGTATCCGTGTCCGAACTGTCCCCTCCAATCTCTGCCGTGGTGCTCCCCTCACCCTCTGTCCCACTGGTGCCCTCACCGTCGGTGTGTTCAACCTCCTGGGTCCTGTGGCATACAGCTCCCTCTGTCACCAGTGCCTCTGCTCCTCTGCCAGATGATGCTAATGCACATAAGGACAGGGTGACAAAACATAAAGGGGGGGAAGAGACAAAAGATACACTTGGTCAATGGCGGTAACACCACCACCGTTGGCGTACACAACACACTCACACACAGGGAACTGCCCTACGCATTAGGCAATGCACTACCAGTCACAATGCTAGTCACCAGCCCATGGCTACGGACACCTAACGCAAATTGCAGCACACCTGAGACCCACAGACCCCTGCCCAATAGTGGATGCCTACTAGCTTGGTTGGAGGACTTTCACATCAGAACCGTTCCCAACATGGGACCTACTCTGCAATGCCAAGCCTGGCCTAGGGGCACCCACAGGGCCCCCACCCGGATACCACTTCACGAGGCGTAAGTTGTAAATTAGGGCACTGTACTCACCCCCTTGTGGCTGCTGTGATGCCCTCAAGTGCCCATCTAGCTCCGGATAGGCCACCGCCAGTATGCAGGCCATCAGGGGGGTCAGGGTTCGATGGGCACCTCTTCCTCGTTTGAAGGCCATCTCCAGCTGGACCTCCGCCATCTTCCATGCCCAGCATCACAGGTCTTCCCACTGTTTCTGACAGTGAATGCTCTGCCTGCTGTAGACCCCTAGGGTCTGCACGTCCTTGGCAATGGCACATCATATACCCTTCTTTTGGTGTGCGCTGACCTGCAGGGAAAGAGACACAGGGAAAGGTACTAGTCTGACCATCCTGCCTGTTACACTTATGGCCCACCATGCCCCTTCCCAACCCCATTAGCACATACATGGCTCAGCATACAAGCTGCACGCTGCCCAGGGCCCATCCACCAACTCCCCCCTACATGAGGCCTTCACACACAGCACTTCATGCATTCACACCCTGTGCGTCGTGCTCACGGTGTACTCACCTGTTGGTTTGGAGGCCCATGCAGCAGTTGGTACTGGGGTAGGACCTCATCCACCAGTTATTCCAACTCCGCCGAAGTGAAGGCAGGGGCCCTTTCCCCTGTAACATGAGCCATGGTCGGTTCCAGACACAGGTCACAGCAGCAATTGCAGTGTAGGTCCTCTCCTATTGAAGGTCTGGTAGTGAGTGAACAGATAGAAAATGTCAGTCACGTCAGCCGCGGTGCGTACCGTCACCGACATCACCATTGGCCATTGTACCCCATAGGGCCCAATGATAACCAATGAGGAGTTGCACAGCGGTTCTCGTCTGCCTCCCGCAATGGCGCACGACGTCAGCGGAATTACCTCATTTCCACCTGTCCCTCCATACAGGACAGACGGACGCCATTTCGGGGGGGTGCAGGTCATGAATCCTAACTGCGTCACAGTACACAAATTCACTATTTGGACATATCCCACCAAAATAATGTTACAATCACAAAATGCATTGAACTGTAGTGGTAGGAATGGTCAGATAATGACCAGCTGCTCACTCTTTTGCCCCATAGATTGCAACCGCTGTGGATCAATAGGAGATGGAGACATACCCCTGTGTACAGACCGCTGGTGGACGTGGCAACACTGGAGGACAGGCACATTGTCCTCACCTATAGACTTGCAGGGCCACAATCACAGAGCTGTGTGCCCAATTGGACCCTGACCTAATATCTGCTATCCTTCACCCCATTGGGATCCCCCCTCTTGTACAAGTGCTATCACTGCTCCATTTCCTGGCAACTGGTTCTTTCTAAGTGACAGGGGCTTGGCAGCAGGAATGTCACACCCAATGTTCTCAATAGTGCTGACAAGAGTGTTGTCTTCCATGATTAAACGCATGTGCAGGTACATCATTTTCCCACAGGTGGAGGATTTGGCCACAGTGAAATCTGACTTCTATGCAATGGGACATATCCCCAACATCATTGGAGCAATAGATGGAACACATAATGCATTTGTTTCCCCCTCCCCCGGCAAAATGAACATGTGTTCAGAAATCAAAAGAGTTTTCACTCCATGAATGTCCAGATGGTGTGCCTGGCGGACCAGTACATCTCCCACGTCAATGCAAAGTATCCTGGGTCTGTGCATGATGCCTTTATCCTGAGGAATAGCAGCATCCCAAATGTGATGGCCCAACTCCAGAGGCACAGGGTGTGGCTAATAGGAGACCCCTGGTTCCCACCCAGTGGATTTTGGTGTATGGGTATGGTGTGGGCCCTAAGGGTGAGTGTGTGGCTAACAGTTGTCCTTCGATATTTGCAGGTGACTCTGGTTAACCCAGCCTCTCATGGCTACTGACCCCTGTGAGGAATGCCAGGACAAGGGTAGAGGAGCGTTACAATGAGGCACATGGGCAAACAAGAAGGATTATAGAACGGACTCTCAGCCTCCTGAAGGCCAGGTTTTGTTGCCTCTATCTAACAGGTGGATCCCTGTGCTACTTACCGAAGAAGGTCTGCCAGATCATCGTGGCATGCTGTATATTGCACAACCTTGCCTTACGACGCCATGTGCCTTTTCTGCAGGAGGAGGAGGCTGGAGATGGCCGTGTGGCAGCAGTGGATCCTGTGGACAGTGAAGATGAGGAGGCAGAGGATGAAGATGAGGACAACAGAAGTGCAATTATTCGTCAATACTTCCAATGAGACACAGGTAAGACAGTGTTAATACACATATAATTGAGAGTTTGATGTGTGACATTGTCACTGGCAGGCTGTGTATTCCTACTTCTATGCCCACTCACTGTACCCTTTGGCATCTCTTTTTGCAGATGTTGGTGCCCCATTATTGCTGGTGTGTTCAGTGCAGCCAACTTCAGACCTTTCCTATGTAAACATTAATGTACAGCTGAATTGCAATGTTTGAACCTGGTTAAACGAGTACATTTTGAAAACATTTGACATACACCATAATTGTATTTTCTTTTCAGTGTGTTTATTGCAGTGCTCTGAAGAAGATGGGGTAGTGCAATGGGCTGGGGTGATGTCAACATCAGGGCAGTGTGCGCTCTACGGGCGACTAGATTGCAAAAATCCAGCACGCTCAAGATAACGTAATTTATGCATTGTGCTGATATGCTGTTGTTTAACCTTTTGCATTGCAGAGTTTAATCCTGAAGACTTATGTTCAAGATGCATATAAATACTGTTCATTTGCAATGTACTGCTGCAGGCTTTCAGAGTGTGTCAGGGTGTGGTCACCTTTCCAGGGCCTTCTAGAAGATTTCCCTGCAGCATGCCTGGGTTTGGTTTGTGGGCTGGGCTAAGACTCTATATAAGGGAGCCAGCCCAGCTCCACGTGCTCACTATTCAGAGGTCCCCGTGCAGAGTAGCAGCAACTTCCTGAGCTCCTGTTCCGGAGGCCTACTTTGATCTTCCAGGCCTCGTCCTTTCCCTTTGCTGGGTGATTCTTGATCAGGGCGGTAAGAAGGAGGTCTGGCTGGGCCCCCGATCCCATTCTCAAAGGATTTTGAGTTCTTGGACCTAATTAGCATGATAGATCTATTTTGCTCTTGCGCGTGTGAAAGTGCGCCTGTATGTTTATTGACATTTACATGCAGGCATTTGAATTTGCTAAACGCGGGATTCTCTCTTCGTATACAAATCTTGATATTCATTGTGCGCAACCATTTATTGGCATTTACAAGGTTGCATTTGAATCGGCAAGACGTGCAATTCTTTACTCGAGTACAAATCTTGATATTCATTGTGCGCAACCATTTTATGGCAGTTACAAGGTTGCATTCGAATCGGCAAGACACGCGATTAATTTCCTGTGCTTAATTCATGTTATTCATTGTACGCTACCATTTCTTGGCATTCATATGGTGGTATTCGAATCGGCAAGACGCGTGATTCATTTCCTGTGCTTAATTCATGTTCTTCATTGTACGCTACCATTTCTTGGCATTCACATGGTGGCTTTCGAATCGGCAAGACGCGCAATTAATTTCTTGTGTTTAGTTCATGATATTCAGTGCGAGCTACCATTTCTTGGCATTCACATGGTGGCTTTCGAATCGGCAAGAAGCGCGATTCATTTCTTGTGTCTAATTCATGATATTCATTGGGCGTTGCCACCACATGGTGGTATTCGAATCGGCAAGACGCGCGATTCATTTCTTCTGGTTAATTCATGACATTCAGTGTGCGCTACTGTAGGAAAGTACCATCTTGCCTGGCATGTTACCCCCATATTTCACTGTATATATGTTGTTTTAGTTTTATGTGTCACTGGGACCCTGCCAGCCAGGGCCCCAGTGCTCATAAGTGTGCCCTGTATGTGTTACCTGTGTTATGACTAACTGTCTCACTGAGGCTCTGCTATCCAGAACCTCAGTGGTTATGCTCTCTCATTTCTTTCCAAATTGTCACTAACAGGCTAGTGACCAATTTCACCAATTTACATTGGCATACTGGAACACCCATATAATTCCCTAGTATATGGTACTGAGGTACCCAGGGTATTGGGGTTCCAGGAGATCCCTATGGGCTGCAGCATTTCTTGTGCCACCCATAGGGAGCTCTGACAATTCTTACACAGGCCTGCCACTGCAGCCTGAGTGAAATAACGTCCACGTTATTTTACAGCCATTTACCACTGCACTTAAGTAACTTATAAGTCACCTATATGTCTAACCTTTACCTGGTAAAGGTTGGGTGCTAAGTTACTTAGTGTGTGGGCACCCTGGCACTAGCCAAGGTGCCCCCACATTGTTCAGGGCAAATTCCCCGGACTTTGTGAGTGCGGGGACACCATTACACGCGTGCACTATACATAGGTCACTAACTATGTATAGCTTCACAATGGTAACTCCGAATATGGCCATGTAACATGTCTAAGATCATGGAATTGCCCCCATGATCCCACGGGTCTCTAGCGCAGACCCGGGTACTGCCAAACTACCTTTCCCGGGGTTTCACTGCAGCTGCTGCTGCTGCCAACCCCTCAGACAGGTTTCTGCCCTCCTGGGGTCCAGCCAGGCTTGGCCCAGGAAGGCAGAACAAAGGACTTCCTCAGAGAGAGGGTGTTACACCCTCTCCCTTTGGAAAAAGGTGTCAGGGCTGGGGAGGAGTAGCCTCTCCCAGCCTCTGGAAATGCTTTGATGGGCACAGATGGTGCCCATCTCTGCATAAGCCAGTCTACACCAGTTCAGGGATCCCCCAGCCCTGCTCGGGCGCAAAACTGGACAAAGGAAAGGGGAGTGACCACTCCCCTGACCTGCACCTCCCCTGGGAGGTGCCCAGAGCCCCTCCAGTGTGCTCCAGACCTCTGCCAACTTGGGAACAGAGGTGCTGCTGGCACACTGGACTGCTCTGAGTGGCCAGGGCCAGCAGGTGACGTCAGAGACTCCTTCTGATAGGCTCCTCCAGGTGTTGCTAGCCTATCCTCTCTCCTAAGTAGCCAAACCTCCTTTTCTGGCTATTTAGGGTCTTTGCTTTGGGGAATTCTTTAGATAACGAATGCAAGAGCTCATCAGAGTTCCTCTGCATCTCTCTCTTCACCTTCTGCCAAGGAATCGACTGCTGACCGCGCTGGAAGCCTGCAAAACTGCAACAAAGTAGCAAAGACGACTACTGCGACCTTGTAACGCTGATCCTGCCGCCTTCTCGACTGTTTTCCTGGTGGTGCATGCTGTGGGGGTAGTCTGCCTCCTCTCTGCACTAGAAGCTCCGAAGAAATCTCCCGTGGGTCGACGGAATCTTCCCCCTGCAACCGCAGGCACCAAAGAACTGCATCACCGGTCCTCTGGGTCTCCTCTCAGCACGACGAGCGAGGTCCCTTGAACTCAGTAACTCTGTCCAAGTGACTCCCACAGTCCAGTGACTCTTCAGTCCAAGTTTGGTGGAGGTAAGTCCTTGCCTCCCCACGCTAGACTGCATTGCTGGGAACCGCGTGATTTGCAGCTGGTCCGGCTCCTGTGCAGCTGGGTCCCCGGCACTTGAACCTGCAGTGCACGACCTCCTGAGTTGTCCTCCGGTGTCGTGGGACCTTCCTTTGTGACTTCGGGTGAGCTCTGGTTAACTCCACTTTGTAGTGCCTGTTCCGGCCCTTCTGAGGGTGCTGCCTGCTTCTGAGTGGGCTCCTTGTCTTGCTGGGTGCCCCCTCTGTGCCCTCACGCAATTGGCGACATCCTGGTCCCTCCTGGGCCACAGCAGCATCCAAAAACCTTAACCGTGACCCTTGCAGCTAGCAAGGCTTGTTTGCGGTCTTTCTGCACGGAAACACTTCTGCACGACTCTTCACGACGTGGGACATCCATCCTCCAAAGGAGAAGTTTCTAGCCCTTGTCGTTCTTGCAGAATCCACAGCTTCTACCATCCAGTGGCAGCTTCTTTGCACCCACAGCTGGCATTTCCTGGGCATCTGCCCACTCCCGACTTGATCGTGACTCTTGGACTTGGTCTCCTTGTTCCACAGGTACTCTCGTCTGGAAATCCATAGTTGTTGCATTGCTGGTGTTGTTCTTCCTTGCAGAATTCCCCTATCACGACTTCTGTGCTCTTTGGGGAACTTAGGTGCACTTTGCACCCACTTTTCAGGGTCTCGGTGGGCTATTTTTCTAACCCTCACTGTTTTCTCACAGTCCCAGCAACCCTCTATGAGCTCACATAGGTTTGGGGTCCATACGTGGTTCGCATTCCACTTCTAGAGTATATGGTTTGTGTTGCCCCTATCCCTATGTGCTCCCATTGCATTCTATTGTGACTATACATTGTTTGCACTGTTTTCTATTGCTATTACTGCATATTTTTGTATTGTGTACATATATCTTGTGTATATTTGCTATCCTTATACTGAGGGTACTCACTGAGATACTTTTGGCATATTGTCATAAAAATAAAGTACCTTTATTTTTAGTATATCTGTGTATTGTGTTTTCTTATGATATTGTGCATATGACACTTGTGGTACTGTAGGAGCTTCACTCGTCTCCTAGTTCAGCCTAAGCTGCTCTGCTAAGCTACCTTTTCTATCAGCCTAAGCTGCTAGACACCCCTCTACACTAATAAGGGATACCTGGACCTGGTGCAAGGTGTAAGTACCCCTTGGTACCCACTACAAGCCAGGCCAGCCTCCTACAGCTACCATTTCTTGACATTCACATGGTGGCCTACAAATCTGCAAGATGCACAATTCATTCCTTGTGTTAAATTCATGATATTCAATGTGTGCTGCCATTTCTTGGTATTCTTGGTGGTCATCGAATCGGCAAGACGCGCGATTCATGTCTTGCGTTTAATTCATGATATTCATTGTGTGTTACCACTTCATGGCATTTACTTGGTGACCTTCGAATCGGCAAGACGCGCAATTTATTTCTCGTACCTAACTCATGTTATTCATTGTGCACAATAATTTCATGGCATTTATAAACCTTTTGTGGAAATCTGCAATGTGCGCAATTCATGTTCCTGCATTTTAAGAAAACTAAAGTGTTAGAATTCTAGATGTTATATTGTATGTGCATAATAAGTCCATCTAATATAATTCATATAATGTTATAGAAACCTTTCAGATTATTTCCTGATCCTCATGCAAAGACTATTCTTGAATTTGAAAGTGTAATGCTAGAAGGTTTTGATGTTTCTAATCCATGTGTAACATTTCATTGAGTGGTTCATTAGAAAATGGTACTAATCTTTTTTGATTCCCTCACAGGTATCCAGACATCTTGAGGCCTAGTTATTTAAGTTCATGCTTAAGTTATCTATGTTTCCAATATGACAATGCTTAGAGTCATAGCCTAGTAATGATTAATATGGTATAATCTTGATATTGTGTGTTTTAACCTTTTGCTTCCTACAGGTCTCCTTCCCAGCCGCTCCCTACCTAATCCCCTTTTCCCCACTTGGACTCTCTTAGACTCTGTGACATTCTAATCAGAGTATTGGAGCTGTCTTGTGGCGGACATGTTGGGAACGTGCACAGACCCCAAGGATCTGGTGACTCTGACAGGTGATGATGGAAGAAAGTCCAGGTTAGAGTCCAGTCTATTTGTATCACCGGTGCATTGTCCAAGGGGACATAGGAAGGGGAGCAATGGCAGTTCAAGGTGGACAGGGTGACAGAGTGGGACACAAGGGTGACAATCAGGAGAGTCATATTTACTGGCGGAAGTCTTGGCAATAGTCTCTGGAGCCTGCCTGGATTGCAGGGAACGTTTGCGGGGTGGTTCTCCTTCTGCAGGGGGAGGGGTGCTGGTGGCCTGTGTGTCCTGTGGCAGGGCCTCCTGTCCACTAGGGGCAGCAGAGGTGGAGGGCTGTTCAGTGGTTTGGCTTGTGTCAGGGGCCCAGTGGTGTGCCACTGCCTCCCTCATGGTGTTGGCCATGTCTGCCAGCACCCCTGCAATGGAGACCAGGGTGGTGCTGATGGCCCTCAAGTCCTCCCTGATCCCCAGGTACTGTCCTTCCTGCAGCCAAGTGTTCTCCTGAAACTTGTCCATGAGCTGTCCCAGCGTATCCTGGGAATATTGGTATGCTCCCAGGATCGCGGTGAGTGCCTCCTGGAGGGTCGGTTCCCTGGGCCTGTCCTCCCCCTGTTGGACAGGGGGAGGACAGCAGCCCTCCCAGCTTTCCCTGTTGTCTTGTGCCTCTGCCCCCTGAACTGTATGCCCATTGCCACCGACCACAGGTCCCTGATTGTCCTGTGTTTGTGTGGTGGCCTGGGGTCCCTGTAGTGGTGGACACACTGCTGATTGACGTGTCCTGGGGACAGAGGTATGGGCCTGCTGGGTGGGTGCTGTGGTGGTGTTTCCTGAGGGGGGAGGCTCTGTGATGGTGTGAGAGTATGCCTCGGTAACCGACTGTCCGGAGGTCCCTGATGGGCCAGGTTGGTCATCCAGATCCAGGTGACCAGAGCTGTTGTCATCACTGAGGGCCTCTTCTGTGGGGGGACTGGATGTTGCTGGCACCTCTTCGCCGGTGACATTGGGTGGGTTATCTGTGGGGATATAAATGCAGTGTTATTGTTTCTGCGTGTGACATATTGTTCATGGGTGTGTTGCCCTCTGTGGTTGTTATTGCCCCAGCAGCTTTGCCTTGTGTGAATTGTTATTTGGTGGACTAGGTGATTCTCTCTAGTGTGCGTGCTGTGGTGATAGGTGTCCATGCAGGTCTGTGAGGGGTGTCCATGCATTGGTGTTGCATGCAGGGCTTGGCATTGGGATGAGTGGGTTGTGATGGTGGGGTGTGTGGGAGGTGGTCGAGTGATGGGTGTGGAGGTGAGGGTGGGGGTATGGGATGGCATGCAGGTAGGTGGGTGATAGTAATAGAGAATTGTCTTACCAGAGTCCAGTCCTCCTCCTACTCCTGCCAGGCCCTCAGGATGCACGAATGCCAAGACTTGCTCCTCCCATGTTGTTGGTTGTGGGGGAGGAGGTGGGGGTTCCCCGCCAGTCCTCTGTATAGCGAGTTGGTGTCTTGCTGCTATGGAACACACCTTCCCCCGTAGGTCATTCCACCTCTTCCTGATGTCATCCCTTGTTCTAGGGTGCTGTCCCATGGGTTTGACCCTTTCCACGATTCTCCGCCATAGCTCCATCTTCCTAGCAATGGATATCTGCTGCGCCTGTGATCCAAACAGCTGTGGCTCTACCCGGATGATTTCTTCCACCATGACCCTTAGCATCTCCTCAGAGAACCTGGGGTGTAGTTGTGATGCCATGAGTGTGGTATGAGTGGTGTGGGTGTGGGTGTGGGTGTGTAGGGTGATGTGTTGGGGTGTGTGTTGTGAGGTGCGTGGGTGGTGTATAGGTGATGGTGGTATGTGGCTCTGGTTGTGTGAGTGCTCTTGCTGTCTCTCTCTGGTGGCAATTGTGGGTGTGGCGTGTGTATGTGTGTCAGGTGTGTGTAGTTATTGCCCTGGCAGCTTTGTCTTGTGTGAAATGTTATTTGGTGGACTAGGTGATTCTCGCTAGTGTGCGTGTGGTGGTGATAGGTGTCCATGCAGGTCTCTGAGGGGGTGTCCATGAATTGGTGTTGCATGCAGGGCTTGGCATTGGGATGTGTGGGTTGTGATGGTGGGGTGTGTGGTAGGTGGTTGAGTGATGGGTGTGGGGGTGAGGGTGGGGGTATGGGATGGCATGCAGGTATGGGGTGATAGTAATAGGGAATTGACTTACCAGAGTCCAGTCCTCCTCCTACTCCTGCCAAGCCCTCAGGATGCATGAATGCCAAGACTTGCTCCTCTCATGTTGTTGGTTGTGGGGGAGGAGGTGGGGGTTCACCGCCAGTCCTCTGTACAGCGAGTTGGTGTCTTGCTGCTATGGAACACACCTTTCCCCGTAGGTCGTTCCACCTCTTCCTGATGTCATCCCTTGTTCTGGGGTTCTGTCCCATGGGTTTGACCATGTCCACGATTCTCCGCCATAGCTCCATCTTCCTAGCAATGGTTATCTGCTGCACCTGTGATCCAAATAGCTGTGGCTCTACCCGGATGATTTCCTCCACCATGACCCTTAGCATCTCCTCAGAGAACCTGGGGTGTCGTTGTGGTGCCATGAGTGTGGTATGAGTGGTGTGGGTGTGTAGGGTGATGTGTTGGGGTGTGTGTTGTGAGGTGCGTGGGTGGTGTATAGGTGTTGGTGGTATGTGGCTCTGGTTGTGTGAGTGCTCTTGCTGTCTCTCTCTGATGGGTGGCAATTGTGGGTGTGGTGTGTGTATGTGTGTCAGGTGTGTGTAGTTATTGCCCCAGCAGCTTTGCCTTGTGTGAATTGTTATTTGGTGGACTAGGTGATTCTCGCTAGTGTGCGTGCTGTGGTGATAGGTGTCCATGCAGGTCTGTGAGGGGTGTCCATGAATTGGTGTTGCATGCAGGGCTTGGCATTGGGATGAGTGGGTTGTGATGGTGGGGTGTGTGGGAGGTGGTCGAGTGATGGGTGTGGGGGTGAGGGTGGTGGGATGGGATGGGATGGGATGGCATGCAGGTAGGGGGGTGATAGCAATAGGGAATTGACTTACCAGAGTCCAGTCCTCCTCCTACTCCTACCAGGCCCTCAGGATGCATGAATGCCAAGACTTGCTCCTCCCATGTTGTTGGTTGTGGGGGAGGAGGTGGGGGTTCACCGCCAGTCCTCTGTACAGCGAGTTGGTGTCTTGCTGCTATGGAACACACCTTTCCCCGTAGGTCGTTCCACCTCTTCCTGATGTCATCCCTTGTTCTGGGGTGCTGTCCCATGGGTTTGCCCCTGTCCACGATTCTCAGCCATAGCTCCATCTTCCTAGCAATGGATATCTGCTGCACCTGTGATCCAAATAGCTGTGGCTCTACCCGGATGATTTCCTCCACCCTGACCCTTAGCATCTCCTCAGAGAACCTGGGGTGTCGTTGTGGTGCCATGAGTGTGGTATGAGTGGTGTGGTTGAGGGTGTGTAGGGTGATGTGTTGGGGTGTGTGTTGTGAGGTGCGTGGGTGGTGTATAGGTGATGGTGGTATGTGGCTCTGGTTGTGTGAGTGCTCTTGCTGTCTCTCTCTGGTAGCAATTGTGGGCGTGGTGTGTGTATGTGTGTCAGGTGTGTGTAGTTTGAATTGACCAATATAGTGTTGTTTTGTATGTGTGTGAGTATTTTGAGGGCGGCGGTATGAACCACCAATGGTTTACCACCATTGAATGTCCGCTGTGGGGATTCATGGGCCATAATTTTGTGGATGTTGTTCTGTTGGCGTAACGTATGGGTTTGGATACCGCCAGTTTATCACTGACCTTTGGGCTGGCGGACTTGTGTGTGTGGCTGTATAGTGACGGATTGGTATGTGTGTGTCATAATATGATTGGCGAATATCCGCTGCGGTGACGGTTTGTTGGCGGCAGTCGGTATGGAGTTAAGTGGGATTTACCGCCAATGTCATTATGAGGGCCTAAATGCCCTAGTTCATGTCCACCACCTATCACTAACCTCACATAAGGAGTGCCACAAGCACTACAGAATAGGGACTGATGACAAACTGATAAGATGGGTTTACAGACCTTTCCTGCAACATGGAGACCACTGCAGGCCTTCT
Organism: Pleurodeles waltl; assembly: GCF_031143425.1. Classification (NCBI taxonomy): domain Eukaryota; kingdom Metazoa; phylum Chordata; class Amphibia; order Caudata; family Salamandridae; genus Pleurodeles; species Pleurodeles waltl. The sequence goes on from NC_090445.1 coordinate 336,294,192, forward strand.
CACCAACTACCTGGGAGACTGATGTGGCCAAACCTCTGCAAGATACAGAGTGGGCTAAAATACTGGACTTTCCCCACAAAGTATCCTGTGGCTGCCACTTTAAGTACATTCAGAGAGCCTCCCTGGGAATTCGTTCCGCTCATTGCTTGCCATTGGCTTTGTGGTTTGCAACTCACCGTCTTTGCTTTCAATTTGCTGGCTTTATATGTTTTAGGCTGTCCAGCTTGAGTCCATCCCTTCCCTTGCCCAAACCTTATTTACAGTATCCTTCCCAGTGTTCCCTTTCTGTAAAAAAGGCCTGTAATTTTGTTCTTATCTCGTCACATTTGCTGCACATGCAGAGAACATGGTCAAATGTCTGGCTCTGTCTTGGTGGGAGCTTGGTGTTTACTTTTCTTTCTCTGACTTCAAAGTGAGAGGATTTATGTGACAATCTTGCTGGATACTGTGGGTAGGAAAGAGTTTTTTCTATCACATGACACCATTTAAATGAACTGTGCAAGGATTTCAGAATAAATCAGAATTAGGAACACAAATGAAGCACATTTTTGTTAATTCTGAACTGTGCTGGAAACAAATACCTTAATATGATTAAAACAAATCATTACACCGGGTGATGCAATTTCCACACATCATCGTCTGTTATCTGTATAGTTTTATTAGTAAAACGGTATGTCTGTGCCAATGTCATTGTCATTTCAATCAAAAACGTGTTGTCTATAATGCCAGTGTGCTACTACACCATGCATACTCCACTCCACTGTACTCTGCACCACTCTACACCACTACACCCTACTCTGGATCTCTCCACTTTACACCACTTCATGCCACTGCACTCTGGGACACTTCACTCTACTGCACTCTAAACCACTCCACTTTATGCCAATCCCTCTACGCCTCTACCCTACTCTGTGCCACTCTACTCTCTGCCAATGCACTCTACGCCACTGTTCTCTGTACCTTTGCATGCTACACCACTCCAGTCTAGGATACACCAATCTGTTCTGCAGAACTCCACTCTATGCCACTCTGCAACACTGTATTGTGTGCCACTGCACTCTATGCCAATGCACTCTATGCCAATGCACTTTACTACGTAACACCCAACTCTATGCCCCTGCACTCTACGCCAATACACAGTACATTACTCTGATCTATTTTGTACCACTGCACTCTATGCCATGTCACTCTATTCCATTTCACTCTATGCCATTACACTTGATGCCACTCTACGCAACTGTACTCTACCTTGCACCTCTCCACTCTATGAGACTTCACTCTACTCTGAAACAATCTACTCTACACCACTGCACTCTACGCCACTTCACTCTACTCTGAAACAATCTACTCTATGCGACTGCACTCTACCCTGCACCTCTCCATGCTAGGCCTCTGCACTCTACCCTCCACTACGCCACTCAGCCCCACTGCACTCTAAACCACTGCACTCTACACCAATGCACTCTGAACAACTGCAATGTATGCCACAGCACTTTACTCTGCACCACTGTAGTCCACGCCACATCTGTCTATGCCACTTTACTCAGCAACACAGCCCTCTCCGCCACTGTACTCTAAACCACTCTACTCTGTACTAATGCATTCTATACCAATACACTCTACTGCGCTGCACTCTAAGCCACCCTACTCTGCATCACTCCACACCACTGCACTCTACAGCACTATACTCTGCACTGAACCACTCTACGCTACTGCATTCTATGCCACTCAAGTCTACTCTGGCCCTCTGCACTATACACCACTTAACACTACTGCACACTCTGCCACTTTATTGATCGCCTTCTACTCTGTGCCACTGCGCTCTATGCCACTCTACTCTGCACCACTCCACTGCACTCTACTGTGCATCACTCTGTGTCTCTGCATTCTATGTTGCTGCATTGTATGCCACTGAATTCTATGCATTGGCACTCAATACCTTTACACCAGTGTATTCTGCAACATTCTGTGCCAATGCACTCTACACCATTCCCCTCTACTGTATGCCACTCCGAAACACAACACTCTCTGCCGAACCACAACACTCTACTCCACTCTTCACCACTGAACTCTATGATACTCTGCCCCACTCTCCTCTATGCCACAAATTTTTAGCCATGCTAAACCGCAGCCTCTCTGGTGTATAACATGGCTAAAACACATTGGCAAAGCCAATCACTCTTGCATTGACGAGACCTATTGGCTTTGCCAATGTTTGTTAGTACTATGGGGTCCCAAGGTCCCTGAAAGCACTGTGAATGTGCAAGACATTATTTTAAACATGTATTACACACATCATAATATAGGCTGCTATAAAATGTGCATATGAATTTAGGTTAAACATAAAAAGTGCTTCTAAACTATAGATTTTAGTAATATACAGATTACACGTATTGCAAATATTTTCTTATAACAGTCCATTAAAAACACACACTCCACAGCTCTGCTTGGAAGAACACCCTTCAAGTACCTCTCTAAAAGAAAGTATCTTTGCCCTAAGAAAGCTTCAAGTGATTCCTTCCTTTAAAGCCAATACAGGCTTCCCAGACCCTTTTAATTTGCAGATTCACCAGTTGGCCACATTTGCATTTCTTTCAGGAAGGAGGCACCCTGGCAAGAAGGCCTGCTTTTTATCTGTCTGCCCCTTACTTGGGATCAAAGCACAGAGACTCCATCACTCACACTTCAAATGGGTAAAATTAAATTATGTTTTGTACTTTTGCCCAAAGGCTAAAATCACGGACAAATGCCATGTGTTAAGTAATCCTTCACGGACAACGGACGGCAGGGCGAAATTAAGGGCAGTCAGTGAAAATTACAGACGGGTGGTCACCCTAGTCGCAACTCAGAGATCTCATTCTTTGCTTCCGGTTACTGTTTCTGGAGTTCTCTGACCCTGTATTATATACTCCAATGCTTAGTGCTGTCAGTCACTGTATGGAGTGAGATATGCAGCATAACAGAAACAGTTTTGGATATGTTTGCACTGCCTCTGTAGACACTGAGCAGCCTTTCACCTTCACGACTCTCATCCCTCCAGCCTGTGTAAATGACCTACCTTCCTCATTCCAGTACCTACATACTGAGGTTTGTCTCTGACAGAAATTACCCTTCCGAACCTTATTCAAAACACAGAGAAAGTTTTGCTCCTCCCCTGTAGCCAGGATAAAAGACAGCCAGGCCCCTAACATGTTCTGTTTTTAGGTTGAGCCTAGGCTGCGCACATGGTGGCTACAAGACCTGTTGTATTGAGTAAAGGACTTTGAACCCGCCTGCTGCATTGCCGTAGGCTGATGGCAGTGTTGCTCTTCTTTGCTGCCTCCTAATTGGTTTGCACTTCTGTTCTTGGCTGAGGAGTACCAGCCAAGTACAGTTTCCTTACGCCTTGGACATTGGGGCCACCACCAAACCATTCAGCACGACGTGCTCTTTCAGTCCAGGCCATCTTTAGGGTCACACTAGGTTGGGGGGACCCCAAAACCATAACTTCTCTCACCATTCAATGTCTTTTTAAGCTCTCTCATGGCTGGAACTTTTGTTTTACCACTGAGAGTAGATTGTTATCTGAGGGCTTTGTTAGTAATATTATTATAACAGGCCCGGAAAGTGATGTTGAGGACATACAGGGGGTTATTCCAACTTTGGAGGAAGTGGTAATCCGTCCCAAAAGTGACGGTAAAGTGACGGATATACCACCAGCCGTATTACGAGTCCATTATATCCTATGGAACTCGTAATACGGCTGGTGGTAAATCACATTTGGGACGGATTACCACCTCCTCCAAAGTTGGAATAACCCCCACTGTCTGTAGGAGGGCTGCATCATTTTGTGGTATGTCGCTGTAGGAGGGGCGTATGTTCTAATGGTCTTAATTTATTTCACAGAAGACTGTCAACATTTTTAAACCCGCCACATTGCTGAGTCAGGTGTATATATGAGCAAAGCGCAGAGAGCTGGTCCTGAGCTCCGGACCCAGTTTCTCAAGCAGGACACTCCATTCGGTGATACACAACCCTTTTGTTTGTTTCTCTTGTGCTTTATGTAACCCCACCCGCTGACCCACGTACGTCAGAGACGCAGGGCCATCCCTCACTCTGTGACCCATCTTCGGCAAACCTGTGCTTTCTCTCTCCACTCACTTCTTTGTTATTTCTTTTTGTCAAACTTGTTTTTATTAAGCTGAAAGTCAGTACGGAAAGAATAGGAACATATTGTTCTTTCCCCTGTCTAAACAAGGTAGCCATTAACAGTACACAGTGTATAACGAGACAGTGAGTACCATCCCACAACTGTCATTCTTTAAATCTTTCAACCATTTTCAATTAATAAGCATAACAAAGAACAAAGACAACTCAATCAAACAAACTTAGGCCCTCATTACAACCCTGGCGGTAAATCCCGCTTACCGCCGTGCTGAAGTCCGCCAACATACCGTGGCAGCGGCGGAAATCCGCTACAAGTATTACGACGCACATCTCGAAATCCGCCACAATACAGACACACACACAAGTCTGCCACACCAGAGGTCAGTGATGAACTGGCGATACCAAAACCTACACTGTCACGCCAACAAGAATACGCCCACACTATCACGACACACGAATCAACGCAGTGGTCTTTCAACCGCGATAATCCATTGGCGGTACACACCGCCCTGCTCAAAATACACACACATTTACAAAACACAACCACATTGGACAATTCGAAATACACACACCTGATACACATTCACATACCACACACTCAAAACACTATAAAACACACACTCACATTACCACAAACCCATACAACAACATTGTTTTGAAAAAGCTGAGAGAGAGAATAGCAAACACAACACCAGCATCCACAGGCACACAACACCATCACTCATACAACATCCACGCACCTCAAACAACACACCCCAACACAACACATCACACAGCACAACAAACAGCACCTCACACATCATACACACCACATTATGGCACCTCAAAGACACCCCAGGTTTTCTGAGGAAGAGCTCAGGGTCATGGTGGAGGAAATCATCCGGGTGGAGCCACAGCTATTCGGATCACAGGTGCAGCACACCTCCATTGCTAGGAAGATGGAGCTACAGTGGAGAATAGTCAACAGGGTCAACGCAGTGGGTCAGCATCCAAGACCATAGGATGACATCAGGAAGAGGTGGAACGACCTGCAGGGGAAGGTGCATTCAGAGGTATCCAGACACCAGATTGCTGTACAGAGGACTGGCGGTGGACTCCCACCTCCTCCCCCACAACTAAATACATGGGAGGAGCAAGTCTTGGCAATAGTGCATCCTGAGGGCCTCGCAGGTGTAGAAGGAGGACTGGACTCTGGTAAGTCATATCTTATTTACCATATCCTCCCACCCCACCTGCATGCCATCACATACCCCCACCCTCACCCCCATCACTCCAACACCTCACATATGCCCCACTATCACAACCCAGCCATCCCAGTACCAAGGCCCTGCATGCAACACCTATGCATGGACTCCCATCCCCAAAGCATGTCCAGTACAGATACCGACCCAGACCCCAAAACCACAATCACACAAGAGCAAACACAATAATGCAAGCACAGGAGTAGAGGGTATCTCACCCAATGCACAAGATGGCACACACAGAAACTAAAACTATGCATTTACACCCCAACAGGACCCACACCCAACGTTACCGGACAGGAGGTGCAAGACATATCCAGTCCCCCCCACAGAAGAGGCCTACAGAGATGACAGCAGCTCTGCACGCCTGGATCAAGATGACCAGCCCAGCCCATCAGGGACCTCTGGACTGTCGGTTCCCCTGCCACTGTCACAAGCCACCACAAACCCTCCCCCCTCAGGAAACACCACCATAGCACCCACCCAGCGGGCCCATGCCACTGTCCCCAGGACACGTCAATCAGCAGTGTGTCCACCACTACAGGGACCCCAGGCAAACCCACCAACCCAAGACAATCAGGGACCTGGGGTCAGTGGCAGTGGGCTCACGGTTCAGGGGACAGAGGCACAGGATAACAGGGAAGCTGGGAGGACTGCTGTGCGACAGGGGGAGGACAGGCCCAGGGAACCCACTCTCCACGAGGCACTCTCCAACATCATGGGAGCATACCACCATTCCCAGGAGACCATGGGCACGGTACTGGCCAAGTTTCAGGAGACCCAGCGGCTGCAGGAGGAACACTACCTTGAGATCAGGGAGGACTTGAACTCCATTAACACCACCCAGGCCACCATTGCAGGGGTGCTGGCAGACCTGGCCAACACCACGAGGGACACAGTGGCACACAAACGGGCCCCTGACACTAGCCTGGACGATAAACAGCCCTCCACCTCCACCGGTGCTAGTGGACAGGAGGCACCGCCACAGGACCAACAGGCCACCAGCACCCCACCCCCTGCAGAAGGAGAACCACCCCGCAAACGGTCCCTGAGATCCAGGAACAAGACAGAGAACATTGCCAAGACCCCCACCAGGAAATAAGACCCTCCTGATTGTCACCCTTCTGTCCCACTTTGTCACCCTGCCAACCTTAAACTGCCATTGCTCCCCTTCCTATGCCCCCATGGACAATGCACCTGTGAGACCAAGAGACTGAACTCTACCATGGACATTCCTCCACCATCACCCCAGCCCATTGCACACCCCCTCCACTTATTATCACAGAAATAAACACCCTTGAATCACAAATCAATCTGGAGTCAGTCTGTACTTTCACAAATTTGTAATAGCAACCTCTCAGAAATATAGCAATGTGAATGTACATGTTCACATACCAATGTTACACAGTTGTTGGCCAGCAGTAAACATAGCAGAGGGCACAAAGTGGGACCCAGATCTGTGAAATGGAAAGGCAAAGTGACATGTCAGGGTCCATACACAGAGGTAAGAAGGCAGATTTATGCTATGTCCTACAATAGTATGAGATGTGGGAAGCAGTGCCATCCTCTTACCTGTGTCTCACTGGAAGTATTGCATGATGATGTTGTTTCTGTTGTCTATATCTTCTTCTTCTGCCTCCTCTTCTTCACTGTCCGCAGGCTCCACAGCTGCCACAAGACCAGCATCAGGCCCATCCTCCTGGTTGTACAACATACAGCATGCCACGATGATCTGGCACACCTTCTTCGGTGAGTAGTATAGGGATCCACCTGTCAGATCGAGGCACTGGAATCTGGCCTTCAGGAGTCCGAAGGTGCACTCTATTGTCCTCCTAGTTCGCCCATGTGCCTCATTGTAGCATTTCTCTGCCCTTGTCCTGGGATTCCTCACTGGGGTCAGTAGCCATGACAGATTGGGGTAACCTGAGTCACCTGCAGATATCGAGGGAAAACTGTTAGACATCCTCCAAACATTAGGGAATCTCCCATACCCAGACACCTATTTAAACTGTGTGGGGACCTTGGGCTCACCTATTAGCCACAAACTGTGCCTCTGCAGTTGCCCCATCACATAAGGTATGCTGTTATTCCTCAAATTGTAAGCGTCATGCACAGAGCCTGGATACTTGGCATTCACATGGGAGATGTACTGGTCTGCCAAACACACCATCTCCACGTTCATTTAATGGTAGCTCTTCCGGTTTCTGTACACCTGTTCATTCCTGTGGGGGGGGGGGACAAATGCCACATGTGTACCATCAATGGCACCAATGATGTTAGGGATATGTCCCAGGGCATAAAAGTCACATTTCACTGTGGGCAGATCCTCCAACTGCGGGAAAACGATGTAGCTGCGCATGTGTTTCAGCAGGGCACATAACACTCTGGACAACACGTTAGAGAACATTGGAAGTGACATCCCTGATGCCATTGCCACTGTTGTTTGAAAAGACCCACTTGCCAGGAAATTGAGCACTGACAGGACCTGCACTAGAGAGGGGATTCCTGTGGGATGGCGGATAGGTGACATCGGGTCTGGCTCCAAGTGGGCACACAGTTCCTGGATTGTTGCATGATCAAGTCTGTAAGGGATAATGATGTGTCTGTCTTCCATTGTCGACAGGTCCACCAGGGGTCTGTACACCGGAGGATGCCCCAGCTGCCCCAGCGGACGTGCCCTATGGAGGAGAACGGTGAGCAGAGGGTCATACACCACATAGGTTTCACAAGGCTGTTTAGCACAGTCGTGAAATTATCTCTATGTGCCTTTGTCTGTCCGTATTCCTGGCCTAAATAGGTGTGACGCAGTTAGTTGGCCTGCCATGTGGACCCCTGAAATGGCGGCTGCCTGACCTGTAAGGAGGGACAAGGGGAAATGAGGTAACTGCGCTGGCTTTGTGCAGCGTTGCGGTAGGAGGTCGAAGACCGCTGCACAATTCAACATTGGTTATCATTGGGTCCTATGGGTTCCAGGAGCCAATTACGATGTACGCCGGCAGTGATGGTACGCACCGCCGCGGACGTGACCGCCATTTTCTATCTGTTCACTCACTTGATACCTGACCTTCAACAGGAGAGGACCTACACTGCAAGTGCTGATGTGACCTGCGTCTGGAAACGACAATGGCTACAGTGTCTGGGGAAAGGGCCCCTGCCTTCACTGCGGAGGAGTTGGAGAAACTGGTGGATGGGGTCCTCCCCCAGTACACGCTACTCTACTGTCCACCAGACAAACAGGTGAGTGAACCGTGTGCATGGTGGATGGGACATGATTGTATGGAGTGTCGTGGATGGAAGAGACAGGGGAGGACAGGCCAGCATGTGAGGATGGTGAGTGTATGTTTTTCTGGGACATGGTGGGAGGTTTGTGGCCAATGTGTGAGAAGAACTGTACGGGAGAGTAACATCCTTTTTAACTTCACTATTCCTCTAGGTCAGCGCCCACCAGAAGAAAGGTATTTGGCGTGCCATCGCCAAGGGAGTGCAGACCCTTGGGGCCTACCATAGACGGAGCACCCACTGCCAGAAAAGATGGGAGGACCTGCGCCGCTGGAGCAAGAAGACAGCGGATACCCAGCTGGGGATGGTCTCCCAACATAGAAGGGGTGCCCATCGCACCATGATCCCCCTGATGTAGCAGATCCTGGCGGTGGCATATCATGAGTGGGATGGGCGCTTGAGGGCATCACAGCAGCCACAAGGGTGTGAGTACACTTTCATTCAGCTGAGTCTGCGCCCTTGACGAGGTGTCTGGGTGGGGGAGGTGGGCTGTGGGTTCCCCTAGGTCAGGGCAGACGCGCAAAGGTAGATCCATTGATTTGCAGGTTCATTCCCACTCCATCCCCAAAGGTGGTATTTGCCATCGACACCTAGTCAGGTTCCCATGGGTTCCAGCTGTGCATGAAATGGGTCTAGACAGAGTCCCCTTGGGCATATGCTTTTCCCCTGCACTACTAGTGCATGGCTTAGTGCATAGGGCTGCTCCCTGTGTGTTGTGTCCGCCAACAGTAGAGGTGTTGCAGGCATTGACCATGGGTCTCCTCTGTCTTTCCCCCCCTTTTTGTTTTGTCACCCTGTCCTTATGTGCATTAGCATCATCTGGCAGAGGGGCATTGGCACCGGAGCAGGAGGGAGCTGCAACCCACATGGCCCTGGAGGGTGAAGTAACTGAGTCAGAAAGAACCAGTGGAGAAAAGCATCCACTCCCCCAGTCCTTGGCAGGATGAAGCACCCTGGGCACAATGCCCCCTCCAGAACCAGTGGAGAATGACATCCACTTGAGATACTGTGGCTTTGCACTCCCCAGGATAAATCAGTGGGCAAACCACCCACTGGAGAGACTTGAGAGACTGTGGCTTTGCACTCCCCAGGACCAATCAGTGGGCATGGAGCCCCCTTGTGGAGCAGTGGCATCGTCCGTTCATCCGGCTGAGGTGTTCCCACTCCCCCCTGAGGTGCCTGTTTATTTTCGATCTGATGCCCCAGCAGTGTTCTCTCCATTTCGAGTCAGGTATCATGTGTGGGCTTCGCCCATGCATTTTGGGACCACTGGTCCACGGACAAGGATTTCATTACTATTCGGACTTGTGTAGTTGGTGTACATATTTGTATATACTGATATTTTAATTTGGCCTATCTGATTTTTCAATGATTACACTTGTTACAATCATTTCAGTTTGTCCTTGCGTTCTTCCAGGGGGTGACGGGTGTATATGAAATGTTGCTGCATGTATTTGTGTGTATAGTGTTGTGGGTAAGGGTGGGGTGGGGGTGTTGCATGCTGCGTGTGTGTGTCACTCTCTTTTCCCTCCTCCCCTCCCCTGTGTGCGAGGTGCAGTACTCACCGTGGTCGTCGCCAGCGTCTTTGCTGCTCCTGATACAAGAGGAGGTAAACCAACATGGGCAGGACCTGTAACTCGGGCTCCATGGCATCCTGGTTCCTCGTTGGGTGTTGAAAGGTGAGTGGTTTCCGTTCCACAGACTATTTCCGCCGTGCTTTTGATGGCGTTGGTACCCCCCCAGAAAAGGTGGCGGATAGGCCTCTTGTAATGTTGGCAGTTCCCGCTGCGGTGTTTGTTTCTACCGCCGTGGCGGTGGGAGTATTAATGTGGCTGTCTATGTTTGCGGTTTCCGCCATGGTCGTGATCTCATTTTTTTGCCGCTGGCCTGTTGGCGGTATTTACCGATGCTTTAACACTGACCGCCAGCGTTGTAATGAGGGCTTTAATGTGGGTTTCTGGTGATAGGTGCAATTTAGTGACTGATATCTGGGAGAGTCAGGAGTCACTCTGATAGTGTAAGAACTCTTTGTTAATAAGTCTCTGAGGGCCATTTTTCAGCTTATGCCCTACGTTCTCCAGTGGCAAAAAGAGGGTAGAATCAAGCAGAGGAGTCTGAACTCTCTATATCTGAAACAAATGTAAGGTCCTAGTTCGGGTGGGGCAGAAGAACAGTGGGAACCCTATAGACAGATATGATACTAGCGGTTCCTACTTGTATTCAAAATTCTTAAAGTCGTCTGTGAATGTGTCTGCCATCCCCTCCAAAGTCAATGCCCTCCAAAGGCGAGCGTGCCACGGAGTAAGCATCGGGGCTTCCTTCTTTTTCCAGGCCACCACTATATTTTAGCCACGCCCAGCCAAAGCCAAAGGATTGCCTTATCACTACTCATTTGGTGTTGGAGTGTGCCGTCTCATAGCCCCAAAAGGACAAAGTTCATCATTTGAGGAATTGGGAATCCTAGTATATCTTTAATGTGCACTAAGATTTTGTTCCAAAAAGGACGAATTGTGGGGCAGTCCCACCATATGTGACTGGAATTGCCCTGTATCCCACACCCTCTCAGACAAAGGTTGGAGGTATCAGGAAATATCTTGTTCAATTAAGTAGGTATAGATACCAATCATACATGATCTTATAAAGGGCTTCTCTCAAGGCCATGGATCAATTCCATTTTAAGAGGCCCCAATATAATTTATCCCATTGTGTCTGAAATGTCGCTTCCGATTATATGTTCCCAGAAGGTGAGATATTGGGGTCGTGTCCGTTTGAGCGTAATAAGTAGTAAGGCATAGAGGTAGGTTATAGTCCCCCGAGAAGGGCCTGCTTGATGGGCAAATTGTTCAATTGGAGTTAATTCAAGTGTGGCTGCTAGCTGATTCTCTGGTTTATGTGACCAGTGCCGTAATTGTCTATAGTGATAAAACTCTGTGTGGGGAAGGTTAAAGTGTCTTTTGCAATTGTCAAATGTTACTATGTCACAATTGTGGAAGAGGTCAGCTAACGTAAGGCAGCCTCCGTCCCTCCACACATCAAAAGGACCCGGTCTGAGGGCAGGGGGAAGGCTGGGTCATAATGTATCAGTGTGGCTGATGAGGGGTGAAACCTCGAAACCGGTCCCAGGATGCTTGTTTCCAGTCCAGGGAAGACCTGGCCTGGCAGTTCGGGCTGGACTGTTCCCATGGGGAACAGGGTCAAGACTGATTTGCGTATGGCTGGGTCCAAACTGGAATGGCATGGGCAGAAAAAAACCGATGGATTTAGGCCCAGATCTCTGTACTGGGGGTGAATGTTTGACATTGTTCAGCATTCCATCCATCACTTGTTCTATTTGCAACTGTATATATGGTTACAATGCAATGTTCAGTGGCATTCTTTTGTCATGTGGTTATGCCCTTTAGGGGCTGACTACATAGTTACATGACCATGTTTCTTCCCAATGCAATTTTTAATGTGGTGTTCTGTATGGGCTGTTTTGACCATTACAGCTAATGCCAAGTGTATGAAGGAATGCGCAAACAGAGTTTTGTTCTGATAAAGGTTTAATGTACTGCATAGCTAAATACTTATAAGTTACCAAAGGCGAAATTGTTATTATCATTTACAACACCAATAGCTCTAACTCTTGTTAATGCAAGACCTATTGCATTGTAAATGCTTGTTTTGTTTAGTCTGTGTCTTTCCTGCACAGGATGTAGCTCTCTCTACCAGGATGTACGGCAAGTAAGCCTGCATGAGGCTCCCATTCTACCTCATTGTTCCCATAAGCTCCTAAGGTGGGGTTTGCGTTGGACCTTGATCTGCTGCACCTGCAGACTCGGGGATGCTGTCCCGAGGACTGTGTATCTAGATGCCCTAAGACTCTTAACATTTATAAAAGGCATTGGGCAAATATTGTTTTTTTCAGCCACATCATGATGCCACTTTCTGTACTGCGCCAACACACATGGGGTGTGTGTGCAGGGGCGTAACACCGGGGGTGGGGTGTTTGGGGTGTTTGGGGTGTTACACCCCCCTAAAAAATGTGTTCTGTAGTAAATAGTTGAGTGCAAGTGCTTTCAGTTGGGTAATGTGAAGTGTCTGTCGGATTTCATCTGGGTTTTTCACATGCTCACAGTGATAAAAACACACACTCTCTATGTTTTGAACGTTTTGAAGGCCTCAAAAATGTTGATTAGTTTGAAAAATATTGTGTTTTAAGTTACCCTAATAATCCACTCCCCTCTCTTTCCAATGTTTCTTTAGCCCCCCCCCCCCATGTCCTGCTTCTCGTATCATATGTTTTAACAAGATGTCCCAGCGTGATTATTGGGAAGTCTGCATCTCGCACCCCTTCAACCATACTAGCCAAGCTACACCCTTGGCGCCTTGGTGTCTTGAGCTCGTACTTTAACTCAAAATATTTTCGAGTTAATTAATGTTTTGCTGACAGCAAAGTTTGGAAACACCAACAAGCAATTACTGCCCTAAGTCTCCAAGCACTGCTGCCACCAAAACATGCATTAACTTAGAGATATTTCAAGTGAACACACTCGCTCAAGATGCCAAGGTCACAGACTCCTTCTGCACTGGCGCAGTGCCGAAAACAGCATCATGATAGGGCCCCTGCTGATGACCCAGGGGTCTTCCAGCTGCTTTTGTAATCTTCCAGGACTTTACATTTTCTCATAGATGGATTTCTCTTAGCATTAGTAGTTTCCACCTTAAGAAGTCACTAGACAGCTATCAAACCCTGTGGGGTTCGGGTGCAACTACGAGATCTACTTTATTCTAACTTCTTCTCAGAAGCTTCCATCCTCGAAAACCAGCGGTCTACACTCCGGCCCGTCTGTGGGACCTGCTTCTGGTGCCTTACAGTTTACAGGACGCCCCGTCGAATCTTTAAGGTCAACCCCCCTGTAATTAAACAGTTGAAGTGTTTTTGCTTAGTTTCTTTAAGTTCAGGCGTTGATTAGTGGAAGTAGGCACCCTACTTTATGGTGACACTGTCCAGAGATTCTAGCAAGATAAGATAGAACTGTGTCCTAGCCCTGAATTTTGTGCCTAAAATTATTTCTGATTATAATTATTCTCGGGGCTTTGTTTTATCTGGGCCCTTTCCCCATCATTGAGCCTGAGGACAAGGAGGTAGGTAGACTGGCTTACCAGCCTAGAACATCCTCATGCCATGAGATGCTGCAAGGTTTCCCTTGCTTTCCTGCAAGAGGTTGCGTTGCACAAAATACCCTATTCGGAAGTACATTTCTCTTTCAGTGTCACTTCCTGCCAACATGTGAGCCCCAGACTGTACAGTGTTTGTCGCCCTAAGGCCGCAGCCTACACGCATCTCTCGTGATCTTCTGACTGCACCACCCAGTTCCAATAGCAATCCTGAACGTGCATGCTGAACTACCAGCTGGCAGGACTCAGCTAAGCAGCTGCGAGCTCTCCGGTGCACTGGGTCCACTGCCCTGCCAAAGGGAACACAAGGTGAAGTGGTCTACCAGCACTTTGAATTTCTAATGTGAACCCGACACATTGGCCCTCATTATTTCTGGCCCGGTAAATGGGATGGATTTTGTGCAACCCCAGAGTTACCGATACCAGGGGCTCTTTGCAGAGCTTACAATTTCAGTGAAGCTAGTAACTGCTGTTTTCGGAATTAAGAGGCAACTCGTAATGAGGGGCCTGCTACTTAGGCGACAAGGGGGTTTCTGTGCCTTATTTTCTAATACTTGGAGGAAGCCAGACCCAGATAGCCAGAAACATAAAATACCCCTCACTTTCACCCATATATGCATTGCAATAAACGCACCAGTAAAGTGAGCAATCCTTACCCTTCTTATAAAGCGCCATGGGAATTGTAATCATGGGAAAAATGTGCAGAAAGTGATGCAAAATGATTAATATTATAGCATAATTTTAAAGGAATTTGGCCAAAAACTACAAATGTACCTGTTTTGTCATATTTCTCTCATGTATCCTTTCCATTTTCTTTTTTCTATGTTTCTTTCTTTCCCTCCTCTTTTTTGTTTTTGTGTATTTCTTTCTTTTCATCTTTCTTTCCTTCTGTTTATTTTTCTCTCATTCCATCATTTCTTTTTTCTCCTTCTTCATATCTGTTTAGTCTTATGTTGCACCTGGCATTATTTCACACATTCTTTGCATCTTTTCTTTTTGTACTCCTTCTATTAATTAATTCTTTGTCTTCTTTTCTTCAATCACCCATCTTTTCACCTCACATTTCTTCTTTGTTATTTCATTGTATCTTTCTGCTTTATTCTTTTTGTTTTTTTTATTCATTTGAACTTTCCTTTTCTTCTTTACATCCTTCATTCTTTATTTTCTTCCTTCCTTTTCTTCTTTTATACATTTGTTCCTTATTTCCTGTGTCCATTTCTACCCTCTCCCCTTCATGCTCCCTTTTTCCTTCGTTCATTATTTGCATTTCACTTTCTTTTCTTTTTGCTGTCTTACTCCTTTGGCCTCTAACTTTTTAGGTCGAGCATAAGCGTACAACCTCAAGTATACTTTAATATACATCTGTGCCTTAAAGCCATCCCTCTGCTTCCCATTTGTTTGTTTTAGTGTTTTTTTAAAATCCTTCATTACTAGTGGTCAGGTCTGATTCTTTGTCCCTCCTTTTCTCCTTCGTCCATCCCAGGGAGTAGGGACAAACTCCTGTATCAATATGCTTTGGTTGCTTCATCTGTTCCAAAAGGGGACTATTTTGTTCTTCGTATGAATGTGTGCCTATGCTCAGCTTCGGTGCAGTAGCTGCTTGATTCTGCATTTTCTGCAGGGAGGTGCGGGAAGGCTATGCTTCGCACAGCTGCCCCCCCCCCCCCGCCCTCCCCCTCTGCCTTTGGAATGAGATGGTGGTGTGATTGGGGGCTTTAAATCGCTATCTGAACCTCACTGGCCGTGCTTCCTGTCTCCTACGAGCACTGACCCACCCCCTCCCCCCCAGCGCCTTGAGACCCTTACGGGTGAGTAGCGCGCTTTATAAATGTATCTGATTGATTGATTGATCCTGTGTTATGTGAAAGAATGCACCAAAATGTGACGAATAAGTAAGTGTACATGTGTTTTACTGGCGATTTCACTAAATGTACGATGACCAGTTGCTTGTTCCAATACATTTGTCTGTATCTTTAAGTGCTTACACTTTGTCGCCAAGTACCCTGCACGTGGTATTTTTGAACAGTCGAGCAAATATGCTGTCCCATTACCTTTTGGGTAAGCAACCACATTCTGTTAAAATTTCGCCACCCACCCCTGCACACTCTTTGGTATGATGAAATGTTTAAACGTTCATTTAAAAAATCCAAAACATTAAACAGTACTGTTGTTCGTTTTTGAGGGACGATTAGCATGGTAAATATTTTGAATGTATGCATTTTTATATTTTGCATAGTTTTCAAGCCTGGAAGGAGTTTTCTGTCCTCGGTGCTATTGCCTACTCCGTGTGTTTTTTATTTTCTAGGAGAGTCCATGGGTTTATAAAAGCTTGCATGAGCCTTTGTTTTCGAACTCTGTGGCTTGTGGGCTGGGGCAGAACGGGGTCATTTCACCTGAAGAGAAGAGACGAGGCTCTGAAATGTCAAAATAAGACGCATGTACAAATGGACCTGAGCGCTACTTCCCGAGGTGGTGGGGCCAGCTGGTAGGTGCCTGTTAGTTTAGCTTTGCCTGTCGGGCAGGGGCAAACCAGTTCAGGCTGCTTGGTTTCTAACAATACATCTTAAAATTGTAAATCCGTTCAGGGGTAGACTGCAGAGGGTGGGGAGTGAGGGTGGATCACAGGAGGGGTATTCTCTTTGAAAGGTTGAAGTGTGGGGTCAGAGAATTGATTAGAATTTTGTGACTGTGTCAGGTCACATTGTTTTTCAAACACCCCCTGCCGTTTCCATTGAATGAATCGTCCAGACACCTCCCTTTAATACTGCCAAAAACCTCTCAATCGCCCTCGTTTGACTGTCAGTGTTTTGATGTGGACTGGGCACGAAGAGTATAGATTAGATGTTAAATACAAGCCAACCTTCAAAATATTTTTTTCTTCCGATCTGTGAAATGTTAGCCTGGGAGAAGTGGCGTTTTGCACAATCTGTGGGGAAACGTGGCAATAAGGTGACTAGAACCTTACATTGAGGACTGTCGTGTTGTTGGTTATAACAGAAGACCTGTTCCCTCACAATTAGCCAAATTAAAATAGCTAACTGCGAATGTCAAACCGCAGCTCTGTTCAAAGGTAGCTCTGAAAATATGCCTACCGGCTGCAAAATGCAGCGGTCCTTTCTTTTAACGCTTAGCAGACGTGTTTCAAAGTGCATGTTCTGTCACATGTAAAGGTGCTGCCGTGGAACTCTTGTTATGTCCTTGTCAAATCAGAGAAGGGCCTGTCTGTGAAAAAATGACAAGTGTCCGACTTCAGGGCTTAAGAGCAGTACATGCCTGGTTGAACCCTAAGTCACACACAAAGGATGACTCTAATGCAGAACTGAAGTGATTTTTCAACACAATTTCACATTAGTGTAGAATAAATAATTTTTCAGGTTCTTTCCCTTGTTCGTCTTAAAACACTTTTGCAACTTTTTTTCTTGTTCCCTTTTTAAGGTTTATATAATATGATCCATATTTGCCTCTAACTTTTTTCTGTGGATGAATTTGTTTTACTTATCACGTTTTACTTTTGTTACATTGGTGTCTTTCTGCTCGAAGTCAAGGGAGAAAGTACCAAATATATCTTTGGGTATTTCTTTTTCTTCGGCCATTTACACGTGCACACTACAAACTGGGTTTTGAGTACAGCTGCTACCTAATATTAGGTCTTATAGACAAGCATTCAGATTATCAATTTTACAAGGATGAAATGGCGAGATGACCCTACCATAGCTCAAACCTTTGGCCTGCAATCTGCACACATCTCTCAATAAAAAATTCTCTCACCTCCGAGTTAACCTACATGTATTTAAAGGATCATAATTGCGGCCATACACTGTTCCTAGATTGAAAAATGGCAGTGTCTACATTAGGATATTGGTGCTGAGAAAGTATACATGGCTAGAGTTGCTTTTGATAATTCGATCTGTACCAGTTGGGTAAAATATGTGGCAAATATTAAGATATAATTCAAAACCACTGTACTGGTAAATATTACATCGCCCAACTACTACAGCAGTGCAGTGGTCAATTTGCATGTTATTGCCATAGTAACGCCAAAAGGCAATCCAGTAGCAGGCACTTGACTTCACAAGTGACACATAATATAACATACTGCAGCCAAACACCACCCAGCTGATCTCTGAACGTACTACAGCATGCTTATCAATCAGTGATAGAAAATCCAATCTACCGACACTGCAGGAAGGTTTTTGAACGTCTGTCATTTTCTTCTTTTGCTTACAAAAGCCTGAAAATAAGACAAGTTCCAGAAGGAGATAACTAAAATATTGAATTTAAAAAATGAATGAAAGAATTAGAGGCATTTGTGCATTTTCCTAAAAATTCTAACCAGCCAGCCTCTTATCTGTACCACCCCACTCTACGCCTTTCTACTCTACAGCCCTTCACTCTACTCTATGCCAGTGCACTCTACCCCCACTCTAAGCTACTACTCACCGCTGCACTCTTTGCCACTGCACGCTACACTATTCCGCACCACCCCACTCTATGCCACCCTCCCGTTGTTTATCTCCCCCAGCATTAAAAATAAGCTATAAAGCGGCTGGTGCTGGCTGCGTCAGCACTTTTTTATTTACTTTTAATTTCACTTCTTCACAATAAGCATTGTAGGGACAAGAAAACTAGAAGAAATTTTCTATGTTAATTCCTTTTTAGGGTTGAGCCTGTGTCGCATGCGCTTGCGCATGAGTATCGCTAGCGAGACGCTTTAGGGATTAGAAAAGGGCTCGGAGCCCGTCGACCCTCACGTCAGTGTCTTTCATTGGCACGTTGGCTTGCCTGTTAGAATCCGCTTCCTTTGATTAGTGGAAGGCACGCATACGTCATGCCTTTTCTGGTGGTTAGCCCTCTTCGAGCGCAGTGACCAAGTACAGAAAACATACGAGGCTCGCTGTTTCCAGCCAGGTTTGTGGACTACTTTTTATGTATTTTCGCAGCGCGATCTCGCTGGGCAGAAGTCCAGCGCTTTGCATACTATCGACCTTGTTACACAGTTAATAGCACTTTTGCCGGTTACCTTCATAATTGCACTTTGGCTGATAGGTATTATTAGGTGTGAACTGTAGCAGCGCGATCGCGCTATTTTTTTCTTTTAATGCAAGAAAAATCGGGTTGGGAGTTTACAACTGGAAATAACTAACTCAGACAAATGCGAGAGCCTAGTGCATTGCAAATGCTTGCTTTTAATAGGGTCGTTCAGTTGTACATAATGTCTTATTGGTTATGTATAAGGTGACAAAAATGCCTGCAACACTTTTTTATTTTATCTTTTCAACATGTTGCTCAGCAGCCACACTGCTATACAGCATAGCTTAAAGACATAGGCAAAGCCAACAGCTCTGGCTAAACACTTATAAGGTCCCAAAGGCGAGACCTATTGGCTATGCCAATGCTTGTTTCCCTTTGTCATTTTAATAGTTATCTTTCTCTCTGTCACCGCTTAGGCACCTCAGTTGTGTTCTATTTTATTCTTGCAGAGTTTATTAGGTTTAACTTGTGACCTACGATGACCTGGAGCCAAAGTTAAATGTGAAGAAAGGTCATAAAACGATTTAATCTGCCCCAGTAGCACCTTCGCTTAAGCTGGTATAGCGGGTGTTTCACTACGACTTTGCCCACACATAGGACATTAATATTACATTTTGAACCTAACGTAAATAAATGTTCTATCTCTTTTTAAATACAACGGTGGAAAGCACAAATACTGCGTACTGTTACAGTTTTAATTAAATTTTCTTTTTAAACTAAATCCCCTCCAACAGTAATAGTAAATCTTGAAAATTTGACATCACCCGTCCTCTGAAAATTATAGCCAAAAAGAAAGCACTTGGTTTCAGTGAGCTCACAGTTGCACTAGGGCTAGTTCCAGAGGCTCCAGGAACAACAGACAATACCTGTTATAGGGACTGGCCAATTGCATTTGAGTTCCCTGTTCCCCGAGCCCCGAAAAATGGGTAGTTACATATATATGTACTTTTTTATCTGGTTACTTGTTTTATGAATTCAGAGCACAATATGTATACACCTATACTCACTGAAATAACGGTTGAAGTATTATTATAGTTAGGTGTTTTGCATCACTGATAACTTCGCCCTTGTGAAAAATCTGCCCCAAATTTTGACAGAAAAGACTACTGGAGAACCCCAAATTTGGTGTGGATCAAGATAGACCAGATATATAAAAGGAGTTTTAAAAGGGGGATTTCAATGGTAACGATGGAAATTTCTCTGTGGAGCTTTTTATTTGAGAAAAAAATCAATATTTGGCTGACTGAAAACCCCGGACCGAGAGATGACCTTTGATTTGGACATCACTACGGGCAGAATTGCCCACTGGCCTAGAACTCATGCCGGTGAGCAAACTCATGCCAGTGTAGCGTTCTTCCTCATTCTTTGCCATGAAATGTATACCTGAGCGATAGAAATTTTAGTGGGTCTACTTAGGAACATTATGATTTGTAAAAACAGTTAACTGTGTACATCTTTCTTGATTTTCTCAAATAGAACTTAATTTGATTGGTTGGAATACCTTAAAAAAATATTGTAGGAGAACCATCATGTTTCGTTTCAATATTGATTGTGTACATCAGGATATTCACAGATCAAAATGTATAAATTAAAACTCCCATTGTGAACATCTGGCAAAATAAACAAAAAACAAACATCACAGTGAGAGAATCCGTGATATGTAGTGAATAAGTGGATGTGGTTTGAGCCATCCTACCTAGGCACAATGTCTTTGGGCATGTCACATGGGCAGAATTTCTGATGTAATTTTTCCTGTACAAGGCTATCATGGAAAGCCTGGTAGTGCCAAACAGAAAACTGGCAGTGCCAAACAGAAAACTAAGTAAAACTCCCAAGGCCATTTGCTTTTTATTTTTCATTAAAAACAATAATGTTTTTGAAAAACAAAACCCTTAGCAGAATTTGCACACTACATATGGCGCCGACAGTGCAAAGTTTTCAATGCCTTTCGCGGACTTGCCTTGGCAGGGGCTCGCATGAAGGCACAGAGATATCTGCCAGACTGGACATTTCGAAATTTGGCAGTCTGTAGCCTGCCAGGGGAAGGAGTATACCTGACAGAGCAGAGTACAACCCGGCAATCCTTAAACGAGCCCCTAAATTACTTACCTTTTGTAGTCTTTTTTTCCAATGGATCTGCAGTCTTCCTGCAGTTTCCTCATTAACCTCCTACCTTTCCTCTGCTGAAGGCTTTTCATTTATTCAGCGATGTTTTCCCGTTCTTGCTTTTATTTAATTATTTCTTTTTGTCTTGGACTCTGAAGAGCGTGGGGAATCAGGTAGAACTGACGTTGGTGATACCAGTGGCATCTCTATGGCCCTGCTTCCTCATGTCCAGTGATGTTATCCCATGGAGTCACAGTTTTTGCCTCAGCAGCGCCACCTGGTAGCTGTGCACTGGTATTTAGAGACGTCTAGTTTTCCTTCTATATTTTAATTGTTACTATATGCCAGTTTAAGTGATTGTTGAAGTAGTGCCGCTTTCCAACTTATCTCCCTAACTGGCCGCTCTATCTTTATTGGGAGTACGATGACCATGTTATACTGTATCTACTCTCAATATTAAGTCATCTTCTCATGAGCTAAGCCTTAAAAGCTCTACTGAGCTAACCTGGGAAATCAAAAAGGCTTAAAAAGCCTGGCTTCCTCTCAAATTGCAAGCACCCAGGATCATGGCCACTAGAGAAGACAAAGCAGGCTCCCTTTTGGTATTTGTAGGTGGTCCCTTCAACTTCTGGGATCTTGGAAAGGGCCTCACAGTGCTATATAGTGGCAAAGGTGGGAAAGGTGGAAAGGAACCAGTTGTATTTTAGTGTGCATTACTGCCTATGCTGTATATTATTCTTCTGAATTATTAAGAATTCAGATTGTATTTTACTCTTCTAACCCTATATTGTTAGTCTCACATTGGGCTGACCTAGTTGTGTTCTTTCTCTCTAGGTTGACTGATGTCAGAGGACTCTTTCCCTGACTCCTGGAAGATGTCATCCTCCTTCTTCCCGGAGGTCTTTCAGCCTTGGAAAAGAGTAAGTGCTGCCTCTTTTAAGATGTAGCAAGGCCTGTTCCTGTGATTTCAGATCCCGTCCGAACCATATATAAAGGAGAATTAATTTTAGGAAGAAACATTGTAACACATTTTGGTCCCTGATTTTCCAGTGTGATCTTCACCCTTTGCTACTATTTATGGCACTGCTTTTTGCTTTTAGAAGACTGGATACTTTTCCTTCTGGATTCTACTTCTTGTTCGGGCTGGTTCTTTTTACTTCCTGATTTCAGGAGGAGTTTTGTGTCTTGCTGATTTCCTCAGTGTTTTTTCAGCATCAACCAAGAATCACAAGATTGTCAAAGAAGGGTTTTTCACTTTGTAGGGTTTACCTCCAAACAGGGCCCCTGTTAAAGAGATACTTCACACCTTTCACATTTGTTGTTCGGTCCAAGAAGCACTGTGGCTACTGGGGGAAGTCACTTTGCAATCAAGAAAGTCATGAAACTACTAAACAGCCCCTCCCAGGATGCTGTTGTAGACATTCTGAGGCCTTACATTTGGTATGCTGGTGTCTAATTAGCCTTTATGAATATCAAAATAATCCTGTGGAATGGGAGAATGCATACAATTCACCCTTGGCAATGAAAAAAAAATGAACATCATTATCTGAATACATATTTCACGAAACCTCAGGCATATGCACAACTTTCTCAAGTAATTTCTCCAATTGATTATTTGTTCAATTGCCAATGTTCCCAGTAAGAGACTGTGCACTAAAACAGCAAAAGAGAGGCACTCAGCACACATCTAACAGCGGCTTTCCATGGACCATGCAACTCCAGCTAGGTGAGGGCTTCCAGGATCTCAGGCTGCTACTGTGAACCACCACTGCTGAGATCATCCTAATCTTTTTCGAAAACTACATTGCTTTCCTCCCATGGGTGGCTTCCTCACACTTGTCTGTTGGGGCTCCACCTTGGGCCCTTATTGGATGCTGACATTTGCGCCTTCACCTTGACTCCACTGTTCTGATGACATTCACCACATCCAGGCATTGTCCTCATCCTGCTCCTCCCAGGTCTTAATAAGCCATCTCTGCCTCTGCCTGACCACCGTTCTTCTCAGAAGAGTGAACTTGTTCCTGACAACATGGAGCAGACAAGTCAGATATCTCGTCAAACAAACACAAACTTTCACTAAGGTACTGAAGTTCGGACAGAATGAGTACTGGAAATCTAGACAGAAAGTTAACATTGTTTTGTGGTTTTCCTGCTTGA
Organism: Pleurodeles waltl; assembly: GCF_031143425.1. Lineage (NCBI taxonomy): Eukaryota > Metazoa > Chordata > Amphibia > Caudata > Salamandridae > Pleurodeles > Pleurodeles waltl. The sequence continues at coordinate 336,317,312 of NC_090445.1, forward strand.
TGTTCAGCCTTAAACAATAAGGCTTAATGTAATTCTTTTGAACTAGCAATTCTATGGGAGCGATATCTATAAATATTATAAACTGTATGTCCTCCTAATCGTACTGGAGAGTTTCTATAGCCCATTTTATGGAAAGACATTCCTTTTCCTCTGTTGAATATTTAATATCTCTATGACTCCGTTTCCTACCAATGTGCAAAACTCGATGATCAACTCCTGTGGCATTAGATTGGGGAAGTATTACCCGCAGTCCTCTACATGAAGCATCTGCCCGCAAATAAAAATGTTTGGAAGATCACGGTATTACAAAATACATTTTGTGTAAAGAAGTCTTTTTAATTGAGTAAAAGATGAAAGAGCTTCTGAGATAGGGGGTTTAAATGTCTAGGTCCTTTGTTTTGTTTTAATACATCTGTCAAAGGTCCTGCTACACAGGAAATACTAGGTATAAACAGGCTTGATGGAAAGGAAATTGTTGCATGCCACCTATTTTGTCCTGTAGAGGTTAGATATAACTTGGATATTGTATTGTTGCTTTCTCTTTCTATTTAATGTGGAGCCTTTCTTGAACTATGTGAACGTTGTGAAATGTTCCTCTCAAATAGCATTATAAATTACTATGTTGTCAATGTAAGTAATGCCATAACTGCAGTAAGGGCATGAGACATGGGTCATTAGCCTCTGAAAGGTAGCAAGAGCTATATATTGACCTAAGGGTGATACTGTAAATTTACAGAAGCCCATGAGGGTTAAAAAAACTGTCTTCATTTTGTCAGCCGCATTTAGGGGAAGCTGCCAAAACACTTTTTTGTAAGGTCAAGAGTAGTTAAAGGCTTAGCAGGTCCCAGCTGTTCAATCATTTAATTAGTGTGTATTAAATCGATGTATTTAGTTAATCTTCCAGAAATCTATGCAGAATCTGATAATTCCATCTGATTTAGGTACCAGAGTGAGCAGAGAGTTTTACTTGCTTCAAGATGGTTGAATAATACCAGTTTTCAACATCTTCTCTATCTCTTCTTGCAGAGCCTTTCTCCTAGCCTCGGGAATGTGCTAATGCCGTTGCCTTACTATTTTATAAGGGTCCATTCCTATATAGTGAGATATAAAACTAGTATGACCAGGCTGTTCTTTGATCATTTTGGAGAGTCTCTCTAGCATATCAATTTCTTGTTTTTGTTACCTCATTTGGATTTATTATATTTTCCCCAGAAGGAAACATATTGTTCCCAGAAAGGTTTTTCCTTCATTCTCTGGCACTTTCGAATGCTTCAGCAAATTGATATGATATATGTGTTTGTCTTTCCATCTTCTTGGTATTCTATTGCATAAGTGTTCTCACTGATCTGCTTGTTCAAGTTATGGGCAAACTTTTCTTCTTTTGAGAAACAAAGAGTAATATTACAAGATCCCAAAGTTCAAAAACTTGTAACTTTCCTCTCTTGTTATAATAATGTTATTGCCTACTCTGAGCCTACTTTATACCTCACTACCTTCATAGCTTTAATCATATTTTTTGTTTAGTTTGTGTATAGATAGATAGATAGATAGATAGATAGATAGATAGATAGATAGATAGATAGATAGAGTTTTTAAAGATGTCATCAGATCTTTGTATCAGTCAATCTATTTGCAGACGGTGGTCTGAAGTTTTTTTTTGTTTTTCTTGCTTTTGGCAAACCTTCTTCAATAAATTGGACAAAAAGGAGTGCACTGATTAGTAAAAATTCCCATTGGAAACACTCTGTGTGAAACATTTTCAAGAACTGCATTAGCTACATGGGTGGAAGTATATATACATTAATATAATTATTATAATTTATTATTCTAATTAATATACATTAATAGTATAGCCTTCAGATAAGAAAATACATACTCTCTACCACTAACATATAACTAAACCCTCATGCGGAAGTTGATAAATGGCTTACTAAATCCCTTTCTATTCATTGAACTCAGAGCCCAATAATATGAACAGGTTTCAGTGGAGATTGTGTGGTGATTGTGTGACCCTACCTACATTTGTACGTAAACAAAGTGGACAATCCTTACAATAATGCTTGGTATCAGGAACAAATCCTGGCTGCTAAAAATCGTTGTAAAGAGCTTGCTGAGTTTTCTTTGTTTGGTGGTTGTTAGACCTGGCATCCTTGGTGTGGTTTTCCTGCTAACGTTTTGCCTTCAATCCTACTGTTTGCTGACATTGTTGTTGCTGGTGTTAGGACTCTGCACACTCTACCACTGCTAACCGGTGCTAAAGTGATTGCACTCTCTGCTTAAAACATGGTAAGATTGGGTTATACTCAATTGGCACATTTAATTTACCTGTAAGTCCCTAATAAAATGGCAATATCTGTGCCCAGTGCCAGTAAATTGAATGCTATTTGTTTACCTGCAGCACTGATTGTGCTACCCACTCATGCTGCACTTTAAATATGCCTTATGCCTGCCATTGCAATATGTGTGTGCAGTTTCAAACTGGCAAAATAAACATTTTGCCTGGCCCAAATCGTCCTTTTAATACCTATAAGTCACCTCTAGAGTAGGCCCTGAACAGCCACGAGGGCAGATTGCAGTGTATTTCAAAGGTTGGACATGTACTTTAATATATTACATGTCCAGGTTGTGAAAAAAACCCTTGTCATTTTTCACTACTGCAAGGCCTAACTCTCTCATAGGATAATATTGAAGTTACCTCATTACATTTTGTAAGTGTAATTTCCAAACTGTAACAAGTACCTAGTGTCCCCAGCAGAGCTGGAGGAGAGGAGGGAGGAGAGGGAATTTAAGATGCAGATGGCCCGTTCAGAACAGAGGAAAAGAACCTGGCCATGGAAGAAAAGAAAATATTGTTGGCTCATGAACTGAGTCTGAAGGAGATGGACATCAGGGCCAGGCAGGGTTCAGTGTTGATGATGGCAGCATTACTGCACTGTACTCTGGAGACAAGAGGGCCCATATCCCAAAAGATCTGGTGCCTGACTTTGTTAGAGGGGGGATGACATTGACAAGTGGTTTCAAGCTTATGAGATTGTTTTACAGGTGCTCAGAATCCCTGAGGAGGACTGGGGGGTTAGTCTGTGGAAGCATATCCCTATTGAGGGGAGGGACACTATATTGGCCCTAGAGAAGGGGAACAAGATGAGCTATCCCCCATGAAGGAAGCTGTTGTCAGAAAGTACAGCCTTACCCCAGAGAAGTATAAGCAGAGGTTTAGAGACATCCAGAAGCCGCCCCAGCAGACCTGGGTGGATTGTGTGGACTCATTTTGCAAGGCACTGGGTGGTTGGTTGAAGGGCAGTGAAGTAAAGGATTATGAGGGGCTGTACAATTTGATTGCCAAGAAGCACATGTTATGTCTGTTTTGCAGATCTACGCCAACATTTGATTGATAGTAAGCTCACTGACCCCAGGGAGCTTGATAAAGAGGGGGACCACTGGGTCAGCACTAGCGTCCACAAGACGGTTCCCCCATTTAGAGTGATTGGGAGGACCAGGGAGACACAGACAGGTCCCAGAGTAAGGGGGGAGAAAATGCTCCCCATGCGCCTTCTGAGAAACAGAGAGAAGGTTCTGGTGGGTGGTGGCCCAGGGTCCCCCATTTCCAACCCAGCGGCTTTGATTGTTCTCAGCAGGGGGACTCTGTCTGTCCTAAGAAACCACCCACTGGTGGGCCCTATAGTGAGGTGGCCAATATGGCCTTAAGGGTAAGTAATACCCAGGGGCAGTTCATATATTATGCCATGATCTCCCTTAGCTGGGAAATAGGCTCAGAGAGTGATCTGGTGATCCCTGAGGTCGGGAGTCATCACTTCCACCAGGTGAAAGTTAATGGGTTCCCTGTCACTAATTTGAGGGACAGTGGGGCTACCCTGTTCAGTAGGGTACAAATCCTGGGCTGAGTAGCTCGTCTCAGGATACCACCCATGAACTGGTGGCAGATCGAGTGGAAGTAGAGTGCAAACCACCTGGTGCTACTGCCCCCACCACTCTGTGAAACCTCAGAGGTCAGAGAACCCTGGATGGCCTGGGGCCTGGCTCTTGTCATTGACAGTTTTCAGTAGCCTCTGTTGGTTACTATCCTTATGGGCAGAATTTTCCTTTGGTTGGGGACAGAAGTCTCATCCATGGGGTGGAATGGGCTACATCACTTTGTTGGCCATGGTGGAACGGTCTGCCTACCGTGATGCATCTGTGTGCAAGTTTAGGTTAGGGCCTGCAGAGATGGGGTCCACAGATGAGGAGAAAGGTTTCCATTGGTCAGTTCAGTGGCTCAGAAGATTATAGACAGAGGAACCCAACTGGGTTCAGAAAGGCGTAGAACTAACCAAGCAGGGAAGCCCATCAAGGTACTGATTAGTCTACCCTGGTTTTTTGCTGGAGTGGGGTTGTGTTAGACTTGACCCTTTTGGCAGGGTCAGCCCCAAACATTTTACCCTCACTCCTTATATTTTCACTTGATTTGTTTTTGTTGGCCTTTGGGCTCTGCGCGCTGCTAACCAGTGCTAAAGTGCATGTGCATGTGCCCTCTCCTCAAGCCATAGTAGAATTGGCTTACACCCAATTAGCATATATAATTTACTTGCAAGTCCCTAGTAAAGTGGCACTACATATGCCCAGGGCCTTTAAAATAAATGCTACTAGGGCCTGCAGAACTGATTGTGCCACCCACTTAAGTTGCACTTGACACATGTCTCAAGACTGTGCGTGCAGTTTTTGCCAGGTCCAACCCTTCCTTTTTAATACATATGTCACTCATAGGGTAGATCTTGGACAGCCCAGAGGGCAAGGTGCAGTTTATTTAAAACATTGGACATGTACCTATAAGTTTTATACGTCCTGGTAGTGAAATACTCTTAAATTCGTTTTTCACTACTGTAAGGCCAACCTCTCCCATATGATAACATTGGAGTTAACTTGTTACATTTAATAAAGGAAACCAGTTCATGTTTGGTGTCTCTGGAATTGGAATTTGAAATCCTAACTCATGGTGAAGTTGGATTTTAAATCACAGTTTTGAAAATGCCACTTTTAAAAAGTTGGCATTTTATTGCCTTAGGCATTTCGTGCCTACAGACTGTGGCTGTGTCACATGAATGGAAGTAGTCGACAGTTGGGCTTTGTGCATTCCTCCTCGACAGCCACACATAATGAGGAGCTTAGGTGTGACTTGGCAGGCCATCACTGGCAGGATGAGAGGGAGGAGATGGGCACAGCTACACCTACACTTGAAAAGGGTGTGTCCTGTCTCCATACAAAGGGCAGCATACCCCCTGTAGTTAGTCTGGAGCCAGGACCCAGAACACTTCAAGGGCATGCCTCTACAAGCTTTTTCCCGCTTCAGTGGCACAACTGGGGATAAATACTGGACCTCAGACACCAACTCTTCAGTACACTCCTGGACCAATGGATACTCTGCCAGGAAGAAGGCCTGCTGTGTTGCTGAAAGGACTGCCACTCTGCTGGACTGCTGCTCTGAAGCACTACTGCCCTGTTGTGCTGACCTGCTGCCTGCTGCCCTTTTGCTTGGGTGAGAAGGACTGGACCTGCATGTCTTGAACCCAGAAACCAGAATGTCTCCAAGGGCTAGTTGACTGGCCTCCTGATGTGGCACCTCATGGATATTAGAGTCTTCCAACAACATTGCACCTGCACCTAGACTCTGCTATCTGTGAGTCTGCCCTGCCAAGTGGAACCACCCCTGTCCTGGACCCTTAGAAGTGGGCCTAAGGTGCTCTGCTATCCTCTGTGGATCCAGCAGAACCAATGCATCTCCTCTGCTGCACCCCGCAACCCTGAGTAGAACCAACAAATTGCCACTGCTGCGTGGATTGGACCCTTCACAAAGACCAGCATCGCATCTCATTGGAACCCCCATTGTGTGACACATCCTCAGTGCAGGCCCTAGTATCTCTTGTCACCGGCAGGCTCAATTGCAATACTGGACTTCCCATAGCAGCCTCACAGCTCATTAGAACTTGCACATCACCCTGACTGAGCGCTGCATCCTTGATGTTGGACTTGGCATCACAAGCCCCATCGATGGAATCCTCAACAACGACACTGGCTCTCTCATTGCAGCCTCTGCGCACCTCGGTACCAACGCATCACTTCGGCCGTGCGACACATCTTCAATCCAGATCCTTGCAATGCTCCACAAACCACGATTTAAGGTACTCTGTTCAGCAGGCCTAATTGAGTCCCTATAGCTGGTCTGCGCCTCATCATGATTGGCCTGAACTTGTACTTATGATTCTATGAAGCTGTACTTATAAGATTTGTGAGATAGTGTGTGAATGAAGTACATAAATGTGGAGAAATGGACCGGACCAAAGGAAAAGAAAATTCAGCATGTGTTGGGGAGGTGAAGTAGGGAAGATGAAAGATAGAACATGTAGAAAGAGCTAAAAACAGCACCAAGGAGAGGGGAGATGACATGTGAGATATGCAGATAGACAGCAGAAAGAAATGAAAGAGGAAGACAGGCAGAGAGAGAAAGACTGCCATGGAAAGTAATGTGAATGGGATAATAAGAACTGTCACTCATTTATTCAATATTGAAATTAGTGCTTTTGGAAAGCCAATAGGCCAGGCTTATTTTAGCTCTACGTGTTAAGTGATGTCTGATGTATTGGAATGCACTAGGCATAAAAGACAAATTGAGACATCAAAATTCTTGTCAAGTGTCATGCTGTGTCAAGCGCAGGAATCTAATTTAGCTGTTTCAGGATGCTCCCATAACATCATCGGCCACACATCTTGTTAATGATTTCTTATTATGCTTCATTGGCCATGCCTACTTTTAATGCACTGGATTTTGATCCTTTGAAAGCTTTTTACCTCAGCAAAAGGACCTGATTTAGAGTTTGGCAGACACACTCAGCAGACCAATTTCATTGGTGCCCTACCCTGCCAAAGTCCAGGAGAAAGTCATCAACAAATGACTGGACAACCACCTAAACAATCATAACCTGCTTGACCCCACCCAAACCGGATTCAGGCTCAATCCCCCCTCATGGCTGCCACAGATGACATCCGAGGAGACGCCGCAGCTCTCATTCTTCTCAACTAATCTGATGCTTTCAACACCGCCCCTCAACCCTATTCTCCTTTAATGGCTCCATAAAGTCAGCATAAGAGGGCCCACTCTCTGCTGGATATGCTGTTTCCCTCCAGGATGCACCCAGTTGGTTTGCCAGGTTCACTCCACCTTGACTGCTGTCAACCTCATCTGCGGAGTATCCCAAGGACCATCTCTCAGCCCCATGCTGTTCCACACCTACATGTCACTGGTTGCCAAAATCATCCGATCCCATGGAATCAACATCATCTTCTATGCCAACACCACCCAGCACATTCTCTTTCTCTCCAATCAAACATCCAACAGCCGGACAAACTTCACCTCCTGCATGTCTGAGGTTGCTAGCTGGATAAAGACCAACTATTTGAAAATTAACACAGACAAAACAGGACTGGCATTCTTTGGCAAGAACATCACTCTATGCAATTATACTAGGTGGCCAGCAAACCTTGGACCAAAACCTTTCCCAGTCAATGAAACCAAGATCTTATGTATACTGTGGGCAGACAACTCTTGAGAAGTAGCCCTCACCTCTTGTTTCTACATCATAAAGATCCTAAAAAAACTTTAAATAGCTCCCAATCTACACATGCAGAACCATCAGCTAGGTGCTTACCACCAGCAAAATGGACTACAGCAATGCACTCTATGTCAGCATCACTGCCCAATTGGCCAGAAGACATCCGGTCATACAAACCACGTGACCAGACACACTCAAGCTCCCATCTTGCAAACCCATCACACCTCAAAGACCTCTACTTGTTGCCCGCCCACAAATGCACACTCTTCAAGCTCTTCACACAAACACAAACAAAACCCTGTACAAGCCCATCTTACTTAATAGCCACATCTATTTCCTCAACCCAACCGGAACCTCTGCTTTGTCGATCTCTAGCACACACACATCTCCTGCATCCGCAGAGCTAGAGAAGTCACCCTTTCTTGACCTTCCCCATGGCTGGAATGACCTACCCTTGAATATCAGAACCACCTCCTCAGACTTTGAGTTTCACAAGAAATTAAAAACATGGCCCTTTACATAAATCAGAGACTTGGCCAGCACAGTCACATCCGTACCTAGCTCTTGAAAACCCTCCCAGGTGAGACATGCACTCCACAAGTTATCATAACATAACAAGGTACTATGTGACAAACACGATGGAGTACCCTGTCTGCCAAACCCTCAGTCAGTCTGCCTCATTTAGAGATGGGCAGACCTTAAAGTTTCCATTGATGGAGCCCCCGTTGTCTACGCCAAATGAAAGCTTCCTCAAGTGGCCCTTCGGATGAGAGGCCATGGTAGGAAGGACTTGAAACCTACCACCAAAGTATGTTTTCCTGTCTGTCCTGGCAGTGGTGTAACGAAATTTGAGCGGGCCCCCTGCAAAGTACATGGAGGGCCTCCCTCGGACCCAGTAAGGAGCTGTCAGGCCAGGGGCCTGCCACCCGTGCACTGTGCAGAGGTAGCTTTCTGGAGCCCGTCAACCCCCTGCGTACCGCGGGGGCTGGTGGGCTTATGTTACGCCATTGTGCCCCGGCTGTGAGGGACTGAAAAAACAATAGTGACCCGGGCCATTTGTTTTTTGTTTATTAAAAACACGCTCCTGTTTCGGAATTGTGTTACTGAAAAATAAAAGCTTTAGTAATTTGGTGAACGGCTGGCTTATAAAGCAGTGCCAGGATGCCCTCTACAGAGTGTATGTTTGTCCTTTGCAAAAAAACTTCCTAAAGTAGAAAAGATCCATATGACACACAGTTCAGTCTATTGAAAGTCAAAGAATAAATATAGCACTCAGGTCATATTAAATTACTTTACCCAGGTTCCAAATGCTGCAAGATTACGTGTAACATATTCAGCTAGTCTTAACAGTTTAATCAATAGCTATTATAGAACTATCCTTACAATAGAGTCAAGCAAATCTATGAACCTCAGAATTAAAAATCCCTGTGTTGCACGTGGCGTTGTGTTACTTGGCAGCTAGTAATCAGTTTGCAGGGAGAAAAGGGGTGGGGCGGTGCAGCACGAGGCGGAATTGGAAGGACAAACAAAAATAATAAAAAAAAATTTTAAACTTCCCTTCCTCACCACCTCTGCTGAGTCACTCCACGGTCCTCACAGAAGGCACAAGCTCCTAGCCTGCACTGCAGCCAATCCTAATGCTGCTTTCAAGCTGCTGGCAGCATGAAAGCGCCATTAGGATTGGCCAGAGTACCATGGCTTGGCGCTCTGAGGCAGAGTGGGAGCCTTCGCCTGCTGTCTCCCACCCAGCAACACAGTGCCAGACTGGAGAGAGCCCAGTGCGCATATGTGTTTGGCCCGCCAAACATACATGTGCACTGAGGGGAGTGCTGTGCGCCCCCCCCCCCATCCCTGTCATGCCCCATGGCCCGCCTCTTTTACAACAAACAATAATAAACATAGGGACGGATATTTATAACTTGCGCCACATTAACGTCATTGTTTTTTTTGCTAAAGTGGCCCAAAGAGGCCAAAATCCTTGCTCCATATTTACAACCCTTTATACTACATTATGCCTGTGCCAGCATAATGTATGTAAAGGGGGTGTTCCCCCATTAGGGGGGGCGAAAAAAAGGCGCAAGGAAATCTAACAGATTTCCTGGCATATTTTTTATGGCACTTTTAATGCCTGCTCAGAGCGGGCCTTAAAAGGGGGCTTCCATTATTTATAATTGGCCCCCATATACTCTGTAGGAGTAGCGCCAATATTTTGGCGCTACTCCTGCAGAAGACATCAATAGCGGCAGTAAAAATTACGCTATTGCCCCCTACCCTGCGCCATGGCGAGCTGTATCTTAGATATGGCACACACATTGTGGCGGTAAGGGAGCGCTAAGGGGCGCAAGGAAAGTGGCGCTGCACTTAAATATGCCACATAGTTTATTATTGTTCTATTGTGAAAAGTTTGCTGCTGCTGCGGGCAAGGGGGGATGGGGGGATGGGGCAGTGCTCCTGAGCCATAGCGGAGAAGCCGCCGCTGCTAGGAATGACAACAGTATGTGCGGCTCATTAGTCCTCATACGGCCAAAGACAGCGTGGGTCATTACGACCATACATGGTCATAGTGAGCACCGTGCACGTTACTTTAGAGTGCACTGGTCAGAGAAAATCCAATGTTCACGGAAAGCAAACGCGAGTTTAAGTGGCGTAGTGTGTAATGTTGTGCGGACTCGTCCTTTTTTGTCAAGTATAATGTTAACTATTGCCTGTCTTGTATTACAAGGCTATAAGGCTCATGGCATCGGCTTTTCGTTGCGGTAGTGTGAAACTCATTTTTTGTCTAACACTGCCATCGTGTGGAACGTTTTTTGCAATGGGCTGTTCAGTAAATTTTTTATAAATCTTGACTTTGAGACAGTCGTAGCTGTGTGTTAAACTATTACTTTAAAAATCATATATAATATCCATACATGGAAAGTCTTTTGGTCAACATTCTTCATTCATTGGTCTTTTGAACTATCATTCACATTGCCTTCTGCCCACCGTAGCATATAATATGGAACATTAGGTCAGTAAGTTAGGTCAGTAAGTCATAAGTGACTGAAATAGCAAATAGTTCCTTTTTCTTCAGTGACCACATTTGGTTCAAGGTGTGTTTTATTTAGTTTACTTTTTATGTCGAGTATTTAATTGAAATTAGAACTTTATAATACATGGGGTACTGAAATCCATATATAAAAACCTGTCTCTAATTTCTTCATAACAGGCGCCTTGTGACGCAGCCAGTCACCAGTTATAAAGAAAAGACTTCAGAACTCAAATAGGTTAGTTCTGACATCACAAAGCCTGCTCAAGAAAAAGGTAATTCATGTCACAGAATACATTTCAAAACATTGCTTTTATCTCTTCTGGGCAAGCAGAAAGGAGATACTTATGGCAACGTGTTTATATTTTGAACACCTTATGTAATTATACAAGAGTTGGAATCTTTCTTAATGCTTATGCACATTCAGATCTACTGAGGCTTTAAAAAAAAAAAAAAAGACTAATAGTAAACTGAGTTTAATATCTTTTTGCAACAAATATCGAACACTTTTTTGATGTGTTTAAATTTGCACTAGAGATTCTATTTTTCCTCTTCATATTTGCAAACATGCTCTCTTTTTAACATGAAAGAGCTGGGCACTAAAGGTTTAAATGGTCTGTGGAGAAGGTGATGGTGTGACCATGTATTATATGGAATACATTTCCTCCTGTCATACATGATAAGGACATTGCAAGTCACCTAAGAGTTCTATAACCTTATAAAGGAACTCTGCCTTCGGCCTTGTTCTTCTATACGGTCATGGAACTCCTTGGTGACTTGCAAAATTCTTATAACGTAGGGCAGGTGGTACTTTATCCCACATATAGCAGCCTGCAATACGACTGCTCAGTTAGGTGGTGATTTATTCTTGTTTACTTCACAAATATTAATTAAAAGTATAGCCCAGCTGACAGGTTTGTCATCTAAAAATATCACTAGTAAAATGGTCATACCAGTGTATGCTTTTATAATTTTAGCATTTTTGTTTTAACCATAAAGTTAGGTGGCTGCATGTTTTGCTTTTTATATTTCTTTGTGTGGCATGTTTGCGCAGTAAAAAACATTACATTAGCCGGTAAAGGCCAGATCTGTTGGCTTTGCCAATGCTTGTTTTAGGCATAGCATTAGCAGAGACCTTCGATTCAAATTTACATTCAGCCCTTTTCATTCTTGGACTGTAGTGCTGTCATTCACATTTTTCTTCCTTCCGCTTCAGCGTGTGTCAGTTCACTTCAGACACTGGTACTCTTGTGTTGGATCAGAGGTCCGGGCTTACCTGGGGCGGCAGGTGCTTGCTTGTTCTTGCCTTAATGAAAGAGATGACAGTACATTTTGGGTCCTAGTGCTTGGTGCATATGGGCAGTCTTCGTTGATTTTACCCAGCTGGCAGCAATTCCATGGCTGTTGACAACTGCATAGTTGATCTGTGTGTGATGTGGCACACCCGCCTATGGAAAGGCCTGCCAAAGTGTGGAAGTATGACCGAGAAGAAGGGCATGTCATTCATTGGGTTCTCTTCCTATTCCGGGTAAGTTTGAAAACCAACAAACTCTGGAGCACTGGGCATGACTTGCCATAAATCTATTCCTAACCAAGATGGTTGTATTCCCACTGTTTGTTGATTAATGTTGCCTGTGTAAGATGGTGTCAACCTCTTGATGTCACAGATCTCAGTTCTGAAGGTAGAATTACTTGCCTTGTTGAACAAAGGAGCCAAAGAAGTAGAGCCTCCAGATGAGAGAGCCCATGATTCTTCTCCCTTTTCTTCTTGGTTCCCAATAAGGACATTGGTCTGAGGCCCATCCTATATATTCGCTTCTGAACTTGTTCACTCAGAATGAAAAGTTTTAGACGCTGTCCCTAAGCCAGGTTTAGTTGGCTTTGAACACAGGGGGTTGTTGTCGTCCCTGAACCTTTAGGGCACATGTTTTCACCTTCCATTCTCCCAGCCAACAGACACAACTTGAAATACATGGTAGGGTCTACTGCTTGGACTGGCGACAACCCCTTATGTCTTTACAAAAGTGTTGGAGGTGGTGGTGGCTTCACTATTAAGGCAGGAGTTCAGGTATTTCTGCAGTTGAATGACTGGCTGGTGAAAGTGAAGTCCTCATTGCTGATCAAGCAGAATCTCCACTGGACAATGACTGTCCTCTGTGAGTTGTGTTTTACAATCAACATTCAGAAGTACCACCTTTCTCTCATGAAGAGGTTGACCTTTATCAGGACGGTGCCCTTAGATCATGCTCAGATACAAATCTTCCATCAAATCATAAGCATTTATAAAGCGCGCTACTCACCCGTGCGGGTCTCAAGGCGCTAGGGGGATGGGGTTACTGCTGCTCGAAGAGCCAGGTCTTGAGTTGCCTCCGGAATGCAGAGTGGTCCTGGGTGGTCCTGAGGTTGGTGGGGAGGGAATTCCATGTCTTGGCCGCCAGGTAGGAGAAAGACCTCCCACCTGCCGTGGTGCGGCAGATGCGAGGGACGGCGGCGAGAGCGAGGTTGGCGGAGCGAAGTTGACAGGTGGGTGTGTAGAAACTGAGGCGGCGGTTGAGGTATTCGGGTCCCTTGTTGTGGAGGGCTTTGTGTGCGTGGGTGAGGAGTCAGAAGGTGATCTTTTTGTTGACGGGAAGCCAGTGCAGGTGTCTCAGGTGGGCGGAGATGTGGCTGTTGCGGGGTATGTCGAGGATGAGGCGGGCAGAGGCGTTTTGAATTCTCTGCAGACGTTTCTGGAGTTTAGCGGTGGTTCCTGCGTATAGGGTGTTGCCGTAGTCCAGGCGGCTTGTGACGAGGGCGTGGGTCACGGTCTTTCTGGTGTCGGCGGGGATCCAACGGAAGATCTTTCGGAGCAGGAGGATGATACAGCGTTGACTTGTTTGGTCATGGTGAGAAGTGAGTCCAGGATGAAACCGAGGTTGCGTGCGTGGTCTGAGGGGGTTGGTGCGGTGCCAAGGGCCGTGGGCCACCAGGAGACATCCCAGGCGGTCGGGGTGTTTCCGAGGATGAGGACTTCCGTTTTGTCTGAGTTCAGTTTCAGACGGCTGAGTTTCATCCAATCTGCGACGTCTTTCATTCCATCTTGCAGGTTGGTCTTGGCGCTGGTGGGGTCCTTGGTGAGGGAAAGTATCAGCTGAGTGTCGTCGGCATAGGAGGTGATGATGATGCTGTGTTTGCATACGATGTTGGCGAGGGGGCTCATGTAGACATTGAAGAGAGTCGGGCTGAGCGAGGAGCCTTGTGGGACGCCGCAGATGATCTCGGTGGGGACTGAACGGAAAGGTGGGAGGTAGACTCTTTGGGAGCGGTTGGAGAGGAAGGAGGTGATCCAGTCCAGGGCCTGTCCTTGGATCCCGGTAGAGAGGAGGCGGGTTATTAGGGTACGGTGGCAGACGGTGTCGAAGGCAGCCGAGAGGTCGAGGAGGATGAGGGCGACTGTTTCTCCGTTGTCCATCAGGGTTCTGATGTCGTCTGTAACTGAGATGAGGGCGGTTTCTGTGCTGTGATTGGCTCGGAATCCGGACTGCGAGGGGTCGAGAAGGTTGTTGTCTTCAAGGAAGATGGTAAGTTGCTTGTTGACGGTCTTCTCTATGACTTTGGCAGGGAAGGGGAGGAGCGAGATGGGGCGGAAGTTCTTCAGGTCGCTTGGGTCTGCCGTAGGTTTCTTCAGTAGGGCGTTGACTTCAGCGTGTTTCCAGCTCTCAGGAAAGGTGGCAGAAGAAAACGAGCTATTGATGATGGTCTGGAGATGCGGGGCGATGATGTCATCTGCTTTGTTGAAGATGAAGTGTGGGCAGGGGTCCGAAGGGGCACCGGAGTGGATGGAGTTCATGGTGGCTTTGGTCTCTTCCGTGTTGATGTGAGTCCAGGCGTTGAGGGTGGTGGCTGGGGTTGTAGGTTCTGTGGTGGTTGGCTGGGTTTGGTGTCCGAAGCTGTCGTGTAGGTCAGTGATCTTACGATGGAAGAAGGTGGCGAGGGAGTTGCAGAGGTCTTGTGAGGGCGTGATGGCGTTGGCGTTGGCGTTAGGGCTGGAGAGCTCTTTGATGATGTTGAAGAGTTCTCTGCTGTTGTGACTGTTGTTGTCCAGTCTGTCTGTGAAGGAATTTCTTTTGGCGGCGCGGATCAGTTTGTGGTGTTCGCGGGTAGCGTTCTTGAGGGCAGTCATGTTATCTGTGGTGTGGTCCTTGCGCAAGGCTTTCTCGAGGGTGCAGCAGTTTTTCTTTTATTCCTTGAGGTTATCAGTGAACCAGAGAGGTTTTTTGGTGTTGGTCTGTCTAGGGAGGCGTCTGAGGGGAGCAAGGATGTCTGCGCAGTTGGTGATCCAATGCGTGAGGCTGAGGGCTGCGTCGTTGGGGTCGGTGGAGAAGGTGGGTTGGTTGTCGCTGAGAGTGGAGAGAAGCTGTTCCGCGGGGATTTTGTTCCACTGTCGGCGTGGGATGGGTTGTGTGCGGAGGTGGCGAGTCTCGCGTCGGAAGGTGAAGTGGACACATCTGTGGTCGGTCCAGTGTATAGCGGAGGAATGGCTGAAGGATACGTGGTTGCTGGCGGAGAAGATGGGGTCGAGCGTGTGTCCGGCGATGTGGGTGGGGGTGTTCACCAGTTGTTTGAGACCGAGGTTGGCGAGGTTGTCGAGCAGGGCAGTGGTGATGGGGTCATTGTTTTGTTCCAGGTGGAAGTTGAGGTCACGGAGGAGGATGTAGTCCTGCGAGGCAAGGGCGTGCGGGGAGATGAAGTCAGAGATAGAGTCGCTGAAGAGGGCGCGTGGTCCCGGGGGTCGGTAGATGAGAGTTCCTCTGAGGGTGGTCCTGGGGTCGGTGTGGATCTGGTAGTGCAGGTGTTCGGCGGCGAGGGGGGTGTCTTCGGTGGAGGTGGTGACGTTGATGGAGTCCTTGAAGACGATGGCGATTCCTCCTCCTACTTGGTTGGTGCGGTCTCTCCTGGAAATCTTGTAGCCGTCAGGGATGGCTATGGCGATGTCGGGGGCCGAGGAGGCGTTCATCCAGGTCTCAGTGATGAAGGCGACGTCCGGTGCGGTGGAGTCCAGGAGGTCCCAAAGTTCAACGGCGTGCTTGTGGATGGAGCGTGCGTTGATCAGGATGCATTTGAGGTGGTTGTTGGCGCGTGGGCTGGTGGGCGTGGTGGGCATGGTGGTTTCGTGGTGGAAGGTGAGTTTGCAGGTGTGACATACGAAGGGTCCGTGGGTACGTTTCGGGTTGGCTTGGAAGCAGGTGCTGGAGCGCCCCGGGTTGAGGGCGTGGAGGGTGATGGGGTCGTAGCGGTGCTGCGGGGTTTGGGAGTGCTGGGGGCCAGGGGTCGTGGCGCTGGGCGCGGTCCAGGCGCAGACGGGCACAGACAGGCTTGCCTTTGGCTCGCCTTTGGTGCGGCCGCGCAGCGGCCGCCATAAGAGGGAGGAGGGGGGGAGGAGGGGTCAGCTGGGGGTGGAGGGCAGGGGGCGGGGGCAGGGGGCGGGAGTCGGGCGACGAATGGGAGCAGGGGGTGCGGCCATGTGGCTCATCCAGACCTCCACTGGTTGGTGGATCCTCTAACCTTTTGATTTCTTGATAGACCGTTAACTCAGTATCCTTCAGGCTTATGTGATAGTGGTCAAGGATGCCTGTTCACTGAGCTGAGGTATCCACAAGGATGACAAGAAGCCAAATGGCTTTCATTCTTGTCAGAGCAGTCTCTTCACATAAATGTGCTTGAGCTACAGTCAGTCTGATTTGCAGTGTAGGCATTTCTCCCTGCCATCTCAGGTAGCAACATCCAGATTCTGTTGGATAACACCACTGCTGTCAATATGTCCACAGACAGTGTGGTGTGGGGTCATGGATCCTATGTTAGAATGTGATTTGCCTGTGAAAGTGGGTTTAGCGACAAGGATTCTTGCTAATAGTGGCTTATCTCTCGTGTTGCCTCACTGCAAGAGTGGATGCTCTGAGTCGTCTCTTACTGGAGGACCACAAGTGGTAGTTGCATCTGATGTGATAGAGGTGATTTTCTCCCTATTGGGATCTCCATTAGTAGATCTGTCATCACGGCAACGAACAGGAAGTGTCTTCACTTATGTGCAATACATCTCCTTATGAATAGGTCCTTGGGGGGATGCCTTCGGGTTTATCTGGTCTCTGGGTCTGGAGTACCCATTCCTGCCAGTCCCACTTCTGTCCAAAGTCTACTGGAAAGTGTGGTAGGATCAGTCACAGTTTATTGTGATTACCCCTGACTGGAGGCAGAAAATCTGGTATGCTAACCTGTTTGCATTCAATATTTAGCCATCTCTTTTGCACAGAACAGAATGGATGAACAGCTCTTTCTAGATTTTTCTCAAGCCTAGGTGGGCAAAGCAGTGATAAAACACACTATGGGCCTGATTACGACCTTGGTGGATCGGATACTCCGTCAAAAATGTGATATATCCTATAGAACTTGTAAAACGGTGGGCGGGATATCCGTCACGTTTGGGATGGAGTATCCCATCCGCCAAGGTCGTAATCAGGCCCTATGTCCCAGTGGATCATTCTAAGCATAAAAATCTGGTACAATCTGCCCAAGAAAGATCTTTTGGAGGACATTTGTTCTCATTCCACCAGACCCAGTGTTGCTTCCATGGCCCTTCCACTATTTCTAACATCAATTGGGCCGCTAGGTGGTCGTCTTTGCAAACTTTTAACAAACACTACTGCCTCATGTCTCAGGCATGCAGTGACAGATGCATGACCCCGTTGGTTAACTAGAACCACTCAGTCCCTCTTCTGAGGGAGGTATTACTTTGAGACTTATTCTTAAGGTGGAGAATCCGCAGGTAGATATGTGCATCAGAATGAAAAAGTACTTTTCTTATCAGTATTTCTGGTGGATACTTAGGGCCATATTTATACTTTTTGACGCAAAGCTGCGCCGGCGCAGTTTTGCATCAAAATTTTTACCGCCGGCTAACGCCATTTCGATGCGCCGTGCGGGCATCAAATTTATACTTTGATGCACGGCGGCGCAACCAACAGGTGGGAGTCATTTTGTTTTTACGCACACAGCGGCGTCAAGTCGTAAAGGAAAACAACATTAACGCGACGTAAATGACTGTGGGTCGATTTACGACAGCGCAAACCGGAAAGCAACGTTTTATTTTACGCAATAGCGTCAAATTTACCCGCGAACACTGCCCTTTCAGCAGAGGAGAGCCTAAATGGATCCCAGGTGCCACTACAGACCCCAGGAAGATGACAGCAGACCAGGAACCAGCCAGGATGATCCATACAGGAACCAGGACATATATAGAAAAAAAAGAAAGTGTCGCTTCAGTGCAGAGGAGCAAGAAATCCTGGTTAAAGAGGTGACGGAACACCAGCACCAACTGTTCATCACCTCTAAGTTGCCAATCAGCAGGAGAGAGGCCATATGGCAACAAATTGTTGACAAGATCAACAGTGTGGCTGAAGTACGCAGGACAGTCACCGAGTGTAAGAAATGCTGGCATTACTGCAAACGTAGGACAAAGGAAAAAATGGCCAGGAACAGGAAGGCAGCACTGCAGACTGGAGGTGGGAGTCCAGCACACCAGGAGGCCCTGGACCACATGGAGGAGATGGTCGCAGCCGTCATCCCTGAGGAGATCGTCACAGGGATTCAAGGACAGGACAGCGCAGACTACCACGAGACAACGCACATGCAGGGTAAGTCGCATGGGGAATTATAATGCAATAATGTTAACTGCAACCGGGGGGGGGGGGGGGGAATCTGTACTACACAATGCATGTAAGTCAGCATATATATGGAGTGGCATGGGTAAAGGGGCATGGCAGGGGGGCATGCCCAGCACAGACAGAGAGAAGCTGGGGCACGACATAACACAGCACCAACAACAGTCCTTTGGGGGCATCCTGTCATGACAACAATGGAGCTAAGGGAAAGCCTCGACAGGTGGGAAGGCCACTACGTCAAACTTACATCCTGGCACTCGTCAGTCAATATATATCCTACATCAACTAGGTCCCTATCAGTAATCCAGTAGCCAAAACAACAACTGCAATGTAACTGCAACAACAGTTGACACTAACACCTCTGATCTCTGTGCAGCTATAGTAGCCAATGGCAGTAACCTCCCCATGGAACATACATACCTAAATTAGGGGGTGAGGATGACATCTGCAACAATCTCCAGAAATAAGACAAAGGCACCAGTACACTCAAATGTCAATGCCCATAGTTGACACATACATTAGCCAAAGTAAACAGCAATAGGAGCCACACAGCACTAAGGACACACACATGCTGCATACGTCAGGGTCCCTCACGTGCCTGGCTAACAAGGCAACATCACTAATGTCATACTGCTCAGACAACAACATTGAGGAGGGGACACATGCAACTGGTCACTGAAATACACCTGCACAGTCAGAGGACCAAATAGGACATTGAAACGATAAACAGGGCAATCCAATTAAACACACATTACCCAACATCAGCTGGAAACATCAACAATGTCTACATCCATATCACATCGTAACATTGCCATGCATAGGATATGCCACATTACAATTACAATTAGGTCAATGTGAACAAACAGATTTTGGGGCAGGTCCTGAGAGGCAAGTGTGCTGCCAGGGCAATCACAACACCCACAGCCAGTGAAAGGTCTCACCATAAGAATAGATATACACGGAGGGTCGAGTAGGACAAAAAGATGGCTATTGCCTATTTGGTACAAAGCAACACCTAGAGGCGATTAGGCAGACAAGTCTGATAACTCTATATCATACATGTGACACACAGGTGGGCCAAAGGCCTATGACAATGCCCATATGAAGGACAGCAGATACCAATACCAAACAAGATCACAAAGTAAAGTCATCAAAAGGCTTGCATGTTACGTCAAAATTGTCACAACACAGACATACTAATTGTACCCTGTTTCATTGCAGAGGAACATGGATCTCCTGCCGATATGCCTGTCCCTGAGTTCCCTGATGACATGGATGACGAGCCCATAAACATTCCCCAGGAGACCATCCAAAAGGTCCTTGAAACCCTCCAGACCCCACCTTCAGTCACAAGGAGGAGCACAGAACAAGCAGCCATCACAGAAGAACCACCCACCACCCCAATTGTAAAACCTGCCAGCTCCTACACAGCTGAGGACTCTGACGACACTGGCACCAGCTTTGAAAGAACTGTAGTTGGTGTACAGCGGGAGCTGGCCAAGGAGGTGCGGGTGGGGATGCAAACTATGGCAGCCAGCCTTGAGGGGGTGTGCTCGTGCATGTTGTCATCTGCAGATCAGGCAGCAGCTATGCAAGCCCTAACATCCATACTGCAAGGACTACAAGAAACTATAAAGGAATTCACCACTGCAGTAAGGGAGTTGCCACAACACCTCGCACCCCAAACTTTCCACTGCATGCACGAATGCAATCATGACTCCCTCAGGGCTGACCTGGCTGCCTACCATCGTGATGTGGCTGCTCTTCTCAAAAACCAGCAGGCCCTCCTTGCTGCAGTACTGCCCTTAAGAACTTCACAGGGAACAGCCCCCGGGATGTCTGACTCCACGTCTTCTAACACTGAGGTGTGTGTTGCCCCTTCACAACCAACAACAACAAGGACAAACCTGGCAACACACACATCAGAAGAAGAAGACATGGAACAGATCACATTCACACGGAAGAGTACCCGGAAGCACTAGCCCCTGCACCATGGCCTACTTTGACCAAGGTCCTACGCTTTGTCAAATGCCAGTCTCACTACAACTATACTCAATGACTGTTCTGCTAACCACTGTATGACTTGTCAGCGTTGCCAGTGAATGTCTCTCTCCTACTATTCGGCAAATCCTGTCCCTCTGCACTGTCTGTTACATCACCCCAGCATGTCAGGAGCAACATCCACACCCCTTCTGTAGGATCACCATGTAAGAATGCACCAGAACGGACTCAGCAAACATGGACAATGTACATTTTGCACAACAGCACCTATCAATAAATAGCACTTGCACACCTTATATGTCTCTGTGTTATTTGATACATCAACTGTGCAGTAAATAACTCTAAAGTGCCTGTGTGACAACCATGTAGCTTGTCAATACAACTGTCCTGACATCATGTAGTCTGATACATCTGTGCAATGGCCAGGATTGCATCATAGCCTGACCATCCTGAGGAGAATAACTGATGAAGGGACAAACCACACACAATTATGCTGTGTTGGACAGAATAATGCTCCATCTATAGCAATCCAAGTCAACTAATGGTGGCTGATAAATGTAGGCACCATGCAATACTAAAAAATGAATTTATGCAGCATAATCTAAGCTAACACAACTAAACACTGCATCAATCACCCTTTCTGAGTATACTTCCATGAAGGGAAGTCATGCTGAATTTTTACACACATGATCTATGTCAGCAATGAAGACAACAAGACAAGAGTGTTAACAACACCTCATCTACAAAGATGTCCCTGAACATCACACTGCAGTCCGACCTAATAAATGTACCACTATACCAAGTCTGGAAGCACACTTTGTGATGTAGAATACCTACTCATCAACACAAATCCTTGGTGATCGATGTAAACTACTAATGGTGGGTCTACCAAATGGTGGATACTTACCAAGTTAGCACAGGGGTAGCTGCCATGTTAAACCTCCATTTTCTGTGGTGGGTAGCATAGGACACAAATGTCATAGAAAATCATTCACCTACACTGATGTCAAGCCCATAATCAAGTAGCAGTTAACGCATAATGCAAAGGGTTAACTATATGTTTATTCCTATGTATTCACACCAGAGGCAACTAAGGGAAAAGTCATACCTACACTAATCTAACCTGACTACTCCTAACCCACAACTGTCCCTAACTAACCTAAACTAAACTTACTCTACACATATAGCGAATCGATCTAAACATCAACCCCCCACCCACCATTATGAGACAGGACACATGCAGGACAACACATACTAACCTACACACATACTATACTATCCTAAACAATCATATATTTTTTTGTATATTTTTTTTTTCTTTTTTTTTTTATAAACAGACAGGAATCCCAACATTGACCCCCACCCACCCACACAAAAATGAAAAATAGAAAGAATAAGGACCCCCCACCCTCCTCACTAACACTAACTAAGCTAACAACCTACACTAACCTAACACTAATCCCCAAAACCCAACTATCATTACAAAAAGGAAAGAGGAGAGAGGGGAGGGATAAATTTAAAACAAGCTATAAAGTCCTAGAGGTTGGCCCTCCGTAGGGTCCGCCTGATGGACCGAACCCTTTTCTTAATGTAGGCCACATCCTGGCTTAGCTTGTCCACCTTGGAAATAAACTTGTCCATTTTCCTGTTTAATGCCAGGAATGCCGCAGGGTCAATAGGAGGGGCTGCTGCAGTCTGTGTGCTGGCAGAGGTGCACGGTGTTGGAGTTGTTGTTTGCCCACTGGACTGTCCTGCAGCTTGGAAATTGCTGGGTCCAGGTCGTGCTGCAGAAGCAGGGTCAACTGTCCCCGCCGTTGCTGGGGCCACTTGCGTAGAACTGGTGGATGTGGTGGTGGTGGCTGTTGTGGGCAATGTTGGGCCACCCTGTGGTGAGGCCCACCATGCTCCGGAGGCCCGATCCGCTTGGTATTTTCGGGCCATCCTTCTGAACCCCGACTGCACCTGCAGGATGTGCCGGTATCTCACTGCACGCCTTTCGAACTGATGTCTCTGTGCGACACTCATGTTTGCAGCTGTGAAGAGAAAGGGCAACTATTTACCATAGGAAATGCATTGGGTGGAATAGCACAATGGGTCATTTGCACATTACTTGTACTGTATTTGTTACAGCGATTTTCACAACATAGATCATTGAAAGTCTCAGAGGAAGTACATGGGAAGCCTGCATACCAAAGGGCATCTCACACCTAGCATATCCATGTCTCTACATGATGGGTGACATCACCCTAAACTGCTCATCCAAATAATGGGTAATGCAGCTGACATTATGGCTGAACCTCTTCCGCCTACTGACTTCACTACATATGTCACTCTATGTGATAACAATTACAACCCTCAATATATGCCATTTGTAATTGTTTATTGCTAATATAGAACTCATGTGCCATAACCGAATGTGTACACTAGGTTCAAAACAAAGTTGCCAAAGGTCACAAGTATGTGTAACATACTGGTTGCTACAGTCCTAGGTACCCTATTCCCAAACACATGGCAGTCTTTGAGGGTGGGGTGGGAAGAACAACCAACAATCCCATATTCAAAGCACACTGACGAGTGTATAGAAAGCTCAACAAGTATTTGCCTCCACACACAACACCAATGAAGGGCTAGCAAGAAAATGGAGTCAGCCAAACCTTGTCCTATCCAAGGTCCACACATGTCAAAATGTACTGACTCACGCCAACATCACATACTACCAGTGAGGCATATTTTACCACACACACAGAGGAGCAAGAACACCCATGATCATGAGTAGAATGAACACCTAGGCCATTGCACTCTAGTCCCACACGCTTCTAGTGCAACTTGTGGTAGTACATGCCCCCGGAAGATCCAACCTACAGTGTACTCAGTCCATCCTCAACTAGGGAAGCTGCATATTTAAGACAAGCCTTTTGCAGAAGCTATCTGGGAGAATGTCAGTCTGAAATGCAGACTCAGTCCGAGCCAAGTCCCAGAGCAACTCTTACATTAACCAATATATTCCACATGACTCATCCCATTCCCCATAGCGGGCCCGACTGGTATGGCCTACAGACCCTAAATCTGAGAGATGGATAAGCATAGGTCTACTGAAACTGAAGTGATTTTCGAAATCCCACTAATGGAACAATACTAATGAATGGGCAGCGCATCAAACCTTGAATTCTGTTGAACACACAGTAGTCCATCATGCATCACTAGCAAACAATAAAAATAGCACACATGCAACACTCACTGTAGGTGTCGGGGTCCTCAAAATGAGCCACCTCTCCCACGGTGTACGGTGCAGGTCCACCTCTAAAGCATGGAAGGAAGAATATACTCAGACTCCGTGCACTGACAAACAATTGCAATTACAAAGACAATGTGAGAATATGACATGCGTAATGAAACACTTTCACACATGCTCATACTGCATGGAATAATTCTTGATCAACATTTACATTGGATGAGTCTCCTGCTACAGTTACACACCCTACTACACACATGCAGTGGCCAGGACAGTCATGTAGTGTCAAAGATGCACCTCCATTAGTATGCCCCAACAATATCGGGGTGCATTCATCTCATCATGTGCGTCCCAGAGAGACATCCAAAAGCTGGTTACTTGAGTACTGCATGACCCCTCAAACTCAAACAGCCTATGTGGTAATTTTCAACACACACCAGCCAGACACACATGTGACATATGTGTGGACAACATAGCTAACTTCAATTGACGTGAAGGCAGCACTCATTTATAGCATCATATTGGGTTTACAAATTTCAGTCTAGCTATGGCGTCTACATATGTAGGTATGATGTTTCACCCTCTATTTTTCACTGGCTATTGTGACCTGTAGAGTTCAAATAGAGGCATTAACGTGTCGCTTGTCTGACACAAAGGCAACACTATATTACATACAGCTACAGGCAACCGGTATGTGTAGAAAACATGAGCTACCTGACTGCTAGCATTTGTCTTCCTACACATTGTGCAACAATTACCCAGTAGGTTTCCCTAGCATTACACACAGTCAGCTACTTATCTAGCAGATTGGGTAACAATCATCACATGTCCCCACACAGCTTTCAATTATTCACATGTAATTGATTTGTACTCACCAACATGTCCACCAATCCTGATTCCCAGGTGGTCCAGCAGATCCTGCTCCCTGGATATCAGATCAGCCCAGCGGTGCTTGAGTTGATGGTCATTCCTCAGGCTACCGTAGACACGGACCAAGTGATGGCGCACCTTCCCCCACTGGACTTTACGTGCCTCCGTGTGATACCCCTGTATCACACAACTCCCAGCCTCCAGCATGAGTGGGAGGAAATGGCAAACAAGCCATATAAATCCCCCCAATTCCTCCTCACCCATCCTGGCAAGCCGTGGCCTACCTGACATCTCTGCACAAAAAAGTGTAAAAAGTTGGACAAGAAGGAAAAGGGGGAAATGGGGAAAGGTAGAGTAGTGAAAAACAAAGAAAACTTAAGAATAAGAGCCCAACTAACCCCAAAATTACACTACCCAGAACAGACTCCCACAGACAATAAAATAAACACTGTACTTGACAAAAAAATTAAATACAGACTCAGACAGTATTCAACAACAAGACAATGATGACAAAAGCACAATAGAGAAGTACACTGGACACAAAAGCACTAAAACACAGGACAACACTTTCCACACAGCCACACAGTCTAGAATAATCTGAGACTGCAAAGTGAAAGTGAAAGTACACCCACAGTACAGAATCTGTAAACAGGATATCCTATTACATCACATCCTGCATAAAATGGGCGCCGTTTTTATTTTTCCATTATGCGTCATATTTTCACGCATACAGATTGTGCGTCATATTTTTGGACGCATAAGAGTGCACATAATGCAGAGTCAAAAAATGTTTCATCATTGTTCCCTTATATTTGTGTGAGGCTTATTTTACAGTTCTAGAGTTGAAATTTAAGCCGCTGGCAAATATGATGACCAAATATGAAAATTTATTTTGACTCTGCATTATATGCACTCCTGTGCGTCAAAAATGTATGACGCCCAAGCTGTATGCGTGGAAATATGACGCATTATAGAAATTATGGTGGCCATGTAATGCTGGTTATTAATATATGTATTTTAAAATGATATTTTTTGACTCAGCATTATGTGCACTCCTGTACGTCAAAAATGTATGATGCCCAAGCTGTATGCGTGGAAATATGACGCATTATAGAAAATATGGTGGCCATGTAATGCTGGTTAAAATGATATTTTTTGACTCAGCATTATGTGCACTCCTGTACGTCAAAAATTTATGACGCCCAAGCTGTATGCGTGGAAATATGACGCATTATAGAAATTATGGTGGCCATGTAATGCTGGTTATTAATATATGTATTTTAAAATGATATTTTTTGACTCAGCATTATGTGCACTCCTGTACGTCAAAAATGTATGATGCCCAAGCTGTATGCGTGGAAATATGACGCATTATAGAAAATATGGTGGCCATGTAATGCTGGTTATTAATATTTTATTTTAAAATGATATTTTTTGACTCAGCATAATGTGCACTCCAATGTGTCAAAATTTATGACGCACAAGCTGTATGCGTGGAAATATGACGCATTTTGACAAATATGTCTTTATTTTGTCAATTTGTGAAGAGAATTTAGTCATGACCAAACGGTGCTAAGTGATACACATTTGGGCTTAGCTATGGTACATGTCCCTTATAGGATGTATAGAAGGCTTTCACAGTGTAATAGTAATGATTGCTCCAAATGGTTATTACCCATAATTGTACACATATTTTGGATAATTGCTGATGGCTAATTTCAAATGATGAATGTGATACCAGGATGTATTCCTTAGCAAAAATGTGCCCACATTTATCACAGTAATCCAAATTATCTATAGGCCAAATAGGTAGTGCAATTGTCACCTACAGTTTTTATGGGGGTAACCATGTCCTAATTATGAATTTGTGTATCTTATATGTGTTAGACTTTTGACATGTAGGCCACACATGCGCCTTATGCATGTGTGTACTTCACATGTGCATATTTCATGTATATTTGGGGGGCGGTAGAGGTGGACTTAGGCCCCCAGCACCCTAGGGTTTGCCCTTCCAGATTTGCGAATTTATCCAAGGGTTTCATTTATTCAGTCATGCTAAACCTGCAGCAGCAGGCTCATGGAAGCCCATAGGGTATGATTCACTGTTTGCCATTCAATAATCCCATTTGCCCATTTGACGTTTGCCCTATTGATTCTTTGGAGCAATCTGACATACCATTTTGCATTAATATTTTTTCCTAAATCTCGACGTTCCTCATGTGCTGATGACAAATAGGTTGTTGATGTATGTGGCCCTTTATGCATTACCTGGTTTAGTGTGATGTTTCATTCTTCCAGCTAGGTTCCAACTGGGACACTACTGTGATCGGCTGCTTGCAAATATTTTGTTGATTGGATGGCACATGTTTATATGTGTGGTCCAATGTAGATCCACTATCAACTGTCAGGGTGTATGTTGTCACTGTAACTTCCAGGTCTCCTCATGAGTTAGTGGCAGCTAATCTTGTTCCAATTGGGCATTGTTTGTAGCAAAAATGGAGAGAAGCCATTGAGGACATGGTCACCTACACATGGATGGTTCCACCCTGTCACTGAACACGTGTAATGAGACTTTCGAATGGGCAACCTTTTTGTGCTGAGTGAGAGAATGTCTCAGGTGTCTGGATCTGGCATGTGTCATTGTCACATTTCTACTCCAGTTGGCCTCTGTGGATTGTAATGTATCATGAAACATCATAGCCTCTGTGCAGAAGTAAATGGCTGGTATTCAACACACAACTCATCTTTATCATTTGAAAAAGTGTTACTCAGCGTTTAGAACAGTCAGGGTCCTCATATGTATTGACTTTTCATGGACATTATCTGAGGTTGCTGGTTTTGATGGAGGCCATTTACACCATCATACACTATGGTCCTGGTCCACTGTCACACTTTTAAGTTTAGGCATTACTGAAGGTCAGACAACGGAAGGGCCAAGATTTGGCTATTCATGGCCACTGTCACAAATCTGATGCAAATGACAGTCAGATGATGCACTTCTATGTATTTGAGTATACATTGATGAGGGTAATGACAAATTATTGTCTGAGGTACAAAAGGTATTGGACAGCATGTGTGGTCCATAGGTGGACCCCAGGTATCTGTAGAGTGACCCACGGACAGGTGCCAGTCAGGCTGACAGGATGCTGGGTCAATCAGGTGCAGGCTCTTTCAGTAATCACATGATCACGTGTTCTGACTAGGACTGGTCAGAGGGAGCATTAGACAGTTGAGATGTCACACTGTGTATGTCCTGTGTTGCTTTGAAGGTGACACATGAACCCTGATAAAGTGTTACACGGCAACATTAGTGTCAAAGCTTAATGATGTAATGGCTCACATTCAAACATGTATGCAGTAGGAGGCATCTGCGGGGACAGGGCATGTACATTTGGGTGGTGTGCATGGAGGGGATCACAGGTGTGGCCTCCATCTGTGTCTCACTAGTCCTGTCAGATGGGATTAGCTGATAAATAGCCTACAGTACCTTTCACAGAAGAATCAATCTACAGGTGATACCAGGCCTTATAAACTCCAAGCCAGTGTATTATATGAGCTGAGTTCCATGCAGTGAGATGGTAGTATGACAATGGTAGGCATAGTAAAGGGTGTGGCACACTGGATGACTCTTGTGAGTGTGTGTGTGTAGATGAGGGAATCTCAGTGTACACAAATTGGCATTCCAGGGACCTCTTCAGACAGGTGGGGTGTGAGCAGCTGCAAGTGTGTGTATTGTTTTTAGAAAAGGGCTGACATGTAGATGGGATGTGATGTGCTGGATGCTTGTCATAGGTGTAGCACTTGTGCTGTGTATGTTCTGCTCATGTGTAACTCTAGTGACAGATAGTCATTGCAATGATAGTAAGTAGTTGGAATTACTGTTGGCAAGAGTCTAGTACTACATTCCTGTTCCTGAAGCATTAGCATGCGAACTGCCTGATGTATGAGGCCCGTTTTCCCCTAGTTGTATGATGGTGTTTTAGTTGTGTGCCATCTGCTGTGATGATCCTTGTTTCCTACATGTATGTGAGTCATATGTGTGGTCCTCAGCTATTGCCCTTCAAAGGTGAACTGTACAGGATGTCTGTCATTTACATGGTGTGTGTATTTGACCATTGTATGGTGGCCATTACATTTGTGGTGTATATTTTTTGTGTGATGATTGTTATGTCATTATTGCTCAATGAGACGACATTCTTCTTCAGCAATTTCAAACTAAAGGTGGGCAGAAATTAATAGGCCAAACCATGATGTGGTGTTTGTTATCTGTGTTTATTTACAATTGTGCATTAAGTGGTGATATTAAAAATTAAGAAAATAAATTATTTACAATGTGTTGGCGCCTACGCACTCCAGAAGCCGTGTTTGGTTGTTCCCCCTCCTGTTTCAGGCCAGCATCCTCCTCTTCGTCGTCTTCAGGCATGTATGGGTCTGGTTCGAGGAGGGGAATGTTCCTTTTTACACAAATGTTGTGCACTATGGCACAAGTGAGTATGATCCTACAGACCATCTCTGGGGAATATAGTAGGCTACCGCCAGTGATGTCAAGGCAGCGGGACCTTGACTTTAGGATCCCAAAGGTGCGCTCGACAATGCTGCGTGTCCTCTTATGGGCATCATTGTATGCCCGCTCTGCAGCAGTAGTCGGGTTCCCAAATGGTGTCATTAACCACGGCTGGATGCCATACCCCTGATCAGCTGAAAGAAAAACACAGAATGGGATCATGTAGATGTAGCTGGCGCTATTGAAAAGACCTTTAATGGCAGTATTTGTCTTGTGTTGTCTGTGACTCTTTTGTGTACTAATGTGACAACCTATACTTGTAGGCTATACCTTCTGCATTGTGTTTTTTCCTTGGCTGAGCAAGTGTTTGTCTGCTAACCGTTTGTCAGCAGTATGTTTTGGGAATTGCAATAGAGTGTGTCCTCCCTAGCATTGTGACTTGTGATACAGGTGTCCGTGTGTCTTCACTGGGGGTGAGATGATAGTTCCATGCAGAGTTAAAATTGAAAGTGTTGTTAACACGTTCATATCAAAGTATCCTGGACATCACATCCCTTGAAACGTATGCTATGTATTAATGTAAAGGTTATTGTGACACTTACAATTTGCAAGGTGACATTTAGGCAACCACACTCATTAATGTCTTCACATTAAGCTGTACCGTAAATTCCAATGTGTGACAGGTTCAATGGTGAGTTAAGAAACTTTGCTAGTGATGTGAGGACCTCAGTGTGTTCCTGTCTAGGTGTTGCTGTTGTGGTGTATGTGTTGTGTGTCCTAGAGGGTTGCTGTGCAGTGTGTATATAAGTAGGTTTCTGTACTTACCAACAAGTAGTCCATTGCCACACCGTCCATCCTGGAAGTGTTGGGTGATGGTGCTGTGACGGAAGATGAATGAGTCATGTACACTCACAGGATATTTAGCCACGATGTTGGTGATCAATCCCTGGTGATCGACTATGGCCTGCACGTTGATTGAATGTGTGTGCTTCCTGTTGCGGTAGAGGTGTTCAGTTGCAGCAGGTGGCACAAGGCGTACGTGTGTGCAGTCGATTGCACCAAGGACGTGTGGGAAGCCACTGATGGCGTAGAACCCCTGTTTAGTTTCCTGCTGCTTCTGCAGTGTGTTAGGGAAGCAGATGTGGAGGGGTGTCAGGCGAATGATGGCATCCAGTACTTTTGGCAGAAATGCGGAAAATGATGGTTGTGATATTCCGCCAACCAGGGCACCAGTTGTTTGAAAGGAGCCACTTGCCAGCAGGTGAAGTACGGCAAGCAGCTTTGTTTCTGTTGGGATAGTGCGGGTGTCACCAAAGTGGGGGCCAACTGCTGTTCAATGTTTCGCAGCAGCTGCTGAATGGCCTGCCAGTTCAACCAGTACCTCTGTATGATGTCGTGTTCCCTGAGGCCATGCAGGGTTGTTCTTGGGCGGAATATCCTCTCCTGCCTTCTGCGCTGCCTTTGGGGTCCCTGCTGTTGTTGTTGTAGCTGCTGTTGTTGCTGCAGGGCTCTGCGTCTACGTGCACGCTGAATAAAAATCACCTCCATGTCTCCCTGTTGCTGCTCTGCTGCTCTGCTGCTCTGTTGTTTGTTCTGTGTGTTCTGATTAAATACAGGTGTGTTTGCCCCATTTTAACACCTGCCCTGACCCAGGCGTTAAATTTTGACGCACATCGGGCTTTGCGTCATTTTTTTGCTCCGCCTCCCGGCCGAGAGTCATTTTTGCCTGGAAGCATAAATACGACGCACGGCCGTGTGCGTAGTTTTTGGGACGGGAACGCCTACCCTGCATATCATTAACGCAGGGCGGGTTGCCGCATCCAGAAAATGACGCACACAGCGGATTTCTGTCGTCCGCGGGCTCGGGCGTCAGGGTTTAAATATGGGGCAACGTTTGCGCTGATTGTGCGTCAAATTTTTTGACGCACAATCGGCGCAACGGAGTATAAATATGCCCCACAATCTTCCCACGGATTTGTCTCTGCCTTCCCTCGTTCCTGATGAGTTAATGTAATAATTATTAAGGTTCCAAGGTATGCAAACACATTTCATGCTTTACTTCTTGCTTTCATGGCTCTCTCAGTACTTCTCTGCAAGCCTCAAGAGGCATAGAAAAGTAACAGGAACTGATGTCAGTATGCTGGCTGGCAACTAGCATCTGGTGACATCTCTTCTGGAGGTAAAGTGGCATCTGGAGCCGAATGGTGCCGCCAGGAAGTGCTGGAGAGTCACTGCTGGGGAAATGTTTTCTAGGCCAGTCTGGTCAATGAAGAGTAGCACTGATGAGATAAGGAACTAGCAGAAAGATTGTCATTAAAGAAATTTAGCAACTTTTCCTTAACAGCCCTAGCATTTGGTCTAAGGAACAAGTGTTCAACAAGGTGATAGCAGTGGTGGCTGCTTCATTATGGCAGCCAGGAGTCCACGTAGTTGCAGACTACCATAGTTGTGGATGCCTCATTGGGCTGGGGTGCTCATCTAAACAACTCCTGGCCTGGAGTTTGTGTTCCACGTCAGAGCAGTGCCTGCATGTATATGTGCTGGGACTGCAGATTGTGCATCTCTCTGTCTTGAAGCCCTTCCTTCCATCTCGCGAAGTATCATTCAACTTCTACCAGATAGCACAGCTCATTAATTTATACCAACACGCAGGGTATTGTCGGATCTTGGACCCAATGGGTCCTATATACAAAAGTAAACTTACAGATGTACATGTGTAAGTTTACTCTTACACCTTGTAGTAAATGTACTACTCTAGGCTAATCACCATTTACAATTATAAGTTTACTACAAATTGTATGCTTACATGTCTCCCCCCCCCCCCGAAACCAGGGGTTAGACCCTAATTTACAAGTGTAAAGTAATCATGTGCAGGTGGTGATCTCCCTGTGATAAAGTATGGGAAAAAGTTTAAATGTTTATTAAAGTTTTAAAAAAATAGTAAGAATAGTTTTAACAAGAATATTATTGTGAATTAATGTTATGTATTTAATTGAAAGGTAAAACAGAATAAAAAGTAATTTAATTTAAATTTGAATTAAATATTTACAGACAATAAGCAGTGGCACCAGTGTTCACATTACGCTGCAAACCCTTCCCTCCACCAGGATTACTAAAAAAGGTATCTTTGAAAGTAGAGAGCATGGCTTGTGGCTAAGCTCAGAGTTACAGATCTCCTCAGAGAGCTTAATTGAGGCAAAAATAGAGCCTTCCTTTAGGTTGTGTAGATGATCAAGGTTCAGATCCTTTTCCTTTCCACAGTCATCGTGGCCACAAACAGAGATTCTTCAGTGTGCAGGTGGTATGGTGCATTAATATTTATAGGTTAACCCTTTTGCTGCTTGGCCTCCACTTCCCCAGTGCTTAGTCCTTCTTGGCTTTTTGGGGTAATTTGCACTTAAGTCTCCGTAACTTTTTGTGCATATAAGCTATCCACACCAACTGTGTGTCCTTTTTTCCAAAACTCTGGGGATTCTAAGGTGGCCAGGGTTTGTGGATTCCCATGGACCGCAACTGACAAAATAGGCAAAATATTGCAAAATTGTGTTGTTTTTTTTAGAAAAGTAGGGAAAAGTGCTCCAGATAGAAGAGCCTGGTAATTTTCCTAAAAATGCCATCCACAAACCGTTTGCTGTACTAAAGTCACTAACTTCCCAGCTTCAGGCACATGGAGAGCTGAATAAAAAACAAACAAATTTTGGACAACAGTTTTAGCATTTTTTAAAAGCCCTTGCCCAAGGGGCCACTCCCCTCGTATCTAGTGGAGTGGATCCCTGCTAAACGATCACCCTCCTGCGGTGAGCCCCAAGCAGGGATTCACTATGGAAGGGTGCCATTTAGAAAGGGAAGATTCTCTCCTTTCCAGTGATACCTCTCCCATCTGCCTAGGTGCACAAGGGCTGAGATAGCGTCACAAGCACCTAGGAAGGGAAAGTGAAATGAGCAGATTGACTCATTTCACTTTAGTTTTCAGTGAAACAAGGTCAGTGCGCCATGCGCGCCGATCGTCATTTCACTGAGAACAAAGAAACAGCCTTTGAGCTTTCCCAGCTCCTGAGGCTGTTTCTTTGTGCAGGAAATGCCTCTCAATCAATCAAGCAATCATGGATTTGTAAAGTGCGGCTAATCACCCATAGGGTCTCAAGGCGCTGAATGTAGGCGTGCTGCTCAGTCGAAGAGCCAGGTTTTGAGGTCCTTCCTGAACTGCTTCAGAGATGCAGTCTGCCTGAGCTTGAGGGGCAATGTGTTCCATGTCCAGGCTGCTAAGTAGGAGAAGGATTTTCCTCCTGCTGTACTTTTCCGGATCTTGGGGACGGCTGCAATGGCGAGCTGGGAGGAATGGAGACGTCCGTTGGGTATGTAGAAGGTGAGGTGGTGGTTGAGGTATGCTCATCCTATGTTATGCAGTGCCTTGAAGGTGTGGATCAGGAGTTTGTATGTGATTCCCTTGTTGACTGGGAGCCAGTGTAGGTCTCTGAGGTGGGAGGAGATTCAGCTGTGTCGTGGGATGTCCAGGATGAGGTCTGACTGCTGAATTCTGGACTCTTTGTAATCTTGATTGAAGTTTCTTGGTAATGCCGGCATAGAGTGCATTGCTGTAGTCCAGTTTTTGCTGGTGATGAGTGCGTGGGTGACTGTCTTCCTCTTTTCGAGGGGAATCTATTTGAAAATGTTCTGCAGGAGATGGAGGGTGTGGAAACTTGATGAAGAGACATCGTTAACTTGGTGGGTCATCGATAGAGAGGAGTCCAGGATGATGCCCATGTTGCGTGCATGGTCAGTGGGGTGGGGGCGTTAAACAGAGTGGTGGGCCACCAGGAGTATTCCAGGCAGAAAAGGTTGAGGCAATCATGAGTATCACTGTCTTGTCCGAGTTGAGCTTGAGGCAGCTACCCTCCATCAAGGCAGCAACTGCTCTCATCCTGTTGCGGAAATTCCCCTGGGCTTGCTCAGAGTCCTCAGACAGGGAGAGGATCAGTTGGGTGTTGTTGGCGTAGGATACTATGTTTAGCTCATGTTGTTTGGTTATCTTAGCGAGCGGGCCATGTAGATTTTAAAAAGCTTTGGGGTGAGTGAGGATCCTTGGGGTCCTCCGCAGCAAGTGTCTTTAGGTTCTGATGTGAACGATGGTAGTCTGACCCTCTGTGTTCTTCTGGTGAGGAAGGACCTGATCCAGTTCAGGGCTTTGTCTCGGTTGCCGGCAACGTGCAGTCCGTCGCAGAGGGTGGTGTTGGAGACGGTGTCAAATGCAGTGGAGAGGTTGAGGAGGATGAGTGCGGCGGTGCCTCCGTGGTCCAGTAGGATCCAGATGTCGTCAGTGGGTGCTAAGAGTGCCGTTTTTGTGCTGTGGTTGCTTCTGAATCCAGACTGGGAAGGGTCTAGAATACGGTGTGTCTCAAGGAACTCAGTGAGTTGCTGGTTGAGTTGCTTTCTCTGTTACTTAGGCTGGGAAAGGGAGCAGAGAGATGGGTCTGTAGTTCTTCAGCATCCTAGGGTCGGCGGTAGGTTTCTTGAGTAGCGGGCTGATTTCGCCATTTTTCCAGCCTGGGGGAATGTGGCGGTCTTGAAGGATAGGTTAATGGTTCGGCAGAACTCTGGTGCTATGGAGGCACTGGCCAAGTTGAGGATGTGATGAAGACATGGATCTGAGGGTGCTCCCAAGTGGATGGTGTTCATCAGTCTTTGGGTGTCCTCTATGGTGATGGTGGTCCAGGAGTACAGTATCTGGGCTAGGTCCACAGTGGTGAGCGGTGCTGGTGGGCTTTGGTCGCTGAAGCCTTCGTAAATGTCCTGGATCTTACGGTGAAAGAAGGTGGCGAGGTCGTTGCAGAGGTCTTGGGTGGGAGGGATTAAGTGTCTGCTCTGGGGTTCGTGAACTCTTTGACGATGGCAAAGAGCTCTTTGCTGTTAGGAGTGCTGGTGTTGAGGAGTGCTTGAAAGGCAGCTTTTTTGGAATTTCTGATTGTCTGGTGGTGCGTGGTGACTGCATTTTTGTAGGCTGTGCGGTCTTTGGTGCATTTGCTGAGCCTCCATTTACGTTCCAATTGTCTGCAGGTGCACTTGGATTCCTGTAAGGCTGGTGTAAACCACTTGGATGTTTTGCTCTAATGATTCACTGCTGATTTCCTTAATGGAGCTACATTGTTGGCACAGTCTGAAAGCCAGCGGTTTAGGGTGCTTGTGGCTTCTTTCGCATCCATTGCGTCCAGTGGGAGAGAGTGGTTGAGAGCGTTGGTGAGCAGTGCTTCTATTACTTTGCCCCAGCATCTGCCAGGGGGACAGAGGGTGTGGTGGCATGTGGTGTTCTTTGTGTTGGTAAAGTGGATACACTTGTGGTCGGTCCAATGGTGTTCGGAGGTGTGGGAGATTGTGATGTTGTCCCCTGCTGAGAAAATGGGTTCGAGAATGTGTCTGGCTCTGTGGGTGAGGACGTTGACGACTTGTTTAAGGCCGAGAGTTGTGAGGTTGTCCATGAGGTTTGAGGTGTTAGGGTCATCAAGGGCATCAAGGTGGAACTTGAGGTCGCAGATTAGGATGTAGTTAGAGGAGGTGAGAGTTTGGGGGCGATGAGGTCGGCGATGTCTTCACAGAACTGCAGTCAGGATTGGGTGGCCTGAAGATGAGGGTGCCATGTAGGGAGGTGTTTGGTTTGGCCTGGATCTGGAAGTGTAGGTGCTTGTGCGTTGACTCAGACTAATTGGTGGTAGTCAGGCAGAGGCTATTTTTGTAGATTATGGCAATGCCTCCTCCAGGCCGGTCAGCTCTGTCCTTGTGGATGATTTTGTAGTTGGCCGGGATTGCCGTGGTGATGTCTGGGGAAGCGGTGGGGGTGATCCAAGTCTCCGTGAAGAAGGCTACATCCGGGGCTGTTGAGTCTAGGAGGTCCCAGACTTCTACTGCGTGTTTGACGAGGGAGCGTGTGTTGAGGAGTATGCACTTTAGGTGGACGTCCGTGCTTGGTTCAAGATCATGGGGTGGTCACGGAGGGTGCTGGAGCAGGCTCAGCAAGAAAAAGGTCCCTGGGTGTTCCTGGGGTCAGCTTGGTGGCAGGCTGATGATCTTCCAAGGTTTGAGGGTGCGTAGAGTGCTGGTGTTGAACCGGCGGATGGGGTGAGAACCACAGTCCGTGGCGTGGGCGTGGTTCAGGTGCGGATGGGCACGGACAGGCGCAAGTGGGCTTGCATTTGGCACACCTTCGGTGCGCAGCCACCATTATGAGGGGAGGGAGGCACAGGGTCCGGTCAGCTGGGAGGTGGGATGGCAGAAAAAGCACTTCACTGGGGGGGTGGAACCGCAGGGGCAGCAGCGGCGTGGGGAGAACACGGGAGGGAGAGGAGGCAAGAGGGAAAAAAATAAAAGAGCCCACACCAGAGGGATTTCCTGTGTCATGTGCTGGGACAGCTGCGAGCCATCCGGTGCACACGAGCACTGCGGTGTGGGACGTCTACAGCCATCCCTCATACTAAAGGGGTTAGGGTGTGGGGGGCACCTGGCTTGTCTGCCTGTGATAAAACGTGGTTAGTGTCTCTGACTTTGTAGACCACTCTTCTTGAATGTATAACCCAGTTTCAATGTTTCATATGGAATTGAGTCTGATGAATAGTGATATAAATATTTTGGTTATTTCTTTATCTGCAGATAAATCGAGCAAAGTCAAAATAGAGTAAAGTTTGTGATGTTGAATTATAAATGAAATTAGAAATGGGGAAGCTTCCGTGGATTCTACTAAATAGAAGCAAAATTGTTCAGGGGCCAGCAAATTACATGAACAAAGAAAGCCAGTAGGGTGAGTATGGTAATTTTTTCTAAAATCGTAGGGCATATGAAAAAAATCTCTAAATGAAAAGCGTCAGAAGAGCCAGTGAAAGGTTTTTGTAAGCGCGAGAGATATTAATAGCGCATTTACGATAAACTGAGATATGCCTGATGAAGGAGAGTTAAAGCGAACAGCTAAAGGTAATAAAGCATGGATAAACAGTTTTGACTAAATTACAAGAAGATGATCTTTTGGAAATGAACTAAAGTTAGCACGTGAAAGAACAAAAGAGACATCTGTTTCGTTAACAGGAGAAAAGAGGAAAGGTAAGTGACATGTAGGTGCAGCTGGTTGTGATGAAGACTCAACAGAGGAACAGGGAAAGGAACTATACAGTACATAAATGTTATCTATAAAGTAAGAGACAAAAAGTCCGATTTAAAATTTGGCGGCCGGGGTGTCCTCTGCCAGGCCAGCAGAGTAAATTACTCCGTTGCCCTTGGGGAGGCCTCAATTACCAAATTTTGAAATATCAGGCCGGCGGACATTTCAAGCATTGATGGGAACGTCAGTCAAGGAGATTCCCGACAATGTGTTGTAACTTTGGCGTATGGCTCCATGAAACATGACAGAGCCGTACAGCAAAGTTACAATCGTTTCTTTTATTTTCAAAAACAAAACCCCAAAGTGAGATTTTGTTCTTGAAAATAAAATATAAAAATGTCCCACTCACTATGGGAATTATATCCCATAGTGAGAGAGATATTTTGCAGTTTTCACCAAAGGTCCGCCCACTTTGAAATCGGGCAGGTGGACCATTATGTTGGCCATTGCAATGGAGTACCCTTTCCGCTAACATGTAAATTAGGCTCAAAGTCATCTGCATTCAATGACAAACTTAGGTGGGTGTTGAGGGATGGAGAGAGAGGACAATTTAGAAAGATGAAACCAATAGTTATGGACTGTGTAGCAAAGATAGAGCAGTAGAATTTTCCTTGGCAGATCTAAGTGACAAGTGGGCAGCAAAACACAGCCGAATGCTTGGGCTCAGGTACTTACACCAGAGGAAGGAGTGTGAGTTCTGTTGTGCCTCGGGTGTACCACTGGAATTTCCCAATTGTGTTTCTACTTCCACCAGTCTTTTGACTAAGGTCTTAAATGCAATTTGTGAATGAGGTTGTCATGATGTGCCCCAAGAAGTTGGGAGTGTGACCTGGTTTGCTGCGTGACAGCCATTGGTTGTAGGGGGACTGGCACCCAGTTAGTGGGATGCCCTGCCAAGCTGTCTCTTCCTCTTCCTGATAGCTTGTCTCCTCTTAATTCTGGTTCCCCCTGTATTTTACGTCTGCTGTGCTGTGAGACTCTTGAATGGATTCTGTCTCACTGTAATCGTGCTGGAAATTTGTGTGCGGACTCGAGTATAGTGATGCCTAGGCCATATAGTTAATATGTGTAGTAAAAGAGAATACTGTTTTTATTTTGGATAAAGTACATAATCATAGAATTTTCACACTACATTTTTGGTTAATACTCAGGTAAATTTTACTTTTTGGCACAGGGTACCGTAATCAATCAGTGACATACATATCTTTTTCTGAGTCTAGAATTCAGATTTAAGGTCATATGTACCCTAGCTGAAATATTTCACACACTTGTGTGTAATGTATGTTTTTTTTCTGCGTTTTTTTCTAGGTACATTTGCTCTTGAGCTACTTTCGATGGTTGAAGATAATTGCCCTACTCCATTCCAAGCTGGCAGATCAAAGGAGCCGTAGGTCAATAGGCCCCTACCTAAGGGATTCACTTCCTTGCTTGAGGGAGGGGGCGGGGTTGTGAATTTCAGAGGCTGTTAGCAGCATCTCACTGATAATGAGGGCAGGTGATGCTCCCTCCTTGAACAATAGAGAGAAGGGAAACTGATGCCTCCAGAGTCCATCAAGTGGCCCCTTTGAATCTTAAGGGCAAAAGAGAAAGGCTGTGTGAGTCGAGACAAGCACAGTACAGGTGATGTGACCTTATGTTGAAAAGATTCACTATTTTGAACTTTTTCCAGCATGCTGTACAGGGATATGATACGGTGGACTCGCCACTAGTACTAGTGGAGGTACAGCCGGGCAACACTAGATTGGCTTAGTGGTCCCTCTTATGGCTGGATTCTACTCCTCCCTGTTTAACCCCAAGACCAGTGGGGACTGGGCCTGTTGTGTGCTGGGGTACTCTTGATGGCTGACTCCTGAAGGAGTGGGCACCGTGGCCTCCTGCTTTTGCACTTTAGCGCCTCAGATAAGGCTTGGATCTGGTTGGTTGTGGAGCACCGGCATTGAGTACTGTCTGCTGTTGAAGGCATGTGGGGCTCTACTATGTAGTTGAAGATGCCCTGTGTCAGGAGAACACCAGGACTAGGCAGCAGGGCAGGCCCAGAGCTCTTCTAGAGAAACGGTTGTTGATAGGAGGAGGAAGCAATGGTGGAAAGGATGTGAAGAGATAAAAATATCCTTCGACGTGTGGGACTAAGGGGAATGAGTAGTGCTTGCTGAAACGGTGGTGAACCTTAATGATTCCTGGTATAGGGAACCATAGCTACCCTCCAGTGTCTAGAAAACATTCTCAGCAGCAAAGCACTCCTGACTGATGCAGCAGGGACTGAGCTGTTTTATCTGCTGCTCATATGCAGCTCTTTTGAATCCCCCGCTGGAGCTCTGGTGCTTGGGCACTGGTGGACTGCTAGTGAGAGCAAATGTTGTCCAAAGTAAGAAAATCACTAATGCAATCTCACATCTAATGTTTGAAGTTACTGAAGATAATTGTAATCGTATTCAGCATTTCATAGCAGTAAGGTAGAAGTCCTTACAGTCACACCAGCATTACTGCTGTGGGCCGCAGCTTGGACTTGCAGGTCCTTGTATGATATTCTACTGCCTATCCACGCCACAAATCCCCAGAGCAATCAGATGTTGCTCCCAGGCCAGCTTCCCATTCTTGCTTGGGGATCATATGGCCCTTCCGGTGAAGAGGACAACCTCACAACGCCACAAAGAGGAGCAGGCCCAAAACTGAGAACTGTATTGGGGTGACCCTCAGAAAGAGAGGCTCATGCAGAGAAGCTTGGGCCAGTGGTTACTTTTATTGGAAGAGCGAGGGTGCCCACACTAGGAAAGCTAATTAGGTTTTGTTCACAAGAAAGAAATAAAGGATTAATGACACAACTTCCTGGTTGTTTGACAAACCATAAACAAGCAGGAGATTGTTTGCAATTCATGTAACAAAGACATTGAGTCTTGCCACAGTACAGACTAGTCTCTCACTTTACTTTGGAATGTCTTTTTTTACTTCTGGGCAAGTACAAGTCCCTGATCATTTTTTATTGTAAAATAGATATTTTCTTCCTCAAACGTTGTGAATGAAGCCGTCTGTCAGTGTTTGAAATGATTCCTTCCAAAGCCCCTCTCATGGTCCATCCTGTTTATCAGGCTTATGCTCAAAGAGCTCATTTCAAAATTACTCCAAGTAAAAGAAGAACTTTGGAGAGAAATGTGTACTGTGCTGCAATGTAATACATACCTACTGATTCTGAGTCCAAGTTGTCTTGTACAGTTCCCCTCTTTGCTTTATAGCCCGCTCACCCCAGTTTACAAGTGTCCTCCCCATCCTCTTTTATCAGTTTTGTAGCCTGTGTTTTAACTATTCCTTATCTGTTTCTGAAAGGTAGATGTGCTGCAAGTTAACACAATAATGGGTGGACTTCTCCCAGCCTCACTGGCTTCTGAGAACACATGTGGACAGGTGCTCTAGTGGATAGTCCAGATGCACTTGTGCCGCTCTTGATACAAGAATGTTTGTATTGTTTCTGGACAGCGTTATGCCATCCCTCCTAGATCTATTTTCCTACTGCTTATTTTTCTTGTATTCTTGTTTCTTTGTTTTTGTATGTTTCTCCTCACTGGATGTGCATGTTTTTAACCGAGCTTGCTTTGAGTCTTTAAATTGATTGTTTATTAACTGTTCAGTTGTTTGCTGTGTTGTAGCATCATACACTTCAATCCACATTTATCTGCAGGAATGCTCAGCACCTCAGGCTACCGTGCCTAAGCCACTTATATCGTCTGGCAAACTCATTTACTCCTGTGGATCCCTCCCTTCAGCAAAGCAGGCACTCAGTCCCACCTCCCATCAGGACTGTGACTCTCTCCTCGTGGTCAGTCATCTGAACTCGCAGTTTATCAAAGGTACTGGTAAAAAGAACACCTTTTGCTCCATTCCATTTGTATGTATGTATGTGGTATTTGAATAGGGCGAACCTAGCCAAAAGACACCAGAGCTCTGTACAGGGTCAAAAGCAAAGCCCTAACCAATGCTGGACTCTGGTAGCACACGTGGACTATTCCTGCTACGTGATGTGGTGTTTTTCAGTGTGTCTCCAGCTCTTTCCTGAATCGGAGCAGGGTTGAAAAGTCTCTATCCCT
This sequence comes from Pleurodeles waltl, assembly GCF_031143425.1. NCBI lineage: Eukaryota > Metazoa > Chordata > Amphibia > Caudata > Salamandridae > Pleurodeles > Pleurodeles waltl. Next base: position 336,358,461 of record NC_090445.1, read on the forward strand.
GGGCTTGATGTCTGCTCTGGTGTCTTTGCTCCCTTCAGGTGAACATTGCTAATGTTGCAGAAATCCAAGTCTTTGCAGGGCTTTATGGCCTCATTTTTCCATTTGTCATTGTGCTATTCACATTGTAACATCGGCCCTTCATGTGTCGACCTTGTATCAGCTTCTTCACAGGATACACGCCGAACATGTCAAGAACGAGTGCAACCAGCTATTTGTCTAATAATATTTTTAATTTAAATACAAAATGAAGAGAATAAATGAAACCTATAAATGTAGCAGTCCTTTTGAAAGTGTCCATTCACCGCGTTTGAATCGGAACTGCGGAGGCTAATTTTATTTCTGCGCAGGAAATGTTTCCTAACTTCCGGAATACGTCCTCTCATGACCCCTGATCTCTGGCAAGGGGAGAAGCGGGCAGATACTGGAACAGTAATCCTCCTAGAAACTTGCAAGCCCGCTTCTCTCTCTGGTAGAAAGCGCTACATTTATAATGTTAGTGCCACAAACACACACCCATACCCACCTGCACACAAACTGTATAATTATTCACAAAAATGGCAAAAATATAGAAAGACAAAATTCTCCTCTGTCTAAATATATGAATCTCTCTTAATATATTAATAGATATAAAATCAGATTTTGCTGAACTAAAACGCAAACAGCAGTTGGAGATAGGACCTGCCTAGATACTGCACTAATAGATATGCCTAGTTCCAGGCTGAGAAGGTTATTAAATTTCCCTTTTGCGAACCCCACTGCACAAGTTCTCACGCATATATGCTTGTGCCCATATCGGACTAGTATTTTGAACTTTAGCTTTTGGCTACTTGGGCAGCCAAGTGGAGTCAACCAGTGGCCTGGAGGCCCCAGCTCCTTGAGATGGGAGGCTGGTGAAGGAAATACATGAAGGGAGGTCGCCTCTCATTTTAAGCGTGTAAAGTTAGGCAGGGGAACGATTGAGACTTCTGTAGTGTATGTGACTAGTGACCGCAGAATGCGTCATGGATGTCATTTAGGGGGTCACGGCTTTCGGATGAGCTACCTCTGGGGGTTTATGGGGGCATACCTAGTAATTAGTAAAAAACACATGGATTGTCACCTGTAGAACTCTGGCTGATGGTAGGGGCATCATCACTTATTGTATTGTATTGTATTGTAATTGTATTTATATAGCGCTTACTACCCCTGACGAGGCGTCGAAGCGCTTTTCGATGAGTAGCACGCTACTCTGGAACCCAACAAGAATTAGTGATGGATTAGTATCATTTAATAATGAGTACAGTTTTAGTATTATTATGAGTTAATTTGAGCCGCGGATATGAGAGTTTGTTAGTTAGATTGACTGGAGTAATGTAGGGATGGAGGAGGAAAGAAATCCAGAAGTGTTAATTGGGAGTATATCCTTCATTTACTCAACCCAAAGGCTTGGGATGAATAAAGGGGGGCGGAGGGGGAAGAGTATGTGGAAGGGTTAGGGAGAGCATAGTAGCAGGGTGAGATGAATGCAGGAGAATTTAGTAGGGTTGTGTGGGAGGTCACAGAGGTAGAGTGAGGTTTGGTGAGTTAGATGTGGAGGTGGAGGGAAGAGCTTAGGCAGAGATATTTAGGAGATGAAAGTGGTCGAAGGGATTTGGGATGAGTCAGAGTGAGAATGAGGCAGAATAGGTTATAAATGGGACCCATGTGCTTGTCCTCGCAACTTGCCTTTCCTTTATCAGAGTGGATAAGATGTTCACTTTATTTTTAGTTTTAAATATGTTATATTTGTAATTACTTTCCTGTAATTCATCTGTGTCAAAGATTGGGTGAAGTCCACCTTTTGCTATATATGAAGTAACATCCTATGATGTGGTCTTCTGAGATGATCTCTGCGCAGTGCTTGAAATGGGGAAAAACTCTGTAGCAGAGTACCTGCTTGTTTCTGAGAAGTGCTGCTACTCTTTCGATTAAAGGTATTCAGTTTTTCTTGAGAAGTGCAGCTACCCTCCCTCTCAAAATAAAAAAAATGCCGGTACTCAGTACCGGCCCATTTAAAGCACAGGCTCTGTGAGGTCAAAAAAGCATCTGATCCGAGGCCTCTGTAATTCTGGTAAAATGATCTCCGTAGAATAAAAGAGCAAATGAAACATCTCTGGTGTGGCTGAGACTATCAGTAGGGCAGTAAGTGAATGTATGAGTCAGAGATAGGGCAACAAGTGAAACCTAAGTGTAGTGTAGTCTGTGAACAGTGGTAAGGCAACATGTGAGACTTCTCCATAAGGTTAGGGTGGGTGTTAACGGAACCAGAGAGACTGCTCTGTGGTGTATGAGGACAAAGACAGGGCAAAGAATGAAAACGCTCTAAAGTCATTGATAGGGCAAATGACAATTCTCTGTAGTGTATGACATGGCATCAGATGATGCTACCCCATAATAGTGGTACAAGGGAGTCTTCTCGGTAGTGTACGATAGCAGCATGTGAGGCTTCTTGTAGTGCATTATGTCAGTGATGAGGCAAGGAGTAAGACCTGTTTTGTAGTGTATGAGGTCAGTGAAAGGGCAACAAGAGAATCTTTGTCGTGAATGAAGTCAAGCGATAGGGTAATGAGTGACATTTCTCATAGTGGGGAGGTGGGAGACGGCTCGATGGTGTATGAGTGGTCAGAGGGCAGTGGTTGAGACTTCTTTGTCGTGCACAGTCAGTGATAGGGCGATTACAGAGATATCACCGTAGTGTATGGGGCTGAGAATGCGGGGGTGAGAGAAGGTGAATTCTGTTTCTTCTCTTCCTCCTCTCAGAGGATGTTCGCAAGGTCCATGTCTGAACAGAGAGTAATCATTTCAGACTCCTAGACACTAGATGAAGCCCCTCCCTGACGTCATAAATCCAGTGTAACTTCCTGTTCTACAAGGGCTGCACCAGAGTAATTCAAAATTATATACTGAGGTGGGTGTTTTCATAAAGCACTTTTTCAAGCACGTGGCCAGTTTAGGCAGCTGCAACAGTCAGAAAAAAAAGGAAAAGGCGGAGGTGACAGAGATCGTGGAGCGGGGGATTGAATGAGCTCAGTAATCCAAGATCAGTACAAGGAGTGGAACAGAGGGACCTTCAGCAGTCCTTTCAGCCTGACTCTTCTAGACTTTTCACTTAAATGCCCTCGCTATAATATATAGTGTGTCAGTCTGGTCAGTTCAATTGAAGCAAAGCAGTATGACAACACCCAGAACACATTAAATTTACGTTGCCACGTGAAAGATGCCTTTGATGATCTGTATTGAGGTTGCCATCCTAATTTCCACCGATATAGAATATGTCTCCTTTTCAATGGTTACGAGTATTGATTTAAATGCAGAATGCCCTGTGGAGTTCTTTGACTTCCTTGCTTCTTTTTTATCACCTTTTTTAACATCTCCTTGACAGCATAGCTGTCGTCAGACACTAATGTGAGAACCACCAGGAGAAGGGCTTTGGTTCTGCCTGCATGTTGGGAGCCAGGAGTACATGTTTTGATAGGGCAGAACATGTGTGCTTCTACGAAAAGGTGCTTGCCCTCCACACAGCTGTAATCGTTTTGTTTATGTATCCAGTTGCCTGAGCTTTCAGGTGCACACACATGCCACTGTAATGCTACTAAAGTACCTTAATCAACTAGATAATTTATGGCATGTTTCTCTGGCAGCAGCACAGATGGGATGAGGCAGTCAATATGGATTTTTAGGTCTGGCTTGACAGGTTATTCATAACCCTGAGCTACTGGCATTGCCAATGCTTGTTTTACCTTTTATAGGCTTAAATACATCCATACGTTGTTGAACTGAGGCATTAATTGCAGGAGGTCATTGCCAGGTCAGAAGAGATGTGTGACAATAGAATAGGTACAAACCAAAAGCCATTACACATGACCACTGAAAAAACACAGACCAGAGGTGAAACAGGATCTTAGAATACACAGATTAGAGGTATTAACATGACACAGAAAAGACACAGTGTAGTGGTAGTCACATGAACTCGGAATTGACACAGACCAGAGGTGGTCTCAGGACCACAGAATAGGTAAAGACCAGAGGTAGTGACGTGACCAGAGAACAGGCATAGGGCAGAGGTGGTCAAATGACCATAAAATAAAATCCGACGGGGCACTCTGTATTCTAAGGATCGTGGGTAATGAAGTCATATTAAAAAAAATCTTGGGGCATATTTACAAGAACTTGGTGCATCAGCTATGGTGTGTCACTTTTCTTGCACCCCCCTAAAGTCCTCCAAACATCACCATGGTAGTGCCGTATTTACAATACAGCGCACCATGCCGCACGTTAGCACAATAGCGTCAACATTTTTAATGCTATTGTGGCACATTGGTCGACTAGAGCCAAAAATGATGGTGCTAGTCCAGCAATGGTGTGGATGCCCATTGGAACCAATAGGAGCGTCACTTTAACGCCTGCCCAAGACTGGAAAAATCTCGTAAATTTCACTGCACCATTTTTCTGGGCCTCTTAACGTATCCCTGGCACATGCATAATGTGGCGCAAGGCACCACTATGTAAATCTAGTGCAGGGAAAAGGCCTCCTTGATGTCGCCTTAATGTAAAAAACAATGATGCTAAGGCAGCGCAAGGAAGCGCTAGGGGCTTGTATACATGCCCCTCAGTTCCGTAAGGAATCATTCACTGTCACATCGACTATGTTGGAACGGCAGGACGATAAAGAAAATAGTCTCTCCTAAATCATGGCGTTATTTGTTTGAGTGATTCCTTAACAGAGCTGTATTTTTGTTCCATAGAATAGGTACCCGCCAGTCAATCACACATACATGAGAACAGACATGATTAAGGTGGGAGACTCCCGATTTTTTACGCCAAAATGGCTTTATTTTATCCCGCCTGAAAATGCCTCTGCTTCCATAGAAGTCAAAATGATATATTCATCGTTTTTTTTTCAGAATCTCTCACTTTTCTGTTCTAAAATGTTGATATGTATGATCACATGACCAGACTACCATAGGGCCTAGGCGGTCACATTACCGCAGAAGGTACAGGGACCAAAGGACCACAAAAGAGGTATGTGAGGGTCCGAGGCAGTCACACGAGTCCAGAATATACATAGTGGAAAGGAAGTCATATAGCTGCAGAATTGACATATCCCAGAATTTGTTTCGTGGCGTCAAAAAGCACACGAGTTGCCATAGAATGTGCATGCCTCAGATTTAGCTGTATGACAACTGAATACGCGCATCCCATTAATAAGTCAGTTGGCAGGAAAATACATTTATTGAACATTTGTCTTTTTGCCTACATCGGGGAACTTGAAAGGAAACAAACTCCTTAAACTTTATCTTTTTAGAATTGTCCAAGTGGCAAATTGTGATGTCCCTTTTCCGCAGGACAACCCTTCCTCTTTTTGATCTAACACTGACCCCTTTTGGCATCATGTTTTAAGTCTTTGGCGACAGATTTTAGAATTATCCAATTGGCAAATTAGACCTTTTTTTTTTTCATGAGGGCGAACTCGTCCTCATTTTTGGTCTCACATTGCCCTCTTCTGGTCTTATGTTTTATGTCTTTAGCAATGCATTTTTTTCAAATGATCTGAATCTTGACCGATGTGTTTTTCACCTATTATTGGATAGTGCGCCAGCTTCTAAGGTGCACGGAGCAGCCAGGGTGAGAGTCAGCGTCCACAGTTTCCTGAGGTGGCGACGTGTTCAAAACTTCCGCTGGTGAGTTGGGGAATGGAGAAGACGGAAAAAAGTCAGATTGTATGTGGTATGTAAAAGCAAACGTCCAGATAGCAAACTCTAACTGGTGCCTGTCGGCTTCGATAGAATCGATTAAATCGTTCTCTGTGGACTTAAAATGTTCACCAGAATAAGGCTTTTAAGCTAGTTTGAATCCATCTTATATTTTTGAAGATGGGCAGTACTTAGGCCATTTCTTTTTGTTGTTATCGGTGCTGCTTCGCGGCAACAAAAATGTCATATTAATAAGCAATGATGCGCTATTTCACTCTCACTTGTCTTGCTTTGACATAGAAAAATTAATGTTTGCGTTTTGACTATGCAAAATATAAATTGTGATTTTTTTTTGATGCATCTAAACTGTGTAAATGGAGCAAATGGAGCAAAATAGCACAACACGATATTGTGTTATTACCGAGCGCCTTCTGCAAATTAGTTTAAAAATACTACCCCCCAGGGATGTTTATGTACTCTCATTTCCTGATCTTGTTAACCAAAATTAACGAAAGGAGCTGTTCTGAATCAATCACTAATGGTGACTCTTTTGTCGTGAATAACTGAACACTGAAACCGGCCTTTGCTGCCTTAGATCAATAACGAAATCTTCTGTTTGACTGAACCAGACCCCTAAGAGGATACCACTGCGATGCCCGAATGAGATTCAAACGTGTGGTCTTGCAGCCCCCAGCCATCCACTACAGCTGCCTACTGCCCTCATGGTTGCGTGAAACCTACAGACATGTTTTTCTTGTTAGACGGGATACTTGAGGCCATACTTATAACACCAGAGGCAAAACTAAAATATGTCCGGCCTTAGCAAGCTGTGATATTTTTTTCTTTTCTATTGCAAACTTATGTAACTGATATTAACATTGTAAAAGTAAACACGCAGTAAAAGTGCTGCCATCTAACAGTGACGTGCATAGATTTGCAAAAAAAAACTAAGTTAAAAATGACACCGCAAAAAATAACAATCATTCTATGAATACGTCAACTGGCATAACAAATACAGAAATAAACCAATAAAACATGAAGTGGCAGCAGAAATGAACGCAGAGAGTGGCCTGAACGAAAGCTGTACATAAAATAGTTATTTTTTTGGGAAAGTTGTGAAAGAGCTAAACCTGTCTCTAGGCCAGAATTCAGCGTGTTGTTGGTTAAAAGCGAGGACTGTCTGCCTGTATATGGATGACTGGAGGCCGCTTCACAGCTGTTTTTGAATGTTGCACTTCCCATCAAGTTTGTGGACATCTGTCCCTTTTCTCCTACCGCAGCCCTTCAACAGCATCCAAGACCGTAAGTTCTGCCACTATAAATGCACCAGATCCTACCCACCGACTGGACATTTAACGTTTACCACAATTATCTGATTGTTCAGAGGCAAAGGATTCCAGATAACTCCATGTTCAGTCTTCGACTTTACTTTAACAACCTGCTCCATTCTAAGGCTTGTAGTACTTCTTGGGGTACTTCAAGTGAAACCATTGATCTACCACATCTGAAAACCCCATCAGTATAAGGAGATCTTGGGACTGGAGCCTGGTGTCTAAGATGGCCTGGTGTGATCTGAGTGGCGCCCCGGAGCTATTGAAGCATGTACAGTGCATGTTGTTACTTACAGGTTCCATACCTGCTGCACCTACTCCTGGTCCCTCAAGTTTAGAAAACTTGTAGGAAGTGGTACACAAGGGTTTGAAAGGTTGTGTGAAGTTTGTTTTCTCAAACATCACAGTATATGTTTTTTCTCACTTTTTACACTAACTATAATGTTTACGGCATCTCTCCACATAGGGCATCTCTCCACTTATGTGGTTCCTTTAACACCATAAGCGAGAGGGGACAGGGTTTGGAAACTGTGAATCTGTCTCATTTATTTAAATAAAAAACAAAGTATCTCAGTCTTCTGTTTGTGCTCACAGCCAGACAAACGCAAGCATGGCTTACCAATTACCGTGTAATTTTAAGATGGCACTACCAGGAAATATACGCAACTTCTTCAGTGCATGTAAATATAGAGGGCTGGAGCATGGGATAGGATTCCTGGAATTTTCATCTGACTGTATAGTTGCAAGTGTTCTGTCTCCTTTGTTTCTGTGTTTAGTTCTCTCAATCAGTGCTTAATTTGTAAAAAAAAAAAAAAAAGTGCCTGGCACCATTCTCAGGGGGCCACTGGAGCCTGTATCATCCAGTGCCCCCTGCCAATGCTGTCAATGAGGGTACCAACACAACTACTGACCATCACACTCCTACAGGTGTGACAATTCAGACTATTCCAGGCCACCCGAAGCTCCGATAGTGGCTTGAGCGGCAGATATTATTCATGTTAGTGTGTATTGACTTGTTAGACACTTGTGCTCCTCTCAAAAGCAGCAGACAGCGCCTCCATGTGGAGACTGTCAGTAGAGCCAGAGCTGAAAATTGAGTGCCAGTGCCCAGCTCCGGAAACCATTAGCTCAAATTAGGAATTGTTCTCAGTCCTCTATTTTTTGCGCTTTCAAAACCCCATCCTGTAATTTATTCTTCTTTCCCTTTCTTAGTCATCTGCTTATCTATTTGACTATGTAACTCTCACTCATAGAGTTCTCCATTGTAATTGCTTCTCCCCTTTCTACTCTGATTATTTCCAAATTTTAAGAGTTCCTTTCCTAATACAGTTTTTGTTTTAAACATGCAACATCTCAGCTCTTTTGTACAAAAAAGTGACATACTGCGTTCCCAAAGTTTGGAAGTGTGGAACGTCACCTGCCTCACAATAACCTTATGTCTTGTATATCGTCTGCCCATCTTGTTGTTTGAAATCATTCCTTTATCATCTTATATTATGTGTATATCTGCTTTCATTCAACATTCCCCACCCTTGAATAATCCTGACAATTCTGGCTGAATGCTGCCAAAGCGCAATGTATGATAGATTGACTGTGCTTTCATCATGCAGTGTACAGTGCTCGGTAATCTAGGTAGTGGCAATGTTATACCGTAGTTTCCTATATCACTGGCATACAGATGATTCTCTGTTTCAAATGAAATATATAACTTTGGTGAAGGTGAAGGCTTCACTTGCTGCATCCTCATTCACTACCACCTCTGTATTGACTATCCATCTATTTAACTCTTGTCACTTGCGGTTTAAGATTATATGTTCCTTTGTACTTCACTTTGATGCTACTTTAAAACCCTTGTAGGAACAATGTGAAATATGATTGATTTACTGCCACAGTCAACATATAGCTGACTTTTTGTCTTTCTGGGTTCGATGGCAATGTATAATGCTCTGACATTCGGATGGGCGAAATTCACTCTTTATAAGACAGTATGTAGTTAAATGAATGACAATGGTTATAAAAGCATATGTTAAGAAACCATACATTTAAGGGTTGGCAAGTGATGGGTCTGCAGTTGTCCACAAAGAAGACTGGGAAATGTCAGACCTGGGGTTTCAGTCGTAAAGCCTATTTCGTGTTGTCAGTGGAATCCGAGAGCCAAGTGGCCCCTTGTCATGTGTGACATCCTCAGTCTGTCGTGGCTTTATACCCATCAGTACTCTGGGTCATTTTTACTGTTATAAGTATAGGCTAAAAAATCCTTGCTAGGAAAGTGCTGCTGGGTAAAAGGACAGAACTGACAGAAGGTGTGACAGATGACATGGGTCTCTCAGCAGCTAAACACCTACACTTCTGGTAGCTGGAACAGATCTTAAGGGTTGATGGTGCAGCTATTGGGCATGTGGTAGTTCCTGTACCTTAGCATCTCCGGCATGGCCTGCATGCTGAGACCTCGAGGAACAGACACTGAAAGTGCACGTTTGACTAGAAAGAGCTCCTTGTAACTCTGTAGGGTGACCAAATGACTTCATGTACCAAAGACAGCAATGCTGTGGTAATGGGCTAGCATTTTTTATTGTTACAACATCACTGCATTGTGGGAGCTGCAGTCTTGCTTTGCCTCAATTGAACGTATTTCAACCCTTTGGGTAACGATAAAAGCTCAGGCTTGGGACTGTGGTGTTTAAGTGACATGGAGTGATGTGGTCAACCTACACATATGGATTCACCTCCTCTGCCTTTGCACCATCTTTATGGATCTCCATTAAATACCATTTTGGGCGTTTTCACCACTCTCTGATAGTCCATCTTTGCAGAGGAGGAAGAACATGGTTTCTTTATCAAACTCATCATGGGGGGCTCACCAGCCGCTGTGCAATCTTTGTAAAGGAAACAAGACCTCTGATCTGAAGGGAAAACAGTACTGGGGCTCACTTGACACCCTTTCTACCACATTTAGGAGATCCTTAGAATACACCCCAGGACTCGCCTTTTATGCCAGCTTTCTGTAAAGGTTGAAAAGGTACTAACATATTTTGGGAATACGCTCCTTAGACACACTCCATCAGAACTCTCTGCTACCTCTGTGTTTTTGTTATATGAAACACGGTCCGTGACATTTGAGTGGAACTTATATTTGCCTGGCAATGAAATAAACTCACATCCCTCGAGTGGTCTCCCCCACCGCAATCCCCAACAGAACCCCCACAACCAGCCATGTATCTGGAGAGGCATTAGATTCTGGTAAACGTTCTGGAGTTGGCATATGTTTTCTGCCTGCCCCTTGCAGTGCCACTTCCCTGCCCCTACAGTGACTCATTCTCTGCATTCCTTCACCCCACCCTCTTCTGTGGTGTTTCAAGGACCCCATGTGCCCAAAGTCTGTCAATAATACCATCTCCCCACTCTCCCCGTGGGTCACAGAAAGAACTCAGACGGGGAGGTGGGTTCTGAGGCGTGGTGCTCTGCCACAGCAGAGGTCACAGCCCGGCTCTCAGCAAAGCTGCTGGCCACCAGCTTCTCGTAACGGGCTTTGTAGGTGTCCCGCTCGCGCATGACCCGGCTGAGCTCGTGCTGTAGTTGCTCCAGCTGGTGCGAGAGGTGTGACTTCTCTGACTCGAGCACGTGCTTCTGCTGTACTCGCTTGAAGCGGCATGACTGGGCGTAGCCGCGGTTCTTGAGCGTGCGCCGTTTCTGCTTCAACCGCAGTACCTCCTCTTTGCTGAAGCCCCTCAGGTGGCGATTCAGCTCCCTCACGGACATGCTGACAAGCTGGTCGTCTGAGAAGCGATCATCCAAATGGGAGAGCTGCAATGGGGTCAAACAGAAAGAGATGAGAAGGAGGTAAATATAAGCCTTCTTACCTTTTCAGCCCAGAGATCCACCCACTTCATCGCCATTGAGAGTTAAAAACATTGATGTGCTTTTATGAAACATCTGTCTTCACCACTCTTTCTTCCAGTGTCTTCTAAATCAAGAACCATCTCAGAATGTGATCTCCCAGTTAAGACCATTCACGTATTATTTTCTTTTTACAGGCAGGTTCTACAGTCAAAACTCACCTGTAGCAAGAGAATGTGTCACTAGTCACCAGTAACCTGTATTACATGCAACTAGTCTCACCACAGTGCCCATTTTGGGACAGGGCTCAGCTAACACAGCCCACCTCCCTCCGGCCTTCTCTCACATAGTAAAATAATGACAGTCCTTTAGTTTAATTTTCTAGAGGCTCTCAGCGTTTTTTCAAATGGAATTAAATTTCTAAATGAAGAAATACGGTCATCGTAATTTCTCTAAGTGTGGGATTCTTTTCTGAAAAACTGCATCACAGCATAAACAAACAGCCTCGGTGTTCCCTAAAATCGTTAGTTTCCAGGTGACACCTATGTTTCTAGACTGGTACCACCTGGATGGCTTCCTTGTGATAAGTGTGTACACATGGGTAGAGAATGCCAGCATTTTACGGGCCATAAAAAACGTCCTGCTTTTTAATCCGGAAAACAATTTTGATAGATTTCATATTTTTAAATTGTGCTACTAGCAAATCATACGCCAAGTATTTTTTATGTATTTTTTTTTATCTTCCTACGTCCTATTTGATGGATCTGGTATTATAAGGAATAAAATGCCTCCAAGTGTATCTAATCAGGATTTCAGTAGCATCATAAAGGCACTCCGCCTGCTGCCTTTGGAGTCTATTCTATAGGTCAAGGAACACTGTGGTGATTTGCAATATTTTGATTATATGCAATTGGTAGAAGTTCATACTCATTATTACACATAGGACTCTCTAACGAGTCATAATCATTAGGACAAACCTTCAAATTGTACATATGACCCCACAGGAACCACAAAAATCCCTATAAAATTGTCATCATTTATTTCTTTTTGACAGTGTCCCTGGGATTTCTAAAAACGGCTGCTGATCCACCTGCATTTTCTCAGCAATACTCCTGACAGCTTAACCGTCGTTTTTATGATCTTCCTTCTTTTTTAAAATCTTTTTTACTCCATGTGCCATATTTTTTTATGTCAATTTATTTTCGTTACCTGAACATATTATTATTTTATATCACAGCGTGCCACGTAGCGGAGATGCATTGCAATTTTTTCCCTAAATTAAGTCTTGCCTTTGGTTACATTTAAAGCACAAATTGGCGGTCAAGGAGAAACATATTGTGCAGGTTCCTCATATATACCCCATGTAATCAGAACGTTTACAAGTTTGGTCCTCATGACATGAGGACGCTCCTATGTTCTGCTGTATAAAAGTGTGAAGCAATCTGCAGTGAATATTGGGAGGTTGTATTTTGGGAGGGCTTACAGCAAAATGTTGTTCTCTTCTACTACACACAATGTTCCACCGCCAGGGCCTTACCCTGGAGAGACCTCCATCTCCTGAGATGAGGAGTTTTCTGCGATCCTTCAGCCCTTCCTGTGTGCCACAGATGGTGACAAGCACCAGAAAGACCACCTCGCTTTGAGCAGAAGATATTTTTGCCCCTAAAGCACCAATGTGTTCTGATGTCACTGCTGTGGTATGCAGCATTTTGCAAACGTTAAATCAATACATAAGAAATAAATTGTTGGGAGTGTACTCCCATCTCTCCCCACTGCCAGGGTCTCACTCCTCTTGCAGTCGCGTTTGTGGTACCAAGGAATGGGCTGAAATACTTCCCTCTCATTTAAATCCTCTAATGCTGTCCCGCACACTCTTGCTCAATCCCTCTCCCGCCCAGACACCATGTGCTTTTAGCAGCACCACATAAGTGGATTAATGCATGTGTAATCAGCCTTCCTTAGCAGCTATAATTACCCTGGATCAACCAAGGCCCCTGACACGTGGGGGCAGAAGGGATGCCTGCGGGGCCATGTCTCGCCACCTGCCATTCCCACACCCCAACATGGGACCTCACCTCCATTTTCTGTCTGCCTTTCTTTCCTTCAGCTCATTGAGTGTTTTGCTATTTTGAATAATAAATACAGCAGCTTAGGGAAATGTCAAATAATTGAAACCGATTTTTATCATAAGAACCATTACCTATCATGAAATGTTGCACTGGGCGTTCATCTCGTGCGTGGATCTGACAATGCTTAAGGCCAGGTTCGTATCACATCCAAATTTGATACATCAGTTTAGGGCTTGGGAGCACAGATACAGAAGGCATAGAAAAGTCTTTTCATGTAATCATCCCACAATGAATCGGTGAGTGCATCGCCTGTTATAGTAAATATTTATTTTTGCAATAGTGAGTCACTTTATCCTTTTGAAAGAAAAATATAGGAATAGTTCAGTCCCACGTAGAGAGATTTGAGATCAGTTGGGCATATTGCCGCCAACCGATGATGCTTTCTCAAATTCAGAGAAAGCTGTTATCTGGGATATCGCACTGGAGTCGTGTATCTCCTTTAGCCGAGACAGCCTCAGTGACCACGGAGGAGAAGGCTCCGAATTGTGGTAGCTTAGGCCTTAGGAGTCTCAAAGAAGTGAGACATTTCAAGCAACTAGTGCCTTATATCTTTATGCTTCAGACTGTACACAGGAATGGCTACAACATTTCAGGTGCGGTAGCTTCATTCCAATGTAGAGTGACGGTCCAACCCTATGTAGTGTGATTCATGGGGCTTGGGGTTTCACTCCACAGCCGAGTGACAGTACAGGCTTCTGGAATCAGTTGGCTACCTCGCAGGGACAATCTCCTTTCAATATTGTACTGACATCATTGTCCTCATCTTTACTCCAGTTGTGGATAGCTTTCCAAAGAACTTTATGCATAAAAAAAGCTTAAAATATTAAAACACAATTAAGATTTTTGCTGCGAGTGGGCCCTATCCAACACAGAAAAATGTCGTACTGGAGCCAAAAAGTTTAGACTTTTCAAGGTAACTGAACTTTTCTTATCTTCTTTTACAACTCATACCAAGAACATTGTGAGTTATTCTGTGCAGCATTACAACCTTATTCAACTGCAGTCATGTTCCTAGTCGATTCCTAGTGCACGTCCTGGCAGCATTAATAACTACTGATCTCTAAATCCTTTGGTCCTGATGCAGCCTATGCTAATAAGGTGGGGAGGTAGCTCTGGTCCAAAAATAAAAGCCAGACTACATTTACTCTTAAAGGCTACGAATCATCACTTGGGCGTAATGACCCCGATAAGCTGCAATGCACCTCCTTGTCTCTTTGTAACAACTTCATAGATACCCTTCTCATCAACACTTCAATGTTTATTTAGCCCTTGGCTTCTGATTTCAGGACTAACAGTAGAGGTCTCTCCTTCCTCTTTTCCATCTTCTCTTACAACACCGCCAGTTGAGGTGGTGTTTGTGCGGAGAAAGATATTGCCTGCCTCCTTTCATATAGCTCGTCCATATTCTAGACAGGAGTACCTGGAATATAGTTTGACACAACATCCCAGAAACTAAATCATCCCCCCATGTCTCACCATGCTGCTGCTCCAGTCATTACCTGATGATGTTGTCCACTTAGCTCCTCAGCAGTCAGCAGGTAGCCTTGGTGCGTATGGTGATGGATTCCACCCCGATAAGCCTCCAGACCAGTGAGCTGGCCGCCACCACCCACCACTGCTGCTGTAGCAGAGTTGATTAGAGCGTCCACTGCATCTTCTGCGCTGAGGCTCAGCCCCTCTGCCCCCATTTGCTGATGCAAGGTGGCCATCCAGTACAAGTCCTCCAGTGCTGCCTTCTGGTCACCTGAGCTGGGGTCACTGAAGGTTGGTGAGGGGGGTACTGAGCTACAAGGGGTGGAGCTGACAGAGGCACCTGCCCGTGCAATGGGGCCAGACCGCCCATCCTGCGGCTCCCGCTTCACCTCGAACTTCATCAGGTCAAAGTCGTTTACGTATTCCATGGCCAGGGGGCTGCTGGGAAGGTCCAGTGGAAGAGCCATGGTGCTAGTAGGTCCTGCAACTGAAGTCGAGGAAAGAGCATGTGAGAAGAGATAGGATGCACTGTTTACAGGCAGAAGTGATAAATAAGCAAATTAAAAGTACACTGCGTGCCCTAAAAGCACTAGATGTACTCCAGCATTAAAAGAATGCATGTATATAATGGACAGACGTCCAGGAGCTGTGAAGGGTAGCGTGTTAGATGGCGATCAAAGATAAACCTGTCTAGTTTGCACTGTATGCGCCGGATATCCATTGCACCACCCCACGGACACAGACAATCATGTTTGAGGACGCCTCTTGCTTGAGATGGCCTTACAGCGAAGAGGTTTCAATTGTCCGCATCAGACCTTGTCATCAAACCCTGTTGGATTTGTTAACAATACTTGTGGCATCACAAGGGACATAATCAACAATCTCATACATGCCCACACTAACGACATCATCAATTACGTCATGTCATGTTACATATGGTTTCCTTTCTGAACATTAGTAACTGTAGCGTTACTGAGGTTAGCTCCAGTGTAGCCACTGCACAAGTCTCATGCAAGCAAAACTCGAAAGTATTGTTATGTTGACATCGAAACGCTCTGCCATATCCAGAGCCATCCCCCTTACAGAGAACTGCTTGGATGTCAACTGTTATTGATAGTATTATTTATGTCGTAGATGACGCCACTTTCCATTCACACATATATGCCCTCATTACGACTTCAGCGGTTTTGTAAAAAGACTGCTGAAGCCGCGGGAGCCAATATACCGCCAGTGCTGGCGGTATGCTTGGCCCCCTATTATGACATTTCCGCTGGGCCAGTGGACGGAAACAGCGTTGATACATAATAGCTTACTGAGCTGCTGATGGGGAGAGGAAGCGAGAGCACCAGACAGGAGCTTCCAGCGCGCGGAAGCGGGGGGCTGGGTGGTGGGAGGTTTCGTGCAGCCCTTATGATTCCAGAAGTTTACAGTGGCGCTTCTGGCAGCGAGAGGCAGGTCAGAGCACGGTGAGCACACGGTTCAGGGTCAGGATAGCTCCCTTTAGGGAAGAGCAAGATGGAGCGACTTGAGCCGCCATGCTGCTCACCACAGGATAGCTCCAAGGGAGAAATGTCAGATGAGGACATAAGGAAGTGGTGTTTGCCTGTCAGGACGCCCGACCCTTTGTATACTGCCCCATGTATAACAAATCACTAGACATCCAGCAGCCATCCTGGGTTCAAGCACCTCAATCTGCAAAGGGAGAATAAAGTAGACTGGCTGTGTTAGGGTCTGGAAAAAACATGTTTTTAAAAAATGGTTTGTATATTGTATGCAATGCATGTACGACATAAATAGTTCCCTTTGTGATAGCTTAGTGTACTGTGTAATGGTACAATGCAAGCAATCAATAGGTGACATTCGGAACGAGCAGCAAATAGCATGTGCTGAGATAGTACGCCTCCCATGGGCGGGACCAGAGACGACCTGTATTTTTATTTTTAAGAATTAGTAACAAAATGTCTGTAAAACAATTAAAGCTGCCTGTAGCCGGACAAACACTTGGACCACTATGTTTGGCCTTTAAGCAGCCCAGAGATGTTGTATTTTGTGTGTGATCAATTATATTAACAACCCTTAATCGCTACATAGGCTGGAGGCAAGGGGAGCTAGGCAGTCACCCCCTTAGTGACATGGGAACAGTGTTTAGAGTGAGGCTGCTGACCAATAGCATCACCTCACTAAAAGAAGAGAGAATATGTGACTAGTTGAAAATACTACCAGAAGAAAAGCTTTTGAAGAGCTTCTTTAAACTCTTTCACGTTTTATTGGGGTGCTCCCATAGCTCCAGCAACACTGCACTTCTCTGTCCCTAATATATGTTACTAGGCGAAAGAACAGCAATGCAAGACCAGGTAGTCACCTCACTGTCCAACCTGTCTAGTACCAAGTGAAAGGACAGAACTAGGGTGCTAGCCAGTCACCTCTCTGTCCACTTATATTTTTGGAGATTAAAGGGCAGCGCTGGAACCTAAGCAGTCTCCATTGTGTCCCACCTGAACAGTGCAAGGGGAAGGAGCAGACCTCGGGCTAGGCAGTCACTTGTCTGCCCCATCCACAAGACTAGGTGAAGAGACAGGGCGTCACATCCCTTTACTAGGTGCATGTTACTCGGTGAGAGAACAGAAACCGGAGAAGATACTGGGTGCCCGGACCCACCTGTACTTTATCAGGGTTGTGCCAGTAGAAGGTGAGCGTGTGCGCAGATCCACCTGTATGTTGCACTTAGAACACACTGCTTCTCTACATTTTTTGGGACATTTTTGCCAGTGAGGACTGACAAGCTTTGTCACATATCTAAATTGTATTCTAAGCGGGAAATAGCTACTGTAACTTTTTAACAGCCTGATCAAAGGTCTTCTAACTTGGCGAATTGAAAGGATTTGGATCATTTAATGTGAAAGTATAGATCTCTGTTGTTTGCTTTTGTTTAAAAAAAATGTATAAGAAAAAATGTTTATTGGTACACGTTTTTAAACGTGTTTAAATGTGAACCTTAGCAGCTAGTTCCAAAGAACCTTGTAGTAGAGTGATTCCACGTGAACACTCTGGGCATGGTCCAACTCACTGGCCCACAGCCAACATCTTAGTCAATTAAAGCAAATACATTGATAATGGCCTCCTCCTCCTCCACCATCTTTACTAATACTTTATGAGGCAAATTCATCACTTGTTGCTAAAAAAGAATTACGTTTTCTCCCAAATCCTTGTTTTATTTCCTCCTCACTCTTTTGTATCAAGGGGACATGTTACACGAAGGAAACACATACCGAATGTGCCACTCGGTAAGCTGTCTGTTTCCAGGGAGACAGGAATAGGGTCCCCAGATCAAGCGGAGCTTGGTACAGCATTGCGGCGGTCTTGTGTCAGCAGGTCTATGGATACAAGCTATGGTGGACCTTACCTCCTCTCCCCTACAGGACCACATCTTCGGCCTTTATCTGAAATCTATGTCAAACAGACAACAGGAGAGTGGATTGGTTACCCCGGATAATTCTGTCTAGTCGCAGGACATCTGACGTGGCCAGGGGTTTTCTTGAAATCTGTAGAAGTTTGAGAGCCTTGGCATGGATTTGGTCACAGAAAAATACAATGCCTGTGTCCCAATGCACATATCTCGGTTTATAGTGGAAGGTCCAAGAGGGTTGAGGAGAGTGAGGTGCAATTTTCCTCCTATTTCCTTGACTTGCCAAGTTGACCTAAACTTTTAATACGTTCTATTTGATTCCCAGTTTGAGGCGTCTATTGAGAGTTTTTTTCTGTCCTGAGACCTAGGTGTAGCCCCCTTGCCCCAGCATGGCTCACCTTTTATTTCTATTGTCATTACAGATATCTCCCTGTAAATCTCTGTATGAGGTTAATTTCAAATTCCTGACTTTAAGATGATCATTCTCGTAGCAGTTACCTAAAAGGTTGGGATATGTGGGAGCCTTAAAGTGCACTTCCCTGTATTTGATGATTCCAACAGACCGACTGGGTCAGCTCGTATTTTGTTTGAGATGGATTAGGGAATAACGTTTTCTGCCCTTTTTATCTTCGCCAAGTTCTGATGCGGAAGAATGAGTTTTATTTGCATACTGCAAACAGCAATTCATGGTAACTGAAAGGGGATGATGATAACATACTCAGTTGTGTCACAACTCACCTTGAAGTCAAGATGGGGACCCCAAATGTATGAACTCAAAAGAAGAGCTCACGATTTGGGTTTTTAAATCATCAGGATAAACACATGTAAAGAGATGTGGAAGTGGAACATCTCCGAACAGAATTGCAGCTATATAAAAGGTGAGGAAGATTTATTTTGAAAGATGTCTCGGCCATATTAAAGCAGTTGTGTCTGACAATTGAGATGGACCCATTTCCAAATGGAACACATACAGAAGTTTCTAAGATTTGTTGATATTCTGATCTTGGATTTCTAGTGCTCCATATACTGCTGGTGGGGAGAATTGCTGTAGCTCAAGTATGGTGATCCTCCCCCCCTCCCCCCTCCTCCCCCACCCTGACAGTTTATGGTGACCATGAGGAAACGTTTTTCTGGCTTAGTATTCCGACAAGGATATTTTTATGTAGCTTCAGAAGATCAAAGCATATCTGTTTTGTGATGCTTTCTTAGAAGTGGGTACAAGAAAAGATTGCTTTTAATACATGAACGATAGACTCTGGACTTGATTGTTGCATCTTTATTTTGACTTTGCTATTCCTTCATCTTTCTAAGAAGAATGCCTTATGGAAAAGTCAATTATTAATGGCCTTTTTCAGTCTCGTTAAAAGAAAAGTTTATCTCTGTGAGAGCCTCTTCCCTTTGAGGGCATAGCTTTTTTAAGAGATTGGAAAATAATTCGATTAAGAGACAGCAACCCAGAGTAATTCATTATTTGTATCTTTGCGCAATTAACTAGAGAACTGTTTTCATTTAAAGTTGTGTTTTTTTTAAATCTTTGTCGCTTGCCTCTTTTTAAAATGTAGGTGGGCCTCCCTTGTTATGTGCAGGTGATATGTTGGCACATCAGGACCAGGGCACGCTTAAGCAGACAGTTCGTTAACTGCACTGCTAAACGATTATGCACCTAAACTTACTGGAGGCTGTACCTGGCATGAAAGTCATTATCTAGAAAGAGTGGCAGGTGGTACACAGGACGTGACGTAACAAGCATGCACGTGTTCAGATGCAGAGGCACGTGCTTTAATCGAATCCAATATATAGCGTACATATATGTGCATGAGCGTTTCGGAGGTGGATCTCCGAACACTAAGCTGTTTATGCAGGGAGCTTTGTACAAAGAACAAAATCACATACATTTTCATAACCAGCACAAATCCTTGGTAGGCGGTGCTTAGGACAAAAGAGACAGGCAAGAATGGGTTATTGGCATCACCTTGTAGTCGAAACCCCTGACTTAAAACAGGGTGAGCAACAGCATAAAACTGAGAATGATTGTGCTCGTCTTTATTTGATGTGTTACTGGTCTCAGAGTGAGCTTCTCGTGGGGCATGAAGGCGCCCCGAGCCTGCTCTGATCTGTGATTCTGCCTCTTCCTCCCGTTTCACGAGACTTTTGACACTTGAATGCTTCCTACTATGAACAAGTCACTAACATGGTAAACGATACAAAAGGACTGCCCTGGTGGACTAGAGCCAAAGCACTTCTGACTCCTCCAGGTGGGATGGAGGTAAGAGTCTGCTTTCAGGGCTGAAGGGTACTAAAATGCAGCTCTGAGAGTCCAAGATAGCCTTAGAGCTGCAAATCTCTGCCCGTACTGCGCCAAGTCGAGCGGTCTTTTGCCTCCCTGACTCCAAGCAGCAGCCTTTCACATGTAGCTTGTTCTTCCAGGCCAGTAAAATAAAGTAACCTGTGAAATGGCGGTCTAGGGAAGTCCATGCACGTGGGCTCCGTACGGGTTCCTCTGGGGGCGATCACATTTGGACTGGAGTTGGAGGACCGCTCTGTCTCCCTGCAGGAATATCCCCATAGGAGGCAGTGAAGGCGTCCACCTGTCACTGCATAAAGAGAACTAACAGCTGACATTCGGAGCCGCCATGAGTACTGAGTCCCTGCAGCTCAGATTGCGTGCGGCTCCACTCTGGCAGCCTGGGTCCACGCCCCTGATAGCAGTAAAGAGAGTGGAGAGTGTATGTGGTTTGGGTGGCAAACATGTTTATAATAGTTCAACAGGGCCTCCTACAGGTGAAATGTAGATTGCAGCACGATTGGTTAGGATGCTGTACAAACCGGCAATGTGGATGCTTGCGATACATTGATGCTTTAAATGTCAGAGCAGTTTGGGTTCTAGTATTACACTGGTGCTTACATACATGGGCAGTGTCTATTCTGTCACTATAAAGATACTTTTTGTACTGGGGGAATGTAGATTCTGGCGAAACAGTGGTGCTATAGTTACCCCCCACAATGTAGTTTCAGGTTTGGTAATGCTTTGTGCATACCGGGACGTATTCGCAAATAGAAATGTGCGATTTTCATACTGAGAGAACGTGGGCACTGCATTGTGGCGCTACAGGTAGCTTAATGCCGGGTTCTCTTTTCTGAGGTCTGAGCCTATATAAAAAGTAATTTGGACTATATATGTGCTCAATAAATGTATGCGTGTGAGCCTGTGAAGTCTGTCAGTTGGTCCATGTATGCATAATTGCATGTTTGTGCATTTGTGTGTGCATGTATGTATGTTTTTGTGTGTGCACAGGTTTGTAGATACACACGAGTGACTATATTTCCTTGTGTGCGCACAACATGGTCAAACCTGTTGGCTTTGTCGGTGGTAGCTTTTTATGCACAAGAGCTGTATATTAGTTTAGCACCAATCAACGACCTTTTACCCAAGATTGTGCAACCTAAAGTCCCTTCTCCTATTTGTGACAGTCCCCGTATCTGCATGATTCGTTGTCACTTACCTCTTTTGAAGTGTACATTCTTTAATGCTCATCACTAGGCATTTAAGATCTCTTTCTCCACAGCCCATCTAATCTATTGTTTTATATAAGTGACGTTTTGTTACAGGACTTTATAAAGCGAATGGACACTGCAGAGGGTTCATAGCGCTCGAGTGACAAAGGAGCAGTGTAAGTTCCTAAAATCTATGACTAAAGGCGGATTAGAACAACCAAGTTTTCAGCTTCTTTATAAATCGGCCGGGTGAGTGGTGGATCTTGTAACTCCAAAGAGGAGCTGTGAGTTAGTGATTCATAACCTGCCAGACCCCTGTGTGGGCAGGTTATGCTTGTGCTTCCAATCGCTCTTGACTGGAGGGGATGCTCCACTGCAGCCATCTTGTGATGTGTTATCATGACTGCACTGTGGACTGTACAAAATACCTTATGCCTGAATGGGGAGACAAACCTTTAGCAGAAGGGGGTCTGGCAGCATGGCTGAACTTTGATGCGCCAGGCACCATGCATGCTGTGGTGCTTCAATGATTTGTATCTTCAGCCACTTCCAGGTGATTTTGCATTCCCTTTGAGCTGGTGATGGGAGCCTTCAGACAGTACCCTCTGGGGGAGCCTGTTGAGGTCAAAGTTATATTTACATGTAAAAATGTAAAAAAAAAAGTTGGCATCCTCATTGATAACTCTTCATTTTGAACACAGGCAGTATATGTTTAGTCTGTAAACTTTTCTGTGTGAGTGGGACTGCTTACACCCCCTTCATTCTTAGCACTACTGTCCGCATGTGCAGCTTTCTGTTACTTAATGGTGTTATTGCTTTTTGGGTCTTATAAGATCATGCATATGTCCAGGATATGTTTTTTTTATTTCCTAGTCTTGACCACATATATGTAATAAATGCCCATGTCCACTGGGCATCTATATTTTTGAGAATTTCTCAAAAATGGCTAGACAAAAATTCACCAAAGCCCCATAGTGCATTGAATAAAGTCAGGCTTGATCTGCCATGGCAAATTTGGTGACTGTCGGTGTGCGTTTTTGAAGATTTTCATATTGAAAACATCGTATGTGGAATTTAATGGAAAAGCGCACATTGGAGAGTGTTCTCATAAACTCACACTCCTCTCTCAGTTGCCAACCTGCATCAACTTTGGTCAAATTTGACCTAAAGAGAAAGTCAGTGACTAAGGAAGATTATCAGACACTTACAATTACTCCAAGAGTCTCAAAGACCAAGAGTCACTTTCACACATATAAAGGCCAAATAACAATTTCAGACATCCAACGAATAATGAACACTATCATACACTGAGGAACCTGTTGCAACCAGTTACACTGTCAGACACTCAGAGGTCATCAGAAACATTTAGACACTCATAGACTAGCAGACATGCTTAGATACCTAATGGCTGCCAGTCATCATATCACACCAGATTTAATGTGGGTATGATTAAACATTTAGGGGCAAACTTACAAGTCCCTAGCGCCACCTTAGCATCATTTGTTTACGCTAAGGCTGCATTAACTTGTCCCCCACCCTGCACCATATTTACAAAGTGGGGCAATGCAAGCATTGCGCCGCTTTGTAACTTCTTGCGCCACATTATACCTGCGCCACGGTATGCAAGTGGGGCCTTCCCCCACAGGGAGGCCCAAAAAATGGTGCAGTGACATTTACAAGATTTTACTACACCATTCTAGAGTCATTTTTTAATGCCTGCTCAGGACAGGCATGAAAGTGACACTAGTGCATTAGCCTAAGGGCCTCCCTGTGCTTTGCTGGACAAGCACCAACATTTTTGGCGCTAGTCCAGCAAAGCACCACAATAGCATTAAAAGTTGTGATGCTATTGTGCCAAAGTGTGCCATTGTGCACTCTATTGTAAATACAGCGCTACTTTGGTGTCGTTAGGGGGTGTGCCAGTTCCTTCTAAATATGTCCCTTAGTAGCTTGTTGACTCTATCATACATCCAGTCACAAGGCACCCCTAGCAGATACTATCAGACTCCACAGAGGCAACAAAAACCTAGAGTCAAATGAACATTATCAGACATCTGACCCATGTACTAATTTGTAGGAAGGTGGTGGGAGGAATGCTTGCAAATAGTCTAACCACAAGCAATCACTTGGTAAGCATTCCAAATCGTTGTTTTCACCCACTGTGCTACTCTAGATAAAGGTCCCCTTATGCAAATCAGTGCTAACCCTGCTCCTCAATGAAACAGCCCTTCCCGAACTGCCAGAGGAGGTCCACTCCAGAAGGGAACACAAGCAACTTCATACTGGTGTTGGCCTAGATAGGCCTTCACAACGATGTATAGCTTGGATGCTATAGTACCACCTGTCATACCCTTGCCACTTAAGGCATAACATCAGTCACACAAAAGGTGATGGGACATATTCTTGCAATACGCCTTACCACTGGCAATTACTTAGGTAGCAATTAAACTCTTTGTTTTTTCTCACACTGTGCCAATCTAGACAAAGGCCCTCTTTATGTAAATCAGTACTGACTATGCTCCTCATTGGAATAGTCCATCCCGAACTGCCAGAGGAGGTCCCCTCCAGAAGGGAAGACAACCTGCCTCAGACGGGCTTCAGCCTTGTTAGGCCAAGTCAGTGAGGTATAACTGGGATTCTATGTCACAGTGAACAATGGACCAATGTCAGTATCCCTACTATTTGCATTAGACAAGCTTTATTTAGAGTGGCATTTTGGGCAAAAAATGATCAGTTGGAAAGCTAAGCAGAGAGACGGCCAGTGGTTAGATTTTTTGCAAGTACTTCTCCCATCACCTTTTGTGTGAATTTTGTAACACCCTAAGTAGGTAGGAGAATGCACAGTCTTGGATCCCTTGCTCACTGTACCATGAAATCCAAGTTATATATCACTGACAAGGCCTACACATGACAAAACTAGTCTGGGGCTGCTTGTAGTCCCTTCTGGAAGGGTGTTAGGGCCTCGCCTGGTAGTTTGGAATGGACTGTGCCCATGAGGAGCCGGGTCAGCACTGATTTGTATTAGCCAGGCTTTTGTTTAGAGTGGCACAGTGGGTGAAAAGTGATTCAGAATGCTACCCTGACCATTTGTCAGTGGTTAGAATTTCTGCAAGCACTCTGCAAGGATTTTGTGCATAGTCCCTATATACTGATCGACATAAACAGTTAGTGACAAACAAGCTCGATCAGATGTCATGAAACACAGTGACACTGTTAGACAGCCCTAACTGACTATCAATTTCCAAAAGACCATTGGATACTAATGTTCACCAAGATGCACTTGGAGGGCACACATAGACGACTCTATGTTACCAGACATTCAGAAGCCTACGGACACCCAATGACCACAATATTTGATACACAAAGACCTACAGGCACCAAAGCTTAGAAACACTGAAAACTCAGGAATTAAGCACTAATCATTATTATTACAATGGTCACTCACTAGCAAGATATTTAGAGGCCAACAGACACTTTCAGACACTCAGAAGCCTCTCTTGTCTTAAAGCCAGAGGCTAATCAACACTGCCAAGTATCCACTGACCAATGAATACAAATAGACAAGTAAAAACCTACAAGCACTATTCGATATTAAGAAACCCACAGTCACCACCTGATGACAGTCATGATCAGACACCCAGAAGTCAGTGGGCAGTAGCAGACATCAAGAAAGCAACACATTCCAGAAACAAAAGGCCTACACATGCTATCAGTCGCACAGAACTAAAGGAATATTACTAGATACTACAGAGTCTATCAGACATGTGTAAGGCAATGGACAGTATTACACACTGGCTTACTCACAGATTATCAGACATCCAGGGATCATCATCACTAGGAACTGCACATACATCGATTGACACTGTCAGACACGCATAAAATACAAAATACCCAAGTTCCCAGAGACCAACAATAGCTCATCATATGGCCAACTGACATTTTTAGAGACACCAAGATACAAAGATGCGCCTACAGAAACCCAAGGAAACAAAGACGTTACCAAATAAAGGCCAATGAATACAATTAGAAATGTTGGACCTACTATCACACTATCAGCGGTGACAGGCAATATGAGATACCACTGTTAAAACAAATGTTCTCCACCATATACCAGGAGACTAACATCAACAAATAGTCAAAGACCACGGGGGACTATCGGACACCATAAACAAACACAAAAGACACCTGGAGACCAATGAAAACTTTCATGAAGAGTTATTGTGCTGCAAACTATGAAACATAACCAAAGAACGAGGGCAGTTACTCAGAGATCAGAAGTCACTCCGAAAAAAAACTGCAGAGCTACCAACACAATCAGACATTCAGAAACTAATGCACAATATGGGTAAAATAATGCTCAGTGAACACTATCAGCTGCCCTCTAGACCAATACATACTAATAGATACCCAGAGAACTAGAAACACTATCAGAAACAAAATGCCTATAATCATTACTAAATAGCTAAATACACCATAAGATCCTCAGAAACCAGTAGACTACCAGTCAAACAAGCATGTATTAATACTATCAGACACACATAGACGGACACAATCGAATGCTGAAGAATCAATGGACACCCAAAGACCAATTATCATGCACAGCCAAAGGACTCTATATAATACTTAGGAGTCAACTACCAGTGTCAGACTTTCAAAGGTAAAGAAATACCCTCAGAGATCCAAGGCCCTCAGTGCATTAATAGACAACTACATATCAATAGATAAATTCAAACACAAAAATACCGGCATGCACTCCAACTTCAAGAGGTCAACAGACACTATTAAAAACAAGGACGCTCAGAGACCAATAGGCATTATAAGACAAAACCAAAATACACTATCAAATAACCAGGGGTATTCTACCAGTATCAGGCACTCAAAGGACACCATCAGATTTCCAGGGCCCTCTGTACATTGCCAGACACCCACAGACCACCATAAATGTTCATATACAAAAAAAGATCAACACACTTTCTGAGTTTTAGATGCCAACGGTCACTGTTAAACACAGAAATACCAATAAACAGTTTGAGACCTCACAGACCAGCAGGCACAATCAAACACTCGGCCAGCAGACATTAATTGAAACCCACAAATACTATCAAACTTCTGATTTGCTGTGCTGTGCTCATTTTCAGATGCACAGGAACGAGCAGTACTCTCAGACCCAAAGACACTTCACCCTACCTGCTACCCACAAATCTACAGACACTGTTATGGACCCAGGAGCCAATGAATACTATCAATGACCTGTAGACACTGCCAAACCCTAAAACACAATACCAAGACACCAATGGGCAGTATCTGGAACCCAAAGGACTACAGATACTATTAGATACCCGTGATTCTAGAAATAGTATCAGTGACCTATAGACATTACCAAACAACTAGACATAGTAACAGAGACCAACAGGCACTGTCAGACACAAAGCGATCAATGGACAGTGTCTGTCACACAGAGACCTACAGAACTATTAGCCACCCACTGGCGGATGGATACAGATCTGCAGTCACCACGAAACACCTCGAGACCTTACTTACACCCAGAGACCAATAAACACTATAAGACACTCAAACACAAGCAGACGCCATAAACACCCATCTGTTAATGGTCAGTGGTAGGCATCCATGAGATACAGGGAGTGTCACACGCCGAGAAACGAGCACAGACTGAAGGGCGCTATTAGCCACCCAGAGACCGATGAACGACATCAGACTCACGTAGACTTAAAGACACGGAAGAACAAACAACACCAGGGTTGGGGACAAAGTCTGCATACTGCATGTGCCGGCCTGGAGTAACCTCCGTAGATATATGAAGTGAAACTGTCAGAACAAAACGCAATGAATGAAAAACAACCAAGGACAGGAGGAGAGAGTGGAAGAAAAAGACGAAGAGAAAGGTGGAGACATAATTAAGAGAGTGCCATGCAAAGAAAAAGTGAGAGAGGGCTGATCTTGGATGAAAATAAATAAAAAGAAGGGAATGAGGAAAGGGAAAGAACTGAAAACAGTGAGTAAAGTAACGAAAGTATAACTTCAGTTTCCCATAGCGAGACCTTTTTTGCCACAACGTTTTGGCTTCGAAGCGCTGTAAATAATGAGTGTAACTATTACGTCAAAAAGTCAAAATGAGGGAGAGACTCATAGAGAATAAAGAAGGAAAAGAAGTGGAGAAAGGGAGCGAGACACTAGTGGGAAGCATAGTCTAAAATGAGATGAACGAAGTAAGAGAGAACGTGCGAGAAGAAGAGATATATCAAGAAAAGGAGAGAAACGAGGATAAGTAGGAAAAGAGTGGACGAGGAAAGGGAAGGAGAGAAACGGGAGACACTTCGCGAGCGCAAAGCGAAGCAGAAACTTCAGGAACAACAAAAGAGGAAAAAGAAGGAGTAAGAGATCGCGAGAAATAGACCGATGAAGAAAGAGACAGAATAAGAGTGAAAGACCGCTGTGGCAGAAAGACAAAGCACGAGACATTCAGATAGACCGAGGTTATGAGAAGCAAAGGAAGAGCGAACTCCGCAGAAGAAATTAAAAGAGTAACTCGTGGTAGAGGCAGCAGATGGCCCTCACTCACAGCTTTCTGGAAGACTGTCTCTTTCAGGATCAGCTCCGCGCCTCTCTCTCCGGTGACAGTTCCATATGGGCTGGCAGACAGGCAGTGGGAGGGTCACACGCAACTCTGTCCTAGGCTGTCTTTCCTAGAGTCAGCTGTACGTCCCTCTCTGCACTGACAGCTCCATCGAATAGAGCGACAGAGTGAGAGGGAGTAATGGTCACAGCTCTCTAGCAAGCTGTCTCTTTAGGGTCAGCTTCTTGTCCCGCTCTTTGGTGACAGCTCCATCAAGCGGCGCTGGCTGCAGTCTCCCTTCAAGCCGCCCAGACCCACAGGAAGAGCCCAGGCTGCAGGGAGCAGAAATATAGCCCGCAGTGACCTCATCTGCATCTCATTATCCCTCCTCCAATGGGGATTGTCTTCATCTGCATCTCATTGCCCCTCCTCTAATAGGTTGTGAACTCATCTACGTTTCGGTCGCACTTCTCCACTGGACATAAAGCCAAGCACTATCTCATTGATACTGCTGCAATAGGCACCGCAATCTCTCACGTTTAATTACCACTCATCTGCATGTTATGTCATTTGCATTTCGGTGCCACTTCTCTAATGGGCAGACACCCTAGCACTGATTCAGTAATACTGTTCAGTCGTCACTGCCCTCATCCTTGTTTGATCACCACTCCTCAACTGAGTTCTGACCTCATCTTCATACTTTTAGCGCTCATCCAATGAACAGTGACCTTACCTATATATTATTAGTACTCCTCAAATGGGCAGTGGGACCCACGTATGTCCCTTTATTGCTTTTATCAGAACAGTGACCTCGTCTGCATGTTACTACTCAGGAGGGCAGTTGTCTTCACTTACATCGTATTACTCCTCCAACGGCTGAGGACATACTCCTGATCTCACTATCCCTTCTTCAGTGGTCAGCAATCTCACCTGCAGCTCATTTTCTATCTTCCGATGGGTTATCAACACATCCACATCTCATCAGCTCTCCTCCAATGACCTGGGACCTCCACAGCATGGATTATCCTTCTTCCATGGGCTCTAACCTTAACTGTGTCTCATTGCCACAACCTAATTTGTTCGCGGGCTCAGTCTTTTTTGTGTGATCATTCTGCCACATATCATTCGGGAGTCAACCATCGCATACAAGTCCTCAAGTGGCAGGGAGCCCACCTCATCTCAGTACCCTTCTTCCAGTGAGCAGGAGGTCACACGCTGTCATTTGTCCAATTGCAAGGAGTCCATCAGCATCTCATGACCAGTCTTCAAAGGATTCCATACGAGATTAATTTTGCTACTACTCTGTCAATGGGCAGGGAGCCAAGAAATATCTCATTAAGAAGTTGATCAAAATCTCATTACCATTCCTCAAATGGGCAGGGAGCTAGACTGCAACTACCAAACATGCCATCTACTGACAAATAAGGGTTGCCTCTAAGATTGCACGGTGGAATCAGAAAACTCACCCACGGAGTCTGTGGCAGCCCTAAAGCATTCTTCAGAGGCAAACTAATCTTGGCTAATCGCCACCAGACTGATAAAGCTGAAAGGACCTCTTTGTAGCAGGGCACATTGTCCTACACATTCAAAAAGTTCATGAAGTAAATGTTTACCCTGTGAAAACCGTCAAACTGTGGTAGGCTGCCATCACACTTCTCCTCACAAAGCTCATGATACTACTTCAACTTTGGTCAGGGTCCCCAGGGAATGTAAGCATGCCTTTATAACCTTACTTAAGAAACCAAATGTAGATCCAAGGATAATGATTTTTAGGCTGATGCCTGGTCTTGACTTGTGTTAATAGCATGCTGATCTTAAAACTTCCCACTCACCTCAAACAATACAGTCACAGATTTAGGGTCTGACTCCCTTTGGGCATTAAAAGCACCCTTCTGAATACAAGGGAAAACTCAATGGAAAAGACCATGGCCAACTTCAGGTGCTCCTTCGCCTCACCAGGGACTTCCATTTGCTTGGCCTCCTTCACCAAGTTCTCTCCTTCCCACAGCAGAGTTCCCAACCCTGGCACCATCTTCAAGTCCCCGCCCTCATGTGTACAGCAAAAAACATTTGTTTTCAGCACGCCCATCCCTACTGCAGAATCATTAAATTGCTAATAAGTTATTGCTGCAATGTTCTAATGGTAATCATCACAGTAGTAATTTCCTGCAGAGTACTGCAACAACATCTACAGATGCCAACAGGTCTATATGATGGTCAACCTTACAAGAGCACATATGTGGTTCTTATACTGGTAAGCCATGGATCGAGCAGGAAACTCTGTTTATAGTATACAGACTTTTGACTACTTTTCAAACCTGTTGTAAACAGATCCCTATGGTCTGCTTCCCAAGACTCATTCACCCAAGATACCAACACTGTTGGGGATATCCTATCATGAGTACAGCTCTGTTTTAATTAACTCACAACTTTATCATCTAGGCTACACTACAGATAACTCAGTGTAGACGGGTCACAGAGACCGCGTCTTCATTGCCCAGGATCCGCCATTCTTCGGCAGGTTTTCCCGAGACGGCGTTGCGTTCCCCTGGCAACGAGGGGACGCCACGCCGTAACAGCTGCAGCAACTTCCGTGTTCGGGGCAGTGAAAAGAGGAAGGACAACGATCCCAAAGGAAGGAACGAGACGGAGAGAACGCCGACCGCGGGAGCAGCCATATCAACAGCAGAGACGCAAGAGCCCAACGTCGGAAGAAGAGAAGAGACGCCGGAGATCGCGAAGGGAGAGACGCCGAGGACGCGAGAACCCCGCCACGACCCTGGAGGGTCGTGGCTTACGAAGGTACGGTCCGTCTTAGGGGCAGGAGGGTTACGGGGAAGCACGATCACTGGGAAAGGGCACCAGGGAGGCGGGAGGAAGGCCGGGGAGGGTTATTGAGATACAAGGGAAGGGGAAGAAAAGGAAACGAGACTGCACGGGCACTGGAACCCCAAACCCCACATCCAACACCCCTCACGGACCCGCCCTGCTTGCTGCCCTTCCCTCTTTGAACACTATAAACAAAACCCGATCCCACAGAGGAACTTACCCGTTTCTTTCTTTTCCTTCATGCCCGGAATCTGAGGGAGACGTCCACATCTTCCACCGCCGGGACAGACCAGAGGGAGAGGAATCCTAAGGAAGAAAGAAACAAATTAAGAAAAGCTACAGAACCAGAGACTTATCGAACCTATATACTCTGAACAAGTGAATATCCTGTGAATAGAAACAGAGAATAAAAACTTAAAAAATAAAACCTATATACGACCTCTCTGACTCTGCTTGCTCCGCTCGCATATCAGCCCACCACACTCAGAAAATGCTTTAAGATTCATCTATAGAAGTCTGTGTGGTAGTGCACTATATGAAAGTTATCATTCACTATTCAGTTATTTAATTGTTTCAGAAAGGGTGTGCACTTGAATGCAACTCAATACATCCACAAAACAAACTCCAAATAAAATCTGTTGTGACTCCTCCAATTACATGCAAGACCACTCACTAACCAGAACCACTTACCCCGAACCAATCAACGCACAACTACAGAATTTCATTGAGGCCAACAACTCCCTGGACAGCTCCCAGTCGGGCTTCCGCAGCAACCACAGCATGGAGACAGCCCTCCTGGTAGCCACCAACGACATACGATTACTCCTAGACCGTGGCCACACTGTAGCGGTCATAGTCCTCGACCTCTCAGTAGCATTTGAAACAGTCTCCCGCAGCACTCTGTACACCAGACTCCACAACATAGGAATCTGTGGAAAAGCCCTGGAATGGATCCACTCCTTCCTCTCTGGGAGGACTAAGAGGGTCAGACTCCCGCCCTACACTTCCAGACCCACAGGAGTCAACTGCGGAGTCCCCCAAGGATCCTCACTGAGTCCCACACTGTTCAAAGTATACATGGCCCTTCTCACTGCCATTGTCAGAAGCCACGGTATGAACATCCTGTCATATGCCGATGACACACAACTCATCATTCTCCTCACTGAAGACTCGGACACGGCCAAAAGGAACTTCCACTCAGGAAGTGAAGCCGTCGCCACCTGGATGAGAGAAAGCTGCCTCAAGCTCAACTCTGACAAGACTGAGCTCATCATCTTCGGAAACGCCACCTCAGCTTGGGACGATTCCTGGTGGCCCACATCCCTCAGCCTCCCCCTTGCACCGACTGAGCACACCCACAACTTAGGAATCATCCTCAACTCCTCCCTATACATGACCCGCCAGGTAAACTCTGTCGCCTACTCCTGCTGGCACACACTCCGCAAACTTCAGAAGAACTTCAGATAGATCCCCGCAGACTGTCGCAGGACAGTCACTGACGCCTTAGTCACTAGCAAGCTCGACTACGGCAATGCCCTCTACACCAGCACCTCAAATGGGAACATCAAAAAACTACAACTCATCCAGAATGCCGCCGCCAGACTCATTCTGGACCTCTCTCGCCAAGAACACATCTCCCAACACCTGAGGACCCTCCACTGGCTACCGGTCGAGAAGCAAATCACCTTCAAGCTTCTCACCCACACGTACAAGGCCATACACAACGCAGGACCAGGCTACCTGGCGTCTCCCTCTACACCCCCACCAGATCCCTCTGCTCTATCCAGATGGCCCTGGCCACCATTCCTCGCATCCGCAAAACCACAGCTGGAGGACGATCCTTCACCTACACTGCAGCAAAGAGCTGGAACAACCTCCTCCTGCACCTCAGACAAAGCCCGTCGCTCACCATCTTCAGGAAGAACCTCAAGATGTGGCTCTTCAGATGAGGCCCCTCCCCCCCGCACCCAGCGCCTTGAGACCCTCACGAGTGAGTAGCCGCGCTTTACAAAAATTTATTGATTGATTGATTGAGGCTTTGGAGTCCAGAAACCCCTAATATGAGCATCTTAAGGGTGGAGAGTACAGATACATTTCATCCACAAATGGACATAGTGTCCAGCTACACCTTAATACAACTCCTCCAATGGGCATGGAGTCGAGCACAACCAGACAGCTCTTCTAGAAATAGCACAAATTCCGACCCCATCTAAGTACCTCTCCTCCATTGGGAAGGAACAACGTTTCTGAAGACTCTTCCAATGGTCGCAGAGCCAAGCTGCATCTCGTTAGAAGTTATCTAATGGAGGTGGAACTCAGTCACGTCTCAGTACCACTCTCCCAATGTGGAGGGAGTCCAGTTCGACTCATTACTTCTCTCCCACTGGGCAAGTAGCTAATCTGTGTCTAAATACCACTGTCCTGGTGACATTACACCCTCTGAATCTCATCAGTCATCTTCTTTGTTCAAGTACAACACTCACATCTTAATAGCTCACTTCATCACAAACATTTGTACAGATTATCATGTATTTATAAGCACAGTTGAATGGCGCCACTCTCATCACAAGGCAAACTAGAGTAGGAGTCCAACCAACAGATTGCTTGGGAGGAGACCTCACAGAAAGTGCTTTGCAGAGCTTGGCACTGTTGGTTCCAGTAGATTCCTCACATAACCAGAACACACATTGCATGCTCTAAACTGAGGAGGGCCAGAGTCTTCACATCTCACTTTCGAGATGCTATTGATGATAGGTAATCACTTCCTCCTTTATTCAAATATAATTATCCTCAATTTCCTCTCTTGTCCCATCAACATTATGATGGAGTTTTGAGTCAAGGTCGCAAGGGATGTGGATTTCTGTCTCTTGGTAGCCACCATTACAATAGGTCCAGATAGTTAGCTATTCACATTCCTTTACTGGATACATGTCTCTATTAACACACAATACACTTAATACAGTAATTCCTGTTACAAGAGCAGATCTTTCATCCCTTGAGGTATTTCCATTTATACAACATCTTTTAAGATTGGTGATCATACACAGTTCTGCTTGGACTGGAGTTCTTAGTCCCTCAACCTTTCCAGAATATCCATCACAAGTACCATTTAGAGAGTCTACTGCATTTCCTCCTTCTCAAAGTGCTTGAATACAGAAGCTTGGTGGTAATAGTGCCAGATGAGTTCAGATTACAAATGGTATGGCACAGTTTGATGGCAGTGATAGGATGAGAGCTAAACCTGGCAGTACAACTGCAAGTTCAGATTAATGAAGAGCTCAGCGTGGTGCCGCTCAATGAGGAGCTCAATGTGTTGTTTTCTGTGAAAGAAGCTCTCAGCCTCGAGCCAGTGGTGATAACATAGTTCAGCATTGTGTTATTATTCAGCTTGCTGTAAGAGACACCTAAAGTACTCAGCTTAGAGTCAGCAATGGGAATAGTACAGTTTGCTATCAGCAGTGGGAGAGCATTTCAGGTTACTGTCAGCAGGAGGTAAATCTAACTCAGTGTCAACTGTGAGGCGGGTGCATCTTGGTGTCAGCAAAGGATTGCTCAAACTGGGGCAGCATTCATGCTTAATTAGGGAAAAATAGGTGCCAGGTCCACAATTTTTCTCAAGAGGCCACTACATCGTTCACAACCCAGTCTTCCTGCCAGCATTGCCAAATGCCAGCATCCGTGCTACCTACTTACCACCACATTCCTGCAAATGTTACAATATGGACTATTCTTGGCTGTTCGCAGCTGTAAGAATGGCCTGGAGGTGCTGGTATTAATATGTATTTATGCATTTTATATTGTTAAAATATCTGCTGATGTTTAAAAATAGACAGACAATGCCACCATGTGATGTCCTGTCATAAATATGTGCTGATGTCAAGAAATACGTGCCAGTGCCGAGTACTGGCAAACACTGACACAAAGTCCTAAGTGGGATGGGCTCGATTAGCTTGAAGACAGCAGTGGAAACGTCTCATCTTGGGGTCATCAGTATAACAGCAGACAGAGCTCAGGATGATGTCAGCCGTGGGGCTCAGCCTGGTTACAGCAATGAAATGAGCTTGGTTCCTTCTAGGAATGGTATAGAAGCTTGTGTTGATGCCATTAAGGGGAGAAACGCTCAGCTTGGAGTCAGCTTTGGGATTTGCTCAGCTTGGTGCCAACAGTGTGGGAGCATCTAAGCTGGTCTCAAATAGCAAAAAAGCTCAGCTGGGTGTCAGGGATGAAAAAGCTCAGCTACAGTGGGGCATGATTTCAACCTGGTTACAGCAGAGGGACGAAACTCAGCTTGTGTCAGAAGACGAATGAGCTCACCTCTTGTCAGCAGTGGAATAAGCCAAGTCTGATGTCTCAGCGTGGAAGAAGACAGCTTGGGGTCATATGTATGAACACATTTTCCCATAGACATAGAATGGGTAAAACCCTTTGATACATCTGGCCCTTGTGCTCTAAGCAGAAACAGATTTTAAACTTGTGTCATCCGTGGAATGCACCCACTTGGTCTCACCAGTGGAAGAATAGCTGACTTGGGTCAGCTATGGTATAAGTTATCAGCTTGGTATCAGCAGCAGAAAACAGCTCAGACTGGTGGCAGCAGTAGGAAAGCATTAGCATGGAGACAGCAGTGGAGGGGGGTTGTGTCAGTGGAGGGTTGAGCTCAGTTTTTATGTCAGCAGTGGAATGAGCCCAGATTAGTGTCACCAAATTGGTGAAGACCCAGCTTGGTGTAATCAGAGGAAGAGCCCAGCTTATTGCCAAAAGTGGAAACAGCTCAGCTCAGAGTAAGAGGTGGAAACTGCTCAGCTTGGTGTGATTCATGTGATAGGAGAGAAGCTTCTTCTAAGTGCTTGGAAAGAGCTCAGCTTGGTGTCAGCAGTGTAAAAAGCTCTTCTTGGCTTCAGAAATCAAGATGAAGGTTCTGGTTTGTGTCAGAAGTAGAAACAACCAGTTTGGTGTCCGTTTTGTATGAGTGGTAGAAACATCACTGTGGTTGAGGAGTTCAGTTTGGTATCAGCAAAAGAAGTACTCAACTTGGTGCCAGCAGTGCAGGAAGGGGTAGGCTTGGTGTGGGCTTGGTGAATGCTCAGATCGATGGTAGAGCAGAGTGATTTTGACTTCACCCCATACATTATAAAAGTAATGCAAAAATGTAAACAACATCATATATTCTGTGTGCTTTACCATTAATAATGTAAAGTGAAGCATCAAACGTATTATTAGAGATGTATTATCTGTAGAAGCTGGCATTTATATAAACGTGTTCTAATGTTTAGCTTTAACATGAAGATTTGTAGTTCTCAT
Source organism: Pleurodeles waltl (assembly GCF_031143425.1). NCBI lineage: Eukaryota > Metazoa > Chordata > Amphibia > Caudata > Salamandridae > Pleurodeles > Pleurodeles waltl. Next base: position 336,394,547 of record NC_090445.1, read on the forward strand.
TCATATTTACACTTGTATTTCGAAACATTGCATTTACTGAAAGTATATTGCACATGTAATCATGAATTCATTTAATTACGTTTTGCCTTTATTCTGACATTATGCTTATACTCATAATTGTGTATTAGAAGTGTACGCTGGCAGTGATTTATTAAGTTAGCCTAAGTAGGCCTCTATTTTCTAAAATGAATTAGAACACTGGAATGCTGGGGGGTCCATTGAAAACAATGGAGTGCTGCGGGCTTTTACTGGCCGGTAAAAGCCCGCAGCGCCAACATTTCAATGTTCGCTTTGTTCACAGCAACAGCTGTGAACAAAGCCTCACGGAGCCCGAGGGGATTTTAATCCCCTCGGGCTCCGTGAACATTTTTTTTTTAATAGAACATTCTGCCCTGAGTGGCAGAATGTTCTAATAGCCTTAGAACCCGCCGTAGCGGGCTCTACCGGCTATTAAAGTCCCTCTCCCTTGTTAAATGCCCTCGCCTTCGGCTCGGGCATTTAACGCAAGGAGCGGGCCTTTAATAGCCGGTAGAGCCCGCTACGGTGGGTTCTAAGGCTATAATGTATTTTTCTGTGTTCTGAATGTTTTTCTTTTGAAGGTGTGCTTTCGTGATTTCCTAGTTAGAGAAACAAGTATTGTGTATTAGAGATAGAGAGGCATGAGTAGAGGAGTCTTGGCATGAACTGGATGATCTAATGAGGAGAAGAAGCTGCCATTCATTGCAATGTATTAATCACGGTTCACGGTTAACCTTGTAGTTCGAGTTCTGTGGGATGGGAGATTCGTCCAGTTTTGCAAGTGTGCTCCATTAGAAAGAGAAATAATTGTGTTTCTGGTGACCTGTTTAGAGATATGGATGCTCCTGGAACTTTCCACTTTAAGTTGGTGTTCACCCTTTAGACTTGAAGAGGTTAAGACCTCTCCAGACCCTTTGGCCCTTACAGTACATAGTTTTATGCTAACACTGATTTCTTTTTTTAAGACCTCTACTGGAGTCTTTATGATGGGGACACCTACCTTGCTTCATTCCATAACCCCCTGGAAACCTTTTAGCCTGAAATGTCCCAATTTAGTCTGAACCTGAGTTAGATATCAGATGATCTGAAATGCATTTATGTGTAGAAGGAGCAATCCAAATTCCTTTAAGGAATGTCAATTTGTGTTTCTTCGTGTCTGGCTTGCTATGACTATAATTTCCGTATGTCTTATGCTATTGAGATTGAATTTATTCATTGGAGTAAGATTCAGAGTTGGTTGGAAAGTGTTACTCTGAACAGTTTCTTGTGTGATTGAGTACTTTAATTTCTTTAGTGGAGCAGACAGGATTATTTGTTGAAATCGCATTGCATTTTGTTATGTGCGCTTAATATTGAGAAGAGTGCATTCGTGAAAAATTGTAACGGAGGGTAAGCCGCTGTGAAGAGTGAGATTGATGCCACAAATGCTGCGCTGGTATTGGTCTATTGGTGTTGAGCAAACCTGTTATTGGTTGTTTACATCATTGAGGGTCACCCTGCTATTTGCCGGCATTGTCGAACAAGAACTGTGGGTAAAGAGTTATTTACTGATTCAAAATGTATTTCTAATTATGATTGTTGAACATATCATTGAGAAATTAAATGACTAAAGGCTTGACAAGATTTAGTGAGGGGAGATGTGCAAATACCTGTGCAAGAGGAGGTAGAGACACCACCCAAAATACAGCAGACCATTATATGGCTATAATTGTGGGTCTTCACACATGTATTTGGCTGAACAAACGGCATAAGATCACACAGAAAAAAAGGTGCATTAAGGTTTCAATGCTATGGTACATTTAATTTGAGAATCATTGAAAATTTGAGGAGGGTGTTGTACGAGATGAAACTACAACCCAGACCTGCACAGTACGAAGCACTTAATGCTTGGGAACATGCAGCCCATGCCAGGCAGAAGGAGAGCTATCAGGGAAGAGTTCAAAAGGTGATGCGTACTTGCACAGACGTTAGATGGGATGCAGAACAAAAAATGTGGAAGACTGACATAATAGAGGGAGCTAGGTTGTACCCTGCATTGATGAATGAAGAGAAGGATAGTGAAAATAAGAAAGGAAAGCCAAGGAAATTGAAAGGGGAAAAGACAAAAGACACAGAGAATATAGACAAAGATAGTGATAGTGACTCTAATGATGATATTTTGGAAGTGTTGCTATCTGCGCGTCTATCTCTATATAGAGACAACCACCTTAGAGGAATGAGTGGTGCAGTTCCTAATGTAAATTCAGAATTGCCCTCTGCAACAGTAAGTACAGGAGTAAATGTGAGTCAGATTTCAATAGAAGGGAGTCCAGGGCTTAATGCCCCTGTTAACCTGACTGTTCATAGTACTCCAGATGCAATTACTGTTCCAGTCGGAATTGGTCCCGCAGTCCAATTGAATAAACTAGAGGCATCGGGACCTGTGACAAATGTTTTGATGGTTCCTACTGGAATAAGCTTGTTAACTGCTGTACCTGTCGTTCCCAGAGGGGTAGCAATGGGAAATAGCCTGTTGCTTCAGACTTAGGCAACTACGCCCCATTCTGCTTCTTTGTCATCAGCAATGAAGCAAGCAGACATTTCTCCTATAGGAGAACGAGCTCAACAATCACTACTTTTTGACATGTCCTTTTGGAATCCTATTGTTAACTATAGTATTCCCAGAAAAGGGATAGTATCAAATGCCCCCATAACGCCTGTTGCCCTTAATGTTAAAGAATATGATGAATGGCTTAGAAATGTAATCAAGACCTCAAGAGCAGGTACAAGCACTGGATCAAATGGAGAACATCTCTAACAACGGAGGTGCAGTGATTGTGGTCCGATCAAAGTTAGAATCAGATGGAATGATGTCAGGAAATCTTAATTTCCCCCAACTGGACACCAAGAGAACACGCTTGTGTTTATGTGTAAGGATATCACAAAGCGTGCAGGACATGTTGTCTGAATTGGCTCAAAAATATGATGTAGATTTAAATGGAATAGAACAAAGTCATTGCAGAGAAGTTACTATGTGTATTTTAACGATAGTGAGATTTGCAGTATAACAATTCCAGTATTGAAAACTCAAAATAAGGAATTGATTCATAGCATTCGAAAGTGGAAAGAATTAGATAAGTGGGAAAACAGATGGAAGAAGAAGAGAGATAATAAGAAGACAAAGGGAGAACCGCCCCTGTCAACATTTGAGGGAGAGGGCACATCAGCCTTTCCATTGAGGGAAGTACCTGGTGGAGGTTACGTTCATGTGCCTTACAGTAAGAGAAGTCTTGCGTCATTCACTAATGATTTTCCCAAATTGAAAGAGAAGACAGTAGAGTGGTAACACTAGTTGAGAGGTTTATGAAAATCTTGCAGGTCTTGTGGGTAGATTTGAATACCCTTTCGACATTGTAGTACAGAGTGACTTGTGGGCAGAATATAAAGTGACTATAGAGTGTCCAGAGAAGGAGCCACTGAGAAATCCAGTGTCCAGTGCTCCGTCACTGATAGTGGTGAAAAAGTTTCAGTAGGTGATGGCTTTCTTGAAAGTGAAGATACCAGCTAAGGATGTTGATTGTGTTTAGATTGACAGGACAGCTCAAGAGCCTAAGGAATCAGTGCATGTTTTTTTCTGACAGGTTGTTACAAGTGTTCAAGCAGCATTCAAGGAGCATTCAAGGAGCTTTCTTCTCCTTATAGTTGCACCCTTGAGGCGAAGGCCATTGGAAATGTTATGTCTAAATTTGTGACAGGATTGAGATCCAAGATTAGTTTGATGATTCAGCAGCATTTGATTTGTAGGCAGAATAAATCGATTGATGACATTTTGAGGTATGGGAATGAATGGCCACCTAGAAACATTCATGATCTATACTGGTGCTAGCCACTCTAGTGTCAGGACAGTGGAGGTTCCAGACCTACCCCTCTTGGGAAAAAGAATCCAAGATGTAGGAATCACAAATAAACAAATGGCAAACCCTGTGACAGAAGAAGTACCGGTTAAGATAAGGTCCTTTGAATAGAATCACTCATTTGTGGTATGTGATTCTAGTCCAGTGAGTCTTCAGGAAAGAGATCTGCTGTGTAAACTGAACTGTACCATTTATTATACACCAAGAGGTGTTGAGCTGCAGACTCATGATGTGGATGTTACCTATAAGATGGCAAGTGATGGCCTTTATGTTGCATTGTTCCCCATGATGACAATTGATGAGTTACCACTAGGTATAAAAGATACTGTGAAGCCTAAAGTCTGGGACCATTCAGGAAAGGATATAGACCTCATCAAAAGTGTTGAGTCTGTCCTCATCAAATTAAAACCAAATTTTAGGTGTCAGGGGGCAGTACAATCTGACCCCTGAAACAAATGCAGGATCACACCAGTTATTGACTCCGAGATACAGCAAGCCATTTTGTGGGAGATAATGGGGAGTCCATGTAACCCACCCATTATGGGCTTACGGAAGCCTAGTGGTAAATACCACATTGTCCAAGATTTGAGGAAGGTAAATACCACTGTTGTTCCATGTTGTCCCTTTGTACCGAATCCAGCTGTGATTTTATTCCAAATTCCAGCTGAGTCGTTCACTGTCATTGGTCGGTGCCAGGCTTTCTTCTCCTTACAGTTGCACGAAGACAGTCAGTTCCTCTTTGCATTCCAGTTTCAGAACCATATTTTGGCATGTGCTGAGTCCCACCAGAGGATACTGAGAGCTCCTCCATCTTTAAGCAGGTCCTCAAAAAGACTCTTGAGTCTTTAGTCATGCCCTGCAGCTCAGTTCTAGTGCAATATATTGATGACCTGATGGTGGTGTCAAATACACAAGAAGCTTGTAAGCAAGATATTATCACCCTGTTGAACCACTTAACTTTATATCCATACATAAAGTGTCCCCAAGCAAGCTGCAGTACTGTCAAAAAGAGGTCCAGTACCTTGGACACCAGATTCAGAAAGGAGCGAGGAAGGAGTCGCAAGAAAGGATTTCAGCAATCCTGAAAATGGATCTGCCAGCTACTTAGAAAGAAGACAGGATGTTTTTGGAAATGGTCGCCAGTGGATACCCAACTTTTTCCTAGTAGCCAAGCCATTACAGAGTATGACAAATAAAGATCTGTCTGATCCGGGACCCTGGGATAACAATTGTTTGGTTGCCTTCCTAGAGCTGAGAGAAAGTCTCTGTTGTGCCCTGGCACTACGAATGGTTAATTATAATAAATCATTTGCTCTCTTTTGCAGTGAGAGGGAGGTCTGCACTCTCTCAGTGTTGACACAGATGCATGGGAACTCTCGAAGGTCTGTTGCCTATTTTTCTGCTACTCTTGACCGTAGCAGCCACGTGCCACCTGGATGCCTTCAAGGCTTTGGCGGCTGTGGGTGTCAGCACTGAGAAATGTGAGACTGCTGTGATGGGCAATCCCCTTACTGTGTTGGTGCCTCACTCAGTTGAGTTGTTGACCCATATCCATCATTTGACAAATAGCCGTTTAACGTGCTATGAACAGTTATTCTAGCCACAGAGAATGAGAGTCCAAAACGCTGTGCTACATTGAATCCCGCTGCACTGTTACCCCATCCTGAAACTTAGGGAGAGGAAGGAGAAGTGGAGCATGACTGACTATATCTCACTGAACTTTGCAAAAAGCCAAGACCTGACATTCGAGATGATCCGCTAGTCTGATTTCATACTGTTTGTTGATGGGTCTTGTTTGAGAGACCAAGAAGGGAATCTGAGAGCTGCCTATGGAGCTTGTACCATCTCAGTCATAGTTGAAGCCTCCTGACTTTGTGGAGTTGAGTTCTGTCCGCACAAGTGGCTGAATTGGTTGCCTTACTAGAGCATGCTTTGCTTCAAGACATCAGGGCATGACAATTTTCCCTGATAGTATGGCTTTGGTGTGATCCATGACTTTGGACAGTTACGGCCACAACAAGGTTTCATGACCTCTTCTGGCTCTCCAATAACGAACAGGGAATATGTAAATAAATTACTGGAAGCTTTACAGTTGCCTATCCAGATGGCAGTTGTGAAATGCCCTGCACACTGCAGTAGAGATGACTATGTGACAGTGGGTAAAGAATATGCAGGCGGATTTGCAAAATACTGTGCTCATAGAGCTTGTATACTCAATGGTGAATATTAAAATCACACTACAGATGAGAGCAGTTACAACCTTTTGTTAACCACTGCTGAAACATGGGAAGAAGTCAAGTAAATGCAAGAAGAAGTGCCAGGGGCAGAACAGCAAGTTTGGGTCAGAGCAGGTAGTGTCAAAAGGGATTATGACATTTGAGTTTCAGCAGATGGAAGACCTGTTTGCCAGATAGTCTGTTGTCCCCTAGGGCTACACATTTCAACGGTCCTTCCAATGTAGGGAGGTATGCCATGGTTTGGCTGTTCCCTCAGATTTGGTTTAATCCCAGGTTTAGAATGATGGCTGAAGAGTTGTGTCACAGATGTGTTGTGTGTCAACAGATGGCCATAGGCAAAAGAAATGCAGCAACACTAAGCCACATTGGAAGATCAGGTGGTCCCTTAAAAAGGATGCAGTTGGACTTAATTGAAATGTCTGTGTGCAACAGTCTGAGATATGTCCTGGTGGTTGTGTGTATCTTCTTGTGTTGGGTCATAGCTTACCAAACTAGAAGAAGCAACAGTCTCACAGTAGCTAAATTGTTGTTGCGGGAACTCGTCCCTAGGTGCGGTTTTCCAACTTCTCTGGAGTCAGACCAAGGGACCCATTTCAACAATGAGGTTTTGAAACTAGTGTGTGCAGCATTACAAGTGGAGCAGAGACTACATTGCAGCTATCGACCTGAGGCTTCAGGGATAGTAGAACAGGTGAACGGTACACTGAAATCCAAACTAGCTAAAGTGTGTGCTTCAACATCTTTAAAGTGACCTGATGGTTTGCCTCTTGTGTTGATGAGTTTTCACTGTATTCTTATTCAGAGTGTCCCCCCATGAGATAACCATGGGCAGAGCAATGAGGCTGCCAGCTGTGCCTGCAAGTGTTCTTGTGAACATTACAAATTATATGATTTTGATTACTGCAAATGACTGGCCAACGTGGTGAATTATGTGTCTCACCAGGTCAGGACAGTCACAGCTTGGCCATATCAGGAGCAGTGCCACAACCTCAGTCCCAGTGACTGGGTCCTGGTGAAGAAGCATGTGAGAAAATCATGTTTCAAACCTTGTTGCTGTGGACCTTACCAAGTTATCCTAGTGACAGCTATTGTTGCTAAATGCAGATGTCTCCCCAGCTCGACCCATGCCTTCCACACTCGCAGAGTTGAGTGTCCTCTTGATGCTGTGATAGCACCTCTCCCAGAAGGGCCAGTGGTGACAGCAAGACAAAGGGAGCACGTTAGACAAGCTATCGGGGACCAGAAAGTCTGAAACAGCACATGTTCGGTTTGAGGGGGTATTTGAATGAGTCAACAGCTGAAGTTGAGAGAAGAGAGCCTCACCTTGTGGTGGTGGATGAATCAGATTCAGACCCTGACGAAGGACTTAGGGGCACATGTACGTACGTTTTGCGATTCGCAAATGGGTCGCAGCGCTATTTGTGACAGTGCAAAACATGAAATGGTATGTACAAATGCCATTTCAGAGTCCCAAATAGCAATGCGACCAATTAATGAATCACAAACATTTGCGACTGGATTTTGCGACTCGCAAATAAGAAATCACAATTTGCGACTTGCAAACTGAATGTACATGGTAGTCGCAAATTGCGATTAGTCACAAATAAACCATTTTGCACACACAGATTAGCACTGATTCCAAACACGTGGCAAGCAGAACCAAAGTATAAAAGCAGACCCAGAAGTAATCTGGGTTTACCATAATGGCTGCACTCTACGCGATTGCATGGAGAAGGCGATTCCAGGCTGCCCAGCAGAGGAGGAGGAGGCGGAGACAGGAGAGGATATATGGAACTAGGCAGACCATATTTCAACAGACTGAGGAGGAAATATATGAGAAATATATACTGAGCAGCACAGTCATCTTAGAGATCATAGAACTGCTGAAACCTCAGCTAGAAAGCCAAACCCTTTGCAGCTGCTCCATCCCCACACATGTGCAAGTGCTGTGCTCACTGCACCTCTTGGCCTTGGGTAGCTGCCAGTGGGTGATTGCTGTTGCTGGTGGGGTGTCCCAAAGTGCCCTGTCACGATTCTTTATACAGTTCTTCGATGCCATACTCGCACACATGTCCAGATACATTTACCTCCGCAGGAATGTGGAGGAAATACACAACACCAAATTGGACTTCTACATAATTGCCAACTTTCCCCATGTAATAGGGTGTGTGGACGGGACACATGTACCCAAATCTGGAATATGTGTTCCGCAATAGGAAATGTACTAACTCACTCAACATCCAGGTGGTATGTGATACCCACAATATCATAAGCAATATAGTGACAAAATACCCAGGAAGCACACATGATGCATACATTTTCAGGCACAGTGGGATACACCAACGCCTAGAACATGGGGAGTTTGATAATGGATATTTATTAGGTACTGTGTAGGTCACACCAATGTCATGAATACGTGGCAGTGCATAACCATGTAAAGCCATGCTCATATTTGCTGTTTTGTCACACAGGTGATACTGCATATGTTTCGAGGCCATGGATACTCACCCCATACCTAACACCTTCTAATCAGAATGAGAGGCGCTACAACATTGGACATCGGCGCACCAGAACCGTCATTAAAAGGACCTTTGGCATGTTGAAATCACATTTTAGATGCCTGCACAAAAGTGGAGGTGCATTCCAGTATGCCCCAGAGATTACATGCAGGATTGTGGCGACATGTGCCATCCTACACAACATTGCAACCAGGTGTGAGCTACATCTCATCCTAGATTGCACAGATTCTGAGGATGAGGAGCAGGAGCCACCACTACGACAGCCTGGGGATGGTAGCATCGCAACGGAGGGCAGACGGCGACAGGATCACATAGCAACTCATTACTTTGGCAGGTAAGTGCCAACCGACAATGCACTCACAAATGTAAAACACACATAAGTTGTTGAAAAAAAATATCCTTTAATGTCAGGAGTGCACTATGTCAATAGTGGCTTATATCAACCAGTAAACAAAAACGGTGTAACATCACCTGACACATTCCTGTCATGTGCCTTAAGAAAAACCTAGAGACATCACATCATACCCTCCTACGGCTACGACTACCATGGCCTGTGCCTGGTTGGTCCACAGATGTCTGGCGGGCAACGCTACTACGCAGGATGCGGGCCTCTGAGACGGAAATGCTGCTCACACTCGATATGTCCTCACTGTCCTGAGGGGTGTCCCCAGTGCCTCTTGCTGCCTGGGAGGTATGGAGTAGGTCCACAGCTGCAGTAATTCAGCCTAGTCCCCTGGCCACATCTCCAGCAAAATGTCCCAGTTCAACCTGGAGCGTGACAGTGCGTTGTGACACGTATGTTGTTGTGGTGGCTAGACGGCCAATGGACTGACTAAGCCGGTCCAACCAAGCAGCTATGCTGCGCTCATTGCGCCTTACATGGGCTCAGTCGGCCACCATTTCCCTAATAGGTCAGTGATGGCAGTGGTGAGGTTGATCATGTTGCTATTCATGGTGGATAATTGTGTTTCCACATTCCCAAATCCCTGTGTGAGAGTCTATTGCATACGGTGTAAATTCCTGTTCATTAACCGCATATGTTTGTTTTGCAGGCGTTGACTGCTGAGTAGGGATGCCTCCAGTCCCAGAAATAGTTGTGTACTGGCATCCTCATCACCTGCATCATGTCTCAGTCGACACCTTCTACGCCCATGCCCTGCAAATCTCTATGGCTGGCTATCACCCATCTTGGACTGGGAGTCAGGTTTACACCCTCATTGTCCAAATCTGTGTCCTCTGTGATTTCAGGTGCATTGGAAACAATGTTTGGTGTGTTGCACTTCTCAGCGGAAACGCTGACTGCCTCCTCTGCTACCATGGTGGCATCATCACCTCCCTCCACACTGGGGTCATCAGTGGATACCTGAGGGAGACCTGTGGGACACAGGGGATACACTGTCAGTGCCTCTCAGATGTGTGGCTTATCAAAATAAAAATTCATCAAAATTTGGACTACTGTACTACATTGCCCATAATGCACTAAACTTGAGCTGGACTTATAGGCATGGGAATATATGAATGATGCATGCTTTTGTGATCTGTGGTTGTGTGCATAGTGCCCTGAAAAGTGAGATGTGCTACTTACTTTTGGAGGTTCCTGGGGCTGAACTGTCCAGGTCCCCAATTCCCACAACAGCCTCTGGCTCCAGTGTGGTCTCTACCATACTCTCAATTGCTGTGGGTGGTGGTACTGTGGATGCCCCCCCTGTTCCATGCACCACCTTCATCCGCTCTGCAACCCTTTCCTTGGTTCTTGACCGGAGGTCATACCATCTTTTGCGCAGTTCCTCGATGGAACAGTGACTGACTCCAATTGCATTGATTTTACATTGTATGTTCAGCCAGATTTTTTTTTTCTGTGAGTCAGGTACACTCATTGCTGCCTTCCCAAACAGGACCTCATGATGTAGGCAGCACTCGTCAGTGAGGACTTCCAACTCTTTTTCTGAAAATTTCAGCTTTCTCTTCCTCCCTGCTGTGTTTCCCTCCTTTGTTTGGCTAGCCATGGCTGCAGTTGCTCCTCTCAGCTGGGTGTGCCTTTGCTGCATGTGCTGGCTAGACTCCTCCCACTTCAATGGGAGACACTTCCTGGTTCTAAGGTCATTACCCAGCACCAGGAAGTGAAATTTCTCTGTTTTTTTGCACCCGTTTGCTAATTGCGACTCAGTCGCAATTTGCGATTCCAGGTTGCAAATTCCAATTCGGTTACACCCCCTATGTGCAATTTAGGTAATCGCAGTTTGCGATTACGTAAATTGCGATGCGACTCGGCACCGAATCGCAAAATTGGTCTTCTATTTGCACATACGTTCTGATTTGCGAGTCGGTAATTGCAATTCGCTTTGAATCGCAATTTCCGGCTCGCAAATTTTTGTCTTCGTACATGTGCCACTTAGTGCTGTGAGAACGCAAGTGTGAACTGGAGACCGCTGGCCAAGAAGGCAAGGGAGATAAAGATTGAGTTTGCCTGAGAGATGTGTACCTCAAAATACTCCAGAGGATACTGAGGATTCTGGCCTGAATGACAGTGAGGATGAAGGATTCGCACTAAGGAAATTGAAAAGAGCTAGGGGACCCTGTTGTAGGTACCCTTCACCTGAATGGACATACTTTGCTGCTAATGCTGGAGCGAGAGAATTTGGGAATTTTGAGGATAATAGTACAAATCCAACTGAACCTCCCTGACCTGAACTTTATGGTTGGACTGTGCTTTGAAATTACCTTGCCACTAAATAGGATGACTCAAATTGTTATTGGTGTTGTTTTTGAACTGTGTACATATTAGAGACATTTGACAAACTTTGTTAGGGAATAAAGAAGATAAGCGAGGCCCGAGGCAGCTGAAGGAGCGTAAGGTGTCATTTCGGAGAACACAGAGTTTGGCTAAGGAAGTCTCACGAAGAATTGTAAATAATAATATTTTGTAACTTTGGTTTGCCATTTGCACAAGTGGACGCTGTCAGAGAGGACTCTGCTGCTGCGTTTTTCCACCCAACAGTCTGGTTTTAGAGAAGTTATGAAAACTAAAAACACAAATAGATGTAGTAATGTTATAGTAGGAGTGTTGCCTGTCACTATTGTAGTACTAATTATCCTTCTTGTAGGACTGTCTGCACCCACATCTTCCACAGTAGTTAAACCCAAACCTAGTATTACCTCTCTAATCATAAGTCCAGTAGATAATAGTTTACACACACTAGAGGATAAAGAATTACATATAGATGTATCTCGAGGAGATTTTTCTTCAAACATTCATTTTAAACTGCTTTATGAATATATTGATACTATGGTTGTGGGGGAATGCTAGGACTGTATGCAATTACCTGTGTCAGCTGCAGAAGGTATCATATACCATCATATTCTCTTGACTTATGGAGTTACGTGTAGTCTTTTATTGAGTCTGTATTATGGGACAGAACATTTTTAGTATTATTTCTTGAATTATTTTAGTTTCTTCAGAGGTACCCAGATTGGAGCATTTGAATCGTCGTCCTGCTCCTAAGGAGAATAAGATAATTGTGAGACTCTTCAAAACTGTTTCAACATTAGCTAGTCTGTTCACATCAAAACAATTTGAACTCTAGCTTGACAGATGTTGAGAAGACATTTCTCAATTTAGTTGAAAGCAAGAGGAGAGATTTGGAGTCTTAAGTCAAGGACAGAGAAGGACCTTAGGAATCAGCATAAGTGGGATAGAGAGGAAACTGAGCATCAAGTGGCAGGAAATCTAGCTTAGTTGAGTTTGGAATGGAAACATAAAGGAAATCTGTGTATATTGACAGATAAAACTACAGTTGACAAAGTGTTTGTGGGAAGAAGTAAATGTGATCACACGTTTGAAGTGAGAGGAAACTGGAGGTTGTTTTTGGATGCAGAGGAACCTGTTATTCCTGGAGTTTGTTTTATTTGTTGAGAACATGCATATTTATAAGTTGCCCAAAGGAAGGTATGAGATATGCTATTTTGGTGTAGTTTTCCCAAAAATATATCACGTGGAGCATTTTAATGATCCTGCATGGGAAACAAGCTTTAGACCTAAATGAGGTGTTAGTGCTGGAGAAGCAGTGGAAGACATCTTTGATGCGATAATTCGAACTGTAAGTGTGATTCTGAATGACATAAAAATTAGACAGCTGTCTACCATAGTAGATAAATTGTCCACTAGTACCACAGGAGTCTAATTGGTTGCAGATACTAAAAATGGTAGCTAAAAGATCTATGGTTTTGCAAAATCTTCTTGAGTTAGACATTCTTATTGCCAAGGAAGGCAGAATCTGTAAGATGATAAAGGTTCAAGAATGCTGTACCTAGATACATGACAAGAGAAAGGATTTGATGGCATATATCAAGAACATTTCAGGGTTGAAAGAGGATTTGAAAGAGATAGAAGCGACTGGTGTTTGGGAAGCAATAGGAAATTGATTTGCTGCAGTTGGCAGATGGCATGGAAACTTAGGAAGTGGAATAGTGGGTTATGTTTTGAGACCACATAAGATAATTACTCTGTGTGTGATATATTCAGTTGTGATCTTTAAGATGTATAAGAGGGTACAAACAAGGAGAAGAGTGAAAAGGAAGAGAGAGGACATAGCACCGGAGGAGCGTTTTTGTACATATTATGATAAGATAAAACATCCGGAGGAGTCCAGACAAAAATATATGAAGCCTATGAGGTATTGATCCATCTGATAAAGAGTCTTATCTTGATTGTGATAACTTGATTTGCCATCAGAGGGGGAACTGGAGCAGCGCAATTTTGGCTTCACCCCTACATGTTACAAATATAATACAAACATGTAATCAACATCATATATTCTGTGTCCTTTAACATTATTAATGTGAAGTGAAGCATCAAACATATTATTGAAGACGTATTCACTGTAGAAGCCAGAGTTTATATAAACGTGTGTTCTAATGTTTAGCTTTAACATGAAGATGTGAAGTTCTCATTCACATTTACACTTGTATTTTGAAATGTTGCATTTAATGAAATCACAGTGCACATGTAATCATTAATTTATTCAGTCGCGTTTTGCATTTATTCTGACATTACGCTTATACTCATGATTGTGTATTAGAAGTGTATACTGACAATGATTTATAAAGTTATCCTAAGTAGGCCTGTATGGGGCTTATTTACAAGCCTCTGTGGTGCAGGACAGCACAGCAAGTGTCTTGCTGCACCACCCTGCACACATAGAAGTAGCAAATCGTTATTATTTAATGATTGTTTATGCGCAGGAAGGGACAACTTCCTGCACATAAACAATCATTAATTGTGTTTAACTTTTTCTATGTGTGCTGCAGAATGCAGCACACAGAAAAAGCAAAAACAAGGAGAAATAAAACGAATTTCTCCTTTTTGTTCCACTCTAGCTCCACCCTTGGGGTGGCTTTAGTTTTTGGCGCTGCCTCAGATTTACGTTTTCTCATGAATCTGGGGCAGTGTCAGAAGCAATGGGTGTTGCATGAAAACGCCTACACCAACACCCACTGTACGCCCCTCTGCCCCAAAAAACCACGTCCGAGGGCATATTTACAAGGCACCGATAAGCCACTTTAACGCCACCTTGTAAATGTGGAAATGGGCAAAGTTCCATCTGAGCATCGCTGTTAGTGACACTCCGGTGGCGCTGGTGCTTGTAAATAAGACCCCATGTTTTAACAATGAAATTTATTTTTTTGTGTTCTGCATGTCTTTTTTTTTTAACCCCTGGTATTGGTGTCAGCAGAAGAGATCGGAGATGGCCTTCAGCAGCAACAAAAACTGCTGGTTGTGGTGGAGAAGAAAACTCAGAAAAGTGCACAATTTGAGTAAAGTGAAAGATACAGGATGTAGTGCTACTGAAAGATGCAGGACATGGTGGATGTGCAAGTGCCAGTGTGATCAAAGTGAGTGGTGAACGATGTGGTGATGGTTAAAAAGTAAGCATATGATCTTGTTGAATGGTACAATATGCACTAATGTGTGCAAAATGGTGTTGTTATATGCTGGGGACGGGCAAATGAGGAAATCTGCAAGGTGTGATTGTATATGGTGCAGTGTGAGATACTCAGACACTATATCACAGCTCATTAACAGTTCACAAACCACCAGCTACCTTTCCTATCACTCGTTGACTTTATGATTGTCTTTAACTCCTTACAGCGCTATGCTGCTTTTTGACTAGGTTTGTGCTAAAGAAATGCCACACGCATGCCTACTGGTGAAAAGTATAGATTAGGCAGTGGGAAATAATGAAAGATGAAAATGTGCAGGATTTTTGTGGAAGTAAAGTGCTGTATTTGGTGAAAGTGAATGAGACAGGCTGTTGAAAGGTGAATGATTTGGTGAGGATTGAAGGTGTAATATGTGGTGAAAGGTGGACGTTGTGGGGGGGTGAAAGCTGCAGAAAATGATGTTAGTGAAAGGGGCAGTGCAGTTTAGGACTATCTATAAAAGTAAAACTTTCAGTGATGGTGAACGGTGTAGTTTGAAGTGATGGCCAATAATGAAGGATGTGGTGTCGTTCAATGGCTAGTGTGCTGACTGTGCAAACTGAAGTTGTGGTGACGCTGAATGTTATCAATGGTTTATGGTGAGCTGGAAGCTAACAGCAATCCTAGAATTGTTATGAATATTGATGTGGTGTTTCCCATGCTCCATGAGAGAACTAAAGCTCTTAGGGCCTGATGCATCAAGTGATTGTACGGTCACAGAAGTCAAATTTGAGCTTGTGCAATCGCAAAATGACTTTTTTAAATATACAAAAAACATACTATGATTTGTTAACATTCAGTAACGCATTTACTGAATTGCAAATAGGGTTTCAGAATAAATAAGGAATCGATATTTGAAAGGGGCGTGCAAAAGGCGTCCTTTCCAAATACAGATTTTTTAACTTATGTATTAATGTTTTGCGACCAAAATCCGGTCGTAAAATTTTTATTTTTTACCACCAAAATAAAATTATTTTGGTGGAAAGCATTTGCAAATGGGAAGAGGTCCCCAAGTAAAATATTCCCATTTGCGAATCTCAAGAATTCTTTTTTTTACGAGCAGGCAGTTGTCCTTGGGCCCACTGTCCACTCTTAAAAAATGTTTATAAAAGTATTCATACTCTTTTTTGCATGCAGCATGTTTTCCTGTTAGGAAAACGGGCAGCATTTAAAACAAGCATTTGCAATGCAACGGGTCTCGTGTTTGCTCGAGTTAGAGCTATTGCGTTTTAAACTCCTAACCTGACTTTTCTAGCCACATAGACTGAAAAGTAAAACAAGTTAACATATGCGAGCTCACAGCCACCATGAAGCATGACGGAGACACACAAAAGGAAACAGAAGTTCGCTCACAATGAAACCTATCAGCAAAAGTGTAATTATAGATGTAACCGGCAAAGTGCAATTAGCCATGTAACCGGTAAAAGTGCAATTAGCCATGTAACAAGGTCGATGTCATGCAAAGCTCTCAACTATTGTCCAGCAAGATCGCGCTGCCTGCAAAATTAAGAGAAAAAGTAATCCAGAAACCATACGGAAAACATGGAGCTTCATATGTTTTCAGTAGTTGGCCAGAGCGCTCGAAGCAGGCTAAACACCAGAAAAAGCATGACGTATGCATGCCTTCCACTAATGAAATGAAGCAAATTGTAAAAAGCAAGCCCACGAATCAACCAAACTCATGAGTGTGGTTAAAATCCCATAGAGAGATTATACCAGGGACAGAGCGCCTTATATAAAAGCAATCAGTGAAATGGTGGGCTGCTGAACCCAGTACGCCACCATGCCTGTGACTTTAACCAATCGTGGAAGGTCTCAATTTGTAACCTACCTCATGCATATTAATGAGGAAGGTCAAATTATGGCTCACTATGCATCAGTATTTTGTTCACCAATCAATTAATACATATCTTGATTCACAAAATGCCAATACATTCGGTAGAATTCGGTATGCAAATTGCACCCACTTCTACTGCATCCATTTTAGTAGAATCCTACGAAGAAATCACAGATTGCAAATTGTAATTTCATGCAATTTACGATTTTTTAATAGGAACCTTAATACATCAGGCCCTTAGCGCTCATAACAGTCCCACTCTGTACTGAGTAAGTGTAGCAGATGACTATAACTGTCTCCAGAAGGATTGGTGGTATGGGTAATGGGTAATGGTGGTAAATTATATACATGTATATCAGTGTATCAGAAAATAGTGTGTGTTCCATAATGGCTGTTTGGTAGACTGGCTAGACTGGTTAGTAAATTAATCCTCCATCTATCCTGCCCTAAAAGAGCCATACCTGGTCTTTAGCCCACTGGGGGATTCTCGTGTTCGATAGAGCCAGTTCAGCCCTGGCAAGAGGTGTAAAATGTGATGAAGCTGAAAAGTCCAAAAATGTGTCGATGGGGAAAGTGTGGGATGAGATGATGGAGGAAGGTGTGGTTATGGTGAAAGCACATCAGTGTGTGCTCATGATGAGGATGTTTTGATGGTGCATGGTACGAAGATAGGTTTGATTATGATGGCAAATGAAGATGTAGTGAGGGTAGAAGGTAAAGACTGTGGTGATGGTGATTAAGCTGTGACAGTGGTGAATGGAGCAGGATATGCAAGCTGTGGTTATGGTGAAAGTTGTAGTATGTGGTGGTGAACAGCGTACACTGTTGTGACAGTCAAAGACAGACAGAATGGCAAAAGGCACAGGATGTGGTAATGGGAACTGTGTAAGGTGTGAGAATGGTAAATATGTTGGGACATGGTAGTGATAAAAACTGCAATAAAGAGAGAATGAATGGCCAGAAGATGGGGAAAGAGATCAGTGAAACTATATTGCTATTCAACGATGCAGCTTGTGGCGATGTAGTGAAAAGGATGAACCGTTGGTGAAAGTAGCTGGCTGGAGGAACAAATACAACCAGGCTCAGACAGCTAAAGAGCAGCTTTAGATCTCTATCTGTATCAATGAGATCATAGAATTCCAGTGCAATTTAGTGCAATCCCGTGTGCTGCAGTGTTCTCATTCTCCCCGACGAGCTGGGGTCCTAATGTTTTAGGGTACTCCACTGCGACTCAGACCGAACCAAAAACATATCCTTTTCCTATCTAGAATGGTAGTCAAGTCCACATGTGAGGCTATCACACACTAATTCAAACTGCTTCATGTACAAGTGGAACCACACGACTGCGCTGGCACAAGGGGCCATAGAACAAATATAATGCACGGTCACTGTGCACCAGGTACAATCAAGGACAGTGTGCTGTATCACTGATAATGCTCTCAGCGTAGCGCGTTAGTGAAAGATGGACTGGCTAATTGAAGCAGGTGCTCTGTCTTTCATTGTGCAAGCAGCACGCCCCTGCATTTCAAAGCGACCCCCCTGACAGTGGGTGCAGTGAGTGAATGCACCCGTCTGCAAGGGGATGTCTGGAGCACCCACCGGGCTGTTTTTCCCCTTTCATATGGCTGTGCTCAGGGGGCGCATTGACCTTGTGCCACCATTTTGTGAAAGTCAGTGCACCTACTAACAGCCTCTTTGCCTCTGTGCCCACTTTCATAATACAAGCCCCTATGCAAACGAGGGAATGCCCCTTTAGGATAGCGTCAGTGTTACATATGTGCCGGTTCTATCTTTATTACAGAAGAAGCTGCACATGTTCTGTGCCCCTTCTATATTACCAAAGTGTGCAAACCATAACACAGTGCAAGGAGTGCAATCCTCTACTCGTCATGTATGACACTCAAACACTTTCCTCATAGCCCACACTGTTTCCACCAGCCACAGCTATAAATAAATGCAAAGTGCATGCAATCTATCCATCGCTGTTCTCTTAATTAAAAACACAGGCCTTGTAATCTAAGGCAGGACTTGCATGGTCACTCACGCAAAACACCTAAATGCCTCCCCTATAGGCCACACTGCAATTTAATACTTGCAACCATGCACTCTCCGAAGGTGTAGGATGCTACTTTTGCACTGCTTTACTTTCGCACCCCTACAGGGGTATACAGGGCTCACCAAGGCCAACAATGAAGTGCCAGGGTTATGAAAAACTATAGAAAAGTGATTACAATATGATACTCATCACCTGTGCATCTCACCCGTACAGAAATATACACTTTACATCATCAACATTTACTCCTAATAATAGAACTGCATCCTGCTCCTTCATCAAGCACTGCATAATGATTCTTAACCAGCACCAGGTTGAGCATTTTTCATAAACACTGCATTCTATACCTTTTACAATAACCACAGCCTTCATGTGTCACTATCACAGTGTCCTGTATCTTTCATCATTAGTAGATCTTGCATTTTTCTCTAACACCACTTAATAAAATTGCCCTCACCAAGACTAAGGCCCTCATTACAACTTTGGCGGTCTTACAAAAAGACTACCGAAGCCGCAGGAGCCACAATACCGCCAGTGTTGGTGGTATTTGTGGCTTCCTATTTTGACATTTCCGCTGGGCCAGCGGAAGAGTCACATCAGCATTGCAGCCAGCTCATAATAGAGCCGGCAGCAATGTTGATGTGCAGCGGGTGCAGCAGCACCCGTCGTGCAATTCACTGCCAGAAATTCGGGCAGTGAAATGCGCAATGGGGCTGTGCCTGGGGGCCCCTGCACTGCCCGTGCCAAGTGCATGGGCAGTGCAGGGCCCCCCAGGGGCACCCCGAGTCCCCCATACTGCCAGCCTTTCCATGGCGGTGTTTACTGCCATGAACAGGCTGGCGGAAGCCTGGCGGTCAAGTGGAGGGGCCAGCGGTATGGCCATGGCTAATGCACCATGGTCATAATACACTGGCGGTACACCACCAGCCTGTTGGCGGTGTTACCTCCAGTGTACCGCAAGCTGCCAGGGTCGTAATGAGGCTCTAAGAATCCTTTTTATTATCACTACATACCGCACCTTTCACCATCACCACATTCTGACCTTTTCATCACCACATACTGCAACTTTCACTATGACTATGTTCAGCACTTTCAGTGTCAAGTCTGCACCTTTCATCCTAAACCCCTCCTACACATTTCACCAGTACCACAATCTACATTTTTTTCTGTCCCTATGACGCAACTTTCACCATTCACATCTGTAGCTTTTCACTATACTGTGCTCTTTTTACCGTCACCACGCTGTTTCCATTTTCACTCTCACCATACTGCATCACTCACTAGTGCCAGATCGCTTACTTTTTACTGCCACTTCATTATGCACATTTCACCAAAAACACCTCCTTCAGAAGTTTCCATTTACCAAGAGAAACACATTTTTAACAGTTTCCAAATTCCACATTGCTTAGTATCACCACATCCTTTACATATACTGTAGGAAAGTACCCTTTTTTTGGCATGGTTACCCCCACTTTTTGCCTGTTGTCAGTGTGTTTTGACTGTTTTCACTGGGATCCTGCTAATCAGGACCCCAGTGATTGTGCTCTCTCCCTTTACATTTGGTTGCCCAGGACTTTGCACACCCCACAATTGGCATACTGGTACCCACAAATAACTCCCTAGTATATGGTACTTAGGTACCCAGGGCATTGAGGCACCAGGGGTTCCCCATGGACTGCACCATGTATTGTGCACCCTATGGGGGCCCATGCAAAATGCTTCTGTAGGCCTGCCATTGCAGCCTGCTTGAAAAGGTGCATGCACACTTTCACTACGGGTCACTGCACCAGGTCACTGTAAGTCACCCCTATGGAAGACCCTACTAACCCAGAAGGCAGGGTGCAATAACTTGTGTGTGAAGGCACCCCTGCATGAGCAGAGGTGCCTTTATGAACTCTGCTCCATTACACTGGACTTTGTAAGTGTGGGGACGCCGCTTTACCTGTGTACTGGACACAGGTCACTCACTACCTGTGTCCAGCTACATAATGGTAACTCAGAACCTGGGCATGTTTGGTATCGAAAATGTCAAAATCATACCCCAATACTGTTGCCAGTTTTGGTTTATGATTCCATGCACTCTGGGTGCTCCTTAGAGGACCCCCAGCATTGCTCTTACCAGTCTTCTGGGGTTTTCTGGGCATCCTGCACTGCTGCCACCCCTCAAACATATTTCTGCCCTCCTGCTGCTTGAACAGCTCAGGCAGAGGAAGGCAGAACAAAGGATTTCAAGTAGGAGAGGGAGGTAATACCCTCTCCCTTGAAAATAGGAGTTACATGGCTTGGGAGGGGTAGCTTCCCCAAGCCACTGGTATGCTTTGAAGGGCACCTCCTTGAATAAACTGGTTTGCACCAGTCCAAGGAACTCGGTCCAGAGCTCCTCTAGGTGGCCACTTGATTCTACCATCTTGAATCTAAGGTAGGCAGAGGCCCCTGGTAGCATCTGAGTGGCCAGGTCAAGTAGGTTACGTCACAGTCCACTCCTGATAGGTGGTCTCCCCGCTGGGTGACCAATCTCCATTTCTGGGCTATTTAGGGTCTCCCTCTTGGGTGGGTCCTCAGATTCGACATGCAAGATTCCAGTAGAACTCCTCTGAATCATTTACTTCATCTTCTGGCCACTGGGAGCGCAACTGGTCCCTCCATGAACCGACAATCTGCAACTTCAGCGACGACTCCGCTCTGCAACATTTTTTCTCCGTCTCCTTCCAGCAACTGCAACATTTCCCCAGCTGTGCATTCTCTGAGGGCGATGAGTCTTCAGCCTGCACAAGAAGTAAGAAGGAATCTCTCTTGGAGTGAAGGAGACACACCCCTGCATCCGCAGGCACCAACTGCTACAACGACCGGTTGCGTGGATCTTCTGTCCTCCGGAAATGCATGGATACTGCATCACAAGTGGTGGTCTGCAGTGGTCCCCTTGGTCCTCTTTACCAGCTGTCCAACTTGGGAGATGGTAAGCCCCTGCCTTTTCTTTCAAGACAGAACCCCTGTGCATCACGACTCTTGCAGCTTCCAAGGCTTGTTTGTTCCTCCTCCAAGGGATCTTCAGACTCCAGGTAGCCCTGGTCCCCAGCACTTCTTTCTGTGAAACACAGTCTCCTACCTGCGGCTGCAGCAACGTTGAATACTCCTCCAGGTGTGTTGAGTGGACCTCACTGCAACCCCTGTGCCTGCTGCCAGTGGGTTACCTGTGGGGGCTGCCTCCTCTTCTTCTGACTCTCCGAGCTGCTGAGGGTCACCCTGGACTCCCCTCCTTTGGTCGAGTCCCCTGGACCTTGCTGGTCCTCTTCAGCCTTGCAAACCTTTTTCTCTGACTCTTACATTTGCTGAGGCTTGTTGGTGGTTTTACAGCACCACTGACCAACTGCATCTCAACCACCAATGTGGGGCATCACTTGCATCACTTCTGGGACTCCTCTTCTTCTCCTGTGCTGCATTGCTGACCTTCTTTATCCACCATCAACCTAGTCCTGCATTCACAAAAGGGTGGGTAGTGGCTCCTGTCACACTCCATCTCGAACTGGATTTGGTCCCCTTCCTTTGCAGATCTTCTTATGTCAGGATCCACCTTTGGGTTCTTCCAGCCTTGCTCGGGTCTTGCATAATCCTTTTCCAAATTCCTCCTGTTGGTTTTGGGGAAAACCAGCTACTTACCTTTGCTCTCTTGGTCGCCAGGGGTCACTCTGGTACTCACCTCTTGGGGTACCTAGTCTCTCCAGCTCCCTTCTACTGATTCCACTACCTTGGGTGAGGGACTGCCTTTCACATTCCACATTTTAGCATATGTTTTGGCCCTCCCCTGGGGGCCCTCACTATTTGCTATTTCTTTTACAAATGCCTATTGTTTTCTATGCTATTTACTGATTGCTAATGTGTATATGATAGTGTGTTTACTTACCTCCAGTTGGGGGGATTGCCTATCTAGTATTCTAGTATTTGTGTTACTATAATAAAGTACCTTTATTTTTGTAACACTGTGTGGTTCTTTCGGGTGTGTAAGTGCTGTGTGTCTATAGTGTTATTGCATGAGCTTTGCATGTCTCTTAGATAAGCTTTGGCTGTTCATCCACTGCTACCTCTAGAGAGCCTGGCTTCCTATACACTGTCTACACTTCACTAATAGGGATACCTGGTATTAGATGTAGGTACCTTAGGTACTCACCACACATAAGGCCAGCTTCCTACATCTGCTATCGCCACATCCTGCTCCTTTTTGCTTAATCATATCTGGCAAATTTCTTCCTCACCACACCCTCCACCTTTTGCTACTCACAATTTCAGTGCTTTTAGTTAACATCACATCCAGCAACTTTCGTCTCACAGACTTTATCAGCACCAATTCCTGTGCCTTTTATCACTATCAGACTGCATCTTTCACCTTCACCCCCTTTTTCACCTGTCACCATCACTGTTCCTACACATTTGACTGTCACTACATCTCATGCCTTTGACGAGAAACACATCACAATTTCATGCATGTTTTTACCATCACCACTGTTTTCGCATTTTACTATCACCATCATCGCACACTATTCATTGCCATCGCACCTTCATTTTTCACTTCTGGCCCTTTCACCATCACAACACCCTGCAACTTTTGCTATAACCATAGTTATGTAATGTGTTTAACTCCACTACACCCTGCACGTTTCACAACCATTACCAGCTATGCATTTTGTGTCCAGTACCTTTCAGTGACTATATCCAATACTTTAAACGAACACCAAATCCCTATTCCCCACGTTTTACCATTAACACACCCTAGACTGTTCGATATATTACACAGTGCAATTTTAACCATCACCATATTGGTACATTTTCACCATCACTATATGCTGCAGCTTTCAGTACCACCCCGTCCATCACCTTTTATCACTACTTCCTACACTGCAACATCTTGCGGCTTATATTTTTCCCACAGCGTTTCCTGCTCTGGTCTGTATACCACATGTGGTAATTTTGCTTATCACCACACTCTTCATCTTTCACCATTAGAACGGCATATATCATAACCAGCTGCATGTGTAGTATCTTCTCACTACCATCACATACAACATCGCTCTCCATCCCCAAGTACTACATTCAGCATCACATCATTCACCTCCCACCGTCACAGCCCGTACATCTCACCAGCACCAAACCCTGCAGCTTTCCTCATCACCGCACCATACACTGTTCATTATATTATGCACCTTTCCTCATAATCCCAGCCTGTGTCTCAACTTTCACTACTCCTACATCATGCACCTTTTACCACATCGTATTCCTTTGGATGTCACTACATTCTGCACATTTCATCATTACGACAGCGTGTACCTTTCATTGTATCAACTTTATGTACCTTTCACTCCAAGCAGTGTTTATTTTATTGCCACCAAGTGTTGCATCTTTCAGTCCCAGATCCAACACATTTCACCCATACAACACCCTGCGCCTCCTGGAAAATCACAGACCGTACCTTTCTCCACATCCTAGACACCTCACCATTGTAACCTCTTCTACTAGTATCGCATCCAGCTCCTTTGACTGGCAGTACATCCTCTTCTTTGTGTATCTTTTGCCACCACCACCTCCCATGCCTTACGTCTTCGTCAAGTGTTCTTTTTCTCATCAACAAATCCTGAACATAATACCAGCCAAACACCTTGCACCTTTCACCATTACCCCACTGGAAGCCTTTCATTGCTACCTGTACCTTTTACCATAACCATATCCTGCACCCGTCACCACAGCCACACCCTGCGCTTCCACCATCACCAGCCTTTCATTACACCAGGTACTTTTCACCATAGCCACATCTTGCCCTAGTTACTAACACCAGGTCCTGCACATTTCATCATCGTTGCCTTCTGCACCTTTAACCATCTCCAAAGGAGACTAATTTTCCTTCAGCACATGCTGCACCTTTCATCGTCAGCTGTCTTAAACGTTGTATGATGCCATGACTATTGGATTGAATTTACAGTGTAGAGACTGTAAAATAGAGGCTGTGTGGGTGCAAGATGGTCATTATAGGGGTGTGGGTATATCATGGTCAATATGTGCATGTATGATGGTGAGTGTTTATCTATATTATAGTTGTTGTGTTGGTGCATAATTGTGGTTTTGCTTTTGATCCCTGTTGACTTTATTTGCCTCTGCTCTAGCTTTGCTGGTCCCTGCTAGGCTTTGTTGGGTGCAACTTGGGCCCTTCTGGGTCTTTCTGGGCCTTGCTAGATCCCATTTGAACTTCACAAGCTTTAACGAGGGCTGTTGGTCTCCCGTGTATAGTTTTGGCCCCGGTGAGTCCTGTTGGGTTGGTCCTGCGGCTCCGGAGGCAGCTGCGTTTGCCTGGCAACAGTCAAGAGCAGGTCATGTGTGAGGGCGTGTGTGAGCTGCAGGCATGAGGTGAGCCCATTGTGTGAGGTACCGTGCACTATGGCACAGAATGGGCCGATAATCCCCCTTCACAAGGCATTAGTGCCAGTGCACAGAACACTTTGTTCTGGGCATCTCTGGGCCTGGGGGTCAGGAGATAGGGTGAGGGGGCACCGGCAGGGCTGTCAGGACCTGCCGCTCGGCCAGGAGCATGATGTCATGGCGGCTTAAAGCCAGCACACCATCCCCCAACTACCACCAGAACCACTATCTATCTCCGCGGGCTGTTCATGGGGCCCTGGGAGAGGCTGCTAGAGTAACAGAGAAATCAGTCTCTGTTCATTCAGTCCAAGCTTTGTTGTCTCTTCACGAAGATCCCCTTCTCTCCCAGTATGGCTCCGGCCCAGAGGAACTGGAGATCACTGATCTTTTGGCCTCTGCTTTCTTCTCCTGAACTCATAGTTATGAAAATTTAGATTATCTTAACCCAGAAACTTGTGGGAGCATGAGTTCGTTTTCAGAAAATTAAAGGATAGACATTGTGGAAGTAATACCCATATGTCCCCCTCTTCTAGGCATATATTCCAATAAATTGAATGGGAATTAACGTTTACTAATACATCGATCACCATCAAAAAGTACAGATGTTCCAAAGTTAGGGGATATTTTTTTACCTTTATCCAGTGTCCCAACCCTACCATATTAAGTTACTCTTAACTCCCACAAGTGTTATTACTTGATAACACTTAAAATCATGTTTTAGAGACCAATTGCTTCTGTTTATAGCTGTCTTAAAGGTTGTATGATGCCATGGCGTATTTATTGACTTATAGTGTGGAGACTGTAAAATAGAGTGGGAGCAAGATGCTCATTATAGGGGTGTGGGTGTATCATGGTCAATGTCTGTATGTATGATGGTGAGTGTCTAGCTATATTATGGTTGTTGTGTTAGTGCATAATTGTGGTTGTCCGCATAAATGTTGATTAATTTGTTGGTCCTGTTAACACTCGAAAGAGGTTGAAATGTGATGCGTTTGAAAAAAATATTTCATTTGTGAGATGGTAAAATTATTTAATATTGTATGACTACGTTTTACTAGAAAGAGTGTTTAGCATCCTTAAAAGGTGGTTGTGTGTGTATGCTGGCTATTGTGTTAGTATATGATACTAAATGTGTGTAAGTAATGGTTGTAGGCATCTATTGTTTGATCCTGCATCCTGAGGGCCTCGGCGGAGTATCTGGAGGAATGGACTCTGGTAAGTCACAGCTTCACTATTTCATCCCCCCACCCCACCTGCATGCCAACACATACCCCCACCCTCTCCCTCACCCCCATCACTCCTACTCCTTGCAAATGTCCCACCATCACAACCCACCCATCCCAACACCAAGCCCTGCATGCGACCACAAAGCATGGACACCCATCACCAAAGCATGCCCACTGCACATACCCATACCCCCCCAAACCACCGTCACAAAAGCCCCCACACAGGAATGCAAGCACTGGGGGACACGGGCACCCACCCATTGCACACCATGGCACACACAGATGCAATAATCATGCTTTCATACCCCTGCAGGACCCCTACGCAACTTCACCACACAGGAGGGTCCACAAATGTCCACTCCACCCCAGAAGAGGCCCACAGTGATGACAGCAGTTCTGTCGACCTGGATCTAGATGACCAGCCGGGCCCATTGGGGACCTCGGACAGTCGGTTCCCCTCACACAGCAACAGGCCACTGCAGACCTACCCCCCTCTGGAAACACCAGCACAGCACCCACCCAGCGGGCCCATACCTCTGTCTCCAGGACACGTCAAGCAGCAGTGTGTCCACCACTACAGGGCAACCAGGTTAACCCACCACCCCAACAACAACAGGGACCTGGGGGCAGTGGCAGTGGGCACACGGTCCAGGGGACAGAGGCCCATGGAAACAGGGGAAATGGGAGGGCTGCTGTGCTACAGGGGGGGAACAGGCCCAGGGAACCCAGTCTCCACGAGGCCCTCTCCTCCATCATGGGAGCATACCACCACTCCCAGGAGACGATGGCTACGGTACTGGCCAGGTTTCAGGAGACCCAGCGCCTGCAGGAGGAACAGTATTTGGGGTTCAGGGAGGAACTCAGAACCATCAGCTCCACCCTGGGCACCATCGTAGGGGTGCTGAATCTGGTAGTGACCACTTTGAGGGACACGGTGGCACCACAAAGGGCCCCTGACACTAGCATGAACCAAGAACTGCCCACCACCTCTGCCGGCACTAGTGGACAGGAGGCCCCACCACTGGACCAACAGGCCACCAGCACCCCACCCCCTGCAGAAGGAGAACCACCCCGCAAGCGGTCCCAGAGATCCAGGAAGAAGACAGAGTAAGATGCCAAGACCCCCGCCAAGAAAGGATACCACCCTGGTTGTCATCCCACTGTCCCACTTTGTCACCCTGTCCATCCTAAAACTGCCCCAGCTCCACATCCCAGACCCATTTGGACAATGCACCTGTGAGACTAATAGACTGGCATCCGCCATGGACATTCCTCCACCATCACCCCTCACCAATTTACAACCCCCCTCCAATATTTTGCACCTTAATAAACACCGTTATTGCACAAAACAATCAGGAGTCTGTCTGTGAATTTGAAAAAATGTATCTGTAATTACAGTGCCAAAATGCTTATTTACATCGTGATACCAACATACCAATGTCACACAGCTGTAGTCCATGGGGAAACAAAGCAGATGTCACACTGTGGGACCCACATCTCTGAAATCGTAAGGGAAAGTGACAACTCAGTTACCATACACTGGGTGAAAAGGACAGACAGTAGAGAGGTAGTAGTGTTTAAGTACATGTAGTAGGCCGGTTTGTATTCTTGCCTCTGTTTCTTTGGAAATATTGCAATATCACCGTGTTCCTGTTGTCTATGTCGTCTTCTTCAGCTTCCTCCTCTTCACTCTCCACAGGCTCCACAGCTGCTACAACACCACCATCTGGACCATCCTCCTGCAGAAAAGGCACCTGGCGATGGAAAGCCAGGTTGTGAAGCATACAGCAGGCCACGATGATCTGGCACACCTTCTTTGGTGAGTAGAATAGGGATCCACCTATCATATGGAGGCAGCGGAACCTGGCCTTCAGGAGGCCGAAGGTCCGCTCGATCACCCTCCTAGTTCGCCCATGGGCCTCATTGTAGCGTTCCTCTGCCCTTGTCCTGGGATACCTCACTGGGGTCAGTAGCCATGACAGATTGGGGTAACCAGAGTCACCAATTAGCCACGCACAGTGCCTCTGGAGCTGACCCATCACATAAGGGATGCTGCTATTCCGCATGATGTACGCGTCATGCACTGAGCCAGGGAACATGGCATTCACATGGGAGATGTACTGGTCTGCCAAACATACCAGCTGGACATTCATGAAATGATAACTCTTCTGGTTTCTGTACACCTGTTCACTCCTGTGGGGGGGGGGGACCAAAGCCACATGGGTACCATCAATGGCACCTATGATGTTGGGGATATGTCCAAGGGCATAGAAATCACCTTTCACTGAAGCCAAATCCTCCACCTCAGGGAAAACGATGTAGCTCCGCATGTGTTTCAGCAGGGCAGACAACACTCTGGACAACACGTTGGAAAACATAGGCTGGGACATCCCTGATGATATGGCCACTGTTGTTTGAAATGACCCACTTGCTAGGAAATGGAGTACTGACAGCACCTGCACTTGAGGGGGGATTCCTGTGGGATGGCGGATAGCTGACATCAGATCTGTCTCCAGCTGGGCACACAGATCCAGAATTGTGGCACGGTCAAGCCTGTATGTCAGGATGACATGTCTCTCCTCCGTTGTCGACAGGTCCACCAGCGGTCTGTACACCGGAGGATGCCGCCATCTCCTCACATGTCCCAGCGGACGGTGCCTATGAAGGACAACAGCGAGCACAGAGTCAAACATCCCAGAGGTACGTAACCACAGTTTGCCAAAAACACGAATCTGAATCCATAGAATGGCTTGTATGAGTGTGGTTGCAAGGCCTAGGTATGTGTGACACAGTAAAAAAAGTAAGGCATGTGGGCCCCTGAAATGGCTGCTGCCTGACCTGTAAAGTGTGACAATGGGATGTGAGGTAACTGTGCTGGCGTTGTACACCGTGGCGGTAGGCGGTCGAAGACCGCGGCGCAATGCTGCATTGGTTAACATTGGACCCTATGGGTCTCAGGAGCCAATGATGATATGCGCCGGCGGTCGCGGTACGCACCGCCGCGGACGTGACCGCCATTTTCTATCTGTTAAATCACTCGATACCTGATCTTCGACAGGAGAAGACCTACACTGCAAGTGCTGCTGTGACCTCGGTCTGGAAGAGACAATGGCTCATGCGACTGGGGAAAGGGCCCCTGCCTTCACATCGGAGGAGTTGGAAAAGCTTGTGGATGGGGTCCTCCCCCAGTACGCGCTACTCTACGGTCCTCCAGACAAACAGGTAAATACACTGGGAGCATGCTGAATGGGCTATGCCTGTGTTGAGTGGGGTGGATGAAAGATGGGCGGGGAGAGATTAAGGCATGCATGAAACGACGGTGAGTGCATGTGCCACATGGCAAGGGTAGGGATGGGGGGCCACTCACATTGAGGGTGCAGAAGGTAATGACTTTTCTTCTCCCCCTGTACATTACATATAGGTCAGCGCCCACCAGAAGATGGATATTTGGCGTGCCATCGCCAAGGATGTCCGGACCCTGGGGGTCCACCACATACGGGGCACCCACTGCCGGAAGAGATGGGAGGACATTCGCTGCTGGAGTAGGAAGACGGCGGAGGCTCAGCTGGGGATGGCCTCCCAACGTGGGAGGGGTGCCCGTCGAACCTTGACCCCCCTGATGTTCCGGATCCTGGCGGTGGCCTACCCCGAGTTCGATGGGCGCGTGAGGGCCTCACAGCAGACACAAGGGGGTGAGTACACTCTCATTCTGCTAACTTTGCGTGCAGTGGAGGTGTCTGGGTGGGAGAGGAGGGCTGCGGGTATCCCTAGGCCAGGGCGAGTTCCGTAGGCTAGGCCCCTCCGTAAGGCATGGCCCTGTGCCCCCACCTCTGTAGGGTGCCAAGTACAGCTATTCATGGCCCTGTGTCATCTATGTGCGCAGATGTCGTCCATAGTCTTGTAGGCCATGTCTCAGAGATTGCAAAGTGGACCCCAAGTGCGCGGCGTAGTGCAGGGGGATTCTGTGTCTGTGCTGTCCGCCAACGGTAGCGGGAATGCATGCACTCAACATGTCTTTATTCTGTCCCCCCCCCCCTTTTTGTTGTCTTCCTGTTCATGTGTGCATTAGCATCATCAGGTGGAGGAGCAGTGGCACCGGAGCACGAGGGAGCTGCATCCCACATGGCCATGGAGGGCCACACTACCGACTCTAAATTCGCCAGTGGGACGGAGGGCGAGGGGAGCTCCACGGCGGGGACACGAGCGGACATTAGTGAATCGGACTCGTCCTCTGATGGGAGCTCCCTTGTGGTGGCGGCAACATCTCTGCCCCCCGCAACAACAGGTACAGCCGCCACCCCCTGCACCAGCACCGCCCTCCCAGCAGCCCCTCAGCGTTTCCCCCATGCCTGCTCACCCAGGAAGGTGGGCATCTCCTTCGCCCCAGGCACCTCAGGCCCTGCCCCAGTCACCCCTGCTGCCCTCAGTGAGGAGGTCATTGACCTCCTCAGGTCGCTCACTGTTGGGCAGTCTACCATTCTGAATGCCATCCAGGGTGTAGAAAGGGAAGTGCAGCAAAGTAATGCATACCTGGAGGGCATTCATTCTGGTCAGGCGGCCCTTCACCAAGCCTTTCAGACTCTGGCCTCAGCACTGATGGCAGCCATTGTCCCTGTCTCTAGCCTCCCCCCTACAACTTCCTCCACCCAGACCCAATCCCCTGTACCTCTGCCTATCCCAAGCACACCATCAGACCAGCCTGCACACACCTCAACACCCAAGGGAAGCTCAGGCAGACATAAGCACCACACATCCCACAGGCAGGCACACGAGCAACATCCCCATACAGACATACCAACACCCACTGCCTCCACTGTGTCCCCCTCCTCCACGTCTCCCTCCTCCCTCCCTGTCACATCTCCACTCACACCTGCATGCACAACATCTTCAGCCACTATGTCCCTCAGCAGCACACACACCAGAACACCCCGCACACGTGCACTCACCACCCCCACTGCCATTTACATGTCCCCTGTGTCCTCTCCCAGTGTGTCTGTGCCGCCCCCTCCCAAGATACACAAACGCAGGCAGCCACCCACCCAACAGCCATCCACCTCACGACAGCATCCAGCCCAAGCACCTGCACCCAAAGCCACCCCACTTACACCTCCTACAACCACAACCTCTTCCTCCACTCCCATACCCACTACACCTACCCGTCCCACTGCTCCCAAAAAATTGTTCCTGTCCAAACTCAACCTCTTTCCCACAACTCCCACACCCCGTCCATGTCATAGGACCAAAGCTAGCACCTCAGCCACTACATCACCGGGCCCGGTGGTGCATGTCGTCCATGGTCACTGGAGTGCACCGCCCACCAGGGCAGCCAGTCTGGTACAGAGCCACAGCACAGCCAGCCCCCCCATGAGAAACATCCAAAAATTGCCAGGGCCCGGCGGGAGAGGGTCAAGACACCAGGGACAAAAACCCCTACCAGGGGTCCCGGCGGGAGTGTCGAAGCAGCTGGGACACCGGACAAGATGGGGAAGGGCCACAGGAGAGCAGGAAAGGCTGGGAAGGGCAGCACGCCCGACAACACCGCCATCAGCCCAGCTGGCCAGGGGGGCCCCGCCAGCCCCATCCCAGCTGGCCAGGAGGCCACCAACAGCCCCAGCACAGCTGCCCAGGAGGGCCCCGCCAGCCACAGGACAGGTGGGCAGGAGGGCCCCGCCAGTCCCAGGCCAGATGGCACATGAGCACCCCGGCATGGCCAGCACCGCTGAACAGGCCCCTCCATCTCAAGCACCGCTGAACAGGGCACTGCCATCTGAAGCACCGCTGAACAGGGCACAGCTATCTCAAGCACCGCTGAACAGGCCCCTCCATCTCAAGCACCGCTGAACAGGGCACCGCCATCTGAAGCACCGCTGAACAGGCCCCTCCATCTCAAGCACCGCTGAACAGGGCACCGCCATCTGAAGCACCACTGAACAAGGCACGGCTATCTCAAGCACCGCTGAACAGGGCACTGCCATCTGAAGCACCGCTGAACAGGTCCCTCCATCTCAAGCACCGCTGAACAGGGCACCGCCATCTGAAGCACCGCTGAACAGGCCCCTCCATCTCAAGCACCGCTGAACAGGGCACCGCCATCTGAAGCACCGCTGAACAGGCCCCTCCATCTCAAGCACCGCTGAACAGGCCCCTCCATCTCAAGCACCGCTGAACAGGGCACCGCCATCTGAAGCACCGCTGAACAGGGCACGGCTATCTCAAGCACCGCTGAACAGGCCCCTCCATCTCAAGCACCGCTGAACAGGGCACCGCCATCTGAAGCACCACTGAACAGGGCACGGCTATCTGAAGCACCGCTGAACAGGGCACTGCCATCTGAAGCACCGCTGAACAGGCCCCTCCATCTCAAGCACCGCTGATCAGGGCACAGCTATCTCAAGCACCGCTGAACAGGGCACGGCTATCTCAAGCACCGCTGGCCCATGAGCGGCAGGGGCAGTGCCGCATCTGTGTCAGACAGGGCTGCACGATGCACTCTGGGCACCAGGCCCCCTCCAGAACCAGTGGAGACATGCATCCACTACCTCATTCCTTCACAGGAAGAAGCACTCTGGGCACCAGGCCCCCTCCAAAACCAGTGGAGACTGTTCTCCACTTGAGAGACTGTGGCTTTGCACTCCCCAGGATTGACCGGTGGGCAGACCACCCACTGAATAGACTTGTGAGACTGTGGCTTTGCACTCTCCAGGATTGAGCAGTGGGCAGATCACCCACTGTATAGACTTGTGAGACTGTGGCTTTGCACTCCCCAGGATTGACCGGTGGGCAGACCACCCACTGTATAGACTTGTGAGACTGTGGCTTTGCACTCCCCAGGATTGAGCAGTGGGCAGACCACCCACTGTATAGACTTGTGAGACTGTGGCTTTGCACTCCCCAGGATTGAGCAGTGGGCAGACCACCCACTGTATAGACTTGTGAGACTGTGGCTTTGCACTCCCCAGGATTGAACAGTGGGCATGGAGCCCCCTCGTGGATCTGGCGCTGTGCACTTATCCAGCCGAGGTGCCCCCCCCTTCCCTTTCCCCTGAGGTGCCTGTAGTTTTGCTATCTGATGCCCTTGCAGTGTTCTCTCCGTTTAAGTCAGGTATCCGGTGTGGGCTTTGCCCATGTTATTTGGGCCCAGTGGTCCACAGACAATGCCTGAACTTGTAAATTTGGTGTATATAAGAGTTTTTAGTGTGTATATATTTTTGATTGCTGTATTTTAATATATTTCAATGGTTACAATCATTTCCTTTTGTCTTTGCATTCTTCCAGGGGGTTTGGGAGGTGTAACTGTGATGTATTGGTATGCATTAATGTGTGTGTTGTAGTGGGTGAGGGTGGGGGTGGGTGTGTCGCGCGTGTGTGTCCCTGTTTTTTCCCTCCCCCCTCCCCTGTGTTGTAGGTGCAGTACTCACCGTTGTCTTCTGCGCCGGCGTTCGTGCTCCTGGTAGAGGAGCAGGAAGACTATCGCTGGGAGGATTTGGAGTTCCGGTTCCATGCTGTCCTTGTTCCTCATAGTGTAGAGGTGAGCGTTTTCCCTTCGAAATGCCTGTTTCCGCCGTGTTTTTATCTGCGGTGCTACCGCCCCAGAAAAGGTGGTGGATTGGTAGGTTGTGATAGTGTGGGCGGTACATTGACTCCCGCCTGGCTGTTGGCGGGGACCGTCACGCTGTTTGTTTGTACCGCCGTGGCGGTCGGAGTGTTAAAGTGGGTGTCTAGGTTGGCGGTTTCCGCCACGGTCGTGATTCAATTTTTTTTACCGCCTGCCTGTTGGCGGTTTTACCGCCGCTTTAGCACCAACCGCCAGGATTGTAATGACCGCCCTAGTGTACTCTACTACATGTGTGTGTGTTTTAACATAGCACTGGCCTGGGTCTGGCTAACAGAGACTAGGGCACAGTCAGAGTCAGTTACCATAAGCACCAGTCAGCAACAAAAAAATGGGGGTAAACAGGACAAAAAGATGACTTTGCAACAGCAATCTTATGAATCTTGATTGAAGATGAAAAGAACAGCACTGCACCAAACTTCCCCAGGAAGGAGAAGAGAGCAAGACTACTTTCCAGAAATAGAGTCCAGCAGAAATAACAAAAAAATTAACAAAAGTGGAATAAAGGATGTAAAGAATGCGAGAAGAGAACAAATAGTTTGCAACACCCCCTGCACTTAGATCTGCCTCAATATATACAGTTCTGACAGGAACTGACATCATAGGAAAAAGCTCTTACTTCATCTTGGGTTAGGATCCTTAGAAAACATCCTATGGGCAGTCCACCATCTTGGAAAGTGTATGTTATAAAGCTTGACAACACCTGGAAATAATGATATTCATGTGGGAAGTGAAGAAGAACCCCAAGTTCAACATCATTCACCCAGCTTTGCATCCCAAAATCTCGCTGCTACTACTCTTGCAGTGTACTCCAAGCTGCTCGGGGAACATCCCTCCATTAGCCATGAGTGCAAAGAAATAATGTAGTCCCAGCAATATGGGTGCTCAGCCATGTGGTAAGCACATTGTCTCAAAACGTGCCACTTGACAATGGAATCAATGTTTCATCCTCTTTAGTCAACACAGAGCGTCCGGTAAGCTCATGGTTGACTGAGATTCTGGGGTCATGTAGTGCTTGTTGTGTAATATAATGTTGGTTGCGCAGTCATATACAATGTTGGGTGAAGGACTGTATGATGAAAGTACTGAGATTTTATGGTGGATGGGTGAATACATAAAGGTAGTGGTGGTTGCATTTTATGGTTTGTTTCGGTTGGATGCTTCTATCTGCAGATTCCTAACCTGAAGAACAATTCCAGGTGTCAGACTGGATCCGTAAACTTTAAAGCTCTCACATCCCCGGTAGAGGGTGCTGGCTTCATATCAATGGCAGAAGTAAAGTTTGGTGACATCAGTGAAGCTACATAGCGCCTGCCTCAGCGTAGCAACATCAGTTCCTTTTTTTCACACCTTTGACATATATTCACAGCTTGCTCTCTCTCTCTGACTAGTTTACCTCTTTCAAAAATTGCACTCAGTGCAGTACCATGTCCCCTTCTAAAAATTGGTGTTAAAACCTTGAAGGGATTGGGAGGCGCAGATGTCTATAAAAGACCTCCATGCTGTTTGTCTTTGGTGCATTGGTTCTTATCCTGACTCCCGGGTCCTGTCAAAACACGCACCTCAACATCATAAAAGACGAGGAAGTAAAACTCTTTACGCCCAGGGGTAGGATTGACTATCGATGCCACAAGTGCTTAGGGCGCTGTCGCAGGTTGCCACCTTCAGCCTCAGGGGACAAGAAGAAGAAGCCCAAGAAAGGTAAAAAACGTTCCAAAAGTAAGTCACCTCATCACTTTTATTCTCCCACAGGATACTCGGAGCCAGAGTTTCTCCACCCCGAAAGCCTCGCTTCAGTGACTCCACTAGACCCAGCCCCAGACTGGCCTCAGACTCTCCCTGACATCTTGGCACTAGGGTCTTCAATGCTCAAACTTCAGGCACCAGTGCCCGAGTTGCTGGCACAGGGTTCAGATCCTGCAGCATTCTCTAATGCCATGTTTTAGATTTTTTGAGGGCTTTGTTGACACTGGGCACCTCTCCAGGGCCGACAGCTCAGTACAGATTCCAAATATTTCCAAATATTTATGCTTTTGGTGCCAATGCCTTTTAGTGCAGCACCAACAGATCCAGTGTAAACAGCACATTGCTTTGACCCTTCTATCTAATATTCAATGCTGCAGCCCTCATTGTTGTGAATGGCAC
Source organism: Pleurodeles waltl (assembly GCF_031143425.1). Classification (NCBI taxonomy): domain Eukaryota; kingdom Metazoa; phylum Chordata; class Amphibia; order Caudata; family Salamandridae; genus Pleurodeles; species Pleurodeles waltl. Next base: position 336,430,468 of record NC_090445.1, read on the forward strand.
CGCTGCCTCCACCACTATCTCCACCTCTGGCCCTGAATATGGTGCCACTGATGCTGCAGCCTGATTCCACTCACCAGGACAGATCCTGTTGGGGTGCCCAATGTCTCCTTGAGGAAGAGAAGTATAGAAACCAAATACATTTCTGGTACATAATCAGTCCCTATGGACTTGTACTCTTAAGGGGATACTGGAGATCAGGCTCACCAATTTCAAGGCTTATATTCTGCTAGTGGTTTAGACACCTCTCCAGAGCTAACTATTGGCTTCCCCACAGGTCTACCAACACCTGAAGTTGTCTCCCTTCGAAAGTTTTGCATAAGGCTGATAAAGTGTTGAACTTACATCTTTTGACTACGGAAACCAAGACTAACATCCTCACTGAGGTCCTCCTGTCATCTACTACTGTGTGTAGAACCTCTCCTCCCTTTCAATGAGGCCATAATACAGCCATTCTTGCCAGTGTGAGAGAAGTCCTCTCCCGCCTCAGCGGTTAACAGGCATGTTGCTCATTGGTATTGCCCTGCTACAAACAATCTGCCCTTCAGCTCAATCCAGCTTTTGCCAGGGAGTCCCATCATACAAGCTTCCTGTTCTACAGGCCAATCAGGAGGAACCTTCCCAATAGCACCCTCTGACAGGGAATGTAAGCACTTAGTAGCATGGGGCAAAACGTCCTTCTCCACGGGAAGCATTGCCCTGAAATCAATAAATGTCAACTGCCTCCTGGCACATTATTACCAAACCTCAAGGGATATGGCATAGCTGGTACTGCTTCATGTCCTGGATAACTTGAGTGAACATTTTCAGGCGGTATTTCACAATGGCCAAAATACCTCTTGGCACAACAATAAATCAGGGCTGAGCAAAGCTAATTCAGATATACTAGCTCCAGAATCTAACTTCTGCACATCTGTTTTACAACCAGTAAAGTTATGGCTCTCTCCTTTGGTTTCTTGCTGCCTCTTCCTTCCTTTCAGTTTCAAAGCTTTCAACGCTTCTCAAGACATGAGAGACAGCAATCTTAGCCACTAACCCAGCAAAAACCAATCCATTTGTCAGACATTATAGGGCTACAACCAGAGGGAAGAACCATTGTGGATCCACCCTACAACCTTTTGCCTCCTCTTCCTCTGTCCCCTCCACCTCTTTTTCCTCCCCATACCACCAAAGAAATCAGGCCTATTTTGCTCCCTAAAACCCACTCAGAGTCTGTGGGAGGGTGGGTGTCCTGCTTTCTCCTGGCCTGCAAGGCCAGTATTTAAGAGTAGTATATCCTACAAATTGTACACCCTTTCCTTCCTTTAGGCTCCTCTCACTATTCCAAATCTGCTTTCTTTCCTTCCTCCAGACCATCTTGTCATACTGCAACAGGAGGTGGCAACACTCCTATGGAAAGGAGCAGTGGAGTTAGTGCCAGATCAGGGAAAGGGCCAAGGATATTACATGTGTTACTTTCTGCTGCCCAAGAAGGATGCTGAGCTACGTCTGATCCTTTACTTCAGGAAACTGAACTTTCTCTTCAAAAAATGAAAGTTCAAGATGCTGACCCTAGCTCAAGTACTACTGGCATTGGAATATGGAGACAGAGGTGGTGTTGCGCCATCTGCAGACAACAGCATCTTTGCTGTTTGATATGGGCTTTTCAGTCGTTGAGCCCAAATCTCACCTTGCAGCCCTCCCAATGACTTCAGTTCATATAATCAGCACTGGACACCATGATTCTCCATGCCTTTGCACTACTGCAAAGGGTTAGCAACATTCATATATGGTTCCATCTTTTCCAGCAAGGTGCGAGAGTTTGAGTCCTAAGTGCCCTAAGATTCCTAGGTTTGCTAGTTTTCTGCATTTTACTAGTCACGCATGCATGTTGACTTATGACGGCCCTACAGTTGAGCCTTCACATGCAGTGGCTACTACTGTACAGTGGAGGCCTGTTGGATTCCATCATGATCCCCCCTCAGCGCTGCAACAGAAGTGGTTTGGTGGGGGAACAAGGCAATCTTGAGCTGCAGGATGGCCTTCTTTCTGCCTCTGGCCGTGACTCTAGTAGGGATGGGCGCCTCTACCAGATGGTGTGAGCCCATCTGCAGGTTCTGGAGATCAGAGTCTCTTGTCTCCAGAAGAGCAGGTCCTTCACATCAACCTGTTGAATTGAAGGTGACTTGGCTGGCTCTCAAGGCTTTCCTTCTCTCCATCCAAAGCCCATACCCTTGATTCCAGGGGTTCTTAGCAACATTCGCCAAGACCAGGCCTAAGTCATTCTCATCGCCCGGGATTCCCCAGGGAGGATATGGCATGCAGACCTTCTGCACTTCTCCAAGTGTCCCCCAGTGTGTCTACTATTCAGGCCAGGTCTTCTCTCGCAGTTGGAAATGTACTCCACCCCAATCTCCAAAGCCTTCACCTATATATTGGAGATTGAGTGGGGACACCTGAGGTCATTTCAGCAGCGACCGGAGGTGGTGGACATCATTCTGTCAGTGTGTCGCCCCTCCACTGCTAATAATAATGGGGACCCATTGCAGGCCAAGCTGTCTTACGTCTTGCAATACACACTTTCTCTTGCTTTGAGGGGTTGTGCAATAGACCCTGTCAAGTGGTATTTAGCTGCCTTGTCAGCATTACTCTATCTGCCAGACCAGCGATTGCTTTTCAAGTCCCCCATCATCATGCATTTTTTTAAAGGAGTTGATAAATATGTATCCTCCAACCCTCTTAGTTGTTTCCCAGTGATGCGTTAATTTAGTCTTGACTTTTCTTATCTGTATTCCATTGAGCTCCTACCTGAACTTCCCTTAGGAATGTTGATGTTGATTTTTGGTGGCTATCACCACATCCAAACGGGTGAGCGAGTTATTAGCTCTCAGTTCACGTCTTCCTTTTACCTCTTTTTATTCCAATAAATTGGTGTTGCAAACCAGGACTGCTTTCCTGCCAAATGTGGTGATTCCCTTCCACCTAGGGCAGTCCATCACCCTCCCAACATTCTATCCCCTGCCTCATCCCATTAAGGAGGAGGAGGAGCAGCTGCATCAGTTGGATCCTAGGCCAAAAGACCCCCCCGAAGGAGCTAGGGCCCATTCCAGCAGGGCCAAATCCACATCTTCTGCACTTGACAAGGGAGGCTCCATTGTGAAGATCGGGAAAGCTGCACACTTTTGTTAAGCACTGCTGCCTGGATTTCGAAGTGTGTAGGGAAGGGCACTGTGCCAGAGTTGTTCTACAGGATTACCTTGCAGAACCATCCATCAACACTCCTCCAAGCGCAGGGTATTGCTCTGAAATCTGTTCCATGGGTGAGGAATCTGCAGTTAGAAGAAAAAGTTACCTGCTGTAACAATCTGTCTGGCAGATACTTTGTTTGATGGATGTGTTATAGCGAAAGTTAGTAAGATTCCACTGTAAGTTTTTGCCACTACACTACTCTTTCAATATCAGTTCATCACTAGCCTCAAAGGCTGGAAAAATAGATGAAAAATGACGTTGTTACACTGGGCCGGGCTCTATATGGCTTCGATGATGTCACCAGACCCACTCTTACGGCATCGATCTGAAGACAGCACCCGTCCCGGCATCGTGAGAGCTTTGAAGTTTCCACAGCCAGTCTGATGCGTGGGAATGATACAGGTGAGGAATCTGCACTTAAATAACTTTTGCACTTTTTGCATTTAAGTAACCTTTTCTTTTGGCAGACAACATTGATTGTGGGGATGTCTAACTGAAGGTGGCTGTGTAGTGTTTAACATTTACTTCAAAAAGGTCTGCAATGACGCAAAGTATTTATAATGAGGCATTAGTTAAGGTTGAATTTGTATTGTGGGAGTGGGACGTATGGGTAAGGTAACACCTTAACCTGGACATTTCTTTACATTTGTTTATGTTGGAGCTAGTATCACCATATTAGCAACCCTCAACTTCTTTCCGCTTTAGTTTTCTTTAGGAAATGTATTTGTTTTTTTACAGAAAGTTTCAAATTCACATATATTTTATGTGTAAGTATTTTCTTTCTAAAGGCTTGTGTGTTTATTATTTGTGAAAATACTTGCTAGTAATACAAAGAAATTTGGGAATATTTGTATTGATATTTGTCGAGTGTTTTTTATATGCCTGTCATCTTTAAAGTTTGTAATTTAACCGACGGTCTGATGCGTTATGTGGCTGCAATTTACTTTTCAGTACATGTTTGTATCATTACTTGTATGTAAATGTTAATGGATACATTACTTCGTAATGTTTCTAATATAATTAGTAAATGAAACAATTAAAGTAAAATTGCCTTCAATGTGTATGCTATTTTTCTTTTGAAAGAAAATGCTGCAAACACATTTCTGTATTTTTCAATTAATTTCACAATGACTGAAATGTTGTTTGAAGCATTCCAAACAGTGGGTTGGACTTACTAAATGAGCAGAAACAGGAAAGAAATTTCCTTTCAATTTTTTAAGGGAACAGAGGCTATTTAATGAATTATATTTTTTGTTTCAGACTGCCATTATTTGTTATACTAATAATTGTTAATATATTTTCTATGTATTTTGATTAATTATTATATATTTCTTGATATTTATGAATGTTCACAAATATTAGATAAGGAAATATATTAGCATTATTTCAATTTTTGAAGGTGACATCTTAACTTATTAAAATACAGTGAATCACAGGGTTACTCTTTGTGTTTATGTTATTAATTCTTTTTTTATTTGCCAGGTTATGTTAAGTATTTTTGATTCAGTTTTAATGTTCACGAATAGCCAATCAGTACAGTCATTTTTATATTACTTGACATGTCAGTTATTGTTCAAAAGCATTCAGTGAGCTCAAACAACATGACTGAAAGTCAGAAGAGTGTTTTTTTTTTTACATTTTACTTGACACATTAGTTATTGTTTACAAACATACAGTGATCTTACACAATACAATTAATAGTAACGAATAAAAAATCGTTTATTTGAAAAATAAGTCACATATTCATAGAGCCATCAATATTTTTCACCAGTCAGTGGTTAAAGTATATCACTTAAATCATTTCCATTTCTTGATGGAAGTATGAAGATGGTTTATCACAGTTTTCATGTGGTTTGGATTCTAGGAAATTCCTCTATGGGCTAGGCACAAAAAATGCCAGAAAACTTAGCAATAGATTTGGGATGTGCAGGGGATAAGGCAAAGTAGTATGTGGTCTGAGTTAAAGAGCAGTAGTTTGCACATAGGTGGGGATGCCCAGCCTACACCACCCTAATGTAATGATTTTCTTGTATGAGGCAAAGATCTTCAACATATTCCTGGTTCATACTATTGTTTTGTAATAACGGAAGATATTGGCCCTCATTACGAGTCTGGCGGTCTCCAGGCAAGACTGCCATGCGAAATGCTGCTACCATACCAGCAGTGGTGGCAGTAAAGCAACCGCCATATTACTAGTCACAAAACACAAACCACCCAAACAGACACAAAAGCAACACCGCCAGGTCAACCCACGGTGAAAGAGTGACTAAATAACTGCTGGTCACCCCCCAACACTGCTGGTCCCCCCCCCCCCCAACACCGATACCATTCCGACCGTCATATTTATTAATCAACCTCCAGCACAGCGGAACATGTACAGCGGAAAACGTTGGCGGTATGCACTGCGGCGGAACAAAAAGGCACAGCGGAAAGTACCCAACACCACATTGGCCAGTTCAAATAACCCACACCTTATAACCATACACACACCATGGACACCTGACCACGCCACCAGCTAACAAACATCACACAGCACACATTGCACAAATCAACACCGCAGCCCACCAGCACACACATCCAAACACCCCACATGACCACACACCCCGTACTGCACCCCATTGGCACTACACATACCCACCCCACAAGATGTCAGCCCAGAAGCGCCCACGCTTCACTGACAATGAGTTGCAGGTCATGGTGGACAAAATCATCAGAGAAGAGCTACAGCTCATGAGAGTCCAGGTTCAACTGACATCATTAGCCAAAAAGACGGAGTTATGGCAAAGGATCGTTGACAGGATCAATGCAGTCTGCACATACCCACACACAAGGGAGGACATCAGAAAGAGGTGGAACGACCTCAGGGGGAAGGTCCGATCCATGGCTTCCAGGCAGAAGAAAGCCAATAATAAGACCGGCGGTGGGCCTCCACCTCCTCCCCTCCAGCTGTCAACCTGGGAGGAGAAGGTCCTGGACACCATGTATCCCACCAGCCTGACTGGCATCAGCGGAGGGCTCAACACTGGTAAGTCAGCAATACCCCCCCAAGCACCAACCACCCATGCCCAGCATGCCTCTCCACCACTCACCAAACCACTGCAACCCACCCCACTGACCCGGTGCCAAAAAATCCCACGCCCCTCATCTGCATGCCACAACACCCTACTCCCACCATCATTACGTACACACCCCAAATGCATGGATGTCAAACACAATGTGGAAGAACCACAGCTCCCACAATCCAATCCAAACCAATGTCTTCAGTGCAGCAGCTGTCATTGCGATCACTGGGTAACAAGTCGAGCCAATGCATGCATCACAACAGGGACACAACAACAGTAGTCACACAACTAACATCTACCGTATCCATCCACAGGTACCCCTGCCACTGACACCCTGCAGAGGATGCCAGGCTCAGACAGCCCCCCCAGGATGAAGGCCCCCCTGGTTGTCTGGATAAGGATGACTTACCTGGGCCATCTGGGACCACTGGGCAGTCCACCAACGCACACCCACCCTGGACACATCGGAAGACCCTACCCATGTGGCAACAACACCACAGCCAGACCCTGAACCCCAAACTTGTGCCGCAGGGACCCAACAATCAGAGGTGTGCCCCATAGTACAGCGGCCAGGGTCAAGGGTACCCACCCCAGACATTGATGGCTGTGCTGATACTGGGAGTGGGCAAACTGTGCCAGGGGCACAGGGGCCTGGGCTAGTAGGAGGGAAACCGTGACCCAAGGGTCGGCACAGCCACACCAACTGACTGCCCAGGAGGGCCTCAACCAAGCCCTGGGTGTATACCAGCACACTCAGGACACAGTGGCCCAGATCCTCGCCACCATGCAGGAGACCCAGCGGCTGCAGGGGCAAAACCATCAGGAGGCCATGCAACTGTGGCAGGCCTACAATACCACTATGGCCTCCAATGTAGTGGTGCTCAAGGACCTGACCACTGTCATGCATGAGTCCACCACCCACCAGCAGGCTCCTACCACTGGCCACATCCCATCACAGCCCTGTACGTCAGCGGCAGCCAGTGCAGGGCACCACCACCTCTACCCCTGCATTTGAGGAACCCCCGCGCAAGCGAGGACATCCAAGTCGACATCCAGCCGGACATGATGCCCAGACCAAGACCACAGCCAGGAATTAACCCTCCTCTGAACATTCTCCCTTGTGTGTGACACCCTGTCGACTGTCCACTCACATAACACCATCCATCCATGGCCAGCAGGCATGACCTGGAGTACCTACACCTGGCCTTACCATTCTGATGATCTCCACTGCCATGACCCCACTTATCACCCCTTGCACCTGTACATCACAAATAAACGACAACTGAGCACAGTCCATGTCTACGTGTTTATTTCCCATGAGTATGTATGGAACAGCCAATACGTGTACAAGTGGCAACCCACACCCAGCACATTCATGCGAGGGTGACAGCGTGGTGTGCAAAATTCTGGGAGGTCGATCGTGGAGCAGGCAGTGGCAGGACATATGAGTCAATGGAGGCAACAGCCTAGGCAGGGAGCACAGAACACCACTACATTGTCCTGAAAGGAGACCAAGACAGGGACAATCACTGTAGGAGTCACAGATGCCAACGTCACACAAATGCACTGTATGAACAAAAATCCAGGGCAGGCATGTCAGGCAGGTCCAAAACCATATGGCCAGTACCTGCACACATACATAACACATACCAACCTAATGGTCCCACCCTCACATCGCCCAGCGTCAGACCTGGCCCCACACCCACTGCCACCAACAACAATGTTGCACTGTCACCCAATGTTGACTCCCAGGATGGATGCTGCACACATGCAACAACCCTGTGTGGCAAACGCATAGTACTTGAACTGGCAAATCAGGGAACATTCCACATAGATGGCACCAGTGCACCAGCACAAACACCTGCCTGACTATAGGCCTGACCTGTACACTGTGACTACCTCAGTCATGGCCACATGTGACACCCCCCCAAACCCACCCTGAGTCAGAGCTGCAACCAATACCATCAGTGGGCATACACAACAGGTGGCAGCAGGGACATGGCAGACAGTTTTAGAGGACACATACTACACAGTTTGCACATACCTGCATCTCAGCCGAAGTAAGGTTAAATCAGCTCCGCACTGGAGTCATCTGCAGCCTCATCATCCTCCTCTTCATCACTCCCCATGTCCCCTTCATCAGCCAATGGCACAGCTACCCCCTCCTCTGCATCCAGCAATGGGATGTGATGCCTCAGGGCCAGATTGTGCAGCATGCAGCAGGCCACAATGATCAGGCACACCATCTGTGGCTTGTAGAGCAGGGCACCCCTGGAGACATGCAAACACAGGAACCTGGCCTTCAGCAGACCAAAACATCTCTCAATGACCCGTCTAGTATGACCGTGGGCCTCATTGCAATGGTCCTCTGCAGCTGAGGATGGATGCCTCATGGGTGTCGGGAGCCAGGGCAGGTTGAGATAGCCAGAGTCACCTGTGTGCATAGAGTGAAGATGCATGTCAAGACTGGGAGGGCAATGGGGCAGGGACACAAGGTTGCAGAGAGCAGGGGGGCACACATATGCAGGGGTACATACCGATGAGCCAGGCCAGGTCCCTTTGGAGTCGTGCCATCATGTGTGGGACGCTTCTGTTCTGCAGGATGTAGGAATCGTGGACAGAGCCTGGGTACTTGGCCGTCATCTGGGAGATGTACTGGTCTGCAAGACCAACCTCCTGCACATTGACCAAATGAAAGTTTTTCCGGTTTCTGTACACCTGTTCATTCCTCCTGGGTGGCACCAGGGCAATGTGCATGCCATCAATGGCACTTGCCAATGGGAGGCAGGAGTCAATGGTGATCGCCGGCAGCGGTGACGGTGATGTCCTCGGCGGCCGTGACCGCCATTTCATGTGCTTATGCTCACATGACTCCTGAACCTTGTGCACTGAAGACCTCCACTGTGTGTGCTGCTGTGTACTGACTCTGGTAGCCAAGATGTGTTTCCTGCAGGAGACAGGGCCCCAGCCTTCACTCAGGAAGAGTTGGTGTGGCTTGTGGATGGGGTCCTGTCCCTATAAGGACAGCTGTATGGGGCATCAGAGCAGCAGGTAAGCCCATTGTCATTGTCCTGTATGTGAGTTGCACGCATGGGGATGGGGTCCTTGGTAGGTGGCAGTGTGAATGGAGCATGGACATGGGTGAAGGGCCGAGGGCTAGGTTGGCTAACGACATTTGGGTGTGGATGTGTGATGTGTGCTGTCCACTATTGTCCCAGGTATGCCATCCTACATGTCTTTGTTCTTATGTCTGTGTCCCCCAAGCAGGTCAGCGCCCATCAAAAGAAGGGGATTTGGAGTTCCATCGCCAAGCATGTGCAGACCCTGGGGGTCCATGCTGGGTGGAGAACCCACTGGAGAAAGCGGTGGGAGGACCTGAGACGCTGGGCCCCGATGACTGCAGAGGCCCAGCTGGGGATGTCCTCCCAACAAGGGAGAGGTGCCCGTCGGACCATGACCCCCGCAATGGCCCAGATATTGGTGCTGGCCTAAGCTGAGGTGGATGGGTGCTTGAGGGCAGCACAGCAGCCACATAGGGGTGAATACTCACTCTCACTTGTGACGTGTTGACATGGTAGCTCTGGGTGGGCACCATTGGGCAGCTGTAGTGTGGATGCTTGCTACACTGATCTCCACTAGTGGGTTGTGTCCATCCGGGCAGGATTGACATCACAGGTGTGAGTAATGCCATGCAGTCAGTAGTAGCGGGGTAGACTCCTCAATGAAGTACTGTGTGGCCACCTACTTGCTAGATCTGCCTGCCAGCACATGGCAACTGGTTCTTCAGAGCTGGGGTGTCAGGGCATTGTGATTGGTCTTGGCCACCCACTGTACCAGGGGTGTATACATGACCTCAATCAGCTGGCAGGCAATACATGTATGGTGGGGTGGGTGCACCAAGTGGTGAGAGTGCTTCTTGACATTAGCCAAGGGGGCCATCCAACTAGTCATGCAGGATCCTCTTGGTTGTCCAGTGCTTTGCATGCATGTCACAACGGCCATCGGTAATGGGCAGGTACTGGACAGGTGTGGCGGGTATGACACTCCTTATGTCGAGATATGCCTCAGTTAGACCATCAGCAGTTGACATGGCCATTGTTGCTCCGTCCCTTATGGTGTCACCAAGTAGTAGGATGTACAGGGCTAGCAAAATGTATCATGGCATGGCATCAAATGCAGATGTACTACCCTGTGTGACTGCGTGCTGGCATTGACAGATTGCACACTGTCTCTCTCTCTCTCTCCCTCCCTATTCTCCTCTATCTTTGTGTGCATCAGCATCATCTGACAAAGGAGAAGGGGCACCGGCGAGTGGGGAAGCTGCAGGCCACAGGAGCCAGGAGGCTGACACCAGCGGAGCCGAGGGGACCAGTGGGACAGAGGGCGAGGGGGGTGCCACAGGGAGACCAGATCAACCACTAAATCTTCAGATTCCTCCTCCAATGGTGGCTCCCTGACAGTGCGGACCCATCTGGGACCACCCCAGCACCATCCTTGTCTGCCACCCCTCATACCAGCCCGCCCTTCCTGTAGCTCCCCACCCAGTTGCCTGTGCTCGCTCACCCAAGAGAGTGAGCATCTCCTTCGCCGCAGGCACCTCTGCCCCTGCCCCAGTCAGCGCTGCTGCCCTCAATGAGGAGGCTATTGATCTCCTGAGGTCCAGCTCTGTGGGGCAGACAACTATCGTGAATGCCATCCAGGGACTGGCATCCCACATGCAACAAACTAATGCGTTCCTGGAAGGCATTCACAGTGCCTTGTCTGGCCTACAGATTGTTTCAGGCTCTGGCCTCCTCGTTGACGGCAGCCAGTGTCCCTTCTTCTTCCATCTCCCCTGAAGTTACCTGTTCCCAATCTCACATCCTTCTCCCCTCACCTATTTAAGGCACACCTACTGACCCACATGCATCCACATCAACAGACACGGTACGCAAGGACAAACATAGGCACCACAGACATCGTCACCACCATGCACACACTCAACATACCCATGCAGACATGTCAACATCCACACCCTGCCCCGACTCCCCAACCACCTCCCTCTCACAGTCGACACTACACTCTCACCTGCAGTCAGCATCACATCAGTCACTGTTCCTGTCACATGTGCCCTCACTGCCACTGTCACCACATCTTCTGACCCCCATTCATACACCCCAAACACCACTGGCGCAGACACCACAACTATCAACACACCCACATGCAGAACATCCACCCTACCTGCAGACACCACCCCAACATACAGTTACACTTCCCCCCGACATCTCTCTGCTTCTCCTCCCAAACTCCTCCCAGTACATCTAAACGCACACACTCACCCAACAGTCTCCCAGCACACACATTTCATCCACCCACGCACCTGCACCCATGGCGCACCAACGTACACACCTCACAACCATACCCACTCCCTCCACTCCCAAGCGTCTTTCCAGTGATCTCCCATGTGCTCCCAAAATGTTTTTCCTGCGTGAGTTTTCCCTGTTCCCCACCACTGACCCAGTCCCTGTCCCCCCAAGTGCCCTGCTACCATTCCTCTGTCGCAGCCTTCTGCATCCCAGTCTGCCACTGCCCCTGCCCATGCCCCTCCACCACCTGCCACTTCTGCCCCGTGACGTTCACTGCTCCTGCTGCCAAAACCAAGACCACTCCCACCTTTTCCCAGGCCAAGCCCACTCCTTCCACCTCCAAGGCCAAGCCCATGTCCATGCCCATCCCCCTTACTACGCACCCACCATCCAAGGGCAAGCCCAAACCGCAGCCCCTTGTTAAGCCACCGCCATCCATTGGCAAGCCCAGGGACCCCATCTAAGGGCACAGCTAAGGGGCCCCCCTCCAGGCCCAGATGGAAGTCCTCCAAGCCCAAGGACCCACACCCCTCCTCACCCCTGAGGTGTCTGCTTTCACCATTGATGCCCCTGCCCTGTGGAGGTCTGCACTTTGCAGTCAGAAGTCAAGTTGGGACGTCATTTTGTGCCCAGTGTGCTCGGGGGAACTATGGTTTTTGGACTGGCCCTTGGGCCTGTATGTACATACGTTTTATCAAATATTTAATATATGGTTATCATATGGCACTACACCGTTTGAGTCATTGTTACCTACCTAGTCCTGGCTTTCATTCTCCATGTATGTGTGGTGGTTGTGGGTATTGGTGTGTGTGTGTGTGTTGGTAAGGGTGTTTGGTTGCATGTGTGTGTGGGCATGGCTTCCTGTGTTGTGTGTGTGTTGTGTGTGTGCGTACTAACGTCGTTCCCTCCAGTGTGTGCTAGGATGGTGTACTTACGGTTGGTGTTGTGGTCGCCGTCGCTGGACTGGGAGTTGCAGGGTCAGGTAGAGGGTTGGAAGGAGTTGCATTTCACGTTCAATAGCGCCTACAGACGTGCCTGTGTTCCTGAAGGTGAGTGTTACCTTTAACTTGTTCGTTTCCGCCAGGGTTTTGGTGGCGGTGGTTCCGCCCCGGAAATCTTGGCACTGTGCAACCTCATAATATGGTCGTGGGTGCGCGAGCACTTCCGCTTTGGAGGCCCAGACGGTAACTTGCCTGTGTTCTGCAGGTACCTCTCCGGGACTTGTAATGTCGGCGGTACGCTGACTGCCAGACTCGTAATGAGGGCCATTGTCTCTTTACTGCCATGTATCCCAATACATACATTATTTTTATGCTTGCTCAATGTCAAATTAGCAGTATTTCCTATGCCCTTATTAGGCACGAAAATCCAGATCTGTTTTGCAGAGATCATGTCCATCTTAATAATGTCTTTTTTTCACAACTTGCAAAGTGCTGTTAGAAATGTACTTAGTCCCATGCTTAAACCTGTTGATCAAATTTAAAGGCTCTTCTAACAGCTACCCTTTCATTTATTTATATATGTATTAAGGGGCATATTTACAAGAAAGTGGCACATCAGCTCTGATGCACCACTTTTCTTGTGTCGCCCTGTGCCCCTCTACCGTCACTTGGGAGCGCTGTATTTCCTATACAGCGCACCATGGTACACGTTAGCACAATAGCTTTGTGATCTATTATGCTATTGTGGTGCTTTGTTGGATTAGTGCCACAAATTATGGCGCTAGTCCAGCAAAGCACCAGGAGGCCCAGAGGTTATTATAGGAGTGCCATTTTAAGGCCTGTGCAGAGCAGGCATTACAAAATGACAGAAAAAATGGTGAAAAAATCTTGTAAATTTCACTGAGCCATTTTGTTTTGGGACTCCCTACGTGGGAAAGCCCCCCTTGCGTACAGTATACCTGGTGCAGGTATAATGTGGCACAATGGGTTACAAAGTGGTGCAAGGGATGCACTGCACCAGTTTGTGAATATGGCACAAGGTGGGGCCTCCTTAATGCCTCATTAGCGGGAAAAAATGATCCTAGGGTGGTGCAAGGAGGTGCAAGGGGACTGTAAATATGCCCCTTTTCAATAAAGTTTAAAATGTGAACAATGTTTGCAATCAGCATATTTATGTTCATTAATATCTGACACCTAAAAAATTAATTCCACAACAGCAAAGTGTCATATACTGTTAAACCATTTGGCGACCCAAGTGAAGGCCTTAGAAAGTGGTGACTTACAGAACAGTTCACAGTTTATCGTAAATGCAGAAGAGTCAAAAACAATAAAGAGAATACAACCTTACTACTGTTTCTAGACAATCAGCTAAATGTTCATCTCATTGCTTTGCCCACAACGTATGACCGAAGACAAGAGAGAACACTCGTGCCAATAACTCTTGCATCCAGTGTGTACTGCCTTTGCAGTGAAAGGACCTGCCTCTGACACATGCACTACTGACAGTGTTTCCGTTTTGAAGACGTTTCACCCGAGTTCAAATATGCAACACTAATTTTCTTGTCCAGGGCATGCTGCTGTTGAAGTGATTGAGCTGCTTCACTGTTCTCCGGTTTTTGCAACCTGGGCTTAGTTGCAGACATATTTTTCAAGGCCTGCTGTCGTAGTGGAATCTTTGGAGGTGCCTGATCACTGCGAGTATGCCTCGATTGTACCAATGACGAAGTTCCCTACATTTAGGGATGCCACAGTATTAACACCAGATTATTACCTTCTGCATGTCTGCGATCTGCGTCATCTAAAGCTACAAAAACTTCCATACCCACGACATAGACAGTCCAAAGTGACCGTATAGTACTACTTGGTGTGAATTGTGTTGTGGGTGAGTTACCAATGACTCTTATTCTCCAGCGTTACTCTGTTCCAGTGCCCTGTCCTGCACACCCTAGCCAGCACTAGCAATGCAGCAATGTTGGGCTCAAGTCTGAATGAAATCTGTTTTCCCAGCTCTCACAAGAACCTGTGACTTGATGCCCAGCTGTTCATCTATGAGAGAGTAACCAAAGGTGTTACGAAATGTAAGTAGTTTGCTTTACAAAACGACATGGTTGTTGCTATGATGCTTAGTAGTTAAGGTAAACTTATATTGTCTGCAAAGTGGACCTGGGAGTATTTTAATACTGTGTATTAGAAAAAGTATTTTGTTAGCCTAATGGTAACTTTTTTACATTATGACACATAAAATCATGCTGGTTTATATACTGGAGTGTATGATGCAGGTGTATACTTACCTTTATTAACATATATTAACCATCGTTCAATGCATTTTTTCAAACAGATTAAGTGAAAGTACATTTAGAACTTCTGCCCTTGTGGTTTGCTGCCTCTCCAAATAATTCACTATGGTTGCCTTGAGTGTTCCCGCTCCACTCAATTGCAAGAGAAAATGTTTTTAGCTCTTTATTGGTCGAATGTTTTAAATGTGGAATGTGAATAGAATTTTTGCTTTAGAAACTAAGGGGCAGATTTAAGAAAAGTGATGCTGCACCCAGCCCAGCGCCACTTTTCTTGTGCTCCTTAACGCCCCTTTACCGCCACCATGTGTGAACCGTATTTAAAATCCGGCACACCATGGCGCAGGATAGGGGGCAATAGCATCAACATTTTTGGCGTTATTGATGTACTGTTCAGGGTTAGCACCAAAATGTTGGCGCTAACCATGAACAGTACTTAGGGGATCATTGTAGCCAATGGTGTGCCCCCTTTTAATGCCTGCTCTGAGCAGACGATAAAAATGCAAAAAAAATGGCACAGAGAAATCTTTTAGATTTTTTTGCTCCATTTCTTCAGCCCTCTTAATGGGGGAACTCCCTCTTGCATACATTATGCGTGGCGCAGGCATAATGTGGCACAGCACAGGCGCGACACAGGCAGTCTTACATCACTCAAGATGATTGTGCATATACATTGCAATGTGGAGGAGAAATGTACATCTTCATGAAAGTGGTCATGGTGGTTTTGACCAGTGACACTATACTGCGGAGAAAGAAGACTGGGTTAGATCTTCTGCAGCTGTTGCCGCTCCACAGGTGAAACTGCACTGATGATGGACCAAGTTGGAGAGTCTTCTTCATCAAACTCCCTATAACTACCCAACCTTGCATTGTGGGGTTGGCCGCAGGGCCTGGCCTGTGGCCAGATCGCGGCCAGATCCTGCAGACAACCCCTATAACTATCCAACTCCACACTGCACACAGTGTTCAGCTTTGCGTAACCGTCCAACCCTGGGTCAGGGTGCCTCTACCTTGGCTCTTTTTGGTGGGACTTGGCTGAAGCCAATTCACAAGACGGCTGCTAACACTTCCTAGTTGAAGTGTTGACTGCCAATCAGAGCTGGGCATTATCCGCGAAGTCATCTGGGGGGATTTGCAGTCCTAGATATATGAATTTATTTTTGCTTTCATATCTATGTTAGAAATTGGGTCTCTAGTTGGCAGAGGTATACACCCTTGTCCAAGTAGGGACCACATTCCTAGTCGGGTAAGCCACAACTCAGTCAAAAGTATCCAATGCTCACCCTCTTTTAGCTTGGCACACAGCAGGCAGCCTTAACTTAGAAGGCAATGTGTAATGTAGTTGTGAAATAACTCATACAGTAACACACTGAAAACACCACAAAAAGTACTCCACACCAGTTTACGAAAATGGATAAGATTTATCTGAATAAAATAAGACCAAAACGATAAAAATCAAATATGCACAAGTCAAGATACCGCTTTTTAAAGGTTTAAATGAGTCTCAATGCTTAAGAATCAGTGGTTGCATCCTTTTAACACAAGGTACCTGGGATGCATCAAAATTAACAATGAACGTGGCCGCAGAGGAGGAGATGCATTGAAAAATATGACGCTGCATCGTATTTCCTGGCGCAGCACAGAAAATGTTTTGTTTCTTTTCATGCTGCAAGGTGATGCGTCGATTTCCAGGAGCGCAGCCCCGGTTCCTCACTGCAATGCAGGGATATTTCGACGCCCAGGGACGATGCGTTGAAAATCCTTGACATGCTGGTAAGAAAGAGCAGCCGCTGCAGTGCTCCAGTAGGCGATGCAGCGATTTTTCAGCCGCGAGGCAGGCACTGCATGGATTTCTGCAGGTGTTGCATTGATTTTCTGATGCACGGTTATTTTCTTCTCTTTGGTGAAGTCTGTGTGGCCCTGAGACTTCATATCAGGAGGCAAGCTCAGTCCAAGCCCTTGGAGAGCGCTTGTGGTGAAGGCAGAGTCCTTCCAACAGAGTCAGGGGCCAGCAGGCAGTAGGGCAACAAGCAGTCCTTCCAGCAAAGCAGTCCAGATGAGTCCTTTGGGCAGCCAGGCAGTCCCTCTGACAGAGTCCAGTTGTAGATCCAGAAGTATCTAATCTTGGAGGCTCACAGACACAGTATATGTACTCAAAAAAGCCTTTGAAGTGGGGGAAACTTCTCTGTCTCCCAGGATCTCTGTGGGAGATTGTCAGTCCTCTGTGTGGGGTAAGGCCACTGGCCTTTGAAGTGTGAGAACCCCTGCGCCCTTCCTGCCCAAGGAGACCCATTCAGTATGCAGATGAATGCAGATATGGATATGTGGTTATGGCTATCTGGATGGAATGCACAAGGGGAGCTGTCAACCAGCACAGCCCAGACATGGACTGGAGATAGGCTGTAAGGCACAGAAGGCAGTAAGTGTAGAGAAATGCCCACTTTCTAAAAGTGGCATTTCTAAAATAGTAATATTAAATCCAACCGCACCAGTAAGTAGGATTTTCCATTACCATTCTGGCCATACTAACCATGACAGGGCTACTCCTTTCATATCAGAATCTAACACTTAAAAGTATATAAGGGCAGTTGTAATGCTGGCCTTTGGGAGGAGCAGGCCTCGCAGTAGTGAGAAACAAATTTGTGAGTTTTTCACTACCAGGACATGTAAAACGCATAAGTACATGTCCTGCCTTTTACTTACACAGCACCCTGCCCTATGGGTTACCTAAGGCCTACCTTAGGGGTGACTTATATATAGAACAATGGGAGTTTAAGACTTGGCAAGTAGTTTTAAAGGCCAACTCGTAGTGACAGTGAAACTGCACACACAGGCCTTGCAATGACAGACCTAAGACATGGTTAAAGGGCTACTTATGTGGGTGGCACAATCAGTGCTGCAGGCCCACTGGTAGCATTTAATTTACAGGCCCTGGTCACATGTAGTGCACTTTACTAGGGACTTACAAGTAAATTAAATGTGCCAATTGGGTATGAGCCAATTTTACCATGTTTTTAGGGAGAGAGCACATGCACTTTAGCACTGGTTAGCAGTGGTAAAGTCCTAGTCCAGAGTCCTAAAGCCAACAAAAATGAGGTCAGAAAAGAGGAAGGGGAAGGCAGAAAGTTTGGGATGACCCCTCGGAGAGGGCCATTTTTCACCAATCTCCAAAACTACTGGACGGATTTACAGCAAATAAGTCAAAGCTTAATCTATGTACCAAACGCTAACTTTCTGCCAAATTTGGTGTAATTCTGTCAATCTGTTCGGGCTGTAGTCGTGTTCAAAGGTCCTATAGGAATTAACATGGGAAACAAACATTTTTTACCCCTACTTTTTCCCAACCCCCACTTGACTGATCACCCCGAAACCTTCTGTGTACAACGAGAATCACTGGGGCAGTTTTTTGGGGAAAATGTTGTGAAGATTCGTCAAACGGTGCCAAAGGTATAGGCAAAGCAAACAACGCTTTTTGTATGGATACATGGTCCTAACTATAACTACCTAGTGACGACCGCCACAAGGTAATGTTTTTATATATATATATATATATATATATATATATATATATATATATATATATATACACACACACACACACACATGCGATAACTGCTAATTTATTATGGTTTTGTGTAAGTAAATTTGGAGCCTTGCTATAATGTCCCTGTAACCCTTCTTTTATTTTTAACCGAATATATATATACATATATATATATATATATATATATATATATATACACATAAAAAAGCAGTTAGTAGGGGTATATATGTATATATGTATATATGGCCAGGTTTTTCTTTGTGGCACCTCGCACTTTGCACTTTATAATTATGGAATAAAAACCCCTTTTAAACAGCAAGTTAATGTGGACCAGTTAGTGCCGTCTCTTGGATTTGCCCGAAAGTAAAGGTTGTGCATTGGGGCAGGAGTCCTGGGAGAAAATCATATATATATATATATATATATATATATATATACATATCTAGATATATAACAAAGGTTACAGGGAAATTATACCTAGGTTCTGAATTTACTTGCACAAAACCGGAGAAAAGTTATTTCAAGTAACTATAACTCGCGGCCTAAGGTAACTATAACTTTGCCATGTATAGTTTTTTCTTCAATAATTTGACTGCTAATGTTTCACTGATATTTTTATCGAGGTTATAAAAGTTGTCATGAGTGCTGTAATATTTAGGCTAATTAGCAGTGCATGGCAAAGGTACAAGTTATAGTTACCTTAGGCCGCGAGTTATAGTTACTTGAAATAGCCTAACTATAATGTCCCTGTAGCCTTTGTTTTTTTAAGTGAATTTCTATGGATTTTTAAATTCTATTTCCTAACTGTAACGTCCCTGTAACATTTGTGTTTTATTCAGTGAATTTCTGTTTTTTTTTGTGTAAAGTAATTTTAATTACTATACGTCGGCAGTGCACGGCAGGGGTTGGCCAGAGGGCCTGGCCTGCAACCAGCCCTGCAGTCAACCCCCTAAACACCTAATCCCACACTACGAACGACCTTTGGCCGTGCACAGCGGGAGTTGGCCGCAGGGTCTGTCACTCTGGGTATGAGAATAGGTGTGAGAGGGTGTCCCTGGGTGCGACAGTGGCTGTGAGAGTGTCTGTCTGGGTGTGAAGTGGGAGTGAGAGTGTCTGACTGCGCTCCAATAGATGAAAGATTCACTTACCTCAATGAAGAATATCAGATCCATTTTCGATATGGAATCGTGAAGTCAACAATTTGCTTTGCCTTTGCCAAACCCAGGAGTTAGGGTAATTTGTCCTTTCCAGAGGTAGAGCTTCAATTGGGGAACTTGCTATGTTTATATTTGTAAGTACTTCATGTTTAGGTTTATTTTTTGTGACATGAGCATCATTGCCAGAACAGAAGCTCCCCTGCTCCTTTATCCAACAAGAGTCCACATTTTTGCACAAAATGTCTACCCAACTGGAGTACTTTCTACCGGTTAGTTACTGCTATCTTGGTAAATGTCCAGTGTGTATTCTACACTACAGCTGCCTAATGGACCAGGAGGAACTGTCTCAAGGGGCCCACCACTATTAAATGGGGGAAGGAGGCTGCCTGGCCCCCCTCCCGGGGCCAGTTTCAGGCCAGGGGACCCAATGCCCCGGGGCCAACTTTTATTCAATGGAGGAGGGGGGGGCTGTGCCCCCCGGGCCGATTTTGGCCCCAGGGATACCATCCCTCAGGGCCTGGCCATCTCTCCTGGGTGCCCTCCAGGGCACCCAGTGTGCAATGGGACAGTGAGTCAAGACTCCCATGGTCTCAACTGGCTCCCAACCACATGCAGGAGCCGGAATTGCTGTCACAGACAGGGAGCAGCTAAACATGCAGCTCCCAGTATGTGAGAGCAATTGTTTCCTCTGTTTCTCTGCCAGCATCTCTGCGGGCAGAGAAACAGAGGAAACCTCCGCTCCCAGCAAGCGAGAGCTGTTTGACAGCTCTCACTTGCTAGGGGCGGAGTTGTGTTTGCTCTGACTTGGCAGGAACTGTCAAAGATCCTACCAAGTCAAAGCAAACAGCTATTTCCTGGGGGTGGGCAGCCTGGGACACAGCAGGAGCGGGCCCAGGGGGTGGAAGCACCAAGGGCCATTATTGGCTCCACAAGTGAGGCCGCATGGCCCCCTCCAAAGTTTCTATTTAGCCCCGGGAAGGTGTTGGTCCCCAGAGCCAGGGGTCAGCAACAGACCCCCTATCTTCTTTTATTTCAGCCCTGGGGAGGTGGTGGTCTCCGGGGCTATGGTATGGCCATGCAGCCCTCCGTTAATATGAATGAATTGCATCGGTTATGTGGTGGTCACTGGGGCTGTGAGGGGGCAGCATATAATTGAAGGGGAGGTGGTGGTCCCAGGGGCTCAGGGTGGTCTGCAGGAACACCCTACTACAATCAAGCAATTTTGTCTCGGGGAGGTGGTGTCCCCCAGGGCGCCAGGGGCAGTGTGATCCCCTGCATACTAATGAATATGAGCCTCAGAGTGGTGTTGGTCCCCGGGGCATGGGTAAG
Organism: Pleurodeles waltl; assembly: GCF_031143425.1. Classification (NCBI taxonomy): domain Eukaryota; kingdom Metazoa; phylum Chordata; class Amphibia; order Caudata; family Salamandridae; genus Pleurodeles; species Pleurodeles waltl. The sequence continues at coordinate 336,451,365 of NC_090445.1, forward strand.
CCCTAGGAGGGTGGCCCCATGTGCCCCCTCCTTTATTTTTTTATATGCCCTAGGGACCTGGTCACCTGAGCACTTTAGTGAACCAAGCGCATGAGATTGCACTTGTTTCTTTTTTTAAATGTTGCCGCAAGTTCACGACGTTGAGAATTTGTGGCAATTTTTTTTTTTTTTAAGTTTTTTTTTTTTTGTTTGCCCTGGCGGAGGGCCCACAGCACCAGGTCTAAGGGATCAGGGTGTCCCTACCCTAGCCACTTTTCATCTTTTTTGATTTATTTTCAGGGACTCGACTTAAGCCAAGTCCCAAAATGGCTGCCAATACTTCCTGGTTGAAGTGTTGTCATCCAATCAGAGCTTTGCAGATCTCTGCACAAGCTCATTATTATTCACGAAGTCGTCAGGAAGGAACCTTGGCCCTAGATATACAAATTAGTTTTTTCTTCAATTTCTCTTAAACTACTGAATGGATTTACACCAAATAACAAAAAGCCTAATCTGCGTACCAAAAGCTAACTTTCTGCCAAATTTGATGTAATTTCGTCCAGCGGTTCAGACTGCAGTCGTGTTCAAAACTCCTAAGGGAATTAGGATGGGAAACTCACCTTTTTTAACCCCTCCCCCTTTTTCTCAGCCCCCGCTTGACATATCACCCCAAAACTTTCCATGCACAACAAGAACATTTTTTTTTAGAACATTTCGTGAAGATTCGTCAAACAGCGCCGAAGATATAGGCAAGTCAAACAAATGTTTTTTCTGTGGAAAGATGGTCCCAACTAGAACTGCCTACTAGCAACTGCCAGTAGGTAAGATAGATAGATAGATAGATAGATAGATAGATAGATAGATAGATAGATAGATAGATAGATAAATGGAACTACCCAGGGTTCCCCACTTGTGTTTTTCATACTTTGTACAGCACTATAAGCTTGCAAGGGCACAAATGGACTTACACTAGGTGTTCCCTTGTGTCTGGTCAATGCTATGCTTCTAAGATGAATCATAATAAGAACAGAAAATGTGTCAGAAGCTGTTTCATTATTCCGGATAGTCTTGAAAGGTATTTTACCAATGCAAAGCTGGAATGTGGTCCCAAAAAATGGTAAAGTGCCCTTGTCATGTTTTAGTTTAGTGTGAATAGCGCTTGCTAATCCTGTGCTTAAAGATTTTGGTGAAAAAATGGCAAAAGCCTTTAGGCCTCTTTATGACTTTGGCGGTCCCACCACAGGACCGCCAAAATCACAGGGAGGACACCACTGCCATGGTGATGACATCCCCCATGCGTACTACATACGCATTCCCACTCGGCTGCCCGACGGGAACAGTGCTACGATAATGGAGCCGAGGCCAATACCATAGCACACCACCACCCTAGGAATGCACACGGTGCCGTCAGGGGGAAACCTACACTGCCCATGCCATCAGCATGGACATGGGCAGTACAGGAGCTCCCCTAGGGCCCTTAGCACACCCTTACCGCCAGTCTTTCCATGGTGGTGCAAAACCAGGGAAAGGCCGGCGGTAAGTGGGGTTGTAATCAGCCAGGTGGCACTGAGTTCACCGCCGCCCCGGCTGAGTAGAATCCCAACAGCCGTCACCACGTCAGGGATGATGTTCCTGGGTGGGGGACAGCGGTCTTCAGGCGGGTCCGCCTGCCAGAGCCGTAATGTGTGTGTGTGTGTCAGTGTGTGTGTGTTTTTAATTTCATCCTTCAAAAACTAGCAGGATTGCACAATTCTAATGTTGGTTTGGGATTTTATTACTGTTCATAATAATAAATGTGCTCCACTGTCTGCCAGCTTCCTGCAAGACATTTCCACAGCTTTTTCTCTGCTGCATTTGTTCTGTATGTGAGAGAAGCCTGCCCTTCTTCCATCTTTGCTGTACTTCCTCCATATTGGAATCTTGTTTTGTCGCTGCCTATGCTGTCCATGTACTCTGTGTGATGGAAATATGCACCACAAACCCTGTATTGTGTCTGGACAAGGAGGAAGGTGTTAACAAGGAAGATTACAATGATGCTGCCCATAACTTCCTCTGTGTGTCCGAGGGTATCGTGCATGGTTGTGTGTGTTGTCCCTGTTCTGAGATATTTTGATCTCATTAGCCCTGGGCAGGGTGCAGCTAACGTATGTATTGGTGTGATTACTTTTACGTAATGTGCAAGGCGGTAGCGCCTGGGGTTGTTCCATGTTCTCTGTATTGTACTGCTTTGTATTGTTATGCATTTGCCTTTGTATAGTAGCACAGATCACCGATGAGGTACTGGAGCACATTAGCAGACTGCTATCAGGCTTTGACAAAGGAGTGATTCGAATAGGATGCATGCCCTGTGGCTTATGTGGGTAGCACATAGTAAGTACGGGACGAGGAAGAAGAGGAGGTAAATAATGTTTTCACTGTGCATGCATTGGCTGTGCCAGTATGAGGAAGCCTGCGGTGCCTGTGTGAGTGAAGCTTGCGTCTGTGTGAGAGAGGCTTGCTGTACCACGCCTGTGTAGCAGCTGACGCCCTCGGCTGCCTTCTCACTTGTTCTTCTTCCACGCTCTCTCAGATCGAGTAGCTTAGATTTGTAAACACGACGTGTTACGTCAGGCCAGTCAAGGCTCGTTTAATCTGCATTGTAAACTGTTTGCCTAAAGATGCTAAACACCGGTTCCTTGTCAGAGATCTCTCTCGTCTCAGTCAGATATGCTCACCTCCCCGACAGAGATATATTGTCTCCGTTTAATTGGAAAATCCCCTTCCAGCGCCCATATGTTATAGGAGCGGTGTCCGGGAGCTGCACGAAGTGAGTCCACAGCCCCGGGTGACCTAGATTTCTGGGACTAAGGCGGATGAGGATCACACTTTGTAAGCACCCTCATCCCTTAAGGCACATCCTAAGCCTCCAAACAGGGTAATTTGTCATCAGCCTGAGGCGAAGGCACGAACGTTTTGAGAGGGGGCATGGGGACCACCCCTGGACGCAGAGAACTTCTCCAGAACAGGCCCAGGCCTGAACCCTAGTCTAGGGCCGTGAAAAAAATGTACTGGTCCAGGCAAACACACGTGCTGCCCACAACAGCCAAATCAAGGGGGAGAGACACGGCTGGCAAAGGAATCTGAGGGATGTGCCATGCGCTGAACCAATAGCTTCACCCAGGAAAGTGCAAGGGTTTTAGGCTTTCCAAACACAACAGTTCTTTGCCATTGGAGCTTCTCCTTGTTACCTAATAAAAAAAATGTCTGGCTTTTTCAAGAAATTTGACGTCATGTAAAGGTGGTGTCCTAAAACTACCTTGCCTAATGTAATTACAGGCCCTTCCAGCTCCCCTCCATTCTTTACCAAGACATAAAATGTAATGTCAATTTTCGAAGTGAAGATGTTGAGTTACAGAAAAGGTGCAAGAACTCTGGCTTGCCTCATAGCACACACTGCGCGACTGAAATTGCTAGCTATTGAGAAACTTTCTTATACTGCGCGCACAACGGGCAACTTGCCCCCCCCCCCACCCTTAACAAAAGATACCAGGCTGTTTAAAGTATGTGGGAAGCCCACGCGTAGCCCTTTATTACAGTATTACAGTAATACATGTTAAACATTATATATCACATTGTAAAATCATGTACCACTTGTGAACCATCAACCCAAAGAAACCCCCCGCACCCCCAGGGTACAGGAGAATTGGCAATTGTCATATAAATACTTTGGAGACATCCAAGGTATGAAAATATAACCTCAAGAATTTCCAGTTTTATACAAGGACGGCTGCCAGTTGATTACTTACAGCACTCATGCACACAGTCTCTTGGCCACTAGGGCAGCAGTGCGCATTGTACCGGCAGGCCCCCACTGCACCACCACCTGGGCTTTTACATCAGTCAGCAGAGGACATCACCAAAACGTCTTTTTGCACAACTTTGCATCCCTTCCCTCCAGAAGGGAGATCTCATTAAATCCCAGGGCCCCGGATTGCGCATCGGACCCGCCGGGGTACCTAAACACAGGGGTAGCAAAAAGTTCCAACCAGGCATCCAGGGCAGGCAGGAGAGTCCAGGGCCACCGGCAAGTCAGCCCTCCTCTCTCACCCAGCCCAGTGCCCACACAAACCCGCCTCGCTCCGGGGTCAGTCCAGCCAAGAGTCCAAATTCAGATTATTTCCCGCTATTTCCCGCCCGAAATCCCCGCTACAGGGTGAGGAGCTAACCAGCAAACTCACACTCCCCCAACAAATCCGGACGAGACAGATTATAGCTCCCAAAATGGTCTGGATAAACAACTCATGGCCCCTGTTTGACAAGTGCGACACTTCAGGGTGATATAACTCGGGTCTAGAAACCTGTATCAGGTTGTGCCGTACCATGCCCATAGATGAATTTGCCATGATTTTGTCGACTGAATGGTTTAGTTTCCTAACCGAGTCATTGATTGCCCTGGTGGATCCCCCCCGCCCAAAGCCATTACAGCCACAGAATAATTTCAGACCACAGCAAGGCTGCTGTTGGTAGCCAATTTCTTACTTTAAACAAGGCGGAAAAAAGAGCCTCCCTCACACCCCGCCTACCCAGGGACACGATATTATTGCCACCCACGTGAATGACAATAATGTCAGGGGGAGGGACCAAGCCTTCATCTAATGCCTTTGTAAGGTGATGAAATAAATCTCCAAGCTGGAGGCCTCCAATACCCACCCAATGATGCCGAAAGCCCACCTTCCTCTGGGGTATCTCCAAACCAGAGTCAGTAAAGTATTGAGCAACTCTTCAAATGAAGGAGTGTCCACACCAGCACACATGAACAGTACCACGCCTGACCACTAGAACAGACAGGAGAAGAATTAAAGTCAGAGATGAAGCCTAAACCAAATGAACATAGCGTTCATAGCATTTGGATTTCCACCTACCAACCCTCCCGATGGCCTCCTTAGATAGGCCCACAGCTGCCGCTGTAGTGGCTGCGCCAATGCAAAGTAAACCCAGACTCCTTCTCACCCTCACCCATAATTGCCAGGGCGCCCTTGCACACTTGTGTAAATTGGTAGGGGGTGAGCAGGAACACGTTCTCGTCTATCAGCAACTTGGAGCAACCCCCCTCAGGCCTCACCCAGAGGAATTCCCCTGCCAGTGCCACTGGGCAGTAGGTGGTCCCCGGGGATGAACCCAGGCACACCCATATGCCCTTCGCAGGTGGGTCCGTCTTAGATCTCCAAACCACACGCAGAGAACTATCAGTGACAATGACGTCGGACAGCTCAATTCCTGACCCCAGGCTAGCCTTGGAGGCTGCAACAAGTTCTGATATCCTGAATGCCCCAAAAAAGGCTAGAGAATAGGCAAAGCGAAAGAGGCTAAGTTCGTAGGTGGAAGTGCATACCCGTGCCAGGACCATACCAATTGAGCCAGTCTCGCCACGTCAATAGGCCGCCTGGCATCTTACTCAGGGGAGTCATACAACCCATAATGGCCCGCTGCACCTTTGGATCTTTTGTCGGGTCTGATACCCCTTTCAACCCAGCAAAGAAGGCAACTGCAGAAAGCTGCCTCCGTACTAAGTGCAGAGACTTACCACCCTCCCTTTGCCTCACCAGGAACTTCAAGACTCCCTCTTGGTGAAACTGCTCCGCCACTACTGAGGAATGGAAGGAAGCATTGTATATTTGCCAAGACAACTCACACATATGTTTAGTTTTTGGTGCCACGGATGCCGTGATCAGGTCAGAGGCGATGGGGCACCAAGCTTCCATAGTTCCGGTTGGAAGACTGACATCGTCTCATCCGCTTGCGGCCACAGTGCTCTGAATTCTGCCAACTTTGAACAAAACAAGGTCGTCAGCCACTGCATTATTAACCCCTGGGACATGCTTTGCTGAGAAAAACACGTTATGGGCAAAGCAACTGCGAACCAGGGCCTTAAGCAAGCGTAACACAAATGGACACTTTGCCCTCTGATTATTTATAGCCATGACTGCAGACATGCTGTCTGACCAAAACACTATCTACTGTTGGCTAAAATGCCTCCCCAGATCTGCAGTGCCACCACAATAGGAAAGAGCTCCAGGAAGGTAACGTTTTGTGTGAGCCCAGAGGCCCCCCACTCTTTTGGCCAGTGCTGCATGCACCATCTGGTACCAAAGACTGCCCCAAAACTCATGCTGCCCGCCGCGTCTGTGAACAGGGCCAGCTCTTTGTTAGATTGTGAGGGCTGCTGCCAAAGGAGGGTGCCCTTAAAGTTATCCAGAAAGCCCTTCCAGGTCCTCAAGTCCTCCCTGAACTCAGATGACAGTCTGGTGTGGTGGTGCTTGGACCGAAGACCTGCCATAGCCCTAGCGAAAAGGAATAACTCGCAATGCAAAATTCAACTGCCCAACTAGCACTTGCAACTGGCGCAAGGTGACCTTCCTTCCTGCTAGATAACTCTCAATGGAGGCTTTGAAAGCCATGACCTTATATGCCGGGAGTCTGCACATGCCCGTCTGTGAATCAATTTCAATGCCCAGAAATGTGATCCGTGTAGAGGGGCCCTCAGTCTTGTCAGTGGCCAATGGCAACCCTAGTGCCCTGGCCAACTGTTGGAATCCTAGCAGAGCCTTCCCACATGCCATAGAGCCCGTGGGTCCCATTAACAAAAAATCATCCAGGTTGTGTACTACCCAATCTGGATCTGCTACGTCTGTCACCCATTATAGAATCCCATGGGCATGCAAAGATCCAGAAAATACTGTCCTTCAAATGTGAAACCAGAAGTCGAGTGTCTTCCAGGTGAACTGGCAGGAGACGAAAAGCTGATTCAATATCGGCCTTGGCCATTAGGGCCCCCTTGCCTAACTTCTGCAACTTGTCCAGCGCTTCATCAAAGGTGGCGTACCATGCTGAGCAGAGATCTTGGGCTAAACCTTAATTGACTGATGAGCCTTGAGAGAAGGAAAGATTGTGGATTAGGCAAAAATGTCCAGGATCTTTCTTAGGGACCAGCCCCAGGGGTAAACAGACCAGGTCCTCACATGGGATAGAAGGAAAAGGACCTGCCACTCTTCCTGCCTGCACTTCCTTCATGATTTTTTCATGTTCTATTTTCGAGCGTCGCAGGACTGACAATTGATTCTTAGGGGGGACCGGAGTAGAGGGGGCTCCCGAAGGTATGTGGAATCCATCCTTAAAACCGTGTTATAGGGTACGGTGTCTTTTGAAATCTTGTACCTTCCAAGAAGGTGTGCCAGAACATGGAGACGGATGGGCGTAGGAAGCTTATTGGAATGCGTGTTACTACTTGCTTTTGGGGGGCTGTGACTCTTTCGGTCTTCCGTGCTTCTTGAAGCACTTACTTTCGGGATGCCCCTGAGGCCCACAGATTGAACAAATGTGCTTGTATTTGCAGGCGGGTCCCTACTGCACTCTTTTTTGTTGTATTGCTAACATGCGAGTTTTCTGTCCCCAGAGCCTTTATCAGCTCGAAAGGGGGTGCCTAGCTTTTTTACTGTAGGGGGACATGGTGAATTCCAAATGCCACAAGTTAATCTCCCTCTGATCCCATGCCATTTCTGGCCAGACTGCCTTCATCTGTCTGAACTTAACAACATACTGGAGCCAAGAGGAACCATGAAATTCTGAGGCTGCTCCATGAATAAGCGACATGTATGCAAATAACTGGGGGGCCAATGACGGGTGTTTCTCTGACAAGATTGATGCATAGATTGAAAATCCCGTCACCCAGTTCTTCAATGACCATTCCACCCAAACCTTCCTAGGTCTTGGATACCCTTCTCTTCCAGATCGGGTCTTCCCCGGTACCATGCCCGCATTAATTAAGCCAAACACGTCAACATATTCTCCCCTGCAAATCTTTTCTCTGATCTCTGCAGGGATGTGCCAGACAATTGCCGTGGGGGGAGCCAGGGTGGGCCCTGCATCGCTGAGAAATAGAGGACTGGTTGGAAGCGCTTACTGCACGGGGGAGTTGGGACTGCAGGGGGGTATCACTGGAGGCGGTGCCCATACCTGTGCTGCCATACTAACCTGCTCTTCTACTGAATTTGCCAGAGTAAAGGCCTGCTCTACCCACCTGCCCGACCTGTACGAGGGCTGATCCAGCGAACCCGATGGCTGTGCTCTGAGCGGCTGTAAGAGGTTGATGTGTGTCCCCTCCCCCCTGAGATAGCGTGGCCTCAGGAGCCGGGTCCCTTCCCAGTGAAAAACTGGTTTGGGGCCCGTGCAGGGAAGTGGTATCCTTATCACCCATACTGGTGTCACCCATTGGACCCCTTGGGAGCTGACTACTGGGGCCCGTGCGAAAAAGAACTGGCTTGTGAACTCACCCTGGACGCCTGCTGCGGTCTTCAACTGCATGCTTGTTGTAGGCCCAGAGGTTGGGGAGGTGTCCCTATAAAGGGCTGGGGCCTTCCTCTGGTGTTTTGGTATGAGGGGCTCTAGGCCCGGCTGCGGGTTCTTTTCTGGACCTTCCTCCAGCTTCTGGAGGGCCCAATCAACGCCATGGGTCTTGGCCATCTTCCACAGCTCATTGAGGGAGCAGAAATCTGCCTGCGACATAGTTGCCAACCACCGGCACTTAGGGGACACGCTTGGGGACTGTGCCTTACTATTCTAAAAGAAGAGAAGGTAGATAAATGCACCCAAATGCCAACCACCATGAACCACGACAGACATACCTATTTTCACTATAGATATATATATATATATATATATATATATATATATATATATATATATATATATATGTATTTAAAAGCAGCGGGAGTACTTACCAAACCCCCCTTCTCAGCCACAACACCTGCATGCATGACAAACGAAAACAACAACTGTGCCGAGGGTGGGTACTCACCAATCCCCCTGCTTTCGGCTGTGCCCATGCAGGTGTGCATCAGGATGTGGCATGCAAGGGGTTACTGTAAGGACAGACAATACCATTACATTAACTTGCGTGTATGAAACAACTTGAGGGGGGTACTTACCCACCCCCCAACTTGAGTAGATCATACCACCAGCATGCACTACTATCCCTGTTTATAACTATATTAACAGAAGCATGGAGCACACCAAACCAGGCCTCTTTTGCCCCATAATGGATTACCATAACTGCCTCTTTTTTAAAAAATATTTCCCTGTTTAAAATATACCCACGCCAATTAAGTACCCCACCTCAGGTTCTGGGGGGAAAGCGCCTAGGTATTTCACCTGCTGCTGCCTCGCACATCTGGTGCAGCTGCTATCCTATTTAACAAAACTCACCAGGCCACCATCTTAGGAGGCATAGACCATCAGCCACCTCAGTAGATCAGGAAGACCTCAGTGCACCGAGAGTACATCAGGTAACAAAGAGGAGTTCAATAATACCAAGTGGGCATTATTAGCTTAGGAAGATAGCCAGCTGAGCAGATATTGAAGTGGGAAGGCCAGTGTCAAACCGGCAGGTCCAGAATGAACAATACATGCAAGATTCAATACAGCCTGCAACTCTTGCCATGCAGCAGAGGGAGGTTAGTAATCTCTTTTGCTGACAGAACCAGTGATGACCATGATGTATTTGTAAATTAAAAGAACAGTACCTAATGGTGGGTCACCATCTTGGATGAGGCAAATCACCAACATCTTGGAGTGGCATTGATTGCTGAACCCAAACACTAACATCATACTGTTAACTTGCTGTTACCGTGAGGGAAGAGAAAACACAAGAATGTTCATCGACTACCCCAGCAACCACTAACTCCTTGTTGCCATGCAGTCTGGATTTAGACTCAACCACATTACAGAAACAGCACTCATTGTTGCCACAGACAAAACTGCATGATCCTTGACAGAGGAGACACAGCAGCCCTCATACTCCTGTGCTTCTCTGCAGCATTTTTTACAGTCTCACACCCTATTCTCATCAGGTGCTTGCACAAGATTGGCATCCAAGGACCCCCCTCTCCGCTGGATCTGCTCTTTCTTAACAGATAGAACATAAGCTGTCAGCCTGGCACCTTACTCCTCGGAAGCCTGCAAACTCAGCTGTGAAATCCCTCGTGGTTCATCCATTAGCCCCAACCTCTTCAACTCATACATGATCCCTCTTGCCACTATCAGCGATGCACACAACATCAACATTCTCTTCTATGCAGACGACATGCAACTTATACTCTTCCTCTCGGAAAAAAAAACCAACACAAGAAGCAAGGTCTCTGCCTGCGTGACCAAAGTTGCTAACTGGATAAAAGCCAACTGTCTCAAGCTCAACACAGACAAGACAGAAGTAGTAATCTTTGGAAGGAACACCTCACCATGGGGCTCTAACTGGTGGTAGCCAAAGTAGGACCCACACCTACACCCAGAACTCACACCAGGAATCTCTGAATAATAATCAATAACAAACCGGAAATGACTGCCCAAGTCACACTGTCGCTGCATCCTGCTTCCACACCTTGGAAATGCTGAGGAAGATCTTCAAATGACTCCCCAGCAACACAAGAACAACTGTCATCCACGCCCTAGTCACTAGCACACCAGCAAGGGGCACTATGACAACACCCACTACGCCAGGATCAACAAGCATCTCACTAGAAGACTACAGACCATCCAGAACTCGACAGCCAGACTCATGCTTAACCTCCCACATGCAAATCACATTACACGACACCTCAGGGAACCCCAATGGATTCCAATAGACAAATGTATTCAGTTGAAAAACCTCACACAAACATTCAAGACAATCCACAATTCAGGCCCCTCCTACCTGAACAGTCGCATCTCCTTCCATCAACCACCCAGACACTTACTCGCCAACATCCCAAGCATACACAACCAGATCAGGAGAACAAGCATTCTATTACATCACTAATAAAATGTGGATTTACCTCCCTCTCCACATCACAGCCTCTTCCTCTCTTCTTGAATCCCACTAGAAGCTGAAGGGCTGGCTTTTCAGTTAAACAGCCTATTATAGGTAGGGCTGGGCACACACAGATACACAGTGTCAGGATACCCTTGTGGGTGATAGTGTGCTTTATAAATTCACATTACAGACGAGGGCTGGCTCGCTTCTATGCTGCAATCACCACCGCCATTCATCCCATAGGCAACAGCAGAAGCGCAGAAAGCTGTCTTACCCCAAATCCACACAACCCCTTGCCAAATGGTCGAAGAGATCTGTGAACCAGAGAAGCCTTGGCAAGGAGTTTGGGCTCAGTCTCCACAGCTTCCTTCCATCTACCCACCACTTTTACGAGAATGCGGTGCTAGGTGCAATAATACTGGAGGCCCCAGCAGTCACTGAACTATTACTCAAACAACAGTCTGAAGCCCAAACCTGTCCCTTGCCTACACAACCATTAGTGAATGCGGCAAAGGAAAGCTCAGAACTATCTTTAAGTTGTAAAAAGGTTGCTCTTGTCAGAAACAGGATAGGACTTGCATGTAACAATCTCAGCCTATATCACTTTACACACTAAGTAAACGTCATCAAACTAATATGTATGTTTTGCTACACTCTGCCCAGGGCTAATGAGATCAAAATATCTCAGGAATGGACAACCCAGTGTATTAACCAAGGAAGTGGGCTGTGATTGCATATAATATCATAAAGGGACCTGCAGAGTGGCTAGAAGCTTCAAGCTTACTGAAACCTATACACTCCATACTGCTGTCTCACACTCCTTCACCCATAACACTTTTCTATCAGGGGTGCCCAACAAAGGTCTAGGATGGCTGTTAGAAATGGGGTTTTTGGTTGGCAGTCAGGTTGCCCTCTGTCCAAGCAAGAACCCTCACTCTAGTCAGGGTAAGTCACACACAATCCAAAATCAGCCTGTGCCCACCCTCTGGTAGCTTGGCACGAGCAGTCAGGCTTAACTTAGAAGGCAATGTGTAAAGCATTTGTGCAATAAATCATACAACACCATAGTATAACACCACAAAAATACACCACACAGTGTATAGAAAAATATATAATATTTATCTGGGTATTTCAAAACGATCAAAGTTGCAATATGAATTTGTAAAGATATCACTGAAAAGTGATATAATGTGTCTTAAGTCTTTAGAAAGCAAACAAAGTCTCTTTCAAACACAAAGTACCTGGTTTCTGGTGGAAAATCTCCTAAGAGGACCACAGGAGAAGAGATATGTGGAAAACTGGTGTGTGCGTCGATTTCTCCTCAGCACACACGGACTTGCGTCGTTATTTTCCACGCGGGAAGTCGTACGTCGTTTTCCGGCGCGCGGACAGTCTCTTTCTGTGGATCGCAGGGAGTACCAGATGTCCCGGGTCTGTGCGTGGATTTTCCGGCTTGTTTTCCGGCTGCGTGTCGTTCTGCGGGGCTGCGTGTCGAAGTTTCGATCTCACTGCAGGCGTCGCGTCGATTTCTCTTTGGGAGTCAGGTGGCGTTGTCCTTGCGAGGCCGTGCGTCAAAGTTTTGATCTCACGGCAGGGGTCGCGTCGATTTCTCCTTGGAAGTCGGGCGGCGTTGTCCTTGCGAGGCCGTGCGTCAAAGTTTTGATCTCACGGCAGGCGTCGCGTCGATTTCTCCTGGGAAGTCGGGCGGCGTTGTCCTTGCGAGGCCGTGCGTCAAAGTTTCGGTCGTCCCGAAGGCGTTGCGTCAATCAGCGTCGGTGTGCGGCGTTTTTCTTGCCGCGGAACAAGTTGTGCGTCGAAAATTTCGGCGCACGGAGCGTCCAAGTGGAAGAGAGAAATCTTTTTGGTCCTGAGACTTCAGGGAACAGGAGGCAAGCTCTATCCAAGCCCTTGGAGAGCACTTTTACAGACAGACAAGAGTTCAGCAAGGCAGCAGGCCAACAGCAAGGCAGCAGTCCTTTGTAGAAAAGCAGACAGGTGAGTCCTTTGAGCAGCCAGGCAGTTCTTCTTGGCAGGATGTGGTTTCTGGTTCAGGTTTCTTCTCCAGCAAGTGTCTGATGAGGTAGGGCAGAGGCCCTGTTTTATACTAAGTTGTGCCTTTGACGTGGGGGTGACTTCAAAGAGTGTCTAAGAAATGCACCAAGCCCCCTTTCAGTTCAATCCTGTCTGCCAGAGTCCCAGTAGGGGGTGTGGCAGTCCTTTGTGTGAGGGCAGGCCCTCCACCCTCCCAGCCCAGGAAGACCCATTCAAAATGCAGATGTATGCAAGTGAGGCTGAGTACCCTGTGTTTGGGGTGTGTCTGAGTGAATGCACAAGGAGCTGTCAACTAAACCTAGCCAGACGTGGATTGAAGGGTACAACAAGATTTTAGTGCAAAGAAATGCTTACTTTCTAAAAGTGGCATTTCTAGAATAGTACTATTAAATCCGACTTCACCAGTCAGCAGGACTTTATATTACCATTCTGGCCATACTAAATATGACCTTCCTGCTCCTTTCAGATCAGCAGCTGCCACTTCAACAGTGTATGAGGGCAGCCCCAATGTTAGCCTATGAAGGTAGCAGGCCTCACAGTAGTGTAAAAACGAATTTAGGAGTTTTGCACTACCAGGACATATAACTACACAGGTACATGTCCTGCCTTTTACCTACACAGCACCCTGCTCTAGGGGTTACCTAGGGCACACATTAGGGATGACTTATATGTAGAAAAAGGGGAGTTATAGGCTTGGCAAGTACTTTTAAATGCCAAGTCGAAGTGGCGGTGAAACTGCACACACAGGCCTTGTAATGGCAGGCCTGAGACAAGGTTAAGGGGCTACTGAAGTGGGTGGCACAACCAGTGCTGCAGGCCCACTAGCAGCATTTAATCTACAGGCCCTAGGCACATATAGTGCACTCTACTAGGGACTTATAAGTAAATTAAATAGCCAATCATGGATAAACCAATCAATAGTATCATTTACACAGAGAGCATATGCACTTTAGCACTGGTTAGCAGTGGTAAGGTGCCCAGAGGTCAAAAGCCAACACCAACAGGTCAGAAACAAATAGGAGAAAGGAGGCAAAAAGTTTGGGGATGACCCCGTCAAAAAGCCAGGTCCAACAATGGCTATGTACAGAACTGATTTAGATCTTAACCACTAATTAGATAAATTAGCTCTATTTAGTTTAATTGCATGGCTATCCTAAAACTCTTGTATGGCTCTGACCTCCCTGAACCTCTGTTGGACATCCTATTTTAGATACTGCATCCTCCTATTTGTCTTTTCTGTATTTTCGCTGCTGCCCTCTCCCTGGTGGAACACTCACTGACCAGAAATGTGGGTGGCTTCTCCAGAGCCCGGGGCAAAAAGGCGACCATGTGCTTTTACTAATGAAGCTCTGCTCCCTCCTGTGTAAGGTGCACGTTCTATAGGGAGGTGGGAGCCCGGAACTAATGGGGCTTCTACAATGTTTGGATAGGTAGCCTCTGGCCTCAGGTGCATAGCTGTCTTTCGTGTGACAGGCGCAGTGTCACTAGTGCCACGCAGTGTCCAGGCAAACACGTGGGCAGGGCCGGCTACAGGGCAATGCGACAGGTGCCACCTCACTAGGTAATGACTTTGAGAGGGGTGCCTGTTTGCAATTATATTTTAGTTTCAAAAGCCCCTGCTGCAGCTTTGCTGGCTTCCAACAATATTCAGGCAACAATAAAAATGTCAAAATAACTCTTTATTGTTCTGCCTGGAGAGAGTTCAGAGTTTTCTCTGGTGGAAGTCTTAAGGTAGCGCAGGGGGTTAATATGCCTGCTCCAAAGAACGTGTATCATGCAGATCACAAAGTGCACATAACGCAAATAGGTCAGTGGGTTACTGCTTCGGTCAGAGAGATCCTTTTGCTACTTACAGATTATAAATTAAAATTCTAATATAGAACAGTAAAATTTGTAACTGTCATCAAAGAACTGCCTGCACTCCGCATAGAGCGTTATTTTTCCTCCCAGTCTTTTATTATCCTAATCTTGCAAAAAGGGTCTAATTGGGTATAATCATGGTGTTACATGTTATATTCTGAGTTTGCGCTTCTGCGGACCAAGCACTCTTAAACTATACTGCCTGCTGGTATGGATGACATGCAGCTCCTACACCTTGTAGTCCTCTGTCTTCTGTAACGTTTCTTATAAGACTGATCCACACACATATGATTGGTTGTCTCTGTGTAATGTGTGTGAGATGTAAAGTGCTCTGACACCCTACACTGGAATAAGTGGCGCTATAAAACTCATTACATGCATCTGCGAGAGATTGCTTATGGAGACCTGAGGGGCGCTGTAAAAGGGTGGTAGTGAGGGAATCCGTGGCGGGGTGGTGATTGGGGGCACCAGCAAACATTCTTGCACAGGGCGCCGCCACCGCCAGCGCTAAGACCGGGCCGGCTTGTGGGCGCTGCTGCATCCGTGCCCGTGGCACCCTTGCTACCCACTCTTTGTACTGAACCACCACGTGCTCCTGCCCATCGGGAAGCCCAACTCCTTCCTCTGGCTCGAGGCCCAGACACCAGGAGACATCGGACCTCGTTCACTCTTCCAACCCCCTCCTTCCTCCAGGCTTATCGCTGCCCGAGGTGTTTTTCAACTCCTGCAGTTGAACTTCAGTCTCTTCCTTGCCTTCATGAGGCCAAAGATCTGTCTGCGGGAGAGAGTCCAAGAAAAGCTGAGAATAACAACAGCAGGAAGCGATAACACGAGCTGCTCCCCTCCCCCGCCAGCACCTCAGCGCCTCTCCTCGACTTTCACCATCCCTGAGACCGCCCGGCTCCCTTTCACTGCTTCCCGCGTCACCCCTCCCTCTTTACCATCAGTCCATACTTTGCCACTGAGCTCTGCTATACTACCCCTCTCCCTCCAACATATCTGTCCCTCCAACACCCGTCTCCCTCCATCACCTCTGTCCCCCCATCACCCCTGTCCCTCCATCACCTCTGTCCCTACATCACCCCTGTCCGCCCATCACCTCTGTCCCTCCATCACCCCTGTCCCCCATCAGCCCTCTCACTCCATCACCTCTGTCCCCCATCACCTATGTCCCTCCATCACCCTTGTCCGTCCATCACCTCTGTCCCTCCATCACCTCTGTCCGTCCATCACCCCTGTCCCCCATCACCCCTCTCCCTCTATCACCTCTGTCCGTCCATCACCTGTGTTCCCCTATCACCCCTGTCCCTCCATCACCCCTGTCCGTCCATCACCTCTGTCCCTCCAACACCCCTGTCCCCCATCAGCCCTCTCCCTCCATCACCCCTGTCCGTCCATCACCTCTGCCCCCATTACCCCTCTCACTCCATCAGCCCTCTCACTCCATCACCCCGTCCGTCCATCACTTCTGTCCCTCCGTCACCTCTGTCCCCCCATCAGCCCTCTCCTTCCATCACCCCTTTCCCCTCATCAGCCATCTCCCTCCATCACCTCTGTCCCCCCATCACCCCTGTCCGTCCATCACCTCTGTCCCCCCATCAGCCTTCTCCCTCCATCACCCATGTCCGTCCATCACCTATATCCCCCCATCACCCTTGTCCGTCCATCACCTCAGCCCCCCATCAGCCCTCTCCCTCCATCACCTCTGTCCCCCCATCAGCCCTCTCCCTCCATCACCTCTGTCCCCCCATCACCTCGTCCATCCATCACCCCTGCCCTTACATCACCCGTCCTTCCATCTCCCCTCTAACTCCATCACCCATCTCCCTCCACCACCCTCCATCACCACTCTCACTCCATCACCCGTCTTCCTCCATCACCCCCTCCCTCCGTCACCGCTCTCCTTTCATCCTCTCCGCCTCCATCACCCCTCTCCCTCCATCACCCGTCTACTTCCATCACCACTCTCTGACCCTCATCCACTTTCCTCATCGCATCTCCCCCGCCGTAACCCCTACAGCTTTCACCGTCTACGATCCATCACACCTATCTCACAGTCTCTACCTTTCCACTAGCTCTGATATACCTTGCCACCGTCTCTGATATATCACACCTCTTCACCATCTCTGATATATCACACCTCTCCACCATCTCGGATACACCTCTCTATCCATCTCTGATAGATCATAACTCTCGCTGTCTCTGATATATCACACCTTTCCACCATCTCTAATATACCCCGCCACCATCTCTGATATATCACACCGCTCTCACCATCTCTGATGTATCGCACCTCTCCGCTGTCTCTGATATACCTTGCCACCGTCTCTGATATATCACACCTCTTCACCATCTCTGATATATCACACCTCTCCACCATCTCTGATGTATCACACCTGTCCACCATCTCTGATACACCTCTCAATCCATCTCTGTTAGATCATAACTCTCACCGTCTCTGATATATTACACCTTTCCACCATCTCTAATATACCCCACCACCATCTCTGATATATCACACCTCTCCGCCGTCTCTGATATATCACACCTTTCCACCATCTCTAATATACCCCGCCACTATCTCTGACATATCACACCTCTCCAACATCTCTGATATATCACATCTCTCCGCTGTCTCTGATATCACACCTCTCCACCATCTCTGATACACCTCTCTATCCATCTCTGATAGATAATAACTCTCGCCATCTCTGATATACCTCTCCATCGTCTCTGATATATCATACTTCTCCACCATCTCTGATATAGCATGCTTCTCCACTGTCACTGATATAGCTCTCTCACTGTCTTGCATGTATCATACCTCTCTTGCTGTCTCTGGTACACCTCACCACCGTCTCTGATGTATCTCACCTCTGCACCGTCTCAGATATATAACACCTCTCCACCAACTCTAATATACCCCGCCATCGTCTCTGATATATCACACCTCTCCACCACCTCTAATATCTCACATCTCTCCACTGTCACTGATATACCTCTCTATCCATCTCTGATAGATCATACCTCTCTCGCTGTCTCAGATATACCTCTCCATCACCTCTGACATATCATACCTCTCCATCATGTTTGATATAGCATACCTCTTCACCGTTTCTGATATACCTCTCTCGCTGTCTCTGATGTATCATACCTCTCTCGCGATCTCTGATATAATTAGTCAACGTTTCTGATATATCTCCACACGTCTGTGATATATCTTACCTCTCGACCCGTCTCTGATATATCATACCCCTCCATCGTCTCTGATATATCATACCTCTCTCGCCATCTCTGCTATACCTCTCCACCATCTCAGATATATCACACCTTTCCACAGTCTCTGATATATCACACGTCTCCACAGTCTGTGATATATCACATCTCTCCACCATCTTTCAAATATCATACCTTTCCATCATCTATGATATATCATACCTCTCTCGCTGTCCCTCATATGCCTCTCTCACCATCTCTGATATATCATACCTGTAGACCGACTCTGATATATCTCTCTTGTTGCTTCTAATATATCATACCTCTCGCGCCATCGCTGATATACCTCTCTCACCCTCTATGATACATCATACCGCTCTTGCTGTCTCTGGTATACCTCCCCACCGTCTCTGATGTATCATAGCTCTCCACCGTCTCAGATATATCCCACCTCTCCACCATCTCTAATATACCTCGCCACCGTCTCTGATATACCACACCTGTCCACCATCACTGATATATCACACCTCTCCACTGTCTCCGATATACCTCTCTATCCATCTCTGATAGATCATACCTCCCCCGCTTTCTCTGATATACCTCTCCATTGTCTCTGATATATCGTACCTCTCCACCATCTTTGATATAGCATACTTCTCCACCGTCTCTGATATACCTCTCTCACTGTCTCTGGTGTATCATACCTCTCTCGTCATCTCTGATATAACTCTTCACCATCTCTGATATATCATACCGCCCCACGTATGTGATATATCTCACCTCTCGACCGTCTCTGTTATATCATACCTCTCCATCGTCTCTGATATATCACACCTCTCTCGCCACCCCTGCTATACCTCTCCACCGTCTCAGATATAGCATACCTTTCCACGGTCTCTGATATATCACACGTATCCACCATCTGTGATATATCACATTTCTCCACCATCTTTGATATGACATACCTCTCTCGCCGTCCCTGGTATTCTTCTCTCATCATCTCTGACATATCATAGCTTTCCACTGTCTCTGATATAGCTCTCCTACAGCCTCTAATATATCATACCTCTCTCGCCATCTCTGATATACCTCTCTCACCTTCTATGATATATCATACCTCTCTCACTGTCTCTGATATACCTCTCTCACCCTCTATGATATATCACACCTCTCCGCTGTCTCTGATATATCACACCTATCTCGCCGTCTCTGATATACCTCTCTCACCATCTCTGATATATCATACCTCTTTTGACATTTCTAATATACCTCTCTTGCCGTCTCTGATATATCACACCTCTCTTGCCGTCTCTGGTATACATCTCCGCCGTCTCTGATGTATCATAACTTTCCACTATCTCAAATATAACATACCTCTCCACCGTCACTGATATATCATAACTCTCTCGTCATGTCTGATATATCATACCCCTCTCGCTGGCTCCGGTATACCTCTCCACCGTCTCTTATATATCACACCTCTCTCGCCGTCTCTGATATACCTCTCTCACCGTCTTTCTCGCCGTCTCTGATATACCTCTCTCACCGTCTCTCTCGCTGTCTCTGATATACCTCTCTCACTGTCTCTGATGCATCATACCTCTCTCACCGTCTCTCTCACCGTCTCTGCATCATCAAACCTCCTTCGCTGTCTGTGACATATCATACTTCTGCACCGTGTCTGCTATCACCCCTCTCCCTCCATCTCGGCAAAGACACGAGTCCCTTTTACTGGCCGTGGCTTTTACCCTTCTCCATCCACCAGCCCCTCGCTCCATCACCCACACTTTCGCTGCCGTCCCCTCTCTGTACCTCTCTCAAAGCTGCGGCTCTCGCTGTCCTTGTTCGCACACCTTCCCCCTCCATTCCCTGGTAACTTCGATGGCGTTACCCTCTCCCATACTAAACAGATCGCTTCACGGTCTCTCCTGTATCACACCTCTTATTTTCACCATATCTGCTGTCTCACATCCCTCCTTTCACTGCCGCGGTCACCACCCTTTACCCTCTATCACTTTATCATGAACTCACTTCTCTCCTATCACCGCCACCTGTAAAATCCCCACCTCTGCCCTGCACCGTCTCCTCTCCCCTGTGCCCCTCTCTCCCCTCTGCTGGTGAGACATCTCCGCGAGCTAACCCTATCCACTGCCATTGGCAGTGACTGGCAGGTCACACGTCAGGAAGCCAGCAAAGCAGACTCAGACTTCCATCCTTACAAGGTCAGTAAAAGTCACACTACATTGGGACTATTTGTTCTCAGCGAGTTTTGAAAGTTAAAAGTGCAGTTTGAAGTGTATATAAAACAAGTAGTTCTTTTCTGCTGCCTTCGTTCTTTTCCGCTCCTGTTTTACCCCCACGCTTACCTCACTCCTCACATCCCCCTCCCTTAGCTGGTCATATTTTCTCTTCCCCTTCTCCACTTCCCCTTCTGCCACCACTTGCTCGACCACTGCATCATCTTCTCAACCTCACGCTTCCTGCACGTTGTCTTCCTTTTTTCTCCCTGTCTAGCCCTCACCTTCACTTCTCTCACCAGGATCTATCGCTGCCAAGAGACCTCGGTCATATGTGCCACCTTCAGACAGTCTTGCCTTTTAGTCAACAGCGCCCTGCCTTCTAGCACTTAAAGTCTAGAGTGTAGCACTGAATGTTTGAGTGCGAATCGTGGCACCTAAAGTAAAGCCGGCCAGGAATGCATGAATATGTCACACAAGACACGGAGCCACTTACCAGTCCCACGTCCCCCATCCCTTCTGCTGGTGTTCTCTTTCTTTCCTCCACCCATGTTTTTATCTCCCATTCACCTTTATTTTCACAAAGGTTACCTTTCTGAGCTCCCTCACTCTAGGCCGGGCTCCAGGATTCTGGGTGTGTGTGAGCCAGGAAGATGGATGTGGAGGGCGGAAAGCCAGATACAACCAGGGAAGCCTTTCTTGAAAGTGCTGCTGTTTTATGCACTGGCATCAGTTTAATTTTGACACGTCTAAGAAGTGAAAGATACATCTCTTTGGTAGTGTTGAGTTTAATACAGAGTGACATTAGTAATGGTCCCTCTTCACAGTTTGTACTGCATCCAAAGACGCTAGGTCCTCCTGCCACCGCCCCACCACAGATGGCTGCTTGTGACAGAGTCGCCACTGCCCACATTTTGTGCAAGCCTTTCTCATTCTGCGTCTCCTTTTTTATTACATTATCTATTTTCGCCTTTGTTAACCTCTTTGGGCACAATGGCACTCATTTTTGTCTGGGTTCCCAAGAACCACGTAGACATGTTTGGGCATTGGCCTTTCTCACTCACTATCTCAACTACTTGCCCACTCACTGACCTACACGTTCAGGAACTCACTCAGCCACACACTCTCTCTGCTCACTCATCCACCCAGTTATCTGCATTCTGATACGCCAACCTTTTTACTCAGTCACCCATGAAACCACTCGTTTACTCTCCCATCCTTCAGTCACCTTTTTAGCTCTTCCATTCATACCCCCAGTCTACCATGCTGGGATTCTCTCAGCCTTTTACCCATCTAATTACCTGGACTGAGCTGTAAATTGGTACTCGTTTGTTCAGTTCTCCAAAGCTTTGACCTCAGCTGACCCTTTAAGCCTTGGTCTCATTTTTATAAACGCACTGGCCTGTGCACATTGGTGTAGATGCAGTGACTGTAATGGCCGTCGGCATAACCTGCTGTTAATGGTCGCTGAAACCCAAAAAGTGAGATGGGCTTAATTTGGTTTTCTGTCTCGACCGAAGTGATAAAATGCTCTCCTACACTAAGAACATTGTTCAGAAGTTCGGGGTTGTCGCCAAGCTATGGTCCTTGTTGGACTTGGCCTGCTTTGTGAATTTCCGGTGAACCCCCTGAGACCTTTTGGCGCTTTACTAATGTTCCACCGACAGACAGCTGTGCGTTTATGGCCAGGGTATGCAATCAAAGTCTCACTTCACTCCGAGTTGAGTATGACTACTCCTCTTCACGCCTGGCTATTAGGACATTGTTGCTTCTACTCTCAGAGACTTATGTCCCTGGAATGGAGCCAACCTACTAGTCCTCCCTTACAGTTACTTTTCAGTGATGCATAACTGAGGTCCTTGCTTGCCCCAAGATATGTATGTATGTGCGTGTGCACACATGCATATGTGTGATGTGTATGATACTCATGTGTTCTGTGACTGACAGACTGAGTTCAGAATGAATTGTGCTGTATGGGGGACATGGTATATGTTGTGTGAAATTACGGTTCTCCTCTGGTTTATCTTTGTACACACCATGAACATGACAACTGCATAGTGTTGTCCTTTGGGATGAGTATGGGAGACCCAGTAGATGTGGGGATGAGGAGGAAGAATATACACCTAATTCTTACCCTTCAGCCACTCCCCATAAATGGTGCTTAACCTCATCTCTCCCCCGTGTCATGCTGTGTGCTGGATTCCCCTTGGCCAATCCACATTCCGTTGACCAACTGATGCAAGACACCTGTTTCGAAAAATCCATGGAAAAATAAAGATATCCAGGGAACATTCACTCTCCATAGACTGGAGGAAAAAAAAAAAACTTGCTGTTCCTACCCCTTGGTATCCCACCAGTGTCCCCTCTCCCTCCCACCAAGGAGACTAGATATTGCCTACCCTCAGCTAGTAATCTGTTCTTCATCTGGACATTGGGAAGGAGCTCTTTCAACCAACCCAGGGAGATGTTTGCTTGGAAGAGAATAATGCATGTTGGCCAAGGTCTAGGACTCCAGAGGAAAACCTTGGTGGTGACATGCCAAAAAGATGTACTGCTTAGCGATTAAAGCAGGTCCCTGAACAGGAGAAACAACGAGCAAGGCCAGGGTGGTCAACATCAATGTAAGGGTCATCTTGACTAAGCAAGCCGTCACAAAGAACCACACCTTGCAGCCCATTTGATCAAAACTACACTGAAGCACATCTCTTAAAACTAGAGTGCTGAGAAGTCTCTAACTGATCCTGTACCCTCCCTTTCTGATTTTGTGGAAGCTGGGACCTACTAGTTTCCAGACTGAGAGGGACACAGACGTTTTCTGTCTTCACCCTAGACCTAATGTCATATTCTTATTCCTGCAGCCAGAGGCCTTATTCGAGAACTGACTGAACCATTCTTCTAGCTCTATCAGTTCCAGAGATATCGCTGTTTGGAGACACTGGAGGACCGAAGTCGAAAATTCCAGTTCCTCAATTGAAGCTAGAGGTTCTAGGATGATCCTCCTAACCAAAATTGTGGGCCACTTTCAGTCAGTTTTGAAATGTGTGCCTGTAAATTTTTGGTTCGCCCGGGGACATACTTCTAATGCAATGTAAGTATGGGATAACTGAGAAGTGGCCCTGCGGTCTCACCCACAGTAGTTAGTTTATCCCCGACTAAATATTCAACAATGCCACAGAAACGTGGAGAGACAAAACTCAATACTAGAAACATTTACACAAAACAAAATAAATACACCACAAATATTAAATCATTTAAAAGGAATCATTATATTATTCAATTAATGCAAATTCATTGTATCAAAAAGACACAACAAATCACTATGGTGGTCATTACAACCCTGGCGGTCGGTATTAAAGCGGCGGTAAGAACGCCAACAGGCCGGCGGCAAAAAAATGGAATCACGACCGTGGTGGAAACCGCCAACAAAGACAGCCACTTTAACACTCCGACCGCCACGGCGGTACAAACAAACAGCGTGGCGGTCACCACCAACAGACAGGCGGGAGACAATGTACCGCCCACAGTATCACAACCTACCAATCCACCACCTTTTCCGGGGCGGATCCACCGCGAACAAAAACACGGCGGAAACTGGACTTCGGAGGGAAAACGCTCACCTCTACACAACCCACGAGGAACCAGGACGCAATGGAACCAGAGCTTCACATTTTTCCAGCCTTTATCTTCTTGCTCCTCTACCAGGAGCACGAACGCCGGCGGCGAAGACCACGGTGAGTACTGCACCTACGACACAGGGGAAGGGGGAGGGAAAAAACAGGGACACACACACACACAACACGCAACACCCCCACCCCCACCCTCACCCACGACAACACACACACTAATACAGCATGATACATTACAGTTACACCCCCCAAGTCCCCCCGGAAGAATGCAAAGACAAAAGAAAATGAGTGTAACCATTGTAATCTATTAAAATCCAGTACGCAAAAATATATATACACTATAAACAAATATATACACCAAGAATAGAAGTCAAGGGATTGCACCATTTAAGTCCGTGGAACACTAGCCCACACTGCATGGGCGAGGCCCACACAAGATACCCGAACATGACGGAGAGAACACTGCAGGGGCATCAGATAGAAATTAAACAGGCACCTCAGGGGGAAGGGAAAAGGGGCACCTCAGCCGGTTGAGTGCACAGTGCCAAAACCACGAGGGGGCCACATGCCCACTGTTCAATCCTGGGGAGTGCAAAGCCACAGTCTCACAAGTCTCTACAGTGGGTGGTTTGCCCACTGTTCAATCCTGGGGAGTGCAAAGCCACAGTCTCACAAGTCTCTACAGTGGGTGGTTTGCCCACTGTACAATCCTGGGGAGTGCAAAGCCACAGTCTCTCAAGTGGATAACAGTCTCCACTGGTTCTGGAGGGGGCTTTGTGCCCAGAGTGCTTCATCCTGCCAAGGACAGAGGTAGTGGATGCCTTTCTCCACTGGTTCTGGAGGGGACTTTGTGCCCAGAGTGCTTCATCCTGCCAAGGACAGAGGTAGAGGATGTAAATCTCCACTGGTTCTGGAGGGAGCTTTGTGCCCAGAGTGCTTCATCCTGCCAAGGACAGAGGTAGTGGATGTAAATCTCCACTGGTTCTGGAGGGGGCTTTGTGCCCAGAGTGCTTCATCCTGCTCGTGGCGGACTCAGTAGCGTCAGTGCGGTGCTTGTGGCGGCAGTGTCCTGTTCAGCGGTGCTTGTTGCGGCGGTGTCCTGTTCAGCGGTGCTTGTGGCGGCGGTGTCCTGTTCAGCGGTGCTGGTGGCGGCGGTGTCCTGTTCAGCGGTGCTGGTGGCAGCAGGTGTCCTTGGCAGCGGTGCTTGTGGCAGCGGTGTTCTGTTCAGCGGTGCTTGTGGCGGCGGTGTCCTGTTCAGCGGTGCTTGTTGCGGCGGTGTCCTTAGCAGCGGTGCTTGTGGCGGCGGTGTCCTTGGCAGCGACTCAGCTGCTGGCGGTCCTGTCTGGGCCTGCGGGGCTGGTGCTGGTGGTCGCCTCCTGGCCAGCAGGGCTGGTGCTGGCGGTCCTGTCTGGGCCAGCGGGGCTGGTGCTGCCGGTCCTGTCTGAGCCTGCGGGGCTGGTGCTGGCGGTCGCCTCCTGGCCAGTGGGGCTGCTGCTGGTGGTCCTGTCTGGGCCAGCGGGGCTGGTACTGGCGGTCCTTTCTGGGCCTGCGGGGCTGGTGCTGGCGATAGCTTCCTGGCCAGCGGGGCTGCTGCTGGCGGTCCTTTCTGGGCCAGCGGGGCTGGTGCTGGCGGTCCTCTCTGGGCCTGCTGGGCTGGTGCTGGCGGTCCTGTCTGGGCCAGCGGGGCTGGTGCTGGCGGTCACCTCCTGGCCAGCGGGGCTGGTGCTGGCAGTCCTGTCTGGGCCTGCGGGGCTGCTGCTGGCGGTCCTGTCTGGGCCTGCGGGGTTGGTGCTGGTGGTCGCCTCCTGGCCAGCAGGGCTGGTGCTGCCGGTCCTGTCTGGGCCAGCGGGCTGGTGCTGGCGGTCCTGTCTGAGCCTGCGTGGCTGGTGCTGGCGGTCGCCTCCTGGCCAGTGGGGCTGCTGCTGGTGGTCCTGTCTGGGCCAGCGGGGCTGGTACTGGCGGTCCTGTCTGGGCCTGCGGGGCTGGTGCTGGCGATAGCTTCCTGGCCAGCGGGGCTGCTGCTGGCGGTCCTTTCTGGGCCAGCGGGGCTGGTGCTGGCGGTCCTCTCTGGGCCTGCAGGGCTGGTGCTGGCGGTCCTGTCTGGGCCAGCGGGGCTGGTGCTGGCGGTCGCCTCCTGGCCAGCGGGGCTGGTGCTGGCAGTCCTGTCTGGGCCTGCGGGGCTGCTGCTGGCGGTCCTGTCTGGGCCAGTGGGGCTGGTGCTGGCGGTCGCCTCCTGGCCAGCGGGGCTGCTGCTGGCGGTCCGGTCTGGGTCTGCGGGGCTGCTGCTGGCGGCCCTGTCTGGGCCAGCGGGGCTGCTACTGGCGGTCCTGTCTGGGCCAGCGGGGCTGCTACTGGCGGTCCTGTGTGAGCCAGCGGGGCTGGTGCTGGCCGGATCCTGGGCAGCAGGGCTGATGGCGGTCTTCTCTGCCGTGGTGCTCTTCCCAGACTTGCCGGGTTTCTTGTGCCCCTTCCCCACCTTGGAAGGTGTCGCAGCTGACTCCACACTCCCATCTGTACCCCTGGGAGCGGCTTTGCTGGCTGTTGTCTTCCCCCTCTCCCGCCGGGCACTGGCCAACTTTTGGTGCTGACAGGTGGGGGACTGTCTGTGCTGTGGCCCCTTGCCACACTGGCTGCCCTGCTGCCTGGTGCACTCCAGAATCCGGTGACTACTGACACCACTGGTCCCGCCGCTGTTGTGGCTGAGGTGCTAGGTTGGGACCTGGAGAGTCGGGCCCTAGGAGACTGATGGGCTGGGGGAGGTGAGGGAAAGAGGTCAAGGATGGCCAGGAAAAGTTTCTTAGGAACACTGGGACGGGTAGCTGGAGGGGGTTTGGGAGTGGAGGAAGAGGTTGTGGTTGTAGGAGGTGTCCGTTTGGTGACTTTGGGTGAAGGTGCATGCGCTGGAGACTGTCGTGAGGTGGATGGCTGTTGGGTGGGTGTGTGGCTGCGTTTGTGTACCTTGTGGGGTGGCGTCACTGACACACTGGGAGAGGACACAGGGGATGTGTGAATGGTAGTAGGGGTGGTGAGTGCAAGTGAGCGGGTGTGGTGGTGGCTGTAGATGCAGGGGGCACAGATGGGGCCGCCACCACAAGGGAGCTCCCATCAGAGGACGAGTCCGTATCACTGGTGTCAGCTCCTGTCCCCGCCGTGGAGTTCCCCTCGCCCTCCGTCCCACTGGTGGCTTCAGACTCTGTTGGCTCGCCCTCCAGGGCCATGTGGGATGCAGCTCCCTCCTGCTCCGGTGCCACTTCTCCTCCGCCTGATGATGCTAATGCACACATGTACAGGGAGACCACAAAAAGGGTGGGAAGACAGAAGAAAGACATGTTCAGTGCATGCATTGCCGCTACCGTTGGCGGACACGACAGATACAGAAGCCCCCTGCAATACGCCGCACACTTGGGGTCCACTATACAATCCCTGGGACATGACCTACAAGACTATGGCAGATATCTGCACACATGGATGTCACAGGAGCCTGACTAGGTGTAGTTGGCACTGTACCCAGGTGGGGTGGGGTGCCATAGGATCTGCCTGAAAAAGGGGACTTAACTAGCACACTCGCCCTGGCCAGGGAAACACACAGCCCACCTCCCCCACCCAGACACCTCCACTGCACGCTGAATCAGCAGAATGAGTGTGTACTCACCCCCTTGTTGCTGCTGTGATGCCCTCAAGCGCCCATCCAACTCCGGGTACGCCACCGCCAGGATCCTGAACATCAGTGGGGTCATGGTGCGACGGGCACCCCTCCCACGTTGGGAGGCCATCCCCAGCTGGGCCTCCACCGTCTTCTTGCTCCAGCGGCGAATGTCCTCCCATCTCTTACGGCAGTGGGTGCTCCGTCTGTGCTAGACCCCCAGGGTCCGCACGTCCTTGGCGATGGCACGCCAAATATCCTTCTTCTGGTGGGCGCTGAC
This sequence comes from Pleurodeles waltl, assembly GCF_031143425.1. Classification (NCBI taxonomy): domain Eukaryota; kingdom Metazoa; phylum Chordata; class Amphibia; order Caudata; family Salamandridae; genus Pleurodeles; species Pleurodeles waltl. Next base: position 336,479,080 of record NC_090445.1, read on the forward strand.
CTACATGAATTGTACAGGGGAAAAAGAGAAGTTATTACCGACTGCACCATCACAGTCATTGGCCCGCATCCCTATCCTTGCCATATGGCACATGCACTCTTCGTCGTTTCATGCACGCATCATTCTCCCCACCCCTGTCTTTCATCCGCACCACTCCACACAGGCATTGCTCATACAGCATGCTCCCAGTGTACTTACCTGCTTGTCTGGAGGACAGTAGAGTAACGTGTACTGGGGGAGGACCCCATCCACGAGTTCCACGAGTTTCTCCAACTCCTCCGTGCTGAAGGCAGGGGCCCTTTCCCCAGACGCACGAGCCATTGTCTCTTCCAGACTGAGGTCACAGCAGCACTTGCAGTGTAGGTCCTCTCCTGTCGAAGATCAGGTATCGAGTGATTGAAGTGATAGAAAATGGCGGTCACGTCCGCGGCGGTGCGTACCGTCACCTCCGGCTTACATCGTCATTGGCTCCTGGGACCCATAGGGTCCAATGGTAACCAATGCAGAATTGCGCTGCGGTCTTCAGCGGTGTACAACGCCAGCGCAGTTACCTCACATCCCATTGTCCCACTTTACAGGTCAGGCAGCTGCCCTTTCAGGGGCCCACATGGCTTTATTTGAACTGTGTCACACATACCTAGGCCTTGCCTCAACACTCATACAGGAAAAATTCAGGTTATAAATGGTTTTCTGAGTAAGCTGTGTTTACGTACCTCTGAGTTGATTGACTCTGTGTTCACTGTTGTCCTTCATAGGCACCATCCACTGGGACATGTGAGGAGATGGCACCATCCTCCGGTGTACAGACAGCTGGTGGACCTGTCGACAATGGAGGAAAGACCTGTGATCATCACCTACAGGCTTGATCGTGCCACAATCCTGGAACTGTGTGCCCAGTTGGAGCCAGACCTGATGTCAGCTATCTGCCATCTCACAGGAATCCCCCCTCAAGTGCAGGTGCTGTCAGTACTCCATTTCCTTGCAAGTGGGTCTTTTCAAACTACAGTGGACATAGCATCCGGGATGCTATGTCTATGTTTTCCAACGTGTTGTCCAGAGTGTTGTCTGCCCTGCTGAAACACATGCAGAGCTACATAGTTTTCCCTCAGGTGGAGGATTTGCCTACAGTGAAAGGTGACTTCTATGCCCTGGGACATATCCCCAACATCATAGGTGCCATTGATGGGACACATGTGGCCTTGGTCCCCCCACGCAGGAGTGAACAGGTGTACAGAAACCAGAAGAGTTATCATTCGATTAATGTGCAGATGGTGTGTTTGGCAGACCAGTACATCTCCCATGTTAATGCCAAATTCCCTGGCTCAGTGCATGACGCTTACATCCTGCGGAATAACAGCATCCCTTATGTGATGGGTCTACTCCAGAGGCACCGTGTGTGGCTATTAGGTGAGCACCTGGAAGCAAGTCAGTGGGAATAGTTGTCTGGGTCTGGGGATATCCCTACAGGTTAGTGTGTGTCTAACAGTTGTCCCTCACCATTTTCAGGTGGCTCTGGTTACCCCAGACTGTCATGGCTACTGACCCCAGTGAGGAATCCCAGGACAAGGGCAGAGGAACGCTACAATGAGGCCCATGGGCGAACTAGGAGGATTATAGAGCGGTCCTTCGCCCTCCTGAAGGCCAGGTTCCGGAGCCTCCATATGACAGGTGGTTCCCTATTCTACTCACCAAAGAAGGTGTACCAGATCATCGTGGCCTGCTGTATGCTTCACAACTTAGCTTTGCGACGACAGGTGCCTTTTCTGCAGGAGGATGGTCCAGATGGAGGTGATGTGGCAGCTGTGGAGCCTGTGGACAGTGAAGACGAGGAAGCAGAAGAAGAGGACATCGACAACAGGAACTCTTTGATCCTGCAATACTTCCAGTGAGACACAGGTAAGAAGACAAACCTGCCTACTACTTGTAATTTAACACTACTACCTCTCTACTGTCTGTCCTTTTCACCCAGTGTATGGTCACTGAGTTGTCACTTTCCCTTACGATTTCACAGATGTGGGTCCCACTGTGTGACATCTGCCTAGTTTCCTCATGGACTAGAGCTGTGTGACATAGGTATGTTGACATTACATTTAAAAGAGCATTTTGTCACTGTAATTGCTAATACACTATTTCGAAATCACAGACAGACTCCAGATTGTTTTGTGCTTCAAGGGTGTTTATTTAAGTGCTCAATATTGGAGGGTGCTGTAACATGGTGAGGGGTGATGGTGGAGGAATATCCATGGCAGAGTCCAGTCTATTAGTCTCACAGGTGCATTGCCCAAAGGGGCATAGGAAGTGGAACTGGGGCAGTTTGAGGATGGACAGGGTGACAAGGTGGAACAAAAGGATGACATTCAGGGCGGTCTCATTTCTTGGCGGGGGTCTTGGCATCGTTCTCTGTCTTTGTCCTGGATCGCAGGGACCGTTTGCAGGGTGGTTCTCCCTCTTCAGGGGGTGGGGTGCTGGTGTGGTGGTCCTGTGGCGGTGCCTCCTGTCCACTAGCACCGGCAGAGGTGGTGGGCAGTTCATCGTCCAGGCTAGTGTCAGGGGCCCCTTGTTGTGCCAGTGTCCCTCTTGGTATTGAGGACTTCCTTCAACACCCCTACGATGGTGCCCAGGGTGGAATTGATGGATCTGAGTTCCTCCCTGAAGCCCAAATACTGTTCCTCCTGCAGCCGCTGGGTCTCCTGAAACTTGGCCAGTACCGTTGCCATCGTCTCCTGGGAATGATCGTATGCTCCCATGATGCTGGAGAGGGCCTCGTGGAGAGTGGGTTCCCTGGGCCTGTCCTCCCCCTGTCGCACAGCAGCCCTCCCAGTTCCCCTGTTTCCCTGGGCCTCTGTCCCCTGAACGGTGTGCCAACTGCCACTGCCCCCAGGTCCCTGGTGTTCTTGTGGTGGTGGATTAGCCTGGGTTCCCTGTAGTGGTGGACACACTGCTGATTGACGTGTCCTGGGGACAGAGGTATGGGCCCGCTGGGTGGGTGCTGTGCTGGTGTTTCCAGACGGGGAAGCTCTGTGGTGGCCTGTGACTCTGTGAGGGGAACCGACTGTCCCGAGATCCCAAATGGGCGGGGCTGGTCGTCTAGATCCAGTTGGACAGAGCTGCTGTCATCACTGTGGGCCAACTTCTGTTGGTGGTGTGGACATGTCTGGACCCTCCTGTGCGGTGACGTTGGGTAGGGGTCCTGCAGGGGTGTAAAAGCATGATTATTGCATCTGTATGTGCCATGGTGTGCAAAGGGTGGGTGACCGTGTACCCCAGTGCTTGCATTCCTGTGTGGGACCTTGTGTGATGATGGTTTAGGGGGGTGTATGGGTATGAGCAGTGGCCATGCATTGGTGATGGGTGTCCATGCTTTGGTGTTGCATGCAGGGCTTGGTGTTGGGATGTGTGGTTTGTGATATTGGGACATTTGTGAGGAGTAGGAGTGATGGGGGTGAGGGCGAAGGTGGGGGTATGTGATGGCATGCAGGTAGGGTGGGGGATATAGTAGTTAAGGTTTGACTTACCAGAGTCCATTCCTCCAGCACTCCTTCGAGGCCCTCAGGATGCAGAATCGCCAAGACTTGCTCCTTCCATGTTGTTAGTTGTGGGGGAGGAGGTGGGGGTCCGACGCCAGTCCTCAGTACCGCAAGGTGGTGTCTGGATACCACAGAATGCACCTTCCCCCGTAGGTCGTTCCACCTCTTCCTGATGTCATCCCTATTTCTTGGGTGCTGTTCCACTGCGTTGACCCTGTCCACTATTCTGCGCCATAGCTCCATCTTCCTAGCTATGGAGGTGCGCTGCACCTGTGATCCATTCGGATCTGTGGCTCTACCCAGATGATTTCCTCCACCCTGACCCTGAGCTCCTCCTCAGAGAACCTGGGGTGTCTTTGCCGTGCCATGGGGTGGTGTGGGTGATGTGTGGGGTGGTGTGTGTTGTGATATGTGGGGTGATATTTAGTGGTGTGTTGTGTGGGGTGCGTGGATGTTATGTGGGTGATGGTGTTGTGTGCCTGTGGATGCTTGGCTGTAGATTGTAGTGTCTCTCTCTGGCCTTCTTTCGAGATTTTGGTCATAGGGGTTTGTGGGTGATGTGGGTGTGTGCTTTATATTGTATTGGGTGTGTGGGAGTGGTGTGTGTATGTGTATCAGGTGTGTGTATTTGGAATTGTCCAATGTGGATGTGTTTTGTATATGTGTGTGTATTTTGAGCGCGGCGGTGTGTACCGCCAATGGAATACCGCGGTTGAAAGACCGCCACGTGGATTCGTGGGTCATGATAGTTTGGGGGAATTCCTCTTGGCGTGACGCTGGAAGTTTTGTTTTCACCAGTTTATCACTGACCTTTGGTGTGGCGGACTTTTGTGGGTGTCTCAATTTTGGCGGATTCCGAGCTGTGGGTCATAATGGCCGTGGCGGATTTCTGCGGCCGCGGCGGTGTGTTGGCGGTCTTCTGCACGGCGGTAAGCGGCTTTTACCGCCAATGTAGTAATGACCCCCTATGTCTATCAACAATCCAAAGCTGGCTGAACTCGCTTTGGAGGTTTGTGCAGCAGTGCCAGTCTACATTCATGGGGACTAATTTCACTGAATTGTTGAAGATGCCAAATATGGCAATGGATATGTACAGTTCCTTTGTGATGCAGTATTTGAGTTGATGAACAAGAGTTTGGGCCCTTAATGAGTTATTAGTTTTGGTTGATGAGTTTTCTGCGGATTGTGAAGCAATTACTTTATGAGTTAAGATGGTTATGTTGGTCTGTTTTTGAATGGATTTTGCCCCGAAGAAGCGGATATTCCGTGAAACACGTGTTGGCAACTGCAATGGATGGCAACTTCAGCTACGTCATGTGGATGGATACATTTTGGCAACTTTAATCAATATATGATGTACATGCTATGAACATTATAGGTGCAATTATGATGTACATGTAATATTATTGGTGCATTTCACTGCTGAAAATGTTATATGGGAAACAATTCTCATGTTCAGATAGATGACAGACATAGTGATTTGTCTTGTCTTTTTGATACAATGAATGTTCATTAATTGAATAATATAATAATTATTTTTCAATGATTTCATATTTGTGGTGTATTTATTTTGTTTTTGTGTAAATGTTTCTAGTATTGAGTTTTGTCTCCCCACATTTCTGTGGCATAGTGGAATACTTCTAATCCAGTATCAGTATGGACCCAGCTTTAAATTTGACAGAGAGGTTAATCTCTAAATGGACTGCTCCTGAAATGTGTCCCATGTCCCACACATGCACTACTGGGTTATAGGTAGCACTGTTAAGTGGACACCAAGACAGTTTAGTTTGAGTTAGGGATCTGGATTCTGGCATCCTAAAAACAGCATCTTTGGCTTCTTTGGGTGAGACACTTTTATTTTGGGTGGTGCATTTTTGGGTTATCAGTTATTTTTTCATTATTTTGGCAGATTCCAGCCCATCTAGACAGAAATCCAATGACGATTTATTGGTCAACTGGAAAAGTATGTGAAATGGCAGACATGGTTATACATGAATTTTCTATGTAGTATTGTCTTTCTTTTTTCCTACAGCGTCACTGTGGATGTAAAAAAAAGCCTACTGCAACTCTTTAGTAAGGCTAATTTGGTCCTCTTTATGTTTCCTGCTGGGTCACAGTAGACATAAAAAATCACTATTGCAACCTCTTTTTTGTAGCTCATTTGGTCTTCTTTTTTAATATTAGGTCACAGTAGATGTAAAAGAATCATTGGCAAATTATTACGTCTCGCCTATGCACGAGCTATTGGCTGTGTCAATATATTTTAGAAATGTTACACAGCAGCACGGCTGCCCCATGAGTGATCCATTTTCTTAGTATGGGAGTATTCTCTGCCTTCACAAAAAACATGAAATGTTTTCAGGAACAAAGGACAAAGGACGTAAAACCAACAAGCAATTAAAATAGCCACATATGCACCAATATTTTTTTTAAGGGAGCAGGCAATGTGAGCCAAAGGCTGGGGGTGCTGGGCAAACACAAAATAAGTAATAATACTGAAAATAAATTATAACCGCCATCCGTAAACAGGTGCAAAGGCTGAAATCAACTTAAATCGGTCTGAAGCTGTGAAAATGGAAAAGAATCATGGCATGGCTGCAACTTCTGAAGATCCCAAATACATAAAAGGGACTCAAGGAAAAAAAATTACATTCTTTAATTATCATACAGAAGTATTTAGGTTCACTGTGTTGGCCCCAAATGAAGACAACAACAAAAAGGTGATGTAGAGCATGTAGCATCTTGAAACCCATTGGTGCAACTTTTGGGTGCTTTTTTCTAATGAGATGCGAGGGGGCAAGTAATGAAGGGGGATGTGGAGGAGGTCTGGGCTGACATGACAAGCAACAGCGAATGAGGGGAGAGGGTGGAAGCGGGTGCAAGTAAAGGGAAAAAAATAGTACCTCTGAAAGTGGTGATTAATGGAAGGACACTTGGCAAAGGAAGCAGTACTTGGACAATGTTCCAATACAGAGACAAACATACAAAGAGGAAGTGAAGCCGACACTTGCTGACCAAAGAGAAACAAAGAAATAAGAGTGACAATGAGGCCAACCAATGATAAGCAATGAAAGTGAATGAAATGTCACACAAGCAACAGCACATGTGCGGTCTCACACAGGATCTTAAGAATAGGGTGTGTCGAGGTAGAGCAGGGCAAACTACAAAAGAAGTTGTTGTGTAGCCATTTTAGCTATAGTTTTATATATGTTATTTTAGCAACCTAGGCCTGCTGCTGTGCACCTTAATCTAGATATGTTTTATTTTAGCTTCATTATACAGCCACATTTGCGGTCTTGTTTTATTTTCTCTATATAGCTGTCCTTCGCCTAGGTCAGCACTACATTCTTAAACAAGACATTTCTTTCACTCTGTGTTTTTCTCAAGGCTGCAGAAAGATAGGTTGACGGCAAAAGTCATACGCTTTGTCTCTAATGTTCAGAGAAACATACACACTCTTACGTGAGGATCGAACATCAGCTTTGACCCATGTACATTAAAATACTACTTTGACCCATGTACATTAGAGGGAGATTCCAGCCAGATGAGCACTACTGTATACTGATTGCTGATTGCTTTGCTGCAGCTGCTTATGTAGACTATAGGGCTCTTGCTCAGGCATGAGGGATGATGTCTTCCCAGGTGGAAACCTGAAGGGCAGAATTAGAGCATAACATGCTGTCCTCTAACATAGCTTAGGTAGGAACTATCCTTAAAGACCTTAATGACAACACGGTAGTGTTATTCTTGTTTTACTCTCCTTGTCACAATTTTAATCCTATTGTGCTTCATCGTCCTAGTTATTGCAATACATGCCTTATTATCTAAGATGCAGTTACTTCAATAAAACTTTATTGAACTATACTCTGCCTCGGATTGTCCTTGCATAAGTGAGACTAATGTAATTGAGAGAAACGGATGAGATCTGAGTGACCATGATTCCCCTGAGGAATCATTTATGTCATGCGGCTGGCTGCTCCAATCATCTCTACTCTTGGGTGGAGATGAGGCACGGCTAGTTAGTCGGAACAACCCAACTAGGCCGACAGATGTCACATGGTGCGGGATCAGACTCAGTCCCCCGCAGTACAGGTGATACTGCTGCCCGAATCCAGTAGGCTCATTAGGATAATGAGAACCTACGCGACAAGGTGAAGGTGCCCACCAAACTTACTGAAAGGCATGAAATAGCTAACAGTGCCCAAAAATGTAGGGGCCTTAAGGTGAAGGCAGTAGATTGTCTAAGAGGAGAAGGCAATGTGTCCTGCCTGAGGGCAACAGTCTTTACCACACAGCCTTTCCATGCAGGATCTGTCCATGCTCTACAGGAAAAACAAACAAACACATGGAGACAGAGTGCATCATAAGTGAAGCCGACACACAGTCATAGGCACCCAGCAATGAAAACATAGAAAATAAGAGTGGCAACGAAGCTAACAAATGCTAAGTAATGGGCGGCCTGAAGCCCCATTTTAGAGTTGTTTAGGAAACAATAGATCATCACAAGCAACAGTGCATGCATTGACTCAGGCTGGGCCTAAATAAACGGCCTCAACCCGTTTTTAAAGTTTATTTTGTCCTCTTTTTTCCCTACCAGGTCACAGTAGATGTCGAAATAATGGACTACCACATCCCTTTTCAAAAATCTATTTTTGCAATTCCCAAGCTCCTAGGAATTGTAAGAAAGTGTTTTATTATGTATTTATTTTATCTAAGGGACCTGGGATTAAACTTTAATACCCAGGGTAAAAACCCAGAATGTTATAAATGTTCCATGAAAATCCCTGTATTTTTGTGGAAAAGTAATTTCATCAATATCAACTTTTCTGAAAATGAAATTTCGTCATCTGAGTTCGTGAGAATGTGCTCTATTTACCTGGATTAGATTCAGAAGCAAAGACCCGTGAGATCACCCCAGGACACTTGAGTTGTGCTCAAACCTTTGCGAGCAGTTAAACATGTAAAAGTGCAATTACTTTTCATTTGTGCCACAGCTCAGTTTCCTCTCTGGGGTGCAGGTTAAAAGGCCTATTTCCCACCACTAATAATCAGATGCCAAAAACCATTTGTAGTGTCATTGCCTTGACATGGGGGAGGAAGTGACCGATCTTAAAAGAAATACTGCTTCCGAAATGCCTCTTTTACCCAACAGAGTCTATCAGTCTGCTTTAGAGCACTTCCCAAAACATGTAGAGCTCTTGTCAAGAGAGAGACTCAAAGCAAGTGCTTCCTGTTCGAAAAAACAGAGAGCGGGTGAGCCAGAATGGTAAAATGAGGAGCAGGTTGTCACATTAAGACAGCTTCAAGGACTTTTGATCCTACATGCCAGCACTAATATTTATAGACTTTGTGACTCACACTTACAAGTTATTTTTCACAGTGAAAAGGCATTCTAATTGGTTATCATTTTTTTTAACCATTTTATAAAAGTGAACCACCAAATTGCCAGTGCCTTGAAAATGGTGCTCCGACCTTTACAACGGGTCACACTTCTTAATATTGATATATTCTTTAAGGTCAGACGTGAAAACATTAAAAAGCTGGGAAGGCCTAAAACGCACGCCTTTTTTTTAAAAAGCATTCAAGCCCAAACAGAAAGCCTGGAGTGAAGTCACCATTGCCGAGAAGTGCTGTTAAGCAGTTGCATGAGAATAGCCTTTGAATACATGTCATCGAACTGAACTGATTTTTTGTTTGAATCTTTTTTATTGTAAGTTTCATGACAAACGTAGAGTACAACATTAGCATCTTGGTCGGTACAGCGAGTGGTATACAATCTGATGTTACACCCTCGCAATGCTTACAGATGTACACGTCGCAGACTATATACGGGGGCGCCAGTTCTTTTGGAATTTAGTTTCGGTTCTAGTCTGATTGTGTGAGAGTTGTTCCAAAGCCATGACGTGCCACAGCCGGACAATCCGTTGTGCGATGGTGGGCAGTGCCATTTGTTTCCATGGCAGTGCAATCAACTGTCTATCAGATTGTATTATGTAACAAATAAGAGTCGAGTCAGCCTGGGTCATTGCCTTAAGGGTTAGGGGATGTACTGCCAAGATCACCGGGAATGGGGAAGCCCACAATGGCTTTGATATGGCTTAGGACCTCCTTGCAAAAGGTGGTAAAGGAGGCAGCGTGGGGTTCCTCCGTTAGGGCGGAGGAGCATCCCTTCCCTCCCCCGCCAGCAGCAGAAGCTACAAAACCTTTCACAACGAAAGGGTAATAAACTGTTTATTATCCTTTCGTTGGGAAGGGGTGGGGCATTGGGGGTGATCAGCAGTGAGTGCACTATGCACTCCCCTCAGAGCGCATGTGTGTTTGGCCGGCCGTCTTGGGCTGGCCAAACACACATGGACAGTGTGCTCTCTCTAGCCCAGCACTGTGTTGCCAGGCTGGAGAGAGCAGTCACAGGCTCCCAGTCTGCCTGGCTCCCTGGCTGGGCACTCCCAGCCAATCATGATGCTGCTCTGAGCAACGGCAGGATTGGCCGCAGGGCAGGCTGGGAGCCTGTGCCTACAACGACGGGAGAAAGAGGAGCTGGGACGGATCAAGGTAAGCTTTTTATTTTTATTTTTTATTCTTTTTATTAAATTTTATCCCCTCCAACCCCACCCCTGCACGCCGCACCCACCTCACCCCCAACCCACCCCTGCACGCCTTACCCACCTCACCCCCACCCCTTGTGAGCGCCGCGAGCTGCAACTGAAAGGAGGAACAGGACCACCAGATATGATGAAACTCAGCAGAGGTCCTCGACATCGGCAACATATATTTGATGTAGGAGGTTGGCCATCTATGTAGTGCACAAAGCTAGGCACACTATGCAGGGGGTCCAGGCAACCACACGTTGGTAAAAGCTAGACCACGTAATACTCCAATTATTAAGGCACCTTGGTAGAGCAGTTAGGTCTATCTTGGAGAAGTTCAAAGCATTTGTTGTACTCGCAATAACTAAAAATCGAGGCACACATTCAAAAGAATAACTAGAGACCAATTTTCAAAAATACTTCTTATTTTTATACATTTTTAAGGCCAATATCATCAACATTGGATAAGTACTTTTTAAGTTATGCATTTTTTAAGTTTTAATAAAGTTAGCCTTTTGTGCGCAATTTTGCACCATAGGGATCAATGGAGAAATACTTTGAAAATTCACAGTAAATCAGGCAACGTGTTTACCAATGTCTCCTTTTGCAGGTATGTTGAGGTCATTGATGGGTACCCTAGACCAGCTGGAGAAGTTCAGACAACTCCCAGTTCTGGTGGGAGCAGATGCAGAAAGTCGATGGAGCTGGTGCCAGGCCATTGCAGGGGACCACTAGTAAAAGTACTTCACAGGAAGACTTAAAGGTACGTCCTGTGGGTCTCCTTGGGGTGTTGAGGTCCCAAGGGGTGTGAGACCCTTAGGGCACAGCTGGATCTTGTGTGGAGGGCACAGGGCAGCCGGGTACAGAGCGAATCTCCTGAGCTATGCACAAAGGTGCCCTTGGAAGTAGGAGGTAGGTCACTTTGGGAGTCGTTTGCAGGTTGACAAGGGCACTCTGGTAGAAGGTCCATGTGGTTCCTGAAGTCCCTCGATGGGGGCTTCCTCCTGGTCCTTTTTCAGTTCGGAATGGACTGTCCGTCTTATTGTCCGACGTGACGTGACCGGTTGCGGAGGCTATTGCACAGTCTGGCCACTGGAGGTTGTGGTGCCACCAAACTTGGCACACTGATAGGTTTTGTCCTCATGGTCCGACAGGTGAAGACTGGTCTGGCTGCGTATTCTGGTTCCTTGGTCAGCAGCCGGTTAGTGAAGTGGCTTTCATTAGGTCTTTGGCTACATGGAGTTGTAGAGGGATGCCTTCAATCTGGAGGGAGATTGTGGTGGTTTTCGAAGAGTGGGGGTCCACTGGGGGATTGTAGAGTCCATTTGACATCCAATCAACCCCTCAGAAGCAATTGTCCAGTCCTGGGTGCAGCAGGCAGGGCTTGGAACCTTTTCCTGGGGCTGCAGGACTTCAGTTCTCAAGCCTTGGGTCTTCTTTTGTCCATGGAATCTGATTTCCTGTTCTAGGGTTGCCCACTAAATACTGTATTAAGTGTGCGTTTTAGTGGGGAACCTAGTATTGACCAATGGGACAGATACCTTAGGGTGGCTTCACTCACTAAGTGACCACTTCCTGTGGGCAGAGGTCACTTCCCTACACCTGATTGTCTATTTTCTTTCCATGCAAGATGGAGGAAAATGAAATGGAGAGGTCAACTTGAATGCAACACCTTAGGGGTGGTGCAAGCCATGACTGACCACTCCTCCTATCCTTTGTCTGGTTGCCTGCTGTTTCTCCTGCCAAAAGTGGAGGTTTGCAATGGGGGCGCAGCCATCTGCTGCTAGCAGCAGGCTTGGGGGTCAAGTTTCAAGGGTGGTAAGCCCTTTAAAGCTCTTAGGCAGGGCTGTGCACATTCCTGGGAGAGGTGGAGTAGCACCTCAGCCCAAGAAGGGTTTGTTCTGTTGCCCCAGAGGGCAATGGCTCTCTCCCCAGGGGTCCAGATTCCTGTCTGGTGGTAGGCAGGCTGGTTGGGACCAGCCAGCAACCATGCCAGAGTAGTTAGCTTTTGCAGGGGGCACCTCTAAGGTGTCCCCTGGGTACATTTTGTAATAAATCCAATACTGTTACCAGTTTCGATTTATCAGTCTGAGTTGTTTGATAGCAAACAACCCAGGGTTCAGAGTAGCACTCATGTAGCTGGGAAACATGTACTGACCAGCACATGCATTTAAAAGGGCTGCTCAGATAACTTGCTATGTTACAGGTTTGAAAGGGACACAGTATAGGCATAGTGCTCATGCAGCTATCCCCTCACATACAGTACAGTACACCCTGCCTTAGGACTAGAAGGCCTGCCAGAAGGGTGACTTTCCTATACTGCATGCAGTGTACAGTGGACAGGGCACCAAGCTGTGTGCCATGTTGAGTTTGTATTTTGGGATTGCGCCAGGACACTCCACCTGCAATGACGAGTGCTGGGTGCATCTGGATGCATGGCCCTAGAGGGTGGCACAATCTGTGCTGCTGCCCTCAGCGGCCTACCCTTAGTACTCCATGCCCTGGGTACCTGAGTACCATTTACCAGGGACTTACAGTTGCAGCTAAAGATGTTGCAGATGAAATCAATACTTTTCTTAAGGAGAGAACACTGGATGTGGGCACCTGGTTAGCAGGATCCCAGTGCCCTCAAGTCCAAGTTGTATCCAGAAACCAGGTAAGATGTGTGGGGGGGGGGTGCACTGCAACAAGGTGCCAGGTTCCCACATCCGAGACCCCGGTATACATGGTGGTGAGGCCAACCGGTGTGAGATACCCCTGAAACAAGAGTTTGTAGGCTGTTTCCCGCAAAGAAATACAGTAGTATGTTTTGGGGATATCACGCCTCAATGTATCCCATTGTTTAGGTGCTAGTCTCTCTGTATTGGCCACTTCCCATTGGGATTGGTAGGAATGAAGACGATTGAGTGTGGATTGTTGAAAAGTCAGGGGCCACCCAGAGTTCTCCCTAAGCCTGTGGTTTATTTTAATTTTCAGAGCAGAATAGTCTTCCTTCATTGATAGTGGTAAAATCGGGACATCTTTTAAAATTATTAAATACGCAATACATTTAAATAAAAGCTGAGCAAAGGTGTTGTTCAAAGTTTCTGATTTTTTTTGGCTTCACCAATATCTTTTTCCCATCCTCCTCCCCTTCACCCCCTCAGTGATTTACTGTCCATTCCCATATGCTTGCCCACTGTCACCCTAGATTGATCTACAGGCATACAGCTTAAGGTGTGACTTCTGGCTGACACTAAGGCAGTGGACATGGATGAAGTAGGCAAGGAACTTGGAATCATGAGCCCGGTACGTGAAGTAGCTTGAAGCACAACAGGTGGCACAACCACCAGCTGCTGGGCAACAAAAAGTGAGTTCATCTTATGAAGTTCTGATTCTGTTGATGCCAAACATTCATAGATTGGTTCAAACTGGGCCCTCAAGGACTCAGTAAATTTCATGTTGGCATTTGTTCCAAAACTTTCCTAACTTCAGATTTTAGTACTTAACATGCGTCAGCTGAACTGTGTCTTAACACAACTTCCTAAGTTGACAAATAGTTCACTCATTCATCCTGTTCAGCTGTTTGGAAAGAGTTCTTGATAGCAATCACCAAACCCACACTTGTCAGTCTTTCAAATAATTTAATCTCTACAGCTCTACTGTCTTAACCTATGTTTTCTTCTTTTTTTGCCTCTGCTAACATTTGACTGGCGGTACTTCTTCCTCGTTCTCTGCTCTGCTGTAATGCATTTTGAGTCTTTTCTACACAAAAAAAGATCTCTACATCAAATCATATCCATGCTCCAGTACTGTGGTGGAGAATCTGTCTGAAAAACACCTAGCAACGTGTAAAAGACACAGGCACTGGCAAAGCCAATTGGTCTCTCATGCCCAATTGGCTTTATTAATGCTTGTAGTATTGCGAGCAGGCAAACGTCAATATTGGCTTTGCCAATGACTGCTTGCAATGCAAGCTTTGTCAAAGGCAGTAGCCCGGTGCGGCTATCATGAAATATTATAGTTATTGTTGTACTATTCGAAGATGGCATTGTGTGTCTTTGGGTGCAAAAACATCACCTACTGGGAATGGTATAAAAATAAAGTTATCTGAAAACATAGGTAGTTGTGCCTTAATGCAACGTGACACTATCTTGCAGTGGTCAACAATAAAGTAGAGAAAATACAATGTCAGGATGGCCATCTGGCCTATTGCCTTTGTCATGGCAAACAAGCACTGGCAAAACCAGCAGGGCAGATTGCAAGAGCCCATTTTTTTTACCAAGATTCCAACATGAAGCTTGTACATGCGTAAAATAGGGAGTGGTGAAAGAGCACCTGCATTTGGGTTTAAACTGTGAGTACATACTTAGAAGGTGGGATAGTGGGTAGAAGATCAACTACGAGATAAAGGGAGCGAGAGAGACGGTAGCAGGTGGGTGTGGTAGGTTGCCAGGCATGGTGTGAAGGCTCCCTCTCTGCATATGTGCCATGGGGGCCTCGTCAGACTGTGTTACTCTGACACATATTTAGGGCCTCATTTAGAAGAAAGTGGTGCAGCATGGCGCTGTGCCAAAATTGGTAATTCCGCGCTGCGTCACTTCAGAAATGCAGCACTGCACCGTATTTATGAAAATACAGCACACTCCTGGGTTTCCCCTAGTGTTGGCGCTAAAATTAGCTGCCTAGCGCCATCACAGGCACTCTTGGACTATAGTGCAAGAAGGTCTGCGTTGCAGGGAATGATTTTTTTATGTGCAGGAAGGTGTCCGTTTCTGCACATAAACAATCAATAATGACAATTTGTTACTTTTCTGTGTGATGCAGAATGCAGCACACACATAAGTAGCAAATCGTCATTATTTGATAATTATTTATGAGCAGGAGGAGACACATTCCTGAACATAAACAATCATTAATGGTGTTTTGTCCTTCCTATTTGTGCTTCAGATGCAGCACACATAGGAAAGCAAAAATGGGGAGAAATAAAAGTACTTCTCCTCATTGTGGCTTGCTAACGCCACCCCTGGGGTGGCGTTAGTTTTTGGTGCTGCCTCAGTTTTACAAATCCTCGTAAATTTGGGGCAGCATCAACAACCATTGCATGCCCCTCTGCCACCAAAAAAATGCATTGGGGGCATATTTTCAAGGCAGCGTAAAGCCACTCAAAGTGAATCTGGAAAGGGGCACATCGCCACCGGAGCATCGCTGAACGTGCCGCTCTGGTGGCACTAGGTGCTTGAAAATAAGCCACTTAAAGTACAATGTAAAGTAGCCTGTGGTGAAAGACTTTAGACAAGTGGATTCTGAAGGCAGCTTAGAAAGCCCAATCCTTTCCCCTTAGGATAAAATGTATCAAAACGACCCCTGTTGTTTGAATGTCTTACTGTTTAAATGCTTTAACTGTGTCTGAGACATACCTCGGCATGCTCAAGTGTTTGAACTTTCTTCATGCAAACAAAATACATATTCTTTCACAGAGATGTAGTTCTAACTGAACGTTGAGCTTATTGAATGTAATGCTTGTGTCACGTGCCACCTATGCCTCTGAAACCCTCGTCCATGTGCCATCACTACCCTTGGAGCAATGATGGTCTCACTGTGGATCTCCTTCCCCAGGCTGTGTGAAGGGATGTCAGATGGGCAGTAGGCTCTGGCTGGGAGGCACAATTAGGGGCATATTTACAAGAAAGTGGTGCATCGGCCCCAATGCACCACTTTTCTTGCATCAACCCTGCCCCGCCTCATGACATCATGGTGGCGCTGTATTTACAATACAGAGCACCATGGCAGTCGTTAGGACAATAGCGTCAATATTTTTGATGCTATTGTGGCGCTTTTAATGCTAGCGCAGCAAAGCACAGGGAGGTCCACTGATTAAAATGGGTGCGTCGTGTTAATGCTTGCCCTGGCGTTAAAAATGACAGAAAAACGGTGCAGTGAAATGCTGAATGCAGCACTCATAGAAAGAGCAAAAAACAAGGCAAAATGAAAGCATTTCTCCTCGTTGCGCCATGCTATAGCCACCCCTTAGGTGGCATTAGCTGCTGCCACAGATTTATGATTTCTTGTCATTTCTGGGCAGTGTCAAAATGCAATGGGTGTTGCTTTGGAAGGCTCACAGCAACACCCATTGCACGCAAAGCGCTGCAAGTGAATGGGCCGTATTTCCAAGGTGACATTAAGTCACAAAAAGTGGGATGTGGCGCAGTGCACAAAGCCACTGGAGAGTCACAAAAAGTGATGCTCCGGTGGCACTAGGTGCTAATAAATATATGCCCTGGTCTATTTAGTGAAAGGAAACAGAGAAGCTGCACCCCACTCTGTAATAGAAAATCAGTAATGCCTTTTGTCAGTTGCATCCTGCCTGGGTGTAGGTGTCAAAGGTCAAATGGGAGCAGGGCGGATCCAGTACTAATAATAATGTCCCGTAGACCGCAGAAAAAAAATAGACATGCCATATTTTGGAAAATCGTTTACAATGCCCACCCACTAACATCACTTCAAAAGTTTGGCTTGCTTGCTAAATTTTACATTGTATATCGTTTTTGTGATAATGTGAAAAGCACTAGTGCATATGCATTTTGGGTACATCTGCAGTTCGACCATGTGCTCTGACCAAGTGCAATATTTTAGTTTGTTTGCATTATATAACATGTAACATTGCAGTTAGCAGATATGTGTATGTCATTTTGAAGAACCCTGATTAAGTGACTGTGTGATTCAGGTCTCAATATTAAACAGGCATTAGCAAAGCCAATAAGCACGATTGTAGCTACTTGCCCTTTGATGTTGTCTGTGCTACTCTTGTTTTTTTTTATGTTGTTTGCAAAACGTCATTGTTGGGGAAGCTGCTGGGCCTTCGACGATCTGAAAAAAGTTAGGTAAGAGCAAACATATTTTTGGTCTAAAAAAACGCACATTGCCGTAGTAGTGTCGGACAATTGAACCAAATTGTGTGCGGATGTGCTCCTTGTAGAAGGGCAGACTGCATTGTAAAGTTATTCAAATGCTGAATTGGGCTACCCCATGTTGTATGTTGTAGCAGGCCACAGAAAAATGTGAATGACTGTAGGAAGGTAGCCTCTTTCTAGCCTTGTTACCCCCCCTTGTGAGTATATGTCAGGGTGTTTTCACTGTCTCACTGGGATCCTGCTAGCCAGGGCCCGGTGCTCATAGTGAAAACCCTATGTTGTCAGTGTGTTTGTTATGTGTCACTGGGATCCTGCTAGCCAGGACCCCAGTGCTCATAAGTTTGTGGTCTATATGTGTTCCCTGTGTGGTGCCTAACTGTATCACTGAGGCTCTGCTAACCAGAACCTCAGTGTTTATGCTCTCTCTGCTTTTCTAAATTTGTCACTGCAGGCTAGTGACCAAATTTACCAACTCTCATTGGCACACTGGTACACCCATATAATTCCCTTGTATATGGTACTTAGGTACCCAGGGTATTGGGGTTCCAGGAGATCTCTATGGGCTGCAGCATTTATTTTGCCACCCATAGGGAGCTCAGACAATTCTTACACAGGCCTGCCACTGCAGCCTGAGTGAAATAACGTCCACATTATTTCACAGCCATTTTTCACTGCACATAAGTAACTTATAAGTCACCTATATGTCTAACCTTCACCTGGTGAAGGTTGGGTGCCAAGTTACTTAGTGTGTGGGCACCCTGGTACTAGCCAAGGTGCCCCCACATTGTTCAGGGCAAATTCCCCAGACTTTGTGAGTGCGGGGACACCATTACACGCGTGCACTATACATTGGTCACTACCTATGTATAGCGTCATAATGGTAACTCCGAACATGGCCATGTAACATGTCTAAGATTCTGGTGTTGGGGGGACAATTCCATGATCCCCCGGGTCTCTAGCACAGAAGCCTGGTACTGCCAAACTGCCTTTCCGGGGTTTCCTCTGCAGCTGCTGCCAACTCCTCAGACAGGTTTCTGCCCTCCTGGGGTCCAGGCAGCCCTGGCCCAGGAAGGCAGAACAAAGGATTTCCTCTGAGAGAGGGTGTTACACCCTCTCCCTTTGGAAATAGGTGTGAAGGGCTGGGGAGGAGTAGCTTCCCCCAGCCTCTGGAAATGCTTTGATGGGCACAGATGGTGCCTATCTCTGCATAAGCCAGTCTACACCGGTTCAGGGATCCCCCAGCCCTGCTCTGGCGCAAAACTGGATAAAGGAAAGGGGAGTGACCACTCCCCTGACCAGTACCTCCCAGGGGAGGTGCCCAGAGCTCCTCCAGTGTGTCCCAGACCTCTGCCATCTTGGAAACAGAGGTGTTGGGGGCACACTGGACTGCTCTGAGTGGCCAGTGCCAGCAGGTGACGTCAGAGACTCCCTCTGATAGGCTCTTACCTCTCTTGGTAGCCAATCCTTCCTTGGTAGCAAAACCTCCTTTTCTGGCTATTTAGGGTCTCTGCTTTGGGGAATTCTTCAGATAACGAATGCAAGAGCTCACCAGAGTTCCTCTGCATCTCCCTCTTCGACTTCTACAGAGGATCAACCACTGACTGCCCCAGGATGCCTGCAAAACCGCAACAAAGTAGCAAGACAACTACCAGCAACATTGTAGCGCCTAATCCTGCCGGCTTTCTCGACTGTTTCCTGATGGTGCATGCTCTGGGGGTAGCCTGCCTTCACCCTGCACCAGAAGCACAGAAGAAATCTCCCCTGGGCCGACGGAATCTTCCCCCTGCTAACGCAGGCACCAAAAGACTGCATCACCGGTCCTCTGGGTTCCCTCTCATCCTGATGAGCGTGGTCCCTGGACACAGCAACTCTGTCCAAGTGACTCTCACAGTCCAGTGACTCTTCAGTCAAAGTTTGGTGGAGGTAAGTCCTTGCCTCCCCACGCTAGACTGCAAAGCTGTGTACTGCGTGATTTGCAGCTGCTCCGGCTTCTGCTCACTCTTCCAGGATTTCCTTTGTGCACAGCCTAGCCTGGGTCCCCAGCACTCTGTCCTGCAGTGCTCAACCCTCTGAGTTGGCCTCCGACGTCGTGGGAGCCTCTTTTGTAACTTCACGTGGACTCCAGTTCACTAATCTTCTAAGTGCCTGTTGGGGTACTTCTGCGGGTGCTGCCTGCTTTTGTGAGGGCTCTCTGAGTTGTTGAGCACCCTCTCTGTCTCCTCCTCCAAAAGGCGACATCCTGGTCCTTCCTGGTCCTCAGCAGCACCCAAAAACCTCTACTGCGACCCTTGCAGCTAGCAAGGCTTGTTTGCGGTATTTCTGCATGGGAATACTTCTGCAACCTTCACCGCGACGTGGGACATCTGTCTTCCAAAGGAGAAGTTCCTAGTCCTCTTCGTTCTTGCAGAATTCCAAGCTTCTTCCATCCAGAGGCAGCTTCCTTGCACCTTCATCCGGGGTTTCCTGGGCTCCTGCCCCCCTGGACACTGTCGCGACTATTGGACTTGTTCCCTTTGCCTTGCAGGTCCTCAGGTCCGGAAATCCATTTTCAGTGCACTGCTGGTGTTTGTTGTTCTTGCAGAATCCCCTATCACGACTATTGTGCTCTCTTGCGGTAGTAGGTGTACTTTACTCCTACTTTTCAGGGTCTTGGGGTGGGGTATCTTGGACACCCTGACTGTTTTCTTACAGTCCCAGTGACCCTCTACAAGCTCCCATAGGTCTGGGGTCCATTCGTGATTCGCATTACACTTTTGGATATGGTTTTGGTTTGTGTTGCCCCTAGACCTATGTTCACCTATTGCAACCTATTGTAATTCTACACTGTTTGCATTACTTTTTTGACTCTTACTTACCTGATTTTGGTTTGTGTACATATAACTTGTGTATATTACTTACCTTCTTACTGAGGGTACTCACTGAGATACTTGTGGCATATTGTCTTAAAAATAAAGTACCTTTATTTTTAGTAACTCTGTGTATTGTTTTTTCTTATGATATTGTGCATATGATATAAGTGGTATAGCAGGAGCTTTGCATGTCTCCTAGTTCAGCCTAAGCTGCTTTGCCATAGCTACCTTCTATCAGCCTAAGCTGCTAGAAACACCTCTATTCTACTAATAAGGGATAACTGAACCTGGCACAAGGTGTAAGTACCTTTGGTGCCCACTACAAGCCAGGCCAGCCTCCTACAATGACACAATAATAGACCATTGGATGGAGAGGGCTGGCGGAAAACTCCTACAGATATGTTATGCATACAGTTATAGTGAAATCGAAAGATCTTGGCTAGCCCCATACCTGAAAAGTATGATTAAAATTATGAAGAGCACTGCCTTAGCCAGTCAATTGCACATAGGGTATCCAAAGTGCATTATCCTCGTGACCAGGCCCAGCTTTAGGGCGGTGCAACCAGTGCAGCTGCACCTGCCGCTGACTTTGGTGGGGGGCGCTGTGTTTTAAAATCACTTATGGGTTTAAAAGCACTTGAACTTCGTTTGTGTCCATCAGTTTCAGGCAGCAATAAAAATGTCAAGATAAGTCTGGTGATTTATGTTACTGCTGGTGAGGGATCAAAGTTTTATCTAGTGGCAGTTTTGACTCATCATAAAGTAATGTAGAGGTATAATGTGCCTGCTGCAAAGAACGTCTAGCATGCAGATCAAGATCACAAAACTGAGTGTGAGTGAAATTTGACTAGGCAATGCTTTAAAAAAAATGAAAAGTATTTTAAAGAGGGACTTTGGAGAAATGAGGGGCACTGTTGAAGAGTGGTAGTGAGGGAATTCGTGTAGAAGGAGGTCAGGGGATGGGGATGCTCCACCGCTCTAGGTGGCCCTGCTTTTTGCCCTGCGACATGGGAGATAAAAAGAAATCTATCCACCCAGGTAACTGCTCGGTAAACACTGATTACCCCAAGGAAAAGCAAAAGGCCTCAGACCGGTCAGTATGTACCTGTACTCTTTTAAATAACTCTTCATTATGCCGATGAGGAATACTCAAAGTAGTACCTATCCCTGAGGCTGGAGATTTATTGTCAATACCTTACATTAACACTCAACTTCGCAGAGCGTCCGGCGAACTCCTTATTAATCTAGCAAGGCAATTCCAGGCTGCAGCACTATATTGTGAATAAACATACATTGATACTCCTTTGATGGCAGCAATGTCCTATTCACCATTTTAAGTATAAGTAAGCATCTATAGGACATAGAATATTAGGTTACAAGTTTTCAAAAGCTTTTCCAATAGTCGATTTTGATGCATGTCCAGAAAATTATTTTTCTGATCCTTTTCTCTAGATTAATTGGTAGGATTGACCTAAAAATACATTGTTTAAAGTAAGATCTGTTCATGATGGAGATGACAAAGGTTTATGAAATAGTTTTAAGAATAAATAAAAACAGGAAGGGCTGGAACTTTAAAGCATTGCAAGATATTGCAGAAGTGTGTAATGAGATACATTTTGAAATTGCTGAATTTAAAGAAAACCCCATAGTATATGAAGATTAATAAAATTAAGGAAGATGTATCTGATCACAATAAACTGAAAAGTCGATTAAAGAGCAGAATATTATCCTGAACACTACTAGATTCCACGCCACAGGAACACCGAACATCGAGGGAACAAAACCAGTTACGTTTCTCGGGGACCTCTCCCCATTTGCAAATGGTTTACCACCAATTTGAAATTGGTGGTAATCTACAAATGTTTTGCGAACTCATTTTGGTTGCAAAACATTCGTACATACCTTTCGGATTCAGTATTAGGAAGAGACACCCTTAACATGTCCCTTCCTAATACTGAATCACAAAACCCAAAACGTGATTCGGTAACAAGTTACATTTCGCACATTTTGTAGTAGCCCATCTATCTTTTACTGTGTGCAGCCTTATCTTATTCTGTGCATTATACATTTTTTAATTTATGGCAGCCTATTTTATACTAAGTGTAATACACTTTTTAAACTGTGACAGTCTGTCATTTACTTAAGGTAATACATTTTAAAACGAATGACTTACATAGGCAGTGCTTTTTGTGGTATTGTTGGACCTCATAGCGCTATAAATGCATTTGCCACTATTCCCCAGTGCACCAACCAGAATCCACATCAGCGACTCTCCTGTCAACCCCTGGACATCTGAAATGATCACATTAATCAACTGAGCCTTACTGTACAAGAGCTATGCATCTCCCATAGTATTAACTGGCATTTATTTTTTATTTAAAATGGGTAGCCTGTATTTTATGAGCAGTTTGCTGTATGTAAAAGATCAACAAAATAGTTACAGCCTAATCCATTTTTATAGCCACGCCTATGACCTTGCCCAGCACTCACTGACTACACCTTCATTTTATTTAGGATTACATTTCCTACACATTTTTAAGTTCTTCTGCCACTGCATTTTACTGACGAAGTTGGTGAAAGCCTATTCCCAAAGAAATCTGTCTTGTTTAAGATCCACTTCAAATTCCACAGGCAGGTAAATGGCTTAAAGCCTAGTACATAGAGGCTGGTGCACCAAGATGCCAATAGACTTGTTGACCCTGAATCTTCACAGGAAGTGATGTCACATGACAACCCTGTTGACATCACAATATTTGACATTGCTGAAGTTCCATAATACCCGCATGGTTAATGTAGCACCACTAGATAGAACATTTTCTATTTTATGTACTGCCTATATTAGGGCGCTGATATGATATGCCAGGAGAACATTACTCTTTTTGTCTAAGTATTACAAACAAATTATGAGTTCATTAGGAGAGGATATGGTGCCACACAACTCAGAACAGCATTGGGAACCTAAACTATTTGGAAACTGTCATAATTTATTAGTTCCCCTCATATGAAATGAGAAATGTCTTGATACATTTTAAAGGGAGAGGAAAACATATTTCTAAAAAAACAACAGTAGTTATGAGCCCATTTATCAATTGATATGGACCAAATTTTGAATATGAACTATGTTATTGGCTTCGATTATTTGTTCTCTTAATACATTTTGATTTATGATCATGTGCTCTGCAGTAACACAGTATGCCGTTGAACCATTTTAAACTGGTGCCTCTATAAGCCAAGAACTACCTTCAATATTTAATAGATAATGGAAAGCTTCCAAGGATAACACCACATTCTCACTCATATACATTCACTCACACTCAGTCTCACTCATGCATTCATCCTCACTCACTTATTCCCACTCACTAATACTTACTCTCACTTGCACTAATTTTTACTTTCACTCATTCTCAATCACTTATTCTCACTCATTCAGACTCACTCTCTCATTTTCACTCACACTTCTTCACATTCTAACATTCCCTCACAGTCAACCTCATTTCTACTTTCTCATTCTCATTTACTTGCAGTCACTTTCACTTACTCACTCTGACTCAGTCATACTCATTGACACTTAGTCTCACTCATCCTCAAACATTCTCACTCACTACCAGTCTCTCGTTCTCACTCACTCAACTTCACACATACATGCTCTCTGCAAAAACATACATTCACCCATACATATGCATGCACACAAAAGGCATTTTATTTCACTTTCCTCAGCTGACAGTGAAGGCCCCTCTACCACACCTTGTGCTCCACGTTTTATTACACTAATAGTAAATAATTGACTATTGTCAACTATTAGTGTAATAAAAACACTGTAAGCCCATAAGTGTGAGCGCCACTGTTTCTCGGCACTAATTTTGAAACCTCCAAGGCCAAGAGTGACAAAGGCAGTGCCAGCGGCCACAGTCCCTAACAAGCCCAAAATGATGTCTGTTGGACCTGGCCCTTTTTGCAGGGTCATGCTACAGTGCATTTGCTCTCCCTTCTAAAGTTGGTATGTTTGGCAGTGGTATCCCTTATACCCAGGGCCTGTAAATTAAATGCTACTAGTGGGTCTGCAGCGCAGCTTGCACCACCCACAGAAGTAGCCTTGCAAACCAGACTCAGGCCTGCCACTACAGGGCCTGCATGCGCAGTTTACTGCTACATTGACCTGGCATCTAAATTTACTTTCCAGGCCTGGAGCTGCCCTATTACTACATATAAGTCAACCCTAAGGTAGGCCCTAGGTAGTCCTACGGACACAGTGTTTTGTAGGTAAGATGTAGGACATGTGCCTTGTTATGTGGCCTGTCCTAGTAGTGACAAATAGCCTATTTGGTTTCTCAGTGCTGCCTCTTTCATAGGAGTGCATTGGAAATGACCTTTCATATGGCTAAGTGGTATTTTCCGATTTATGAAAGTTGGCAGGGGTATCTTTGGTGAGGTTTGAATGGTAGTGAGAAATGCTGCTTACTGGTGTAGGTGGACTTTTTATTACTATTGTAGAAATGCCACTTTTTAGAAAGTGGGCATTTCCCTGTGCTTATAACTCTCCTGCTTTTGCAGCTTGACTCCAATCCACATCTGGAGTAGAGTGACAGCTAGGCTTTGTGCATACTTTCCAGACAGCCACCACACAAGGAGGGTGGAGGTGTAATAGGAGTACATCTGCATACTGAGTGGTCTTCCTGGGCTGGGAGAGATAGAGGCAGGACGCACTTACATTTGTATAGGCTGTGTCCTGTCCTGACACAAGAGGCTTGTTTACCCCTACTGATGTCTGGAGCCAGGGTGGAGGAGAAGGGGCATTCCTGGAACTGGGTAGAGCTGGTTGGAACCTTCTCTCCACTTCTAGAGGCTGGGCAAACTGAGTATAAATATAGGGGTTGTTGCCCATGTTGAAAAACAGAAAGACAGAACAGTAAAGTACTGGACATTAGATGCTGAAAGGACTCGACAGGAACTGCCTTGGGACTCCTCTGCTGTGGTGCTCACCTGTGACCTGCTGGGTCACTAAGAGGCACTGCCATTACTGTCTTCTGGATCCTTGGGCTGGCCTGCTTGCCTGGGCACTGCAGTCTGGTGCCCCCACAGCTGTCTCCAGGGGTGGTATGGTGTGACCCCCTGCATACTTGTTGCTTTGGCACTGTTTCCTGAGGGGCACGAGTGGAGTGCTCCCCTTGCCCTTGTGGAGCGCTCTATGGACTTCAGCATGTGAGGAGCACCTTATTTCCTGATAAGAGTGCTTTATTACTGTTTGTGTTTACCCTGAGCACAAGGAAGCGTCCGTGACATTGTGTTTGTGCCCCCCCCAACCCCTGACGTAGGAATGGAAGATTGGATATGAATCCTTAAGTTCCTCACTGATCATGTCTGGGTTAAACATTCTTTCACAAATCCATGCAGGATCATGTTATGACTCTCTCTTTTGGTCACACTCCCTGTTCGCCACTGTGCCCCTAAAGACTTTTAGGGCAGACATAAGGAGGATGGGTTGAAGGGCAAAGCAGACAGCAGTCTTACTAGCAGATGCAGTCTTCTGTGTTTCCTGCACATCTTCAACCTTCTTGTGACAGGGACTTCTTAAGGATTTTGGGGGCCCTGGGCCAAATGTATTTTGGGGGCACCTTTGAATTTATGATCCAATTTCAGCTCTTTCCTGCCCTCTTTGGCCAGGACACTGACTGTGCACGGGCACACTGGTGTAAAGACTAAGGGCCTCATTACAACCCTGGTGGTGAAAGACCGTCAGGGCTGTTTCGGCGATTGTACCGCCAACAGGCTGGCGGTACAATATGGTGTATTACAACCGCGGCGCACTGCCGGGACCGGCGGTTTCCCGCCATGGTTGTCCCGGCGGTTTTAATCCGACAGGGCAGCCCTGCTTGCAGCGCTGCCCAGGGGATTACGAGTCCCCTTCCCGCCAGCCTGTGAGAGGCTGGCGGGAGAGGGAGTCGCGGGCCCCTGGGGGCCCCTGCACTGCCCATGCACTTGGCATGGGCCCCCAGGCACAGCCCCACACTGCTTTTAGACAGTGAAAAGCGCGACGGATGCAGCTGCACCCGTCGCACGGCCGCAACACCACCGGCTCCATTAGAAGCCGGCTCCATTGTTACGGCCCAGCGGGGATGTCATAATGCGGGCAGAGGGATTGCGGCCGCATAGGTGGCTGGTTGGCGGTAAAACCTTGGCGGACGGCAGTTGTAATGAGGGCCTAAATGTATTTACATCCAATTTTCAGGGATAGTGACATGTTTTCAATATAGTAACACAGCAGCAGCACACTAATTTCAGTGCAAATAATCTATGTGACCCCCTCCTAATTCGCATATGCGAGGTCCTGATCTAAAAGAATCATTTTTTATGGATGTGGCATGCAACATAAACACAACAGTTCTCTGCAAAAGGTGTGAAATAGACTCCCACACATCACCCATAATAAAAACAAAGAAAAACAGTATTGCGAAAAAACCTGTTTTAGAATTATTCAAGGTCATCAGGGCAAGACCCTCTGCAGAGCAGAGGTGCATCTATCAGGCCCTTCCCTGAAAGGCTGGAGCCCTGTGCCAGAGTCCACTTTGCCCAGGTCTTAAAACGTCTCTGCCAGCGGCGGCTCCTCGCTCTGGTGGAGGAGCATACCCCCCTCCTAGCAGCTGCAAAACTTTAAAAAGAAAACGATAATAAACAGCGTTTATAATTGTTTTATTTTTAAAGGGGTGGGGCCATCGGGGATGACAGGCAGGGAGGGGGAGTGGTGTGCATTCCCCTCAGTGGGTTATATCTCAGAACAACGAGTGCTTGAACCACCCATGCCTGAACAACGAGGTCGGAACAACAACCTTGTTGTTACCACTAATGCCTTTACCACGAATGCCTTAACAACGATTTTTCGTTGTAAAGGCATTCCTGGTAAAGGCATTAGTGAACGGCATGCATGGTTCCAGCATGCGTCCCACCTGGCCCCCCACCCCTAAAAATTACTGCGACCCCCACCCCCACAACCACCCCAACCCCCAAAATTACCGCAACCCCAACCCTCCTCCCCTAAAACCTAAAGAAACCCAACCCCACCCCACCCCTAAAACCTAAACCCTGACCCCCTCAACTGCCCCTAAACCTTAATCACCCCGAGCGCCCACCCCACCACCAAAAACTAAGACTAAAAATACCCTGACTCCCCACCCCGCCCCTAAAACCTAAAGCACCCCACCCCACCCCTAAAACCTAAACCCTGACCCCCCTCCCCACCCCTAAACCTTAATCACCCGAGCCCTCCACCCCACCCCCCAAAAAACAGCCCCAGTCCTAGCCCAACTTACCTCCTCCTTGATCGCGTCGTCCGACTCCCTTCTTCTATGCCTTAACCACACATGTACGTGGTTCAGCACATGCGTGGTTAAGGCCCTGAACAAGGAAGTCGTGGAAAATGAAAGCATTGTTTCACTTTCGTTTTCCACAACTTCGGTGTTCAGAACTCGCTGTTCGGGATGCTTCCCCCCTCAGTGTGCATGTGTGTTTGGCCGGCCGTCTCAGGATGGCCAAACACACATGCACACTGAGCTGTCTCTAACCCGGCAACGCACCTCTGCCAGTCTGCCTGGGAGCGCAAAGCCGGCCACTCGGGCCAATCCTGATGATGCTCTCATGCTGCCAGCAGCATGACAGCAGCGTTAGGATTGGTCACAAGGCAGTTTGGGAGCCTGTGTCTGCCTGCAGTGGAGACCTGAAGATCGGCAATGTGGCGGGGATTGAGGTATGTTTATTGTTTTATTATTTATTTCTTTGGTTTTCTTCACCCCCCCTCATCTGCCACTTTGCCCCGCCACCAGCGACAACTGGTCTCTGCCCCCGCCGTTCAAAGGGCCCCCATTTAGACCAAATCCAGTAAATATTTGTGATATATGATAGACTCATGGGCTCCTCTTCATAGTCTGCAGGGGTTCCTATCAATTTCCATTAGCTTAATCTAATTACCTCCTTCTCAAATTCGCTCAGCAGCCACATTTAAATAGCCAACATTTAGGGTTCTTTGGTTTGCTCAGACTGATAGTCAATGTACAATCTACGGCCCATTGACATTTCTTTGAAGCCCTTTTAGTGAACGACATGATTATGCTGCCATTGTCAACCAGCTGTGTGAGAGCAGCTGTGTACACCATGGCCCTCATTTAAAAAGCCTTTGCGCCACTGTTGTGTCATTTTTATTTTTTTGACAAAGCGGCGACACTAAGCAGTGCTTTACACTGCTCCATATATACAAACTGACGCATTGAGCCCATTGTGTCAGCTCGTAAAACCATTCGTCACATTAGACCTGCACCAGGTATAATGCATGCAAGGTTTTTCCTGGGCAAAAAGCAACGCAGAACTGACGCAGTGAAATTTACAACATTTCACTGCGCTGTTCTGTGACTTCACTGTGTAAAAAATTTAACGCCTGCTCACAGCAGGCATTAAACTGATGCAGGGCTTTTTCCTATGGGAGCCTTTTTACGCATTGCTGGAGCGGCATCATTTTTTTGATGCTAGTCTAGCAATGCATCGGTTTAACGCCACAGATGCATCAGAATTTCTGACGCATCTGAGGAAACGTGTGCCATGGAGCTCTGTATAGTAAATACAGTGCATCCATGGTGTCATTAGGGAATGGCTCGGCAACACAAGAAATCTTACGCATTGGGGATGATGTGTCAGTTTCGTTTAACTGAGGCCCCATGGGTTTTAAAAGCAGTGCCTTAACTCAAATTCAAAAGTAGTTTTTCTTAACTATGTTTTTCCATCTTAAGGTTGAGAAAATGCCATTTGCATTTAAACAATTAGTGATCTTTATGCCCTTCCTATTCACAGTTCCTTTTATTAAAAAAAATCTGCTTTGATTGTGTGAATGATGGAGCAGAAGGGAGAGAAAGAAAAATACATTTTCAATTGTCTTTCAGAATGGAGTACATTAAAGTTGTGCAGTGGAAACTAGTCAGTCCTTTGAATCAAGAGTGACAATATGAAGTGGCAAGGCTTTGTCAATAGAATTTTTCCCACTTTAATTTTTTTACATATTTAATTTGAAGGTGAGTATGTGCATTTTTGCTGTTCCTTTTCTTTAATTTTGGATTTTCATTATAATCTTATGTGTACTCATGCTGCCGAGTGGCCACATGGAATCTGTGACGCTCTCCGTTAGTACTTGCATTTTAGGCAATAGAATTTCCGTTCACTTCTAACGGTGCAGCTAGCGTAGACTCAGAACTCCTATTAGCTAAAACTCAGTCTCACGCGGCATGGGGCCGCTTCGCAGCTGTATTCAAACAGTGCTTTTCGGTCCATAAGATTTAGATCAATCCCAAACGAAGTGCAAACCTAGCTGCTCCCATAAAGATCACAGAACTGTACATGCGCGCAGTCTGGAGGGGGAGGTGGGACTGGAATTGTATCTGTAGTGTGCCTGCCACTGCCATTAAGAAGGCTTTTTGTGTTTAATAATGCTTTATT
The DNA here is from genome assembly GCF_031143425.1 of Pleurodeles waltl. Lineage (NCBI taxonomy): Eukaryota > Metazoa > Chordata > Amphibia > Caudata > Salamandridae > Pleurodeles > Pleurodeles waltl. The sequence goes on from NC_090445.1 coordinate 336,508,407, forward strand.
GAATAAGTTAACAAACATTAGTACAATAATATAACTACATTGGAACAAAAAAGTAATAAGGATAATTATACCTGTAAAAATAATTTATATACGCAATCAGAATAAAATATTGTACCATACAATAATAGCATTTTTGTTATATTTTAGTAAAGAAGAAAGAGAAGAGAGAAAGGAAAAAGAAAAGAAAAGTGAAAACAATGCAAAATGAAGATCACATGTTCTCAATAGAGCAACCATTAATTCTTAATTAAAAAAAAAGAGAAAAAAGAGAAAAAACACAATCAAAATAAAGGACATTCAAGGAGGTTCAAAAGCAGCAGTATTAACAGTAGTATGAAAGGTCTTGTGTAGTGAAAGAAAAGATGTAAGAGGAAGCCATAATTTGTCTTCTTTAATTAACAGTTGAGTAGATTTAGCATTTGCTCCATCCATTCTGTGATTTTAGCAAATCAGATTCCACCAAGCTACAACAGATATCTTTGTGGCATATTTCAAATTAGGAGTTATCATTTGCAGTGCACTAGCAATGAGTAAATCAGCCAGTTGACAAGAAGGGATTGGGAATGCCAAATAGGTGAGGTACTACCCAAAAAAATATGTAATATACTGAAGGGTACATTGATGGACAAAATTTGATTGACTGTATCCCAAACTTGTTTTAAAAAAAGTATGGACTGAAGGACATTAAAAAACATGTGAATATAATGGCTATTTTATTTAGAACACGACCCACACTTACTGTCTGTAATAAGGTTAAAATTATAAAGATCTATAGGAGTATAATAGAACCAATTATAAAAATAAATTTTTTGGATTGCAGATGCTGAACGGGATGTTGCATGGAGTTTTGACCATATTTGTCTCCATGTAGATATAGGAAAGTTTTGATTAAAATCCTGTTCCCATGCCAATTCTATTTTAGACTTTGGTCTCACGCGACTGGTATGTGCAAGAGTTCTGTATATAAAGGATGCTGGGACTTGTGAGGAGAAATTATAAGGCTGGGAAATAGGATGTGTAGAAGAGGGAGTATCCAAAGTATGAGATAACAATTTATAGAGTAGAGGGAAGAGAGATTGGTACTGCATGGCGTTATGAGAGGAAATATGAAATGTCTGTTGAATATCTTGAAATGCAAGTATAGTATTATCTAAAATTAAATGATCCAGAGTTATAATGCCTTTGTGTATCCACTCCTTCCAGACTAAAGTCCTATTATGAATTTTAATATCCTTGTTATACCATATGGGAGTTTGCCTAAGGTTCTCAGATGAAGAGTGAGAGGCAATAAGTAGTGGCTTGGCAATAGAGATAGAATGAGTGATTATCGGAGACTGAAGGGATTTAGGGGTTTTTGAAAGCAAAATTGCATCTCTAAGAGTAAATGGTGTAATTTGTGAGTGTTCCAATTGACTCCATAGAGAGGTTCCATTGTGAAAAGTGGGAGAGAGGGACATCCAGATTTGTTTTCAAACAAATGCAGAATGGTATCTTTTAAGGCATGGAAAATGTACACCTGCATTATCTCTAGGTTCTTGTAGTTTGATTAAAGATATACAAGATTTACATTTGTTCCATAAAAGTTTCATAAATAGTGTATTTATAGTTAAAAAAAAACCAGATGGGAGTTTAACTGGGAGCATAGATAGCTACAAATTTAAAATAGGCAACAACATAATTTTGATTGTGGCCAATCTTCCCCGCCAAGTTAAATAAAGAGAGTACCATCTGTCAAGCAATTTCAAAATCTTTGACTCGACTTCTTTGAGATTAATTCGAATAGTGTCTTTAACAGAATTGGAGTAGGATATGCCCAGGCATTTAATATGCTTAGAGTTCCAAGTAAAACCAGTATCTTTAAACATGTCGGGTAAATAATAAGCATTTAATGGCAAAACCTCTGATTTGTCTACATTAAGCTTATATCCTGAGACATTTGAGTATTCTCGTAGTAAGCGAAAAAATTCCAGAATAGTCTGTTGAGGATTAGAGATGAAGAGCAGAATATTGTCAGCATATGCTGTAAATTTAATTGGCCCTCATTACAACCCTGGCGGTAAAACCCGCTTACCACCGTGCAGAAGACCGCCAACATACCGCTGCGGCCTCGGAATTCCGCTACAGGTATTACGGCTCACAGCTCGGAATCTGCCCCAATACAGACACCCACACAAGTCCGCCACACCAAAGGTCGGTGATAAACTGGCGATAACAAAACAGACACCGTCACGCCAACAAGAATACACCCACACTATCACGACCCACGAATCAACGTAGCAGACTTTTAACCGCAGTAAACCATTGGCGGTACACACCGCCGTGCTCAAAATACACACACATACAAAACACAACCACATTGGACAATTCTAAATACACACACCTGATACACATATACATACCACACCCACACACCCAATCCAATATAAAACACACACCCACATTACCCACAAACCCTTACTACCAGAAATGTGAAAGCAGGCCAGAGAGAGACACTACCTTAAACGACATCAGCATCCACAGACACACAACACCATCACTTACACAACATCCACGCACCTCAAACAACACACAACAACACATCCCCTCACACATCGCAACACACACCATCTCACACATCACCCACACCACATCATGGCACCTCAACGACGCCCCCAGTTCTCTGAGGAGGAGCTCAGGGTCATGGTGGAGGAAATCGTCCGGGTAGAGCCACAGCTATTCGGATCACAGGTGCAGCAGACATCCATTGCAAGGAAGATGGAGCTATGGCGCAGAATTGTCGACAGGGTCAACGCAGTGGGACAGCATCCAAGAACTAGGGATGACATCAGGAAGAGGTGGAATGACCTACGGGGGAAGGTGCATTCCATGGTCTCCAGACACCAGATTGCACTACAGAGGATTGGCGGTGGACTCCCACCTCCTCCCCCACAACTAACAACATGGGAGGAGCAAGTCTTGGCAATATTGCATCCTGAGGGCCTCGCAGGAGTGTACTCTGGTAAGGCAAATCTTTACTACTTTATCCCCCACCCTACCTGCATGCCATTACATACCCCACCCTTACCCTCACACCCATCACCCCAACAACCCACAGATACCCCACCAACACAACCCACACATCCCAAAACTAAGCCCTGCATGCAACACCAATGCATTGACACCCATCACCAAAGCATGTCTAGTACAGATACCCACACAGACCCCAAACCAACTATCACACAAGGACCAAGCCAAGAATGCAAGCACTGTCGTAGAGAGTCACTCACCCATTGCACCCATTGGTACACACAGATGCAATAATCATGGTTTACACCCCTACAGGACCCCTACCAAACGTCACCAGACAGGAGGTGCCAGACATATCCAGTCCCCCCACAGAAGAGACCCACAGTGATGACAGCAGCTCTGCACCACTGGATCAAGATGACCAGCCTGGCCCATCAGGGACCTCGGGACAGTCGGTTCCCCTGACACAGTCACAAGCCACCACAGAGCCTCCCCCCTCAGGAAACATCAGCACAGCACCCACCCAGCGGGCCCATCCCTCTGTCCCCAGGACACGTCAATTAGCAGTGTGTCCACCACTACAGGGAACCCAGGCAACCCCACTAACACAGGACGATCAGGGACCTGGGGGCAGTGGGCACACGGTTCAGGAGACAGAGGCACAGGACAACAGAGAAGCCGGGAGGACTGCTGTGCGACAGGGGGAGGACAGGCCCAGGGAACCCACTCTCCATGAGGCACTGTCCAACATTATGGGAGCTTACCATCATTCCCAGGAGATGATGGCAACGGTACTGGCCAAGTTTCAGGAGACCCAGCGGCTGCAGGAGGTACACTACCTTGGGATCAGGGAGGACTTGAAGTCCATTAACAACACCCTGGTCACCATTGCAGGGGTGCTGCAAGACCTTGTCAACACCAGGAGGGACACAGTGGCACAACAAGGGGCCCGTGACACTAGCCTGGATGATGAACAGCCCTCCACCTCCGCCGGCACTAGTGGACAGGAGGCACTGCCACAGGAACACGACACCAGCACCCCACCCCCTGCAGATGGAGAACCACCCCGCAAACAGTCCCTGAGATCCAGGAACAAGACAGAGAACATTGCCAAGACCCCCGCCAGGAAATGAGACCCCCCTAAATGTCACCCTTCTGTCCCACTTTGTCACCCTGTCCATCCTTAAACTGCCTTTGCTCCACTTCCTATGCCCCTTTGGACAATGCACATATGAAACAAATATACTGGACTCTGCCGTGGACTCCACCACCCCCCTAGCCCATTTTACAACCCCCTCCACTTATTAGCACAGAAATAAATACACTTCAATCACAAAACAATCTGGAGTCAATCTGTGCTTTCACAAATGTGTAATTGCAATAACCATGGAATATAGCAATGTCAATTTACTTGTGCACATACAGATGTAACACAGCTGTAGGCCAGGAGGAAATATAGCAGAGGGAACAAAGTGGGACCCACATCTGTGAAATGGAAAGGCAAAGTAACAAGTCAGGGTCCATACACTGAGTGAAAATGACAGACTTATGCTACCTCCAACAATTGTATGAGATGTGGGAGGCAGTGACATCTTCTTACCTGTGTCTCACTGGAAGTACTGCATGATTATGTTGTTTCGGTTGTCGATATCCTCTTCTTCTGCCTCCTCTTCTTCACTGTCCACAAGCTCCATAGCTGCCACAAGACCACCAGCTGGACCATCCTCCTGCAGAAAAGGCACCTGCTGTCGCAAAGCCAGGTTGTGAAGCATACAGCAGGCCACGATGATCTGGCACACCTTCTTTGGTGAGTAGTAGAGGGAACCACCTGTCATATGGAGGCACCGGAATCTGGCCTTCAGGAGGCCGAAGGTGCATTCGATCACCCTCCTAGTTCGCCCATGTGCCTCATTGTAGCGTTCCTCTGCCCTTGTCCTGGGATTCCTCACTGGGGTCAGTAGCCATGATAGGTTGGGGTAACCAGAGTCACCTGCAAATATCGAGGGACAACTGTTAGACACACACTAACCCTTAGGGACAATCCCATACCCAGATATCTATTCACACTGTATTGGGTCCTTGGCCTCACCTATTAGCCAAACACAGTGCCTCTGGAGTTGCCCCATCACATAAGGGATGCTGCTATTCCTCAAAGTGTAAGTGTCGTGCACTGAGCCAGGAAACTTGGCATTCACATGGGAGATGTACTGGTCTGCCAAACACACCATCTGCACATTCATCGAATGGTAGCTCTTCCAGTTTCTGTACACCTGTTCACTCCTGAGTGGGGGGTACTAATGCCACATGTGTCCCATCAATGGCACCAATGATGTTGGGGATATGTCCCAGGGCATAGAAGTCACCTTTCACTGTGGACAAACCCTCCACCTGAGGGAACACGATGTAGTTGCGCATGTGTTTCAGCAGGGCAGACAACACTCTGAACAACACATTAGAGAACATTGGCTGGGACATCCCTGATGCAATGGCCACTGTTGTTTGAAAGGAACCACGTGCCAGGAAATGGAGTACTGACAGGACCTGTACTAGAGGGGGTATCCCTGTGGGATGGCGGATAGCTGACATCAGGTCTGGCTCCAACTGGGAACACAGTTCCTGGATTGTTGCACGATCAAGTCTGTATGTGATTATGATGTGTCGCTCTTCCATTGTCAACAGGTCCACCAGGGGTCTGTACACTGGAAGATGCCGCCATCTCATCACCTGCCCCAGCAGACATGCCCTATGGAGGAGAACAGCGAGCAGAGAGTCAGCCAACACTGAGGTATCACAAAATGTAATTTGCAGAAATGTATTAATCCACAATGTGCCTATAACTGTATGTATTCCAGGCCTAGACAGTTGTAATGCAGTTATTATTAATGCCATGTGGCCCCCTGAAATAGCGGCTGCCTGACCTGTAAGGTGGGACAAGGGGATATGAGGTAACTGCGCTGGCGTTGTACACTGTCGCGGTGGGCGGTCGAAGACCGCGGCGCAATTCTGCATTGGTTACCATTGGGCCCTATGGGTCCGAGGAGCCAATGACGATGTATGCCGCGGTGACGGTACGCACCGCCGCGGAAGTGACCGCCATTTTCTGTCTGTTCACTCACTTGATACCTGACCTTCAACATGAGAGGACGTACACTGCAAGTGCTGTTGTGACCTGTGTCTGGAAGCGACTATGGCTCATGTGTTTGGGGAAAGGGCCCCTGCCTTCACTTCGGAGGAGTTGAAGAAACTAGTGGATGGGGTCCTCCCCCAGTTCACGCAACTGTACGGTCCTCCAGACAAACAGGTGAGTACACTGTAAGCATACTGAATGGGCAATGCCTGCTTTGAGGGGTGTGGCTGGAAGATACATGGGGGGGGGCTGAGGCCTACATGTGTGGATGGTGAGTGTATGTGCGTCATGGCATGGGTGGGAACTGGTGGGCAATGAGTATGACGGTCCGGACGGGTGAGTAATGTCCTTTCCCCCTGTACCATTCCTCTAGGTTAGCGCCCACTAACATTCAGCTGACTCTGCATGCATTACGAGGTGTCTGGGTGGGGGAGGTGGGCAGTGGGTTCCCCTAGGCCAGGGCGATCTTGGTAGGCAAGGTCCCTTGTGAGGCAGGCTATGTGGCACCCCAACCCCACTAGTGGTAAGAGCCATCTACACCTAGTCAGGCTCCTGTGACTTTCAGGTGTGCAGCAATTGGGTTTAGGCCTCGTACCCCATGGGCATGTGAAAATCTAGGTACTATAAGTGCATGGCGTATTTCAGAAGTCTGCTAACTGTCTGTTGTGTCCGCCAACGGTAGTGGTGTTGCATGCACTGAACATGTCTTTCTTCCGTCTTTCCCCCCACTTTTTGTGGTCTCCCTGTTCTTGTGTGCAATAGCATCATCAGGCAGAGGAGCATTGGCACCGGAGCAGGAGGGAGCTGCATCCCACTTGGCCCTTGAGGGTGAAGCTACAGTGTCTGAAGCCACCAGTGGGACTGAGGGTGAGGAGAGCTCCATGGCGGTGACAGGAGCAGAGACCAAGGACAGCGACTCCTCCTCTGATGGGAGCTCCCTTGCGGTGGCGGGCCCCTCTGCGCCCACCACATCAACAGGTACAGCCACCACCCCCCCCTTACCAGCACCGCCCTCCCAGCGTGTGTCCCGTGCCCGCTCACCCAGGAGGGTGGGCATCTCCTTCGCCCCAAGCAGCTCAGGCCCTGCCCCAGACAGCCCTGCTGCCCTCAGTGAGGAGGCTATTGACCTCCTGAGATCCCTCACTGTTGGGCAGTCTACCATTCTGAATGCCATCCAGGGTGTTGAGAGGCATTCGCAACAAACAAATGCATACCTGGAGGGCATTCATTCTGGCCAGGCAGCCCAACAGAGAGCATTTCAGGCTCTGGCCTCAGCACTGATGGCAGCCATTGTCCCTGTGTCCAGCCTCCCACCTCCAACCTCCTCCACCCAGACCCAATCCTCTGTACCTCAGCCTATCCCAAGCACACCATCAGACCAGCATGCACACACATCAACACACAAGAGTGGCTCAGGCAAACACAAGCACAACACATCCCACAGGCACTCACACAAGCAACATACCCATGCACACATACCAACATCCACTTACTCCACTGTGTCCCCCTCCTCCACATCTCCCTCCTCCCTCCCAGTCTCATCTTCACTCACACCTGCATGCACTACATCCTCAGCCACTACCTCCATTACCAGCACGCCCATCACGACACCGTTCACGTGCAATCACCACCCTCACTACCATTCACACATCCCCTGTGTCCTCTCCCAGTGTGTCTGTGAGCCCTCCTCCCAAAGTACACAAACGCAGGCACACACCCACCCAACAGCCATCCACCTCACAACAGCCTCCAGCCCATGCACCTTCACCCAAATTCAGCAGACGTACACCTTCTACAACCACTACCTCTTCTTCCACTCCCAAACCCCCTCTATCTACTCGTCCCAGTGTCTAAAAAACATTTCCTGGCTAACATTGACCTCTTCCCTACACCTCCCCCCCATCCTTCCCCTAGGGCCAGGCTTTCTAGGTCCCAGCCCAGCACCTCTGCCACCACATCCCCAGGCACAGTGGTGCCAGCAACTGCAGGGTCGTGGAGTGCACCAACCATCAGGGCTGCCAGTGTGCTACGTAGCAAGGGCAAGGACATTCCGCCACCTGCCAAGGTGAAAAAGGTGCCCATATCCCAGAGGGAGAAGCCAAAACCACCAGCCACCAAGGGGTCAGCAAAAACGAAAGGGGATAGTGGCAAGACAACTGCGCCACGATCAAAGGTGGGGAAGGGCCAAAAACAGAAGGGCAGGTTAGGAGAGAGCATGGTGGCACAGACTGAGGGACCAGTGTCACACCTTCTGTCCACGTCCATGCCAACCTGTATGGCGGCGAACACCGCCACCTGCACCGCCTCCGGCACGTCTACAGCCGCTGCGACAGTCCCCAGCCTCTTCCCCGGTGAGCAGCCATCCGAGGCTGCAGGAGACATCCTACTTTCTCCCTCAGCAGATGCTGACACATGCCCTGCCGCCACAGACCCTGCCGCCAGCAACGCCACCACAGACACCCCCGCCAGCACCGCCACCACAGACACCGCCGCAAGCACCGCCAGCGTCCACGCGACGTCCTCGGACAGTGGCACCATGGCTGACATGCCTACCATCCCCAGTGGTCAGTCGTCCGAGGCTGGTGGTGAGGTCCAGGACCCTGGGCAGCTTCCATGAAACATTACTGTCATCACTGTTGGCACCTGCAGGTGAAATGCTAAGCCGCAGCAGTGTGGGGAATGCCACTGCCTCCATGGCATATCATCCTACCTGTACCTCGCCAATGTCGTGCCTCGCACACCCAGGTGAGTGTATTGTACCGGCCACACTGCACGTGGAGCACTCTGGGCACCAGGCCCCCTCCAGAACCAATGGAGAGATACATCCACTACCTCAGTCCTTGGCAGGATGAAGCACTCTGGGCACCAGGCCCCCTCCAGAACCAGTGGGGAGATACATCCACTACCTGAGTCCTTGGCAGGATGAAGCACTCTGGGCACCAGGCCCCCTCCAGAACCAGGGGAGAATGACATCCACTACCTCAGTCCTTGGCAGGATGAAGCACTCTGGGCACCAGGCCCCCTCCAGAACCAGTGGAGAATGGCATCCACTACCTCAGTCCTTGGCAGGATGAAGCACTCTGGGCACCAGGCCCCCTCCAGAACCAGTGGAGAGATACATCCACTACCTCAGTCCTTGGCAGGATGAAGCACTCTGGGCACCAGGTCCCTCCAGAACCAGTAGAGACTATTATCCACTTGAGAGACTGCGACTTTGCACTCCCCAGGATAAAGCAGCGGGCAAACCACCCACTGGAGAGACTTGAGAGACTGTGGCTTTGCACTCCCCAGGATAAAGCAGTGGGTAAACCACCCAGTGGAGAGACTTGAGAGACTGTGGCTTTGCACTCCCCAGGATAAAGCAGTGGGCAAACCACCCACTGGAGAGACTTGAGAGACTGTGGCTTTGCACTCCCCAGGATACATCAATGGGCATGGAGCCCCCTCGTGCAGCAGTGGCGTTGTGTGTTCATCTGGCTGAGGTGACCCCCCTCCCCCTGAGGTGCCTGTTTCATTTTGATCTGATGCCCCTCCAGTGTTCTCTCCATTTCCAGTCAGGCATCTAGCGTGGCCTTCGCCTATGCATTTTGGGCCCAGTGGTCCAACGACAGTGATTGGTGCACTATCCGGACTTGTGTAGTTGGTGTACATAATTGTATTTACTGGATTTTTAACTTTGATAATGAGATTTCACATGATTACATTCGTTCAAATCATTTCCTTTAGTCCTTGCGTTCTTCCAGGGGGTGGAGGGGCGTATGTGTACTGTTGCTGCATGGATTTGTGTGAATGGTGTTGTGGGTGAGGGTGGGGGTGTTGCGTGGTACGTCTGTGTGTCACCCTCTTTTCCCTCCCCCCTCCCCTGTGCTGTAGGTGCAGTACTCATCGTGGTCATCGCGGCCATCTTTGGTGCTCCTGATAGAAGAGAAGGAAGACCAGCATCAGCAGTATCTGTAATTCGGGCTCCATGGCGTCCTGGTTCCTCGTGGGGTGTGGAGAGGTGAGTGTTTTCCCTTCCGTGTACTGCTTCCGCTGTGTTTTTGTTTGCGTTGGTTCCGCCCTGGAAAAGGTGGCGGATAGGCATCTTGTGATAGGGTGGGCTGTACATTGTCTTCCACCTGTCTATTGGCGGATACCGCCGCGGTGTTTGTTTCTACCGCCATGGCGGTCGGAGTTTTAAAGTGGCTCTCTCTGAGTTGGCGGTTTCCGCCATGGTCATGAGTCAAATTTTTTTCCCGCCAGCCTCTTTGCGGTATTACCGCTGCTTTAACACCAACCGCCAGGGTTGTGATGAGGGCCTAAGTCTTTGTGCTTGAAGCCGTAAAAATCAGATGGCCTACGTATTTTCTCTAGAAGGGGTTTAAGGGCTAATATAAATAAAAGAGGTGATAGAGGACAAGCTTGTCTAGTACATCTGTGTTGGGGTATGTAATGGGATTGTTTATCATTGACTAAAATAGATGTAGAAGGTGAGGAGTATAAAATACTAATGAGTTTAATAATATGGGGACTAAAACCATGCCGTTTTAAAGCGCCAAACATAAAATCCCAACAAACTCGATCAAAGGCTATTTCAGCATCGAGAGTTATAACAGCTATAGGGTCCCTGGACTTAGAAGCAAGATGGAGAATATTGAGAAAAGTTCTAGAATTATCTGATATGTATCGCCCCTTAACAAAACCTGACTGGTGAATGTCTATTAAATCTGGGATAAAATGATTAATACGTAAGGCAAGGACTTTTGCAAAAATTTTACAGTCAACATTGATAAGGGATATAGGTCTATAATTACCACATTTGGATAAATCTTTATCTTTTTTTAGGAATCAAGCACAATATAGCTTCAGAAAAAGTGCCCTTTGCTTGATCTTGCGATAAGAAATGTTGTATAAGTGTTAATAACATTGGAACTAAAACGGATGCAAATGTTGAGTAAAATTCTATTGAAAAGCCATCAGGACCCGGGGCCTTATCTTTAGGAAGTTTGGTAATGGCATTTTTAATTTCTAACACAGATACTTCAGAGTCTAATAGAGACAAGTCTACTTTATGTGTCATAGGAATAGAGTGGACGAAAGCATCAACCTCAGATATACTAGAAGTATTTTCAGGAGTATATAATATGGTATAGTAATCAGTAAAACATTCCAGAATTTTTAAGTCATTAGTGTGTCTGTTTCCAAATGTGTCTGTGATAGTAATTTTAGATTTTTGTTTTTTTATCTTTATGTGGTTTGCCAACAGTTTACCTGCTTTATTTTTCCCCCCATAAAATCTGGAATTTATTTTGAGTAGAGTACCACATGCACTATCCAAAGATTGCTTATTGCATTGTAATTTAGCAGCAATCAACCTGGACAGAGTATCTGGTTTGTTAGAGGAGAAGCATCCGCCGCACCACCGCCGGAGGAAGATCCTTCTCTCACCTAGCCGCCAAGACCTGGAACTCCCTACCGCTCCACCTTCGCCAGACCCAAGACCTCTTGACATTCATGAAACACCTCAAGACATGGCTTTACGACAAGTAGCTCTCCCCCCCAGCGCCTTGAGACCCTAACGGTGATTAGTGTGCTCTATAAATCCTTGATTGATTGATTGATTCATCCTCTAGACGCTTTATTTGTGCAAGTAATTGAGAGGAAACTTTAGAATTTTCTTTCTTTTTAGTGGCAACATAATCTATAATAAAGCCTCTAGCAGTAGCTTTGAATGCATCCCATATAAAATTCATCTGAGTATCGGAAGATAAATTGTGCTTAAAAAATTCTTTAGAAAACACTGTAAATTGTTTAATAAATAAATGGTCTTGCAAGAAGACATTATTAAACCTCCAGCGATTAGAAGATGAGGAAGTGCCTGGAAAGTTCAAATCAATAATTACTGGGGCGTTATCTGATAAAAGAATAGACCCAATGTCAGTATGTGAAATTGATTGTAAAATATTTTGTGTAGCAAATATATAATCTATCCTAGAATATGAGTGATGCACTGCAGAATAAACGTAAATTCTAATACATCTGGATGTGCAATTCTCCATATATCACGTAAACGTCTAGAGGAGATTGCTTGATGAAATGCTTTTTGCATTTTATTAGGGATATAATGAGTTTGAGAACAACGATCTACAAAAGGATCCATAAGCTGATTACAATCACCTCCTACCACAAGATTGTCAGAATTGCAAAATAATAATAAAGGAGACAAATTAATCCAAAATTAAGGCTCTACTCCAGTTGGACCATAGACATTGCAAATGGAGTTCAGCACCCCATACATTTTAGCTGTCAATAATATCCATCTACCTGTAACATCTTTAAACTCTTCTATAACTTGTATATGTAAAGATTTATGAAACAAAATTATTACCCCATTTTTGTTATGAACTGCAGAGGAACCAAAAACCTGACCAACCCAATTTCTATTTAAACTTTTAAAGTCCTGCTCCTTAAGATGTGTTTCTTGTACAAGAGCAACCTGACAGTTTAATTTAGAGAAATGTTGAAGTACTCTTTGTTTCTTAACTGGATTACGTAAACCCTTAACATTCCATGAAATAATACGAAGACTGGTCATTTAACTAGGGGAAGACATATAGACAACAGACCCTTAACGAAATCTAAGATACATACAACATATGAATCGTAGAATAAGGTGGAAGGGAAAGTTCTGAACACATAGCCAGTTGAGGTTGTATGTGGATGCCAACATTGCATTGTAAGGTAAAAAATATATAAAAGAAGAAAGAAAGACAAAAGGAGAAGAAGAGAGGACGAAAGAGATGGAGAAGTAAAGAGGTGGCAAAACCACCCCATTGATAGAAGAAAAACAAGATGACGAAAAGCAAAAAGGCTTCAGTAATAATTATCCTGACAAGAAGAATATATTTTGCAAGGGAGAAAGGGAGGAGCAAGAAAATTAGAGGCCAATCAGCAACAACACCCGAGGAAATAAAATATTTATATAGCAAAAGGGAGAAGAGACGTTAAAACAGAATAAATACATTACAGTATAAACAACTGAAGACGTGACTTACCAACAAGGGAAAGAATACTATGATTACGAGCTATACAAGAAAATAGACACCATCGGAAAGGGGATTTTCTTTGCTTGACATTTCAGTGTTTTCAATACCTATAAAGAAAAAATAAATGATTTAAGAATCCAACATTAACCAATCAAGTCTTGCTGAGTTCCCTTGCCTCCCCTTTGTGGGTATATATAAATTGTTTCAAATCAGAGGGATTTTCAAAAGTAGTTGTTCTGTCCTTGAAGGTAACTTTAAAGAAACAAGGATGAACAAGGCCAAATTAAGCGTTCATAGATCTTAAAGCTAGTCGGAGATCCAGAAATTATTTTTTTCTTTTGGCTGTCGCCCTGGCCACATCCTGGCTAAAGAAAGTCTTTTGGCCTGACCACAACAATTGTTTACATTGTTTGGCGGCAGTTAAGACTGCCGTTAAATCTGAGTATTGTAGAAAGAGGGCGATAATTCCTCTTGGTTTAGATGTAGAAGAAGGACCAATACGATGGGCTCTCTGAATGTTAAGGACCGTGGTATTCTGCTGACCAACAATCTTCGGAATATGAGTTTGCAAAAATGTTATCAAATCCTGGCCTTCTGATCCTTCCAGAATGTCGTAAATGCGAAGATTATTGCGCCGATTACAATTTTCCACATCTTCTTTCTGTTTTTTAAGTAGTGTGACTTCTTTAGTCAGATTATCAACTTTAATAGTGGTGTCTTGTATGTCGCTGATCCTCTGCTCCACATCAGAAAGTCGAGACTCCAGACTTGACCATTTCTCCTCAATTCGTTGTAGTGCAATATTTGTTTCCATAACAAAAGGCTTTGTTAACTTGAGTTCATCTATAATGTCTTCCAATGTAAGAGGCAATGGAGACTTAGTTGGAGAGGATGGGTCCTTTTTAGCTCTTTTGTTACCCCTGGGGTCTTTGCGACCGTTAGAATTAGATACAGAGGATACAGATACCTTTGAAGTATGAGAAACCTCAATTTTAGCGATGCAGTGTATACTTAATATAGTATTTTTTATTGATGTTCTCTCTCCGTCGGTTAGGTCACCTCAAAGGACAAATGTTAAAAATTATAGGAGAAAATCCAAAATTAAGAATCTAAAATGATTTCAGAGTCAACATCTCAAAATATAAAAAAAAAAAAAAAAAAAAAAAATAGAGAGCTTCCCACATTAATTAAAATAATAGTGGGTAATATAGCGCGTGGCCAAGGAGAAAAAATCAATTTTTTTAAGAATAAAAGAGGTCCTCACAAAATGGCAGCGACATTTCTGTGAGAAAGGGAGCAGCAGGTTTAAAGAAGTAAACTGTGTGAAAAAACAGAGTTTAAAAGATTAAAAACAGGTAGGCCCATTATAGCATCTGCCTCCATTATGCTGTGAGCTCCACTCCTGTAAAAATAACAGTGTTGCGAGTCCACACTACGTGTATGCGACCGACATATAAAGAGTCATTTGCTGCTTCACCCCTCTAGTCCTGGCTCCTGCCTGCAGGTTTGCCAGATAGGCTGTGCACAGCCCGACATTGTGGGTTCCAGCGTGAGCTAGAGGGTAACGGCCAGCTTCTTCCACCCAGTCTCAATGAGGCCTGCAACTACCGTCGTCAATGTTACTGTGCAAGCTCTGATCACACAGAACAGGTAAAGCAGTAGAAGCACGTGTGCATGTTGCCCTCATGTACAGCAGGGTCAGCAAAGGTAGAAAGGCGGTATGAAAAAGAACCTCCAATAGTGAAATAAAGGGATGGGAAGTCTATGGTGGTAGAAGAAAGAAGCTTAAAGAGGAATTCAGTCTATGCAGTCTTATTGGTCAGCAGTGCCAAATGTGGCCTTCTGAAGAAAACTTTGGGCACCGGCACTTCTTATTTTACAAATTCAGCACTAGTGAAACGTATCATCGATTGACCAGTGTGATGGGTCTTTTCTACTTTAAAATGAAACTTTTGGTTGTTTTGTTCTTAAGAGATTCTTGGGATGGAACCCTAACTCCTTTCTGAATTAGTCTTCTTACTCTATCAATGCAGTCGCATTGGCCTATAGGGCAATCAGGAAGTGCCTAAAAAGGCTGGTCTCACCGGTCAGTGTGTGGGCCATTGTCATAGAAGTTTGTAGGCCGGTTTTATGGCCAGGTGGGCCATTTTTTACTTTTGATCTCACTGATATTGCCACAAACATTACCTGCAACAAACACAAATCATGCAGTCTCCCCCACCGCTCAAAATACCCATACTGCATGCCTTTACAAGTTCAGTACTGGCCTGATTTGCAAATGTGGGTCACTTTTACAGCTATCTGGTTTGCTAATGGGGGCCACTTTTATTTTGGTGCCCTGGCCTAATTTCTGTCCCAGTCCAATCCTTCCTATTGATTTTGGAACAAATCAATAATTGTACCTACAGAATGCATCACATGACAAACATCAAGCATTTAATGACAAAAGATTTTGCTTTCATACTCTGTTTTTCTTTAAGTACGTTTCAGAAAATTACTTATATTCACTATACTTTCAGTTATATATTACTCCAATATTTCTCCATTCTTGCAAAAAAAAAATCTTCAGTTTTTGGCAACATCAGTTCGACCCGCACTCAAACCACCAAATATACTTTTTGGGCCCTGAGGAAATGTTTGTGAGTACCTCTGGTCTAGTGAATTGTATGTAAATTAATAGGAAAACAAAATAATCGAAACCCATTTCTGAAAATCCAAATTAAAAAGCCACTTAGTGGGAAACAAATGAATAAAGGTAAGGTTTGGTCAAAAAATTATTTGGGATGGCAATGTCCCCTACATGATTCTAAAAGGTGAGTGTTTTACATTTGTTCAAGTCCACAGACCCTACAGAACGGTGGCACAATGCTTTTAATGATGTCAATTGAGATGTCATCAGTTATGTCATCCATGATGTTACTTAACATGCCCAAGTGATGTAATATGTGAGTTCATAAACTTTGCATGGTGAGGGAGCAGGTTAGCTCAGTATACTATAACAGTGCCATAACATGCAGCCCAGCACTAAGGTCATGGAATCAGCTTTCAATAGAGGTAATTTCTTATTTTGCACTTAATAAACCAAGAAATATCCTCTAGTTTGCTGACCTGGTTCTCATATAACAGTTGCATACTGGAAAGCAAACGCTCTTTCGGGTCCAGACTCCAAACCATGCTGCCTTTGTCATGTGAGACTTAAACACCAAACTGCATCAGTGTACTTCCTGTTTACAGCAGAGGGCTAAATCTCACCTCTATTGAGATTATCAGCATTCTCGTCCTACCTCGGTGCCACTATACCCTGCATCACTGGCTTCTTATTTGCCTCTACAATGAGTGCTGATAAAGACATGGAAAAATTGACATTTTCTTGTGCACTAGAGGCCTTTATGTCATGTGCTCATCAGCAGTACCCTTGTGTGTGCTGTGGTGCTGAAAGACCGTATCCAGCAAAGTGAGCAATGATTGTTGCTGGGTTCTTTCACTGCATTCCGGAAGTCTCTGTGATAAGCCAGAATCTATTGAGGGGAGGGAGCAGGAGAAAATGATTTCTTCTGAAGTGCAGAGATGGTGTTTGCCCAAGTCATGAACTTTTGTTGAACCCGAGGGGTGTCCCCATCAGGTACGTAGGTGACAGTGTGAAGAGTTCTCCCTCTTTTGTGCTTGTGTTTAGGGTTTCTCTGAGGCAGGGACTACCAGCCTCACCCCTCTATTAGTCTCACCCCTCCTTCTTGCTGACACCTGAAGATAAAACCTGTGTCAGTCAGTCATAAATTATTTATTTGGCTTAAACCTTAAAAGTATAAAAATAATAAAAAGATATACAAAATCCGATTTAAAAACCTATAACTCGACATACATAATTCATTAAGTTATTGTAACCACTGAACAATTTCATTTCCTTGCAAATCTTTAAAAGTACAACATACTAAACAAATCATCCCATATACAGTTTTAACAAGACTCACATCCTTATAATGACATAAAGTGCAATTTCCTATTTAAAGTGCTATACATTTTACATGGCAGGATTTCCATAATTCCATCGTCTAGTTTAAAAACAATCAATTTGTGCCATTTCAAATTCATAGTTCATCTTTCCTCCCTACAATATACCCGGCACTGTAAGTTCTGTTAAGACCCCTTTTAAACCTATTAAAATTTGGCCTAGTGCACAAGTTTCATTCAGAAATCTCATGTCTATTAATAGTCTAAGCGCTTGAACTCGGTTAATAATATTATATTACATAAAAACTGTTTTTAAAAACTTCTTACGCACATCTAAAAACCAATAGCAATCCAGAAGTAGGTGTTGCATGCTGAATTTTTGTTGTAAACCACATGTACATATACCCAAGGTATCCTTAAGAAACAATTTTGCTTTAGGGTCCATGTAACCTGGATTCAGCCCAATTTGGAATTTTAACACTGCATCCCTTAATTTTTGGTTAGGTAGGGCCTCTATATAGGGAAAGTTATCCGGGTGCCGCCATCCCCCTACCATAGCCTGGGTTGACATTTTACCCTCTAAATATTTCAGGTCTATTTCTCTTGCCTTTTCCTTCACTATTGCACGTAGGTTTTATTTCGGGATTTGTGCACCGCGCCACTGATTGCCAGGTAAGCCTAAGAGAACACAGATCTTCTCTAACCGACCTCTCACTTGTAGCGCCCAATATAATTCACTTATTATTTCTTGTATACACAATCTCGCGATATTACAAATCCCCTCATCTCTCACGCTTAACCAAAACTTCAGTGTTGCTTGTAATACCTGATAAGTCCATGCCATCATTTGGCATTCTGCTCTTATAGCTTGTAACATACTTGACGGAGGTAATGATAACAGACGCTTTACACAGAAGCTTTCTTCTGTCTCCCAATTTTGTGTCCCTGATAGTGTTAGGACTTCCACCCCATATTGAAATTGGGGATGTACCATTGCATTAAAGGCAGAGATAACCGGCTGGAGGGAAGGACCCCCATATTTACTACTAAATTGCTTTTTTGCTATTTAGATAAATATTTTCTATTTTTCTAAATCGTGTTGTATCATTTTGTAGTGTTTTCATTAAGTACTGTGGGGGTCATTCCGACCCCGGCGGGCGGCGGAAGCCGCCCACCTGGCGGGAACCGCCAAAAGACCGTACCGCGGTCAAATGACCGCAGCGGTCATTCTGACTTTCCCGCTGGGCCGGCGGGCGATCGCCAGAAGGCCGCCCGCCGGCCCAGCGGGAAAGCCCCTTCAACAATGAAGACGGCTCCGAATGGAGCGGGCGGAGTTGAAGGGGTGCTACGGGTGCAGTGGCACCCGTTGCGATTTTCAGTGTCTGTACAGCAGACACTGAAAATCTTTATGGGGCCCTGTTAGGGGGCCCCTGCACTGCCCATGCCTGTGGCATGGGCAGTGCAGGGGCCCCCAGGGGCCCCACAACACCCGTTCCCGCCATCCTGTTCCCAGGATGGCGGGAAGGGGGTCGGAATCCCCATGGCGGTGCTGCAAGCAGCGCCGCCATGGCATATTCCTTGGGCCAGGGGTAAACCGCCGGGAAACTGCCGGTTGCCCTTTTCTGACCGCGGCTTTACCGCCGCGGTCAGAATGTCCCTGGAAGCACCGCCAGCCTGTTGGCGGTGCTTCCGCGGTCCCCGGCCCTGGCGGTCATGGACCGCCAGGGTCGGAATGACCCCCTGTGTGTGTTGGTACAAATACTTTACACCTAGCACTCTGAAAAGCCTACTGCTCGTGCCAAGCTACCAAGGGGGTAAGCAGGGTTTAGCTGAGGGTGATTCTCTTTTATCCTGACTAAAGTGAGGGTCCTTGCTTGGACAGGGGGTAATCTGACTGCCAACCAAAGACCCCATTTCTAACACTTTTATGTTAAATTCTGACAGACTTGTGCAATTTGAATGTAAATATGAGAAAACTATGCTCATATTACAGTGTATACATTTGACTGACGTCTTCCACTGTGA